>NC_139024.1:61886951-63217929 GCF_964662115.1 Mustela nivalis
GTTCCCCTGGGGATAAAAATATATGTTTATAAAAAATAAAAATTTTAAAAAAATGTTAAACACCTCTCATACGGTCATTCAACAAACATTTGTTATAATCATAACTTGTGTTTACCTTGGTTTACTTCACCCCGTCCTCATGTTTCCTGTACTTCTCTCATGTCCCCAGTTATTTGAGCCTGTCCATTTCTGTCCCTTGGGTGTATAAGCTTGACCTATACCGTCAGGCTCTTTGATGGCAAAAGACTGTCTATTTTTACCCCGTACACCATCGCTACTTCCCTCCCATGGATAGTGTAATACTTGAGTTACATGAAATCAAGAGTACAAGATCAGCTAACATACCAGATGAATTACAGAAAAAGCTCTTCATGCTTTCCCCAAGTAGGGCTGGTGATCCCCAAGAGAGTATAGAGAGCACCTGAAACTCCAGAGCCACTGTTTGAAAAGGGATGCCGGTTTAGGGTAAGGACAGTGGACCAATCAAAGTTCAATTAAAGAAACAAATCTACCATGAACAATATAGAATAGGAATTTATGAGAGGAGCTAAACTTTACACGTATGGGAGCTGCTGGAAAAGTACATGTATACAAGTTGCTTCTGTGGCTGGTGTTGGGCATAAGGTTACCATGGGCCTGGACCAGCAGTCAGGAAGGAGAACACATGATGTACGGGAGAGCAAGGACAAATTAGAACCTGAGACAATCAGCTGGGACCTACCAGAACAAACTGGAACTCACATCTGTCTCTCTTCATCTTCAGTAGCAGCAAAGAGGTGATCTGCACTGTGAAGCCAAGGCGATGTACCACACAGGGGCATGTCCATCCGGCTAGTGGCTCTTGCTGGAGGAGCTGGGGCCTTGGGTGGTCCACAAGGTGAGCAAGCAGATCGGCACCCAAACAAAAGACCTGCCATTGTGCTTGGAGTTCCAACCACCCCCCTACCTGCCCACCTCCTGTGAGTTGCTTCACTTATGCCTTTCTTTAAATATATCTTGTGCTCAGTAGTAACCTGGAGCCATACAGGGAAAGGGACTATGGGAAACATCGTTCTGATGGAGCGACTAAACAAAACCACACCGCAGACCTCCCCACTTCCCTCTCTAGATTGAGTTCGTAAAAACGACGACTATAACCATTCTAAATTCAATTTAATGCTAGGTTTGGTACCCAATCTGGAAGTCCTGTTATTTCCAGGAGAATCACTTAGAGGTCTCATTCTCGTGCCTAAATTTAGGAAAGGAAAAGTCAATGCAATGGAAGAACCTTATAGAAAAGGAATGAAAATAAAGTACACGGATTGGGAACTATTTGAAATTATACTAATGTTCATGTCTTCTGTTGCATAAAAAGCAACCACAATTGCCCCCCTTATCTGCAAGCGATACCTTCCAAGACCCCCCAACCTTATATATACTAAGTCTTTTCCTATATATACATACATATCTATGCTAAGGGTTGACTTAAAACTAGGCACAGTAAAAGATTAACAACAATATTACAACAGAACAATTATAATAATACACTATAATAAAAGTTATGTGAATATGGTCTCTCTTCCTCTAAATAATTTATTGTACTGTATTTAGCCTTCCTGTGATGATGAGAGATGCTAAAATGCCTATGTGATGAGACGAAGAGAGGTGAGTAGTGCAGGCACCATGACATAGTATCAGGCTACCACTGACTTTCTACCATTATGTCAGAAAGAAGACCACCTGCTCCTTGGTGGAGGTTGACTACGAGGGACTGAATGAAACCCTGGGTACCTGAAACCACGGAAAGCAACCAGGGATAAGTGAGAAACTATTGTACCAATAATGCATTAAAGAATTTTCCAAATGTCTTACTTGTCTTGGGCCCCCTCTAAAAGAAGGGGGAAAAAAGCATACACAGAGAATCAGGGGGAAAAAGAGGAAATTGATCTTTGTATGAAAAAGCCATTCATGCATCATAACAAAAAGCTTGACCAAACGTTGATAGAGTTCCTAACTAGTTCCTCTCCTGGGCTGGACACTGTGCCAATCCAGTGTCCTCCTTGAGAACGTCTTAAGGGAGGATTGGGATGAGGGTCAGAATCTGTTCTCAACATGTTTGAATGGACAGCTGCTGTCCATCAGCCTTGCACCTGAACAAAGTGCTGGCCACTGGCCCTAAACTGGGCATGGCCAAGGGCAGGTGTGGCCAACCGATACAAAAAGCATACTCTTGGACGTAAGACAGAAGCCCACTACCAGAGTGCTATCGGAACCCTTTAGAATAAAAATTATGTGCAAACATTCATCAAAAAGGGAACCCAACTAAAAGGATCATCATCATCATCATCATCGTCATGACTACTAGTACAATCACAATCTGCGAGTAGCAGCACATTTGTCCTACCCAGACGTGAAGTCCAGCTAGCTCTCCATGCTGGTTAAAGCAACTGCCGATCATAGACCCAATCAATAGAGCCTGAGCTACTGGATAAGGGCCAGAAAATTCTCTAGTTTTATTTTTTCCGCTTCGTAGAATAAGTACACTGTGCCGCATTGGTGAAGATGGTGCTGTGCCTCTTCCCTTTCCAAAAGGCGGACTGGACATCACTATTTTGGAAACATGACATTTTTCACATTCATGAGTTGGGTTGGGGTTTGTTTTGCTGGGATTGTTTCCCGTATAATGATTATTCACATACACCTGACTAACCACCTGTCAAATTAAAAGTCAAGGGCATCCCGTCAGGAACTCTGAGGATGTATTTTTCTCCACTAGGGAGGCCTCACCAAGAGTTACCTGCCGGAACCAGCCGGATGGCTGCACTTGATTGCAGGCTCACTCTTGCCCCAAGGTCCTTCCTACCACTCCCAAGAGTCCAGGCAGATTCCTGGGAAGTCTGATTCCACAGGCTGGGGATTTAGTTGAAGTCAATTGAGAAGACGGCGTCATCTCTCTCCCATTTGGATGCCATGTAACACCCATCCTAATGGTTTCTGTAAGGTTTATTTGGCTATCTCTGTTTTTATTCTAAAATAGCTAGCCAGGGTCCAAAATGCTGTGGATCACACATTGTCCTATGCAAGTTAATTGGTAATGCCAAAAATGTGCCTAAAAAATGGATTTTTTAAAAAAACAGGCATTAAAGAAATATAATCAAGTGAAAGCAGCTGAATTGAAACATTCCTATAAACTCCAAGCCAGCACATTTGGTTTCTTAGTTATTCTTCCACGGCAAACCAGCAGGTATTAAATGTGGGTATGGTAAGTGGTAACAATTCTTCAAGTTAAGTGAAACTCCTGTCATTTCAATATTTCACTAACCTATAAGCAGCTGACTTTAAATTCATCTCATTTTTATTAATGATTATGGTGATATATAAAATGATGATCATCAGTATAAAATAGATACATTTGCCTTGTCAGTATTTTATACATTTATTTATACATTTTATAAACTACAAGTGCCCACATAGAAGCATTTCCTGCTATGCTTCACTAGAGAATAAAAATTTTGTTTTCGAAAAATTGTATTTTTTTATTGGTCCTTTCCTCTGGTCTCCTAGTTCTCTGACCAAAAAAAAAAAAAAAAAAATTATCCTCGGTAATAAAACATAAATATTCAGAGCTTGAAAACACATGACAATGAAGCAATGATCACATTTATACTTATTAAATGTAATAAAAAATGTAATGCATGCTATCACTAAGAATTCACTATATGCCAGGAGCTGTGCTAAACACATTATGTCTGTTATCTCTTTCAATCCTCCTAACACTCCTCTATGTAAGTGCTATTGGTAGTAGACCCATTTCATGCATAAGTAACACAAGGTATAGGGGAAGAGAAATATTCAAGGCTACCCCGATTTTAAGTGGTACTGCTGGGATTTCAGCCACAGTTCTGATTCCAGAAACTGAGCTCTTGGCACCCCAGCTACGCTAGTGATAAATGAGTGATCTTAACTTGTTATGGATCACTCTGAGATGGTGATTAAAGTTACGGAAACCCCCCCTCAGAAAAGTGCATCTCTCTCTCTCACACACACGCACACACAGATACACACTCACCCGCTGCATACCATTTCAGAGGAGGTCTAGACCTCCTCGAAGACCATCCAGAGTTTCCTTGGAGTCCATAAGCCCCAGACTATAGAACTCTATAATTTCAGTATTTCCTTCAGCATCAATGTGTGGGGACTTGGGTCCCAATTTTAAGGAGCCCTGCTGTGCAAATGAAAATATCACCTGAGTATGGACAAGGAGTGACCTGGATCTTCAGACCCCTGAATGCCTACCAATGGTCAGAGCAAAGAATTAAGACGAGAATAGAGTGGACAAGGAGAGAAAGACGGCGGGGCTCAAATCCACATGTCAGCAATAAGTTCTGCCTTGAGGGTGTCTGTGTCAGGTTCTTCTAGGTCCCACGAATATAGATAGGGAAGAATGAATGGTTGTGGTAAGGATACACCCTAGAAAAAGAACCTCACAGAAGTAAGAACAGGTACTGTGGTAGGGCCAGAACGTTCTGAGCATGAAGTTGGACCAGAAGACTGTTCAGGTCCCACACAGCCATCCAGATGCCAGCAGTAGGAGCATGTGGGTTTGACCCCCATGGTCTTCCCTTGTCCACTCCATTCTTGTCTTTCTGACCTGCTTGTTCTTTACTCCAGATCACCTACCTCATCCCTCAGAAACACCTAGGTATAAGTAAAACCTCTTGGCTTTTGCAAACTCCCGTTTCTGCCTCCTTGTAACTTCAGGTTACCCTGACACCCCACAGTTCTGACCTGACTTCACCACTTCTTTCTCTCGTCTTTTTTCAGCTCCTGTTTCCACCACCAGAATGAATAGAGTCAGGTGCCTTATTCTTTCAGTATTTCCCAGTTCAAGAGCTTGATGGCAGCTCATGGTTTTGCATGACGTCATGCCACAGGTTTTTAACAAGTCTTCAGTTTGGCTGGGGTTGTGACACATGCCACCTCAGCCAGCCAGCTGCAGCTGGTCGCAGAGAGGGTCAGGGATTCCTCTGTGGGTCTGGACACGTCCCTGCCATGGGTGCATTCCTCATTAGAAGATGTGAAGTAGGGAATTTCCTGTCAACATCCAGGGACAAACTACAGGTCAGACCCTCGGGACAGGCCACTGTGGGAGAGGCCAGGACAAACTCCCACCCTTCACACTGGATCCATCTACTACTGGGGAAAAACATTTGCATCTGACGTCAGCCCAGGCTGCTCCTCAGCTGTGCACCGTCCAGGATCCCTGAGTCAAGAAATCTCTGTGTCACACTTCAGGACACATCCCACTGGTTGCTCACTGAGCTTTTGAAGGAGGAAGTGGCTTAGGGGCACTGTGACACATGCAGTACAATAGAGTGACAGAGGTAGACAGGAAACATCATCTAAGCTACCCACGCCTTTGGTGCAGCAGGAGGCCAAGCCTGCGAGGAGCTACGTTCACAGAGAGATGGAGAGACATACAGAGAGTTGGCGGCGGGGCCCCAATTCCCAGCCCACTTCTCTCCTTATCGCACCTGTCCTATCATCCATGTTGACTCTTCATTCCCTTGCTGTCATTGAACACCACCGTTCTGTAGCAAAACAGAAAAATAGAAAGGCCTGTAAAATGTCTCATGCTATAAAGATTCCATTCCAACTTGTATACATTGATAGGGTCTCTGTGACCATAAATATATGATTTATGGGAAATAATCCTAGATTGGAAGACTCACTCCATCACTCAGACATGGGAGTTAGCCTCCATGTCTTCTTCTGAGCTCTGGCTATTTACTATGCGCTCACCATTTATCTTGAAAACATTAACGGGGTGTCCCGTATTTTGGGAGCTCTGAGTATAAAATCCTGTAGAACAATTGTTCTGTTCCTCAAAGACCTTTTACACTCTAGGAGGGCAATGTAAGAGGCCTGCCCCACCCAAGGGGTTATGGAGGCAAAGGAGGAGGGGCGCAGTAAACTCATGGCTGGAAAGGGGTCGGGAAAGCTTGCCAGATGGACACTTGAAATGTGAGGGCTCAGGGAGAGGAGCGATGAGCCAAGCAGGGCAGGGGCTGGGCAGGCAGATGAGGGGAGCCTTGCGCATCTGGGGAAGGCACACGTTATGGCCAAAGCAGAGCTTCCAGGGGAAGTCGGAGGGGGAGTGGCCAGAGGTGAGGTGCGCAAGTAAGTAGGGCCTGGTGAGAATGAACTTCAAGGGCCCTTCTCCCTGTTTACCTATTGACCTTGAGTTACATAGCCAGATTTTGGTTTTACAATAGTTACTATAATGGCCGCATGGAAAATATGCACCGGGAGCTGAAGATTAGAAGAATGGAAACAGGTTAGGAGACTGTTGTGATAATTTAGGAGAGTGATGGTGGTCTTCTGACTTATGGCAGTGGCAAGGTGACCAGAGAGAAGTGGGCATATTCTAGAGATTTTTAAAAGACATTATTTAAAGGGTGTGGAGATTGACTGTATGCCGCAGGAAGCAAGGCTGTGTGGGGAGGGGGAAGGGAAGAGAATGCAGCACGTTCCTGACCTGGGTCGGGGAATGGGCACTAGGAGGTTTCATCTGGGACATTTGCATAAGGTTCTGATGAAACAGCCAAACACAAAGCGCTGGTGGAAAACTAGACAGGAGATCCCGAGTTCAGCAGAGAGGTTGGCTGGAAATACACTCATCAACATATATAGGTGAGTGGTGCTCAAAACAGTGTTCCCCCAGAAGCTTTTTCCAACTGTACTCACCATTCCCTTGAAATCCTCCCATGCCTTTCCTCCCCAGCCCCAACCCCAAAAGGACTCTCCAGTCCCAATTCTTGAGCTCTCCACTCCTGATTCAAGAGTAGAATAAATCATGAGCGTCGGTGTATAAAGTAAAGGAGAAGACAACAGGAGACAGCACCATTAGAGACACTGACATTTATGGGATGGGTTAAAGGAAAAGAGCCGTGACAGAACCCGAGGAGCATCCAGGGTGATGGATGGGAAACAATGAGTACCAAATCTCCCAGAAGTCGGGAGAGGAGAGGATGATGTCACAAAGAAAAGATGTGGCCAATCGTGTCAAACATGGTAGAGAGGTAATGTGAAATAGACCCCAGAAGTGTTAACACTTTCTGCAGTGTCCCCAGAGCTGTGACAAGGACCACATAAGCATAAATATATGCAGGTACTTCCTACAGTATAAAATAATATACAACATAAGCAGTTATTATTACAACGTAAGACTCAAGTCAGTTCCCACTGACTCCAGGCGTCCCTCCCTAGGCCCTGCGGGCCCTGCTTCCGAGGTTGCCTCAACACCAAGGTTAGCTCGTCTGCACCCAGGGCAGGGGCTATGTTTGGTTGGCCTGTGCTGGGCACTAGAGGAGTGCCCAGCTTCCAGGAGACGGGAACACGTGCTTACAGTATGAATGGATGGTTAGGATTGCATCACTGCCTTCTGTGATTCTCTTCAGCACGGAACAGATCCCGGTTCACACTGTTTCTTTTTTTTTTTTTTTCCAAAAATAGAATTTAATGTGCTTATTCCTTTTTCCTGGCATCTCCTGGTTTCTGTTTTATTTTATGCCCTCACAGTGTAGTTAAAAAAAAAATCAGATCCTTATAAAAATTATTTCTGATAGAAAAAAAAAATGTTTCCTACAGAAAAAAAGATACCTAAAAAATTATTTCCTCCCTTTTATAACTTCCGTTCTGCTGGGTGACTTGTATCTCTCGAGAACCCATGTTTGTTGTCTGATCTCCAGCATGTTCATATCCAAATCAATCTTGAACTAATTTTGCAAGTAAAATGTTTTGAACTCACCCAAAGTGCTTTCCTAAATTCTAAACATTTAACATCTGCTTGGCTGGACTCAGTTCCTAGTCTTTTTAGTCTACTTCAATCTACCAATTTGACTTGTCATAATTTATCATTTCAAAATCTCTTATTATTTATTGGCCTTGATTACATTATCACAGGGGTTCTGTACTATTTATGTTTCCCTCAATTTTCCTGATACTCTCTTGTGAAATCCTCATATCTAATTTACCAGGGACTCATTTCTACTCTCGCTCTCCAGATTCTGCGAACTTATTTCTGAATCTCCTCCTAGCTCTCATGTACATTTTTAAAGATGATAAACTCAAGAAGTTTATCTTCCAGACTTGCAGATTTTCAGGGCATTTCCATTTCGGAGACTTACTTTTTATGAGCAGATATTTTTACAAGGGGGTTCTACTACTCATCTATTCTTGATTCTCCAGTGCTTACTCAGTTTTTCCAGGGCTGAAGATGAGCCTCCCAGACTCAGTGCGTGCACTCCTCCCCCCACCATGCTCCTAGCGCCTGAGCTCAGGGCTGAAGCACACAGGCCTTCCTCTTCCTCCTTTCGCACCCTGCAGGGAGCAGTAAGAAACGAGCCCCACCCTGCAACCTTTGGTCTGAGCCAACCATTGCTCTCAGCCTCACCACCCACCCCTTGGAACCCCAGGATAATAGCAGATAGGGAAGGAGCACCCGGCGGTTGCCTAGCAAGTATCATGGTAAAGCAAGCAAGTTTAAGAGACTCTCCTGGGCTTTGGTGTCCGCCCCACAACCTACAAACATGGAATGGCTTTCTTCTCTCTTCCTATAAACAGGGAATTGAAGGCAGAAGAAAGATCCAAATAGCAGAGCTGCACAAGCCTTGTGCAGATGATGTATAGGTACCTGGAACTGTACCCCAGCCCCAGCTCAGGATTTATTAAATACCAAAAGCACAACACATCCATATGGGCAGACAGATCCATACCCATTGGAAGTCTCAGGAGGACCAACCCTCTTCCGTGTTAGGAATTTACTCACCCCCAGGTCTTCTGATGTCCCTATCTGTTGATGCCATGCTCACAGGAGAGAGAAGCTTGCTTACGGGGCTTGGGTCAAGAATTTCGAGACCAGTCAGCGAACTGCCAGGTGCAAAGGGTTTAATAAAGACATGGACATTGGGGAAGTTACTAAGGACCACAGAACCAAACCAATCTGTATGTATTATGTCCTAAAACATCAGCTCTTACTTAGAGAAAATATTGTTGCTCACCCTCCCACATCTCTGCCAAAGGGTTTCAGTCCTCTCAACTGATGGGTTTTTCTCCAGCAGACCTCTTCAACAGCCTCGTCCTTGGTCAGCAGCGGAAATAAAATCTTTTGGCCTGCTTCACTTCTTTTAGTCTTTGGGAAAACAAAGAAAAAGAACAACTTGGAAAAGCTGTCAGTTAAAATTGTGATATGCAAGTAAGATAAGATATGCAACATCCTGAAGCCTCGTTTTAGTTATTTGCAAAGTGAAAATAATCGGCTCTGTCTCTTAGAGTTGTAGTGACACCTGAATGATACACGTAAGGTAAAGCACAAAGCATCTTGCCTAGAAAGAGCTCAGTAAACAGGAGCTATAATCAGGTATGCTATCTTTCTTTAAGATGTATTGCTTTGCCAGGAAGTACACCAACAGGATCACCCTAACCTCCATGAGTTTCCAATGAACCCACATTCCTGCATATCAGGAGTTAGATCATTTGTATACACAGCAACCATAGGTCCCTGCATGTTATTTAAGTATCTTACCCATTGGAACCCTGATTCCACCTATCACACTGGGTTCTTCAGCTCTCTTATGCCTCCTGCTGTACCCCATTCTATGGGGTACCCAAAGGTCTTCTTTGCCTGGTACCCAAAGGTCCCTAATGCATAAGCAATTTATTGGGGCCTGTCTCTTATCGGAAGGCATTCTACCAACCTAAGGGAAGCTACCCATGGGGCAGAGGCACTCTGACTGTGGAAAATTACTGATCTGCACTGAACTATATAAAAATCCATTCGTAAAAATCCTAAGAAGAGCAAACACTTCGCCTGGCAAGTTCTCCAGCAGGGTCCTTGGCCGGCAGGAACAACCACCCTCGCTAGGCACCAACTAAAAGGCCAGCCCTGAGCGGTGACAAATCTGGAATTCTCTGGCAAATGCCAGTCCAGGGCCGGCTGCACAAAGAGGACCCTTCTTACTAACTCAGCACTGACTCTGAACACACTGAGAATTAGTTTTGGCTGTGAGGGAAAAGCCAATGTGGAAAATATAATCTGATGGACAGGATTTGAAATGAAAGACACAATACAGCCCAAGGTTCCCAGGCCTAAACTCTTACAGGGCAGAAGTGTAAACACTTTTTGAAAGCTAAGACCTGGACACAATATGATACCACAGCAAAAACTCAAAAAGTAGCAAGGGGTTTGAAGACTGAAAGGCTAACTCTTATTTTCACCCTGTGAATCACCGGGCTCTAAATAGAGAGGAGAAGGTGTATCAGCCAGCATTGACCTTGCCTTGCCTGTGCTGAAAAACTCTCCTACTGCCTGCAGGGCTCTCGCTCAAAAAGATGACTAAGACAAGTCCTGGCTTTGGAGGTGTTTGTACCTGGTGGGGGAGGCTGGCAGGTAACTAAAATACAAGCCTTACTATGGAAAGTGGCAAAAGCTGAATAAAAGCAACAGGCAGCAGGAGCAGATAGCTCTAATCTACAGGGGGACGCAAGGGTCCACCCAGATGAGGGGTCAGCCCATCTGGGTCTTGGAAAGACTGCAGGACGTTGGGAGGGGGGGCTCTCAAGGCAGAGAGAGTAGCGTGCACAGAGACAGCTTAGAGGGGGAAGGACAGGGCGTGGTGAGGAACTGGGCTCCGTCTGCCAGTGGCAGTGCCCAAACAAGTGGGGGTGGGGGACTGGGAATGGACTGAACATCCAGGAAGATTGGCCTTGGCTCCCTGGGCCTTTGGAACATTTCAGATCTGCTTTTAAAAGGAAAGTTTCTGCCATGGATGTCAAGAAGGAACTGGAATCAAGCAGAGAGCTGAAATCTATATCTTTGCATCTGTGTGTGTGTGTGTGTATGTGTTTTGTTGTTGTTGTTGTTGTTGCTGTTGCTGCTCTTTGGAAAAGCAATCACAAATGCAAATTGACAATTGTCCGGTCATTACAGGCAGCAGGCACCTGTTCCTGGATGTGCATTTACTCTCCATAGCAGGGATTCCCCACCATAGGGATCCCTCCACCCGGCTGGTCTTATTGCACCTGATTTAGGGGCCACAGCTGGCACCTTGTTGCTAAGGGTGCCCTACAAGCTTCCCCCACCTCCAGGCAAGATGGCTCATGCTGCCTGCTGTATCTAGCTCATGGAGCATGGAGTAGAGGATGGCCCTCTGATGCGATGAAGAGAAGGTGGTGTGAGAAAGGTGATGCAAACAGAAATCCTTCTACTGCTTTGTAGGCCCTATCAGAGCAGATCAGCTTCCGTCTAGACACTTGCTCTCCTGTGTGTGCTCCCGGCACCCAGAAGGCTGACCTTCACCATGAAGGGGTCGTTATTACCACTGCAAGAGCACAAGTCCCCACAATCATGTATGATTTTTGTCTCTGTTTTGGTTTGGTTTACTGGGTTTCCTCAGTGAATTCCAGATGCAAATAGAATTAAAGGAATAATTCTAAAGGGATGTTGCTAAGAACTGAGCTTTTCATACATATCATAAAAACACAATCCCATGCCTTGTTGCTAAAATGGAAACTTTTGATGACAATTTAAACATGAAATATCCAACAGAGGCAAACCATGATTATTTATAAAAGTCTCTATCAAGAAATTATTTACTTCTTTAGGCAATTTCCTCTTTGCTTGTGATTTAAGTCCTAAGAGTATATGCATCTAGTTACTCACGCAAAGTTAATGGAGCTGTTTCTCATTATGTTTCTGATAGTACAGCATGTCGAGTCTGACTCTCATCTTACTTTTCCTAATGATTTGTCAGCTTTCCTCACCGGTGTTTTATTTCTTGCAGAGCCTTTTCTCATTTCACAAGGAAGGCAACATGTGGAGCATTCCATGTGCTTGGAGATGTTCTCTAACGCTGGAGGCCTTGTTCTGAAGCAGGTGCCAACCCTTCAGCTTGTAAAGATAAGATGACCAGTTTGTAACTGTCTCCTGTAGAAGCTCTCCTCCGGGACTACCAAATACTATCCTCTCCACCTGACTCAAAGAGGCAGGATCTCAGTGGGACCTGTGGTGCTTTCTCAAAGTGCCTCTAGTCATCTAACAACATCTTTGTCTCCTCAGACAAAGGAGCCCCGGTCTTTCACATTACCAGAGAGACCAGTATTCCAGATTGTGGAAGTCATTGTGCTCTTCCCAGCCTTCAGTAAAGGAAAGAAGCAACCAACTATAGGTTGAGTCCTTGGCCAGAAAACAGCTCCTATGGCGGTGACGGTGAGGAAAGTTCTGGCACGGTACTTCAGACTGAAGTGAGATTGATGAGAGATGAAACCAGAAGGGTATGTTCTTTATCCAGCACACTTTCGGTTGGATGAACACACCTGATCTCTTAACTCCCAAACCAATGGATTGGAAAGGGCAAACAGTCCCACTGCAGTACTGAAACAGATCGTCCCGGTGTCCTCTTCAGCCACTGCTTAAGATGAGAGTCTCTTGGAACCAACACAGTGGTAAAGAGAATACATCTTCCACCAGCCACACGTGGGGAGCAGACAGATCCACCACAAACTATTCCTACTGTATGGAGTCCTAATGGAGAGATAAACCTGTCACATAAAAACTTCATTCCCAAGAAAGCTTTATTATCCAACGGAGGGGAAGAGGGTGGAAAATGAAGATGAAAACTAGAACATTTTCTGAGCATTTCTACCTAAATGCCAGGCACTTTCTCTGTTATCCTTTTTCACCCCTAAAAGAAAAATAAAAATAAAAAAACTTGTAAGAGGCCCTTATCCCATTTTATAGAAAAAGAAACTAAACTTCAGAGAAGTGACCTAAATAGGCCAAAGTCACACAACTCCTAAAATGTTATGTCAGGTTTGAAATACTACACTCCCTTATGTCAAAGCCCATCTTTCTTTCAAGAAGCCACACTGCCTAATTTTAACTTGTTGCAAGTCATTTGGTATTGGGCGTATATTCTAAGGAAGAGAAGACGGTGGTAAAGTCATGGAGTGAGAAATGCCCCGGTCTTTTACATTACCGGAGAGACCAGTATTCCAGATTATCGAGGGTAAGCTATAAAATAAAAGTCATTTATAGCTGGTGTTCAGAAACATTACATAATCATATTTTTGCAACAGCAGCGGAAGTAAATTGACTTTCCTTAATATGTTCTAGTTGTACTAACACTGAAATTAGACCATAGGTGCTGAACATGTAGCAACTTTTGTAGAGAACCAATCTGGAGACATAGGCTTTGCCACAGTTTCCCATGGTAGGAGAAAAATGCCCCTTGCAAGCTTGGGGACAAGGGGCGGGGAAGGTGGGGGCCAAAGCAAAGGAATTCAGAGATAAAACTTTCACCTTTAGGGACGCGTGGTTAGGCGTTTGCCTTCAGCTCGGGGCATGATCCTGGAGTCCTGGGATCCAATCCCAAACTGGGCTCCTTGATCAGCAGGGAGCCTGCTTCTCCCTCAGTCTGCAGCTCTCCCTGCTTGTGCTCTCTCCTTCTCTCTCTCTCTCTGACAAATACATAAATAAAAATCTTAAAACAAAACAAAACAAAAACCTTTCACCTTTGCATCCTGTCAAATTATATAATCTGAATGTACACAGGCAAACTCCCCAGGAACTTTTGGAAATTGTGTGTGTGTGTGTGTGTGTATACTCATGCTCGCATTTGCATTCTCCTGTCCTGTTCTCGCTCTAAAGAAGACTTACCCAGAGTGCACCCAAGGGCGGGGCTCATTTCCAGAAGATCGGTTACCGTTGAATCCCAGCAAGTAAGCAACAAGAGCGTGGAGCACAGTTTGCTAATATTCACCAGTTATCATTAGAGTCTGGAGAAGAACAAAAAAAGATTTTGCACTTGACTGATGTCATGCTGTGGGAAAAAATCTCCTCACCCTCATGAGCAGGGTGGGTCACCTGCCCTCCAAGGAAATCTTGTGGCCTCTGAGGATAACCCTGTTATCAAGAACCACAGTGGCGACCATCAAGCACACATTCAAGTAAATTTCTTTTTATCTGTCATTTTCCTAGAATGCCAAAAAAACCAACATGTGTGTATCTACTTAAAGTAATCACCATATTAGCGTTCCCAGTGAAGACCCGTTTTTTCCCCCATATCTATTTGAAGCCAATTGCTTGACATTGCTAACACTTTTACACTCATGCACACACAAGGGCAAAAAAATATCTACTACAAGTCTATGAAGGAATAATGGGAAAAAGGCAAGATGCCAAGCTTTGTAGAGATTTTTTTTAACCTTGGTCTCCTCATCCATAAAATGGAGGTAATAATACCCTCTGCTGCCCATCTCATGGAGGTATTAAAAGAAAATTTTGGAAAATGTGTCAGTGAGCAATACAAGGCATTTTAACCTGGCTCAGCTCATAAAATTGGCATGACATAGTATGGAATTAGTCTCAAGTGATAGATAGCCATGTCAGCAGTGGGAAAAAATTAAATAAGAAGTTGTCATAAGGAAAAAATACTTATCAGCATACCAAATGTTGGAGCTAGAGGAAAAGCAAGGGTGGAAGATGAAATAAAACCACCTTTCTTTTTTTTTTTTTTTTCCTTTTTATCCCTTGGTACCATCACCTTCTAACATGCTGTGTAACTTCATTCTGATCTTTCCTGGGCACCATCTGCCTCTTGAGCTAGACCATACGCTCCCTGAGAGCAGGAACACTAGGCCATCTGTTCATGGATGTGCCCCTAACATCTAGCACAGCACCTGACACATGACATCTCAGTCAATATTGTTTGACAAATGAGTGTGTAACAGGATCATGAGGCAAAGCACCCAGGGCACCTTCAAGAAAGACTGGAAGTATGGAAGGAAAATATTTCTTTGGGCCAGTTCCTTAACAGCATTGAAAACCCGATGGCTGCTTTCTTTTAGTCAAGACTTCGTGGTCATCAAGAAATCTGGGATTGCTCTGGACATGGCTAGATCTTCAGGAGCTGGGGTTCTGCTTTCTGAATGGTGCCACGCCATGCTTCGTTGTGAATCTTTGGAGTGAGAGCACTCCTGTCATACCTCCTTCATGCCACCTACTTCTCCTCCCACTAAGCAGCACACCAACACCCCCTCTTTGCTCCTTCAGCTACAGGAACATGCGACTCCCCCATGAGTCATTCTCTTCCTTCCCCAGGGACTGTTGGTGCTTTTTCCGAAGCAGGTCCCACCTACTTTTCCTAGAACCGCTGTTTTTTATCTACTGACACGGAGCTGGGGTTCGGGGGGTGGGGAGGTTGCTGTGTGCAAAGCTCCAGACCTCTCAGTGAGGGCAAGGAGCCCTGCCTGCCTCTCCCCGCTGGAGGGAAGAAGAATGGTCTGCCCCTTCAGCAGGACCCAGCTTGGGGATTCTGCTCTCCTGCAGACTTGCTGAAGAAGTTTGAGTTCCAAAGCCTTGCTCCTTACCAACGCTTCTGCTCTAACTCCTTGAATTTTAGAGCTGTTAGAGAACTTAGAGATCAAATTCAACTCTCCCATTTTAGGAGAGAAGAAACTGAGCCCAAAGAGGAAAACTGACCTGGCCAAGATCACACAACTAGCGAGTCAGAGGCAGTGAAGACTTTCCCATCTCAGTCACTCCTGTCCCTGTAGTGCCAGAAATGTCTGTGAAAGTCACTTTCTCCCTACGAGTGAACCCCAGCAGTATTGTCAAAGCAGCAGCAAAAGAATGCTTACATTTGTAGGAATGAATCAGATTTTCATAATTTTTGAAATGCCTATATCCAAATAAATAAATAATGCTACATCGAAATAATTAATGCAAATAAATCTGGTAGTAGTAGTTACTTGACCTATTTTTTTTTTAAATACTCTTTTCCCCCCAATGTCTTTCCTAATCCATTGCTTTAAATAACTAATGTATGTGAAATATGGTTTTCGTTCACACACTTTGTTGCTATAATCTCAATGCACAATGTAGTCTTGTGAAGTGTGATTAAACTCAAAATTTCTTGATATAATCATTATAACAAATGAGTGTCAAGGGATGCGACTAAGTTTTCCAAAATTCTCATTATGGGTTCATAAAGTTAGGTTTGGGAGGAGGAGGGTATAGATGAAATACTGTCATAAACAACTCGAAACAAATGTTTTTGCAAAAACAGTTCTGTGAATTGGTGTCATTGAGGCGTAGGGGTTGCTTCTAAAGTCTGAATTGGCAGATTAAAGAAGACACAAAAAATGAGAATGTTCAGACCATGGTATTCTAGGGTTGAAAGTCCATGAAGATGTATTACCTAGTCCAACCATTTCAAAGTGTGGATAAGAAAACAAAAGCCCAGAGCAGGGACTGGCTCACCCAAGGTCAGCGAGGTCTGCTGCTTCCCAGTCGGGTTCTCACTATATCATAGTTTTCACACTGGGTAGAAAAAGAAAGGAGTAGTAGGTTAAGACCAGAGAGGAGCATGGAATTTTCAGGAAATGTCATGTGTTCCACCCAACCAATAGGGAAGCTTTCAAAGTGTTTATGTCAATTCTATTGAGCTCTGGCAAGAGTAAATGGATCTTTCAGATTCAGGAGGGTAGGGGGGATGGGGAGTGCAAGCAAAGGCTGGGTGAGCAAGCAGGCTTCACTGGAGGCAAATTTATTTCCAGGGATTAAGACAAGGCTAGGGAGAGATTACCCATGGGAAGGAGTGTGAAGTTTGCCAAACCCCTACCAGAGTCCTGAAGTGCTTCCTTGAGAAACTTGCCTCTAAGTCAGGGTTCTAAAGCCAGAGGTTTGAGGCCACATCTGTAGACACTTTTGGTTGTCATAGCTGTGGAGGACTCTGCTACTAGCATCTAGCACACAGAGGTTAGGAAGGCTGCAAAACATCCTACAATAGACAGACTAGCTCTCCCCCCTACAAAAAAGTACTCGCCTCAAATGTCAAGAGTACCAAGGCTGAGAAGGCTTTTTCTAGCCTGCTATTTGCCAATCAGTTTGGGGTTGTTGTTTTTTTTTTAAGATTTTATTTATTTATTTGACAGACAGAGATCATAAGTAGTCAGAGAGGCAGGCAGAGAGAGAGGAGGAAGCAGGTTCCCTGCTGAGCAGAGAGCCCAATGCGGGACTCAATCCCATAACCCTGGGATCATGACCTGAGCTGAAGGCAGAGGCTTTCACCCACGGAGCCACCCAGGCACCCCTGTCAATCAGTTTTCTGCTCAGATGCAATGGAACTTCACCAAATCCTCCCTTCCGAACCCAAGAAATCAAGTAACAATTCTCAGGACACACCTCTCTCTCTTTGGATCTTTAGATTTTTAGTCCCCCCCGCCCAACAAAAAATCCAGATGAAGAGGCAAACAGAACAGGAAACAACAATTTCAATAAAAATACTTAGTGCTGAAAATATACGCGTAGGAGAGACTATTTTCCATGCACTTATATGTTCCTTGCCCTTTGTTGTCGTTCCGCCATCCCTGGTAAATTTGTTTTCATTTTAAGTGTTACAAGCATTTATTATGTATTCCAGGCAGGGCTCCCAAGCTGTGACAATTTAAATGAGGGAGATTTTTTTTTTCTATAGGGAAAAAAATGATAAAAGTATAAATGGTTTGTTGAAACACTGAAGAAAAGCTTACCTCAGAGAGCAAAATGCTTTTATATGTAGTCTTAGTATTAATCCAAAATGAAAATGTCCTTCACTTCAAAAGGGTAAGATTTGGCAGGTGTAAGATATAAAAGGGCAAGGATACATCCCCTCCACATTTAGAAATGCACATCTCCTGAAAAGGCTTTGATGTAAATAGTATATAAGAACCTACAAGTAATTTTTTAAATGGTTTAAAACTTTTACACGTTCAACTCAAAGGAATGGAAGTGCCCATGAAGGCAAAGCGGAAGAGCAGAAGGGACCTTGGATGAAGGATATGCAAACTCAGGGTCTAGTCTAGGGTCACCAATGGTCCCCATGGCCAGGGCAATCTGTACTTCTTGTCTCCTTCACTCTACAATTAAATACTACTATGCAAACTCGGGGTCTAGTCTAGGGTCATCCATGGTCTCCATGGCCAGGGCAAACTACTTCTTGTCTCCTTTACTCTACAGTTAAATACTACTAATACTAATACTAATACTAATACTAATACTAATACTAATAATAATTGCCTCACAGACTTCATAAGTCTGTTGTAAGGCTCGAAATGCATGTAAATGTAAATGCCAGCATGCAGCGTCTCCACTATCCTCCTCCACCCGCCCCCCTGCAGGGCACCAGCACCACGGACCCCTCATCAAAATGATGGGCAGCGACCACGGGGAATCTTCTGGGGAGGGATCACACCCAGAGATGACAACGGAGAGCTTTTGATGGATACTTACTGTGCACTTTAAATTTTCCCTTTTTTTCATTAAAAAAAAAATTTTATAAGGTGAGGAATTATTGGAGCAGAGTGAATATGGCCCAAATAAGTATCTTTTTAAAAAGAAGATTTTATTTATTTATCAGACAGAGAGACAGTGAGAGAGGGAACACAAGCAGTGGGAGTGGGAGCAGGAGAAGCAGGCTTCCCTCTGAGCGGGGAGCCCAATGTGGGCCTCAGTCCCAGGACTCTGGGATCATGACCAGAGCCCAAGGCAGATGCTTAATGACTGAGCCACCCATGCATCCCCCAAATAAATACCTTAATAGAAAAAAGTCCTGACAAGGTGTCCTGCCCTTGAAATCATCATGTTAAATGTTAACTACCAAAGAAAAAATCTGCTTTCTTGAAACTTCCACCACGCTGGCAAAGGAGTGAAAGAGTTAGCAACAATTCTAAAGGGGCCAACCAGTGGAATTTATTTACTTTGTAAAGTAGCTTGAAATCTTACTGTTTACATCACAGCATTAAAGGAGACAGGAATATGTCTTTGGTTTGCAGAGGGGATGATACAAACAGAAAATTAATATTCAGGGGAAACAAGAAAAATCAGCACTAGATGATAAAGTAGCCTATCCAAAAAGGAGCAGAGAACTTTCTGGAATATTTGGAAGTTGTTATTTTGTTTATGAGCCTTCGGTAGGTTTAAGGCTAAATTTTACAGAGGCAACAAAATGGTAGATAAAGGAAAACTAGTATATGTAATTTATTTAGGTTCTCAAAGGGCTTTTGACGAAGTGCTACACAAGAGACTGTTAAGGGAACTTGCCAGCCACTGGGCAAGGGGTAAAAGATTGTCAGTCGTGAGTTAAAAGTGAGTTAAGATACAGAGAGGGAATGAAAGCGTAAATGACCAGCTCCCAACATGGAAAAGAGTTAATAGTGGGGTATCAGCGATTGGTGTAAGAGTGGTATCCTTGGGATATTTATTAACACCTTTGAAAATGAACTAAATAATGAGGAGCTGAAATTTGCCGACTAAACAAAACTATTTGGATCCCTAAATCTATACAGATGGATGTGAGAAACACAGAATCCAAACTCAGTAATTGGGTAAAACAGTGGCAGATGAAACTCAGAGCAGACAAGTACAAAGTATTGCGTGTTGGAAGTAGCAATTTAAATTACTCATCCACTCGGGTGAGTTCTGAATTAGTTCTAAACTTACAGAGGAAAGATTTAGGCTTAAGGAAGACATCTTAATGAAGATGTATGCATGGTGTTCAGTAGGGTTTTTAAAAAAAAAAGAAAGCAAGCAAATGCACTACTAAATTACAGTAAAATTGAAAGCAAATATGTGCCAATGTCATGGTGGAAATCAATGGTGCCCGCTTGCTCTACATTCAGTTAAAATCACCTTGTTTCCAGAGTAAGATGGTAAAAATAGAAAGAAACATCTGATAACACCCAGGAAGCCCATTCCAAATGGTGGGAAAAGACAGGCAGAATCCCATATGAGAAGTATTTAAAGTTATCAATGATTAAGAATTTCAATGAAGTGAAGATGAACACAGGGGGCACATGAAGTTTTCCATAAAGGTAAAAACCTATATTAAGATATTTGCAACTTAGATTGTAGGGAGACTAGACATTGTCTGTAAATGATATCAAAGATAATTTGAATTTTCTTCTAATAAGAGATGCTGTGAGCTGGTAGGGGCCTCAGTTCTGCCTCATGAGATCTAGTCTGTCTTCTTAATTCCATCTGCCATTTGTCATTTGTTCTAAGATGGGAAATAAGTAAATGTATGTATTATAAAGTCTCATAAATATTATCTCAAATGCCATTTGCAAATTATTGACATCTTCTTCCAAGCCCAGGAAGAGGCACAAAGATCTAATATTGAAACCATGTACCAACTCCAGTAAAATAAAGGCAAGTGTCAGGTAAACCAATAGTTAAGTCATTGCATTCACCTGACTCTGAAAGTTCCCGAATACACAAATCATTGCACACTCCTTTTTCCATCTTCCCCGAGAGGCAATTTATCAATGGATCTGACCACCAGGAGCAATAAGACTGCCCACCCCTGTGCCCTTCTCTTCTCCCCAAATGTTTAAGTGAGATTGGCAACTGTGGTTACCAGGAGGTAATCAATCCCCAGGCTTCCAGAGATCAAGCACCTGCTGACAGAGGTCAGAAAGAAATGCTCTCCTGCAATGCCGAATACTTTATAATTGACCCAGTGTTGTCGAGAAAATGACATCCTCACACTCAAGCTAAGGATCGCACAATTGGGCAGGTAGGGCAAGGGATGATGGTGGAAACAGTTACCGCTGAGTCCCTTCCTGCAGCATTTGGACCTCACCAGAGGACCGAGGCAGAGCTACTGAAGTCCTGGCATTTTTTTAGCCTGTATTTACTATGTTGAGGCAATTGATGTGGTACGGAAACTTCAGAAATATTTTTTCCTTGTTTGTTTTTCTCCCTGAAACCTAATCCCTGAGTACTGTGGTAAACAAAAATAAATGAAGAATGACTAGCAATAAAACATAAGCAAGAACAAACCAAATATTAATGTAAAAATAGCATTAATAGAAGCTAAAAATTGAATTTCGCTACAGAAGAATCACAGCATAGCATGGTCTTTTTTTTAATCTTGCAAGTGGATTGTAATTATTCTGTAAGGGATCAGCTTATTTTTAAGAAATGGTATTTTTTTTTTCAGACAGGCATTTGAATGCTTAATAAAGCATTTCAGATCACATAGATATTTTCCTCTTCAAATATGTACATTCTTTCTAACAGAGGGCATAAGGTAACATTTTCAAAGCAATTCCAAGGAAGTATGAAAGGCAGAACAATTTGCTGGGTGTTGGTAGAACACAAGAACATTGGAAAGTTGCTACCATGGGTCACTCTTTACATAAGTATCTTCACCTCCACACTCTGTGCCCCAAAGTATCTTGTAAGCTTCTTTGAAAAGGTAAACACACACACACATACACAGGCAGCTTTTGAATTCTTTGCTATTTTTAGATTACATCTACTCATCATTTATCTTTGTTCTAACAATGACGACTTGTAGATATCCATATTGCCATCCCCACCCCTCACTTGACCTTTCCCCAGTCCCTAAAGATGTCATATTTTGTGAACGTCAATATCAACAGCACTATCATCCTAACTATTAGACTAAACATACACACCAGTGGAGTGGGAGACATATATTCAATCGTTCAGTGTTGCTCATCCAAAAAGGCAATTAAAATCCCTGGGTGGGGGAGGCACCTGGGGGGGCTCAGTGGGTAGAGCGTCCACCTCTTGATTCTGGTGCAGGTTGTGATTTCAGGGTCATGGGATCAAGCCCCGCATTGGGCTCCACCGTCAGCAGTGAGTCTGCTTGAAAGTCTCTCCCACTCTGTCCTTCTCTCTCTATCACTCTCAAATAAGAAAATATATCTTTAAACAAATAAATAAAATAAAATCCCTCTAAGGTAGGTGGGTATTACTCATCTGAAACAGTAACTCTCCAGAATACAACCACAAAGGAAAAAAAGACTTCCTTAACAGGCAAGACAGATGTCAAAATCCAAGCAATTCCCTTTTAGACAAACCCTTCAGGTTGCTGCTTGATACCAGTTTGCATTTTTTGTAAGTTAATTAATGTATTGATTGCATAAAAATATTTTCCCTGGTTTAGATCAGGCTTGTAGTCTATGAATTAAACCTTCATGGTAATGAAACAGCTTTATGGAGATCTGATTCACACAGCATATAGTTCACCATTTAAAGTATTCAATTCAGTGCTTTTTAGTACATTCACAGATATGCACAACCATCACCACAATCCATTTTAGAACATTTTCATCACCTCAGAAAGAAATGCCATATCCTTTAGCTACCATTCCTCTATTCCCTTCTTCCCAACCCTACCTTAGCCCTAAGCAATCACTCATCAACTTTCTTTCTCTATGTTCTGAGTTTTCATTTGAATGGACTCACATATGATCTTTGTGACTGGATTCTCTCTCTTTGCATAACGTTTTTAAGCTTTATCCATATTGTAGCAGGTATCAGTACCACATTCTTTTTTACAGCCAAATAATATTCCATTGTATGGATAGATCACATTTTACTTCTCCATTTGTCAATTGATGGATGTTTAGATTGTTTTTATTTTTTGGCCACTATGAATGAATGCTGTTGTAAATATTCACATACAAGTTTCCATATAGACATGTGTTTTCATCTCTCTTAGATATATATCTGGGAATGGAATTGCTGGGTCATATGTATGGGTCTGTGTATCTGTGTTTAATAATTTGATGAATTGCCAGACTGTTTTCCAAAGCAACCACACCACGTCACATCCCTTCAAGCGTGTGAGGGTTCCAGTTACTCCACATCTTCATCAACGCTTACAACTGGACTTTAGGACCACACTAATAAGTGTGAAATGGTATCTCATTATGCTTTTTGCTTTCATTTCCCTGATGGCTATTGATGTCAAGCATGTTCTCATGTGCTTATTGGCCATCTGTATATCTTCCTCAGAGAATATCAATTCAGATTCTTTGCCCATTTTAAAAAAATTGGGACAATTAGATTTACTTTATGCATTATTTCAACAGTTGGCTTTTCAGCTAACAGATAATGAGAAATAACAAATGATAAGTGGGGAGGAATTCTTAAAGACAGACAAACCAGTTATCTTAATGTAACAAGAGATGGAAAAAAAATTATAAAAAGCAAACATAAAACCCCAGAAAGCAGAATATTCTCCAGTCCTATAGGATAGAAAGGACAGTTTCACTGGGCCCTGGCTATATCTTGGTGTTACAATATATGGAAAATGACCAAAGTTTACCGTAATTACCTTAAGTCTTCTTCACAGGATCATTTCAAATTCTATCTACCCTTTACAAAGGCTCGGAGGTCTATAATATATTTAGGGCTGTAGCAAAGGGAGATTAACATTTGTTACCAACAGTGTACTCGTAAGTGTTCCACAGCGAGCGCTCCAGAGAGAAGACAAGGTCTGATTTGTACTTCCATAGCTGATTTCAAGCTACCAAAGTGACGTTGACTGGCACAAGAACTTTCTGAAAATTTAGCAACTGGTTCACACGCCAGCGGAAGCCAACTTGGACACAATGCAGTTTCCGTAGTATAGTGGTTATCACGTTCACCTCACAATGCAGCACGATGTGTGACTGATGTAAACTAGAAGCTGTGTTAATCTCTTTACGTACATCACCTCCTTTACTGCTTTCAATGATCTTTAAGAAGGAATAAGTGTGGGCCACCTGGGTGGCTCAGTGAGTTAAAGCCTCTGCCTTTGACCCAGGGTCCTGGGATCAAGCCCCACATTGGGCTCTCTGCTCAGCGGGGAGTCTGCTTCCTCCTCTCTCTCTCTCTGTCTGCCTCTCTGCCTACTTGTGATCTCTGTCTGTCAAATGAATAAATAAAATCTTTAAAATAAAAAAAAAAAAAGGAATAAGTGTATCCATCTCCCAGATAAAACAAAGCTCAGAAAGACTGTTTAACCTTGATCAGGAAGACAGAGCCAAGAAGTCCATTCTGGTCTTTCCAAAGACTGTGTTCTTCCTGGCATACTAAGTTGATCTTTCATTTTTAAATTAGTCAAAAACAATTCTTAAATTGGATTAAAAGGTCCTTCCGAAGGGGAGTTATACATTATGCTGAAAGTTTACTCCTTTGGAATACCAGAAGCCCTGACATCAGTGAGCCAGTGAAGAATTGCAAGGGTATTCAGAACCAGAAACAGCTCAGTGCAGTTTCACCAGAGACAAATGGATGGAGGCCTGTTCTGTGATAAGGCCAAAAGTCAGACAAGAGTTTGCAAACAAAGTTTCCCAGCACTCCAAACGGTGTAGAAAGTGGCTCTGAGTTATCTGGAGACGGTCTCTTCCCGTTTCACATTCAGCAGGAGCTCCTGCCAAGACAAGCCCTTGCCAGGGGTGGGCATGGGACTCTCACCACATCAATTCTGCATGCCCCTGGTTCACGCATTCCCACATGCAAAGTGAGACCCTTATGGCAAAATGCAGGAAATGCCATTTCAGCATAAAATGACAAAATCCCCCCAACCTGCACTGTGCATCAAAAACCAAGGTAGCACCTGACCACACTTTTGGGAGGCAGGGTAAATATATGCTGGAACGGAACATCACCAGGATTCTATTCAAATAAAACAAATTCTCCACCTAGGAGCTAATGATCACTACACTTAAAAATTTGTAATTAGACAAATTGCACAGAAGGAATCACTTATGCAATCCGTGGCAAGTTTCAACTTCTGTTTCCAGCCAGTATCAAAGAGGTGGGTTGATCCACCACAGGGTAACACGTTCCCTTTGCCCTCCCTGGCACCCGCTGTGGAATATATTACTCCATTATGGAAGTTGCTATTGTGTGCCTATTAGGTAAGTAGGATTTGTAATTCAGCAACCAAGCTTTGGTAATTATCTCTATGCCAGCCAAGGCTCAAACCTCACCGCATACCAATGTCCGAAAGACTTCAGTTCTCTAAACAACCTGAGAAAGATATCAGTCAAGGCCTTGGAAGGTTTACTTTTAACTTACTGCAAGAACATACAGCTATAGCCTCTCAATATCTTCAAGAAGCTGGGAGTAGTACTAATGCACAATACTCTTCATTGTCTTTTCCTCTGCTCTATATTAAAACCTGAATGAACTGGATAAAAAAAATACAAGCACTTTGCTTTAACCTTTCACCCAACAAAGAATACAATAGACAGTAGCCTCATTCAGAGATCTTTGGTACAAAGCAGAATGCTTTGACACTTAATATTGCCATGATTATAGGCTTAATAGTAACCATGCAGGAGAATAAAAGGAGAAAAGACAAGAAGAAAGCAGGGATGGACGAAATTCGGGGACTGCCCCCCATTCTCTCCTTTCCATAGCCCACATTATTGGCACCTACGTCCATCTTCTGCGGATGGCCCCTTAATAACTAAGACGGCTTTCGTGGACATCACAACACTCTATCCAGCCTTCAGCATGCCGTGATCTCATCTCCCCTCTCTTCCTCTCACGCTCCACTTTGCAGGTTAGCCGTGGAATCTCATGTCCTTAGGGCCAGGCTTTTGGTTGTTAAGAAATACAATACAGTAGTCCAATGAGCTAATGGGAAAAGAATAAAGCAGATGGCATCACTCACCCCTTTGCCTCCTATAGGGACGTTCACACTGCTCCCGGAGCGGCCATCTTTTATTGACTCGTCCCAAGAGTGATCTCAGAGGTGGAGATCCCAGCGCAGACCATAAGAAAAGATGACACTGTGTCAGGCTCCATCCTTGGCCATGGGGATGGAGATAGTCAAAGTGAGGATGGAGTGACGTGAGATTACATGGCGAGACCTGGCTACACCAGCAAGCACCTTTCTCAACAATATGCAGATGGCCAGGGAGAAACCCAGCCAGCCTTCCCCATTGGACTCATTTCCATTTTCATTCCCATCTCTGCGCAGATTAACCACAATCAGCATCTGAGTCACAACATCCAACAAAGAGCACGGCTTGTAGAAAACAATGTTTTAGAATTCAAGCACCAGAAACAGCAGTCTCTAGAAACAATCCTTATCATAACCAAGATGTTGTGAGTTGTGCAATCCACTTCGTGTGGCTGGAAGGTTCTTTTGTTTGTCAGCCAGGTAAAACAAGGGTTGACTCTTAAACAATCTCCCTTTCCCTACATACCCATCATATACAGAATTCCTTCTGAAGCCACTGAAAATCCCTGTCACAGAACAGAGGGATGAGAACCATCCGTTTGTTTCTATATAAACGTATGCTCTCTCTCCAACGATTCTCACTAGCTGCCTTTTCTTTTTCAGACCTCTTGTCAAAATTTTCACATTCCAGGAAGGCTTTTCCTACAATGGATCTCCTCTAAATCAAAATGGCTCCAGTCCAAAGGTTGTGCCAAAGAAAAATCCAGCGAGTTGCCAGCAAAGTCTGGCAGTTTGACTGACCTTTTCCTTTCTCTCTGTTTATATTTTTTAATTGTCCTGTCTATCCCAGTTAAGTGACAAACATGTGAGGTAGGAATTGCTTTTATCCTTGTGTTTTTACAGCGCTTCAGAAGATGACTCTACTCAATAAATTGAAAATCATTATTATATACAAATGCATATGCTAATGCATGACCTGCAAGCTCGGAAGGCAGAGTGAATAAACAATTGCTGGCAAACCCCATGGCATGGCATTTCAATGAAGTCATCACAGAATCACAGGCAATTATCTTTGCAAACTTAAGGTGAGGTGTCTGTGGGCTGAAAAAGAGAAACGCACACTTGGGCTTTAAAAAGAGAAAGAGGAAAACTCAAAAAGTCAGACTCAACACCTTAACGTGCAGATCCAGAAATACATTACAATCTTACCAACACACACACACACACGCACACACACAAACACATGCACACACACACACATACACAGGCACATGCACGCACATACACACAGAAACATGCCAGGTAAAAAGCGAGGCAGTTTCGTTCGAAAAAGAAATCCTATCACGTCAGTCAAATGCTATTCCTCAGAAGCATGACAAGATTGATGAAACCAAGTAGAAGGCAAAGATATGAAACAGTTCTACTATTGGTCAGTTTTAAGTTTTGTCTTGCTTGACATTGGGCAATTAAAGAACTAGCTCCTGAAATTATCTTCTCATCAGGTGGACTCATAAGTGTTTAGAAGGCCTTTCTCGGTAAGTAATTATTAATGGTCCAGTGTCAGCCCCAAGATGCATACCTCATGGGATTCCAAAGCAATTGGTCTTTACCTGATGCTATTTTTAGTAGTGACTGAGATGGTGGTAGAGAATATGGTTATTAAGTTCAGGGATGACATCAAACCTGGTGTGGTACATTCCACTCTGGAAAACTGGATGGAAGTGCAAATGATCTTGATGAGCTGGAGAAGTGGGTGGACATAAACAGATTGAGGTTCTATAGTGTAATTCACATGGGAAGAAAAACAAACCACACAATTGCAGGATTCATTTTGTGATGTCATGAAGAAAATGATCTGGAGGTCACAGTCAACACAAACTATTGGTGTTTCTGCTTTAGCCTCAAAAGCATGATGGATTTAGTAAAAGAAAAACAAGAGGCCTTTCCTTGATGCTCAGAAGATACGGGCTATCCTGGAGTGTTCTGTAGTGTCCTTAGTTCCACATTTTTACAGTGGGTTATGGAGAACGTGTGGCATTTGAGAAGAAATGGAGTTTTTCTTCTTGATTCCAAGTTTGAGAAACAGCTCTTAGAGAAAATAACTAAAATAATAAAGCTATGTAGCCCAGAAAAGCTTGAGGAAGGGACTTAACCATTTTCAAGTCTAGGAAGAAGAAGAAAGATGGAAGGAAATAAGTTTTAATGATATTACCTTCCTAGCAAAAAAAAAGCTGTCCCAAACTGAAGTGTATTACAACTGGAATCAGACATTCGCCACTGAAAATACCAAAGAATGGGCCTTTCTCTGAATTTGGGAACATCTTTATAAGTAGGCAAATTAGACCACTACCCATGTGAGAGTAAAAACAAAAGTAAAAATGGCGTTTTCTATTTATCTGTCTTCCCCCCTTTTATTTAAAAGGAAAGTAGTAAGTCAAGCAAGAGAGTCAATTATCATATGGTTTCACTTATTTGTGGAGCATAACAAATTTCATGGAGGACAAGGGGTGTTAGAGAGGAGAAGGGAGTTGGGGTAAATTGGGGAGGTGAACCATGAGAGACTATGGACTCTGAAAAACAATCTGAGGGGTTTGAAGTGGCGGGGGGGTGGGAGGTTGGGGTACAAGGTGGTGGGTATTATAGAGGGCACAGATTGCATGGAGCACTGGGTGTGGTGAAAAAATAATGAATACTGTTTTTCTGAAAATAAATTAATTAATTAAAAAAAAAAGGAAAGTAGTGGGAAGGAGAGAAGGAGAAGAACTGTTCAACATGTTTGGGGATCATCACTTCTCCTTACGAGGCCACATGGCAACTCAAGCTCCATCACCCATCCATGCTTCTCCAGGTCCCAACACCACATTGTTCATACACTTTGTCATGTTGTTTCAGGAACTGTCTTCATGGATAATTTTGAGCCCCAAAGACACTACACAGCACCCAAGCCCTTTGCCGTGTCTGAGTAGAATGCACCTTGATTCTTTAAAATTACACTTTGCTCACTCCCATCACTGGGCTTTTGCTCAAACCTTGGTCCCTGATCTGGGCGCATAATACCAACCTTTTGTCAACCTCCTAAGAACTTCCTACCTTTCAAGGCCAGATATTAATCCACCTCTCCTGGAGCTCGTCTAACCTCTCCTTGTCACGGCAATTTCTCCTTCCTAAGGAACTCAGAGCCTTTATGGACCATCAATGGCATTCAGTAAATACATAATCACACACAGGCTTGTGACATCTCAAATACTCTTCCATCCTCCTTAACGTGTACTGCGGGTCTGCACTGTATTCCCTTGATTGCAAGCTCTTTGATGGTGAGGATTATGTGTTAAATTGCTCTGTAGCCTCCTAGAGCACCTAACGTAGCAAGTACGATGCTTACGTAGGGACAAAGTTAATATTCACTTCATAAATGAAGGAATGATTAACGAGAATGTCTAGAGTAAATTTGATCTTCATCTAGAAAAGTTGCCTTCTAGGGGCACCTGGGTGGCTCAGTGGGTTAAGTGGCTGCCTTCAGCTCAGGTCATGATCCCAGGGTTCTGGAATGGAGCGATGTTGGGCTCTCTGCTGAGCAGGAAGTCTGCTTCTCCCTCTGGCTCTCCTGTGCGTGCTCTCTTGCTCTCTCTCCCTCCCTCTCTCTAGCAAATAAAGAAAATCTTTTAAAAAAAGAAAAAAAAAAAAGAAGAAGAAAAGAAAATTGCCTTCTATCTTAGAAAACTATTTTTAAGGGGAGACAATTTCTTGAGAAAATAATAACCAATTAAGGGGAAATATTTTCAAATTCTTGGTGGAAAAGTAAATATTAACATATAAAACCCAATAAAACAGTCACAATGGCTCTTTACATGTAGAAAATATTAAACTGCAAGGTCTCTGAAATTATGTAGATCATAAAAATTATGCAGTTGGTGATATTTTCATCTGAGTAAAACATTTCTCATCAGCATATACAATTGTAAAAGCAAAAAGAAACAGGTGTGTGTGTGTGTGTGTGTGTGTGTGCATCTTTTAAGATGATTTGGTCTGATAAAATTTGAACACTTTTATTTTTTTAAGATTAACATTTAATGTGCATTTTACCCCAGCTCACTAAAAATGGTATTTCTGACAAGGTGTCAGAAGTGGTAGCCATATTTAAATGTATCTAACCACATCTTAGACTTCAAGTTAGAACCGTGGCTCATTTTACAAAGATCAATATTATATGATAGTCACTAATCCCGGTTGCATTTGAACCTATGACCTAGAATCTAAAAGCACCATTAACATAGTACCTTTTCAAAAATCTCGGAGTGCTACTGGGTATTTACCACAAAGATACAGATGTAGTGAAAAGAAGGGCCATCTGTACCCCAATGTTCATGGCACTGGCCATGGTCGCCCAACTGTGGAAAGAACCAAGATGCCCTTCAACGGATGAATGGATAAGGAAGATGTGGTCCATATACACTATGGAGTATTATGCCTCCAACAGAAAGGATGAATACCCAACTTTTGTATCAACATGGACAGAACTGGAAGAGATGAGGCTGAGTGAAATAAATCAAGAAGAGAGAGTCAATCATCATGTTGTTTCACTTATTTGTGGAGCATAAGAAATAATATGGAGGACATGGGGAGATGGAGAGGAAAAGGGAGTTGGAGGAAATTGGAGGGGGAGATAAACTATGAGAGACCATGGACTCCGAAAAACAATCTGAGGGTTTTGAAGGGGTGGGGGTGGGAAGTTGGGCCAGCCTGGTGGTGGGTATTGTGGAGGCCACGTATTGCATGGAGCACTGGGTGTGGTGCATAAACAATGAATTCTAATACACTGAAAAGTAATTTTTTTAAAAAATTTAAATTTAAAAAAAAATCTTGGTGTGAAACATTATCCGAGAATGAGCAGACATTGCTGTTCTAAGCACTGTTCAGTTGTTTGTTATCTAAATACTGTTAGATGGCAAGATGTTGAGATCTTTAAAAAATAGCAAGCAGGCATTCTGATGTACATTGGTTGGGAAGGTGGTTTGACATCCAAGTAAAACTTGTTCTGCGCTTGAGTTACGCTTTGAAGTAATTTCCCAGGAACCTATTGCACATAGTAACACAGAATATTCCCCAAATTTCCAAAATAATTCAAGGTGTCCAAAGTTCTTGTAAAAGCAAGTGGAGAAGGTTGGGGGTGGGGAAATGAATTTTGGCATAAACTGTGGGTTTGAGAATCAGTCAAAAATAATAATTTCCTGCCAAAATCTACATTACCTCGTTTTCTATCTGAGACTGTAAGAAGTCTGTTTCTATACCAACTCTTACGGGGTTTCCGTTGGCGGCTGGTTACCACCCCCCATAATTCAGTCACGTCTGTTTGTCCAGTTGCCCTGGGCGGGTGGGGGAGGGGCGGCGGGAGCTTCCTTTTTGACTCTCCTTAGGGCCCTGAGCAGAGCAGTCAGTTGGGTGTGATGGAACCCCTGCATCCAGCCAACTAGAGCTGGACAGTGGAAGGGAGTGACTAGGAACCTGGGAACAGAATGAGTACATAGCGACAGTAATTCTTAGTGGTGGTGATTTACCTAGTCAGAGTATGCAGGAAAGGGATTTTCACTCTACTGGTCTGAGATTTGATATCTTCAGTAAGGAGCAAGTTATAAATTCAGAGGTGAAGGGCTGGGGAAGGTTCTAATCCTTTCTGCCAGAAGCCAGCAGAAGATTCCATTGAAAAGGGTGACAGCTGAGAAGCTGGCTTCAGGGACCTACCATCCGCACGCTTACCAGCTGGTGACTTCATATCTTCACGCAACTCAGTCAGCCTCTCTTCACCTTAGGCTCACCACCTAAAAATAATCTTTACCTCAGGCTGACACGAGAATTAAGCGAAATAATATTTGTACAGTGTTTATCACAGCACCTAGGACATACTAACCTCTCAACTAATTGGGCCTTGTGGGACTATCACTATTATTTGGTATGAAGAAGCTTATGAAACACCCAGGGCAAAAGAGATAAAGGACACTGAAGCCACATGCGCAGAGGCAAGGCCTGAAATGAAGGATCTCTCTAACCAGGTATCTGGATAAACAGAACAGAGGTTCTGAGCTAGCGGCAGGGGGCCCATCTTTTATCTGTTTTCCCAGCACCTCTGGTGATGCCCTCGACAGAAGAGCATCACTTTTTTTTTTAAGTATTTCCTAAATAAACTGTACAAAAGAGCAGGGTACAAGCAATAGGAGCAGAAGCAGCATCTTGAAGAATCTACATAAAAGCAATTATAGGGTGCCTGGGTGGCTCAGTGGGTTAAGCCTCTGCCTCCGACTCAGGTCATAATCTCAGAGTCCTGGGATCGAGCCCCACATCGGGCTATCTGCTCAGCAGGTGAGCCTGCTTCCTCCTCTCTCTGCCTACCTCTCTGCCTACTTGTGATCTCTCTCTGTCAAATAAATAAATAAAATCTTAAAAAAAAAAAAGCAATTATAAGCAAAAATTCCAGAAACTTCTCTTCGATATTCATTTTTTTCAGGTGCAGTACCTTGACACTTTTTTTCCTTCTCTTTCCTACTCTCCTTATCTTATCGCTGAGATTCATGACCTCCAAAAATCTCCACCAGATGGAATTCATGACAACTGCCAAGCAAGCATGCTTTCATGCCTTTTTCATTCCACATTTGCGAGCAGGTCAGAGTGTGACAGACACAGGGCTAGGTACCTAAAAATTGTGACCCATTTCAGGGATTCTTCTTGCTCATTCAAGGAGTGTTCCCACAGATGAGAGAAACCACAGGCCATGAGGAGGAAATGGGACAAACCCATCAACTGCTCTCTAAATACCCTTTCTTCGGGGCCTGGTAGCACATCAGACCTGCTTTTGCTCTTTGCCACTGGTGTCATTTCCTGGTCGTCGACCGAAGTGAAAGAAGAGGAGGAAGTAGATAATTTGGGGGGTGTTTTACCAGCAAAAAGGTTAGGGATGTGCCTCATAAGTTCTTCTGATGGGAAATATATCATTCCTGTTTTCGTCCCATTTCCAGTGTTTCCTCTCAAATTTCAGTCCTTTAGGTGCTGAGGATTTAGGAAGACTGGCTGCAGTTGAGCCAAGAAGATACAGAATAATTCTGAGGTAAGAAGTTATGCTTTGTTTTCTAATTGAGTCACATACGAACACAGAATTTTCCCCCAAGTTCCCAAAATATTTTGTGTGCGACTGACACTCTTCAAATAAAATTAATCCTGGGCATCCCCTCAAAATTTTTCAAAGCCAGAATGCTAGTTAGAAGATTTTAGGTCCAGGAGCTATTAAAAAAAAATAGTGACCCAAAAGCCCAAAGATCAGTTAATGTTCAAATAAAATCAAAATTTGGCATTTAGTATCAAACATATTTATTTCAACAAACAGTAGTGTGACACTTATCAGAATATAAAAGCAATTTCAGACTTGGAAATACATGTTAAATAAATAATACAAAGGGATGTTATAAAAAGTTTATGAATTTTCCACCTAAAAGCTATGGTAATTCCAAAATTATTCTTAATCCAATTGCCATTTATTACAGTAGCACAGAGTGACTGGAAATCAGAGAGGAATAGGATGCAGTCTTTGCCTCACAGAGCTCCAACTTACCCTCGCTGTGCAAGGCAAGAAAATAAGCAAGCAAATTGGTATACTACAAAGCAGCGCATGCTTATTGTTGGCAATCATCCCAGAATGATCTCCTAATCCGATCTCGGGAAAATTGGGGGAAGCTTCTCTAAAGAATATGCATAAGAAAATCCTGAAAGACAAAGAGGAATTTTCCAGGTGGGGACATGGCAGAAAGAGAGCAATGGCAGAAACCATCATGGAACTCAAGGCTGTTTGGCAAAGCTGAAATGAAGTATCCATACTATGCGGGTGGCAGGGAAGGAGAATGGGTAAAATAAAACTGGAAAATAGGTGAAGGTGGAGACACTGAAAGTTCTGGAGTGACAGGGTGGAAATGTATCCTGTATTGCCCAGGTGAGCCCAGTTTATACCTGTAACCTCAAGGTAATCATTAACAGTGCCCCCCTTGCACACTAAAAAGTGTTGCGAATTGATAGAGTTTTGCAGTCTTCCTTGTGATTGACCCTAGAGATCCAAAATATAAGTAAAACCTGATCCCTGTCCTCCAAGAGCTCACAGGAATGAAAGAGGACTCAGCAGAAAGAACTAATTCTAATGCAAATTAAAAGATAATGTGCTATAAGAATGAGTAAATACTTCCACAAGTGAAAACATTTGAGCAGAGTTCTGGAGGACAGGTAGAAATTATACAGGAATGCAAGACCATTCTAAGTATAAAAGGTCATGTCATGTTGCAGAAAGGCGAGTATCCAAATTGGTTGGAAGGGGAAGGACCTCCATAGCCCTGAAAAGTTAGCCTTGAAGACAAGTTGTTAAGGGCCTTTGAACACCACATCAAGAAATTTGGAGTTGAAAATGGCAGCCATGAGGAGCCTTCAAAGATTTCTAATCAGGGGACTGATGGAATCCAATTTGGCTTTTGAATCAAAAATTCTAGCTTCTCCTTGGAGGATGAAGTAGAACAAGGAGATACGTAACGGCGGCACTTCAGATGGGATGGAATTTGATGCTGCAAATTTCAAAGCCTGATTGCGGTCTTCTATGAAGCTTGATTACTCTGACTTTGGGAGTCCAGAAATGAAGAAAAGAGTAGCCTTATCGATAAATGATGGGAAGCAAGGAAAGAAAGAATATTTACAATCCTGGGAAGAAGTGTCAGCCAAACAGTACAAGGGATTGAGGAGATATTACAAAAGATTTGATGAGTTTACTACTCCACAGGTTATGGCAATGTTTACACACTATAAATTTTATAATAAGTCACAAGACCAAATGAGTCCATGGAAAGGTTTGTGACAGAGCCAGAAGTACTAATGAAGGAACTTTTGCCTTCACTGGAAGGGATGAAATCATTTATAATAATGGTGCATTCTAAACCGAGTCTGAAAGAGCTGGCAAATTGGGAATTTGGGTTTTATTTTGATAAAGTAGCCTGCTGGCTGTTTTCATAACCAAAATAGACTGGCCAGAAGCCATAGGAAAGAGAGGAAAACTCATTTGTCTCCTTTACTCTCTTATCTTTTATTATTTCTTTCTTTTATTTTGGAAGATGGTAACAATGAAATTTTTTAAACGAACATCAGTTCAACTCAATAAGCTATATTAAATCTAACGATCAGCAGATGGCAGATAAAGAAACCAGATCACTCTCACATCCAATTGTCAATGTAAAGGTTAAAAAAAAAAAATGTTCAACAGAGAAGTCGTATTTGCCTAATAATAAGATAATTTCCTAAGCTTTCTGGAAAGGAGATTCTGCACAGATAAGAAGGTTGTGGGCTTCATGAGTCCATTAACAAAAGCACAGACTTTCCCATATTTGTACCATGATGGATAACATTTATTAGGAGTTTTCCCCTATGATTCCAATCTTTGAGAAATTTCTTCTACGAAATTAGCAGTATTTAAGTAACAGATAACTTACTTTCACATTGTTCTATTAATTACCCATAGCCTCTCCTGCCCATCAAAGTTTCTGATTATTAAAAGAAAATCTCTGTCACCATACCAAATTGATACGATTTTAGCCAAAAGCAATGAAACTTGACATTTTATTTTTTAGCCTATAGGGACTTATCTCAGCTTAATGTAATGGTTTCTGTTAGCTTTTTTGAAATACTGAAAATAGCTTAAGGTGTCCATTACAATCTTTAAGGACCCTGAGGGATGTAGAAGCCTTTCACGGGAACGTTCACACCAGAGAACAGACTTTCAGAGGGTGATTAAGAATAAGAAAACCTTGTATGCATTAAATTCTCCCAACTCCCATCCATTCCTTCCTTTTTTTTCTTTTTAAGATTATTCATTTATTTATTTGAGAGAGAGAGAGCAAGATGGGGGGAGGAGCAGAAGGAGAGGGAGAAGCAGACTTCCCACTGAGCAGGGAACCCAATGCGGGGCTCACCCCAGGGACCCCAGGATCATGACCTGAACCTAAGGCAGATGCTTAACCACCCAGGCACCCCGTGGTTCATTCATTCCTATATTCACCTCATTTGACAAGAATTTATTTAGCACCATTAGTCATGTATTAAGCATTGAAGAAGCAATGGGGGGATACAAAGACAAGATTCTCTGCCCTCAAAAAGCTCATAGTCTAGTCAGGGAAACAGAGATGCGAACAAACCCAATGCAATTTAACAAGATCTTCACGGCACACACTCATTCAGCACTATGGCTGCAGAGGCATTATTTCTTAACACTGCCCTGGGGAGCCTTGGAAGTTTTCCAGAGAAGTTAACAAGTGAGCAGAGACGTTCCTGTGGAAAAGGAGCCAGCTAGTTGAGCAAATGGGATAGGCCTTTCCAGGAAGTGGGAACAGGACATAAAAAGCCCTAAGTCATGGAAAAGAATGAATGGGATGTACAGAAACAACTAGCAGTTCAGCAGGAGAGGCAGTGTAGTGTAGTGGTTAAACCCGCAGACTGAGACATCAGATCACGTAGGAGGGACTCTGGGCTCCACCACTTAGAAGCCGAGGACTTCACATGAGTCTGTTCACCTCTCTAGGTCTCTGTTTTTCCATCTGTAAAATAGGGACACTCCCTTCTCAGAGTCCTTAAGAAGATCAAAGTGCACTGTTAAAATATCTGCTCCATGCTTGGAGCTAGGTAGCTGGTGCTTACACAGTTGCTCTTAAAGAGCATACTGACTGTGGGAGAGTGAAGATGGCAAGATGGCAGGAGCCAATGCGCAAAGGGTTTCTCCGCCATATCAAAAAAGTGGCCCTGCCTTCTCTGGGTCCTTGAAGAATTTTAAGTGGGGAGTTAAGAAGTGACGTGATACGATTTAGAGAGATCACTTTAGCTGTGTGGGATGGAGTTAGGAAATAGGAGACTGAAGCCATAAGGCCAACTAGGGGATGATTGTGATGACACCAGTGGCACTTAGTATCACTAAGTGGTAATAGTTATAACTGTGACTGCCAAGTTGAATCTGCTAAGGAAAGAAAAATATTAGTTTCGTTCAGTCACACCAGGTCTACAATATTCTGTGAGAACTTCTCTTCCTGAAGTGTTTGTTTTTCTCCTTAGAGCAACAAAGCATCTTTTGAATTAGCATAGCAACCAATGTGGGAATTTTGTTGTCAGCTCCACGCTAGGGAATGTATAGAAAGCCCTTTCTAAAGAGTTCCACACCTGTAAAAAGCTTCTTTGCCTTAAACGTGATGACTTAACTAATGGGATAAATAAACCCTCTTTGAAATGCAGAAGCAGCTTAGAAGGAGCCTCTAGGAAGTCGTATTTGATATGCACAAGCATCTTGAAAAATAGTTTCCCTCTCCCAGTCCCCACTTGGGGATCTTTGGAAGACAATTCTTCAAGCCAGGCAAGAACACCAGCAGAGCTGGGTCTTCACAGCTTGGTCTCCACCCCCCAGCAGCTGGGCTTTAAGAAGAGTACATATTGTAAACTGCCTTTTGCCAGAAGTCTCCAACTTCAGGCTAATGCAAGGCCACCAAGGGAGATGGGGAGCTTGGGAAGTGTAAGCGAGAAAAAGGAGACCACCAGAGCTAGGGAATCCTGAGGCGATGATGCCAAAGGGATTCTGTCCACCAGGAATATAACTCTACCGTCAGTTGTCCCACTCCTCTAAAAAAGGTGTACTATAAAAAAATGTTCTGGATAGATACTTAGAAAGGGAACGCTAAAACAGCTTTAAATAAAAGTCCTTAGGTAAGGGGGTGGGGAAGTGAGAAAGTATTTGGGAAAAAAAGGAAAGGACCCTTAGAGCTGAAAGCAAAGTGCCGTATTTGAAGCTAGTGTGTTTTGCCCAAATGGTTTCTTCACAGCCTCTTAATAACAGCTTTTTTTCCTTACTGAAGACCACCCAGATGTGATAATTTGGTGTTGGACTTACTGGCATTTAGAAAGGCAGCTGCCTGCAGCCCGGGGCGTTAGAAGCAGCTCCCAGCACAACTCTAGTCAAATGGAAGTTCAAGGTGCATGGTGTCGCAATCACCACTGCCGGGGATGGTCCTAAATTTTTCACTCCAGTCTCCTCTGGAGGCCTTGGAAACTCCTTCTGAAAAGCAGTGGAAGAAAAAAATCCTACAATATCAACTTTAGGAAAATGGCGTTTTTTTGTTTCTTTTACCTTTTAATGTCTGTATTTTCCATGAAAGTTACTTATTTACAATGGAAAGTTAATTTTCCTATAATTTTACTCTTCTCTAATGTGTTTACACCTGTTGCTTTTACCACAATTGTTCAGAATATATTAGAAATCAGCTGTAAATTGGTTGCACTGTTACAATATAATCTCCCCCTTGGTCTTCCACCAAACTTCAGTAAAACTTACTCTACATGGAAAAGAAAAAAAAAAATTCATACCTCTATATAGCCATCAGAGGCACAAAGATTCCATGGATGCCGCTGTCCTCGAAAACAGATGTAGAAATACACCTGAGGAACTGTCACTAATAGGAAAATAGTCATTGATGATTCTAATAAATGTGAAAAAGAAGAAATAGATTATTCAAGTGCAAAAGTAAGTGCTCTGTGGAAAGTTTTGATTTTTGACACAGGAAACAAGAAACAAAACACAGAGAGAGAAATACTCATGAATGGTTCAATCTGGAAGTATAAATAGGAGCTTTATTGAGAGAAACAAACATGTCAGTGGGTCATAGGGCAGATGAAGAGATATGGGTTAAGGAGTAAAATTCAGATGTCTTGCATTATTGTTATTTCCAAAGTAAATATTGATAGTGGATTTTTTAAAGTACAGAACATGAAAATCTAGTCCCCTTGGAAATGTTCTTTATGTGCTGTAGAGTGTGTGTGTGTGTGTGTGTGTGTGTGTGTGTGTGTGTGTGTGTTATGCAAAGCAAAAAGAGCCAGCATGGTTCTCTCTCACAGGAATTTTCGATCTAAAATGTAGCAGGACAAGAATAAAGAGGCCTACCTACACTATAAAACTATGGGAGAAATATTCTGAACTGTATCATGGAAGAAGGCTATTAAAGACTTTCTTTGATTAATATATCAGAAGTTAGTGTGCCATGTTGAATAAACAACCAGAACATAAAAATTTACCTCTCAGCCAGAGTTGTCCATCAAAAAGACATCTATAATGGACAAAAAATTTATCATAGCTTTTTTTTTTTTTAAATAAAACTATTCTCTAGTATTTTCTCACGTCATTCAATATTTCTTGTAGGATAACTTACATGATAAATTTCTTTTAGAGGTAAGAATAACAAAACAAAAAAAAAGTGTATCTTTCCTAATGAACTAGTAGTTCTTTCCTTATTTGACAATGAAAGGCCTGTAACACAATCTTTTCTCCCTTTGCCTTGGCTACTAGGAAGCTCTTTTCTCATTTGCTTCCCTTAGGGTTTACTGATATCATTATCCATTGTTCTTCTTCCTCTGATGTTTATCTTTCACTGTTTTATTCTTGTGTTAAAATTCTTCTGTCTTATTGTATCCTTTGAAAGCTGTTCTTTCATTCCAAGTCAGAAGGGAAGGTGGAAAGTAGAAAGAAAAAGAATGAGTATTTTGTTTTGTTTTACTCAGGATAATGCTGATTATTGTCCTTTCCTCAAAGTGAAGAAAAGGAAGATGAAAGGCCAAAGAATTCTGGAGCAGTTTTTCTGCAATTGGAGAAACAAGAAAACAACCCTAGCTTTGCAAAATGTAACTTTGGTCTGGAGTCATATTCCACCCCACTGTCCTTTTTAAAAATAATAAACGGTAATAGAGAGCCTTCCGACCATGGAATTGGGCAGTCTTCCTCTGACACTGGCAAACCACTTGGCTCTCTGGGCCTCTGGTAAGAATACCTTTCTAGCAGGGTTGATATTGAAATTAAATAAATTGAAATTGAACAATATTGAAATTAAATGTAGATGGAAGCACGTGGCATAGTATATGGCACATAAGGGACACTCAGCAACTAAGTCTGTCTCCTTGTTTCCTTCCTTTTACTTCCCCCAAGGGCACACTCTTTTTCAATTTCTAAGTCACCAGACACAGTGTTGTCTAAGGAGAAGAATCCAGTGTGGCAGCTGGTAACAGCCAACAGCCAGCACGAAAGACCGTTTTTATTCATTTTTTTCTCCCTTAGTGCCTGTGTGGGTTTTTTGTTTGTTTGTTTGTTTGTTGTTTTTTGTTTTTTGGTAGGGGAGGGGAGTTGGGGAGAGGGGTCTGTGGCCAATAGAGTGAATTCATAGTCAACTTTCCTATTCTTACTACATAAAATAATATATAAAGGCCAATTAAAATGGCAACTTGAGCTTCCCGTTGTTACCAACATTCGCTGAAATAAATTAAGTCAAAAGCAAAACAACTGAACGTTTTAAATAGCCTGTACAGCCTTATGGCCTGTAGGGTTAGGGTTCAGATGTATTGAAGGGCACTGGTAAGTTTATCTTACTACCTTGGCTAACTTGTAGGAGTCTGGAGCAATTCCAGTGAGGTATCACTAGTTTGGTGGCTAATGTGGTAGCCACACTGGACCCAAGATACCCTAGCATTAATGGCATCAGAAGCAAAGGGTGCAGTCTTCATGGAGAATGAGCTGTGGGCAGTGGTCACCATGTTTTAGAATGTAATGTGGTGAGCCCTGGGTGTTAGAGGCAACTGGTGAATTACTGAACTCTACATCTGAAACTAATGATGTTTCAAGTACAGAAACAATTTTTTTAAGTGTTTCTGTGTTACAATACAATACTCTGTGGTCTGACACATCCCAACCAAGATTCAGTTAAAATATATATTCATGTCTAAATTTATTAAATTCTAATGGGAAAGGGACATGCTTTTTCAGTGGCTGAAATACTTAGATCCATCAGTAGAATATCTTTTTGCAGTTATTCTGATTCTTTTTTAACATATTTTACAATTTTATTTCTAAATTACACATCAATAAAGCTGAAAAAATACAATATTCTAAGAACCATTTTGTATATCTAAATAGACTGAGCTACCTCATTTCTTTTAACTGCTTTATAGTTTTCTGAAGTATGGCTACAGCATATTTTATGCATTCCCTTCCTGTACATATGCACAAGAGAGTCTCTAAAAGTGTACATCTTGAGGTAGAATTTCTAGTTTGTAGGGTGTGGGACTTCTGATATGACTATACCAGGCCACACTCCAGCAGCAACACTTACGTTTGCTTCCCCACCTTTTCGCCCACGTATTTCTGAACAAAAAATGTATTAGACTTTTTAATTTTTCCAAACTCATGAAAGTGAAACTAAATCTCATTAATATTTTATTTTGAGTTTTCCTGATTACGAGTGAATGTGAGCATCATCTCATATGTTTTTTAATCATTGGATTCCCTGTGACTTACTGGGAATTTCTTGTTCATTTTTTTGCCCATTTTTTTCCTACTGGGTGTTTTTGGTTTTGTTTTTATTATTAACTTGATAACATTTCTTAAACATATTTTTACATATTTTGCATATTTACATAGTTTAGATAGCTTAGGTAATAATCCTTTTCGTATTGTCTGTGTTACAAATAGACTGTTCTAGTCTGCTATTTGTCTTTCAACATTATCTCATTTATCATTCAGAAACCTAAATTTTAACATAATCAAAGTTATCAATCTTTTCCCATGTAATTTATGCTTTTTATATGTTGCTTAAGTTTTTCCCTACCCTAAAATCTTAAAAATATTCCTTATATTTTCTTCTAGTTGTTCTAATTCTTTTTTTTTTTTTTTTTAGGATTTTATTTTTTTATTTGTGAGAGAGACAGTGAGAGAGAGCATGAGAGTGAGAAGGTCAGAGGGAGCAGCAGACTTCTGGTGGAGCTGGGAGCCTGACGCAGGGCTCAATCCCAGGACTCCAGGATCAAGACCTGAGCTGAAGGCAGTTGTTTACACCAAATTTGTCCAGTATTTCTCTAGATGGCACCCAGGTGCCCTAGTTCTAATTCTTAAAAGTTAAATTATTTATCAGAAATCTTACTGATAGACAAAGAATCAGCACAGGGAAAAGAATGATCATAGTGACATAGTGACAAACACTATGGTAAAACCACTGAGTAAACTTCCCCACACAGTGCATGACACTTCACAAGGTACCAAAATTTGTGGGCTAAAGACAGCCAAATTTTTACTCTTTAGATTCTATTTCATCTAGATGTCATGCTGACCTTCAGTTAAACCTCTTTTCTTCAGACAACTCATTAGACGTCAGGCTTCATAGTTGATTCTAATCATTTATGCAACTCTTTGGATTTCCCAAAGTGGCATCATTGCTCTATTGTCCTAGGAGAGCCTCCCTGAGATTCATAGCCTGCTCAGCATTGACTAGACATGACTCCTATTCTCTCCAGCGAAATGTGTATAAATAATCTCTTCAGGTATTTCTCTAGATAGCTAATCTCACTCAATATGCGTGGTCCTTTCTAGTTTCACTCACTATCATGTCTACTTACACCTTAAAATTCCAGTGATGCCTTACCATACTCTATGTGCTGAGAATTCAAAGAATTTTATAGTAAAAAGGGGAGTTTGGAAAGAACAGTGATCAAGTGGTCACTCTGGCACCAATAAAGGGATGCAATTGAGTTAAAAAGAAATGCTTGGTTAACTTGTCAATATATTCCATATTGGGCATTTTTCTTTCTCAGATTCTATTTGTCCACTGAGCAGTCTTTGCTTGACTCAGAACTGTAAGCTTGCCTCTAGGTGTTCCAGAATCCTAGTTGTAGATCCTGATTTCCACCTTCTTGAGCACCATGTTTGCTTCTGGCTTTTTTTAAACCAGTGCTTCTGCCTACTATTAATGCTTCTCATAAAATAATCTGAACACAGAATATCAAGATGCTATCAGTGGATTGATTTTATACCTCTGTCTGAACGGGGACCCTGCTGCCTCATCAGCCTCGGAGGACACTCCTGGCCACCAGAACAACTTACACATATGCACTGCCCCAGTTCTGATAGGGATTTGGCTTTCTAAAGATTCCTGAGAACTAAAAATACCGGCAGTGTCACAACGGCCATCTTCGGTCCAAATGTGAGGAAAGGGTTCAGCTGCATGGAGGCTTTCTCTAATGCTAGCTGTTCTCTTCAGGTTTGTCATGAAGGCATACACAACAGGGCATGAATTCCACAAGATGGTTCTTACGATCTTGTACACCCTTTCCTGGCTCTTGAATCTCTGTGTCTTGAGCAAGTCATTTCAACTCCCTTAGCCTGAATGTCTGTATTCTCTAGAAGAAATGGGATGGATTAGATGGTTTTCATGGGCCCTCCCACCTGTCACTTCCTATGATTCCATGAACCTTATGAGTTTACTTCAGGTTTCATTATAAGCATTTAAGGTGTGGCAAGAATCAAGCACATTTCTGCATGTGGCTTGTGAAATCTTTCCCATTATTTTGTCGTCACACTTTGTGTACCAACTACTAGATAAACTAGTCAAGGACTATTTTTACTGAGATACGGTTGACATATAACATTACATTAGTTTCAGGTGTACCACATAATGATTTGATATATGTATACATTGCAAAATGATCACCACAGTAAGTCTCATTAACATTCATAAACACACACAGCTACACATTTTTTTCTTGCGATGAGAACTTTCAGGGGGTATTTTTTTTAGCAACTTTCAAATACACTATACAGTATTATTAATCACAGTCACCATGCTGTACATTATAACCCCAGGATTTATTTATTTTGTATCTAGAAATTTGTAACTTTTGACTACCTTCACCCAATCCACCCACCCTCCACTCCCCTACCCCCTGCCTCTGGCAACCACCGATCTGTTCTCTGTATCTATGAGTTTAGGGTTTTTTGTTTTGTTTTGTTTTGTTTTGAGTTTTGTTTTGTTTAGTTTCCACATATAAGTGAGATCAAACAGTACATTTCTTTCTGTCTGACATGTTTGACTCAGCATAATACCCTCAACATCCAACCACGTTGTCGCAAATGTCAAGATTTCCTTCTTTTTTTATGGCAGAATAACATTCCAGTGTACGCATATGTATACCACATCTTCTTTACCCATTCATCCATTGAGAGACCCTTGGGTAAAGATTTTTGAAAATGTTGGTAACTTGATGCATCTAAAGAAAACTGAAAACTTTCTGACTCTAGCTGCCTGGGCTCTTTCAATTTTAGAAGCATAGCTACATCAAGGGAAATCACTACTATTATGATTCAGTTGTACAAGATGGGGTCTAACAGAGAACCACCAATGGTGATCAGAGAATAACAGATCGTGGTTCAGACCCAAACCTCAGTGAACCTCTGCACCATTTAAACATCATCAGTGACTGTAAGAGTCCCTTCCCAAAGAGTTTTGTAAAGCCAAGTTATCCCATTTGCTGTTTACCAAATTAGTGTATACCTGAACATAGTTTCTACCTGTTATTGAATTATAGGTCTATATGTAAACAAATAAGACCGTTGCTGATCTTTTGGCGAAACCACTTTTACTTCCTGAGAATAGTTTTACTTATCAAAATCACTCCTCCCCTGGATTAATGTCCCTCTCTCAGCCAAATACAGTAAAAAGGGGATAGGTTTGAGTGTCATACAAAGCTTGTTTGGAAATCACACTGTGCCAGGATTTAGGACACAAAGGAAAGTAAGTTCTGGTCCCCAGGCTGGAGGACAGTGTGGTGCAGCAGTGTGAGTAAAGGGGTGACACGTAGGAAAACTGCTCTCTGTCAGAACTGGCTGAATGAGTTTCGTTTTGTGGGTTCCAATCTTGCCGCTTGTATCAGATCGCCTTAGATCTCAGAGAGCAGAGCTCATCCAGCCTCATGAGCTCTGGACTTCTTTCCTTATGTCTGCACTTTTTTTTTTTTTTGTCTCTCTCCTTTTCAAGGAAGCTCCCTGCTAAGCTTGAAAGTCCATGGAAAGCACAACTTTTTGGTGTTATGATGCTCTGGAAATTATGCCTCAGTTCCTACTTCATAGGGAGCATCACGGTGCCTCACTGCTGCACTAGATAGCAGGGGCGTAGCCCAGCGTACCACTCACAGGTTCTTCTGTGGGACCCACTTTTATAATAGCCTCTTAAAGGTAGAAAGAAACAGTGTTCAGGAGCCCCTCCCTCCAGGCAGAGAACTGATTCTTGCTCAGAATTCTCTTCCTCCTGGTGATACCACGAGATACTCACAAAGCCAATTAAAAACAAAACAAAACAAAACAAAAACAAACAAACAAACAAACAAACAAAAAAAAACCACAGGAACAGAGGCCTAAAGAGGAGAGTTTAAATTCTGGAGGTGGGAGGAGGGGGCATTTGGAATCTTGAAAAGGTGGTGAACACCAGAAGGACTGAAAACATTGTGACAACATAAATAATAATTTTTTATTAGATCCTTCTAAATTATTAAGCATAGATTAGCAAATATCTAGAGAACACTTTTAGAGGGTCCAGAGAATAACCAATTAGAAAACTGATAAACATTTTCAATTTTTTTTAAAGGAAGTTTTAAATTAAATCTCAATTGCTTAGCTTCAATGGTGAAAAGAATTAAAATGTTTAGGTTTTTGATCACCCCCTCTGCATCCGGTAGTGTTTTTGCACTGGGGATACAGTGTTGTGACACTGGGATGAGATAGAAGTATGGTCCCTCCCCTCATGAGGACAGTAGTCAAGGAGTGCACAAAATACATGTGTAACTCCATTTTGTCAGAAGGGCCACGAAGGAAAATCACAAGGCATTATACATAATAGGAGCAATAATGGGAGGCCTCTGCTGTCTAGGACAAAATCACCATAAAGCCTTCTAGAATGGCAAGGCATTGTAAGAGGTCAGTAAGTAGGATCCTGATGGTTCAGAACATCATCAACTCATTTCAACAGATCCATTATAGTTGTAGTTCAGAGATAACAGGAAGGGAGGAAGACCAAAGGATCTTTCTCAGCACCTGGATCTTTCCTTTGGTTGTGACACCAGAAAGTCTTCAGCTCAGCTATCCATCCATCTAGAGCTGTACTGGCTCCCAGTATAGACCTGAAAAGACTGATGAAGTGCAGTTTATTATTTTACAACAAGGATATGCCCTCCCAGTGCCTGAAATTCTTAAGACTACTAATTCTCAAAGGACCCTTTGAAGCCTCTGAAGACCTCCAAAGAGGGGGCTTTCCTGTTGAAGATGCTGATCTTCTCTTGCACATGTTCATGCTCTTTTATTGTGCTTCCAGAAGATAATCTTCTCTCCAAGTTCTGAGGGTGCTTCTCTGGTGCCCCTGCATAATGATTCCACAGTCTAGGCTGCATATCTAACAAGCTTAGAAGTCCCTTGCTCCCTACAAATTAATGGTGTAAACAAGATTGTTTAAAATACTTAAAGAACTAAAGTACCTACAAGCACTCCAAAAATACCACTTGAAACACAAACAGTTGACACACTAACATAAATCATTCTTATCTAGTTATTACACAGGCATTTGAATGAATGGAAGAAGGAATAAATGAATCAACAAGCAAAAGAAGACTGAACTCCCAGACAACTTTGGGGTCATGTATTTATTTGATATAGGAAAAAAATCCATTTTTTGTTTTTTTCTTTTTAATTCCAGTGTGGTTAACACACAATGTTATATTAGTTGCAAGCGTACAATATAGTGATTCAACAATTCTATACATTACTCAGTATTCATTGTGATAAGTGTACTGTTAAGGTCCTTCACCTGTTTTACCCATGCCCCCACCCACCTCCTGTCTCATAACCATCTATTTATTTTCTATAGTTTTCTGTAGTTAAGAATATGTTTTTGGGTTTGTCTCTCTCTCTCTCTTTTTTTCCTTTGTTCATTTGTTTTATTTCCTAAATTCCACATATGAGTGAAATCATATGGTATTTGTCTTTCTCTGACTGTTTTTTTTTTTTTTTTTAGGATTTTATTAATTCACTTGACAGAGAGAGATCAAAAGCAGGCGGAGTGACAGGCAGAAGGAGAGGCAGAAGCAGGCTTCCCACTGAGCAAAGAGCCTGACATGAGGCTTGATCCCGGGATCTTGGAATCATGACCTGAGCCAAAGGTAGCCACTTAATTGACTGAGTCACCTGGATGCCCTGACTGGATTATTTTGCTTTACATTCTACTCTCTAGATCCAGACATGTTGTTGCAAAAGGCAAGATATTTTTCTTTTTCATGGCTGAATAATATTCATATAAACACACACACACACACACACACACACACACACATCTTCATTATCCATTCACCTACCAATGGACAGTTGGGCTGCTTCCATAATTTGGCTATTGTAAATAATGCTACAATAAACATAATTTCTTCAAATTAGTGTTTTTGTATTCTCTGGGTAAATACCCAGTAGTGCAGTTACTGGATTATAGGGTAGTTCTACTTTTAATTTTTTAAGGAACTTCCATACCATCTCCCACAGTGGCCACACCAGTTCCCATTTCCACTAACAGTGCACGAGGGTCCTTTTCTCTCCACATCCTCACTAACACTTGTTGTTTCTTGAAGAACCATATTTTTAAAAGAAAATAGCTGAATTTCTCACCTCCCAGTAAACTCTCTACTCCCTCTCCTGCCTCAGCTACAGATCCAAATTATTTATAATCAATCAACCATTATATGATCTAAAGTACTTTTGATTAAAGCTAGATACCACCAAAACTAGTTTGTTTGTTTGTATGTTTGTTTGTTTCAACTGGAGTTCAGGAAAGCCTGATACTATTTAAAGTATCGGGGTGGGGGGAATTCTTCTTTCTTCTTCAAGAACTCTTTATGTTTTCATTTTGTCGGTAATTTTTAACAAATTATTGCAAGCATATTGTGTATCATCCAAATGATCATCTTTTAAATTTGGATTTGTGATTACAACTGTGGTGGTGTCAAGCCTTATTATTTTAAACATTAAACACCAGAAAGAAAAGAATAGAGATGGTTTTAAAATGTAAGTGATACGTTCACACCATGTGGAAACCAAGTAAAGTCATGGTAGCTTTACACACGTTTTTGCAGCGGTTCAAAAAGAGAATCTCATTGCACAGCATGCTACAGCATCAGAAGGCCAAACTTGGTAGAAAAAAACAAAACAAAACGTAGTCTTGTTGCTAAATTTGCAAGCAATGATTTGATTTTGACAAAAATCCGCCATTAAATGCTGTTAATTTTAATTTTTATGAGCTCTCCAGTTTTATTTTTTGTTGACCATGTAAATAAGTTCTAGTATTACACTTGTAAGGAGCTATAAACACACTTAGAGCCTTAGAGATGTTTTTCTCTTGAAAGGGGTCCATATATTACTTTTGAGAAACAGTATTTTAAACCAGCAATTTTCAATATTTCTGTCCTGTGAGTCCTCTTCCCTGTTATTTCAGGAGCATCTTTTAGTCATTTAAAAACATTTTCATACGCTACATAAAAAGAAGAGAGTTCGCAGAAACTATTGTGTTTTAAATAAGTATATTATTGAAGTATATTTTGTGGAATTTATTTTAAGCCGATCTTTAATAATATTTGCTACACAAGAATATACAAACAAAATATTTTTGTTTTATGTCATGGACTTCTATTGCATGAGTTCTTTAGCATCCATTATCAAGGAGGGGCACCTGGGTGGTGCAGTTGGATAAGCTTTCCACTCTTGGTTTCCCCTCAGGTTGGGATTTTGTGGGTCATGAGATCGAGCACATTAGGCTCTCTGCTGAGCAAGGAACCTGCTTGAGATTCTCTCTCCTGCTCCTTCTCCCTCTGTCCCTCCCACTCATGTTCACGCTCTCTCCCGGAAAGAGAAAGAAAGAAAGAAAGGGAGGGAGGGAGGGAGGGAGGGAGGGAGAAAGAATTTTTTTTTTTTTTCAAAAAATCAATTATTAAGGGAAAACACCAATTTGTCGACAAACTGAAAATTGACAATATCTCTCTCTGGATTTTGTACTAAGTGCATACTTAAGTGTAGATTGAAATATAACTACCTATAGGGACATCAGAAATTGACACAAAACACTTGCGTTTCTTGATGCTTTTAGTTCTTGCAGTTTATACTTAAAAACCAGCTGGGGTTTTTAAAAAGAATTTGTTTATTTTGTTTGTAACTAATGTAACTGATGAGATAAGAGGAAAAGAGTTTGGGGCTCTTATTTGTAAACACACCTCTACTATTGTTATATGCAGCAGTTGAATCTTTATGTCTAATAAATTGAAGACCAATTATTTTCTCTTTCACCTCTGAGTTTTGAGTCCTGGGGTTATGTATTGGTTCTATATAAAAATTTTCATTATAGGAATGTAACCACTGCATGGGGTGAGCGTCCTCCTAAGTCATAGACAGAAAAATTATCACAATTATATTTCTCATTGATTTGTTTTATTCAGGGCCATTTCTCTTCTTTCTTCTTAAAGATTTTATTTATTTATTTGACAGAGAGAAATCACAAGTAGACGGAGAGGCAGGCAGAGAGAGAGAGAGGGAAGCAGGCTCCCTGCTGAGCAGAGAGCCCGATGCGGGCCTCGATCCCAGGACCCTGAGACCATGACCTGAGCTGAAGGCAGAGGCTTAACCCACTGAGCCACCCAGGCGCCCCATTTCTCTTCTTTCTTAAAAAAAAAAAAAATACCTAAAAGAAAAATAAGATAAAAACAGAGAGAGAGGTTAACCATAAGAGATTCTTAACTGTGGGGAGCAAACGGAGCATTGCTAGAGAGGAGGTGAGGAGGGGATGAGGTAACTGGGTGGTGGGCATGAAGGAAGGCACTTGTAATAAGCACTGGGTGTTATATGCGACTGATGAATCACAAAATTCTGCCCCCGAAACTAATAATACACTACATGTTAACTAACTTGAATTTAATTTTTAAAAAGATAAAAGAAGAAAAAGGAAAAAAGAAATCCCTGTGTGAATGAGAATTGAAGCGACTCAAAGTTGTACCACAGTAAACATCACTCTCTGATGAGTAACGAGTTACAGGCCTGCTTGTCAGATGTGGGATGTCTATGACCAGCTCCGTAGGCTCACTCAGCACACACTCGGGGATCTTTAAACTTCCATTGCAAACTGAAAAGATACTTTTAAATGATTTTATTTTCCACTTTTTTTAAAGTAGAAATTGATACTGTCTTTTGCAACGCACCCACCTATAATACGTAGTGCCAGTTGGAAAACGCTGACTTAAGCCGTTCAACACATCTCTTATCCTATTTCACTCAAGTCTTCCTAAAGACTTAGTTCCCTCCGATAATCTGCTCTGGTGTTTTAAAATCCTGATGTTAAGGAAGTCCTTTATGGGCAAGTCACTTAACCTCTCAGGACCTCAGATTTCTCATTTAGAAAATGAAGGGGTGTGGATAAGAGTCTTTTTAAAGTCCCACCTAGAATTAGAATGTTATGATTTTTGTATTATCTAAAGCTTTAGTTTCATAACTGTTTAGTATCAGGACAATGTTTTAAAACAAAATCAAACGAGAAATCCTTAATATATAAAGCATGTAAAAGTGAAGCTGAGAACACTCAAGGTCTACAGAACACAATTTGAAAACCACTGATCTCAAGCTCTCTTTTAAAAATGCTTTCCTTTCTTCTTTGTCTCAGTGGAAAAGGAAAACATCTGGAAAGGATCCACCATATTAGTTTCCCTATGTGTACACCAGAACATATGTATTAAGTCACCTGTCAGCTTTTCTTCCCCAGATTAAATAGCCATTATAAGTCCCATTTCCTATCCCTTTTTAAATATATTCCTCCTTTTTTTAAATGAACCTTCTTCAGTCTCTGTAATACTTCATTACAATGTAAAGTTATAAACCAACCACAATCTTTGAGAAGAGCCAAGTGTAGCAAAAGGATTACTTCCAGCTTTATCATGTGCTATTCCTCACTCCCAACACACTCTAAGTTGTTTCCTTTTTAATAACCACATTCCACTGCTGCCTCCCACTTAACCAACAGCTGGATTGCACCCACCTTGTTTGTTTGTTTGTTTGTTTCCTTCCTTCCTTTTTTCTCTCTTTTCTCCTTCTCCTTCTTCTTCTTTTGGCTAAACTTGTTATATCTAGTCAAGTAATTTCCCACCTAATACCCATGTAATTTGTTATTGTCCTCATGGGCCCTTTGAAGTGTTTCCTATTGAATATAATTCTGTTTTTAATGGAGCATTTCTCTAATTAGTTAAGGTCACTGAAGTTTTCTTCTGCCTTCCAAGATATCTCATCCAACTTCATAACCAATGTCAATGTTCTCTAGTTTCCTGTTGAGCCTGTAGACTAATAAAATGTCAATTCCTTAAAATGAATCTACACAGGAGGTGTGTTATGGGATGAACTGCATCCCATGCTGAAGCCCTATCCCCCAGTATCTCAGAATGTAACTATATTTGAATACACAGTCTTCAAAGACCTCACTGAATTAAAATGAGTCCATTTTGATAGGTCCTAATGAAATCTGAAGTAAAGAGAGAGCTGGGGCTTCGACTCAGAGATAAACAGAAAAAAGACCATGTGAAGACACAACAAGAAATTGACCATCTGCAAGCCAAGGAGAGAGGCCTCAGAAGAAACCAAATCAGTGACTCCTTTATCTTGGACTTCTAGCCTCCAGAACTGTGAAAAAATAATGTCTGTTGTTGAAACACCCAGTCTGTGGTATTTTGTTACAGCAGCCTGAGCAGACCAATACAAGCTACTCTACTTATGAAATTGTGCAGCCCCTTGGGGCTCACCAAGGAGTCTCTGCCATTACAGAGAAGGTACAAATCCTCATAACTCAAGCCAGAATGAGTTATAAAGGAAGATCCGAGCAAAGTACCTTGGGACCAACAAGGGAGCCAAATTCTTTCCACTGGGGGACTGAGGCTTGAAACAGGAGGTGTCACCTGAGCAGAACCTTCAAAGATGGGCAAAATTCCAATCATGGGAGACAAAGGGAGATGGTGGTACTTGGTGGGGGAGGAAGGGAGGGACAGAGCCTTATGAGTGTAAACTACACTCATGCTATACCTGGAACAAGGTCGGTGGTTCGCAAACCTATCTAAACGTCAGAACTAACTGGAAGCTTTTTAAAAAGTACATAGATCTGCAGGGCCTACTCCTGCTAAGTCAGGAGTTCCAGAGAAAATGTACTGGAATCTTTATTTTAACCAACTCCTCAGATGAGTTGTATCAACTTCATCAAGCTTAAAGACTCCTTTTGAATAAAAACATCTGCTCCCTCTCCCCTGTAGGGATGTCTGCTCCCTCTTCCCTATAGGGATGACTGCTCCCTCTGCCCTGTAACTGCTGTATTTCTACTGAATAAGAAAATACATCAAGACAGAAAAGGGAGTCACTCATGCTCAGGTAGATGGTGAAATAAGGGGAAAGTAGCATTTTTCTCACCAGCTAAGACCTAGAGCCAAGGTCTTAGGAGGAACGGAAGGGGACAAAAGGCCCAACTGGGGTCTGTCTCTTTCTCTTCCCTTTTCCCTAATTGCTCTGAGAATGGGGGTCATCTTGTGTAAGTTGTTTTGTTTTGTTTTGCTTTGTTTTTTAACTGAAACTCAAAATCCTCCCTTCTGAAGTGATGAAAAGAATCCCTACTTGTTAGAGTACATATTAAATGAGATCATTTATGTAAAGTAGAAAGCCTAGTATTGGACTTCACTGTATCTGCCAGCCCCACTCGCACCCTACCAACACATATATGAACTCTTCAACATACATTTTGAAGTGGGGTCCTTTAGGCAGTCTTTCCTCAACTCAGGGTTTCTTGAAGCCCAAAGCTTACCTCAGAAAAGCTCTGTTTCAATAACAAATTCACACCAGTAAGAGCCTACTTCCATAACTCAACAGTCAGTAATCCCCCCCCCCCCATGAGCTATCCTCCCAAAGGGATCACAGGTTTGCTCAAGTAGATGAAAAGCCACATGCAGACAGTGATACCCTGCTGTTCTTTCCAGATTCTTCTCCCTCCTGCTTTGAAAGTCACCTTCTCCAGAAAAGGTGACTCTGATATCCCCCCAATATCCCTTTCACAAATCCTTCATTTAATTTCCCTCAGTATCTCTTCTTGCTTTCATTCATTGTAGGTGACTACAGGTGACTACAACCGCCCCTAACTGGATTCCCTGTTTCCAGGCTTATTTTCTAATCAGGAAAAGACTAATCACGCCAGGACTTATCTTGGACACTGAATGAACAAACGGGCAAGGTCTCCACTCTCCTCAGGCTGCCATTCTAGGAGGGGAAAGATAGTAAAAATTCAATATGCAGCATATCAGTATAAATGCTAAGAGGAAAACCAAAACAGGGTAAGAAAACAAACAGAGATCTTGTTATTGGGGTAGGACAGTCAGGAAGACCTCACTGAGGTAGTGTCTGAGCAGAAACATGAAGAAATGAATGTGTAGGCCAGCAGGATATCTGGGAAGAGAGTTCCAGGCAGCATCTTTTTTCCCCATAGTGGCAGGGGTCCTGTGATTTTTCAGTTTCTCCATCACTATTACAGGCCAATTTGTGTCACTCCAGAAAAGATATGCTGGGATCCCAACTAACCCCCAGTACTTCAGCATGTGACCTTATATGAAGATAGGGTCTCAGCAGAGGGGATTGAATTAAAGTGAGGTCATCAGGATAGGCCCTCATCCAATATGACCGCTATCCTTAGAAAAAGGGAAAATTTTAGACAGAGGCACACAGGAAAACACCACGAGATAAAGGCAGAGATCAGGCGATGATGGCCGGCAAATGACCCAACAGTAAGAGAGAGACCTGGAATAGATTCTCCCTCACAACCCTCAGAACCAGCCCTGGTCACACTTGAAAATGGCACTTCTAGCCTCCAGAACTGGGACAATAAATTCCTGCTCTTCAAGCCTGAGTGACGTAAACAAACTCTGTAGTATTTTGTCATGGCAGCCCTAGGAAACTAATATAGCCATCTGTCGCTTGAAGGTCACACACAGACCACTGTAGAGGATAAAGCCGTACCCTAGGTGACTACAACCGCCCCTAACTGGACTCCCTGTTTCCAGGCTTATTTTCTCGATCCATTCTCCATAGTCCTATCCTGATCTCTCTAAAATGAAAATGGGAATCATCTCACTGGTTCACAAGCCTTCACCTGCTTCTCCTCTTCAGGATACAACCTGAATTCCTCAGCTTGGGAACCAAAGACCACAAGATCCAGCCCGGATTTACCTCTCCAACCTTGCTTCTCTCATCTCTGCCCCCTCCTCTGGTGGCCTGACTTCCACTCATCCTCCGGCCTCAATTTAGGTACCACCTACACTGGGAAGCCTTCTGAAGACCGCTAAGGCCATGTTCGGTGTCCCTCCCTTGTATTTCCAGAAGTCCTTGCATTGAATGCTGTTGTTGCATTTATTACAGTGTGCCCGAGGCTTGTTAGGCCTGTTTGTCTATCTCCACTTTTTGAATATGAGTTCCTATATTGGTTGTTTCTCTAGGCACTAGGAAAGTGTCTGGCTCTTGGGGAACATTCACTGGACAGATGAGTAAATGCACAAAGCATGCCGTGTTTTAACCAGCTGGTCCCAGAACTAATTTTTTTTTTTTCCCTTTAAGGGGTGGGGGGCGGGGAGGTGACCTTTGAAGAGATTTCCCAATAGCCTGTGAAACCACTGGGCCTGGATGAAGCTGCACCTTTCCTTAATGGTTCCAAGAGGAATTTAGATTAGACATTCAAGAGTCAGTCCTTGTGTTGCAAGACGCAGCAGTGTAGGGAAGGGAAGTAAACAATCTATGGCAGGATTTTTGAGTCTGGGGTTGACCAGCAGGAGCCTATTTCTTGATACAAAGTGGCACTTGCAGGTTTTTTTCCCAGCCTCTGATTCTGCAACTGCAAGTCCATGACCTACAAGTAAAAGTGGTGGGTGGACAGGAGAGCAGGGGATTATTGCAACCAACAATGCATGTACTCCGTGCACAAGGCTCCAAAAAAGTAAATATTTTTGAGGTTTAAAAATTATTGCACGGGCACGAAATAAATTATTGCACAGTTATAAATGCTGAAGAGACTGAAAAAGAGAGGAAGACAGTAACAATGTTTAAATATATATATATTATATTTGTACACTAAGTATATATATATATATATATATATATATATATATAATATTACATTTGTACACTAAGTATCTAGATACGTAACTAGAGGAAGACAGAGAGGTAAGAGATTAACGAAACCAGGATTTGCTTCCTTTTGCAAATTCCTGAAAGGGGAAATGTATGTATCAGAATTTCCAGTCCTCAAAAAATACGGCCTAAAAAAGTCCTGTGAGCAAGAAGGGAGAAGAGGAGGCGTGGAGGGCGGGGGACTAGCTCTTCGTAGCAGGAAGTCTTCAATGGCAATCGAGTCATGAAGAAACAACTCAGAACAGAAGTCCTTATTCGGAGCGCTAAACTCGCTTTTAGCACATAAAGAGCAATATAAAACCTCGGAGCAGGCTCATCATGGTGTTGGGGAAACAACTCGGCTTCCCCATGTGAGAAAGCAAGAGAGCTCCGACCGGGTAGCAGCCCAGACCGGTGTAAGCGTTTTTTATTTGCAAGTCAATGAGCCAAATGGACGACCCGGCTACTTGTGCCGCGTCCTGAGAAGCAAGGTTATTATTATCGCCTATTGCCCCACTGAACAATTTCACTGAAAAGGAAGAGTTTCGGCAGCGTGTGTGCGCACGGTGCCATACGGGACGTGCAGCTACGTGCCCACCTCCAAAACGACTTTATTTACAAAGCGATTACCATGTTATCTATTTGTTTTCCCTTTTCAGCAACAGCAGCTTCACTCAGCCCTCGAATTTCTTAATTACAAACCCGTTCGCTTCTAAATCAACCCCAAATCGTCAGGCAGAGCCCGGAGGGAGGCTGTGCAAGTTTGCACACACCCCCACCTCCCGGATCAAGGGCAACAGCAGAAGCAAGAAACTGTGTATGTGCAAAAAGGTGGATCTGGGGACGAGGATCGCTGAGTTTGTTTACAGAGCAGAGACGCCTCAGCTCGGATGCCAAAGCTACCAAGAGCTGCAAACGCAAACTTAGCAGAAGCACACGTACCCCGGGAGCGGCGAGCGGGCCCGAAAGCGCGGACCGGAGTCCCAAGAGCGGGAGCGGAGGCAGCGGGCCCGCGAGCGCGCTCAGTCCACCTGCAGCCGCTGCCGCTCCCCGCCCCCAGCTTCTGTCCTTGAAAGGAGTAGGGGGAAACAAATGCGTCCGCACGCCGTATATCTAGATCAGGATTACCCAGTGCCCCTGTAAAAACACAAAGGCACAGCCCAGGAAAGTATACTCGGGAAATGGGGCATTTTCTGTCCGGGGATTTAAAACCCCACTCGGAGAAACACAGCCATTCTTCGCGGCCCGGGGTCGGGGGCAATGGGGGGTGTTGCAAAGCCGGGGAGGCATAAGGACACTACGGAGGAAGGGGGCGCTGAGAGAACCCGTTTTTCCCGTAGAAGACACCCCAGATCACTAGCTGAGCCACGCGGTAGAGCTGGGAGTGGGGGATCCGACCAGAGGGGAGCGGTGCGTTTTCCTCGCTCCTTTCAGGGCTGGCGCTACTTTCGGGCTGGCGCTCCAGAGGTCATTTTCTCCCCGCTCCGGGGGCAGCCGGGCTGATCCGCGTTTATGGGGCAGGAGGAAACCAGAGTCGGCCGCAGCGAGGCGGCGCCTGGGCCCGCAGCCTCTGCGCACGTGCCTCCGGCCGCGGGGACGCGGCTCGCCTACCCGGTCCGGCGTGCCCGGGGCTCCGGAGTCCGCGTTTTGCTACCGCCCGCCCGGGAGGCTCGCTCCGCCCTTCCTGAAATCCCTTATATTAACTGTGGCCAAAGCCCTAAGAAACACAGCTCATTGTTGGCAGCTGCCGGGCGGTCTTAGTGAGCTGTGAGGGCAGCAGAGGGGAAATAAAAGGGAACGGCTCCGTTTCTGCCCCAGCGGCCACTGCAAGACTTTGGTGCCGACATCGCGACAGCGAGCGCCCTGCACACCAGAAAGGCCCCCTCTATGTGCTGCTGAGCCGGTCCTGGATCCGACGATCCCGCCCTCGGTCTTCGGAGCAGAAATCGCAGAGACGGAAGGTGAGCGCGGCGGGCGAAGCTGGCTGGGGCGCCTGCCAGCCCAGTCCTCTGAGGGCTGGGTTTGCCCGGAGGAAGAGCGTGAGGCGGAGCTGGGGAATAACAACAGGATGTGCAACAACAGGATGAGGAGGGCTGATTTAATGCCTGAAGTTCGCGGCAGGGCTACGGGGCACTTCCTTTATTAGGCGACTTCGGGGAGCAGAGGGGGGTGTGGGCTCGGGTCCGCCTGCCGGAGCACAGGGGAAGGGGCTGTTTGTTGAGCGCCTATCTCTTGTGGGTGGCAGGTCCGCTGTGGTGGCGAGCCCGGCTGCACAAGCTACTAGTAGGATCGCAGGGAGGGCGAGCGATTTCGCAGCCGACGTGCGTCCGGGGAGCCTAGGGGCCAGAGGCGAGAAAAAGTGGGGTGCGCCGCGGTGGGCTGCACGTGTGGCGCGGGTCCTAATCGTCTGCTCTCTTCACTTTCAGGACTGGAAATGGCAGACCATATGATGGCCATGAACCACGGGCGCTTCCCCGACGGCACCAATGGGCTGCACCACCACCCTGCCCATCGCATGGGCATGGGGCAGTTCCCGAGCCCCCATCACCACCAGCAGCAGCAGCCCCAGCACGCCTTCAACGCCCTAATGGGCGAGCACATACACTACGGCGCGGGCAACATGAATGCCACGAGCGGCATCAGGCATGCGATGGGGCCGGGGACTGTGAACGGCGGGCACCCCCCGAGTGCGCTGGCCCCCGCGGCCAGGTTTAACAACTCCCAGTTCATGGGCCCCCCGGTGGCCAGCCAGGGAGGCTCCCTGCCGGCCAGCATGCAGCTGCAGAAGCTCAACAACCAGTATTTCAACCATCACCCCTACCCCCACAACCACTACATGCCGGATTTGCACCCTGCTGCAGGCCACCAGATGAACGGGACAAACCAGCACTTCCGAGATTGCAACCCCAAGCACAGCGGCGGCAGCAGCACCCCCGGCGGCTCGGGCGGCAGCAGCACCCCCGGCGGCTCGGGCGGCACCTCGGGTGGCGGCGCGGGCAGCGGCAACAGCGGCGGCGGCAGCGGCGGCGGCAGCGGCAGCAACATGCCCGCCTCCGTGGCCCACGTCCCTGCTGCAATGCTGCCGCCCAATGTCATAGACACTGATTTCATCGACGAGGAAGTGCTTATGTCCTTAGTGATAGAAATGGGTTTGGACCGCATCAAGGAGCTGCCCGAACTCTGGCTGGGGCAAAACGAGTTTGATTTTATGACGGACTTCGTGTGCAAACAGCAGCCCAGCAGAGTAAGCTGTTGACTTGATCGAAACCCCGGCAAAAAGAATCAAACCCTCCCCACCCCGCCCCCCCAACTTCGGTGTGAATTAAAAAACATTCCCTTAGACACAGTATCTCACTTTTCAGATCTTGAAAGGTTTGAGAACTTGGAAACAAAGTAAACTATAAACTTGTACAAATTGGTTTAAAAGAATTGCTGCCACTTCTTTTTTTCTGTTTTTGTTTCGTTTTTGTAGCCTTGACATTCACCTCCCTTATGTAGTTGAAATATCTAGCTAACTTGGTCTTTTTTGTTGTTTGTGTTTACTCCTTAGTTCCTCACTTTCTCCAGTGCTCAACTGTTAGATATTAATCTTGGCAAACTGCTTAATCTTGTGGATTTTGTAGATGGTTTCAAATGACTGAACTGCATTCAGATTTACGAGTGAAAGGAAAAATTGCATTAGTTGGTTGCATGAACTCTGAAGGGCAGATAATACTGCACAAACTCTGCCATCTCGCTTCATTTTTTTAACTATGCATTTGAGTACAGCCTAATTTTTTTAATATGCTAAACTGGAAGATTAAACAGATGTGGGCCAAACCGTTCTGGATCAGGAAAAGTCATACTGTTCACTTTCAAGTTGGCTGTCCCCCTCCCCCATATGTACAGACAATAATAGGGTGTGGAATGTCGTCAGTGGCAAACATTTCACAGATTTTTATTTTGTTTCTGTCTTCAACATTTTTGACACTGTGCTAATAGTTATATTCAGTACATGAAAAGATACTACTGTGTTGAAAGCTTTTTAGGAAATTTTGACAGTATTTTTGTACAAAACATTTTTTTGAAAAAATACTTGTTAATTTATTCTATTTTAATTTGCCAATGTCAATAAAAAGTTAAGAAATACATGTTTTCTAGAAGTCATTGGGGGGGGGGGGTTCTTTTCTGTGGCTTTTTTTCTCTTCTTGAACACTTTATTGATGAGAGTAAGCATTCCAAAGGATAAATTACAGGACACTAAAACAGGTCATGATGAGCTTAAGTGGAGAGCAGGATTTAACATAATTGGCATAATGCTTCATTGTTACCATTGTAACATGCCTCTTGGTGTGCTTTAATCAGAAGCTGCAAAGTTGTCAAAGAGCATTTTTTTTTTCCTTAATTGCCATCATTTTCAAGTGTTCTCCAGAGTTAGGTTTGTAACACTAAATATCATAAATATTTTCTTCACAGTGTGGGAGGGGGGAAAACCAAGTGTTTCTGGTGACACCTGATTCAACTACGTCAATGAAAGATCGGGATAATATACTGGGAGATTGATGAGGATGGCATTAAACATAAATCTGCCTTGATCTCTAGTGACGAATTTTATTTCTCAGCAAAAGTCCTAAGGAGAGGCACACATTTTCCAGCTTAATCTCTGAAATAGCTTCTGACTGGTTTATAGTCCTAAGAGGGAGAGGGGGCAGAATTCCACCTTGAGGCGCTCTATTTTGTTCTACAGTACTTAAAATTTACACGGGGAGGTTGATTCAAAGGTCAAATTACAGTCTTCACAAGATGTTCCCTCTCAAGCATGCCCTGTTCTCCAGAATTCTGAGCTTTTTCTGTTAACAGGAAAGGGGTGCAAAGGACATAAGGATAAGATCGTTTAAATTTTACCTAAATGTATTGTCAAAAAGACATAATTATGGTTAAGTAGGTGTCGAGTTTTGCCTTACATGATAAAAGTCATATAGTTGAATTCTCAAGTTATCCCAATTTGAAGATGGAATTTTGTTTTCCCTTTCATGTTTTCCTAGCTTATCTTATAAAAGTAATACATCCACATTCAAGAAAGAGTACAGTCTTTTATTATATTTGACCCACTGGAGATGTAAAGAAATAGAGGTGGAGGAAAATCTCACAAATAATACTTTAAAAGAGCATTTCATTTAGACTCAGATTCTAATCTTAAATCCCATATTTCATAATAAAAAAAATCAGAGAAGGAAACAGAAGTGTTAAATTACAGTGAATCTGGCAGAAAGGCTGGTTTCAGAATAATTCAGATCACCTACATTCTATAATTCTATTTCCAAGGCAAGCCATTAAAATGAAGATGCACACTCCACTGGGCTCTTTATACCTCTATAATTGACACTTCCTTATTCAAAATTATGTTCTAAATAAATAATCCCTCTGAAAATACAAAATCATTTGGAACTTTTCCCCCCATTTTTAAAAACATCCAGATTTCTCACATTAATAGTTTGAGCTGAAGTTTTCTTCAGCTAAAATATGTCAATACTGAATCTGCAATCAGCAGTAAATCTTCCTGGCTAAGCATTTTTGCAGTAAGTTTTTCTTTTTCTTTTTCTTTTTTTTTTTTTTCCTAGAGGCTCAAGTGAAAAAATATGTTTGCATACATATTAATACAGCAATTCTTGTTGTTTTTCACTTGTGCCAGGAAAAAAGGAAAGCTATTGGAGGCTTTTTTTTTTTTTATTTTTTTTTTGCATAAAGAAAGACGCAAAAGAATAGTCTTGCCACCACCCTTTGCAATTTATTCTGCCAGAAAATAAGCCACAACACCTGCTCTGTCCCTAAATTCCTCCTGCTGCTCTAACACCGGAACACGTATGTGGAGATGCAGAGCCCAAGGAACTATTATTAGATCCTGAGCCCATCTCTGCCAGAACAGAGGACTCGAACAGAGGAGCTGATTTTTCAAAGCCCAATTTCTCCTCAGTGCAAATACAAACCTCCCCCTGCTCCCGTTCATTTGAATGATCTCTATTCCATGCAAACTCTTTCTTGATCAACAACTGAGCAGATTCTATGTGATACTGGCAGGTCTCTTAAGCAGAGGAAAAATAACTCCTTGTTTGAACAACCTGATTAATGAAACCTGTACAGTGACCTAGATCACCGGGCTACTGGCGGACATTTGCAAAACCCTTTGTGGTCTTGCTTCCTACCAAGTTGCTTATAGCATATGGGGAAATTTGACCTCTGTACCTTGGCTGTTTTTCAAAAAGTTCTCATATGGTACAAGAGAGCTTCTGTTCTATAAGCTTTGCCCACAAATAGACACTCCATGCTTGATTTTCAAGATGAGATCAATGATAAGCAAGAACATCATAGAAACACATCAGAAAAATGACACATTGATAAAAACTTGTCCGTCTGCCTTGTGGCTGCTAAAATCCTGGTGGCAGTATTTTCGCCAGGGCTGATAAAGCCGTTACAACTATGGATGGGTCTTTGAAGGACAGTTACCTAATCACCACTGTTTATGGGGTGCTAGGCTAGAGCACTAGTACCAGAAGGCTGACATCTATTGTGAAGTTTATGGTCTCCGTGACTTTTACTACTGTAAACGCCTGGGATAGCTATAAATTGATGTCAACATTAAAGGCCAGATCCTTTAGAGCAAAATATTAATCCACTAATCTATTATGGGTGGCCGACTTTGAAATATAAACTTTGCAGTCCCAGACCATTAGGTGTTTTCGCCCCCTTGTGGAATTTATTTAGAAGGTCAAAGGAAAGCCGTTTGCCCAAGAGGGATTTTTTTGTTGTTGTTATACTGTTTGTTTGTTGACCATTTCTGAATGCTTCATTTTCTTTCTTGAAGAAAAGAGCACATATTTGAGCAACAAAATTTTTAGCAAAGAAGATTCCAAAGTAAACTCCCTTTATGCAAATAAGAGTGTTTTACTTACCAAAAAGACCTTAACTTAGTATGAAATGTGCACAATTGAGATTTGCCTCACATTTCAAGATAGGCATTGGCTAAGGAATTTTCTCTTATAAAAGTAAAATGAGCATTGTTTTAGCCTGTCTGTTAAAGCTGATATTCTGTACCCTCACAACAGAACTGTTGATTTTGGACCAGTGCAAATAATGCGTCTGACGGTAAGGGTTTGCAAAGGTGGAGGGAACTATCTAGGAATGCAGAATGCAGTTATCTGTGTTGGAATGTGACCAAGCCACAGACTCTAATCTTGTGAAAGGGCCACAGGATGTTTAATGAGAATGAGTGTTGCTGTCTAATTGATTGAGTAAAATTTACTTTAAAATAAGCTTGGCAGATAACATTGTCTCCAAAAAATAAATACATTTAGAATTCAAGAAATTTAGGACCCAAATGATTGGCACTTTTTTCCTCTCCAACCATACTGTTTTTGCTAGCAGAAGAGAGGTGTTACACAGCTTCAAAGATGGTATTTATCATTGTGGTCCTGGACCACTATCATCAGAATCAGAGTTCCCAGGCAGGTTGAAGCAAGAACAAGAGGTAGCACGTAAGTGACTTAGCCAAAGAGCCCCTATTATCATGTGTTTTGTTTGCCTTTTCCCCCCAGAATAGAAGAAACAATGGCAATGTCAGAATTTTAATTGCCATGGACTGGCTTAAATTACTTAACCTATTTTTACCTAGAGAGAAAAGAAATGGTTGTTTTTCCTGGTGGCAATACTTCTCATTTAAATTGGAAAAAGATATATAAGGACGTTTCTCTATCAACTACAGTACTGCTCATAAATAGTGTAGTTTGCTTTATGATAAATAAGACTCACATACACTTTTGAAAAATATTAAGATATCTGAAATAAAGATCTTTTCCCCCTCATTGGAGAACTTAAATTCATAAGGAATGCTAAATACTGAACTGAAAAGACTCTAAGAGCTGTCAGTGTGAATTCCCACAGTATTTTGCTACTTATGAACATAATAAAAGAAAGGCTAAGAGCAATTGGGGTCTGCTGTATTGAGAATCTGAATCCATGTTGGTCCTTGGGAAAAAATATCAGCCAACAACACCTTTCATTCCATCTCGGAACAAATAACAACTCTTTAGTGCCTGGATCCTTATCAGCTGCTTCTTCGCCCAAGATGAGCGTTAAAGTTGTCAGAGCCGGCCCCAAGAGCCAGCTGGGGGTACTTTTTGAGGAATCTGCTCGACTAAACCAAGACATGCAGAGTGAACTAAAGCAGACACAAGGCAAACGATGAGTGTGCCTTTATGTTGTTAGTTTTCATGAGGCTGAACTAATCTGAAAGATTAGTGAGGCAGGGAACAACGTGGGTGAGGACAGTGCTTCCCAGGATTCTTGGAATTTTCCTGTGGTATCACCAATGGGCTCCACCCTGGAATCCTTCCCCTTCTTCCCTCTACAGTGGAGCGGTTCCTTGATCCCATTTGGGTTGCTGAACAAAGCAGACAAGGGATTCTGGCTCCAAAGCGGCTTGTGGCCAGGCAAGGGTAGTGTGGTCTGCCTTGCAGGAGATATGCAAATAGGCAAGTAGCTTTTGAAAAGTTAATGGTGCTAAAGAGTCCTGAGGGTCTATTCTTGACAGCTGGGTGGGGAGCGAGACTTAGGCTTGAGTAAAAGTCAAACTGGCATGAAACCAGAAAAAAGTCGTCAGAGGACAGGCAACTCCAGGGTGTGATATTATTTTATGAACACTTGTAGGGGACAGGATGCTAGAGTGGAGGAAATGTGATCAGGGTTGTTGAAGCCTTTTCTCTTTGTGTCTCCCTAGGGACTGATAGAAAATTTGGCCTTGTGGTTTCTTTAACTCGCTTGAGCACAGGGCTTTTTTAATTTCTGGTAACCCACCTTTGTTCTGTTCTGTTTTGTTTTCTTCTCCCTTGGCTTAATGACAATATCCCCTTGCTGCCAAACACACAGGACTTAACTTGTGCATAAAAATCCTTAGGTCAGGGGCGCCTGGGTGGCTCAGTGGGTTAAGCCTCTGCCTTTGGCTCAGGTCATGATCTCAGGGTCCTGGGATGGAGCCCTGCATTGGGCTATGTGCTCAGCAGTGAGCCTGCTCCCACACCCCGCCTCCTACCCCCAACCTGCATCTCTCCCTAATTGTGATCTCTGTCTGTCAAATAAATAAATAAAATCTTAAAAAAAAAATTCTTAGGTCACCTTGGAAATATTGCCCCATTATATTTGTTTTGAATAACTCTTTAAAGGAAGATCCTAGATGCCATATGACTAGTTCCATGTTTCTTCTCTTGATCTTAAGTGTTTAGCAAATATATGGACAATGGAGCCGGTAGGTGAAAGGTGATTGAACTGCTATGCTCCTAACATGAACCTAAAATAAATATCTATATGTTTCTTAGATCCCTGTCTGCCACCATGCTTCAGGACAAAGGTTCTCAGCTGAGTGGGGCCACCACTCTAGGAGGCAGATCAGAATGGAGAGAAGGTATCCAGCAGTAACCTGAAAAACCATAAAAGCCTACTATTATGTCTTTGGAAAAAGGTTTAAATACATATTATTTCAGTAGCACGTTTTAAAAATCTTCTTGACAAATGGGGCATGGACTTTAAACTGGTAAGAAACACTGTTTAGGCTACATGTTTTTTTACCAAACCAGAGATATTCACCCTTTTGCCAGCATTAGCTAACAAATCATTTTGTTAAGCGTGCCGTGACTGAGCTGACTTTGCTGAGCACCTACTATGCAACAGGCATGGTGATGGGTTCTTTATGTACGGAATCTTCTTTGATCCTCACACTATTCCTACAACATTCCTATCCTTATTCCAGTAGCAGATAAGGAAACTGTTATTTGGAGAGGAAGTAAATTGTTCAAAGGCAATACAGCTGGGAGGGGGCTGAGTGGTTTCCCAGACCTCACTTCTAATAGTAACACTACCGTTCCACACCAAACTACTCTTATCCTTGAACGTCACGATTATAAGTTTATCAGTCAATTTAGTAATGTGCTTCGGGGGGGGGGGGGAAGGACTACATTATATATACACAAATGATGAAGTATACTAACAGAACTATGACATGGAGCTTTCTGTACAGCGACCTACCATTTCTTTTTGGCATTCACATTTGGGTCTACACTTCTCACATCCAGTCGAAAGATTCTCCTAAATTTAAGTTCCGCCCCAACAGTGCAAGAGTAGTGTAGGTGGTGAGTCTGCCTCCTCCCTCCTTAACAGCTTCACCTCGTTCACACTTCAAGTCAAATGAAATAGTACAAGTGATTTAAGTTTTGATTTTGCTTTTTATTTCTTAACTGAACTACAGATTGCTGGATAGTAAAGTTTCTTCTGCAGATTAAGGGAACACCTTAGCTTTGTCAATTTCATTACCTATTAAATCAGAATGTCAATGCTAGATTGTTCCAGGTAAACGGACTAGCTCACAACTTGACACACCTGGAAGCAACTATGATTTAACATAGTTCGTAAGAATCAGGCTGATATCAGAATAATAGCATGTAAAAAATAGATACATCTCAAAATAAGGAAAATACAGTATTTAGTTACTTTACACTTAAATAAGCTTCCTCAATCTATCTAAACGTTCTTGATAGATATAAACCAAATTCCTCTTGCTTTGGTCTTTTGTGGAAACAGAAAAGTTTTCCGCTAATAATTGTAGTAAAGAGAATAGTATAGGAGGAGTAAAGACCATGGGTTGCCGTCTTAGCTCTGCAACCAAATAGCTGCGTAACTTAATCACTGTTGGCTCAAGTTTCTCCATCAGTAAAATGAAGATATATGTTTAATTAATATATCATGTATTCAAATTCTCAAGAGGGAAACATAAACCCATTCCTATCATTTTCTTCCTCTGGAAAAGTGCAGTAGAATATCACAAAACCTCTTCAAAATCTTTACATTGCTTCTTGCCATTGTTTTTCCAAGATAAATGTGATTCTGGGAATGTGTTGCCATTCACGTCAACTCTTCAATGGTTGGAATCATCTCCCTGAATGCCTCCCTTCATTGCTATAATAAACGCTTGAGTTGGCTACTGCTACTGGGATTTCTCAATCTGTAAGCAAATGCCAAAAAAAAAAAAAAATTGCCACTTGCAAAGATATAGGTGACTATGTAACATTCTTGGCTGGTACATGGTTGAAGTATTTATATTATGCTTTGGAAATAATTTGATCAATTCTTCTTTCAGGTTCTGCTCTATTTACTTGCAGGTTAATTTCATTTTCAAACCCCATAAATACCAGATGCAGAATAAATATTTGGGCTCTCTTTCCTTCAAACAGCTCTTCCTGGGCCATCATCATCATCACTGTTATTGTTGTTTATTTTCTGGAAAAGACAATCCTATATATAAAGCTAAAATAGAGGAACCTAGCAGGTGCTAAATACTGTGAGTTTTCAAGCAGGTAAGAGGTACACATCTATCCCCTTTTAATCTCCTTTTCCCCAACTTCCCAACACACACACAGTCTCTTTCTTTTTTATACCATCATAGTCCTCCAGTTTGGGGAATCAATTATCTAGCTAGATGACAAATAAAGTCTTTGAAAATAGTTATACAGAGGAAACTGTACACTATAATGCACAACTACCCAAGAAATAATTATTGACTGACATGTAAAGGAGAGGAAGGTCAGCTGAAGAACCATGATCAGCTATTAAAATAAAATATCTGTGCCTTTCACTACTTGGCCACTAGGTGTAGCTGAAGGTCCATAAGTTCATACTTATACGTAAGTCCCCTACTAGATTAGATTGTCATAGACTTGAAGAACTTGCCTCCTGCCCTTGCTGTTTGTTTTATTTATTAAAATGTAAAATATTCCATGGGATCTATTATAACTCAAAATTCAAGATAAGCCTCAACGCCTCAACATGCTCGGCCAAGACACCGTGGCTCACTAGTCTGACAGATATTGGAAATGAACAATACGTATCTTTGAACAGCTCCCCACTTTCCCACCCCTCACTCCCCTTCCCTTTCCAAAGGGCCCTCACCCTGCCTGTCCTTCACTCAAGTACCAGTGGCTCAATTTTCTGCCTTACTGGGAACATTTCTATCTTCGGAAAGAAACTCTGGAGAGCATACAACATTTAAACTGAAGGAGTAAATTTTGAATGGTAGGCTCTTGTACACCAGTCTGAAAGAGATTTGAAGGTTGCTACATCTTTCTCTGCCTTTCGCCGACCCTTAAATCATTCCCTTCTCCTGTTTCTCTCCTTTTATGTCTCAAGCCAGTCCAGTTCGATGTCTTAAATTAAGCCCTTTGCTCTTCCCTTAAGTATTGATGTTCACCAGACTTCTCACCTCATCCTACTGGCCAATTCCATAAATTCCTAAAAATTGATACCATCAACTTTTCATAGAAAGAGTTCTAATACTGAGGATTCCAATACTTGGATCTTCAGCCTCAGCTTTCTTCCCACATTCTGCCTGCTACTGAATGAACACACACACACACACACACACACACCCCACGACGATGACTTCTTTTTTTTTTTTTTTTTAAGATTTTATTTATTTATTTGACAGACAGAGATCACAAGCAGGCAGAGAGGCAGGCAGAGAGAGAGAGAGGAGGAAGCAGGCTCCCCGCCGAGCAGAAAGCCCGACGCGGGGCTCGATCCCAGGACTCTGGGATCATGACCCGAGCCGAAGGCAGAGGCCTTAACCCACTGAGCCACCCAGGCGCCCCACAACGATGACTTCTGATAAGCATTTAAGCACATCGTGTCCAAGGCTCATTCAGTCCTCTCTCCTTTGCCCCCTGTGTTACATTCTTGGTAATGAAACAACCTTTTTTTTTTTTTTTTTTTTTAGATTCATGAGACAGAAGTCTAGAAATCCTTGATTTCTTCCTTTTTATCCACCTCAGCTCCCTTCAATCTAATTGGTCAATGCATTCAATAAGTTCCTTGCCCTTGCTGTCCCTCTGCCTGAAATGTGCTCTCCTTCCTAAACAACCCTTTGCTTCTTCAATGACCACATTAATTAAAATGGAAAGCTACCTCCTGTTTTCCCTCCCTGGCATTCCCTATCCTTTGATCCTGCCTAGGTTTTCTCCAGAGCCCTCATGGTTGTTTTCAAATCAATCTGTAAAGTCCTAGACACTCATCTCATCAAAAGGTGGATTCCCTGAATCTACTACACAGCTTCAGAGGCTGAGTCAGAAAACACCATAGAGTTTCCTTGTAGTTCTCTTGGGATACTTGCCCTTGGAGCCCTTAGCTGCAATATAAGAAGCCCAACTCTTCTGAGGTTATTATACCGTGAGGAAATCAGGCTACTTAGAAAAGCCATGTATAGGTGCATCTGCCAACACACGCCCTCCTGATTGCCAGTAACAACCACCAGTGTGGTGGCACGTGAAGACGCCTCCATGTGCTTCCATTCTCCAGCACTGAGTTGTCCTTAGCTGTTAAGTCTTTCCAGCAAAAGCTCCAGATGTCAGATGCTATAGAACAGAGATAAACCATGCTCCTGGTACCCTTTCTGAATCCCTGCCCACAGAATCCATAAGGATAATAAAAATGGAGAGTTTGGGGCGATTTGACAGATAACTATCATAACTGAATAGCACTTACCACTATCTTGCATAATACATAATTTACTTACTCAAATTACTTCCTGATTCTGTCCGTGCTTTAAATTATGAGCCCTATGAGGGTAGGAATTGTTGTCTATGTTGTTCATCATACCCAGAAGAATAAATATTTATTGAATAAATGAATGAGTCAATGAGTGAATTAATTCATCTCACCTTTGTTGTATCATTCTCCTCTCTATCCCCCTCCTATTGTCTTAGGTCAGACACTATTTCTTACTTTGACCACAATAACTTCCTATCTGGTCTCACTTCCTCTGATTTTACCCCCTACCATCCAAGCTTCTTGCTTCAGGAAGAGTTATTCTAAGATACAGGTTTGATCCTATTACTCAAACCAACTGAAATGGTTCATTGAAGTAGTCATGTTCATATCATAATGACCCTATCTCCCAATGACACGAATGATTGGACCATAGGCAAGTAGCTAGCCAAAGGCTAGTACATTGGCTGGCCAGAAAAATCCCAGCCAAGACAGGGAAACTATAGTCAGATCACCATAGTGTTTAAACTGAAATCATCTTGAGGTGAGTCCAGGATGTCCGTTTGGGGTCATATACTCATACTAAAGACCAGAGAAACTAGCCTTTAGAAGTCCACTGGAAAGGAAAACTCGGTCAGAACAAAGTTATACTAAGAGATCATATGACCCCAAATACAGAGGGAGAGAGAAGATACATCTGTCCCCAACAGATTTCTAATTCACCAATTCAGTGTCCGTGACATCCATCTGTACATTGTTCCTATGAATTATCCCCAGACTTTTCTTTTACTCTAACTTGAGTGATTTAAACAGGAACACCTATTTTATGACTCTATGATCTTGCATATGTTGCTCCGTTTGCCTGGGAGGCTCTCCTCATCTTCATCCCCTTGTTAAGGTGTCCTTCAAAATCCATTTCAAGTGTCTTCTTCTCCAAAAGACCTTTTCAGATGAGTCTCTACTTTTTGACACCCCTATGCATTGTAGATACCTCTATTTATTTGTATTTATCACACAATACTATAATTATTTCATAATAAGCTCCTCTTTCATACTTTGCAATTGGAGTAGTCCCCCTTTATTTGTATTGTGGCTTCACTAACCATGGTTTTATTACCTACTGTCAACATGGACCAGAAGTATGTCAAAAAATCAACAGGAGCCTAACTCTAAGTTATGATGTCTACATCATTCACTTCACTACATCTCATCACATAGGCATTTTATCATTTCTCATCATCAAGAGAGGAAGAAGGGTGGGTATGGTACAATAAGATATTTTGAGACAGAGACTACACTCACATAACCATTATTACAGTATATTGTTACAATTGTTCTATCTTATTAGCAGGTATTATTGTTACTCTCCTACTGTGTCAAATTTGTAAATTGAACCTAGGAAAAAACATAGTATATAGAGGTCTAGTATTATTTGTGGCTTCAGGCATCCCCTGGGGGTCTTGGAACATACCCCCCATAGACTGGGAGGGACCACTATATATGCATTAAGAAATATGCAGCTACAAGTAACAGAAAATCTGATTTTGGCTTACAGCATAAGGAGATGTATCAGCCATCCTGATGGATGTCAATGGAAGGAAAGACTCAGAGGTTGGTTAATTCACTGATTCAACAATGTCAACAGGGACTTGGGTTCTTATCTTTCTATTGGGCTATCCTCAGTGTTGGCCTCACTCGGGTAGCATTGGGAGAGCATATGTGACATATAGACCCAACAGTGTCCAAAAGAAAAGCTCCCTGCCTTCTGTGGAAGAGAAAACTTTCCACAGAAACATCCATTCCACTGTGTATCATATCACACAGCCCTTTCTGAACCAAGCACTGAGATTGGTTTTATCGTGGGATGGAAGTAACACAGTTGGCTTAAACTGATCACCTGGAGGTGGAGTAGATAGATTTTGGACCAGCAAGTCTAACACTAGAAGAGTTAAAGGCTAAGTGGATCCTTTCTGGAAATGAAGGCAGAGTTTTTTGTTTTTGTTTTTGTTTTTTTCAGGAACTGAACAGGACTACTTTTAAAATTGTTATATTTTCAAATAGGTCTGCTTCATATGAAAAAGATGTATAGCCAACAAAATTATATTGTAAATCACTCAGAGTAGGTTTATTTGATAAAGGTGGAAATGCCTCCTATAAAGTGATACTTGTTAATATAAATAAATATCGTCTTAAAAAGAAGTATATAATCATTATGTCTTCATTTCTAGCTCTTAAAAAAAACCCTGGTTAATATGATTAATAAGCAATTTCTCTGAACCAAGAAAATCATGTACATGTTGGCAGGTGATTAATCTCAGTGCAAAATGAACAGAACTTAATATATATGAACAATTTACTGATAGTTAGCTATGTGGTCTATTTCCATGATTAGATGCACTGACTGTATGCCAAAGCCAAAAAGAAAATAACATTAGCCTGGTAAGATTGAAACAAGGGGATAAGAGAAATCTAATACACTACATGTTTTGTTCTATCCACTCATTGCTTGCCCTACCCTTCCTTAAAATGTTCCCTTCTGCATTCTCCAGTCAAACTCAAGAAGTCCCATGATCTTACTTGGCCATAGGGACTAGTTAGGGCTATCCAGATAGACTGCATTGAACTAATCATCATACTTTATCTTCTTCCTGGTTATAGCTAATTTGTCCACAGATAACACTTGACCCAGTAAAAACCTTTCCCAGGAAGTTTTTAACTTCACAATAGAGAGATCAAGTTTTAATCCCTCTCTAGTGATGAAATTGAGCCTGGAAATGGCTGTGAGTCATATTTCCAGCTGTATGGAAGAAGCAAATGGAACAATGAAGACAATATGAAGAGAGATGCAGAGACAAAAAAGTGATCTGTTACCATCTAAGTCCCTGAGGTCTACTTGCAATTTTGCCTTTCCTGGAGTTTGGTTACATGAGACTATACAATTTCCTGTTTCTGAACTAATTTTAGTTGGGTTCAATTACGTGAAACCAAATCACCGTGACTAATACATACTAATACAAGTTTCATCTCCATTTGGGTTTTTTTAAAAATGTGTCATTGAAATATATGTTTGAAGGGGAACTTCTATTTTAGACCTATACTGGTGAGTGACTTAAAAATTGTTCTTTTTGGTGAACAACATGAGGTATATAAAGTGCCAGCAGTAAAATTCACTTTTTTCCCTCTCAGATGAAGCTTCCAGTATCCTCTTCCCCAAATACTACAATTAGCAATGGGTGCAGCCCAGATTTCCCTCCAGGACTGAAGAACCTATTCCCTCAGTTGCTCGGAATGCTGTCAGCGGACTTCTCACAGCAGACAACTCTCTTTCAGAATGGTCTCATTACTTTGCCAAAGGTCATATCCCTTTCCCATGGCAGCCTGCCTCCAATGATGGGTTAATGTTTGGTACAAAGGCCTGGCTCCCTTGCCCCAACTCAGGAGAACTCTTAAAGGCCATCTTAGCATCAGAGCTTGCCATGGAGTGGGTTGAGGATTTCACTGGGGCTGCATCAAAGGCCATCTTCTCCTCATCCCCTTGGTTCCCTTCCTTTCCCTTCTCTTCCACAGGCAATGCTTCCAACAGCACTTCCCACTCAACTCCCAGCCTGCTAATCTCCATCTCAGAGGCCACCCATGAGAAACTCAACCTGCCACACAGTGCTTTTTAAAAATCATCAACCATAAAGATAATATATGGCCCTTTAAGAAAAACTCAATAACTGTTTAATGGCTCCTTAAATTTTCCCAGCACTATCCTAAGCATTACAGAGGACAGAATAAAACTATAAGGCATATTTCCTGCCCTTAAAGAATTCAGTCTCATTGGACACATGCAATTTAAGCAATCATTTTCATAAATTCATCAGTGTGCTCATAGGAGAAAAACTAAAAGGAAGCCCGAATTGGCATATGGTAGATGATTCGTAAATATTCATTGGATGGATGGAAGGATGGATGGGAAGATATCTCTGAGCTGGGATAGATAAGAAAATGTATGTGAAGCCTATCTACATTTGCCATAGCAACCTTTCTTCTATTGTTAAGCCCCTTTATCATCTCCTACTTTTCACATAAAAAAATAGAATAATCAACCCAAGTGAACGCACAAAATTCTACTAGGAACTCAGGTTTGGTTTGGGGGAAAAGAGCCTTCCCTTCGCCCTGCACCAGAGTCTCATCTCTAACGTACTCCTTAGATGGTCAAAGTGAACTGACTACACTCCAGCCTTGCAAACAAGCTGTGGAGAAAGAGAGCTAATCTATAGACAGTAATGATCATACGAACATTGATAATAATATCTTATATCAACGGTAGTGTTTTAGAGACATGACTCTTACCTTATTTGATCCTTACCTAATCCTGGGAGGCAGAAAGGGTAAATATCATTGTACCCCCCTTTCACAGATGGAGAAACTGAGATCTAGAGGTCCTACATATTAGAGTAGAAATGAAAATGTAGTCCTACTTCCACTGCAGTCCTATAAACTATTAGAATTTACATAGACTGTTGATGGGATTTTGTCTCTGAAGGCTACCAAATTGAGAATAATTTAGTAATAAGATAAGCAATATTTTTAGTTCCAGTAGCACAATTAGTTTTGGACTCAGTAAAGGTCATCAATCTTAACCAAGCAGAATTTGTATTATTGCATATATTATTCAGAAATGATGTATTTGAACTTAAACCTTAAATTAGAAAAGCAGAAAGAAGTTTGTCCAATTAATTATATCCATATTTGGACAGACAAATATGTATAACTTTCCAGGTAATAAATATCCTTATCTTCTATCTAGGATCTTATTTACAATTTACTATTTCCCAGGAGATAAAACCTAGATTCTATCAGAAACCTATTTCCCTTTCTACTCAGTTGTATGGCACAACATTGTATTCGTAGCTGAGATACACTTATTTTGGATGTCTACTTTGGCAGGTCCCTTGTGGGGTACAGGTAGGGGTGGGGGTAAAAATTGATGGGAAAAGAAATTAGGCTGCCAGCTCCTGCCATGTGCTTTCAACTCAAATCAGCTTGTTATTTCCTCCACACGTCTTCAGCCAGCATATGGCAAAAACATCAGTTCATTTTCTCTTCCCTTCATGAGTGAATTGAGGTCATCTCTTGTGCAGTCATTATTCAGTAAGGATTATTCCGTAGGATGATTTGATTTCCTATTGTCTTGTCTACTCTTGTTTCCACCTATATTTACATCTCATTGACTCTCAAGAATAATGTCTTACTCAGCTCTATTCCATCTGTTCCTGGATATAATGAAGATTCAGTTTCTAAAGTGCTCTATTCCTGCATCTGAGTCTCATCCCAGCAGTCTCACTTATGGACTATCTGACCTTGGCCAAGACAATTATACCCTCATTGGCTTCAGCTTCTTCTTCTAGACAAAGGGAATAATTATAACTGTTCTCTTTATTAATGTGCTTTGAAAAATCATGGGGGATCATTGGAATGTACAAATTTAATTGTCGTGGCTATGCATCCACGCGTAATCTCAGACATATTCAGTAGATTGTCATTTTGAATTAGTGGATATTCAAGGATGATACCTGAGATAGTCACTCAGCATGTATGAGCACCTGGACTGTCCAATAACTAATTTGTTCAGGCTTTGTAGTTCCCTTCTCATCAGCAAAAATTGACATTGAGCCGTAGAAACTTGGTTCCTTTGCTAAACATGGACACCTTGGGCCAAAGCAAGCCATATGCAAGTGCTGTTGGAAAAATTGAAGACAATGTTAAGAGAACTAAGAAAGTAATAATTATTAGTCAGAAAAATAAAGTTTTAAATATATTAAAGAGTGGAATCTTGAATTTGGCCATGTGACTCTTGATTTGATCATTAGTGACTCTATTATGTGAAAGACTCTGCCATATTTATTAAATATGAAAGAAGAAAAAGTGATTGAAGAAACTATTTCAGCTAGAACGTTAGCCAGTGCAAATATGGAAATTTGTGGGGGGAAAACTGTATGTTAAAGTACTTTTGTAACTTGAAAAATTCCAGATGGGTTCAGCTGTCTCTCTCTTGAATGCTAAGAACCTGCTATACAAGGCAGTGTGGAAATTCTGGGCATGTTATTATGGTCCCACCCAATGAGATAATGCTGATCGTATAGAAACTACTTTTAAAAGATTTTTTCTTCTAACTGCTACATAAAAAGTCTAAGTATTTAAAACTCCCTAGAGCTCATATTCCATATTCCTGAGAAAATAGTGAGCTGTTTAAATTACTCCTAAGCATTTGTTTAAAACTAATGACTAATTTAAAAGTGACTATGATTGTGTATAAATGCTCATGTCTTTCAATTTATCTGCTTTTCTTGTATGAATCTATCCTAAGAAAATAGTCCAACATATAAATGTTTATTGATTACAGTATTTATTTTTTTATGTAGTGAAAATATCCACTATTAAGGGGATGATTCTGTAAATTATGGTTTAAACATGGAAAAAAAGTGCTGTCATTAGAAATGACCCTTTAGCAGACTTTAATGAAAAGTAGAAATTCTGTGACAAAAAAATTTAAAGTTCAGAATAAAAATTCGTTTACTGTTTGATTTCAACCACGTAAAGATGTGTATTGATAGGGGTGCCTAGGTGGCTCAGTGCATTAAGCCTCTGCCTTCAGCTCAGGTCAGGTTCTCAAGGTCCTGAGATCGAGCCCCACATTGGGCTCTCTGCTGAGCAGGGAGTCTGCTTCCTCCTCTCTCTGCCTGTCTCTCTGACTACTTATGATCTCTGTCTGTCAAATAAATAAAATCTTTTTTACAAAACTGTATTGATAAAACTCTGAATGCAAACCTGTAAAAATGCAATAGTTTTTGAACACTGAAACAAAGACTTCTTTATATTTGATGAACTTTCCAGGTGCTCTATGATGTATACATGTCACCTTTACAGTCAGGAAAAAAGTTGAAGGGAAATTTTAAATACTCAGTCTTTCTTAAACATAACAATATTATCTGCAGGAATGATGAGCAAATGAAATACTACCCCATGTCGGGAAGTGGAAGAGTGGTTGACAATCCACAGAACCTGTGCCCTACAGGCATGTAAATATCTCCCAGCTCCCCATTTGCCACTTATGAAATGTTTGTTTATGAGGCTAGAATGTTTCCAAAGCTAGTAAAACAGAAATCACTGACAGTATCAAGAAGGAAATTTGAAGATGCTTCTGTTACTATCCAAAGCAGTTATTTATTTACAAATATTAGACTAACTAGATACTGGGTACTGTGTGCATAGGGCATGGGGAAATAATACAGCAGGAGTACTGCAGAGTTTTCAGCCTCATGGTAGAGCTACATGGGAAGCAAATCATCATTTAACCCAAAGCTAGAAAGGTTAGGGTTAGCAAAGATGAGGGTTAGCAAAGCCAAACCGAGGACTAAGTCAGGCATGGGGCAGTCTATACACCAGCTCTTGGGGGAGTACCTAGCATTCTCCAACATCCAAGCCTCCTTTTCTTGCCTATTCACAGAGGATTCTACTGTTCAGTTCCTTTGTAACTGGGTGGAGCGATGTGATTTTAATTCTGTCCAGTAAAATGTGAGCAGAAGTGACATCATATCTTCCAGGCTAGTGCAGTCTCTGTCATCCTCTGACCTTTAACTGAAGAGGTCCCGGGCATGCCTTGGGTGGCTCACTTGGTTAAGTGTCTGAATCTTGATTTGGGCTCAGGTCATGATCTCAGGATCCCAAGATCATGTCCCAAGTCAGGCTCCATGCTCGTTGGGGAGTCTGCTTGAGAGTCTCTCTCTTTTTCTCTCTCCTTCCACCCCTCTCCTACCACTCATGCCTGCTCTCTGTTTCCCTCTCTCTCAAATAATAAATAAATCTTTAAAAGATCCTGAGATCCAGGTTACAGGATCATGCTTCAGTCACTGAAAAACCACATGGATGGCAGTTGTCCTGGGGAGTCACATGGACCCACAGCTGACTGTGCATTGATAAGAAATAATTATTGTGCTCAGCTGCAGAGAATGGGGAGTTTTGTATTTCTAGTGTAACTCAACCTATCCTGTCTTAAACAGGGATTATATTTATTTATCCATCTATTTATTTATTTATTTGAAAGGAGCAGAGAGAGAGAGAATCTCACAACCCTGATACCATGACCTGAGCCAAAATCAAGAGTTGGATGCTTAACCAACAGAGCTACCCAGGTGCCCCTAAAACAGGGATTTTAAAGATCAAATAGTATGATTAAATCAAGTAGAAGGGATGTACATTTGGAAATAAGAGTGTTAATTTCCTCAGCTATGGCTGACATCGTTATTACGTGGTTCCCAAAGGGATGCATTCCCCAGCGTTAGCAGTTGGTACTGACTCCTTTTTTATTTTCCCCATGACAGGTTTCTGGAACACATGTTTTCCCAGCCCCATTTGTTTAATTTCTGCTCAGACCTCCCCTGTTGCAGTTATGTTTATAGTATATTTCTCAATAGACTACCACCAATCCTTAACAACTCTTTCTTTGAAGACTTGTCTAGTAAATGTAAAATTCAAATTTTAATGCCCAATATGAGGTTTCTTTGCTTCATTTTCTAGAATACTGTCATCGCATGTATTGGCCATGTACAAGATAAATAATGTAAAGAGAAGGCACAGGAAAGACTACAATGTTGCAACATAGTAAACTCAACTCAGAGTACTGGTGCAGTGGAGAGGTGCCTGGCTGGCTCAGTCATTAGGCATCCAACTCTTGATCTCAGGATTGTAAATTCAAGCCCAACATTGGGTGTAGAGATTACTTTAAAAAATAAAATAAAATCTTAAAAAAAAAAAAAAAGAATAGTACAATGGAGAACATTTGGGGCATGCTACAGAAATGTGCATTGCCATGGGTGCAGATCACAGTCTGCTGAATTACTTTTCATTGTTTAAATATATAATAATAGTTGACATTACACAGGGCTTACCATGTGTTAGTACATTAGAACAGAAGAACATTAGGCACTTGCATCAACTCTTACTTCAAGAAATTAATCAAAGACTGTTCCCACTTACAATATCCTAAAACCAATGAACAATAAAAACTGTATAGTCATTTTCTCTAATGAGATGCCATTTCTGAATTGAAATTTTCGCTCTTGTTTCTATAGTTTGTTCATTTATATTGTAAATGGTTTCTTTATTTAAAGAGGAGATTTCCACAGTGTGGAGGACTTAGCCAGTTTCAGCTCTGATCTTCCTGCCACACACCAGGACAGCTGAGCCAGGCAACTTCTGTTTGGCTCAATAATAACTTAAAAATGTAAATTAAATTAAATTAAAATAATTTTAAAATTATTTTAAAGAGTTGATTAGAAATTGCAGAAGAAAAACTTAGTGTGTTTGAAAGCATAGCAATAGAAACTATCCAAAATTATCATTCCTCAGGGCCTTGCTTATCTCTTATGTTTGGGGTTCTTGGCTCTGCTGGAAAGATGAATCATATGCTGGGACTAAAATATTATATCATTGCATATTCCAAAAATAAAGAAAACTACTTTTCCTGAGAAAATAATATTTTATTCATTCATGTCTTGAACTTTCTGATCAGATCTGTGCTACAAAAAATTCTTGGTGATATTGTGTTCTCTTACAAAACTTTATCTTGTCATATCGTCTCATAAACATTATTTGCTGATTACAGGAAAAGCAATATAGAATGATTAACAGATAGAATGATAAACAGATAGAATCCCAATAAGTCTAAGCCCGTGACAAAAATTGGCACCATGGTCTTCTGCTTAGGACCAAGATAGAGTAACAGATACTAGATCTACTCTCTTGCCTAACCCTGGGCATCAGGAAAAAAACATCAATGACTGAGAAATGAGGAATAAATTGGGTAAATCTTATGATTGCCTTCGCGTGGAAATTAAGGAATTTCCAGGCTACGGCACAGAAAAAGAACCCAGGAACTCAAAGCAGGCCTCTTGCATCAAGGAGATGGAATTTAGAGTCTCAGGAAAAAAAGGTAGCTAGAGTTGACAGGCAAAGTACTAGAGACTATGGCTGGGAAAGAACCACCCAGAAGTATTAGAACTCACCATGCTTAGTGTTCATCCAGGACTGGGAAGAGTGCCTGTTCCCACTAACTAGACTGAAATACTTCATAATTCACAAACTATTTGGTAAAGCATCTTGCTTCAGTAGTGCGGGATGATTAACCTTGACAAAACCTTACACTAGGACTGTTGACCACATCTTAAAAGGAATTCATGAAAGAATCAAATATTTTCAAGTAACCTAACTGCATCCCAGAACAATGTTCGAAAATATTTTCACTAACATAAGAATATCCATCACAGAATGAGAAAAAAATCTACAATGTCCAGCATTCCATAAAAGATTATGAGGCATGCAAAGAAGCAACATACAACCCTTAATGAGGAGGAAAGTCAATCAACTGAAAACAACCAAGATATTAAAATTAGCAAAGAAGGACATTAAAAGAGTTGTGTTTTCATATGATCAAAAGGACAGACACAGATGATATAGAAAAGATCTAAATCAAATTTCTGGTGATAAAAATTTTAGAATTGAGATGAAAAACAAATCAAATGGAATTAAGAGTAGATTAGAAAAATAGGTAAGATGCTTCACAACAATGTGAATATTCTTAACACTATTGAACTATGTACTTAAAAATAGGAAAGATGGTAAATTTTATGTGATGTTTTTTACCACAGTAAAAAATTATTTTAAAGAGTTGCTTTAAAGCTGCAGAGATTGCAGAAGAAAAACTCAATGGTTGGAAGACATAGCAATGGAAACTATCCAAAATAAAGCAGAGAAAGAGAAAAAATAATAAGAGTGTCAGTGAGCTGTGGACAACTTGAAGGTACCATATTTATGTATGTAGTAGAAGTCTCTGTAAGAATGGGTGACAGAAAGAAATTTGAAGAAACAATGACCAATAATTTTCCAAATTAGGTGAAAACTATATATCTGCATATCCAAGCTCAACGAATCCAAGAAACAAGATTTAGGAAAAGAGAATACTCCAAAACACATCATAATTGAATTTACTGAACCAGTGATAGAAAGAAAATTGTAAAAGCAAGAATAAAGCAAAAAAAAAAAAAAAAAAAAAAAACCTGTTAAGTACAGAGAAATAAAAATAGAGACATGATAGCAGATTTCTTGTAGGAAACACTGCACATGAGAAGACACTGAAGCAACATCTTTAATGTATTGACAGAAAAAAACAAAAGAGAAAACCTGTCCAGCTAGAATTCTACACTAAACAAAATATTTTTTAAGAGATAAGGTGAAATAAAGACTTTCAGATGTACAAAAGATGAAAAAAATTCATCATCCACAGACTTGCTACATAAGAAATGTTAAAAGAAAAATTTCAGGAAAAGATAAGAAGACAAAAAAGGAAAACAGAAGAATTAGAACAAATAGAAAACAAATGGCAAAATAATAGGCTTCAGCTTAACTAACACTAAGCGCCCCAGTAACTTAATTGTCAAAACATCCCAGTTAAAAGGTAGAGACTGGGGTGCCTGGGTGGCTCAGAGGGTTAAAGCCTCTGCTTTTGGCTCAAGTCATGATCCCAGTATCCTGGGATCAAGCCCCTCATCGGGCTGTCTCCTTGGTGGGGAGTCTGCTTCCTCCTCGCTCTCTCTGCCTGCCTTTCTGCCTACTTGTGATCTCTCTCTGTCGAGTAAATAAATAAAATCTTAAAAAAAAAAAAAAGGTAGAGACTGCCAAATCAAAAAAAATTTTCAATATAAGACCCACCTATATGCTGCATATAAGCACTGCATAGAAAATGATAGAAAAAGATGTACCCTGCTACCCCGAAGTAAGAGAAAGCTGGAGTGGCTATATGAGTATCAGGCAGAATAGATGTCAAAGCAGAGTATTATCGGCTTTTTCAAAGGTTATTTCATAAGGATAAAGGAGTTAATACCTCAAGAAGGTATAAAAATATAAATATTTATATAATTGATAACAAAATACTTGAAGCAGAAACTGAGAGAACTACAAAAGTGGACCAATCCACAATAGTTGGAGATTTCAATATTCTTCTCTCAATAGTTGACAGAAAAATAGACAGAAAATCTGCAAAGTCAAAGAAGAGTTAACAACATAATCCATCAATTTTTTTTTAAAGATTTTATTTTTTTTTTAATATAATTTTATTTTTTATAAACATATATTTTTATCCCCAGGGGTACAGGTCTGTGAATCACCAGGTTTACACACTTCACAGCACTCACCAAAACACATACCCTCCCCAATGTCCATAATACCACCCCCTTCTCCATCAATTCTATTTAACTGATATTTTAGAACACTCCAATGTACAAAAGCAGAATATATCTTTTTTTAAGTGCTCATGAAACACTGACCAAGATAGACCATATTCTGGCCTATAAAAAAGTGTCTCAATAAATTTAAAAGATTCAAGTTATACAAAGGATTATCTCTGACCATAATATAGTTATTAGAAATCAATGACTAGAAGATCTTTAGAAAATTTCAAATATTTAAAAACTAAATAACACAATTCTAAATAACCCATGAAACAAATAATAAGTCAACAAGGGAATTAGAAAGTGTTAAACTAAGTAAAAATAAAAATAAACTATTTCCAAATTTGTTAGATGTGTTTTAAAAAGTACTTAGGGAAAATTTATAGTATTAGAAAGTGAAACTCAAGTAACATAGGGAGAAAAAATTAATCAGATCAGAAAGCAATGGAATAGAAACACAAACCCAGCAGCAAAAATAAATGAAACAAAAAGCTTTGTTTGAGAAGATCAATAAAATTAGAAAATCTCTAGCCAGGCTAATCAGGAAAATAAAGAAAGTAGTCATAAATCACCAAATTCCACAAATAGATGTAATAACAGTCTAGATTCTACCAATATTAAAAGAACAATAAAGTAATATTGTGAAAAACTTTATGCCAATACATTTGACAGCTTAGAAGAAATAGAAAAATTCCTTGAAATACACAAACTTCAGAAAAAACAGGTAACCTGAACAGCCCTATGTCTTTCAAAGAAATTGAATTTGGAGCTAAAAACTTTCCCACAGAGAAACTTAAGGCCCAGATATTTTTATGGGTAAAATTTGCCAGACATCTAAGAAAGAAACAATACCAATCAAAAAATATTGCAGAAGGTCAATGAAGAAGGAATACTTCCTAACTCAATGAAGCAAGCATTACCTTATACTAACACAAGACGAAGACCTCAAGAAAAGAACACTACAGAGTAATACCCCTCATGACATGCAAGTAAAATTACTCAACAGGGATATTTTTTTTTAAAGATTTTATTTATTTATTTGACAGAGAGAGATGACAAGCAGACAGAGAGGCAGGCACAGAGAGAGGAGGAAGCAGGCTCTCTGCTGAGCAGAGAGCCTGATGCGGGGCTTGATCCCAGGACCCTGAGATCATGACCTGAGCCAAAGGCAGTGGCTTAACCCACTGAGCCACCCAGGCACCCCTCAACAGGGATTTTAGCAAATTGAATTAAAAAATATGTTAATAGGCTACAAGGACCAAGGAGGAGGATGTTATCCCACAAATCCAACAACGGTTTATCATTTAAAAATCAATTAATATAATTCACTATATCAACAAATAAAAAGAAAAAAAAACACATGATAATCTAAATAAATGCAGAAAAAGCATTTGATAAAATCTAATTTCCATTCCTGGTAAAAATTCACAGCAAGGGAAATTTTTCAACCTAATAAAGGGGAAAAGGACATCTATGAAAAACCTAACTTCATTCTTAATAATTCTTAAGCTAACTTCATTCTTCATAATGAAAAGCAAATGTCTTTCTTCTATGATCAAAAATGAGACAAAAATGTCCACCTCCCCAATTTTAGCCATCATTTTATTTGAGGTTCTTACCAGCGCAGAAGGTAAAAAGAAAAAATAAATAAATGAAAGACATCCAAATTGAAGAGGCAGAAGTAAAATCTATTCGTAGATGACATGATTGTCTGTAGAAAATCCTATGGAATTGATAAAAAGCTACTAGAACTAGCAAGTAGACTCAGCATGCAAGATCAATATACAAAAATCAGCTGAAGTTCTTTATACTAGTAATAAACAATCAGAAATTTTAAAAAGCAATACCACTAATGATAACATCAAAATGTGTAGGGGTAAGTCTAACAAAAGATGTGGGAAACTTGTACAATGAAAACAATAAAACATTGCTGGGGGATGTAGTAGAATTCTTACATATATGAAGTGGTAAGACCATGTTCCTGGGTTGGAAAACTCAATATTGCTAAAATGCCAATTCCCCTCAAATTGATCTATAGATTCAATGCAATCCTTATCAAAACCCCAGCAGACCTTCTTGTGGAAATTGTCAAGTTTATTTCAATACCAAATTTAAAGGAAATATATAGAAACTGGAATAACCAAAACAAATTTGAAAAAATTGCCAAAAAATAGCCAAAATTTTTGAAAAAATAAAAAGCACAAAGTTGGAGAACTCTCAAAACCATATTTCAAGACCTAGTACAAATCTATGGTAATTAAAAGGTATGTGTTTAACATAAAGACAGACAAAGCATTACTGGAACAGAATAGAGTCCAGAAATGGACCAACAGATACATGGAAAACTAATTTTCAACACAGATGCAAAGGAGACAAGATAATCTCTTCAACAAATATGCTGAAATAATTGAGTATTAGTATGCAAAATATGGACTTTAATCCATACATATCACTATAAATACTAATTAACTCAAATGAGATCACAAATCTAAAAGAAATCTTACAACTATGTGAATTCCAGAAGAAAACAGAGCAATATCTTTGTAATCTTAAGTTTAACAAGACTTCTTAGATAGAAACCCCAATGTAAATTTTTTTAAATCGCTCAGAAATTACGCTCTTTGAAAGACACGAAGAGAGTAAGAAGCCACTGACCAAGAGAAAATATTTATAAATCATATATATGAAAAAACACATGTGTTTAGATTACATAAAGAACTTCCAAACAACCCAATTAAAAAATGGGAAAAGACTTGATTGAAAAAATTCTTCACCAAAGAAAATACACAGATGGTAAATAGAGCCAAAAGATGTTCAATATCATTAGTCATTAGGGAAATACAAATTAAAGCCAAAATGAGACCCTCCCACATACTTTATAAAATGGCTAAAATTAAAAACTGACCATATGAGTGTTGGTGAGGTTGTGGGGAATTAGAACTCCCAAACATTGCTGACGAAAACGTGAAATGATGTAAAATTGTACAACCCTTTTGAAAAATAGCTTGGCCATTTCTTAAAAACAAACTATATCCCAACCATACAATGCAGTTTTTCTACACCTAAATATTTACTCAAAGGCAAACAAAGCATATGTGCACACGAAGTCTTGTATATGAATGTGCATAGCAGTTTGTCATAGCAAAAACCTGGAAAACACACCTGTGTCCATGGACAGGTGAATTGGGTAAATAATTTGCAGTATACCCATATAATGGGACACGCATCAAATATAAAAACAAATGAACTATTGAGAGACACAATAGCATGGATGGATCTCAAAACAATTATGTTCAGTGAAAAAAGGCAGAGAGGAAAGAATACATACTGTGCTCCATTTACATAAATGTTTAGAAAACAGTGAATAATCTATAATAGTCTATATAATTTATAATAGTCTAATTATTACCAAGAGGCATGGAGAATCTTCTGGGAAAAAAATGTGTATTTTCATTACCTTGACTGTGGATTGGCTCACCAATTTATACATATGTCAAAACTTACAAATTTTATACTTTATGTGCATTTTCTTTTATGTCAATTATACCTCAATAAAGCTGTTAATAAAAATCTTGCAAGCTAATGTTCCCCAATTGCATAAAATTTACTTTGAGTCACCATCCAAAAACTTTATAAGATTTATTTTTCCTCTTCTCTGTTTTTACAACCCTGGGAGTTAATCTCGGAGACAAATGTCCACAAATTCTATCTGCCAAAGACCACAAATTATCAAATCTGTTGTCAAAGATGGACAACCGCTGGCTTGGGGCTTGATATATGAGCTATGGAATCAACACATTAAACTGACCGTGATAATTTTCCAGAATTACCCCCAGTTCAAGTTAGCACATCTGCCAAGCTACTACTGCTTCTTATATGCAGTATCATTGTTACTCAAATTCTTGCACACATCCCACAAAATGGCACTATTTTATCAGCGATCATTTAGAATCACAGTGATCGCTTTAGGTAAACTCTAGCTATTTCCCAAAACTGTCCATCTTAGAATCATCTTAAAGCAAATGGGCAGTCAAATCCCTAATGTTAAATGTACTGTTTTTTTTTTTTTTTTTTTTTTGGTTTTTTGCTATAGAGAAGCTTCTAAACAAAATTCTGATCCTCTAATAACCTTTAATTACAAAGGAAGCTCCAAAAGCCCATAGCTTCACAGAGACTGTCTTTTGATCCAGTGGCAAAGACCTACCTTGCCTCAAGGTTATAGCAGCCACTGCCAAATTTATGGTGGCTTCTGCTGGCACAGTTTCAAGGTCTTCCTTAGAACTGGTGTTATACAATTTGGCACTTAAATGAAAATAAACATTTCCAGCAAACTGGCTTATATCCTACAAGATAGTCTTGCTCACTCCTTGTTGCTTTGAAATGTTCTCTGGAGTTTCGTGGGTGAAATCTGAAGCCCGCCTCTGTACTCAGAGGGCACAGAGAGACTGAACAAAGAGGTGACCACTCCAGGTTGGTAAGAGGCAGATTTAAAAAGCAAAGGGAACTTACATACAAAGCTTGTCTTGGACAGCAAGATGAGCGGATCCCTACGTCTGTTAGCCAAACTTAAAACTTTATAAAGAACACCTAACTAGGTTCAGTCATATAAGCCTTGCAGATGTTCTCAACAAATCACTGTCCCAAGGTTGTGTCCTTGGAACAGCCTCTGGAAGCGAGAAAGGAAAGCGGAACCCACATTCCAGGGGTGGGGGACCTGATTGCCCAGGTCCCACTCAGGGGTCAACTGGTAGTCACATCTTCTCAATGACCTCTCCCAATAACCTCTCCCAACACTCCTTTATAAATTAGTAGCCACTGTTTTAACACTTTCTACCTTGCTGCTTCCCTTCTCAGGATAAGGAGAAATGCACACAACTTGGGGTAACATCATCTATGACACCTCCTTAAAATTAGATATCCCTTGGGAAAGATTGATATTTAGGGGAAGAAGCCTAAGTTGAATAAATTAATCTTGAAATAATATTTTTTTAAAATCCTGATTTGATTAAGTTTATTCTGAATTGGCCAAATTAAATTTTTCACTAGTTGGTGAAAATTAATATTTATGACAGAAATTAATTTTGATAATAAAAGAATTCTTAAAGTTGTATTTCATGCACAATTAGGGTCCAGACTGATACATTTGCATCCATTAAAACAGCTTCCTTCCCTGCTAGGAGGAACCAGGTTCCTGGATGATTTCATTCGGACAGGAATGGAGTGAATTCTACAAGTTCCTAGATAAGGGTCTCAGGCTAGAATTTAAAATAATTCCACTGCAAGGATAAAGGAGGTTATGGAACAAGCTGATTGAAGGCTCTGGAACAGAAATAGGAACCTAACCCAGATTTACATCCAAATTTATTTGAATCCAAACCCATGTTCACTCTCTTTCTAAAGAGGTAGCCCAGGGTTTGAAGTCCAGTTCAGCAATCTGGAGTCTGGGCAATATGGCCTCTTACATAAAAGGAGAGATTACAGTGATCTTCAAATATGAGAGACCATCTGTGAACACCTGCCCTTAGCAAGTGTTTAACACCTTTTATTTAAAATAATAAGTATCTAGTAGAATGTCAGGTGATGTGTACCCTCCAAAAAAGGAGGCTTTCATACCTAATGATCAGTTTTCTGGTCAAGGAGAAGTGTAGTCAAATTGGCAGGAAAGAGGCAGCAGGAGTTTTGAATGGGCTGCACATGATTAGGTGGCGGTCAGAGGGAGTCAGGAGAATATTTATACTTGCTTTTTCAGCTTCTGTCTGCAGTATTACTCACTGCATAAATCTTGCAGGGGCTTTGTTGAGACCAGTTCTAAGTGCCTGCAGAGCTAACGGCCCCGCCTTTTGGATATTATTATTTCACCTACCTCTGTTGGGAGACAAGTAATAGAACTTCCCATTAAAGGTATTTCTGGATTCGAAATTAACTCATTTGCTGCTGTCGCCTGATCTGATCTCCTTACGTATTCGCCAGTGTTCAATGATTTCAGTTTCATTTGTTCTTATGTTTTACCTCAACTCATGTTTTCCAGCTACTCCATTCACCATCCACCTTTCCCTGACCAGCCTCAAAAACAAAAAAACAACCGTCCCAAAAACCTTTCTGTATGTTTCTAAGTACCAGCCTTACCCGTATGTTATAGCCTCTAAGATTATAAAATCAATACAAATATTTTTCTTTGAGACAGATTTCATCATCGCAGCCATGAAAGAAACATAAGATGATTTTTAGTGTTGATTTTTGAAGATGAGGACGCCTAGGGAATGGTCTGTTTGTTGGAAGATGAGTCACATTTGGCAAAGGTTTAAATGAAACTGCAAATTTGATAAATCTGTCCAAGGTTTAAGAATATTCAGACATCTTTCTTCTCAAGAAAATCCCCATGGATCTCTTCAAAAACAAAAGCTTCTCTACAATGGCTTCAAATGATTCAGACATAACTTCCTGCATATACGCCACCAAAGGGATTTCTTTACTTTTAGTAAGACCATTAGCTAGCTTGCCAAATTCTTCAGCATAACAAAATTATAGGCCGTTTCTCTCTTGGGCATGCTGAAATGGTGAAAATTGCCCGGAGAAAATTGAAACCCTGATAATTGATTTTCTTGCTGTTTTCAAAAGACCCAAACCTTTCTACGATTAAATTGAAACTTTTCGGGAAGAACACAATCAAGGCCATAGGGAATACCGCTAGATTCTTAGAACAGTTTCACAGCTAAAACCTATACATGACATTTCTTGAGACACAGATTTAGAATTAAATTATTTTTCTAATATAGAACTCTTCTCTTTGGGCTTATGCAGAATCAGCTAATTTAGTTATGATATTCACTTTGTCCTTAAAATCTGGGAGCCAAGAATTAAAAATATTAAAAAAAAAAAGGTAACTATTGGCTGTGAAAAGAAATTCTTCATATTATAAACTTAACATTGAAAAATAAATCTATCTCCCCATTAGTGAATTTCAGATAGGGACTTTGTTGACCAAATGACTGAGATGTGAGACCTTTAGTTTCCCCAAAAAATACACTTCTAAGTGATTAGACCATGTTGTCAATGTGATTGTGGGGTGTATATATTTCCAAATCAAGATACTTTATGGTTGTCCCAAGACACAGACTGGATCACACAATACCATTGTTAGTTGATACATGAAAAACCTGTTCAACCGTTGAAGGAAACTTTATACATATATGGAAGTCCTTACCATATAAACACTTGGTTACCTTTTCTAGGATAACTGTATTCCACAAGAATATCTGGACTATTAAGAAAAGTTCTTTGAATCATTATTTCTTGAACATGATACACCAAAATTTAAAATCTCAACTGATATGAATGTGCTTTATTTCTAAAGACCTAGATGAGAGGAAAGGGTTCATAAAAATGCCTATAATGTCATTGCCTTCAAATACTGGCCGGCCTTGTGCTTGGAACAACCACATTCCATCTTAGAGTGAATATTTATTCTTTTTGCCCAGAGCATCCCATCTCCCTTATGGTGGTAGGTAAGAGTACTCCAGTTTTCCTTTGAGGGAACAAACTCATCCCTACAGCATGTGTGTGGGAATAGTCACTCTACTTCAGATGTGGGGACTCAGCCAAGTTGCTCATTTTGCCATGTACTCCCCATACTCCCTGCCTAACCCTAGTGGTTGGTTGAAGCATGGGACGGGCCCAGTAACCCAAAGTGAGGCCCAGAAAGAGTGTGTGTGCATCTCCAGAAGTATGAGGAAACTACAATAAGTGATTCTCTCTCTGCAGAACTTAAGAGAAGAATATTATGGATCTTAGTCCATTGAGGGCCACAGAGTAGATGCTAGAAAGGGACCCTAGTGGTACAGTTTGAGTACAGAATTAAGCAATACCTAAAATTAGCTCCATTTCATCAAAAGAAACATTAAATGTTGTCAGTTCAACCTTCAAATATTTGCAATGAAAAAAAAAATCCTAATTGGCATTTGAGCTTCTCCACTGCTCAACAAAAAACATACACATTTTATATCTTGATAAGATTGTTATAAACAAGTTTTGGAAGGGAACTTTCATTAACCTGAGAGAAAACAAACACAAGCATAAATAGCTATGTGTAGTTTATAAGTTGTGTATACAACTATCCGTTTTATAGCAAAGTTGCAATGTTTTAAATTTAAATACTTCTTTAAAAAGAACTATAATGAAGTATCTTCAATAGAGCCAGTAGGATCAATAATAGGGGTAGATTAGGAACATAGTTTCCATGTTATGGCTTTCACAAGAGCATCATAAAAATAAAAAAACAAATTCCAGTTTTGACCAATGATTTTACTGTTATTTTACACGGCTTTATAGGTCATAATCATCTCTCCTCATTCTATAATTCCAAGACATTTTTCCCATTTAATAGTTTATTTGAACAAACATTTATAGCTGGATGATGATAGTTACTCAGTCACCTCAAGAGGAATGTTGACTCAAAGACACCTTTCTGTTTACAGAATCCTTTAGAAACTATCTTGAGAGTAGGGTGTCTGGGTGGCACAGTCAAGTGTCTGACTCTTTTTTCTTTTTTTTCAAGATTTTATTTATTTATTTGACAGCAAGGGAGGGAACACAAGTCGGGGGAGTGGAGGAGGGAGAAGAAGGCTTCCAGCAGAGCAGGGAAGCCTAACATGGGTCTCAACACCAGAATCAATCCCAAGAGCAGGGATCATGACCTGAGCCAAAGGCAGACCCTTAATGACTGAGCCACCCAGGTGTCCATAATCATCTGACTCTTGGTTTCAGCCCAGATCCTGATCTCAGGGTTGTGAGATCAAGCCCTACATTGGTTTCCATGGTCAGTGGGGAGTCTGCTTGAGATTCTCTCTTGCTCTCCCTCTGCCCCTCCCACTTGTGCTTGTTCTTGCTCTCTCTTTAAAATCAATCAATAAATCAATCCTTAAAAAGGAAAAAAAAAAAAAAGAAAGAAACTGTCTTGAGTGACATGTCTCAATCCTGGCCAATTCTTTACTCTCATTAGTATCTCAAGTATAGTTTCCTCAGAATGGACTTTATGAAATCAATCTTATATACAAAAGATAATTCTGCTGTCACTCCAAGTTATAAATTCTTTAGAGCATTTTATTCTTTTGAAAGTATAGGACAGATTTCAGATGCCAGGTCTGGGTTTCTCACTGTGTTGTAAGGGGAAAAATTAAATGACCATCTGACCACAAAATACTACTTTATTTTTTCTTCATTCTCATGAAGTATTCAAATTAAAGTCAGAATCATATTGGTATTTGTTAATCACTTTAAACGGTGTTCTTCCCACTTGTATTATCTTGGTATCAAAGAAACCAGCCTTTAAATTCTTAACATGCTGGCAAAATAAGAAGAGATAAGAGTAATATTCTGAAAGGCAGAGTTTTAATGTTTTCAAAATTTAGTACATTTTAACCCTTTCAGTTTTTGTGTATGTATGTATGCATGCAGGTGTGTGTGTAAAGGCTATTATTTAGATCTTAGTTAAATAGCATCTATTCAGCCTTCTGAATAGGAAGATGGCCACAGGGACAATAAGAAGAAAAATCTGCATATCAAGTCAGTTGATCCTGCAGATAATGGTATGTTTGGCAAATCATTCTTAAAATGTAATTCTAACCAAAATCAGATTTAGAATAATGCCATACTGAACCCAGAAATTCAGGGTGGAAACTTGAGTAGGAGACATAGAAAAGAACTATTTTTTTCTGTTCATTTTAGGATCCATTATCATAAGTAATATTTGAAAAAGTATATATTGATTTCTACTTAATATCTTTTCTTAATAAACTTTGCTTTTCTCTCAGATTAGTTCATCTCTTAGAAAGCAACATCCACATAGTATCTTAACTCCTCCCTGAAAAGTCTTTGCAAAAGTTTAACACTATCCTTTCAGTATCTGTCAATGGCCAATATATAAAAATGGTCTGATTGATAGAACTTTTTGTGTCTCATATAAAATAATATTTAAAGGTAATGTCCACTGTGTTATCATTGCTCCTCTGTATGAATCCATGTCAGGAATTCCCCCTGGAACATAATTTCTGCCTGCTTTACGATGTCAAGAATACCATTTGCTTGTTTGTTTTCTTACAATATATAGATATTTCTTCCATAATATCGAAAGAGACCTCTAGAATCCACTAGACTTCCTTTTGGTCTTGTCTACTAGGAAACTAAAAGTATATATTGCCAAATTTAGTTTAAATTATATTTACATACTGCATTGCATTAATGATACAATGTTAGATTTCTGTGGCAGTAAATTTATTTCTATTAAAATTCTGGTCATTCTTTCATTCTTCATATTAATTGCTTTGTCTAATATCTGGGAAATATCCAAATAGTATGAAATTTCCAAGTTTTATTTGAAAGTAAGGGTAAAGTAACATATTTTAAGTATATGTTACCTTCTTAATTTACATACAGTTAAATTAAAGTTGAAAAAAAAATCATGTATACGAACTTTCTGGTACTAAAGCCAAAAGCATTGTGAAACTAGAGAGTAGTGTGGAGGTTTATAAACCATAAAGAAAAGACTGAAGCTTTTCCCTAAAAACAGATAAGGAAACACATCTAAGTGGTGATTAATAGTAAATGAAGTAACCTGAAATGAAATGTCCCATGTCTTCTGATATTGCTACTCTAGATTTTGCCTTTATTCATTGCTTGATTTATATTGTATATATACTGTCATCAGGGAAAAAAAATGGTTTCCCTCTCTCCAAGGGAAGTTCAACCCTTTTAACATACATGCAACTCTAAGGGAGGAAGGGGACACTATTCATCCAGTAGTGTGTTCATTCTTCCAACAAATATTTATTAAGTACTCGCTATGTATTAGGCATTGCATTTGCAACCTTATTCTTATGGAACTTCCTACAAAATGGAGATAGATATTAAACACACAGAACAAAAATGTCAGATAAATGTACAAATAAATATTCGGGTCAGATAAATATCTATATATATAAACATAAATATGTCAAAATGAGAAGTGCTATGCAGAATTCAAAAACAAGATGTGAAGAGGAAGAACACAGGGAAGGCAATATATATCAGGGGATCAGGCAAAACAACTCAGAGAAAATGACATTTATGCTGGACTCTGGAAGAGCTGTATGAGTTAGCAAGGTCAAGGAGGGCAAGAGCGAGAATATTCTTAGCAGAGAAAAAAGCTGGCAGAAGGGCCAGAGGCAAGAAAGATCCTGGCACATTTAAGGAACTGAAAGACCAGTAAGGCTCAGCTTAAAGAATGAGAGAGGAGTGCAGAAACATGGTACAGAAATGAACACCTGTTTAAACCACCAGATCAGTCAAATAAAGCCAACAATAAGGCAGAGAGCAGTAGATATGACAGACTGATTGCTCTTAGTCTCTCATTGTTCCTTGACTGAAATAGAAATTTATGTATGTGTTTTTGGTCATAATTTTTAGTAAAGTGAGTTTTTCAAAAGAGAGATAATAAGTCCATGGCTGCTTGGTGCTCTCAGAGGCTGAGTTGTTCTCTCCTTAGTCAACAAATATTTATTGTACTAGGGCTGGGTATACAAAAGTGAATAGAGGAAACACCTCTCCTGCCCTCATGCAGCCGTCAGCCTAGGGAAGATAAAGCCAAGCAGGCAGACAAGCATGGGGGACTTTCTCATGGATGAGCAGTGGTAAAGGTGGCCATTCCATGGAGGACGGAAGGGAGAAAGCAGTGTGGTTGAAGCCATTGTGAAGTTTAGACAGGAGCCCAAGGCCCTGGTGGGAGAAGGAAATATTCCCCATCTAAGAGACTTGGACTGAGAAGTATGGGAGGGGGGCTGTTCTGATGCCACCACATCGATCTTGCCTGGAGTAAATCTCTCCTAGTTCTTGATTAACCTAAGAACATTTTATTTTCTTCTCCTCATAAATAGGAGGTACTACTGACTTGGGGAATGATTCAGCTTAGATCAAGGATTTTTAAATAAACAATCGTTTTACTGCAATGTAAAATATTTGACAATTAAACGTCAGATTGTTTGACTCTGTGTGTTTGCCTTTGAAGGAAATGGTGGTTATAAGTGGGCATAAAAATTAACACCCCTTGAAGAATGAGGAAGTGACTCTTGCAGTTAGTAAATTGTTTCGGTCTCTGACCACAGAAACAGAGGCTAGCATCAAATTTGATTTACAAAGTAAATATAATTTCTACAGTTGGGTTCAGCCTTTTGTTTCTTTAAAGGATATATATTTTAGTTAGCACTGTGAAAAACACAGATTAGCATTTTTCAGAACATTAGAGATCAAACATAGTATTATAAAAGGAACTCATTTTATCTTCTAGTCACAGATGATGATCTGTGTGACTAATGTCACTAAGTCACAACATGTGACTAATTTGGGGGGCTCTGCTCTTACCCACATATTATTCCATATCTGTTTCTTTATGGCAGCAGAAGACAAGAATCCAGCACTAGTTCATCTGTGAGATAAGAATATGAATATACCAGAATTTTCTCTATGCTATCTGATCAAGAACAACAGTCTAATATTCTTGACTCTGGGAAGTATTGACATACGTTTGAATTCAACTCAGGATTTTTTTTTTTTTTTCAAAATAGGCCTTAATCATTAAAAAATCATTCTATATTCAAATTAAAACAATTTAATAGACCTTTCCTTTCCAGAAACAATAACATAAGGAGCAAGGCATTTCATAAACTGTGGTCCTAAACTAGTCACAGTACAAAAATAAATAGACACTAAGTACACCAGTCAAACAGAGACAAAAATAAGTATAAATTAAGTACACTAGTCAAACAAAGACTCTCTGTCCCTTGAGCTTGAGAGGAAGTTGGACAAACTTTGGCCTGGGGTTTCCCAAACCAAATTTAAGCTCAGGCTGAATGTTTAACATTTGGTGCTAGGATATGGTGAACAAAGATAGAAATCATAAATTAATGTCTATGTCCCAGAGTGCTTTTCTTTGTTTTTGTTTTTCAAAGGTTTTATCTATTTGACAGAGAGAGAGAGAAAGAGAGAGAGATCACAGAGGGAGAAGCAGACACCCTGCTGAGCAAGGAGCCCTATGCAGGACTCAATCCCAAGACCCAAGCCAAAGGCAGACAATTAACCAACTGAGCCACCCAGGTGCTCCCAGAGTGCTTTTTAAAGTAAAAAGTAGAGTTGTGAGAGTTAAGTACACAATGACCTGAACAGAACCCGTCTGTATGGAGATGACAATAAACAGGATGGGGTGGCGGGGGTGGGGGACTCCTATTCACCTTCTCTGCTCAATGCTCCTGAGGATATATTTTGGTGTATAACCCTGCAGGCACCAGACTGGACATGGGATGGGCCCTGACAAAGGCAATCCATGGAGGATCCCCTACTGGAAACTAGAATGGACCAATTTTGAGAAATAGGGGCTGAATCAGTCAGAAGTGAAGGATGGGAGCAGATGTGAAAGGAAGTTCTGTAGTAGACTATAAAGCCTTTGCAAACTGAAGAGGAAACAGAAATTATGAGTAAGCAACGGAAGTTAGTAAATCAGTCTAGAGAGGAAAGTGGAGCAGATGTGCAGAGGGAAGACAATGAGACACAAACTATGTGCCTCATCTCATGATTCTTGGTGACTTTCCCATTCATCCCCAACTCAAGTCCACGTATGTCCCCATTGTTATATAAGTAAGTTGAACAGTAAACAAATGTTTTTTCTTGGGTCACTATAATCAATCTCTAGAAGTTCCTTGCAAAAAAAGAGGTCCTAACCATACACTAATCAATCCAAGTCTCTACTTCATCTTGTGCTGACCCAAACATCAACACTGAGAAAATTACTTCCTATGTCTTTAAGTGAAGAAAAAACATAGTCACTTACCCAAAAGGAAGCTTCTTACTGAAAAGACAACTGATATTCCTCCTGATCTCTCACAGAAATCCTGGCTTAATATTTGAAAATGAGGAAAGATCCAGAGGGCATAAGGGATTTAGGGAAATGGACATCCAAAAAGTAATTACCCCAAGATTCTCTGTCCTGGGACACTCGCTGTTCGGTGAGCGAATGTTTATGGGGGAAAAAACTGACAAAAATTCCTGCTCCACGCAACACGCTGATTAGAAGAAAAGATAAAGAACAAGCAAAAATAAGTAAGTATGATACACAGTGTGTTAGATGAGTTCTAAAGAGTAAAGCAAAATGAACCATGAAGATACAAACCTGGGGGTGGGGAATATTGATATTTTAAAGAGGTGACAAGGAAGCATTTGCTAGTAATGTAAGTTTCATATGAAGAAATGGAGAAAGGGAAGGATCTCTCCTCACAGACATCTGTGAAAACAGGTTTTAAGACAGAGTAAACAGCAAATGCAGAAGCTCAATGCAGGGTGTTGGAGTGTTGGTAGAAAAACAAGGTAGGGAGCATGGCTGCAGTGGAATAAATGAGAGAGAGGTGAGTGAGGTCTGGAGGTCACAGGGGACCAGGCTTTACAGAGTTTATGGCCTTTGACTTTTACTTTGAAGGGATAGGAAACCACTGGAGGATTTAAGCATAACAGTAATGCAACATAATCTACATTTTAACAAGATCACACTGACAGCTGGATTGAAAGTAGATGGAAGGAGGCAAGAGCAGAAGAAGGTAACAAGTAAGCACAGATGCAGGTAACAAGACACTATCTTAATAATTCAGGGGATAAATAATGATGATTATGGCAGGGTGATAGCAATGAAGAGATGAGAAGTGGTTGAATTCTGAAAAAAGAACGGAGAGGACTCGGTGCTGGATCAGATGTGAGAAAGGAAAGAAAGAAGGGAGTCATTTGGTCTGAGTCACTAGAAGAATGGAGTTTCCATTTTCCATAATGTAGAGGACTGGAAGAGGAACTTCTCTGGGAAGGAATTTTAAATGATACATTTTGGACATGTTAAATTGTTTATGTGCAACAAATATGCCCAGGTGGAGATGTCAGTAGACAGTTTGATATATAAATCTGGAGTTCAGAAGGGTGATGGGGTGGAAGCATTTAGGTGGAGTCAGTATAGATAGAAAAGAGGTCCGACCACTGAGCTCTGCAAGGCTCCCACACTGAAAGGCTGTGTGTCAGTTAGAATACAATCCACTGGATACAGTAGAAAACCCAAATAGCAGCATCTTAAAGAACGTAGACAACTGGAAGTAAGACCTCCAGAGCTAGTAGGCAATCTATGATATCAACAAAGACCCTGTTCCTTTTCCGCTCTGTTCCACCATCCCGAACACATGGCTTCCATCTCCACAGTTGCCTCAGAGGTGCAATATGGCTGCCATAGCTCCTGGCAGTATACCCATTTCAGGCAGGAAGAAGGTGAAAGCAGAAAATGGCAGAAGAGCTCTACAGGCAGTGCCACCCAGTGACTCCTGCCTACACAAATGGAGAGGAGAAGAGATACTGACTCTGAAAGCAAACTCCTGGATGAGAATCCTGTCTCCGCCATTCATAGATGCAAGGTCTTGGGAAGTCAATTAACTTGGGCAAGTTGATTAATCTCTGCCACAAATTTGCCCTCTGAAAATGAAAACAATAATAGCTCTTACATAGACATTGGTGTGAGGAATAAATGAGATAATATGCTTGGAAAATTCCCTGCCCAGAGTAAATGCTCCTGAGTGGGCTGATGTGATTATGTTTCATTTAATAAGCCAAGGGGTAAGGGAGGCCAGAATACAGATTTTTATAAATTCTTTGTAGACCACTAGTAGTGTCTTCTATAGAAGAGAATGGCATAAAATGGTGTAAAAACTTCTAGACTAGAAGTCCTATGTCTGGCGCTGCTACCCGTTCAGTGCAGTGTTTTAGATAATTCAACTATCTGAAGATGACTTTAGGCATCTGTTAAGAAGAAATAAAAAAAAAAACCTGCCCAGATTTCTTCTCTAGGATATTGGAGGATCAAATGAAGTATACATGAAGCAGAGTATTTTCTTAATTATCATAAAATTCCTTCCCATTCTAACCCTACATATGCTTTCTTCCACTGATGTTATAATTTACATTTTATATTTAGTAAAGTTTTCATGAAAGTAACAGACTTTTCTTGGAAAAAAATGAAAACTACAGAAGTATGTGTAGAAAAATTAAATTTATCCATAATCCCACCCATGTAGCATGCTTCCTCACATTTTTTCCCCTGTGTCTGTGTACATAAACATTTGTGTATATCTACAAAGGTACATTTCATCCTACAATAACAAATTTTTAGCTGATGAATAATTGACATTTTATATTAGTTTCAGGTATACAACATAATGATTTAATATTTGCTCATATTAAGAAATGATGACACCAATAAGTCTAGTTTACATCCATTACCATGCATAGTTACAATTTCTTTTCTTCTGTTGAGAATTTTTACAATTTACTCTCTTAGAAACTTTCTATTATGCAATATAATATTGTTAACAAAAGTCACCATCCTGCACATTATACCCCCATGACTTATTTGTTTTAGACTAGAAATTTGTACCTTTGATCCCCTTCACACATGTCACTCCCCACCCCAAACTCTGCCTCTGACAACCACTAATCTGTTCTCTATATCTTTGAGCTTGTTTTTTTTTTTTTAAGATTTTATTCATTTATTTGACAGACAGAGATCAAAAGTAGGCAGAGAAGCAGGCAGAGAGAGAGAGGAAAGCAGGCTCCCCGCCAAGCAGAGAGCCCGATGCGGGGCTCAATCCCAGGACCCTGGGATCATGACCTGAGCCGAAGAGAGGCTTTAACCCACTGAGCCACCCAGGTGCCCCTTGAGCTTTTTTTTTGTGGGTTTTTTTTTTTAATTCTACATATAAGTGAGATCATACAGTATTTGTCTTTTTCTGTCTGACTTCATTTAGCATGATCTCAAGGTGAAAAACAACAGTTTTAAACTCACCTTACCCCTTGATCTTATATCATGAGCATGATCCCATGTCATTAAATGATCCTTAAGAGCTACAAAACATTCCTGTTCATAAATATGTAATAATTCTATTTTTATCCTGTGGGTATTTGTTGCTTCTAATTTTTGTTATTATAAATAAGCCTGTAATGAACATTCTTATGACTAGAAATATTTCAGCATCCTCTGATTATTTATTCAAGATAAATTATTAGAATAAAAATAACTAAATCCTGCTAATGAATATTTTTAAAGCTTTTATTACATTTTGCCATATTGACCTCCAGAAATCTCGATCAATTTTACATCAGTGCGTTAAGAATGTGTTATCAAGGAGTTCTTGGGTGGCTGAGTCAGTTAAACAGTCAACTCTTGATTTCCGTTCAGGTGATGATCTCAGGGTTGTAAGATAAAGCTCCAAATCAGGCTCTGTTCTGGGCATGGAGCCTGGTTAAGATTATCTCTCTCCCTTTTCCTCTGCCCCTTCCCATTTGTCCATTACTGTAATTTGGAGTAGGAGACAGATAATATTGTCATCTAGTTCTTTTAGGTTTCCTGATCAAGAGGAGCCACACTTGGATTTGATTTAGAGACCCCTATGAACCATCCCCTAATGAAGAAACAACCCCACACCAGAGACACTGGAATTTGAATTTCATACTGTGACTGAGTGGGACTTTAAAGATATTACCCCCAGAGAAGAGCTGAGTATATTTTGTATGCAGGAAGCAAAGTAGCCTGAATTTAATTACCAGAAAGCTGGATTGTGGTGGTCATTTTTCCCAAGGTAGATTTGTACTTCCCCTGAAAGTTGAGGCCAAATGACTGGTGTTGGCCTCACTGGTGTTGGAAGTGTGGATAGGAGTGATGATCTCTTCACTGGCTACTGTTAGCCAGGGAAATAAACCCATGTGTTCCCTTTCAGAAAGTGGTACTTTCTGAGGTCTGCCACATTTGTCCCCCATCTCTGCATGTGCCATGACATAGTCTCTATCTCCTTCAGTAATTATTCCTATTTGTTCTCAGTCCTGCTCACTCAGAGGAGTGCCCTTTTCTTTTGAAAGTGAATATTGATGGTAATTTCCAATATCTTCCTCACTGACCCTCTTCACACTGTCCATTCTTCTCTATAACACAATACTTTATCAAAGATTTCCATGAAGATTCACTGATCTCAATTACTTTTGGCCATATTTCCATATAATACAGAGTTTGTAGGATTTGTTTCTTGATGACCATGTGGCTGTAATGTGTTTTTAAATTATTTTTAAAAGAATCATTATACAGTAATATTGAACTTGTGGGATTATATAAAATCCCAATACATAAAAGTCCATTTCCACAAGACTTAACACATATTTGTAAAAACACCACCATAATCTATATACAGAAGAATTCCATCATACCTAAAATCTTCCCTGTGCTATCTCTTCACAATCATACCTTCCCTACCCTTAACCCCTGGCAAGCACTGATCTGTTCTCTGCCATTACAGTTTTGTCATTTAGAAAATGTCATATCGTTAGAATCCTGTATACAAGCTTTTGAGACTGGATTTTTCACTCAGAATAATGCCTTAGATCCAAGTTGTTGTATGTATTCATAGTTGGTCCTTTTTTACTGCTTAGTAGTATTCCATTATCTAGATATACCAGAGTGTATTTATACATTTATCCACTGAAAGACATTTTGTTTCCAGTATTTTGTCACTGTGAAAAATTCTACAAAATTCATGTATAGGTTTTTATCATAAATAGGTGTTGAATTTTGTCAAATTTTTTTTTCCGTATCAACTCTTCAGACTATTTATATGGCAGATTGCACTGATTGGTTTCCAAATATTGAGCCAGTCATGCCTTTCTGGGATAAACCTCATGTATTGTATTATTCTTTTTACATATTAATGAATTCAGTTTGCTAATATTGTGTAGATTATTTTTACATCATTTCCTCTTGTTTTTCTTTTTTGGGTACCATTTTTGTCTGGTGTTAGCATCAGAATAACATTGATCTCATAAATTTCATTGGGAGGCATTCTCTCCTCTTTAATTTTCTGAGATTATGCAGAATTGGTGTTATTTCTTTAAATTTCAATGTAATTTGTCAGTGAAACAACATGAAGCTAGACATTCCTTTTTCAGATTTTATCCAGCAAATTTAATATCTTTCATAGTTATAGGACAGTTCAAGTTATCTATTTCTTCTCAGGTGAGTTTGGGTAGTTCTGGGATTTTTTAAAATTTGGTCCATTTCATGTACATTATCAAATTTATGCACATGGATTTTTTTTTAAGATCTTATTTATTTATTTGACAGAGAGAGAGATCACAAGTAGGCAGAGAGTCAGGCAGAGAGAGAGAGAAGCAGGCTCCCTGCTGAGTAAAGAACCCGATGCAGGGCTCGATCCCAGGACACTGAAATCATGACCTGAACCGAAGGCAGTGGCTTAATCCACTGAGCCACCCAGGTGCCCCTATGCACATGGATTTTTTTTTTTTTGTGGTGTTCTCTTATTATCTTTTTAATGTCTGCTTGCTCTGTAGCTATATTCTCTGTTATAGTTTAATTTCATTAAGGTCAAATGTGAAATGTTTTCCCACCTTCCTCATTGCTCTGTATGATTTCTGGAAGAGAAAAGTGGAAACATTTACAGCTAAGGTTCTTCTGCATTCTTAGTAAAACTGAAATATGAGAAAAATTTCCCTCAGATTTCCAGTGCCTCTTCTCTAACCCATGTCCAAGAATTTGGATTTTTGGTAAGAGTAACATATAGGAAAGAAAATAGTTCACTGGCAACAATTGTGTTTCTCCAGGACTGAAACTGGCAAGTCATAACCAGCTAGCAATAAAGGAGATTGTCTCTTGCATTGTAAATATTCTTTGTGGTTTTTAGAAGTTACTTGGAAGCAGAAAACCTAAAGGAAGAATGGATAAGTGCTCAAAATTATTATAATTTTAATTTTCTAACTTAATTTTAATAGATATGAGATCAAATTTATACTTCCACATTGGTAAAATAGGACCTATGTCTTATGTAATATTTTGGAAAATACATAGACTTAATTACCAATTAAAAGCTGTTTCTTGGGGCGCCTGGGTGGCTCAGCGGGTTAAAAAAAGCCTCTGCCTTCGGCTCAGGTCATGATCTCAGGGTCCTGGGATCAAGCCCCACATTGGGTTCTCTGCTCAGCAGGGAGCCTGCTTCTCCCTCTCTCTCTGCCTATTGTGATCTCTGTCTGTCAAATGAATAAATAAAATCTTAAAAAAAAAATAAAATAAAAGCTGTTTCTTAGGTAACTCTTATTTAAGAGGAGGGGAGGAAAGTTGGTAACAGGGCATTCATATTTACTTAGAAAAACATTAGATTTTAATCACTTTAAGAAAATTTATTTTAAAAAAGACATGAAGTACTGTTATAAATTATGCTACAAATTATGAAATATTTTAGTTCTGTATTATTGACATAAGCAAAATATTTATAAAGTAGTAGAAATGTGCTTTTTAAACTGATAATCTTTTGACATTTTACCCACCTAATGGCCACTTTAGTGTGCTGTTTATTGCTAAGACTTTCTAAATTTGCCTATTGTTTCCTGTTATAATTCTTTGTCAAATTCTTCAGATTTTTAAAAAGTGGCCCAGATTGTGATTTATTAATGTGCAGTACTCATCAAAACATAATAAATCCTGAACAATGCTGCATTTTCTCAGATCCCCCTAAAAAATTAACTACTTTTAGTGAATTCATCATTTTAGTCTATCCATTTATAACTTAATATTTGAGAGTCTCTTTACCTTAATCAATGCTAATGTGGATTTACTGGCAATAAATATGCTCAGATTTTTGTCTGAAAATCATGTCTTTATTGTGTCTTCACTTTGGAAAGATAGTTTTGCTGCCTGCAGAATTCTAAGTTGGGAAAAAAAAAGAATTCTAAGTTGGCAGTGTTTTCTTACAACATGTTAAAAATAGCATTCCATTATCATCTGACTTTCATCACTCCTTGGAATAGATGTGTTTTGTCCTCTGGATACATTTAATATTTCCTTTTTGTCTTTAATTTTAGGCAGTTTTACTATAATGTACCTAGGTATGCTTGGGTTTTATAGAGATTCTTGAATCTTTGCTTCATATCTTGCATCAGTTTTGGACGATTCTCATTAACTACTTATTCCCCATTCTCTCCCTCTTCTCCTTATGGGGCTCTAAATACACATCGAAAGAATTTCTCACCATTTGTTAGATATATCTTGTTCTCTTTTGTATTTTTTGTCTTTTTTACTTTACACTTTTTTTTTAAGATTTTATTTGTTTGAGAGAGAGAGAAAGTACATGAGCAGGGTTGGGGGGAGGGGCAGCAGCAAAGGGAGAGGCAGAAGCAGACTCCCCACTGAGTAGGGATCCCAATGCGGGACTCAATTACTGAGGATCCTGAGATCAGACCTGAGCAGAAGGCAGATGCTTAACCGAGCCACCCAGGCATCCCTTCATTTAATACTTTTACTTGGCAGCTCTAATTTAAATTAAATTTGTCTGATGAGATCTAATTTTGATATTTGTGTTTTCCAAATCTTGAAATTTGATTAGATTGTGTTTATAGGTTCCAGCCTTCTTGTGGAATTCTCTTTTTATCTATTTTCTTAAATATTAATCAAATTTATTTAAAAGTTTCTGTGTGATAACTCTAATACATAGATCAACCAAAAGTCTGTTTGCTTTGATTTACTTTTGTTCTGGCCATTTTGTCCTGTTTCCTGGAATGTCTAATAATTTTTATTGAATGCCAGTCATTGTGAACAACAAATTATATGGGCTCTGGATAACATCCTCCTTAAAAGAAGTTGGGTGTGGAGAGAAGTCAAGATGGCAGAGAAGTAGCAGGCTGGGACGATATCAGGTAGCAGGAGATCAGCTAGATAGCTTATCAAACCATTGCGAACATCTACAAATCCAACAGGAGACTGAAGAGAAGAAGAGTAACAATTCTAGAAACAGAAAATCAACCACTTTCTGAAAGGTAGGACCAGTAGAGAAGTGAATCCAAAGCGATGGGAGGATAGACTGGGGGGGGGGGGGTGTGTGTGCTGGCTCCTGGCAAGTGGCAGAACAACAGAGCCCCAAATCAGGACTTTTAAAAGTCTGCTCCACTGAGGGACATTGCTCCAGAGACTAAACCAGGGTGAAGCCCATGAGGGGTCAGTGTGGCCCCAGGTCCCGTGGGGTCACAGAAGGATCGGGGGTGGCTGAGTGTTGCAGAACTCACAGGTATTAGAGCGGGGAAGCTGGCTATAGAGACAGGAGTGAGCTCTCAACTCAGAGTTACCTTGAACCGTAATCAGTGGCAGAGGACACTGCTCTGTGAATGGGGTCCCCACAAGATCTGAGGAGACACCCCCTGGAAGAACTCAGGGATCTGTGGGGTTCGGAGACTCCACGTAAAGCGCTGTGCCAGAGACGCTTGGTCACAGGCTAGGTGAGCTTGGAGAGCAGCTGGAGGCCAGGGAGATGGGAGTGATTGAGCACTCCTCTCTGAGGGCGCACTGAGGAGTGGGGCCCTGAGCTCTCGACTCCTCCGGGCCAGAGATTGGAAGGCCGCTATTTTCTTTCCTGTCCTCCAGAAATCTACAGAAAACATTCAGGGAACAAAAGCTCCCCGGAAAGCAAACCAGAGCAGATTACTTAGCCTCGCCCCTGGTAAGGGTGGTGCAATTCTGCCTCAGGCAAAGACATTCGAGAATAACTACAACAGGCCTCTCCCCAGAAGATCAACAAGAAATCTAGCCAAGACCAAGTTACCAAGGAGAACAGCGGAATTCCAGAGAAGGAGAAAGCAAAGCATGGAATTCATGGCTTTCTCCCCATGATTCTTTAGTCTTGCAGTTAATTAATTTTCCTTTTAATTTTATATTTTTCTTCTGCTTAATTTTTTTTAACTTTTAGCCTTTCTTCTTTTAACATAACTAGTTTATCTTAACAATACCTTTTATTAAAAAAAATAATAATAATATTTTTTTAAACTTCATTATTATAGTCATATTTTATCCTTCATTATATCTAACTTTATTTTTTTGTATACACATAGGGTGTTTTCTTCTAAAAAATTTGGGGTACAACTTCTTCTAATAGATCAAAATATACCCTAAATCTAGCTCTGGGCTTATTCTATTCTCCAGCCTGAGCAAATTCCCTCCACCTTCTTTTTCTTTATTCTCCCAACCAGCTTACTTTATCAACTCCTGTTTTAGAAATTAAAAAAATTTTTTTTAATTTTCATATTTATAGGCATATTCTATCCCTTCATTGTGTTCACCTTTATATATGTTTTTCATTCTTTAAAATTTTGGGAGACAGTTTCTTCTAAGAGACCAAAATACTCCCAAAATTAAGAGGGTGACCCTGTTCTAGTCACCAGTCTAATATATATATATATTTTTCTTTTTTTATATTTTTTCTTTATTTGTTTGCTTTTTTTCTTTTAATTTTTTTCTGAACTTCTTTTTATCCCCTTTATCCTCTCCATGAGTTGGGGTCTCTTCTGATTTGGTTAAATCACATTTTCCTGGGGTCTTTGCCACCCTTTTAGTATTTTATTTGCTCCTTCATATATTCTTATCTGGACAAAATGACAAGGCAAATATCTCACCACAGGAAAAAAAAAAGAACAAGAGGCAGTACTGAAGGCTAGGGACCTAATCAATATAGACATAATGTCAGATCTAGAGTTCAGAATGACGATTCTCAAGGTTCTAGCTGGGCTCGAAAAAGGCATGGAAGATATTAGAGAAACCCTCTCCGGAGAGATAAAAACACTTTCTGGAGAAATAAAAGAACTAAAATCTAACAAAGTTAAAATCAAAAAAGCTATTAACAAGGTGCAATAAAAAAATGGAGGCTCTTCCTGCTAGGATAAATGAGGCAGAAGAGAGAATTAGTGATACGGAAGACCAAATAACAGAGAATAAAGAAGCTGAGCAAAAGAGAGACAAATAAATACTGGACCACGAGGGGAGAATTCGAGAGATAAGTGACACCATAAGACGACACATTAGAATAATTGGGATTCCAGAAGAAGAAGAGAGATGGGAGCAGAAGACATATTGGAGAGAATTATTGTAGAGAATTTCCCTAATATGGCAGAGGGAACAAGCATCAAACTCCAGGAGGTGCAGAGAACCCCCCTCAAAATCAATAAGAATAGGTCCACACCCCATCATCTAATAGTAAAATTTACAAGTCTTAGCGACAAAGAGAAAATCCTAAAAGCAGCCCGGGAAAAGAAGTCTGTAACATACAATGGTAAAAATATTAGAATGGTAGTGGACTTATGCACAGAGACCTGGAAGGCCAGAAAGAACTGGCATGATATATTCAGAGCATGAAACTAGAAAAACATGCAGCCAAGAATACTATATCCAGCTAGGCTATCATTGAAAATAGAAGGAGAGATCAAAAGCTTCCAGGACAAGCAAAAACTGAAAGAATTTGCAAACACCAAACCAGCTCTACAGCAAATATTGAAAGAGGTCCTCTAAGCAAAGAGAGAACCTAAAAGTAGTAGATCAGAAAGGAACGGAGACAAAATACAGTAACAGTCACTTTACAGGCAATACAATGGCACTAAACTGGTATCTCTCAATAGTTAACCTGAATGTAAATGGCCTAAATGCCCCAATCAAAAGACACAGGGTATCAGAATGGATAAAAAAACAAAATGCTGCCTACAAGAAACTCATCAATATGCTGCCTACAATAAACTCATTTTAGACCTGAAGACACCTCCAAATTTAAAGTGAGGGAGTGGAAAACAATGTAACATGCTAATGGACATCAGAAGAAAGCTGGGGTGGCAATCCTTATATCAGATCAATTAGATTTTAAGCCAAAGACTATAATAAGAGATGAGGAAGGACACTATATCATACTCAAAGGGTCTGTCCAAAAAGAAGATCTAACAATTTTAAATATCTATGTCCCTAACATGGGAGCAGCCAACTATATAAAACAATTAATAACAAAATCAAAGAAACACATCGACAATAATACAATAATAGGAGGGGACTTTAACACTCTCCTCACTGAAATGGACAGATCATCCAAGCAAAAGATCAACAAGGAAATAAAGGCCTTAAATGACACACTGGACCAGATGGACATCACAGATATATTCAGAACATTCCATCCCAAAGCAGCGGAATACACATTGTTCTCTAGTGCACATAGAGCATTCTCCAGAATACATCACATACTGGGTCATAAATCAGGTATCAACCAGTATCAAAAGATTAGGACCATTCCCTGCATATTTTCATACCACAATGCTCTGAAGCTAGAACTCAACCACAAGAGGAAGTTTGGAAAGAACCCAAATACATGGAGACTTACAGCATCCTTCTAAAGAATGAATGGGTCAACCGGGAAATTAAAGAAGAATTGAAAAAAATCATGGAAACAAATGATAATGAAAACACAACTGTTCAAAATCTGTGGGACACAACAAAGGCAGTCGTGAGAGGAAAATATATAGCAATACAAGCCTTTCTCAAGAAATAAGAAAGGTCTCAAATACACAACGTAACCCTACACCTAAAAGAGCTAGAGAAAGAACAACAAAGAAAGCCTAAACCCAGCAGGAGAAAAGAAATAATAAAGATCAGAACAGAAATCTATGAAAGAGAAACAAAACAAAACAAAACAAAAAAAAAGAACTAATCAATGAAACTAGGAGCTGGTTCTTTGAAAGAATTAATGAGACTGATAAACTGCTGGCCAGACTTATCAAAAAGAAGAGAAAGGACCCAAATAAATAAAATCATGAATGAAAGAGGAGAGATCACAACCAACACCAAAGAAATACAAACAATTATAAGAACATACTATGAGCAACTCTATGCCAACAAATTGGACAATCTGGAAGAAATGGATGCATTCCTAGAGACATATAAACTACCACAACTGAACCAGGAAGAAATAGAAAACTTGAACAGACCCATAACCAGTAAGGAGATTCACGGTCATCAAAAATCTCCAAACAAACAAAAGCCAGGGCAAGATGGCTTCCCAGGGGAATTCTACCAAACATTTAAAGAAGAATTAATTCCTATTCTCCTGAAACTGTTCCAAAAAAGTAGAAATGGAAGGAAAACTTCCAAACTCATTTTATGAGGCCAGCATCACTTTGATCCCAAAACTAGACAAGGACCCTATCAAAAAAGGGAACTACAGACCAATATCCTTGATGAACACAGATGCAAAAATTCTCACCAAAACACTAGCCAATAGGATCCAACAGTACATTAAAAGGATTATTCACCACGACCAAGTGGTATTTATTCCAGGACTGCAAGGTTGGTTCAACATCTGCAAATCAATCAATGTGATACAATACATTAATTAAAGAAAGAACAAGTACCAGATGATACTCTCAATAGATGCGGAAAAAGCATTTGACAAAGTACAGTGTCCCTTCCTGATCAAAACTCTTGAAAGTGTAGGGATAGAGGGCACATACCTCAATATTATCAAAGCCATTTATGAAAAACCCACCGCAAATATCATTCTCAATGGAGAAAAACTGAAAGCTTTTCTGCTAAGGTCAGGAACACGGCAGGGATGTCCATTATCACCACTCTTGTTCAACATAGTACTAGAAGTCCTAGCCTCAGCAATCAGACAACAAAAAGAAATTAAAGGCATCCAAATCAGCAAAGAAGAAGCCAAACTATCACTCTTTGCAGATGATATGATACTATATGTGGAAAACCCAAAAGACTCCACTCCAAAACTGCTAGAACTTGTACAGGAATTCAGTAAAGTGTCAGGATATAAAATCAATGCACAGAAATCAGTTGCATTTCTCTACACCAACAACAAGACAGAAGAAAGAGAAATTAAAAAGTCAATTCCATTTATAATTGCACCCAAAACCATAAGATACCTAGGAATAAACCCAACCAAAGAGGCAAAGAATCTATACTCAGAAAACTATAAAGTACTCGTGAAAGAAATTGAGGAAGACATAAAGAAATGGAAAAATGTTCCATGCTCCTGGATTGGAAGAACAAATATTGTGAAAATGTCTATGCCACCTAAAGCAATCTACACATTTAATGCAATCCCTATCAAAAATCTCATCCATTTTTTTCAAAGAAATGGAACAAATAATGCTAGAATTTATATAGAACCAGAAAAAACCTTGAATAGCCAAAGGAATATTGAGAAAGAAAGCCAAAATTGGTGGCATCACAATTCTGGACTTCAAGCTCTATTACAAAGCTGTCATCATCAAGACAGTATGGTACTGGCACAAAAACAGACATATAGATCAATGGAACAGAATAGAGAGCCCAGAAATAGATCCTCAACTCTATGGTCAACTAATCTTCAACAAAGCAGGAAAGACCATCCAATGGAAAAAAGACAGCCTCTTCAACAAATGGTGTTGGGAAAACTGAACAGCCACATGCAGAAAAATGAAACTGAACAATTTCCTTATACCACACATGAAAATAGACTCAAAATGGATGAAGGACCTCAATGTGAGAAAGGAATCCACCCAAATCCTTGAGGAGAACACAGGCAGCAACCTCTTCAACCTCCGCCACAGCAACTTCTGCCTAGCAGCATCACCAAAGGCAAGGGAAGCAAGGGCAAAAATGAACTATTGGGATTTCATCAAGATCAAAAACTTTTGCACACCAAAGGGAACAGTTAAGAAAACCAAAAGACAACTGACAGAATGGGAGAAGATATTTGCAAATGACATATCAGATAAAGGGCTAGTATCCAAGATCTATAAAGAGCTTAGCAAACTCAACACCCAAAGAACAAATAATCCAATCAGGAAATGGGCAGAGGACATGAACAGACATTTCTGCAAAGAATACATCCAGATTGCCAACAGATACATGAAAAAATCCTCCACATCACTCGGCATCAGGGAAATACAAATCAAAACCACAATGAGATACCACCTCACACCAGTCAGAATGGCTAAAATTAACAAGTTAGGAAATGACAGATGCTGGTGAGGATGCAGAGAAAGGGGAACTCTCCTACACTGTTGGTGGGAATGCAAGCTGGTGCAACCACTCTGGAAAGCAGCATGGAGGTTCCTCAAAAAGTTGAAAATAGGGGCACCTGGGTGGCTCAGTGGGTTAAGCCTCTGCCTGCAACTCAGGTCATGGTCTCAGGGTCCTGGGATCAAGTCCTGCATCAGGCTCTCCGCTCAACAGAGAATCTGCTTCCCCCCTTCTCTCTCTGCCTGCCTCTGCCTACTTGTGATCTCTGTCTATCAAATGAATAAATAAAATCTTTAAAAAAAAAAGTTGAAAATAGAACTACCCTATGACCCAGCATTTGCACTACTGGGTATCTACCCTAAAGATATAAACATAGTGATCCAAAGGGGCACATGCACCCGAATATTTATAGCAGAAATGCCCAAATAACCAAACTATGGAAAGAACCTAGATGTCCATCAACAGATGACTGGATCAAGATGTGGTATATATACAATGGAATACTATCCAGCCATCAAAAGAAATGAAATCTTGCCATTTGCGACAAGGTGGATGGAACTAGAGGGTATTATGCTTAGCGAAATAAGTCAATCGGAGAAAGACAACTATCATATGGTCTCCCTGATATGAGGAAGTGGAGATGCAAAATAGGGGGTGTGGGGGGTAGGAAAAGAATAAATGAAACAAGATGGTATCGGGAGGGAGACAAACCATAATAGACTCTTAGTCTCACAAAACAAACTGAGGGTTGCTGGGGGAAGGGGGGTTGGGAGAGGGTGGTGGGGTTATGGACACTGGGGAGGATATGTGCTATGGTGAGTGCTGTGAAGTGTGTAAACCTGGTGATTCACAGACCTGTAACCCTGGGGTCAATAATACATTAAAAAAAAAAAAAGTTGGGTATTTTGTTTGTTTGTTTGTTTGTTTCCTAGGAGACAAAGATGTTGTTAATCACTTTGATCCAATAGGGGATTGAGATTATTAAAATCGAAGACATCTTTGGAAATATCTGAATATAGTGTTTGTGTCTCTGAAACACTGTGAAACTATCCTAAGTTAGTTTGCATTTTCTGCTTTGTTGCTTACATTCTCACCTTGTGCAATTTACCAAATACCCCAAAGAAAAATAATTGCAGAATAATGGACTCACTTCCTTGCAATCCCCTTTATTCCAAGGTCTTAACTTCTCAAGTCTTAGCTACCTTGGCCATGTGGAACCCCAACTCCTGCCTACCCAACTTTGTGAGCATAATAAAAGTTCTAAGACTTCTCTTTCCATTTATCCTCTCATCTGTGCCACTTACCTATTAGAAAAAGGCTTGAGAGGACCACCAGTAAAGAAGGTCATGTTTGCATCAATGCATTGCTCTTGTTTCCAGGATTTGATCCCACTAATCCTAATAGCCTCAGTTGTTCTCTGATGCCTTCAAAAGCTGGGAGGGAGGAGTTTAAATTTTAATACATTATTTTTTTTCATTGTTCTTTTTAGGGTAAGGGAGTTAATCTGATATAAACTACTGTGCCATAGCTAGAAACTTCCTTACAAAATTTTTGCATTATTCTCTCTATATTCTTACCAAATGTATTTTCACCCTGTCATTTTAACTTATTATTTCAGTGAAAGAGATTTTACTATTATCATTTCTGTATAAAACTTGGTTTTTTAATTTCTTTCCATTGATAAAAACGTATACCATTTATACATTTTGTTTCTTTTCAGTCTGTAACTTTAATCTCATAATCCAAATTTTCTCTGTAAATTCTTTGTCTAAAATAGTATTCACTATAGTTCTTTTGATTAAAGGCTTATTTCTAAAGTTATAAGAAAGGAACTGTGATTTTTTAAAAAACTGGCCTGCATACCTTTTGTTCATGCCAGAATAAATTATTTTTCTTTTATCATTTGTTTTATTCTCAGAAGAATTTCAAGCCCCCTTGTCTAGATATCCATCCTTGTGTTTCACAGTTTTTGTAATACATTCTACTTAAACAGAATCTGAAACTCAAACTTCTCTGGGATGCCATAAATATTCTACTTGTATAAAATTTGTATTCAGAAGCTGTTTCTTTATTATGTCATTCATATAAGTAGTAAGAGATGACAAACAAATAATTACATAGATGCTGACTTAATCCAAAGAATTCTAAGATCATGAGTTTTACTCATAATTTACTTTCATGCCTGTAACAAGTTCTTTTAAAAAAAATTTTTTTAATACATAGTATTGTTCCAGATAAAATTATTGTAAGGTTTGAAATCCCATTTTGTAGAGAAGAAATGTCTTATAAATGAATACTAGGGCTACCTGCAACACAGGAGTCTTAAAAAATAAGTCTGCAGCTGTGTTAGTACCCAGAATTTACCTTAACAGCATGAACTTTCCCGTATCAACTGCCCCCAGTTGTTTCTGAAAACACCACTGAGCTTTGTCATATATGCTCCACAACAGATCCTGCCTGTGGTCTTTCTGGCCCAAACTCCTAGTCAAGGCACTCTTTCCCTTTCCCTTCTCCTGATATGAGTTCTCCATTCTGTAGGAGCAGCTCCACTGGAAAATGGCTATTGCTAACACCTAAACAGCCTAGGGGACAGAGTTTTCCCTTAACTAAGGGATGCAGCTAAGTTCAAAATGCAGCAGATGATGAAAGCATACTGTAGTTTTTTTGATGTGTAGCACCCTCAGAAAAGCATCTTACAAATGCTACAAATGCTCTAGAGGAAGTTACCCTCACAGTTTAGACTCCACTTACTTTCAGGGTCCATATGGGTGCTCCCAAACAGAGTGAACGTAGTAAGGGTCAGGTTATTCTAACGCCAGGAATACTCTGAATATAAGTGTACCTAAGAGTCCAGATCATTCAAGACAAGTTGAGAAGGAATGATTTTTTTTCACTCTTCTTTAAGTCTAAGGTCCTAAGATCTGTTGCTCTTGCTCAAAGATGACTGAAGAAGAAACATCTTCACAGGAAGGTCCTGCCCTTGACCATAGGAAGGGCCTTGCATAAAGATCCCATCAGAACAATGACACCAAACAGAATAGTACAGTATTGGTCATCCCGGATTCTGTCTTTTTTTTTTTTTTCTTTTTAAGATTTATTTATTTGAGGGAGGGTGGTAGAGAGGCAGAGGGAAAGAGAATCTCAAGCAGATGACCAGCTGAGCATTGAGCCAGAGGAGGGGCTTCAGGTGGGGGATCCAGGCAGGGTCTCCCCACAGGGCTCCACCTCACAACCTGAGATGATGACCTGGGCCAAAACCAAGAGTTGGGCCCTCAACTGACTATGCCACGCAGGGGCCCCGAATGTTTGCTACTTTTTAAAAAGTTTCTCTAGCTTCTATTGATCAAAATTTCAAAAAAAAACATTAGGGCCACATTGACAACCAATGTCCTCAATGACACAAGACTGGGTGGTGGGCAGAAAGGTATAGGGTTGGCTAGCTCATCTAGAGGCTGGAAAACTTATGTTCTTATCTTAGCTCTAGATTAATTGTTATTTAAATAATTATTTCATTGGTTATGATATATCAACATTTACTAAAAAATTCAGTAAGACCTGACGGTGTCTGGCAGTGAAGCAGAATGGCAGTTCATTTGTCAGTGCGATGATAATAAAATTTATCAAAAAAAAATTTTTTAATAATTAAAATACTTCTTCATTGGGTAGCTGGCTACCAATTGGGAATATGGCTCTGAAAGCTTCGTAATTGGAAAGATGAGTAGAATAGCAATACTTTAACTGCCAGAAATTTTTATCTGATAGACTGAATGGTGGGAGTGGGAATTTGTTTTGGGGATAGATACCTTCTTTTGGGGGAGGTTTCACTTTAATGAGCATTTCAAAGTCAAGAATCTAACCATTTCCCTTGGGACATCTCTGGGCATGGCTGGAGGAACCCAGCTACAAATGCCTCATGCTAAGACACAAAGTATTCTGTTTAATAATGCTAAAGACTGTCCCGTATCCCATCTCTAATGAAGGGTTTTTTACTCCAAATTGATTGTCAGTTTCCCTGGTCTAAAAAGAAAAAAAGGTCAAGGGAGCACAGGGCCTGGGTAAGGAAGGCAAAGAGGAAGGCCCAAGTCAAGGATAAGAATGCTAAGGGTGTACCTGCTATCCCTTTGCCTGGACTCTCTGCGCTGGTCTTGGAATGGCTAATTCTTTCTGATCATTTGAATTTCAGCTCAAATATCACTTCACCAAGGAGGACTTCTCAAATCACCCTGTGCACAGCAGCCTCTAAGATGGCTTCTTATTGTCAGGATCTCCAAGGAAGGAAAGGAAATAACTTTTAAATGAATCACTAAAGAAAACAAAATTACCGGTTTATTTTTCCCCTCCTTTGTATGTAGAAGTATCATTGTTTATCAGTCATTCTAAGAAATTTATAGCTCTAAGCTCTAAATTTTAAGCAAAATTTCAAGAAGAAATTCCCATATTGTTTGTTAGATAAGAATAAACATACTGAATTTTTTCTGCCATCTGATGCTGAGATAAAAGACACCATCTTTGTTCCCAAGAAACACAGTCCAGTGGGGTTCTAGGCAAAATAGATCACTGTGATGAAATTGGATGAAAGGCTGCAATCATGGCTATTGTCCTAGGTAGATCTTACAGTTCCTACTTGATGCTCATATTAATATATTGTTTCAACCCTTTTAAGTTTTTCTCTGCTTAATTCTAAGTCTTTGGGGGATTGAAAGGTGTATACATATTGAGAAAGATGATTCCCTTTCTAATCTATAGAGATTATTTACTGATAGAGACAAATGAAGGATCTGGATCCTTCTCAAGACCCTAGAATTAATGCAAAACTCTACTTATAGTAACCATGTTCATAATTTCACAACTCTGAGAGAAGTGATCACTCAGCTCACTTTCCTAGATTTACATTATAAACAATTTCTAATTCTTCCATCTACCTTTAGAAATCTACAGATCTTGTCCAGGATGATCCTTTTGATGTGCTTGGGATTCTTAAGCTATGTAAATAACTCTTTGCCTCTAAAGACTTACAAATTGAAAATATCATAAAATATGTAGATGCTTTTTCCATTTAATTTTTTTCATAATTGAAATTTGTGTTCCTTGATCAGTCCATAGATTCTATGAAGCTACTTGTAAATAATTCTTAATATAAACACTGAATGTTTGAAAATTCATGAGCTATAATCCATAGCAATTTTTTCAGCAGCTTTCTATCTTAAAATCTGTAGGCAAATTGTTCTTAAATAGAGGATCTCAAATACTGGTATTTTAAAATATTGATGAGCTATTAGATCTAATTTCCCTCCAACTTGTATTTTAATGCATATACACAAAAATTTCTACTCTTTGACAGCACATGAAAAAAGTAATAAGGAAAACTAGAGTACCAGCAACAAAGATGTCACAGTTAGAATGAAAAAACTAAGAACAGGGAGCAGGCATTGAGGGAAACGATTCTACTTTAAAAATGGATTTTAAAAAAGTAAATCATTTGAAATACTTGTCATGCCGAATACATAATTATGACTTCAAATTGTTCTTTAGTTACACCGCATATTGTAGGCTATTCAAACTGCCCTTCTGCAGCCTATGGAGTATTAACTTAACACAAAAGATAATCATTCACTTTTTAAAGAAGATTTGCAGTGAAAGGGGGGAAAAAAGGCACCTACCTAAATATGTTAAAAAGGGGGGGCAAGTAAAATAAGGGGTGGAATTTTTTTCTCCTTTAAAATGTCTTCCTTGGAGCACCTGGGTGGTTCAGTGGGTTAAAACCTCTGCCTTCGGCTCAGGTCATGATCCCAGGATCCTGGGATCAAGCCCCATATCAAGCACTCTGCTCAGCGGGGAGCCTGCTTCCCCCCCCCACTACCACTGCCTGCCTCTCTGCCTACTTGTGATCTCTGTCTATAAATAAATAAATAAATAAATAGAATATATAATATAGAATATATAATATATAGAATATAGAATAAATATAAATAAATAGAATAGAATATATTATATATATATATAAAATATATGTATATATATATTATATATATATATATATATATATATATATATAATGGAATACCATGCAGCCATCGAAAGAAATGAAATCTTGCCATTTGCAACAACTTGGATGGAACTAGAGGGTATTATGCTTAGCGAAGTAAGTCAATTGGAGAAAGACAACTATCATATGATCTCCCTGATATGAGGAAATGGAGATGCAATGTGGGGGGCTTGGGGGGTAGAAAAAGAATAAATGAAACAAGATGGGATTGGGAGGGAGGCAAACCATAAAAGAATCTTGTGTGTGTGTGTGTGTGTGTGTGTGTGTGTGTTAACTTTATTAATTTTTATTTTTTATAAACATATATTTTTATCCCCAGAAGTACAGGTCTGTGAATCACCAGGTTTACACACTTCACAGCACTCACCAAAGCACATACCCTCGCCAATGTCCATAATCCCACCCCCTTCTCCCAAACCCCCTCCCCCCAGCAACCCTCAGTTTGTTTTGTGAGATTAAGAGTCACTTATGGTTTGCCTCCCTCCCAATCCCATCTTGTTTCATTTATTCTTTTTCTACCCCCCAAGCCCCCCACATTGCATCTCCATTTCCTCATATCAGGGAGATCATATGATAGTTGTCTTTCTCCAATTGACTTACTTCGCTAAGCATAATACCCTCTAGTTCCATCCAAGTTGTCGCAAATGGCAAGATTTCATTTCTTTTGATGACTGTATAGTATTCCATTGTGTATATATACCACATCTTCTTGATCCATTCATCTGTTGATGGACATCCAGGTTCTTTCCATAGTTTGGCTATTGTGGACATTGTTGCTATAAACATTCGGGTGCACATGCCCCTTTGGATCACTACGTTTGTATCTTTAGGGTAAATACCCAATAGTGCAATTGCTGGGTCATAGGGCAGTTCTATTTTCAATATTTTGAGGAACCTCCATGCTGTTTTCCAGAGTGGCTGCACCAGCTTGCATTCCCACCAACAGTGTAGGAGGGTTCCCCTTTCTCCGCATCCTTGCCAGCATCTGTCATTTCCTGACTTGTTGATTTTAGCCATTCTGACTGGTTGAGGTGATATCTCATTGTGGTTTTGATTTGTATTTCCCTGATGCCGAGTGATATGGAGCACTTTTTCATGTGTCTGTTGGCCATCTGGATGTCTTCTTTGCAGAAATGTCTGTTCATGTCCTCTGCCCATTTCTTGATTGGATTATTTATTCTTTGGGTGTTGAGTTTGCTAAGTTCTTTATAGATTCTGGACACTAGTCCTTTATCTGATATGTTGTTTGCAAATATCTTCTCCCATTCTGTCAGTTGTCTTTTGATTTTGTTAACTGTTTCCTTTGCTGTGCAAAAGCTTTTGATCTTGATGAAATCCCAATAGTTCATATTTTCCCTTGCTTCCCTTGCCTTTTGCGTTGTTCCTAGGAAGATGTTGCTGTGGCAGAGGTCGAAGAGGTTGCTGCCTGTGTTCTCCTCAAGGATTTTGATGGATTCCTTTCACACATTGAGGTCCTTAATCCATTTTGAGTCTATTTTTGTGTGTGGTGTAAGGAAATGGTCCAATTTCATTTTTCTGCATGTGGCTGTCCAATTTTCCCAGCACCATTTATTGAAGAGGCTGTCTTTTTTCCATTGGACATTCTTTCCTGCTTTGTCGAAGATTAGTTGACCATAGAGTTGAGGGTCTATTTCTGGGCTCTCTATTCTGTTCCATTGATCTATGTGTCTGTTTTTGTGCCAGTACCATGCTGTCTTGATGATGACAGCTTTGTAATAGAGCTTGAAGTCCGGGATTGTGATGCCACCAACGTTGGCTTTCTTTTTCAATATCCCTTTGGCTATTCAAGGTCTTTTCTGGTTCCATATAAATTTTAGCATTATTTGTTCCATTTCTTTGAAAAAGATGGATGGTACTTTGATAGGAATTGCATTAAATGTGTAGATTGCTTGAGGTAGCATAGACATTTTCACAATATTTATTCTTCCAATCCAGGAGCATGGAACGTTTTTCCATTTCTTTGTGTCTTCCTCAATTTCTTTCATGAGTACTTTATAGTTTTCTGAGTATAGATTCTGTGTCTCTTTGGTTAGGTTTATTCCTAGGTATCTTATGGTTTTGGATGCAATTGTAAATGGGATTGACTCCTTAATTTCTCTTTCTTCTGTCTTGCTGTTGGTGTAGAGAAATGCAACTGATTTATGTGCATTGATTTTATATCCTGACACTTTACTGAATTCCTGTATAAGTTCTAGCAGTTTTGGATTGCAGTCTTTTGGGTTTTCCACATATAGTATCATATCATCTGCGAAGAGTGATAATTTGACTTCTTCTTTGCCGATTTGGATGCCTTTAATTTCCTTTTGTTGTCTGATTGCTGAGGCTAGGACCTCTAGTACTATGTTGAATAGCAGTGGTGATAATGGACATCCCTGTCGTGTTCCTGACCTTAGCGGAAAAGCTTTCAGTTTTTCTCCATTGAGAATGATATTTGTGGTGGGTTTTTCATAGATGGCTTTGATGATATTGAGGTATGTGCCCTCTATCCCTACACTTTGAAGAGTTTTGATCAGGAATGGATGTTTGAAGTTTGGAAAGAACCCAAATACATGGAGACTAAACAGCATCCTTCTAAAGAATGAATGGGTCAACCGGGAAATTAAAGAAGAATTGAAAAAAATCATGGAAACAAATGATAATGAAAATACAACAGTTCAAAATCTGTGGGACACAACAAAGGCAGTCCTGAGAGGAAAATATATAGCAGTACATGCCTTTCTCAAGAAACAAGAAAGGTCTCAGGTACACAACCTAACCCTACACCTAAAGGAGCTGGAGAAAGAACAAGAAAGAAACCCTAAGCCCAGCAGGAGAAGAGAAATCATAAAGATCAGAGCAGAAATAAATGAAATAGAAACCAAAAAGACAATAGAACAAATCAACGAAACTAGGAGCTGGTTCTTTGAAAGAATTAATAAAATTGATAAACCCCTGGCACGACTTCTCAAAAAGAGAAGAGAAAGCACCCAAATAAATAAAATCATGAATGAAAGAGGAGAGATCACAACTAACATCAAAGAAATACAAACTATTATAAGAACATACTATGAGCAACTCTACGCCAATAAATTTGACAATCTGGAAGAAATGGATGCATTCCTAGAAACATATAAACTACCACAACTGAACCAGGAAGAAGTAGAAAGCCTGAACAGACCCATAACCAGGAAGGAGATTGAAACAGTCATTAAAAATCTCCAAACAAACAAAAGCCCAGGGCCAGACGGCTTCCCAGGGGAATTCTACCAAACATTTAAAGAAGAACTAATTCCTATTCTCCTGAAACTGTTCCAAAAAATAGAAATGGAAGGAAAACTTCCAAACTCATTTTATGAGGCCAGCATCACCTTGATCCCAAAACCAGACAAGGATCCCACCAAAAAAGAGAGCTATAGACCAATATCCTTAATGAACACAGATGCGAAAATACTCAACAAAATACTAGCCAATAGGATTCAACAGTACATTAAAAAGATTATTCACCACGACCAAGTGGGATTTATTCCAGGGCTACAAGGTTGGTTCAACATCCGCAAATCAGTCAATGTGATACAACACATCAATAAAAGAAAGAACAAGAACCATATGATACTCTCAATAGATGCTGAAAAAGCATTTGACAAAGTACTTTATCTATTTTTATCTTTATTTTTTTAGTAGGCTCCACACCCATTGTGAGCTTGAATTCAGAACCCTGAGATCAAGACCCAAGATCAAGAGTCAGACACCCAACTGCCTGAGCCAATCAGGCACACCCCATCATGTTTTTAATGCTTTAGCAAAACTCTCTTAGATACCTATGAAAAAGGCAAGTAGGAATTTGTCCTTTCCAGATACCATGATTCCATCTGGCCACAGTCCAGTTTGAATGTAGGACCACCACGACATACAAAGCTTGGGAGGCCCTTTAGTTTCATTGATGACCCCTGGGGTTAAACAACAAGCCAGCTCTGACAGGATCCAACTACATTTTGGCACCATTACTGATTAATTAAATTCTGAATGGATATTGAATGGGTTCCACTAAATGATTTAAAAATGAATAGAAGAGGTGAGGTGCTTCCTTCCCAGTCCTTGAAACTGAACTAAGGAGCACAAACGGTAAATGAATCTAGACTCTAGACTAGGAAAACGAGTCACATAAAAGATTATTAAGAGCTGAAAAGGCTCTTAAAGATTAGATAGGCAGATAAACAAACTCAGTTAATGGTCTGACTCCAAAACAATAAAGCCTAGGCATCCATACCACAAAAGGGACGTAGGGAGGAGACATAATAAGGAGGATAGAAAAGTGTCAGTGGTTTAAGCATTTGCTCACTCAGTCCTATCCCGCTGATCACCTCTGCCATTCTCAGGGTCTATGTTGTTCTAGATCCTATCAAAACCACACCAAATTATTGTGGAGAAAAAGGCTACATACTTAGAATTTAAAAATAGGTCCAGAAAGAAGGAAGGAGAAGAGAACTCACCAGCTTATAACTAGGTGACCACCACACCCCTATTTTTTTTAACACATCAAAATGACAAGCTTTTCTTAAACACAAGTTCAACCTTAAACCCTTTCTGAGAATTGCTCTGTAACCAGCAGGGGAAAGGGTGCTTTATGACACTCAGGTAGGGGAAAGAAGAACTCATGACCCTCACAGAGGAGAATCAAAAGAACCTTTGATACTAAACAGAGAAAAGAAAAATGAACCTTGTAGTCATTAGTTACCGAACCTCAAAAAAGAGTTTTTGAAAGACAAGCCTTTGTCAAACCTTTGAAAGAAGGCACAATTGCTTGGGGTAAAACACCATGGATCTATCATTTTGGAAGACTTTATTCCTTTCTTTAATACTTGACAAGTAGTGCTGTCTTATTAGGAAGGGCTGTTTTGTTTTGTTTTGTTTTGTTTTCACCAAAATGTCATCTACCTAGCAGCAGGTCAGGTGGCTCTGGACAAAACCCCTGAATTCAAGGGAGATGGCAAGATGATCTGTGAGGTTCCTTCCCTTGCCAAGATTCTACAGATGCTACAGAAGTCATCAAATCCCAGAACAAGAAGGAATGAGAAGAGGGGAAATGTTGGGAGGGGGGATATACCTGACAGGGAGTCACAGCCCCAAACCACCGGTGGCTTGGCAACCTTAAAGATGGGATCATCAGCAATTGGTATTTTCAATCTGTATCATTGCCTTCTTGTTGCCATTAATTTAGTGACCACAGTTCTTTTAAATGGGATGTATAGCCCGAGTTTTCTGTAGGGAACATGAGTCAAAGGAAGTGGGACACCCAAAGTTATGACGCCTCTCGAGTTCAGGAGCATCTGTCCCCACAGTTATGTTATGAATATTCAAATGTCAGCAGTATTTTCCTATTGGTCTGCATCAATAAACAGACACTTACCTGAGGAACATCCTGGAACTCTGCTGGGCAAATCGCTGATGACACATGTTTTAAACAGGACAAAGGAGAAAAATGTCTCCATGCTTCAACCATATGTCCTTCAAGCAGGCACTCAGAGGCTGGAATGGTAAAGCCCATTTCAGGACAATGTCATTGCTGCAGCCGTTGGCAGCTATTAAAATTCAGTTTTACCCTCAGTGGACACATTCTAAATGAATAAGACAACACAAAGCCCCATGCTCCCAGATCTCTACTATACTCAGCAATTTGGTAAAGAGGGGGCTTTTCAAAGATGAGAGAACCAAAATTATACATGTGACAGACTTCATTCTGACCTTCCTTGAACAAAATATTGACACAAGCCAAATCTCCCTTGTACAGTGCATGCAGCAAAATCTTGTTAATTCAGATTAAACAGAGAATCAGTGTAAAGAAGCTTACTCTAAAATGTATCTGCATTATTTATAAGAAGAAATTCATGATTAAATTATTATCATGAAAAAAAATTTAAGTGTAATCAAATAAGGCTATTGAAGAAGTGGAGCTCTTTCCAAGCACAAGTGTAGCACCCAATATTTATGCAAATTTCAAATGATTTATTTTATTCATGAAAGCTAGTTCACATTGCCCTTTCTAGAGATAATCCTGTTTGGTTAATTCTTGTTTAGAAGTAATAAAACCAAAGTCTTTTCATAGGATGTAAACCATAATTTTCACTTCTGGAGACCAACTGTACACAAGAAGTACAAATTAAAGAGGCATCACCACAAAAATCGAACATTGTAATTTGTTGCATAGGTTTTTGTATTTAGACTTATTGGAAATTATTTCTGTTGACCACAATCCTGCATTTTCTCCTTTTCCAGAAACACAGAGGTGTTGTCTGGTGAGTAGGAACAGAATGTACAAAGATTTGCTTCTCACCCCAAGAAAGTCTAATTCAGGCCAAGTATATACCATGACCAAGATATAATATAATAAATTCTCACATTTAACCTTGCTTCTATATAGCAACAATTTCAAAATGCTATTAGTGTAGAAAATATTAATTTCCATTTCATGGGTTTCACTTCAATGTGTCATTATTTGAATCAGTTTACATTGATTACGTGTTCATTATATAGACCATATTTACTATGTTGGTCTCAAAACAACCATATAAAATAGGTAGTCCCAGTTTACAGAGAAGAAAATTGAAGCTGAAGAAGTTAAAATATAGTCTAAGGGGGCACCTGGCTGGCTTAGTCTGAAGAGCATGAAACTTTTTATCTCAGTGTTATAAATTCAAGCCCTATACTGGGCAAGGAACCTACTTAAAATAAATAAATAAAAAAAATATAGTCTAAGTAAAAGATAGATCTGGAATTCATATGCAACTGCCTGAGTTTCACACTTATAATCTTAATTATTAAATGATTTCTATTTCTCTTAAATTCACAGTAAAGAACTATAGAATTAATAAATGCATATTTGATAAAGGTCTTAAATGAGTCATTTCATCTAATTTTCCCGCACCCCATGCAGAAGTTTCTTCTTCAGTATATCTAAAAGAAAGAAAAATCAAGGCTTTATGAGATATTTCTGGTACTGAAGCTTTTGATTTTGGCTGCTAGTTCATTTCATCATTGGACAACTGTGATGGTTAAATAGATCTTCCTGACTCCAAGATGGCTTTATAAAAATCTTTCTGATCTCTTTTTCCTCTAAAATTCTATAGCAAACAAGAACAAGACATAAAAACTTATAACACCAATGAAACCAGAAAAATTGAATCCATAAACCCCAAACCATAATGAATGAGGACTAGAACAAAAGACAGAATGGTAAATAATCGAACAGAAAAAGGATGCTTAACGGAAATGGGTTAGTGAGCTGAGGGAAAGGTAGCAGGAGAGTTAGAAACAAATAATTTTCCTGGTAGACTTTAAAAAGACTAAAGAATTTGAGGTTAATACTCAGCAAATAGAGGTTCTATCAAAAGTAGTAGTAGGGCTGGGTTGTTTTGTTTTGTTTTGTTGGGTTTTACTCTTTGTTTTTTTTTTAATATTTTATTTATTTATTTGATAGAGATCACAAGTAGGCAGAGAGGCAGGCAGAGAGAGAGGGAAGAAGCAGGCTCGCTGCCGAGCAGAGAGCCCTTTGCGGGGCTCGATCCCAGGACCCTGAGATCATGACCTGAGCTGAAGGCAGAGGCCTTAACCCACTGAGCCACCCAGGCGCCCCACTCTTTGGTTTTTAATTAAGGGAATGAACAGTCAAACCCAAGGGTCCACAATCCCACCTCACAAAGTAAAGTAACTTCTCTCCACCTTTTCAGGATACATAAGGATTATTCTCTGGGGAAGCTTAACCAGAAAGACTCTCTGTTCAGGGATATGAGGCCCAGAGGAGGAAGAAGGTGAGCAACAATGATAAAGGGGGAAAGAAGTTAAAGTTATTAGTCTCTGGATTTAAAAACCCATTAAGCATCCAATACAATAAATGAAAAAGATGCTCATCAAATTTTATCATTGTGAAACTTCAGAATATAAGGGATAAAGAGAAGATTCTAAAGGTTCCACAAAGAGAAAAAAAGAAAAGAGAATCATACAAGAGATCAAGAATAAAAATGACTCCACTTTCAAGGAAAAAAAAACTGGAAACCTAAAAAAACAAGGGAATGAGCCTTTAAAAATTCAATAAATATGTAAAAAAAAAAAGTTTTATTAAAAAAAGGGGGTTTGTTTGTTTGTTTACATTTTGTAAAAAAGTTTACATCTAGCCAAGCAATCAAGTAAGTATAATGGTCGCAAAAAAGGTATTTGAGACATACAAAGTCCCCCATAAATGCTTTCTCAGAAAGCCAGCATACAATATGTTTCACTAAATGAGGAAGTATAACATGAAAGAGGAAGAATGGGAATCAGGAAACAAGAGAGAAATAAAGGGAATTCCCAGGATGACCTCAGGGGAAGTGCTAGGACCACAGCTGTGCAGCAAGCCAAGACTGTGCGCCAAATTAGGCTATAGCAAGAAGTCAAGTCTCTGGGGATGTTTGTATGTGGGGGTGATATCTCCAAGAAGATACTAGAATGTATAAATTGTCTGAGAGGTTTTACCTTGGACAAAATTGCTTAGCAAGGCATTTTACAGAACTTTTGTGCAGTTTGGGGAATACAGAGTACTCTCAATACTAAATAAATGAAAAGAAAAGGTAATCATTAACTCCAGGAAAAACTAAAAGTTACAAAAGAATGGAATTATATATAATCACCGTGCTTTACCCAATTTAGCAGTGAACATATTTCAACAATGAAAATATAGAATATTAATATGAGTTATATTTTATGAAGAAAACGAGGGAAATGGGGTATAGTTAAAATCTTGATTATTATGGGAAGACAGTAGGTAATGTCAAAAACTGACAAGCTGACAGGCAACAATCTAGGTGCCTTATTTATAAAGGAAAAAGTAAACCAGAAAAGAAATACCTGTGTTGATTTAATATTACTATCCCTGGGGAACATGACAGGGTTGAAGGAACAGGGTGGAGAGAGGGACAAGGGATTATTGTTTCTTGTGATAAACTTTTTGTATTGGTATTAGAAATTAGACTTTATATTTTCTTATACCATTTGCATAAAAATTAAAATGTTATTTTCCAAAAAAAAATCCTTACAACAGCTCAAAGGAAAATCACTGAGTTCTGGGGTATCTAAGTGGCTCAGTCAGTGAAGTGTCAGACTCTTGATTTTTTAGCTCAGGTTATGATCAAGCCCTGTGTCAGGCTCTGTGCTCAGTAGGGAGACGGATTAAGATTCTCTCTCTCCCACTCCCCTCTCCTTCTGCCTCACCCACTTCACTCACAACAATAAATAAATAAATCTTAAAAAAAAAAAGGTAAAATACTATTATTAATTTATTAAGTAACACCCATAATAATAATACTATTATTATTAACTAATTAATTAAGGCCCAGTTCTTTGGGCCTCTACCATGCTACAGATGGGTTCTAGAGAGCTACAAGTTTGTGTGTTTGTATTCATTTCAATAATAATTGAAAATGTATAAGTCTGTCCTGAATCACCTAGATAACTAACTGGCATTTGGTGCCATCACTATCACGTGTGTATCTATCAACTTAGCTCGAAGTAGTGCAACTTTTTTTTAAGTTTTTATTTCAATTCCAGATAGTTAACATATAGTGTAATATTAGTTTCAGGTGTATAATATTGTCACTCAGCACTTCCATACAACACCCTTGCTTACCACAAGTACACTCTTAATTCCCATCACTTATTTAACCCATCCCCCCACCTCCCCTCTGGTAACCATCAGTTTGGTTTCTACAATTAAGAGTCTGTTTCTTGGTTTGCCTCTCTCTTTCTTTCTCTCCCCCCACCCCCCACTCTGTTCATGTGTTTTGCTTTATAAATTCCACATATGAGTGGAATCATATGGTATTTGTCTTTCACTGACGGACTTATTTCACTGAGCATCATACTTTCTAGCTCCATTCATGTCATTGTAAATAGTAAGATTTCATTTCTTTTTTGTGGCTGAGTAATATTCCATTCTTTTTTATATTTTTTTTCTCAGATCTAGGGTTAGGATTAGGGTTAGGGTTATGGCCAGGGTGAGAGTATTCAAGTAGCATTACTTTAATAATAGCAAGAAAGTAAGAAAGAGCTATAAATGATACATTCGTATCAAAGGAAGTCCAGTTGAAATGATAACAGGTAATGTGTATGAAAACTATGTAACCATGTGGATGGACCAAGTGTTGAAGAAATCAAGTCATTTCATAAGGCACACTCTACAAGAGTATCATAAACTCAAGAGGACCAGCAAGCAGTACCATATTCATGTTGCAAGTAGCAATTTGGGTTCAGCAAATATTACCTGTCACATAAAAGTAATATTTATTTGAATAGTCCATATTTTTTTTTGTTGGGCTTTTAAAATAATATATATTTAAAATTTGTATCATATAATAACTATAAGCAGAAGTTTATATCTATTTTTACATTAGTACATATTGATACAATGGATAATAAAATAACTTATTTCAATCATGGTAAGTTTTCTTTTTTCCTTTATTAATTTCAATAGTAAATTATTCTGCTAATCCATACATTACTTAAATTTGAGAACGGACTTACTTTTTGTATTCACTGAGATATTTAACTATATCTGTTTAATGCACTCCAGTGTGCCACCCATTTGTGGCCCTCACCAAGGACACATTAATTTAGAAAGAAGTACTTTTTTCTCTCACCCATTTTAGTTTACCAACCCTATCATCAAATGATGTGTATTGTTGGGAACAGTTATCTATATATAACTTATACCTCCCCTGAACTCAGAGAAAGGTGTGAGAAATTGGGGATGGAATATTTTAGTTCTTCTTTACTACTGTAACAATTTACCATGAATCTAGCAGCTTTAAAACAACACAAATTTATTGTTTTACAGTTTTGGAGGTAAGAACTCCACAATGGGTTTCACTGAACTAGAATCAGGTGTCAGCAGAATTGCATTCCTTCTGGAGGATCTAGAGAATAATCCACTTTCTTCCTTCTCCTAGCTTCTAGAAATTTCCCAAATCCCTATTTCTGGCCCCACATCACTCTGACCTCTTTTGGAGTCCTTTTCTGACTCTGACCCTCCACTTCCCTCTTTTATCTTTAGGGACCCTTGTGATTACAACAGGGCCCACCCAGATAATTATGGATAATCCCTCATCTCAAGATCCTTGGTTTAATCATATATGCATAGTCTCAATGTCTCTTTCATCTTGTAAAGGAACATATTACCAGTTCCTGGGATTAGGATATGGACATCTCTCTGGTGGCATTATGGGTATCATTATGCCAAGCCAGTCCCAAGAGCAGGAAGTCTGATGGAGGACCCATGTTCTCTAGAAACGGAAGGAAAAGGGCATGGATGTAAGGTAAGAGAAAGGGGCATTTTAGGGTGAATGAAGAGAAGGTTCTTTTCCTGAGAAGGACTAAGGAGCAAATTGAAGACATAAGAGGGATGGAAAAACTTGGAAGAGCAGCTGGTGGAAAAGGCTCCAACTCAGGAAGAAAGAGTGACTACCTCCCCAAGGGCTTATCTGTGATGTGAAGGCGGTAACATGCTTAAGGTGTGGGATGTGAGGCCAATTACACCAGTTACCATGTTTCTGAAGATGCCACCAAATCCAGCCCCAAGAGAGCCACCTCGACTAGTATTTCAAACTTTACAAAAACAACCAAAGACATCAGAATTCAAGTAGTTCTCCCACCTCCTTTTTGTTATGCCATTGGATTCCCCCCTGCCAAGATTCCTATGAGAAATCTGATGCTAATTAGACTTGCATAAGAAGGGAAAAAAAAGAAGATGAATCATGGACCACACTGGAAATAAACTAAGAAATAAGAAAATACGATCTCTGCCCAAAAGAACAGTGAAAAATTATACTTACAGAGGAGCCTCTAGTGAGAGTTTTAATTTTTTAAAGGACAAAACATGGAGAGTCTGATATGATCTACCAGCTGCTTCTCTTTCCTCAGATACTTGCCCAGGAGGCAGCTACTGAAAGTTGGTGTATTTCTCTCTTGCTGTGTCATACACTGTTCCTTTCCTTCCCCACCCCCTCCCTGCTCTCCTGTCGCTTTGGTGCCTGTGAGTGTGTGTGTCCTTTCTCTCTCCTGTGTTAAGAACACAGCTGCCTGCCGTTCTCCGGCTGGCTGTCGCAGCTTCTCTGACTAGCTTTTCACAGCCTCCTGCCTCTCCTCTTTCCGCTTAGCTCCTTGTCTTCTGGTAAGTGTGACAAACACTCCTCCAAGCCCTGTAAGAAGTTGCAGGGTGCGGTTTGTGGTGTTCGAAACTTGCAACTTGGAGATTGCCCGTGAACTGTGCAAGAACTTTCCATTGTTTTATTTATAATTGAAATGTGTTACTCAGGAAGGTATGTGGGTGATAATCTGCTGGATTCCCCATACAAGTGAAAAATTCTCAAAGAAGGAAAAAAAAAAGCAATAAAGTGTATTAAGAAGATAAACTTTAGAAATAATTTCTTGCTGTTAATTAATTAATATGGTAAGGAACAATTTAAAAGTAGCGGAATTCTTTGACTTTTTTTTTTTTCCTTTATGTTGATTTATCTTGAGGCTACTTTTAGGAATTGAATTGTCTTGTGGTTTACAAAGATTCCGTTATTCTGTTTTAAAGTAAATGTGGGCTATGAGTTTAAAGGATATCCATGGAATTAATATTAAAAACACCATTGGCTGTGGCCTCTGAGGAATGAAGAATAGATCAAATACAACCCAACTTTTGCAGTTAGACTAGCCATACTAAAACTCCTGTGGAAAGTCAGTTTTAAATTCATTGCTTTGAAGTTGGGTTGACTTTAGATTTTATTCCATCCTCAGAAGCCTCCCTAACACTTTAAAACCCACATATGTATTTAAGCCAGTACATGTTTACTGCTTTTAGTTTTGATTTTAAAAGGATTCTCTTCCCTTGATTCGCAAAGAAGAAGGGCTAAATGCCATGGCTCCTTTTAGAAGAGCTTAAAATAACTTCTGGCTGGACAGCAGGTGCCATGTATCTTTCTCTGATTTAGGGGAGGGTAAGTTATATATAGATGAGTGTACCCAGCAAGTAGGGGTCAGGATAAAGAAATGCCAGTGACGGAAACAATAAGGCTGTTTACTGCATCGTTTAATCATAAAGTTGGTGCATTCAAGTGGCCAAGAGAAAGAAGTACTTCCTTCAAAGTGAATGAGTACTTAAGTGGGCGGCCTAGGACTGTAGGTTGAACTTTCCATTCTTGCTGGAGTCCAAGCACTTGACAGCGCCTGCCCTGAGAACAAAAGAGGAAGCTATGCAGTATGGGGAACAGTATTTTTTGTTTTTCCTCTCAGGCCACTACAACAGCAAAACCTGTGAATTATGAGAACCCCATCATATTTTTATGCTGTTAATTAGCAGCATGACCATTAAGCACCATTTACAAATAAAATGCACCATCACTTAAAGGCCTAGGTCAACTCTATTGCAACCCGAGAAATGGAGATAGCCAGAAATCCTGGAATTCTTTGACTCAGCTTGGACTTCAGCCCCTATTTTCAAAGAGGCCATATTATATGGATTATTTCTCAAGTTCATTCCCTCCCTATTCATTAAACATTGCTATTTCTTAAAAATTACAGCTATCCTAGAGCTTCTTGACTGAGAAAAAAAAAAGAGTTGTAATCTTTTTCTTTTCCTAAAAGAAATTCAGTTTTTATATTGGAACAAAAAAGTATTATAGAAATTCAATAAATTATTATCTTGACCATCACCATGGTTCCCAACTAGTTTGTTGGTTAATTAGTCCCTTCCTCCATTCTTCATTTTATTCCAAAAATGAAGCTAGTTTGAACCTCAGAAAACATATTTTATTGATGGATAATTATGTGTTGCTCATTTGAAAAAGGAAAATACTTGAAAAACAAGAAAGTATTTCCTGTATATAGTATAATAATTCATTTATATCAATGTACTCATATTTATCAAATCTTCACTTATGAATTAGAATAGAGTTTAGGACTGCTGTTGTTATGAGTGCTTTTAGTAAGCTCTGTGGCTCTTGTATTAAATGTTTTAACTTTGAAATAAAATAACACCACTTTAAACATTTTAAACACCACTTTAAACATTTAAGACATCTCTGTACTTACAATGACCATAAGTCTACATAGAATAATGTAAGAGAGGGGTAACACAAGTTGGCTTAAGCAATATGATAAATATAAAATGAAAAACAATATCTTGAATTATTCCATTAATGTCAGTGAAAGGAATTTCTACTGGAATTAAAGACCAAAACCAAAAATGTGCTAATAGTGTGAATTGCTTTGGAAAAATGTCTCCCACTGTTTTTACCTAACTAATTGCAACATCAAGGGTTTGTGAAAGTACATTCATTTTATGTTAGAAATTGTAATTAGTAGGTGGCTTTTGGGAATATCCATACCTTTTACATATAACTGGGTTAACTATATAAAACTTGACTATGCTTACCACTAGATACTATTCCCAGTATGGAGGTGAATCACTCTGTACAGCTCTCAGGAGAACCCCAGTCAACACCTCCAGGGGACAGTTCATCATTACTGAGTCAAAATGGCCTGGAGAAGCAAGATGATAAGGATTCCTCAACCACACTCCAAACAACGGAGGATAAGGCAGGTGTGCAGTCTGAACAGGGAGTTCAAGATATCTCTGAGGAACTAAATCGACAACTGGAAGACATCATTAACACCTATGGGTCTGCTACTGAAAAAGAGGGTCCCGCCAAGGCAAAGGAGCCACCTGAGAACATAGAACCACTGGACAATGAGGATTTGGACGGTGATGAGGCCACTGAAGAGACGGAGAGAGAACACTTGTCTTCTGGAGAACCAACCACAACCAAAGAGCCTGTCAGCAATAAAGAGCAAAAATTGGAAAAGAAAATACTTAAAGGACTAGGCAAGTAGTTATGTTCTAATGCATGACTTTCCTTTGATGATTCCTTCATCAGGAAGGGGCACTTCCTCCAACCTTTACTAAAAGCCGCATCTCATTTTTGGATTACTGTAACAGCTTCCTGTAGGGTCTCCCTACACTTCCTTTGCTATACTTGGTGCTTAGCCACATCCTCTCAAAAGAGAAGTGAACTTTTGAACATGTTACTCACCTACCCTGTTTCCCCAGTGGTTTCTCACTGTTCTTAGGACAAAGACTAAAATTCTTAACATGGTCTCTCAGGCCCTAATGGTCTAACCCAAATTAGTCTCCCTAGCTTTACCTCCCATCACTCTACACAGCATCTGCTTCCCGGACTCTCTGCCCCTATCACCACCACCACTACTACTGACTAATGGCTAATCATTCTGATCTTCTCTATCAGTGGTTTGAACACAGCATGCTCTATCCACAAAGCCCACATATATCCTATTTTCTCTACCTAGAAATCCCTACATGTTCAGCCCTTTGGGCACTTAACTTAGCATTTAGTTCACAATTCAAGTGGCATTTTCTTAGCCCAACACTAGATAAGGTCTTCTTGTTTTCCATTTCTGTTGTATCTTGTATCTTTCCTTCTGAGCATTTAGCAGTATATGAGAATGTTACTTTTTGTGATATTTGCTTAATGCATGTCTTCCCTTTCCCTAGCTGGTTTTAGCTCAAGAACAGGAACTGTGTGTGTATTCAGACATCACTGAATGCCTAGTGTTTAAGATAGTGGATGACACATGCCAGGTGATCAATAAATATTTGTTATAAGGATGAACAAACAAGTAAATGAAAGGGAAATTGCTTAAAGCAAAGCTAGTGGAATCTGGATTTAAACAAAATATAAATATAGAGATTGTTTATATGTAAAATGATTACCAGATTGCTGAGTTGTATGTTCTATTACTATATAAAATATTTTTTATTTCACAAAACTCTTCAAAAGGTATCAATTATAGAATGTCAAAAATTGCAGAAAATATTTTTATTCTCATTAGTTTATTGATTCAGCAAATATGTATTAATACCTCATCTTTATGAGGTACTGTACTAAGTAAACAAAGATGAATAAATCATCAAGACCCTTTGGTTAAGGAGCTATAAGCATGGAGAGAAAAACCTTGTTTTTCTAATTATAATTGTAATCTAATATGTTTTATAGGATACTGCTAAGAACAGGCATGGGAAAATTTTAGGTGACCATGTGGGATTTTACACCAAAAATGGCTGTGAAAGAAAGATGAGTTAATTTATTTGCTAGGTTGAAAGCATATTACTGTACATAGGAGAACACCTCTGCCTGTCTTCCTTGGTGAATTTCACTGTGACACTCTGTACAAATACCACTTTCTATATGGTACATTCCCAGACATGCTCAGTAAGGGTTAGCATCACCTTTCTTACTTCTCCATTAAATTTTCTGCATCAATCATTTGTTTATATACCTGCCTCCCAAGGGAGGTAGAAAATCTATCGGGGGCAGCTATAATGTCTTACTCATTTCTTGAAGATAGTGTGGCAAAGTGAAAGGTCATGGGCGCTGGAGTCAGAACTGGGTTTAGATTCCAATAACCAGGTATCTATAAATCCCAAAATATGTCTGCTGGCATGGGATATCACTACCTTACTTAAAACCCATTGTGGGCAATGTTTTCAAGAAGGGCTAAAAGACACATTTAAATAGGACATTTGACTCACCCAACATAAAGAATAAAATAACCCAAATAATACTTTAAAAATATCTACCAAGTTGCAAAGTGCAAGACTGGAATCACTCAAGGGTTCTGGATATTTGGGAAAGAGAATGAAGTTGCTCTATGTTCAAAAGCTGTTTTTCCTTATCTAGCCAAGGCATTTCAGAAACGTCCCTTTGTATTAGCCATCATTAAACTTCCCATAAGACAGTACAAAATCACATCATGGAGGGTTATGATTTCAAGTGTTCCTAATGGAAAATTCTTTTTGCTTTATCACTTTATAATTATTTCTACAGAGGAATATGTATGTGTTGTATTGAGGGGATATGAAAAAAAGTAGGGGTAAAATTAAAGATGACCAACTGTGGTTTCTTCTCTGTCTTCCATGAGTTATTTCAGAATCTATAGTGATGATCTAATTACCCGATTATCAAAAGAACTGTAGAGAAAGAAAACATTCCACAACTCTAATTCCACCACTCTCTCCAAGTTACCAGATTTCAACTGAATGTTTGATCAGAACCAGTGTTTGTGAAGCCAGTGACCACTTGTGTCCACCCTAACTACATGTGTCTCTGAACACCATTGGAATATTCTTCTAGGCACTGTAATGTTTCAGCTACATTATGGCTTAAACATTTTTAGGCTGATCGAAATATATAACCACCATTTTAAACATGATTTCAGCTACCTATAAGTAAGTAGCTTTAACAGACTTCCTAGCTGTTGATCGTCTAGACCATTAGTTTTCAAACTTAACTGTGCATTAGAACCAAATACAGAATTTATGAAAAATGCTGTTCCTGAGCACAGAAATTCAGAATTGGGAGGATTTGAGTGGAACCAAAGCACCAAGGGCAATTTTTATATAGACTGCAGAAGAACAAAAAAGTTCTTCTTCCACCCTTTTGAAGAAAAAGTGAAGTGCTGACGGTGGTCTTCTTTAGAATCTATTTGTACCTTTTATAGAATTTTAATAAATCATTTTACCAGCACCTGAAAATATATCCTTAGATTTTGCTTAGCTACTTGATCAAAGATGAGTTTTCCATTATTTCATGTTTATCCGATAATATCTGCTTTATTGGTATTTTTGAGATGATGAAACATTCTGGCTCTCTAACCTAAAATTCTCCATAGTATATACTTTGGCATATTTGAGATTTCACAAAAAGTTAAAGATTACTTACTGCCACAATTCTTTGACTTTTTCTATATACAGTGAAAATCTCCACTATAGGTGGGCACAGTTTACAATATTTTCTGGACTAATTGGACCAAAGAGATCCTTCTTTCACAGAACACCTTTGATTATTTGGGAAATGTCTCTGCAACCCAAGTACCCAGGACTTATTTTTCCCTGAGAGATTTATTTTTCCTGAGAGATTGCTCCCCACAATCAACACACTGTACACCAAAGCAGTTAGAGGAATGTTTTTAAATCTCTTTAGTGGATAGAGCCATTTTCCCCTTGGCATCTGAACTGAAAGAGACAAAAACAGAGACACGTCTTAAGTAACTGACACGTCTTAAGTATCTCCCTCACCGCTCCCACCCCACCCTCCAGACTCACAGATTCTTATTAATCACTTCTCTGCCAACAGTACGTGGGCCGCACAAGCACCACATAGTAATAAGCACAGAACAATGATAAAATATAATATACTTTCTGATATTCCGGTTGATAACCAATTGAGTAGGAAATCAGAGGTTTGAAGCATAAGCCTGGGAAGAAAACAAAGCTGATCCACAGGTCCAGTCTGAGTTCAGAATACATCTAGTCAACCCACTAATTTTATAGACAGGGAAATTGAAGCTTAGAGAGTTTAAGAGTCTACAAAAAAAAGGTTACTCAACTAGTTGATGTGATTGTGAGATGAGTCATAAAGGAAGCAAGGGGGCAGAACTGAAGTCACTAATATTGCAGGACTGAAGATACATACAAAGTAATTGGTATATTGGTTAAGGAGCATTTACCATAGCTCAGTTAATGGTTTTGCCTTCAGTTACAGGTGACTTTCAGTTGTACCTACTGAGGAGCTTGACTAAGATGGTGGATTCCAAAATGTCTTTAGAAAACCATTTGCTTACTCTTCCTTAGAAAGGGTACTTTCCCAGATGATTTGTTTCATCCATTTTTAGCTTGATTTCTAGTTTCACTGCAAAAGGGGAATAAACTGTTGCCTTAATACAACTGCTAAACTTTTGGAAGAGATAGTAGACCAGAAGAATTCAGGGAAAAGAGGAATCAACAGAGATGGCAAGGTTCGTGAGTAGATTCACAGGGAAGTTAGATTTTAGACCAGGTCCTAAACAGAGAGAGAGACTTAAAGAAATAGGTCAGTTGGGACAGAAGAATATAACTTGAGCAAAGTAATTAGCACTCTCTTCTGATCAGAATTAGGAATAGATGTATTCATTTCTTGCTGTTCTTCCTGGTATTTTTCTTTTTCATTATAAAGTTTTGTTTTATTTTGTTTTCCCTGGAATAATCTCTTCATTTTTAGACTCTTAAAGGGTTTTTTTTCCTTTTAAGAAAGTTTTCTTTATAGTTAGAGTCAAGAAATTACTAATAATTCAAACATATCATCAACTGACCTAATAAGAAGTCCAGGTCCACTCCCCAACTGGGTGAGAGGCAAAAGTTCCAAGTACATAAAGAAAAAAAACAAAAAAAAACAAAAAAAAAAAACAAGGTGACTAAAACACAAAAGATATAAAATGTTGGCCAAATAAAAACAGTGTAACTAGAAAATACAGAGTAGGCAGTATTTTCAAAACTGATAAGCCATTAAAACAAAGCAAAACAAACAAAAACCAGACTATGAGAAGCAACAATGAGGGATAAGAGAATCCTGATAAGTTTTAGAAGTCTGTTGTTTTTTTCCCCAAAACATTTTGGAAAGACAAATATACCGTCCAAACATTGTTAATTTTATTGTTGTCTAAATCAAGATAAAAATGGTTAAATTTATTCCAGTCATGGAATCAACAAATCTTAAATGCTAAACTCAGAACCCATTTAGTCAACTTAATAATTTTATAGAGAGAAAAATTTAGGCCTAGAGAGTTGAAGAGTCTATAAAAAGGGTTACTGTGTCAACTAGTCAGTGACACAGTCTGTTTTAGAACCCAGGGTCTAGTCCTTATCCTTAGTCCAGTGTGAATTTAAATACACTGTCCTTATAATCAACATACACAAATCTTATTTCTCTCAAAAGATATCTATAGATACTCAGAAATTATTTGTATCAGAGTCACTATTTTTAAATTATGTTAGAAAACATAATTAACATTGAAATTTGAATCTGGGTCTAACATTTGAAACAGAATATTCACGATCTTTTCTAGCTTTAAGATTCTGCCATAACACATAGAAAGCAGGGAGGGAGAAGAAAGACACACTTGTGTGTCCAAGACCAAATTTTAGCCCCAAATTTCTAGAAGATAATTTTGGTAGAGAAAAAGTCAGGGTTTAAACACTTATCAAATCTGCATAAACTTAGTATAAATAGTTACCACTATGCCAAAAGTTTAAGAAAAATTCCCATCCTCGTTTATATAGCTGACTTCATTATCTCAATTTAAGTCTTTTAATTTCTTTGATATAAAAATCTTTCCTTTGTAGTATAATACTCCCTTGGCCTACAACTGTGCCTTTGGCCATAGCCACGTGTGACACAGCCGTTCTTGTTGCTCATGTGGCCCTACCCCCTTGTAGACTTACTACTCAACTGAGTGTTTTGTGAACGGAGGGCCATATACCCTTCATGTGCCTTCCCCATTTTCAATGGGGACTTCAGGTCTGTCCCTCACTTTTTTTATGACTAATCTCACAATCACACTGGGGGAAAGACAGGTCACTTGTTCCTAATAAAATGTCTCTGACAAAAAGTCAGTTTGTCTCTCGTGTCTGACAATATCACCAAATGATCTCATTTCTGTGGAATTGTAATTACAGCCTCTAATAGAAGATGAGCAATCCCTTTCCTAGTTCTCTTCTCCATGATAATACCACACAGCATTCTAGTCTGGCAAACCAATGGAAGCCTAAAAATTAAACTCCCTGATGTCACAAATTTATTCATTCTGTGCATGCCTATCTCCAAGTTTCTGGATATTTGTGTAGTTTTTGTTGAAGGGCAAAATCAGTTTTGAAGGATAAATTGATGCTTCTGAATGTTGACCTTTTAGGCAAAATAACAGGATGTGAGAGCAGAAAGATCTCCAATGAGGGTGCCCTAAACAAAACCCTCTTCTCATGGTTAAGGAAAATAAAAAGTTAAGATACTTGGTGTGGAGAGAAAAAAGAGACTTATTGTACTCACTCAAATGTTTCTATCTCCCTCAAATGAGACACATAATGGTTTTATGTGACCATAATCATACTGAGAGGTTTCCTAAGCATATATTCAATGGCAGAGGTGAGAGTAAGATCTGTCATTCACAAAGTCAATCACAGAGCTGTCTTCAGGACAGTCTTCATTTAATTCACCTGCTACTAATGTGCACATGTTGGCTTTGCTTTGTTCCACTATTACCGACATTTACTGAGAGCTTGCCCTGGAACAAACATGATCTCGGTTCTGGGCCAAATCTGATCCACAGCAATCTCTTTCCTCCAATAGATGGCACTCACTCAGGACAACAGTCTTCCTGCGGCCCCTTTCCCAGACTGAAGACAAGGGGAAGGGATGTCCCGACCAATGCACATCTCTCCTGGTTGCTTAAGAACGAACTCTGAGCACAGGCACAGGGGAGATGGGGCAGCAGTGATGACCAGTTTAAACTTGGCTCAATATGTCACAGGCCATAATTGGAAAGCTGGTGGGATGCCTCTCACACCCACCTTCTCCCGGTCTTAGGCCATGTCTCTAATCTGAACTGACTCACTGGGCAGAGATGGACAAAACCAGCTGTTAGCAATGAGGTCATGTTTTTTAAGAAAAAGTTTCCTTTTATTTCTCTGAGTTTCCTGGCATCCAAATTCCACATGGGAATGAATTGAGTTAGAGCAAGTAGACAAACCTTGGATTCAAGCCTTGACTCTGCCAGTGTTAATTATGTAACTTTGGACTTTGCTGGGCCTTAGATTTTTAATCTATAAAATTAACCATTTGTCTGAATCTTCTTTAAAGTCCTTCTAGACCTAAAATACTTTGATGCCATTAGAGTTAGCAGATATAGCAAATAAAAATACAGTATGCCAAGGAGAATTTGAACTTCAGTAAACAATGAAAAAATTTTTTAGTATAATCATGTCTCATGTCCTGTATTTCATCTGGCAAGCTTAGTTTCATGCCTCTCCAGGATAAAAGCAAATACTCTAGCAAAAGGGAAATGCCTATTTTGGGGGAAAGGTTGTCAAAGTTGTTAATATTCTCACATAGATTTACATCAGGAAACATGGCCTCTACTGTGTGGATTGACCTTCCTATTCTAATTAGACAGACTGGCTGTCACTCTGTTCCACCTTGATCAGACAATTTGAAAAGACATCATCAGGGGTACATGCAGGCCCCAGGGTCCCTCTCCTCCCTTCCAAAACTCAGCCCAATGGCTACTTTAAAACAAGATTTCCAGGCCCACAGAAAGGCAAAGGGGAGGCTGAGCTGAAGAAGACAAAAAGAAGAACAATGAGGAAAGAGAAGAATCTGAGATTCACCATCAAATAATCACGAACAGATGAGTCTTAAAATGTAGCATAAACTCCAAGTGGGATCAGAAAAGAAGACTATCAACAAAGATTAAGCCTGGGTGGGAGGAAGGAAGGGCCAGGAAGGTTGAACCCAGTATCACAAGAGACCCAAAAAGGCCTGTGGATAAGAACCTCCAAGTCTTGGCTTGGTTTTCCTTCTATGTTGATTTAATTCTCTGCTAGGTAGGAAATATGAGCGGAACATTCTCATCCAAACCTCACAGAATGCATTCACACAGAAAAACAAGACAACTGGTTACCCCCCAAAAGAGAGAAAAAAAGTACTGAAGGCAGAAAACAAAACCCAAAAATGGCAGATGAAACTGTCCAGACTCTGTGCTTTGGACTGGAAGTCTAGAACCGCATGCATCAATGCAGGCAGTTCGGTGGGCGTCAGAAATTTTGATTGGCTGCTCTGCCTCTTTTTTTTTAATTAACCAATGGGGGAAAACAGGTGACTTATACAAAGTCAGCATTTTTTATTCTTTTGAATATTTTCAAAACATTTTTCTAAATGTCTTGATGGGTTTTGTTTTCTTTAAAGGCAAAGAAGCCAATGTGTTGATGCAAAATCTGAACAAGCTGCAAACACCTGAAGAAAAATTGGATTTTTTATTCAAGAAGTATGCTGAATTGGTAAGATGAGCTCTTTGTGCCAAAGAGGTTCAGGCCCTGGTTGGAGCTGAGAAAAGGCCATTCATTTTTCGGGGACCTCATTAGAGACCATAGCTGGTTACCTCACACAAGCCAAAGCAAGAATCCATAAGAGCAGAATTTTTTTTAAAGGAAAAAGAAAGAGAAAAACTGAGGATAAACAGCACAACCAAGAAAGAGGATAGTGCTGGAGTCTATTGAAGTCTAACCTTCAATTATATGTATAATTTGGGGAACAGAAGAGAGAATTAGAGATCATTGAAAATTGCAGATATTTTAAACTTCTTTTGGGGTTTGTAAGAACACAGAAATATACTCGACCTAAAGGCAAACTTTCATTCAGTTCTTGTGCCTAGGTATTTTGAGGAGCCCCCTCAGGAAGGCAGAGGGATGAGTTTTTCCTACCCTCAGCTTGTGACCCCTTTTCATTTGAGCTTGAAAACTATTCATTCAGTCAGTCAGTCATTCAACCATTCATTTTTCCTCTTTGATCTACATTCTTCTCCCCACCCCACTGTGGCAGTGTTTGATGTGGGTTGCTTTATGCCTAGTTCTAGGTCCTCCCCAGGCAGGGTCCCTCTGAATAAGGCCATTGGGAGGCAGGGAAGCCGCTCAGAGACATCAGAGAATCTGTGAAGGGCACTGCCTCCCCGCCAGTACTCTTCCAATGGGTCAGTTTGGAAAAAGAGGAGGGTTCAGTGAAACCAACCTCTCTGTGAGAGGAGTGCCATTTGAGGTCTGGGCACTACTCCCCAGGGTGTGCGACCCTCCACAGGGATGTGACATTCTCTCACATGATGCTATCCAATGTGCTCCTCCTTCCCATCGGCTTCCTTTTTTTGTTTTAAGATTTTATTTATTTATTTGTCAGAGAGAGAGAGAGAGCACAAGCAGGGGAAGGGGCAGAGGGAGAAGCAGGCTACCCAAAGAGCAGGGAACCCAAGGCAGGGCTCAATGCCAGAATGCTGGGATCATGACCTGAGTCAAAGGCAGACACTTAACAGACTGAGCCACCCAGGCATCCCCCTGGTTGCCTTTAAAAATATATTTTCTTTATTTAAGAAAAAAAAATATTTTCTTTCTTTAAAAAAATATTTTCACTCACTTATGTCTTTTGGACAAGCAGTGACAGGAGAATGACACTACGTCCACAGAGCAAAACACTTCCTCCAAGCGGCAGGCTGAAGGCAGATCTACCTTGCAGCTAATGAAGTTTGGTTCAGAGCCTCTCACTAGCATGGGCCCCTCTGAGGCTCTGGATGCAATTCTCTTTTTTTAATTTTGAGGGTTGTTTCTGTGTGCTTTGTTTTTAAAAGAAAGCCTCCAAAACTGAAAGAACTTCAGGCACACAAGTGCCTCATCTTAACCCTATTGATGGACTGAAGTTTAGCAAGTGACTTGTTTTCTTTCTTTTTCTAACTCCCGTCCTGCGGGCATGTTCCTCCCTTTCTTCTGTCACCTTGCCTCAACTTCTTGGGCTGAACAGTCCTGCAATAAGCCCAGAGGGACTCCGAAACCCTGAGTCAGTGGCTGGTTGTTTAACTATGCCAACAATTTTTAATTGTTTTTTAATCACATAAACCCCATATCATGATGATATGAGAAAAGCTGCAGACACAAGCAAATATATCACTAATCCCATAACCTAAAACACAAACTTTATCTGTCTTCATTCCCAGTTCTGCTATAGAAGAAGATATAATTTTTATAACAATTACTATTATAAGGTTGATACATGATTTGGTATCCAGTTTTGATGACTTATATGATGGACAATTTCCCATGCAGTTTAGAGTCTTTATAATTATATTTTGTAATAGTTGTGTCATTTTTCTATGGAGTGGCCATTATATCCTGGTTCTCTGATTTGGGGACACTGGATTCCTTCTACTGTTTACTTTACCAAGTACTGCTGCACTACACATCGTCATGCATTAGATCTGTTCCTTCTCCTTCGTTTTATGATCCATGATCCCAATCCAGAATTGGGATTACTGAATCAAACTGCATGAATGCCTTTTGGTTTTTCAGGTGTTTTTTAAATGGTCATAGTATTTTCCAAAAGAATGGCAAAAATTTATAAAGTGAGTATCAAGTGTTTCAACTTGTTCTTATCACAGCTTGTTTAACCTTAGCTATTAACCATCCATGAGCAGTTTCAATGCCATAAAATAAGTTTGGTTTCAAAAATATTTTTCCCAAAAATAAGGCCCCCATTCTGGGTCCATCCTTGATCTCTTTGGTACTTTCTAATATCGTTTTCCTTTTGCCCCTCTCATTTACCTCCTTTTACCAAAGCCATTCATATTTCTAGTGCCATGCTCCATACTTGACTAGACTGGGCAGGGTTCCAGCCATATGGGAAGCCGTGGGAGGGGCTGCAGCCCTCAGCAGCACATCAGAGAAGCATCACTTGTCCCATCTGCCTGAGATTCTCTTCCTGAGCCACAGCTGTTCACCCTAGGAACTTCCTCCACCTACTCACCTTCCCAGTCAGGAGTCACCCAATGAAGGTTATCTTTCCAGAGAGCCTGCTCAACTCAAGCCTTACTTACTGTACATTGGCATTTATATCATGTCCTATAATAAACTTTAAAATCCAAAAGGTCATTCTAGAAAAAATGAATAGGAGAAAATTGGCCAAAATCCCATTAAATTCCCTTTTCAGAAAGGAAAAATTGTGAATAATTTCAATCTTCTACTTGGAGACAAAAATCATTGCTCACTGATTTGGATATTAATATTAATATAAAATGTGTCTGACATGTAAGTGTTAACATAGAATAAATCATCAAATTCAAAGCTGTGAATCAAATTGCCACTCTAGCTCACTCACCCTTCCAGATTCTGAATCCTATAATATCACCTACTATTGTTTAATAAGGATACATTTATTTAAAAAGATACCACATGACCTGGAAGAAGTACTTTTTCTAAGTGTCCTCAGTTTTAATGTAGTTACAACAAATCACTAATACTATTCTGATTTAATAATTGGCATTAATTTATTTTAACTTAATAATAAAAAAGGGAGAGCAAGAAAAATAGCAGATAAAAATCTAATATGCCTGTCACAATAGTATAGAAGCACTGTGATGTCTAATTGCATCATTAAATCACTAAGCCAGGATGAAATCTGACTGAAGTTGACTTGGTTGCAATATGTTCACTTTCATTCATTAAGAAACCATATATGGGGGCACCTGGGTGGCTCAATGGATTAAAACCTCTGCCTTCGGCTTGGGTCGTGATTCCAGGGTCCCGGGATCAAGTCCTACATGGGGCTCTCTGCTCAGCGGGGAGCCTGCTTCCACCTCTCTCTCTCTCTGCCTCTCTGCCTACTTGTGATCTCTAACTGTCATATAAATAAATAAAATCTTTAAAAAATATATATGTATTCACAAGTCTGAAGTATTTGAATAAAATTAGCCACAGGCTTTAAAAATTGTCAGAAAGTTAAGGGTTTTTATTTAGAGCATTCAAGAGAGACCTAGCTAAATGTCAAAGGTATATAATTTTGCAGTAAAACTAGAACATTACGTGGTTGATAAGCAAGTGAAGTCATCTCTTCCAACGTATGAAACCCACGTAGGGTATCCTCCTCCTGGTGCTCAGGTAAATCCATATGGGGCAGTGCTCCCCCACCAGGTACAGTAGTCAATGTCTGTCTGGAGATGTTATGAATGCTACGATTGTAGGGGGTAATATTGGCATCCAGTAGGCTGGGGACAAGGATGTGGCTAAAGAGCCTGCAATGCCCAAGATAGCCCCTCACAACAAGAAATTACGTGGCCCAAAGTCTAAATCAATAGTAAATTTCAGAATATATAACAATATGTAAATTTCAGAAAGAGATAATAGGTCATTCAAAATCCAAATATATCTTATTTATCTTGCAACTCTCTCTCTCTAAAAAAATTTTTTACCTCTGCCTTCGGCTCAGGTCATGATCCTGGGGTCTTGGGATCAAGCCCCACGTCGGGCTTTCTGCTCCACAGAAAGCTTCCACCTCTCTCTCTCTGCCTGCCTCTCTGCCTACTTGTGATCTCTGTCTGTCAAATAAGTAAATGAAGTCTTTAAAAAAATAAAATAAAATAAATTTAAAAATTAAAAAATTTTAATTAAAAATATTGAAAAACAAAAGAGGGGAGGCACCTGGGTGACTCAGTGGGTCAAGCATCCAACTCTTGATTTCTGTTCAGGTCATGATCTTAGGGAACTGTGCCTGGAGCTCTGTGCCCAGTAGGGAGTCTGCCTGAAATTCTCTCTCTCCCTCTTCCTCTGCCTGTTCCCCCACTTTTTCTCTCTAAAAAAAAGAAAGAAAGAAAGAAGGAAAGAAAGAAAGAAAGAAAGAAAGAAAGAAAGAAAGAAAGAAAGAAAGAAAGAAAGAAAGAAAGAAAGGAAGGAAGAAAGAAAGGAAGAAAGAAAGAAAGAAAAAGAAAAGAAATGGAAAAAAAATCCAAATATAAGCACAAATATAACTATGGTCCAAAATGAAAAAACTTATCCATCCTGTTTGAAGACATGGAAACTGAGGCATACATGAGTGTTCATATCATGTGTGTCATCACTTGCATCAGGCTCTTGAGGGCACAAGGAACACCTGGGGTCCAAAAGCCCCAACAGTCTCTCAAGGCTTTTCCTCCCCTTGAGTCAATAAGGTCATAATCAAGACAAACACCCTCCTGGATTAAGCATCATTCGGGCACTCAGGGAACTGAGTCCAGCAAAGGAAAGGCTCTGGACGAAGAGCTGTCTTTGCAGACAGCCTCACTGACTATCCACCTGAGATCAACCTGCCTGGAGTGTGCTGTCTCGGGTGGATTGACTGATTGATCCCCAAACTCCCCACACTGGAACTGGAATTCCATTCAACATTGCCAAATTCAGCAAACGAAAATACAGGACACCCAGTTACATTTGCATTTCAGATAAATAATTTTTTTTTTCACTAAAATTGTCCAATGCAATACTTTTGATATGCTTTTACTAAAATTTAATTTCTTAATTATTTGAAATTCAAGTGTAACTGGATGTCCCACATTTTATCTTGCAACTCTATCCCAGAAGTATAGCACCCCAAGATGAAACATCCCATGGGACGCGGGCTTCATTTTCCATGTCAACCCTAATACTTTGTGGTAGCTGCTGGAGGAGTGTGAGAAGAGACCCCAGCTAAGGTTGACAAAAGCATGCATGTCATGATGTGTTGGCCATAAGCGTGGAGGGTGGAGGTAGGGTGGTCGGAGGGCAGGGCATGTTAAGGATACTTGCCATTCATGCTGTTGAACTGTGCAGCTTCTACTTCTGAAGTTGGCGGAAAATTGCCGATGCTGGGTAGTTGAGAGGTCTTTTCTCTTCTCCCTCTGTTTCACAAATCACAGACTTCATCTTCCATTTTATGAGGAAGCTGTTTTGTGCTTTCCTATTAAAAAAAAAATTGCTCTGTTTGTTTTGAGAAAGAATTGTGAGACCAAATATACACCAAGCAGACACACTGTGGACCACTGCACCAAGACAAGGCATTATCATGAATTCTGAGAGCCTACAGATTCCAAGATGTGCCCTTCCATATTGACCAGTGGCACTGGAGAGACTCAAGAGAAAGGAAATTATTTCTGACACCAAAAAGAAGATCAGAGTAAGAAAGGATTGTTATAATGATAAGGGAAAAGCTATAAGAGATATGTTCTAAAAGCTGTATCTACAAGTATCGCCAAGTCCCATTTATGAGGTTTATTTGACTGCAGAGGGTTGGCCATGATAACAAAAAAAAAAATGTTTCCAACAACCACAGAGTGGTCTTTAGGTATTTCCTCTTTTGCTGCTTTTCTGTCAACTCAAAAGCGATTCCTGCCATTTTCTTTCATGTTTGCACCCCTTGTGTCTAGCTGGACGAACACCGCACTGAGCAAAAGAAGTTAAAGCTCTTACAAAAGAAACAGGTACAAATCCAAAAGGAAAAGGACCAGTTACAAAGTGAGCACAGCAGAGCTGTCCTCGCAAGGAGCAAACTGGAGAGTCTATGCCGGGAGTTGCAGAGACACAACAAGACACTGAAGGTATGTATCACCACCGCTCTGAAAAACACACTTTTTGACATGCTGCATAGACACAGGCTTCTTCCACTCATGGAAAGAGCATGAGTTTCTGACCTACAATAAGTTATTTTAACTCCCCAAGGCTGTTTTCTCATCCTTAAAATGGGGATTATATTATATTACTGTGTGGCCAGGGAAAAATTAAATGAGGTCATATACATAGGGTTCTCTGTAGTATCTGACCCAGAGCAGGCTCCCAATAAAATGTGTGCCATCCCCCTTGCTTTTTTATTACTTCAAGTTTGTTTTATTATTTAAGGTAAGACTCAGATCTACTGTTTAAAATACAAATTTGTAAAAATACAACAGTTTTTGTATTATAATGAAATCTGCAGGACATGAGAAAAATGGACATAAAGCTATCTGACATTAAATAGCAAGATTGAGAGCCAAAAAGTCAAAAGTCAGCTGAAAAAGAAGCTACTTGGAAAACCACTGAAGCTCTTCAGACTTAATTATTCAATCTAAAGATAATGGACTGATCACTTCATTCAGTCTGCATGGATTTCATTAATTATAGCATAAGCCTGTAGCAGTGTGCCTAATTTGATTACATATAGACACTAGCTCCATTCAATGAAGCAAGAATCAGGGCTCTCCAAGATAATACTACAGGCATCCACAATCCCCTTTCCAGTTGAAGATCTTAAATGTTTTGACAAACAATAATTAATTAGACACCAACATTTCCATGAGATAGTTATTATTACATGCATTTAGAAGGCGATCCTTTAAGAAGCAAGAGATTAAGATCACTGCTGAGTCTGCACAACAGGGTTGGGAAAAAAACTAGAAGAGAATCATGGCTCTTCATATTCTAGATTGGTTTCTGATATCTGGGAAATGGAAGGCCAGCCTGGTAAACTATAACCCTTAGATCACAAGTTGTAGGAGAAGGGCATCTGGCATCTATTCAGTCATTGCCCTGGGGACAGTCAGAAATGCAGGTTAAATGGGGGCCTGGGAATGAGAGCATTATTCTGTACTTGAGATACATATTCAAGTAAATAGCACTGTGTGTTTACATAAGTAGTGTTATATTGTAAGGAGATAAAAATTAAATCAGATAAGAGTAGAAAGGTTATCAACAAGGATATTTGAAGAATGGGATGGGCTGCCTAGGTGGATCCATTGGTTAACTCTTGACTTTGACTCAGGTGGTGAGTTCAGGGTCATGAGATCCAGCCCCATGTTGGGCTACAGGCTGGGCGGGGAGCCTACTTAAGATTCTCTCTCTCCTGATGCCCCTCCCCCTTCTAAAAGTAATTAAATAATTACTTAATTAAAAAATGGGATCATGTGGCTTGGGCTCTTTGAGTAGCATTCAAAGACAGAATGATGGAAGTTAAGGAGACCCGGTACATATAACCACACACCCTCACTAATGGCCTCCAGTTACTGGCAATGAAATTCAGTATCATTATTACACTAGAACATGTGCTAAGTGCCTTACATATGTTGTTTTATTTTATCTTCACAACAACCTTGCCAGGGTTAATATTAATAGCTCCATCTTGTTGCTAAATAAACTGAGACTTGGCAATCTAAATCAGTTGTCCTAAGGTCATGCATATATTAAGTATCAAAATCAGGCTTCAGATTCAAAATATTTTCCGAGTTCCCTCCTCAGTTTTTCTTTGACCCATGGATTATTTAGAAGTGTTGCTTAATTTTTATGCCCCATGATATATGATCTATCAATGAACATACTATACACACTTGGAAAGAAGGTATGTTCTTCAAATGTCAGGTATAATTTTGCATAAGCAACAATTAGTCTTAGATCATTTAGGTTTTTACTGAATTTTTGTCCAGTTGTTCTATCAATTACTGAGGAAATCTCCTAATATAATTAAAAATCTCCTAGTATAATTGGAAAACTGTCTACTTCTCCTTTTAATTATGTAACCGTTTGCTTCATGTATTTTGAAGTATTAATTTGACATTTGTGATTGTTATGTCTCCTTGATAAATTGTTTAATTGCTGTGAAATGTCCTTCAGTAATGATCTTTTTCTTGATGTCTACATTAACTGATATCAGTAAAGCCCCTCCAGTTTTCTTACTCTTATTGTTTTCATGGTATATCTCCTTTCATCCTTATTTCCAAACCTCGCCTTTATATATAAAGTGAACCTCTTATAGACAGAATATAGTTAGACCTTGTTTATTTTCATTCTTATGATATCTGTTAGAGTACTAGTCCATTAACATACAGTGTAATTATTAGTGTGGTTAGATAGGCTTCTACTATTTTGTTATTTTTCACTATTTGTCCTCTCTGTTTTCTGGTCCTCTATTTTTTTCCCCATCTTCTTTTGGATTATTTGAATATTTTAAAAATTCTATACTAATTTATCTCTTGGATTTCAAGTTATACTTCTTTGTATTTTCAGTGGTTGGTCTGTGATTACTTAAACATTTGTAACATTCCAGTCAAGCTAGAGCTAATAGTGTCTCACTTTATATAATGCGTATAAACACTGCAACCTAAATAGGTCCATTTACTGCCCCCCCTTCAAACTATTATTGTTATATGCATTACATTTGCATATGTTTATAAAGGGATCATGACCTAGGCACCCAGGCACCCCTGTTCGACCTTTTCCTATTGTCCCACAAGTCCTTCAGTCTCTTGTATGTTCTTCACCAATCTTCTTTCTTCTATCTTCAGATTAGATCATTTATATTGGTCTAGCATGACACTAACTGATTCTTTTCTCTGTCATCTCCATTCTCCTCTAAGTCCACCCAGTGATCTGAAAATTTCATATTTTGCTGCTTTAACTCCAAAATTTCCATTTGGTTCTTTCTTACAGATTTTTTTTTTCCTCTCTTGAGATTTCCAATCTTTTCATTCATTAAGATAGTATTTTCCTTTATAGTTACTAAGCATACTTATAATACCTGTTTTTAAATTCTCATTTGCTAATTCCACATCTGGGTCACTATGAAATAGGCTTCCTCTTATTATCTTTCCTTATAAGAATGGGCCACATTTTCTTAACTCTTCATACATCTAGTCATTGTAGACTGTATCCTGGATGTTGCAGTTGTTGTGCTGTGGAGCAACTATACTACAACTATACCATTATACTCCCTGAAAATGTTGTCATTCTTTTTAAGCAGGCATTTAACTTGATTAGAGTCAAATTACAAATTCCCTCTCTTGGGCAGCAGCTCAAACTCAGTTCATTTCTTTTTTTCTCATTAGGCTGCTTTGAGTCTACCCTGCACATGTGTGTTTCAGGGTCAGCCAAAGATTTGAGCAGAATTTATTCACAGAATTTAGGGTTCTTTTTCTTTTTTTCTCTCTCTCTCACTCTCTTTTTTGGGACTCTCCCATCATCTTCCAGGAGCTATAGCTGCCCAGAGTGCTTCATTCTTCACATCGGAAAAATGGTAGGTAGGTTTTCTATGAGAGTTTTACCCATCCCATGCAGATGCTAATTTCAGTCTGCATTCAAGCTACAAGCTAGAAAAAGAGAGAGAGAGAGAGAAACTTAGAGTATACCATTCCCTATTTATAGGTGTTAGCTTCCCTCTAGCTTTTGCCTGACTCTATCTCTAGTTCTCCAGTGTTTTTAAATAGTTATTTCTTGCATTTTGTCCACACCTTATACTTATTATGCATAGAAGTGTCAAAGCAGTATGAGCTTCCTTGGCCATACTAGTAAAACAACCTAAGTATATCTGCATCTAAAATCCATGTGTTAGGAACTTGGGAAGATATAGAAAAAGAATGCATGCCAAACTTTTCCACACACACACACACACACACACACACACACACACACAAATAGCAACTATTACTATTCTGTATTAAAACTGATTCTTCAGTAAGTAAAAAAAAAAAAAAAAAAAACCCACAAAAGCTCATAATTTAGGATCATGTAAAAAGAGACAGATGAAAGTCTGAGACATGGGTTTATTTCAATAAAATACTCATATATTTGAAGCAATAAATGTGAACTTCGAACTACTGAAAAAGAACTGGCTAGTTAGAGATAGGTAAGTGTTTTGGGGAATATGATTTTAGTAAATAAGTAGGATTTGTTATCAGAGTATCATAGAATTTTAACATGGAAAGGACTATAAGACTCACCTAGTCCATGTTACTCGTGCCTGTATGTAAATTAATAATTTACTGATTCACTGAATAAGCACTCACTGGATATCTATGAATGGTGTGCCAGGCACAGCACCAGTTCTAAGATGCACAGTGCTACTTGCACAGTCTGTTTTCTTAGTAATTTCAGTATTGCCCTTCAATCTTATTTGCATTATTAATTTCCGTTTTGAATAATGTACTTGATAAGAAAATTTTTTTCTCTGACATCAGCCAAATGATTACAAATTCTTTCCCAAAAGAGTCAAATTTTATAAGATTTCTCTAGTTTTTTTCTCCCAATGAGAAACGGTGTACTGCGAAATGCAAAATGCTGCTTTGTGAGCCAGGATTCAGCACTATAATGGTTTGGCCTGTGTTTAAACCATCTTAACACCCACACCTTCTTTCTGTAGCCAGTTGCCAGTGACAAGCTCAAACTTGCAGATTATCCTGGGGTGTTTCTTTCATTTACTCATTCATTCATGGATGCAATAGTTATAAACACAAACGGCATGCAGATCATGGTCTATAGTTCTACAGCTAGGAACCTATTGACTTCTTCTTCTTCTTCTTCTTTTTTTCCTCCATTTTTTTAAAAATTTCTTTTCAGCGTAACAGTATTCATTGTTTTTGTACCACACCCAGTGCTCCATGCAATTCGTGCCCTCCTTAATACTCACCACCTGGTTCTCCCAACCTCCCACCTCCTGCCCCTTCAAAACCCTCAGGTTGTTTTTGAGAGTCCATAGTCTCTCATGGTTCACCTCCCCTTCCAATTTCCCTCAACTCCCTTCTCCTCTCCATCTCCCCATGTCCTCCATGTTATTTCTTTGCTCCACAAATAAATGAAACCATATGATAATTGACTCTCTCTGCTTGACTTATTTCACTCAGCATAATCTCTTCCAGTCCCATCCATGCTGCTACAAAAGTTGGGTATTCATCCTTTCTGATGGAGGCATAATACTCCATAGTGTATATGGACCACATCTTCCTTATCCATTCGTCCGTTGAAGGGCATCTTGGTTCTTTCCACAGTTTGGCAACCATGGCCATTGCTGCTATAAACATTGGGGTACAGATGGCCCTTCTTTTTACTACATCTGTATCTTTGGGGTAAATACCCAGTAGTGCAATTGCAGGGTCATAAGGAAGCTCTATTTTTAATTTCCTGAGGAATCTCCACAATGTTTTCCAAAGTGGCTGCACCAACTTGTATTCCCACCAATAGTTAAGAGGGCTCCCCTTTCTCCACATCCTCTCCAACACATGTTGTTTCCTGTCTTGCTAATTTTGGCCATTCTAACTGGTGTAAGGTGGTATCTCAATGTGGTTTTAATTTGAATCTCCCTAATGGCTAGTGATGATAAACATTTTTTCATGTGTCTGATAGCCATTTGTATGTCTTCATTGGAGAAGTGTCTGTTCATCTCTTCTGCCCATTTTTTTATATGATTATCTGTTTTGTGTGCATTGAATTTGAGAAGTTCTTTTTTTTTTTTCTTTGATATTGGTATTTTTTTTCAATTTTTTATTTTTTAAAAACATATATTTTTAACCTCAGGGGTACAAGTCTGTGAATCGCCAGGTTTACACACTTCACAGCACTCACCAAAGTACATACCCTCCCCAATGTCCATAACCCTTCCCCCCTTCTCCTAACCCCCTCCCCCCAGCAACCCTCAGTTTGTTTTGTGAGATTAAGAGTCACATATGGTTTGTCTCCCTCCCAATCCCCTCTTGTTTCATTTATTATTCTCCTACCCCCTTAAGCCCCCATGTTGCATCACCACTTCCTCATATCAGGGAGATCATATGATAGTTGTCTTTCTCCGCTTGACTTATTTCGCATGATACGCTCTAGTTCCATCCACGTTGTCGCAAATGGCAAGATTTCATTTCTTTTGATGGCTGTATAGTATTCCATTGTGTATATATACCACATCTTCTTTATCCATTCATATGTTGATGGACATCTACGTTCTTTCCATAGTTTGGCTATTGTGGACATTGCTGCCATAAGCATTCAGGTGCACGTGCCCCTTCGGATCACTACGTTTGTATCTTTAGGGTAAATACCCAGTAGTGCAATTGCTGGGTCATATGGCAGTTCTATTTTCAACATTTTGAGGAACCTCCATGCTGTTTTCCAGAGTGGTTGCACCAGCTTGCATTCCCACCAACAGTGTAGGAGGGTTCCCCTTTCTCCGCATCCTCGCCAGCATCTGTCATTTCCTGACTTGTTAATTTTAGCTACTCTGACTGGTGTGAGGTGATATCTCATTGTGGTTTTGATTTGTATTTCCCTGATGCCAAGTGATATGGAGCACTTTTTCATGTGTCTGTTGGCCATCTGGATGTCTTCTTTGCAGAAATGTCTGTTCATGTCCTCTGCCCATTTCTTGATTGGATTATTTGTTCTTTGGGTGTTGAGTTTCCTAAGTTCTTTATAGATTTTGGACACTAGTCCCTTATCTGATATGTCGTTTGCAAATATCTTCTCCCATTCTGTCAGTTGTCTTTTGGTTTTGTTCACTGTTTCCTTTGCAGTGCAAAAGCTTTTGATCTTGATAAAATCCCAATAGTTCATTTTTACCCTTGCTCCCCTTGCCTTTGGCGATGTTCCTAGGAAGATGTTGCTGCGGTTGAGGTCGAAGAGGTTGCTGCCTGTGTTCTCCTCAAGGATTTTGATGGATTCCTTTCTCACACTGAGGTCCTTCATCGATTTTGAGTCTATTTTCGTGTATGGTGTAAGGAAATGGTCCAATTTCATTTTTCTGCATGTGGCTGTCCAATTTTCCCAACACCATTTATTGAAGAGGCTGTCTTTTTTCCATTGGACATTCTTTCCTGCTTTGTCAAAGATTAGTTGACCATAGAGTTGAGGGTCTATTTCTGGGCTCTCTATTCTGTTCCATTGATCTATGTGTCTGTTTTTGTGCCAGTACCATGCTGTCTTGATGATGACAGCTTTGTAATAGAGCTTGAAGTCCAGAATTGTGATGCCACCAACTTTGGCTTTCTTTTTCAATATTCCTTTGGCAATTCGAGGTCTTTTCTGGTTCCATATAAATTTTAGGATTATTTGTTCCATTTCTTTGAAAAAGATGGATGGTACTTTGATAGGAATTGCATTAAATGTGTAGATTGCTTTAGGTAGCATAGACATTTTCACAATATTTATTCTTCCAATCCAGGAGCATGGAATGTTTTTCCATTTCTTTGTGTCTTCCTCAATTTCTTTCATGAGTACTTTATAGTTTTCTGAGTACAGATTCTGTGCCTCTTTGGTTAGGTTTATTCCTAGGTATCTTATGGTTTTGGGTTCAATTGTAAATGGAATTGACTCCTTAATTTATCTTTCTTCTGTCTTGTTGTTGGTGTAGAGAAATGCAACTGATTTCTGTGCATTGATTTTATATCCTGACACTTTACTGAATTCCTGTACAAGTTCTAGCAGTTTTGGAGTGGAGTCTTTGGGGATTTCCACATATAGTATCATATCATCTGCAAAGAGTGATAGTTTGACCTCTTCTTTGCTGATTTGGATGCCTTTAATTTCTTTTTGTTGTCTGATTGCTGAGGCTAGGACCTCTAGTACTATGTTGAATAGCAGTGGTGATAATGGACATCCCTGCCATGTTCCTGACCTTAGCGGAAAAGCTTTCAGTTTTTCTCCATTGAGAATGATATTTGGGGTTTTTATAAATGGCTTTGATAATATTGAGGTATGTGCCCTCTATCCCTACACTTTGAAGAGTTATGATCAGGAAGGGATGCTATACTTTGTCAAATGCTTTTTCAGCATCTATCGAGAGTATCATATGGTTCTTGTTCTTTCTTTTATTGATGTGTTGTATCACATTGACTGATTTGCGGGTGTTGAAACAACCTTGCAGCCCTGGAATAAATCCCACTTGGTCGTGGTGAATAATCCTTTTAATGTACTGTTGAATCCTATTGGCTAGTGTTTTGGTGAGAATTTTTGCATCTGTGTTCATCAAGGATATTGGTCTATAGCTGTCTTTTTTGATGGGATCCTTGTCTGGTTTTGGGATCAAGGTGATGCTGGCCTCATAAAATGAGTTTGGAAGTTTTCCTTCCATTTCTATTTTTTGGAACAGTTTCAGGAGAATAGGAATTAGTTCTTCTTTAAATGTTTGGTAGAATTCTCCCGGGAAGCCATCTGGTCCTGGGCTTTTGTTTGTTTGGAGATTTTTAATGACTGTTTCAATCTCCTTACTGGTTATTGGTCTGTTCAGGCTTTCTATTTCTTCCTGGTTCAGTTGTGGTAGTTTATATGTTTCTAGAAATGCATCCATTTCTTCCAAGTTGTCAAATTCATTGGCGTAGAGTTGCTCATAGTATGTTCTTATAATTGTCTGTATTTCTTTGGTGTTAGTTGTGATCTCTCCTCTTTCATTCATGATTTTATTTATTTGGGTCCTTTCTCTTTTCTTTTTGATAAGTCTGGCCAGAGGTTTATCAATTTTATGAATTCTTTAAAAAAAAACCAGCTCCTAGTTTCATTGATTTGTTCTATTGTTTTTTTGGTTTCTATTTCATTGATTTCTGCTCTGATCTTTATTTCTCTTCTCCTGCTGGGTTTAGAGTTTCTTTCTTGTTCTTCTCCAGTTCCTTTAGGTGTAGTGTTAGGTTGTGTACTTGAGAACTTTCTTGTTTCTTGAGAAAGGCTTGTACTGCTGTATATTTTCCTCTCAGGACTGCCTTTGTTGTGTCCCACAGATTTTGAACAGTTGTGTTTTCATTATCATTTGTTTCCATGAGTTTTTTCAATTCTTCTTTAATTTCCTGGTTGACCCATTTATTCTTTAGAAGGATGCTGTAAGTCTCCATGTATTTTGGTTCTTTCCAAACTTCCTCTTGTGGTTGAGTTCTAGCTTCAGAGCATTGTGGTATGAAAATATGCAGGGAATGGTCCCAATCTTTTGATATTGGTTGAGTCCTGATTTGGGACCGAGGATGTGATCTATTCTGGACAATGTTCCTTGTGCACTAGAGAAGAATGTGTATTCTGTTGCTTTGGGATGAAATGTTCTGAATATATCTGTGATGTCCATCTGGTCCAGTGTGTCATTTAAGGCCTTTATTTCCTTGTTGATCTTTTGCTTGGATGATCTGTCCATTTCAGTGAGGGGAGTGTTAAAGTCCCCTACTATTATTGTATTATTGTTAATGTGTTTCTTTGATTTTGTTATTAATTAGTTTATATAGTGGGCTGCTCCCATGTTGGGGGCATAGATATTTAAAATTGTTAGATCTTCTTGTTGGACAGACCCTTTGAGTATGATATAGTGTCCTTCCTCATCTCTTATTATAGTCTTTGGCTTAAAATCTAATTGATCTGAGATAAGGATTACCACTCCTGCTTTCTTCTGATGTCGTTTAGTATGGTAAATTCTTTTCCACCCCCTCACTTTAAATCTGGAGGTGTCTTCGGCTTAAAATGAGTTTCTTGTAGGCAACATATAGATGGGTTTGGTTTTTTACCCATTCTGATACCCTGTGTCTTTTGATTGGGGCATTTAGCCCATTAACATTTAGGGTAACTATTAAGAGATATGAATTTAGTGCCATTGTATTGCCTGTAAGGTGACTGTTACTGTATATTGTCTCTGTTCCTTACTGATCTACCACTTGTAGGCTCTCTCTTTGCTTAGAGGACCCCTTTCAATATTTCCTGTAGAGCTGGTTTGGTGTTTGCAAATTCTTTCAGTTTTTGTTTGTCCTGGAAGCTTTTAATCTCTCCTTCTATTTTCAATGATAGCCTAGCTGGATATAGTATTCTTGGATGCATGTTTTTTTCGTTTAGTGCTCTGAATATATCATGCCAGCTCTTTCTGGCCTGTCAGGTCTCTGTGGATAAGTCTGCTGCCAATCTAATATTTTTACCATTGTATTTTACAGACTTCTTTTCCTGGGCTGCTTTCAGGATTTTCTCTTTGTCGCTAAGACTTGTAAACTTTACTATTAGTTGATGGGGTGTGGGCCTATTCTTATTGATTTTGAGGGGCATTCTCTGAACCTCCTGAATTTTGATGCTTGTTCCCTTTGCCATATTGGGGAAATTCTCCCCAATAATTCTCTCCAGTATACCTTCTGCTCCCCTCTCTCTTTCTTCTTCTTCTGGAATCCCAATTATTCTAATGTTGTTTCATCTTATGGTATCACTTATCTCTCGAATTCTCCCCTCATGGTCCAGTAGCTGTTTGTCCCTCTTTTGCTCAGCTTCTTTATTCTCTGTCATTTGGTCTTCTATATTGCAAATTCTTTCTTCTGCCTCATTTATCCTAGTAGTGAGAGCCTCCATTTTTTATTGCACCTCACTAATAGCTTTTTTGATTTCAACTTTGTTAGATTTAAGTTCTTTTATTTCTCGAGAAAGGGCTTTAATATCTCCCGAGAGGGTTTCTCTAATATCTTCCATGCCTTTTTCGAGCCTGGCTAGAACCTTGAGAATTGTCATTCTGAACTCTAGATCTGACATATTCCCAATGTCTGTATTGATTAGGTCCCTAGCCTTCAGTAGTGCCTTTTGTTCTTTTTTTTTTTTTTTTTTTTTTTTTTGGTGAATTTTTCCGCCTTGTCATTTTGTCCAGATAAGAGTATATGAAGGAGCAAGTAAAATACTAAAAGGGTGGCAACAACCCCAGGAAAATATGCTTTAACCAAATCAGAAGAGATCCCAAATTGTGAGGGGGGAGAAAGGGGATAAAAAGAGGTTCAGAAAGAAAGAAAGAAGAAAGAAGAAAAGAAAAGAAAAGAAAAGAAAAGAATTAAGAAAAGAAAATGAATAAAGAAAAGTATAAAAAAGAAAAAATATATATGTATATACATATATATATTAGATAAACTAGTTAAACATTAAAAAAGAAAAGGATAAAAGTTAAAAAAATTTAGGAGAAGAAGTGAAAAAAAAATGAATAAGAAAAAAAAATTAAATTAACTGCAAGACTAAAGAATCATAGGGAGAAAGCCATGAGTTCCGTGCTTTGCATTCTCTTCCTCTGGAATTCTGCTGCTCTCCTTGGTATTGAAACTGCACTCCTTGGTAGGTGAACTTGGTCTTGGCTGTATTTCTTGTTGATCTTCTGGGGGAGGGGCCTGTTGTAGTGATTCTCAAGTGTCTTTGCCCCAGGCAGAACTGCACAGCCCTACCAGGGGCCGGGCTGAGTGATCCTCTAGGATTTGCTTTTGGGAACTTTTGTTCCCTGAGCACTTTCCGTAGAGTTCTGGAGGACGGGAATACAAATGGTGGCCTCCTGGTCTCCGGCCCAGAGGAGCCGAGAGCCCGGGGCCCCACTCCTCAGTGCGCCATCAGAGAACAGCGTCCAGTAACTCCTGTCTGCCTGACCTCCAGCCGTGCTCCAAGCTCACCAAGCCTGCGACCAGTTCAAGGTAACCTCGAGCTGTGAGCTCACTGTCGGCTCTGTCTCTGTAGCCAGCTTCCCCGTTCTAATACCTGTAAGCTCTGTGACACTCAGACACCCCCGATCCTTCTGTGACCCTGCGGGACCCGAGGTCACGCTGACCCCGCATGGGCTTCACCCCGGTTTAGCCTCTGGAGCGATGTCCCTCAGCGGAACAGACTTTTAAAAGTCCTGATTTTGTGCTCCGTTGCTCCACCGCTTGCCGGGAGCCGGCCCCTCCCCCCAGGGTCTATCTTCCTGTCCCTTTGGATTCACTTCTCCACCAGTCCTACCTTTCAGAAAGTGGTTGATTTTCTGTTTCTAGAATTGCTGTTATTCTCTTCAATCTGCCAATGGAGTTGTAGGTGTTTGCACTCTAGATAAGCTATCTAGCTGATCTCCTGCTATCTGAAGTAGGCTCAGCCTGCTACTTCTCCACCATCTTGACTCCTCCTCCAAGAAGTTCTTCATAGATCCTGGATATCAACCTTTTGTCTGTACTGTCATTTGCAAATATCTTCTCCCATTCCATGGGTTGCCTCTTTGTTTTGTTGACTGTTTCCTTTGCTGTGCAGAAGTTTTTGATCTTGATGAAGTCCCAAAAGTTCATTTTTGCTTTTTTTTCCTTTGCCTTTGGAGACATATCTTGAAAGAAGTTGCTGTGGCTGATATCAAAGAGGTTACTGCCTATGTTTTCCTCTAAGATTCTGATGGATTCCTGTCTCACATTGAGGTCTTTTATCCATTTCAAGTTTATCTTTGTGTACAGTATAAGAGAATGGTCGAGTTTCATTCTTCTACATATAACTGTCCAATTTTCCCAGCACCATTTATTGAAGAGACTGCCTTTTTCCACTGTGTATTTTTTCCCTGCTTTGTCAAAGATTATTTGACTATAGAGTTGAAGGTCCATATCTGGGCTCTCTCCTCTGTTCCACTGGTCTATGTGTCTGTTTTTATGCCAGAACCATGCTGTCTTGGTGATCACAGCTTTGTAGTAAAGCTTGAAATCAGGTAACGTGATGCCGCCAATTTTATTTTTGTTTTTCAACATTTCCTTAGCAATTAGGGGTCTCTTCTGATTCCAAACAAGTTTTAGGATTATTTGCTCCAGCTCTTTGAAAAATACCGGTGGAATTTTGATTGGAATGGCATTAAAAGTATAGATTGCTCTAGGCAGTATAGACATTTTAACAATGTTTATTCTTCTGATCCAAGTACATGGAATTGTCTTCCATCTTTGTGTCTTCTTCAATCTCTTTCATGACTGTTCTGTAGTTCCTCGAGTACAAATCCTTTACCTCTTTGGTTGGGTTTATTCCCAAGTATCTTATGGTTCTTGGTACTATAGTAAATGGAATCAATTCTCTAATTTACCTTTCTGTATTTTCATTGTTAGTGTATAAAAAAGCCACTGATTTCTGTACATTGACTTTGGAAAACTATAAACTCCCAAAATTGAACCAGGAAGAAATTGACAACCTGAATAGGCTGATATCTAGTAACGAGATTGAAGCAGTGATCAAAAACCTCCCAAAAAACAAGAGCCCAGGACCTGAGAGATTCCCTGGGGAATTCTACCAAACTTTCAAAGAAGAAATAATACCTATTCTTCTGAAGCTGTTTCAAAAAATTGAAGCAGAAGGAAAACTTCCAGACTCTTTTTATGAAGCCAGCATTACCCTGAGCCCCAAAGCAGGCAAAGACCACATGAAAAAGGAGAATTTCAGACCAATATCACTGATGAATATGGATGCTAAGATTCTCAACAAGATCCTAGCAAACAGGATCCAACAGCACATTAAAAAGATTATCCACCATGACCAGGTGGGATTCATCCTTGGGTTGCAAGGATGGTTCAACATTTACAAATCAATCAATGTGATAGAACAAATCAATAAGAGAAGAGAAAAGAACCACATGGTCCTCTCAATTGATGCAGAAAAAGCATTTGACAAAATCCAGCATCCGTTCCTGATTAAAACGTTTCAAAGTATAGGGATAGAGGGAACATTCCTGAACTTCACAAAATCTATCTTTGAAAGACCCACAGTAAATATCATCATCAATGGGAAAAAGCTTGCAGCCTTCCTGCTGAGCTCAGGGACATGACAAGGATGCCCACCCTCACCACTCTTGTTCAACATAGTATAAGAAGTCCTAGCAACAGCAATCAGACAACAAAGAGAAATAAAAGGTATCCAAATTGGCAATGAAGAAGTCAAACTCTTTCTCTTCACAGATGACATGATTCTTTATATGGAAAATCCAAAAGACTCCACCCCCAAACTACTAGAACCCATACAGCAATTCAGTAACATGGCAGGATACAAAGTCAATGTACAGAAACCTGTTGACTTCTAAGCTAAGCTAAAGCAGTAAGGAGACAATGACTATATATATATATATATATATATATATATATATATATATATATTATTATATATAATATATATATATATATTCAATGACTCTTACCAAATGGCTATAATCATGCTTGGTGAAATATATATAGTGAGTATTGGCATACAAAGATCACGGAAATAACATCTCAGTTAATATCTTCAGATTATAAAGTGCGGTTATTTCCTATAATATTCCTAAGAAATGTTTTTGTGACTTAATTATGATTCAGATATCAGGAGATTTATTGGAGTAGAGAATATGTTAATACTGTAGAGGAAAGAGGATACCTAATGGTAAGTTAATGTATTTTCAGAGCATAATTCTTAGCATCAGTTCTTATTTTGATCACATTATTCTACTATCATAATACAGATTTGCACAATTACTTCTATTTAAATCATTTATTTCTTTTTAAAAATCCTGTTACATAATTTGATCACAGAAGGCAACTAAATGCAGTATAATTTTCCTTGCCAACCATGAAGCAAGCTTTCATAATAACAATTAGTCAGAACTGAAAGGCATCCTAAAATGCCTATATCATTTTTCAGCAGTGTCTCTATCTTTGGTATGATATAGCAAGATTAAACCCTTTGATTCTAAAAGAATGAGAGGAATCATCACAAAGCAAATAATTCTCAGTATAGATATGGGGGAAATTTGGGCACATTGTTGGTAGTTAGCAATGAAGGGAGGGTTTTGATTTAGGAGAAAAGAGAACAGAAATGATATAAAAGTTAATTTCCAATTCTTGAAGAGGGGGAAATTAGATGTTTCATTTGAGAGTTAAAGAAAATTTGGAACTTAAAATTGCTTTCAAATTCAAAATCTATATTGAACATTTCAATTACCCTATGTGACACATGGCCTGATCGTTCTTTCAGAAATAAAATACCCAGCAAATTTTCTAAGATTTCTTTTTACATTTCTGAATTGCTAAAATTGATCTATAGCTATTTAGCTAAACTTGTTTTCTTTTCAAGCTTGCTGATGAAGGTTTTTCTTACTAAGAAAAAGTTTAATATTGTGATCACTTGTATTTACAAAACTTGGATAATACAATTATGCGTTTAACATGCCATAGTTTTTGTTTTTGTTTTTAATAAAGGAATATAAGATCTATTATTCTTCTTTCTATACCAAACCAAGGTAACATAGGATCTGTCTCAACGATCAGTAAAGCTGAGTGGCCTTTTTTTCAGGCCATAGCCAAGAGATCAAAACCCACCTACTGCATGTTTGATAGAAATTGGTACAGTATAGGCACTCAGCACTCAATGGGAGACCCGTCATCTTTAAAACAAGCCTATTCATCACTAACTATCAAGTTCAAGACCCTCATTGCACCTTCTCTGGGCAACTATGTATTTACAACTGAAACTTATCCTCATATATTTATTTTGGTCCTGAACAAGTTTAGCTCCAGAGAACAGAAAAAATGTCCTGCTTAATGCTCCACACTGATCTCCTTTCACTTACCTAACCCTGAGTTCTATAAACCTGGATGCACATAAACCAGCATAACAAGAAACTTTGCTTTTTATCCACAGGAGGAAACACTTCAGCGGGCACGAGAGGAAGAAGAGAAAAGGAAGGAGATCACAAGTCATTTCCAGACCACTCTGACGGATATCCAGGCCCAGATTGAACAGCAGAGTGAGAGAAATATGAAGCTGTGTCAGGAGAACACAGAGCTTGCAGAGAAACTGAAAAGCATCATTGATCAGTATGAGCTCAGAGAGGAGGTGAGAACCACATCAAACAACTTAGGGGCACTATATATAGATCCAGATCTGGGCTGTAAAGGTGGGGGACTTGGTAATAAGAAAGTTATGGCCAGCCCTCTCAATTGGTTAATGTTTAGGATTAGATTTCTTTTACTAGCCAAAATAAAAACAGGTGGTATTACAAAATACCTGGCTGAAAGCCATATGGGATTTCTCTAAAACTGGAATCACTGCAAAGCAAAGGCAATAAATAGGAAGTAGTAGGTCATGAGCACAGTTACCTTTGAAAATAGTATTTCTCAGCTTTTTAAAAACACTTTCTACAGAGCCAGGAAATATCTCACAGACTTCTTCTTAACAATCATCATGTCATCTAAATGTCATCTACACAGTCTGTGTTCTATATGTCCCACAAATCAATAGTAGTATTAATAATATAATAATTATAATATTAATGGTATTACTTATTCAGCACTGAGTTTGTGCTAGGAAAGCTGCTGAGTACTGTACTTTACATATAATATGTCATTTCATTGTTTCAACAATCTTATGCATTAGATAATACCATACCCACATTATATGGGTGGGAAGCAGAGGTTGAGATTAAATCATTTACCTATAGTCACAAAAGCCAAAAAAGTTTTGTTTTCAGTATTTTACATTAGGGAGACTATGAGGATATTTTGTTATTCCAAAATTGTATCTTAATATTTAATATATTTTTAAGACTCCAGAAGCCTTCTCAGGGTTTTTATATATCATATTATTTACCCTATCCCACGCAAATTTTAAAAGTCTGCCTTAAATGTCACAGAACATAATCAGAGTGGCTCTGCTGACAACATGCTAAGATTTTATCAAAAGAAAAACTGAGCCAATAGCACACGGAAACAATAGGTAAACCAAGAAGTCCTTCACAGTAAGTCAAAATGCCATGCTACCATTTTACCTTGTCACCAAGATCAATCCTACTCCAGAGTGGAGGTTCAGACAAAAGCAAAAGGGAAGAAGCTTAAAAAAAAAAAAAAAAAAAATTTTTTTTTTTTTTTTCCGTACTCTTCAGAGAGATTCCCAGATAAGAATGGCCTGGTAGACCAGTTGTACATTCTTGAAATTGGTTCTAGATAAGCCCCAAGGCTAGAATTCCATAGGTCCTCTTGTCAGTGGGACCTCCTAATGACCAAGAAATTTACACTGAAGTAGAATTTGAAGTTTCTCTTCACTAAGCTAGGCAAGAGGTCAAAAGATGTAGAGGAGGTAAGAGCACATTTGCATATCAATTCATCCATGACCCTTGGCCTTCGTCTTGCTCACCAGAACAACAGAGTTGAAGTGGGGAGGAGCTCCCTCTCAGTCCCAGACCCTGGGCCACAGACTGGTCCTCCAAAGCTGCCTTACAACCCTTGAGACAAGAATGTGGAAGAGAATTCACTATGATAAATTATATGAATATGATTAAAACCAGTTTCAGAAATTGCCAAAATACTGAGTGATGGTGCTATAGCTCTTGCAATATATATCAGTCTGCCCTCTAGCATAATAAGCAGCATCATACTTAGTAGTTGCTACATTTAGACAAAGTTGGGAGCTTCTGGAGCTAACATTACTGAACTCTGCACCTCAACCTTTTGTAGAGCTACTACTTTGCATAGAGCGAAATGCAGTGGGTTTTACTAATTTATGATTTTATACAAAGCCATAAGTGATGGCAGTGCATTTATTCACCCTACCTCCCTTTTCTTTAAATCTCAAAACCTATAAAACATGTGTGTTGATATTACTTTTTTAACTTACATTTCTCAGCACCAATAATAACTAAAGCTTGATATGTGCCATTTCTTTTCTCTTAGCATCTGGACAAAATATTTAAACACAGAGAACTGCAGCAGAAGCTGGTGGATGCGAAACTTGAACAGGCCCAAGAAATGATGAAGGAAGCCGAGGAGCGACACAAACGCGAGAAGGAATATGTACTTATCAGTGTGCTTGTCTGGTGTACTTGGGGGTCAGAGAACCTCTGAGAAAGTTGTTTTTGACCACAATCACAGAGCACTAGACTGATGGAGGGAGCTGAGTTTCTCTAGAGAACTACATTGGCCAGCCCACAGTAGGCATGGTACCTACATGGTTTTTGACATAAAATCATCATGCATCCATTCAACAAGCCTTTTTCAAGCACCTGTCTTATACTAAGCATCATCTAGGTGCTGGGGGATAGCAGTGAGCAAGACCAAGCCTGAGACAGGACAGGCAATAAGCAAGCAAAAATGAAGGAAAATTTCAGATAATAATTGGTGCTATTAGGGAAATGGGGAACTGAAAGGGGGCAGAAGGAGGGAGCTACTCTAGATAGGGTGACCAGTGGCCAAGTTGTATAGCTTTTTAAGCTTGAAAAGTAGTTTGGATTTTACCCTAAACATACTGAGAACGTCTAGGTAGTTTTAGCTAAGGAAATGACATGATCTGCCTTGCATCTGTTAACAGATGACCTTGGCTTCTGGGCGGAAAATGAATTGAAGAGGGACAAGGAGTCTATTCCAGCAATACGGAAGAAGCCTGATGGCAGCTTGGGTTGGGGACATGGCAACGTCCAGTTGGGGAGCTGGGCATGGATAGAAGTTTTCAGTGCAAAACCAACAGTCACTGCTCTGAACTAAAGATGGTGATAGTGAGGAAAGGGAACAGTCAGGGATGGCTTCTGAGGTTGGGGTTTAAGAAACTAAGTGGTGGCTTTTAATGACATCTCACTAATTCCAAACATTCTGAAAACAGCTGTAGGGCCATTCTGCTGATGCAAGAACTGAGAGTTATAGAAGATATGTGACTTGTTTAAGGTCACACACTGCTAAGTGATCAAGATGTGTTGGTCACACTTCCAACACATCACATCTCCAGTGTGTCTGTCTCCAAAACCTAAGCTCTGTGATTGCACATCACACTCAGAGGTGTGTTTCAGAGGCATGCATCGAAGTGTGTGTCTGTCGCTGGGGAGAAAGAGTTAAAATGCAATCAGTGGACCAAACATTCAAATTTGGCCATTTAACAACTGACCATAAACTCTGTGATTACCTAAAAACAGACTAGAATCACTTCAGTTTGTTAGAAGAGTAATTTAATCATAACTTCAGTTTCCAAACATAGCAACAAAGGATGAATTTTAGAGAACATAACCTGATAGACACTGGATAATCTCAAATCAGAAGTCCATGGGCTCTTAATAAAAAAGATTAAGTTGGGGCACCTGGGTGGTTCAGTCAGCAAGTGTCTGCCTTCAGTTCGGGTCATGATCCCAGGGTGGTGGGATCAGCTCCCACATCACACTCCCTGCTCAGCAGCGAGTCTGCTTCTCTCTCTCCCTCTGTGATCCCTCTTGCTCTCACTCTCTCTCAAATAAATAAAACGTTTTTAAAAAGTATGTTGTTAAATCCATCTCCAACTGGCTCTCAAAATAAGAAATAAAGCATCTATTAGTCAGAATCCAAGAAAACTGATGTGCCACCATTGGCATAATTATCCTCTTAGGAAAACTATGCTCCCTTCAGGATAGCAGTATCTTTGATATATAACATAAGACCTGACAGAAGAATAACTAGGCAGAGCTTCGTTTGAAAGAGACTAGGGGCAGTTTTGAGGTGACCCAGCCTTAGCAAGAAACTAGCATGCTACCCTTTTTTCCTACCCTCATGTAGCAAAGCAGCAGATTTTAGGCCAAAAAAATTAGCCCCCTCAGTTTTTCAGGTTCCAGCTGTGATGCTTCTTATTGAAAGCAGTGAAATGTCAAGTCAAAGCTGGAGGGTTCTTTCATCCCAAGTGGAACAGGCAGCCACTTTCTTCCCTCTTGGTCAGGGAACCACCAGTCACCACTGGGCTCCTCAGCCTGCTCACTGAAGCAGGGGATCAGATGGCCAGAGAGGAGCCTACAGGTCTTGGACTCCACATCCGCCCCAGCCCTCCATGGGATGGGTTGATTTCACTCTTACAACAATTAACCTTCATAGCTCACTGAGAGGCATAGAGGAACAGATAGAATCCATTTTACAAATGGAGATGTTGAGCCAAGAGAAAAAGATAATCTTGAATACTAAAAAAGATGCTTCCAAGTTTTTTAAAATGATGACTTTATTGTTTTTTGTTCTGATTGCAAAAAGTGGACATTTTTAAAAATAGGAGCAAAGAAAAAGGAAAAAATAAATCAGCCTGTCTTCATATATACTAGAAACTTCATAAGCTGATGGCCACATAATTGACTAGCCAGATTAATCCATGATGTCGATCATTCTCTCTGTAAACACACTAAAGATGCCCACCGCATCTGTGCCTAGACAGCCATTTGAGTGTCTATACGTGGGTTCCCAAGTTAAGATGGCAGTGACCAAGAATCAGCTCTTTGCTCCCAAAACTTTTCTTTCAGTTATTCTTGCTTTTGTATTATGAAAACCAACAGAACGACAAAGAAACTGATGAAATGTAAGTGAGAAAAGAAAGTTGTTTCTATGAAAACTATGCTTAAGGCTTTGAAAGACGAAATATAGACAAATAGCACAACACGTGTTATTTTTGGAGTTGGAGTAGCTATAAAAGACTGGGAGAAAGCTCTACAACTCCAGAGAATTACCCAATCAAGCTTCTTCGTAATACCTTTAGGTCTGTAGGTTCTAGTACTATTGTTTTAAAAAGTAAAAAAAAACAAAACAAAACATATATATATATATATATATATATATATATATATATATATATATGTTGTATGTGGCACATTATGGACATAATCTTTATAAAAACAAAACAAACAACAAAAAGCTTCTCTGAATTCCAATCAGAAGACCCATACCCCAAACAAAGACCACAGCCCTCTATCAAAACCAATAAATAGGCATCTGAAGTTGAAATAACATGATTTTTATTTTTATAAAGATGGGTTTCGTTTCTTTTCTTTTCTTTTCTTTTCTTTTCTTTTCTTTTCTTTTCTTTTCTTTTCTTTTCTTTTCTTTTCTTTTCTTTTCTTTCTTCCTTCCTTCCTTCCTTCCTTCCTTCCTTCCTTCCTTCCTTCCTTTCTTTCTTTCCTTATTGGAGTGAGAGAGCACAAGCAGGGGGAGGGCCAGAGGGAGAAGGAAGAACCATACTTCCACTGAGTGCAGAGCCCAATGCAGGGCTCCATCTCACAACCCTGAAATCCTGACCTGAGCCAAAATTAAGTCAGGTACTTAACTGACTGAGCCGCCCAGGCGCCCCAAAAATAACATGTCTTATATATGTGTGTATGATTTTTATACCCATCAGCTCCCAATTCTGACCATCTTTGATATGGGGGCCTTGGTTGTATGAAAGACTGTCTCCTGGAAGAGGGATAGGACTTACTGAGTAAATCTTCTATAACATTTGGCATAACAGGTCAAAATTTTAACCCAGTGTTTCTGAAAATGTAATCCATGGAACACCAACATCCAAACTGTTTTGGGGTTTTGCTCTCACTATAGACTGTAATCACACTGTGTACTTCCCAGTTGACATTGTTTAAGGGGGATCTGCTTTTTATCATGCTCCTTAGCAGATTCTGATGCATGCAGCGGTGGAGAACCATGGTCTAGGAGGACAACTTTGAGTTTACTCTAAAGAAACAGCTGCTCACCCCAATGATTCAGGTGGAGGTGTTCTGGAAATGTTCGAGCAGAGCCTGGATGACGGTTGAACAGGATTGCTAGAGGAGGTTCCAGAATTTGGTGGGAGGTTAAGTTTTATGTAATTCATGCTTGAGTTGTAGGTTATTTTTCTTTTTTATCCATTAGAACCAGATTTCCAGTGGAGAATCCAACTGTTTAGCTGCTTTCTTAGCTTTCCTAGATATTTTGCAAAGTTGCCAAAAAATTACTTAAGAGGGTTAGTTAGCAAGTCATTAAGTTTTAGACACAAATTGTCACCACATGGTGATGTAAAGGGCAATTTGACAATCTTTCCATGCATTCTCTCTCCTCACAGTTGCTGAACCAGGCAGCAGAGTGGAAACTTCAGGCCAAAGTGCTGAAGGAACAAGAGACAGTCCTACAGGCTCAGGTGAAGGGGGGGACAACAATGCATGGGGTGTGAAGCAAAGCTAGTCTGTACCAGGCCTCATGTGTGGCAGGTCCGGGGGATACAGGACTTAGAAATGAACCCTAACTTCATATTTATTATTTTAAAATAAAAAGAAAAGCACAATATTATCTCTAAGAAAAATAAATGCTCCACATAAAATCCAGTCAGATGGTTTGCTGACACACAAGTGAGGGCCCTGAGATGGCCAATCAGAATGAGCTGGTGTTTAGGTTCCTGCCTATCTGTTCATAAAACACCCTCTCTCTCTCCTCCCTGTTACCTTACTAAAGCAAGAATAAAATGTAAACTGATCAAATGTACCATCTAGAATATCCTTGCTTTTTAGATATGATTTATAACAAAAGGAAATTAGAAAAATAAAGTCAGCACCAAAGTATTGTGCTATCAAAAGTTGGACTTGACAGTGGTTAATGACTAGAAACAACAGACAGGTAGGGAACAATTTTGATTTGGCTTTGTGATGTCATGTGTGTGTTCTGAGGAGACTGCAAGAATTCCTATTTCAGACTCAAGAATAAAGCCTCAGGCAACAGATGATTCTGTCCATCTTTTCCATGCCCCTAGGGCTCTGCCCTTCCAGCAAACGTTCCCTGTCGTGTTCCAGATGTCGTGTTCCGGCATCCCAGGGCTGAGCTATATATAGAGTGGTGCTAGCTCCCCCACTGGGAGTCCCAGAGCTACAAGGACTATAAGTCCCAGAGAGCAAATAAACTCACAATATGTGAGGAAATCACAAGCCTTCCAAGCTGGGCAGTGTTAATTTCAGATTTGCTTAATTCACTTGTAAATGTTTATGTGCAGATTGCTATATCCTTATTCACTATACAAAACAAAACCAAAAACTTGCCTGAATGAACAAGTTCAATGGACACTTGTTCATTTTTAAAGAGGCAAATAAGAGGGGACTTGGGTGGCTCAGTGCATTAAAGCCTCTGTCTTTGGCTCAGGTCATGATCCCAGGATCCTTGGATCAAGCCCCACATCAGGCTCTCTGCTCAGTGGAGAGCCTGCTTCCTCCCCTCTCTGTCTCTGCCTGCCTCTCTGCCTACTTGTCTCTGTGTGCCAAATAAATAAATAAAATCTTTAAAAAAAAAAAAAAAGAGGCAAATAAGAAAAGAGACAAAATCACAAATCTTATCACTGCAGATAAAAACACAGATAGCATTTTCATATCTAAACTTCCTAAAGCAGACTTTTCCAATGTGTGAACCGAATGCAATGATAATTGTTTTCCCTCAGTAATATAAAATAACCCATCAAAACTGTTTTTAAATACTGATTACATAGGAATTTGAAGCATTTTTCCTAATCTCAATAAAATCAAAGGATCCAGAGTTAAAAGACTCAACTCTAGAGTTACAACTCAAGCTCATCCTTAAGGTTAGTACAGAGCCACCACATCATGGTTGTGGGGTGAGTGGTAGGCAGTGGTCACTCTAACCAGAGGTGGGCAGGAGGAGAGGAGGTGTGACCTCACAGTCTTGGAGACAGTTCAGAGAATCAGAGCGGGACTCCTTGCCCTGTCTCTGCCCCATTAGCAACACAGAGCCTTGGGGGGTACAATAGATGATATTTGAGCTCTTCATTGTCCGTGACAAGCAATCTCTACTCCTCTATACTAAATGGTGATAATGAGCCTGAGAAGGGTAGGTTAATACCACAGGACTCTGGGCTAGGGTCATGTCTTCAGCTGGCATCTAAGCGTTTAAAGACCTGTAGAATAAAACATAAAGGTGTGATCCAATATCCCACCAATACCCCCTCAAATTCGAAAAAGCTTCTACCAGGGGTTTTTTGATGTGCCCATGTTCCTCGCTTGTCCCTCAGTACTGGACTGAGTGACTGAGTCCAGGGACCAAGATCAGAGTCCTGGCTCTTCTGCTCAGAACTTGTCTGACCTTGTGCAATTCATCTGAACCTCTCTACACCTAAATTTCTTTGTCCATAAAACAAGAATACTGTAATACCTCAGTGATCCCAAGCTGGAGTTCTCCGACCTCTGGGAGCCTCATCAATTTTCAGTATTTCCAAAACATAACAGCATACAAGGCATCAGCTACTGTCTAACATATAGTTGTTTTTGACATTCTATCAGCACTCCCTCAGCAGCTATGGAGGGCAACTATTCATGTCTTTGGTTAAGTTTATAAAAGGAAAATGAGTAAATGAATATGTAATATATGCAGTTTGTTTTCAAGTTATGCATGCAAAGCACTTAGATCCATGCCTGGCCCATAAGAAGTATAATTAATTCAACCAGTATTGATTGAGTACCCACTCAGTGCTCAGCCAGGTTCTAGGTGTTGGAGATATACTAGTCAATAAGAGAATCAAAAGTCCCTGCCTAATTAAATTTGCAATCTAGTGATAATGATAATTTTAATTAAAATGCTAACAATTAGTGTATGAGCTAATACAACTATTATTTCATATGTAAGGATCTACATAGGGATGTATGAGACAAAAGGAGTCTGTAGGGGCAAAAAAAAATTGAAGAACAGCTAGAAAAGACGATCTCCAGACCCTGTCCAGCTCTAGTTCTTGAAGGCAGAGAACTTCCAGGATTGAAGCAAGTGGCCCCAAGCTAGGTTAACCTTGACTTATCGTCTACTTTCCATCATGTGGGTTCTCTGCAAGGACCCTCCCTTGTATGTCTCTTGTCTTCGAGGCACTTTTCAAAACTCCAGTAATAACTTAATCTTCAAGAAGAATATAGAGGTCCCCAAGCCCTATGTCAAATCATGTTTAAAGTTCTTGAAAAGTAGCAACATTATATTTTTAAAACCTTTAAACCTTGAGAAACAAAATCTACTACAGGTCAGTGTGCTTAGCCTTTAAACACTTCCTTTGGTTTTACAGTTTCTTTGAAGGAGTGGGGTGGTCAGAGACAAAGGTCTTAAGTCCATTGAGACCACTTCTATGGTCTGGACAAGGGAAATAACAAGGACAGATTGTGTTTTACTAGACAAAATCACTTTCAGCCATAAAACAACAGCTTGCCAGTTTGGGGCATGGTTTTCACTTAGGGAAGGGATGTCTGGCTCTCAATTATACAAACCAAGGCAACAGAGTAAATGTCAGCAATGATCAATGGGATGCAATTGTCACTACAAATAGAGTGTTCACTGGATCAATACGGATGAAGATGGTGGATGTGGAAAGTCAGCAGTACTAATGACGCAGCCACAAAAATACGGCCCAAGGGGGAAGATCACCGAGTAAATTGTTAAAGACAGCCTTTAAACCCCAAAGTCCTCACCTTCCGTAGAGAGGATAAGAGGAGGTTACTCTGCAACTACTGTAATAACTGGACTTGTTCCCCAAACAAATCTCACAGGTTTGCTAAGACGATTCCTAGACACGCTTCTATTTCCTATATGCTATGAAAGTTTGTCATTAAAATTCGATGCTCATTAAAAGAGGGTATGTGTTGCTCACTCACTTAAAAGTGAAAATGTTGGAGCAAATTGTTGTTTTTACTGACCCTAAAATGGTTTGTTCCTATTTCTGCCTCTGGCAGAAGTACTGTGGATGACCTCTGGATGTCCCTTCCATGCCTCTCTGCAATACCAAAATAAGAGCAGGCATATGACACATGAAACCAAACATGCACCATGTCTGCATAGTAGTGAGAGGGGAGGTACTACCAAGCAAACTGGCATAAAGTATACAGGAAGTGCCCCTTTTTAGTTAGTGTAAGTAAAGAGACTTAGGGTTGGTTACCTGAGAAAAGTATAATCCACACAGCTTTTGCCACCTACAACAAAGAGGTCAAAAAGGAAGAAAAGCTGAGTATGAAAAATAGTTCTAAGAAGGGAAATGAGGGCTTTAACTGTTTCATGGGTGTTGAGTTTCAGTTTTGCAAGATGAAATAGTTCTGGAAATCGGTTACACAACAACGTGAATAGAAGTAACAATACTGAACTGTGCACTTAAAATAACTGAGATGGTAAATCTTATATTACATATAATTAAGAAAGAAAGAAAGAAAGTTGAGGGGGAAAAAAAGGAAAAGAAAGAAATGGTCCCTAGGAAAAAGCCAGGAGAAGGGGTAATGAAATGAGACACCACTTCCTGGCACTCGGGGTGTGTCTGCCTTCTCCATCCCACAAGAAAACAAGAGGAAGAGAAACAAAATCTGCCCAACGTATACACCCGAAAGAACGTTCTGCCCAAAGGAAGGGCAGAAGCTGACCAAGCTGGGTGCGGCTGTCCCTGCTGATACTGACAAGGTTGTGCCCAGGAGGTGGGCGGCACATGCGCCCACTCCCGCTCCTCCTGTGGGCAGTCTGCGACTCCAGGGCTGCAAGAGTGGGTTTGGGAGGACCTGCCCAGGAGACTGGAATATCTGCCACCCTCCTGTAACTCTTCAGGAATTACTGAGCAGGGTGGAAAAGAAAGGAGAGAAAGTCAGAAAAAGAAGCTTAACAGGAGATAGGACCAAGAATGCAAAGGAACGGATTTTGTAATAGAAGGTGAAGAAGATCATCCTGGAGTAGCTGTCCCCACCCTAGACCACTAGATCATGTGCAGTGTAGGTAGCCAGTCCCATACAAGCTTATTCTTGGATTACGGGGCTTGACCTACTCAGGGCCCTGAAATCAACTCAGTGGATCCCAGCAAGTACTTTGAAAAAAACAAAAACAAAAACAAAACAGAATTGAATAGGTAAAGAGTGTGTTGCACATAATGAGTTAACGCGTAAGGATTGTCTTATGAGCTGTGTGTGTGTGTGTGTGTGTGTGTGTGTAAAACCCTGGTGTACCTTCCTGGCCATGACTTCCCTGATGCTCCTTTACTCAGGCTTCTTTAACCTGTGTGCCAAGGAATCACGAGAAACAAATTTTAGACCACTAGAGTTGCCCTGTCACATATTCACAGAGCTAAGGTGTGATTTTAAGGTGATGGTCAGCCATTGTTTGACTTTGGGAAAATTTATCCCGTGGAGAGGTTTTATATTATCATTTCATTGTTCTTGTTTACTATGGTAAAAGCTCTGCTATTCTAAAACATTTGAGAATAAGCCATTCTAGATAAGCAGATTTTCTGGGATCTAGGAGTTCAGTCCCATACTCTCTCTACCTCTCACCCCCAAGACTGAGAACTCTCCAATCTATTGGCTTCCAGTCATTTGTTTTTTTCTGCTTTTGAAATGACAGTGTCACAAGTACCACCAGCTAGTCATCTGGTGCCCATTTGAGGAGTTGGAGCTGCTCCAGGCATCCAACAGTACCAAATACTCATTTGAAAATTCAGGCTTTACTAACATGTACCATCTATATTAAATCTCCACTCACTCAAAGCATGCTATTCTAAAATCATTTTTGAAAACAACATTTTATTATTGCATTACTGTCTCTAGCAACACACTCTTTTTCCCTGCCCTGCTTTATTCCTACCCCAAACACAAGCCTTGGAATAAGGATGTAGATAGAGAGGTACAAGGTACCACTCCCATGGTGAGCCACACACTTGCCAACCCTAACCCATATGATGTCTAGTATTTTATGCATATTAGAAAAGGCATTCCTTCCTCAAGACTCATTCTTTCCATCTGTAGAAAACTGGTATAATAAACTGATTTTGATGAAAAGGGACATTTAACTGCTATTGGCTAGAACACTGTATTCATAAACATACAAAACCAACTTGACTAAAATGTAAAAGGCGGCTGCTCAGTGTGGACCAAGCTGTATAATGGCAGCCATTCATGTCTGGTCCACCTTTTCTACCACTTCTTTTCATTCTTATACATTCGCACTCCAGGTAAGTGTAAGGCTCGCCTTCTCCACAAAAACAAGGCTCACGTGATCACCTGCCATGTTCACTTCCTTCTCTGACTGGCACTGTCCTTAATGGAGCTGGCACTTTGTATTCACTGTCCCACAGTCAAGCTGTCTTTGAGACTATCTTCCTATCAGGAGCGCAAGACTCAAAAACAGTAGTCATGTGTTAAATGTTTTTGTACATAGACTCAATACGTAGTTCAGTGCTCAATAAAGGTTTGTTGGTAAAAGTTATGATATAATGAAATGGCAAAGACACATGCTATTTTTTCATTTTTCCTTAAAAATGTACTTCAGTCATACTCACTGACTTAGGTTATTCTCATAGTAAATTTAAAAACTGAACATACTAATATTGTATTGAGAATTCCCTTAAGTCATTTTTCTTCTCAAATAATGAACAACGACATGTTGTTTTGTTCTGGAAGCATTCTGAAAGCAACCCTAAAATGGATCCACTTTTTTTCATATTTACAGCTTACCCTCTACTCTGGAAGATTTGAAGAGTTCCAGAACACATTAACAAAAAGCAATGAAGTGTTTGCCACTTTCAAACAGGAAATGGATAAAGTGAGTATTACTTATCCCCCACAAAATCCTAATGTTTTCTACTTTGACAGGCAATTCTCCTTTGGGTTTTTTGGGTATTTTGGGGGGTATTTTTCTCTCATTAAGATACTTCAGTGCATTTCATAAAGTAATGAAACATTTACACATGCAAATAAGATTTAGACTGTATTTTTTATTGGTAAGTATTTTTCTGGTGAATTAATCTCAGAAAGAGTCCAAAAACACTAGGATACATTTTCACTCTGAGAAAGAATATTTTCCTTTTTTCGGCCATGGAGAGCTAAGGGGTGGGGGTAGGGGGAAGACAAGAACTGGCAATTTAGCACTATATTGTTTATACTAATTTTTTTAATCTTATTTTTAGAGACTGAAAAAACAACTTTCATAAAAATATGCAACAGGAAAATTTTAGAATAGAAAAACCATTTCATGCAATCTTTCTTAGAAGAGAATATATGTAGTACATTATAATTGACAGTACCTTGATTGAGAAGGAAGCCTGTATTCAAATTCTAGGTGTGTTGTCATTCCTCAAGTAGCACTAGACAATCCACTTAACTTCTTTCCAATTTTATTTTTCTTATCTACACATTAAGATACCATTTCCGTTCCCTATTTTACCAGATTGTGAAGTTCAAATATAAATTAGTGTGCCTTTCAAGGGTTTTAAACTTTCTTATAATCTTTTACAAATATAAGGTGCTAAATATTATTATTAGACATAATGTTTAAATTTTATTCAATACAATATTTTCCCAAAATAAAATCAGTATCAGAACTGTGTTTCTTAACAGGCACTGGCATTAACTTTTTTCAAGTGCACAAAGCATCCTTTTAAAGACATTTTCTTGGGGCATCTGGGTGGCACAGTCAATTAAGCATCTGCCTTCAGCTCAGATCATAATTCCAGAATCCTGGGATCAAGGCCCACATCAGGCTCTCTGTTTAGCAGGTAGTCTGCTTCTCCCTCTCCCTCTGCTCATGCTCTCTCACTTGCTCACTCTCTTTAATAAATAAATTTTAAATTTTTTTTCTTAAAATTATATGATAAATTTCACAATTCAGTTAACCAACATAAATAGGTGAATACTTGTTAAAATTATAACTTATTCACTCCAAGATGGCTCTATCTGTTTTTCAAAAATCTTTTTTTCACTATGGAGTGTTAAGACTAGAATAAATATTAGAGTAGAAAAGTGTTTTTGCTTATTTCAAAATTATTTTTGAGATTGGAATAAATATTAAAACAGGAACTTTTAATCTGGAATTTATTTATAGACTTTTAAAGTCAACTTGAGAATTAGCGCGCGCGCGCACACACACACACACACACACACACACACACACATAAATTGATTTGCATATTGTATTTCTTTGAGTGTGGTTCCATAGATTTCATCAAATTCTTAAAGAGGTTGCTGACTTTAAAAAGTATCTAAACTACTAACTTGTTAAGATGCTCAAAATTAAAAGCCATTCAAGTCTCTCCTAGCTTCTCTATAGAGCTAGGAGAGGGGCTAACAGCCTGGGCCCAGTCTCTGGCCTCCAGGCATACACAGCCTCAGACAGCATGGCACAGAGCAGCAAGTGTCCAGGTATGGTTCTTCCAGAGAAACTGCACCTGATTACATGTCTGACCTTCACTTCGTCCAAGCAGAGCAGAGATCCAACAAAAAGTTTCAGGCTCAAAAAAGAGGGGCTGCATTTTATTAACATCTGTATCTTCTGTACCCAGCTCCTTACAGGTTACCAGCAGATACTCCAATATGTTGTATTAAATGGAATGAAATAACTCTAGTCCCACTCTTCTGCTAACTCACCTGAATATTCTTTCACCTCTTTGAGCCTCAGTTTCCCCACTGATCAGTGGAGGTGAAAACAGAACCTTCCTTATGAGACTGTTTCAAGGATGAAGTTAATAGTGCACGTAATCGCATTATATGAATCCCACCACACTCTACAAATGCAAAGACAGGGAGCAGGAAGACGGTAGTGGAGTAAGAGGATCCCAGGTTCATGTCATCCTACAAACACAACTAGATAGCTATCAAACCATCCTAAATACCCTAGAAATTGACCTGAAGACTGACAGAATGAACTCTACAACCAAAAGGAAAAGAGGGCAACATCAAAGAATGTAGGAAGTACAGAGGGAGCTGTGGTCATAGAGAAAGGTGAGAGAGTGACAGAGAGGAGCACACAGGGGAATGCACAAGGAGAGCATTTCCCCAAGCCATTGGCTTGGAAAATGAGAGGGGCTCAATTTTGTGAGTTCTTGCAACCAGCGGGTCTTAAAGCTTGGACTTTTAAGGCCAGCAGTCTTGGCTGGAAAGAAGCACACAAAAAAACCAGGGTAGACAATGTGGAAACAGCAATGTGAAGAGCACCTGGGGCACACAGTGAGGAGATTATTCACTCTTCTCAGAGTGTGTCCCTGAGTGGCAGCGTTCACTGAAACACCTCTCCAGAAACAAAGAAGCTGGCCAGCACCATTTTCCTCCTCTGCCCCTCAGCATAAATGCAGAGCTACCTGCAGGAAGCAGCACAGCACAGACACCAGCCGCCACAGCACACACTGGAGACCTTCCCTGAAGCACCAGGCTCTGGGCACTAAATGACCTTTGCTTTAAAAGGCCCTTATTTTCAGGAGCAGAAGACATAACTGGCCTTTATAACACTGAGAAGAAGACTTAAACAAAATGTGAAGATGGAGAAATTGATCCAAAATGAAAGAATAAGATGAGACCACAGCCAGAGACCCAAGCAAAACAGATATAAGTAACATGCCTGATGGAGAACTTAAAGCAACAGTCATAAGAATACTCACTGGCTTGAGAAAAGAAGAGAAGACACCAGTGATATCTTTTCATCAAATCACAGAGATGAAAGAATGCAATCAAATCAGAGATGAAGAATGCAATAAATGAGATTGGAAACAGGCTTGTTGCAATGAACATCAAGCTGGAAGAAGCAGAAGGACAAATTAGTGACCTGGAAGACAAAGTAATGGAAAGTAAAGAAGCTGAACAAGAGAGAAAGAAGACTCGTGCAACATGAGAATCAACTTAATCAGTGACTCCTTCAAACGTAATAACATTCATATTATAGGAGTCCCAGAAGAAGAAGAGAGAGAAAAGGGGACAGAAAATTTATCTGAGGAAATAATAGCTGAAAACTCCCCAATCTGGGGAAGGAAGCAGATACCCAGATCCAAGAGACACAGAGAACTCTTATCAAAATAAACAAAAGCAGGCCAGGCCAACACCAAAACACACTGTAATTATATTTGCAAAATATAGTGATAAAGAAAAAAATCTTAAAAGCAGCAAGACAAAGTCCTTAACTTACAAAGGAAAAGCCATAAGGCTAGCTGGAGCTTTCTCAACAGAAACTTGGCAAGCCAGAAGGCAGTGGCATGATACATTCAAAGTGCTAAATGGGAAAAATCTGCTCCTAAGAATACTCAATCCAGGAAGGCTATCATTCAGAATGGAAAGAGAGAAAGAGTTTCCAAGACAAACAGAAACTAAAGAAGTTCATGACCCCTAAACCAGCTCTGCAAGAAATATTAAAGGTAACTCTTTGAGTCCAAAGGTGAGACCTAAAGTGAGAGTATAAAGGCAGGAAACACAAAAGCAGTGAAAATGAGTATTTCCATAAAAATCAATTGAGGAACTCTCACTAAAAAGGTATAAAATATAACAACATATATCTAAAACGTAGGAAGGACAGGAGAAAAGAATGAGTTCAATCCTGAATGACCATCATCTTAATATAGACTGCTATTTGCAGAAGAGGTTATATATGAACCTAATGGTAATCATTATATATCAAAAATCACTAATAAACATGCAAAGAACAAAGAGAAAGAAATCCAAATACATCACTAAAGAAAATCAGCAAAACATGAAAGAGAGAGACAACAAAGGATCAGAGAAAATCTCCAGAAACAACCACAAAGCAAGTAATGAAATGGCAAAAATACATATCTATTATAAATAATTTATTTGAATGTAAATGGACTAAATGCTCCAATCAAAAGATACAGGAGTCAGAATGGATTAAAAAAACAAGACCCATCTATCTTCTGCCTACGAGAGACTCATTTTAGACCTAAAATACCTGCATATTGAAAGTGAGGGGGTGGAGAAATATTTATCATGCAAATGGATGTCAAAAGAAAGCTGGAGTAACAAAAGTTGTATTAGACCAACTAGACTTTAAAACAAAGACAGTAACAAGAAAGAAAAAAAGGGGGGGGGCTCTATATAAATAATAAATGGGACAATCCAACAAGAAGATATAATAATGGTAAATATTTATACACCAAACATAGAATCACACAAATATATAAAACAACTCATAACAAACATAAAGGAATTAATCAATAATAATACAACAAAAGTAGGGGACTTTAAGTTACATCAAGGCACAGATCATCTAAACAGAAAACATACAAGGAAACAGTGGCTTTGAATGAAACACTACACCAGATGGACTTAACAGATATATTCAGAACATTCCATCCTAAAACAGCAGAATATATATTCTTTCCAAGTGCACATGGGACATTCTCCAGAATAGAGCACATATTAGATCATAAAATAGGCCTCAATAAATACAAAAAGATTGAAGTCATTCCATGCACCTTTTCTGACCACAATGCTATGAAGTCAAAGACAAGAAAAAATTTGGAAAGACCATAAGTACATAGACATTAAACAGCAGTCTACTAAACAATGAATGGGTCAACCGGAAATCAAAGAAGAAATTTCAAAATACATGGAAACAAATGAAAATGAAACCAAAACCTTTGGGATGTGGTAAAAGTGGTCCTAACAGGGAAGTACACAACAGTACAAGCCTATCTCAAGAAGCGAGGAAAATACCAGATAAACAACCTCATCTTACCCCTAAAGGAGCTATAAAAAGAACAAAAAGGCCTAACACCTGCAGAAGGAAGAAAATAATAAAGATTAGAGCAGAGGATGTGAGGGTGATCTGGCTGCAACATCTATCACCCCATTGATCACAAGGGTTGATTCAGTGGATGTGGCTGGGTAGGTGGGTGTCGCAATAGAAGAGGGACATTCTTTAGTCAGGGATATACGAGCAGTTGCACTCCCCTGCCAGAACCCAGATAAGCTCTCAAGGTCCATTTGTAGGCAAAGGTGGGGTAGTCAAGCTTCCAAGACTCCAGACACATCCAAATGAGGTGCTGCATGTGGTAGTCCACTTTTCTTTAAAAATAATAGTTAACACAATTAATAAGAAGAATAAAGATTAGAGCACAAATAAATGATATAGAAACTTAAAAAAAAAAACAATAGAATAGACCAATGAAAGCAGGAGCTGGTTCTTTGAAAAAATTAATAAAATTGATATACCTCTAACCAGACTTACCAAAAACAAGAGGAAAGGACCCAAATAAGTAAAATCAAAGACGAAAAAGGAGAAATAACAACCAACACCACAGAAATATAAACAATTATAAGAAAACACTGAAAAACTATATGCCAACAAATTGGACAACTAAGAAATGGAGAAATTCCTCGAAACATATAAATTATCAAAACTGAAACAGGAAGAAGCAGACTGATAACCACCAAAGAAATTGAATTAGTAACTAAAATACTCCCAACAAACAAAAGTCTGGACCAGATGGTTTCACAGCCAAATTCTACCAAACATTTAGAGAAAAGTAATACCTATTCTTCTCAAGCTATTCCAAAAAATAGAAGAGGAAGGAAAACTTCCAAACTCATTCAACAAAGCCAGCATTATCCCAATACCAAAACCAGATAAAGACATTGCTTAAAAAAAAAAAAAAAATACAGGCCAACTTTCCAATGAACACAGATTAAAAATTCTCAATAAAATATTAGCATACCAAACCCAACAATACATTTAAAAAATCATTCACCATGTTCAAGTGGGATTTATTCTTGTGTTGCAAGGGTGGTTCAATATTTCCAAAGCAATCAATGTGATACATCACATTAACAAAAGAAAGGACAAGAAACATGTATGATCATTTCAGTAGATGCAGAAAAAGCACTTGACAAAGTATAACATCCACTCATGCTAAAAACCCTCAACAAAGCAGGTTCAGAAGGAACATACCTCAACATAATAAAGGCCATATATGAAAGCCGACAGCTAATATTACCCTAAGTGAGGAATACTGAAAGCTTTCACTCTACAGTCAGCAACAAGACAAAGATGTCCACTCTCACCACTTTCATTCAACATAGTACTGGAAGTTCTAGCCACAGGCATCAGACAGCAAAAGGATATAAAACGCATCCAAACCAGAAAGGGAGAAGTCAGACTTCCACTATTTGCAGATGACATGACACTACATATAGAAAACCCAAAAGACTCCACCAAAAAACTGCTAGAAATGATCAACGAATTCAGTAAAGTCATAGAATATAAAATCAACACACAGAATATGTTGCATTTCTCTGCACCAATAATGATTCAACAGAAAGAGATTATTAAGAAAACAATCCCAATCAGTATTGAAGCAAGATGGCAGAGGAGGAGATATATATATCATCAGGTCCCAGGAGTTCAGCTAGATGGTTACCAAACCATCCTGAACAGCTACAAATTCAACAGGAGATTGAAAAGAAGAGCAGCAATGCTAGGAACAGAAAATTGACCACTTTCTGGAAGGTAGGATGTGTAGAGAAGTGAATCCGAGACAACATAGGGAAGAGAAACTGTGGGGGGGTAGGGAGCCAGCTCCCAGCAAGCAGTAGAGAAACACTGCACAAAATTGGAACTTTTAGGAATCTACTCCACTGAGAAACGTCATTCCAGAGGCTAAGCAGGGGTGGAGCCCTCCTAGGGACAATGTGGCCTCAGGACCCACGGGATCACAAAAAGACCAGTGCTGTCTGAGTGCAGCAGAGCACCCAGGAATCAGAGTGGGGAAGCTGGCTGCAGAGAAGGAGCTGGGGCGGGGGTGCTTTCAGCTTGGGGTTACCTTAAACTGTGATCTGAGGCACAGTCAAGCCACTGCTCTTTGAGCAGTGACCCCAAAAGTGGCAAATCTGGAGAGATCCCTTCCTTTGTCCTCTGGGAGGAGTGGCAAGGGAACAAGTGGCAGGAATCGGCTGGTTTTGGAAACTCTGAATGGGGCTGTGCACCAGAGATAGAAACACTTGGTCAGAGTGCCTGGGTGGCTCAGGGGTTAAGCCTCTGACTTTGGCTCAGGTCATGATCTCAGGGTCCTGGGATAGAGCCCCACATCGGGCTCTCTGCTCAGTGGAGAGCCTGCTGACCCTTCTCTCACTCTTCCTGCCTCTCTGCCTACTTGTGATCTCTCTCTCTCTCTGTCAAATAAATAAATACATAAAATCTTTAAAAAAAAAATAAAAACAAAAGAAAGAAACACTCAGTCACAGGCCAGGTGAGCTCAGAGTGTGGCTAGAGATGAGGGGGTGAATCTCTGATGGTGAATTAAGGAGTGGGGCCCAGAGCTCTCAGTTCATAAGGGGCTGGAAATTGGGAGGGCACCATTTTCATTCTTGTCCTCCAAAGCAGTACGGAAAGCATTCAGGGAACAAAAACTCCCAAGAGCAAAACCAAACAGATTGCTTAGCCTGGCCCCTGGCAAGGGCAACAATTCCGCCTTGGGCAAAGACATTTGAGAATCATGGCAACAGACCCCTCCCCCAGAAGATCAGCAAGAACATCCAGCTAAGACCAAGTTCACCAATCAATAAGACCTGTAAAACTTCAGAGCTACGGGAATACAGCACATAGAATTCATGGCTTCTTTCCCATGATTCTTTAGTCTTTCAAAGTTAAATTTTTTATTTTTTTTTCTTATTCTATATTTTTTTATTTTTCTTCTTTCATATTTCCTCTCTGCTCCACTGAGCAGAGAGCCCGATGTGGGGCTCTATCCCAGGACCCTGAGATCATGACCTGAGCCAAAGTCAGAGGCTTAACCCCTGAGCCACCCAGGCATTTTTTTTAAAGATTTTATTTATTTATTTGACAGAGAGAGATCACAAGTAGGCAGAGAAGCAGGCAGAGAGACAGGATTAGGAAGCAGGTTCCCTGCTGGGCAGAGAGCCTGATGCAGGGCTCGATCCCAGAATCCTGGGATCATGACCTGAGCCGAAGGCAGAGGTTTTAACCCACTGAGACATCCAGGGACCCCTATTTTAACGTTTTTAAACCATTTTATCTTATACCTTTTCAATAATCTTCTTAAATTTTCGTTCTTATAGTCATATTCTATCCTTTCATTGTATTTAAACTTATTTTTGTATATAAGTTTTTCTTTCTTTAAAATTTTGGAATACAGTTTCTTCTAACAGAGCAAAATGTACCCAAAATCAAGTGTATGGCCCTGTTCTATTCACAAGTCTAATATGTATGTATGTATGTATGTGTATATATATACACATACATATAATATATATAATATACTATATGTATACTATATTATATAATATATATACATATATAATGTATATATACTATATATAAATATATATTATATATATAAAATATATATATGTATATATATACATATATATATTATTTTTCTCCTCCTTTCTTCACCCCTCGGTTTTAGGTCTCTTCCAATTTGTTTAGTGTACATTTTTCTGGAGTCATTGCTACTCTTTTAGTATTTTGTTCTCTCATTCATCTATTCTTACCTGGATAAAATGACAAGACAGAAAAATTCACCTTAGAAAAAAGAACAAGAGGCAGTACCAACAGCTAAGGACCTAATCAATATGGACATTAGTAAGATGTCAGATGATGAATATCAAGGTGATAGCTGGGCTTGACATAAGCTTGGAAGATACTAAAAAATCCCTTTCTGGAGAAATATAAGAACTAAAATCTAACCAAGTTGAAATAAAAAAGCTCTTAATGACAGACAATAAAAAATGAAGGCTCTTACTGCTAGGATAAATGAAGCAGAAGAAATAATTAGTGATATAAAATAACAAGTGATGGAAAATAAAGAAGCTGAGAAAAAGAGAGATAAACAACTATTGGACCACGAGGGGAGAATCTGAGAGATAAGTGATACCATAAAACAAAACAATATTAGAATAATTGGGATCCCAGAAGAAGAAGAAAAGGGGGGGGGGCAGAAGAAATATTGGAGCAAATTATAACAGAGAATTTCCCTAATTTGGTGAAGGGAAAAAGCATCAAACTCCAGGAGGCACAGAGAACCTCCCAAAATAAATAAAAAATAGGTCAACACCACATTACCTAATAGTAAAACTAACAAGTCTCAGTGACAAAAAGAAAAATCCTGAAAGAAGCTCGGGACAAGAGGTCTGTAATATACAATGGTAGAACTATTAGATTGGCAGCAGACCTATCCATAAAGACCTGGCAGGCCAGAAAGGACTGGCATGATATATTCAGAGCACTAAACGAGAAAAATATACAGCCAAGAATACTATATCCAGGTTGGCTGTCATTGAAAATAGAATGAGAGATTAAAAGCTTCCAGGACAAACAACAACTAAAAGAATTTGCAAACAACAAACCAGCCCTACAGGAAATATTGAAAAGGGTCCTTTCAATATTTCAATAAGAAAGAGAGAGCATAAAAGTAACAGACCAGAAAGGAACAGAGATGATATACAATAACTGTCACCTTACAGGAAATACAATGGCACTAAATTCATATCTCTCAATTGTTATCCTGAATGTAAATGGGCTAAATGCCCCAATCAAAAGACAGGTATCAGAATGGATGATTAAAGAAAAAAAAAAAAAAAAAGACCTATTGATATGTTGTCTGCAAGAAACTCATTTTAAACTCAAAGAAATTCAAGAAACTCTTTTTAGACCCAAAGACACTTCCAGATTTAAAGTGAGGGGGTGGAAAACGATTCACCATGCTAATGGATGTCAAAAAAAAGCTGGGGTAGGAATCCTTATATCAGATAAATTAGATTTTTAAGCCAAAGACGATAATAAGAGATGAGAAGTACACTATACATACTTAAATTATCTAACAAGAAGATCTAACAATTTTAAATATCTATGCCCCTAACAAGGGAGCAACCAATTATATAAACCAATTAATAACAAAATCAAAGAAACACAGAGACAATAATACAATAATAGTAGGTGACTTTAACGACCCCTTCCCTGAAATAGATCATCTAAGCAAAAGATCAACAAGGAAATCAAGGCTTTAAATGATACACTGGACCCAATGGATATCAGAGATATATTCAGAATATTCAATCCCAAAGCAAAAGAATACATATTCTTCTCTAGTGCATATAGAACGTTCTCCAGAATAGATCATATCCTGGATCCCAAATCAGGTCTCAACCGGTACCAAAAGACTAGGATCATTCCCTGTAAATTTTTGAGCTACAATGCTTTGAAACTAGAACTCAACCACAAGAGTAAAGTTGGAAAGAACCCAAATACATGGAGGCTGAAGAGCATCCTACTAAAGAATGAATGGGTGAAGCAGAAAATTAAAGAAGAATTGAAAAAATTCATGGAAAGAAATGAAAATGAAAGCACAACTGTTCAAAATCTTTGGAACACAGCAAAAGCAGTCCTGAGAGGAAAGTATATAGCGATACAAGCCTTTCTCAAGAAACGAAAAGGTCTCAAGTATACAACCTAACCCTACACCAAAAGGAGCTAGAGAAAGAACAGCAAAGAAAGCCTAAACCCAGCAGGAGAAGACAAATAATAAAGATCAGAGTAGAAATCAATGAAACAAACAAAAAGAACAGTAGAACAAATCAACAAAACTAGGAGTTGGTTCTTTATATGAATTAATCAGATTGGTAAACACCTGGCCAGACTTATCAAAAAGAAAAGAAAAAGGACCAAAATTAATAAAATCATGAATGAAAGAGGAGAGATCACAACCTGCAACAAAGAAATACAATTATAAGAACATATAATGAGCAACTATGCACAAGGAAATTTGACAATCTGGAAGAAATGGATGCATTCCTAGAGACATGTAAACTACCAAAACTGAACCAGGAAGAAATAAAAAACCTGAATAGACTGATAACCAGTAAAGAGATTGAAGCAGTAATCAAAAATTTTCAACAAGCAAGAGCCCAGTACCAGAGAGCTTCCCAGGCGAATTCTACCAAACACTTAAAGAAGAATTAATACCTATTTTCCTGAAATTATTCCAAAAAATAGAAATGGAAAGAAAACTCCCAAACTCATTTTATGAGGAAGCATTACCTTTATCCCAAAACCAAAGTCCCCATCCAAAAGGAGAATTACAGAACAATATCTTTGATGAAAATGGATACAAAAATTCTCACCAAAATAGTAGCCAATAGGATCCAAAATTACATTAAAAGGATTTTCACCATGACCAAGTGGGATTTATTCCTGAGCTACAAGGTTGGTTCAACATCTGCAAATCAATGTGATACAATACATTAAAAAAAGAAAGAACGAGAACTATATGATACTCTCAATAGATGCTAAAAGAACATTTGACAAAGTATAGCATTCTTTCTTGATCAAAACTCTTCACAGTGTAGGCATAGAGGATACATACCTCAATATCATATCATAAAAGCCATCTATGAAAAAACACAGAGAATATCATTCTCGATGGGGAAAACCCACAGCGAATATCATTCCCGATAGGGAAAAAACTGAGAGCTTTTCGCCTAAGGTCAGGAACATGGCAGGGCTGTCCACTATCACCACTGCTATTTAACATAGTACTGGAAGTCCTAGCCACAGTTATCAGACAACAAAAAGAAACAAAGTCATCCAAATCAGCAGAGAAGTCAAACTCTCGCTCTTTGCAGATGATATGATACTTTATGTGGAAAACCCAAAAGACTCCACTCCAAACTCCTACAACTCATACAGGAATTCAGTAAAGTGTCAGGATATAAAATTAATGCACAGAAATCAGGTGCATTTCTATACACCAACAGCAAGACAGAAGAAAGAGAAATTAAGGAGTCGAATCCATTTACAATTGCATCCAAAACCACAGATACCTAGGAATAAACCTAACCAAAGAGGCAAAGAATTTGGACTCAGAAAACTATAAAGTACTCATGACAGAAATTGAGGAAGGCACGAAGAAATGGAAAAATGTTCCATGCTCATGGATTAGAAGAAAAAATACTGTGAAAATGTCTATGCTACCTAAAGCAATCTACACATTTAATGCAATCCCCAGCCAAATACCATCATTTTTTTTCAAAGAAATGGAACAAATAATCCTAAAATTTGCGTGAAACCAAAAAAGACTCCAAAGAGCCAGACAAATGTTGAAAAAGAAAACCAAAGTTGGCAGCATCACAATTCCAGACTTCAAGCTCTATTACAAAGCTGTTATCATCAAGACAGTATGGTACTGGCACAAAAACAGACACATAAATCAATGGAACAGAATAGAAAGCCCAGAAATGGACTCTGAACTCTATGGCCACCTAATCTTAGACAAGCAGAAAAGAATGTCCAATGGAGAAAAGATAGTCTCTTTAACAAATGATATTGGGAAAATTGGACAGCCATATGCAGAAAAATAAAACTGGGCCATTTTCTTACACCACACACAAAAATAGACTCAAATGAATGAGACAGAAATCCATCAAAATCCTTGAGGATAACACAAGCAATAACTTCTTCAACCTCAGCCACAGCAACTTCTTCCTAAAAACATCACCAAAGGCAAAGGAAGCTAGGGCAAAAATGAACTATTGATGAATGAACTCATCAAGACCAAAAGCTTTTGCACAGCAAAGGGAATAGTCAACAAGACCAAAAGACGACTGACAGAATGGGAGAAGATATTTGCAAATGACATACCAGATAAAGGACTAGTACCCAAAATCTATAAAGAACTTATCAAACTCAACATCCAAAGAACAAATAATCCAATCAAGAAATGGGCAAAAGACATGAACAGACATTTTTACAAAGAAGATATCCAAATGGCCAATAGACATGAAAAAGTGTTCAATATCACTCAGCATCAAGGAAATACTAATCAAAACCAGAGCGAGATACCACCTCACACCAGTCAGAATGGCTAAAATCAACAAGCCAGGAAAGGACAGATGTTGGCAAAGATGTCCCCCCTACACTGTTGGTGGGAATGCAAGCTGATGCTGCCAGTCTGGAAAACAGTATAGAATTCCTCAAAAAGTTGAAAATAGGGCTACCTTATGACCCAGCAATCACACTGCTGGGTATTTACCCTAAAGATACAAATGTAGTGATCTGAAGGGGCACATGCACCCGAATGCTTATAGCAGCAATGTCCAAATAGCTAAACTATGGAAAGAACCTAGATGTCCATTCAACAGATGAATGGATAAAGAAGATGTGGTATGTATATAATGGAATACTATGCAGCCATCAAAAAAATTTGCTGTTTGCAATGACGTGGATGTAACTAGAGGGTAGTATGCTAAGCAAAATAAGTCAATCAGAGAAAGACAATTATCATATGATCTCTCTGATATGAGGAATTTGAGAGGCAGGGTGGGGGGGTCATGGGGGGTAGGGAGGGAAAAAATGAAAAAGATGGGACTGGGGGGGAGACAAACCATAAGAGACTCTTAATCTCACAAAACAAACTGAGGGTTGCTGGGGGTGGGAGGGTAGGGATGGGGTGGCTGGGTTATGTGCTATAGTGAGTGCTGTGAAATGTATAAGACTGATGATTCACAGACCTGTCCCCCTGAAGCAAATAATACATTATATGTTAATGAAAGAAAGAAAGGAAGGAAGGAAACAATTCCACTTACAAGCACCAAAAACTATGCGATACCTAGGAATAAATCTAACTGAAGAGGAAAAAGACCTGTACTCCGAAACTATAAAACACTGATGGAAGAAACAGAAGATGCCAGGGGCATGATCCCAGGGTCCTAAGATCAAGCCCCACAGCCAGCTCCCTGCTCAATGGGGAGTCTGCTTCTCCCTCTCCCTCTGCTGCTCTCCCTGTTTGTGTTCTCTTGTGCTCTCTCCCTCTCTCTCTCTCTCACAAATAAATAAATAAATTCTTTTTAAAAAAAAGAATCTGAAGATGACACAAAGAAATTGAAAGACCTTCCATGTTCATGGATCAGAAGAACAAATATTGTTAAAATGTCTATATACCCAAAGCAAATCTACACATTTAATGCATCAAAACACCTACAGCATTTTTCACAGAGCTAGAACAATCCTAAAATTTATATGGATCAACAAAAGACCTGAGATAGTCAAAGCAATCTTGAAAAAGAAAAACAAAGCTGGAGGCATAACAATTCCAGATTTTAAGTTATAATACAAAGCTGTAGTAATCAAAATGGTATGGTACTGGCACAAAAACAGACACATAGATCAATAGAATAGAATAGAAATCCAGAAATAAACACACAATTTTATGGTCAATTAATCTTTGACAAAGCAGGAAAGAAAATCTAATGGGGAAAAGAATGTCTCTTCAACAAATGATTTTGGTAAAACTGGACAGCAACATGCAAAAGAATGAAACTGGACCATTTTCTTATACCATACACAAAAATAAACTCAAAATGGATTAAAGACCTAAATAGGAGACCTGAAAGCATAACAATCCTAGAAGAGAACACAGGCAGTAACTTTTTTGACATTGGCTGGAGCAGCTTCTTAGATACACTTCCTAAGGCAAGGGCAATAAAAGCAAAAATAAACTATAGGGAATACATCAATACATCAAAATAAAAAGCTTCTGCACAGTGAAGGAAATGGTCAACAAAACTAAAAGATAACCCATGGAATGGGAGAAGATATTTGCAAATGACATATCTGATTAAGGGTTTGTTTCCAAAATATATAAAGAACTTTTAAAACTCAACACCCTAAAAATGAATAACCTGATTACAAATGGGCAGATGATGTGAACAGACATTTTCACAAAGAAGACATCCAGATGGCCAATAGGCACATGAAAACACGCGCAACATCACTCATCAAGGTAATGCAAATCAAATCTACAAAGAAATATCATCTCACACCAGTCAGCATGGCAATAAAATTAACAACTCAGGAAACAACAGGTGTTGGCAAGGATGTGGAGAAAGGAGAACCCTCTGCACAGTGGGTGGGAATTCAAAGGAAAACAAGCACCTTAATGTTTATGGCAGCATTATCTACAATAGCCAAATTATGGAAACAGCCCAAGTGTCTATTGACTGATGAATGGATAAAGAAGATGAGGTATATTTATACATGCAATGGAATATTACTCAGATAGGAAAAAGAATGAACTCATGACATTTGCAACAACATGGGTGGAGCTAAAGAGTATTATGCTAAATGAGGTAAGTCAGTCACAGACAAACACCATGTGATTTCACTCACACATGGAATTTAAGAAATAAAACAAAAGAGCAAAGGGGGAAAAGTGAGGGGGAGGCGAAACAGACTCTTAACTAAAGAGAACAAACTGATAGTTACCAGAAGGGAGATGCATGGGGGGATGGGTGAAATAGGTGATGGGAATGCAGGAGGGCACTTGTTGTCAGGAGCACCGGGTAATGGATGGAAGTGTGGAACCACTATACTGTACACCTACAACTAACATTACACTGTATGATAACTTACTAGTATTCAACTAAGAACTTTTTTTAAAATGTAAAGACAGAAAATAAAGAACTGTCTTTGCATAACAACTTTTCAGATGTGCCCAGATAGTATCAACATTTTAATGGTAAAGAGCCTGTTTAGCTTTCCCACTGATAGTTTCTTACTCAATAATGTAAAAAAAAAAAAAAAGAAGAAGAAGAAAAGAAAAAAGAAAGAAATCTAAATTGCAAGCTTATTCCTGTGACTAAATAAAGCTACTTTTACTTTAAACTAAGGAAAATACAGTGACAAAAGAAGGGCAGACTTAAGGAGCTTCCTTCTTCCTGAATGGGCTCTGGTCCAAATAAGTTCATTCAACACTGACCTGGATGATTCATAAATATATATGACTCTCCCCACTCAATCTTCATTCTGCAACATCAGACCTGTTTGCTTCAGCAGCTAGAAACAAAAGGACTTTTCTTAGCGTCACATATGGAACTAATAGCCTTTTTTGATATATTAAGTCTTTTGGATTAACATTAAAATATTCCAATTTCTGTAGACAACTAAGAAAATGAAGAAGTTAGAGAAGGACACAGCCATGTGGAAAGCCCGGTTTGAGAACTGCAACAAAGCTCTGCTGGACATGATTGAAGAGGTAAGAAGACTTCCCCCAACTTATTTTCCTCTGTTCAGTCCAAATACTCATACTCAGAAGATTATTATGATTGAATAGTACAAATTATAATCTTTGAAAAAGAGCTGATTTTTTTTCCGAGATGTGACCTATGAAATTATAATAAAAATATTTAGAGCAAAATGGAATCGGGTCCAGATTCACAAAGAGCTTTGTGACCCTAAGTCACCTGCCTACTTGCCAAGTCCAAAGCTGTCCTCAAATCAGCTCCATGCCTGCCCAGGTGCATTCCTTAAAGACAGGACAAGCATCTTACTTGTCTTTGAATTTCCCTAGTGCCTGGCACAAAGCAGGTGCAGAATATATTAGTGAGTTGATTTGAACCTATGAGGGAAGACAGCAGCCTGAGCACTCAGGGTATGTACTACTTTATAGACAGATGTGGGGATGTGTTGTTTAATTCTTCCAGTAGCCATTTAATTACAGATAGTATGTCAAGCTCTGTAGATGTTGAGGCAAAGGTACATGGTCCTGGATCTAAGAAGCGGAGCTTACAGGAAAAGGTCTCTCCGTATCAAAAAGTGAAAAAAAAAAAAAAAGTCTTAAAGGGTACCAAGTAGCACAAAGGTGGGGGCAAAGAGTAAGATGATTAGGAATGATTTCATGCACAAACACACCAACATTTTGTACAGAAAAAGAGGAGAACTGAACAGTTTGAGCAGGCAGCATCATGAATTAGTGTGTGGGGAGTTTCTGTCGTTATAATTACTCTTCTAACAATTCGTCCCAAATTGCAACCAATTCCAAAGAGATGAGCTTATTATTCACCAACATAAATCAAACAGTTGCTGGAATCGCATACAGCAGTTTATCTCTAGACTAGATGAGGCACTGCTGACAGCCACGTCCCCCTCCATCTCATTGTGCCACTGGAAGACGTCTCGGTCTTGCAAGCAGAAAAATGCATGTACTTTAAGATTTTGGAGGCCCTGGACTGGAGCAAAGAGAAGCTTTGCCCTCTTCCTCTCCCAAAGGAAAGGATACAGTGATTCAAACTCTACCCGAGTCTCACACACAATGGAGAAACAGCTGTGATGCCCCAGCCAGGAGTCTGTCCAGCCACCTCTAGCGGTCAGGCCCCAGGGTCTGGTAGACAGATTCCTGGGCAAATGGTTTTGCTCGTCTCCAGAGAGCATCCTGACAATTTTGCTTTGTTGATTTATGCTTCTCCCCCCCCCACCTTCTACTATTTTCAAATCACAGAAAGCACTGAGAGCTAAAGAATATGAGTGCTTCGTCACGAAAATCGGGAGGCTGGAGAACCTCTGTCGAGCTTTACAAGAAGAGAGAAACGAACTGTACAAGAAAATTAGAGACGCAAAAATGCCTGAAACGGATGCCCGAGGTCAGCACACCTCCGACGAAGAGCCCGAGTCCACCGTGTCTGGGGGCGTGGGGGTTGATACAAAGGAAGCCGAGAGCGTTCACAACGCTGTGAAAAACCTGGCCACAGCCTTCATGGTCATTCCCCACCCAGAGTCACCCCCTGACCTGGCCAGAGAAAGCCAACCGGAATTCGGCAGTCCTCAAGGGGGTGCTGACTCGGCCCTGCGGGAGCCGGAACAGTCCCCTCGGAGCCCTTTATGCCCTTCCCGGCCTCCCCCAACTCCTCCGGCGGAAGCCGAAGGAAGCCATGAGGCAGAACTGCCCTCCAGGCCCGGGAATCCCCCCGCGGGGTCGGGAGCACAGGCCCAAAACCCGGGTCTCCCTGCAGCAGCCCAGGCTGACCAGCCGCCCCAGAAGCCGGAGGCAGAAGCTCCCAGTCAGGCCCCGCAGTCCCCCGCCGAGGCTCCCCTCCCAGCGATGGAGGCAAAGGGTTGGGCTCCGCCAGCCAGGCCAGCTGAGCAGACTCCAGCTGGGGTGCCCGCCTGTGGGCCCAGGAGGCCGCCGCCCCCACCCCCACCGGAAGCAGCGGCAGAGGGGCTGCCCCCACCCCCACCGGAAGCAGCGGCAGAGGCGCTGCCCCCACCCCCACCGGAAGCAGCGGCAGAGGGGCTGCCCCCACCCCCACCGGAAGCAGCGGCAGAGGCGCTGCCCGAGGGGGCCGACACCAACCTGGAAGGAGTAGACTAAGCTTCGCTGTGCTTCCGAAGCTCTTCTTCCTGCCTGTACATCGTCATAACAGATTGTCTTCTGAAAAGGCATTAAGGGCTAGGTTTGTCTAAGGGAAGAGACTTAATTAGAATCAAGACATTTTCAAAGGTTGTGCAGAGCACTCTTAGCCTGTGCTATTTGTTCTCAATTTATAACCCATTTGCAGCTTTTCCGTTTAACATGGGTTGATAGTATAATTTTCCCAAATGGCAACAAAACATACAAATAGAAAATTCATATTAGTTCTCCATTGAGATGGTATTTATTTCAGTTTCTTAATCAACAATTAGATTTGGTGTTTCAACACTTCACTACAATATATAAATATAGAAAAATGTGATGTTTCATTTTATTTCACTATATAGTTTTGATAGGCTCCATAGCAAGTAATGGATGCCCAGGTTCCATTTAAGTATCTACCTAATATATGCATACATATGGCTGTGTCTGAATGTATATACATATATGTGTATGTTTCAGAGTATATACATATGTGTGTGAATATATACATATGAGTTTATGTGCCTATATATACATGTGTGTATTTTATATTATATATATAATATTCATTCATATATATATGTATATTATATATACACATATATTTATATATATATATACACACATACACACACACACATGTATATATTACACATACATTTCATCCCTTTTTGGAGTTCTGTCAGGTAAAATATTTAGATGGTAATCAAAAAAATCATCTATTTGCTTGGGGTGAGAGTAGACTAATGCTCTGTGAATCAGAAGTAGGTTGAGAATGCAAGTATTTAGGCCACATAATGTTGGGCTAAAACAAGTAACCGAATGGTAGATCAATAAATCCAACCAATTGGCCAATTGATCAAATGTCCAAACAGCACTCTGCACACATTGTGAGTGTGCAGAACACATAGACACAAAGTTGTCACAAGAGGTTGTAAGCAGAAAAGGAGAACAGTCATAGCTATAGACCACTCACCTCTTCCAGATGCCTCTCAGACACAACTCCGCATATTGCCTTGCTACACCATGTAGTGAGGCAAGGACTCGTGGCTACCTGCATGGAAAGGACTGGAAGTGAGTTGTGATCCAGGGCATGGTGGGACTGAGGGTCCTCAGACTGACAGAAGGCTATGCTCTTACTCCTGCCTCCTGTGCTATAGGAGTCTTGAGAAATAATGTTCACCTACCCCTACCAGGTCCCTAGCTCCCTCACTGCCATCTACTGCTCTCTTTCCAGAGGGTTTCCCACCACTTCTTGCCATCATGGCTTTCATGTATATTCTCAAAGCACCTGCACATTTTTTCCAACTTCTTCCCACCCCAGACTTTACAGGAAGTTTTACCCAGCCTTCATCTCAATTATTGCTAACTAAAAGCTATTATTTTTCCAAAACAGAAGTTCACACACGATCTTAATATGAGTGATGAAGCATACAAACCAACACATTATCTGCTTTTTGGAATTCTCTACAAAGAACAAATGGGTCCCTACTCAAAATGGTTTGAAAAATACGTAAGGACTCAGAAGAAGGCAAGAGCTAGAGACACCTGGGGTTGTCTACATGAGTATTACATTACCCTTGCTGGACAAGAACCTCTAATACCGCTGATGGCATAAATTACTCAACCTAGGGTAGAGGGAGACTGGAACAGTGAAACTGGAAGCAAGGGAGAACAGGAGGGCAAAGAAGAGAAAAAGGGGAAGAGGAGGGAGAAAATGAAAAAAAAAAAAGTCTAACCCAGCCCTACCTTAAAAGTTGAATTCAAATAGAAAAATGGATGAAGGCAAGATTCTCTACTCTTCCTCCGGAAATCCATTCTTTAGTGTCACGGGGGCTTTCTACCAGGGGACACAAAGCATGTAGGCAGCAATCAGATGCTCCAAATATTGTAAACTGCATATAACTTGTTTGAAGGAGACAGTGAGGGTAAGAACAAAATGCTAATCAGGAAAAAAAAGTATATCACTGTTTGAGAAACCACATATTTTTATTTATTTTTTTCCATGGATTTTTAAAGGCTTGAAATACTATAACCACAGATGATCCAGCCAAATTCAACATCACTGGAAATCTTAGAGATTTAAACATTCATTTCTTTCACAGCCAAATGCTCACCGTAACAATCCAGGAGGGTCTCCTTTCCCACTATTTACAGAAGCTGAACTTCCAAGAACAGAGTAAGATTAGATAATCATAGTAAAGTCTCAGTCTGAATGCTTTGCACAAGAAACAGGAGCCAAAATCCAGTAAATCAAATATTCTAATACCTGGAGTTCTTTTTTTTTTCCATCCAAAAATCTTTCACAGCAACACATTACTTAATACTGTGTATATCTTGGGTCGAGTTTCAATGCAATACCTTGCCTAAAATTTGCAAAGCTTAATATAGGCTCTGGAAGGATTATTTTAATATTCAAAGACTGTTTTATTATAGTCCTTTGTATTAAAATTCGGCCTTATGAATTATAACAATAACTCATAAGATCTGAAAGAATAAGGAACTTCCATTCTTTATCAAGTTCATGTAACTACTTCTAGAGATGCCAAGTCTACCTTCCAGAAACACCAGTATTGTTTGTGTTTTCTAAATTAAAAAAATGTAATTCATGTACCTATTAAAGTTACTTCTCTTCCCAAATGCCTACTTTTGTTACTTCCATGGGTCAATAATACCTAAGAAAGAGTCTGGCTTTATTTTGTTGGTGGTGACATTTTTGGTCTCTGAGTAGAACATAAATATAATGAACACTTTGATCATCTTGTGGAGTGTGTGTGTGTGTGTGTGTGTGTGCGCGCGCGCACATGCACGCACAGTGAGAGAAAGAGAAGGAGGGAAAGAAGAGACAGAGAACATGACTGCCCAGAACTAATGAGAGAGCAAAACCCCAACTCCTCTGCCTGGCCCTCAGCTGCCAGCAGTGATCACGTGGCCTGTGTTCCTCTTCAGTGCCTGTCTCCAGTGAGACTGCCATGTGAGCTCTCAGAAACACTCTGAGGAGTAAGGGAACAGGTGTGGAAAGTGTCAGCTCATTTTACTTCTACCTGGTCTTTTTTTTTTTTTTTTTAAGATTTTATTTATCTATTATTTGAGAGAGAGAGAAAGCATGAGAAGAGAGAGGTCTGTAGGAGAAGACTCCCTGCAAAGCAGGGAGCCCAATGTGAGACTTGATCCTGGGACTGCAGGATCATGACCTGAGCCTAAGGCAGCGGCTTAACCAACTGAACCACCCAGGCACCCTCTACCCAGTTTTTCTAACTGCTCCAAGAGTTTCCCTAGTAAGACCCAAGAGGCCTGACTATTCTGCCTTTTGCTTTTCTCTCTTCCCAATCTATACTGATCCAGGAGGGGTTTCTTGAACAAAACATTTCCTAGTATGCTCAAAGAAGAGAAATATTTAGCTAAAATGAAAAAAAAAAAAAAGATTAAAGCTCCTTTTTTGCCTGGGATAGATATAAATTTTTAAAATGTGTAACTATCTAGATATATCTAGAGCTACTTTTAAAATAGCTCTTTCAGGGACGCCTGGGTGGCTCAGTTGGTTAAGCAGCTGCCTTCGGCTCAGGTCATGATCCCAGCGTCCTGGGATCGAGTCCCATATTGGGCTCCTTGCTCCGCAGGGAGCCTGCTTCTCCGTCTGACTCTGCCTTCCACTCTATCTGCCTGTGCTTGCTCTCGCTCGCTCTCTCTGACAAATAAATAAAATCTTAAAAAATAAATAAATAAATAAAATAAAATAGCTCTTTCATTCTCTCTCTCTCTCTCTCTCTTTTTTTTTTTTTTTTTGAGATAATGTATTATGTATTGGCTCTAAAACAGAAGCTGCTTTTCAATAAGACTAAGATATCACTAGGGGAGAAATCATTTCAGGAAAATGTTCTCAGCTCCTTCTCCTCTAATTGGCAGTTTTATCCAGCAGTTTGGAAAAATAAAAGTAATTTAAAATATAAAGAATTAGAGTGTCTGACTGGCTAAGTCAGAAGAGCATGAGACTCATGACCTCGGGATCGTGAGTTCAAGCCCCACCTTGCTTATAGAGCTTATGTAATATGGAAAGAATTCCCTAAGAGAAGATAGGAAATAAAAATGATGACTCTGGTCTCTAACATTTGTTGCCTTCATAAACTGGCAAGAAAGATTTAGACTAGGCGAGTAGGGTATATGGGTAAATTTTCACAAGGTTTAAACCGTTTATATTTCTGAACTTAACAACCTAAAAGTTAAAGTTATCATTAGATCAACCACAAGGGCATTCCACTTGAATAGAAGCATTCATAAATGATGTTACTAAAGATTTTTCTCAGTCCTGTGAAACTGTATCTTCCATACTTGAAGTGAAGTCTCCTTGGTAGTAGCCCAAGAGAAGTTCTATAAATACCAATTGCTGGGGCACCTGGGTGGCTCAGTGGGTTAAAGCCTCTGCCTTCGGCTCCGGCTCAGGTCATGAACTCAGGATCCTAGGATCGAGCCCCGCATCGGGCCCTCTGCTCAGCAGGAAGCCTGCATCCCTTCCTCTCTCTCTGCCTGCCTCTCTGCCTACTTGTGATCTCTGTCTGTCAAATAAATAAATAAAATCTTTAAGAAAAAATACCAGTTGCTAGTGCATCTGAGTGAGTGTTCCCACAAACACACACGGGTGCACATGCATACATAAACACATGAGTATAAAATTTGTCCTAGATTTGATGCTGTTCCTGTCGGTGAGTTTACACCTGTTTTTCAAAAGACATTACTATTCCTTTCCTGACAAGGACAAACTATGAGAAGAAATCATTTCCTGTATAGATAAGGATATTTGATAGAAACACTTAATTAGCAAAATAAACCCACAAGTTCATTGATTCATGGCACAAAAATTATCCACAGAAGCTGATTCACTCTACCAGGAGATAAGAAACAAGATCAATGTTTTACAAAGTGATATATCCTAACGTTCAATTACCTCATGTCAAAATTAAAACATACCAAGGTATAAAACTCCTTATTTCGGGGCTGACAGTCAGTATGACATTTTATGTCAAATAACACAAAACCATCACAGAAGCCAAGTAACAAGACATTAGGGTAAGAGAGGGAAAGAAGCGAGAAAAAGAGACTTTCGATCTGAGAGCTCATACAAAAATGAAAAATAAAAAGGATAAAACTTTAAGAGCAATAAAAGGAAGAGACACATGGGTGGATGGGCCCTTTTGTGAAAGCAAGACCCCCCCGGGAGCAAGAGCCATGACAGCATTAGCACAGCTTCCTCCCAGGGGATTCTTACAGACATGTTTCTCAGTGCGGTTGCTTTAGTGTTTTTCTTCTTATTTGCCTTTCTTCTAAAATAATAAATGCATTCTTTTCTGTAAAAAAATAATAATGATAATAAAATTATATCATGGGATGTGTAGAAAACAGAGAGAAGAGACAATTATCCCTAATTCCATCACCCTAACTTAACCAGGGTCAGCATTCTCTCTATCATTGTATATTTTATATCCTCTCTCTTTTTTATTTAACATGATTTAGTTTGTCTTTGGGGAAGGGGACAGTAGTTCAATTGAGAGTAACAGCTATTAACGGCTGCCAGATTTGAGTGTTTACACTATGTACTCAACTCTTACACACTTTACCATATATACACACGGAAGTATATTATGCTATTTATAGAATCAGACTATGCAAATACAAATACACAGCATTCTCAAACGTTGTTTGGAAAAGTCGTGCTATGCCTTGCACTTGAATGTTCCACATGTATACACATTTCCAAGTAAATCTGGACATAGCTAGAGTGAACTTGCCGCAGCTCAAAAAAGAAAGAAATATCCAACTCTAGAGACAAACAAATGAGGTAACTGAGAAAATAAGAGAAAGGGTCAAACTCAGGTTTATGAAGTGACAAGAAGCATATAACACCACAAATCATAGCCTTGGCTAAATAAAGGTCAATGTTCTAAAATAAATTTACACTCTTTGACATTAACAAGACAGTTAGTGCTTTTGTTGCTCTAATGAAATGATGGTCACCAGCATTAGCTATAGCATATCCATAAAATAGAGCCAGGCTGAAAACCAATGTGAACTTGAGATTGATCTGACATCTACCAGGCAGATGCAAGCAGCCATGGAGTAATCAGAGAACCCATATACTAAGAAGACTTGAAAGTCAGGGTTCAAATTTATAGGAATAGCACAACAAGGATGCCTTTCATCGCACCCAAAGTCATGAGGCTAAACATATGTCAGATGTGATATCATAGGCCAGATTTATTAGAAGATAGCCAAGTTCTGCCCAACCCAGTATAATCCCTCACAGACTATTTTAATACTTAGTGTAAGGAATTCATGTTCAATCACTTGTTTTCTTAACATCCTTATCAAGGAGTTAAGTCTAAGCTTAAGTCTAAGCAAGGTGGAAAGGGATAACACAAGTCCAGGAATCAGGCCATAGAGTCCCTAGATGACTGGGTGACTTTGGAAAAATAACATCTCTGGGCTTCAGTTCATTCACCTTATAAAATGAGAGCCTTAGACTGGATGATGCCTGAGGGTTTTGGCATCTCTGATTAAGTCCTCAAGAGACTTAAGAACTTCTATAGGGCTTTCCACAGCCCAGGGAGAGCTGTAATCTAAGAGATCTGCACATCACCTTGGGCACTTCTATTCGAAATCAGGCAAGGGGAAAGAGACAAGATATTACCCAAATAAAAGAAATGCTTTTAATTTTAAAAATTAGAAGAAGTATTGAGGAAGAAATCACAAATTCTTGGAGTTCTTCAACAAATTCTAAAGACCGTCTATGTATACGGGTCTATACCCGTATAACTTGACTCTATTGGCTCAGGACCAGAAGGCCTGGTTGAGTCTGACGATTCCTGGGCACTCAGTACCAAGGGAAGGGTCTGCAAGAGATGCTGAGAGGCCCCACACCCCACTAAACGTTCTGCAACCAAAAAGCAGGACAGTGACCTTCAGCAGCATTTTTACCACAAATGGTACCCAGATCTCCAAGTGGAAAAGTTATGTTCCTGGTCGAGAAGGAGGGTTTTATGGAAGGTGTGTGTATAGTTATTTGTGTGAATGTATATGAGTGCATACTTGTATGTGAGGGTAAGTATAAGCCAATGTATGTAATATGTGCCAGAATATGTGTATAGTTTTGTGTGTGTGCCATGTGCACATAGTTCTATGTGAAGGTTCACAAGTACATGTGACAGTATTTACCCATAAAAAAATCGACATGAGCCAATATACATGTGTGTTGTTATGTGCAAGTTTATGACGTGTGCATGAGAAGACTGAGAACTAGAATCTCAATGCCACCGATGTGATTTGAGGCATGTGGCTAGCTTGGTTTTCACAGGATCGTGGCTTGTTGCAGGCATTTGTTCACATGACCAGTCCACTTTTGTTTACAGTGGCAAAGGGCTTGTTCTTTTTTGGCTGACAGTCTGCCTTCTAAGCAAACAGGCAGGTGGGTGAAGCTTCAGGTGTGGGGGCAGGTGCTCTTGAAATAATTGCACACACTACCAGCCCTGGGTGATACCCCCATTGATGCACAACTCTCAGCCTTAGCCAAGGCTCTGGGTATTTCTGGAGATATTCTCATAGACTAGCCACAGCTTGAGCAGGGAACACAGGAAGTAGTAGAAAATATATATATATATATGGCAGACATATATTATATATATATATGTCTTTACTAAACTATCAGCCAGCTGAAACTAAGCCGCTGAATATTAAGACTGTTTCTCTGAATTAAAAACCAAAGAGAAAGTATCCAATCCATTTATGGTTTTTTTTAATATTTTTTAAATTTATTTTCAGCATAACAGTATTTATTATTTTTGCACCACACCCAGTGCTCCTTGCAATCCGTGCCCTCTATAATACCCACCACCTGGTACCCCGACCTCCCACCCCTCGCCCTTCAAAACCCTCAACAATCCATTTGTTTTAATCATAAATGAAGGTAGCAAACCAGACTTGATTGCAGATGCTACCAGCCAATCAGCCAGTCATGCCCATGACTCATCCTTTGTGCAGAGAGATTTTTTGCTATGATACAATTCACCTCCCAAAATATCTAGTATTGACTAGTGGTGTTGTCATAGCTGGACCATCTGGCTTCTCCCTTGCCTGTTATTAGAAAACCGATCCAGAAATCCTCCAAATCAGTCTGGGAGAAATTTAAAGCAATACCCAAAGGAATGAGAGTGAAAGCTTTTTTATAACAAATTAATTGCCTGCCATACAAGTTAACTGATGATCTTCAAGAGTTAAAGGAAACAAAACAACTAAACATAAACAAAATTTGAGACGAGAACAGAATGGGGAAAAATAGTCACAACAAATAGAACAAAGCATTAATATTCAGGATACAAGTAGAAATCACAGAAAGCAATATGAAAAGACAAAACAACCCGGAAGGAGGTGGAAGAGGCTGAGGGAGCAGCCTGCCAGATACAGGTGATGGGAGACAGGGATAGTGTCTATGGAGAACGTAAAAGCAGTAATGAAACCAACCACTAGTCAGTCTTCTTTTTCCCACCACCATGCAATCCTGAATAACACGAAAGTTGTCCTCACTTCCAAGGACGATCACTCCCACTATGTAGCCCACATTTGCATACCACTGGCATGAAATATGATGGGCAGTTCATAGAAGAAGAAATGTAAATGACCAAAACACAAGAGGCCAGTAAGAGAAGGGAGATATTCTATCACTTTTGCCCATTAGACTGACAAAAATGTAAATATTCATAATATTCTATTTTAGCAAGGATGAGAGCAAATGGATACACTCAAAAACTGTTGGTACAGGGGCGCCTGGTTGGCTCATTAGGTTAAGCATCTGACTTTGGCTCATGTCATGACCCAGGGTCCTGGGACTGAGCCCCAAGTTGGGCTCCCTCTCAGTGGGGAATCTCTTTCTCCTTCCCCCATCTCCCCACTCATGCTCTCTCTCTTTATCTCTCAAATATAAATAAATTCTTTAAAAAGAATTGTTGGTACAATATGGGACCATCTTTTTCTTGTCCATTTGTAGGAGTTCTTTGGAAGGGCAATTTGGCAGCTCGTACTCAGTTTTTCTAATGTGCAAAAACAAACATTATTTGGCCAAGAACAGACATATGGCTCTTGCCTACCTGCATCTTTTCCCTGGAGGAAGCACTTTGTCCCAGATACATATAATCTGGATGGGGCCAACAATCACAGAGTCCTAGTCCTCCAGGCCAGGTCTGGCCTCAGGGCTGGGCCTAGAGCTGGAGAACACTTGCTGCAGGATTTGGTTCAGCCAGTGGTAGCTCTAGGATTTCCACAGAGGAGCTTCTGGAACAATAAATAATCTGCTTTAAAGAGGGGCAGGAGGGGACGCCTGGGTGGCTCAGTTGGTTAAGCAGCTGCCTTCGGCTCAGGTCATGATCCCAGCGTCCTGGGATCGAGTCCCGCATCGGGCTCCTTGCTCCACAGGGAGCCTGCTTCTCCCTCTGACTCTGCCTTCCACTCTGTCTGCCTGTGCTCGCTCTCACTCTCTCTCTCTCTCTTACAAATAAATAAATAAAATCTTAAAAAAAAAAAAAAAAAAAAAAGAGGGGCAGGAGGTTATTTGACTTGTCCTGAAGCCGGAGTAGCTGCATAGCAGCCACACTGTTTTGGCTCCTTATGTTATCTCGGGGTTTGTGGGCACAGAAACCCCACCAACCCAACGTGCCTAAATTCACCACGACGGGTCCAGTCTAACTGAACAGTTGGTTCTTTCTGCTGCCCACATGGAGATGGCCTGGGGGGGCAGGATAAAGTCCAGGGGGAATGAGTGGAGTTGAAAAATGAGGAGAAACAGAAACCTTGTAACTCTATTTGGGCCCTGGATCCCATTTGGTCTTTTCAGATCAAATAGCTTCCCTTTTTGTGAAGAGGATGTGAGTCAGGTTGCTGTCATTCACAATCAAAGAGCTCTGAGTCACAAAGAGGAGAAGTTCAACACGGTGAAGTGTGGCACACCAAGAAAAGAGGTTAAAATTGTAATAACTGAATGTATATCAAAATGTTTTAAAAATCTCATTTCTCACTACAATTTTTCAGCTTCTCTTTAGAAGCCTCTTATCACAAAAATGATGAGCTAGTACAACATAAATTTTTCCATGTAACCCACCACCCAGGTCAAGAAATAAAACACCACCCAGCATTTTAGAAGTTCCCCCTTCCCTTCTCAATCACTACCCCCCACCCTGTTCTCCAGAGGAAACCATTGCCCTGATGAATAACAACATGGATTTGTTTCTGCCTCTGTGTGTGTATGCGTGTATGTCTTGTTTTGTCTTGTTTTTTACTTTGTTAAAGTGTTCTTTTGTGTCTGCCTCGTTTTTTTGCTGCAACTGTGTCCATGTGTCTAAGCGTTGTTATACTTGTAAGAGCAATTCATTTATTTTCATTGTCCTATAGTAATCAATGGTAGGACTCCACCACAACTTATCTATCCATTCTAATGTTGACTGACATTCAAATTGTTTCCGATGATTGGCTACTACAAATAATGTTGCTGTGTGATTTCCTAGGTATATACTTCCAGAAATTGTGGGGCTATATGACATATACCAAATAGTTTTCCAAAGAGATTGTACCAATTGTTTCAACTACCAGGGCATGAGAGTTCCCGTTGCTCCTTGTCCTCCTCCTGGGATCATTAGCCATTTTAACCTTAGCTAGTTGGGAGTAGGCTGTATCTCACTGTAGCTTTAATTTGCCTTTCCTGGATAACTGAGGTTGAACCATCTTTTCTTACAGTCATTGGCCAAGTGGGGAGATCCTCTTTTGTGAAAAGCACATTTGTCATTTCCCCCCATTTTTTTTCATATTAAGTCATCTGGGTTTTTTTCTTGTTCATTCATAGAGTTCTTTGTACTTCTAGAAAGACTTTACTAATTAATGTAATAATAAATTCTTCTCCTCTGTGGCTCTATGGCTTTAATTCTCATAATGATACATTTTGATAAGCAGAATTTGTCAATTTAATGATGCCTAATTTATCAATCTTTACCTCTTTGACAAATACATGTGTTTGCTGTTTAAGAAATCTTTGTCAACCTCAAAATTAAGAAGCTGTTCTTTCATGTTATCTTCTAGAAGCTTTATTCTTTTACCTTTTACATTTAGATCCACAACCTACCCAAAATGAATTTTTAAGAGAAAGTGATGTAGAGACTCAGATTAATTTTTTTCTGCATGAATACTCCATTCATCAAGCATCACTTATTTAAGCAAAACATTTTCCTCCACTGCATTTTTAATGATCTTAGTTCTAAACTGAACATCCATTAGTGGGTAGGTCTTTTTCTAGACTTCCCGTTCTGTTCCCCTGATTTATTTCTCCTTGCACCAATACATTGTTATAATGACTGTAGCTCTTTTTTAATTTAAGTTCAGTTAATTAACATATAGTGTATTATTAGTTTCAGAGGTAAGTACTGTAACTTTATAATAAGTCTTTATAGGCAATAATCCAGGTCTTCTACTTTGTTGTTCTTCAAGATAGTGTTGGCTATTCTTAAATTTTATTTCCATGTGTAAATTAGAACCAATTTATCAATCTACATACATATACACATACACATGCTGGGATTTTCATGAGTATTGGATTTAATTGATAAATCCATTTGGGAAGAACTGATATTTTTATGATATTGAGTTTTCCAATCCATTAACGTGGTAAAGATCTCCACTTATTTATGTCTCTTTGATTACTTTTCAATAATATTTTCTCATTTTCTGGTGTGTTTGCTCATTTTTCATTAAATTTAATTTGGTGTTTTATGAGGACATTTAAAATACATTTATTTAAAGTGTTGCATTAACTTTGGAATAAACTCAACGTGGTCATGAAGTAACATCCTTTTCACATTATTAACTTGGTTTGCTTATATTTTGTTTAGGATTTTTGCATCTATGTTCATGAAAGAGGTTAATTTTAATTAATCTTAATTCTCTTATAATGTCCTTGTCATTTTGAGTTGGGAAGTTTCCTTGCTTTCCTCTTCTTTGGGAGACTGAATATGGTAAATGTTCTTTCCTTAAACATTTAAAAGAATTCTTCAGTTAAGCTATCTGGGATTTAAGTTAGAGATTTAATTTTCTTTCATAAATTGCCCACTTTTTTAAAATCAGTTATTGGGGGCTGTATTTTTCAAGATATTAATCCTTTGCATCTAAGTTATCAATTTTATTGGCACAAATTGTTCACGATATCTTTTTAAATTTTTAAAAAATTCTTCAGTATCTATAATATTTGTTACTCCTGATAGTGGGAATCTATGCCTTCTCTCTGTGTCTTTTATTAGTCTTACCCAAGCATTCTTAATTATAGTATAGTGTTCACAAAACCAACTATTGGTTTTTGGTTTTATCTATTTTATTTTCTTTGTTGTACATTTTGTTTTCTGTTTTATTGTGTCAATTTCTAGATGTTTAATTGGCTGTTCTTTCTCTAACCCCTTGAGATAGATGTTTAGATCACCAATTTCCTTCCTTTCCTCTTTTCTAATATATGTATTTAAAACTACCTACAAATGGCTTTTCCCTACATCCCACAAGTTTTGGTCTACTTTATTTGTTACCATTCAACATATTTTCTAATGTTATTTTTTCTCTGACATATTTTCTTTAAGATTTTATTTATTTACTTGAGAGAGAGAGAGAATGAGAGGGGAGAAGGTCAGAGGGAGAAGCAGACACCCTGTGGAGCTGGGAGCCCAATGAGGGACTTGATCCTAGGACTCCTGGATCATGACCTGAGCCCAAGGCAGTCACTTAACCAGCTGAGCCACCCAGGTACCCACTCTCTGACATGTGTTTAAAAGTATATTTATTCCTTTCTAAACAGAAAATTTTCTATGTATCTTTATTTTTGAATTAGCAGCTTAATTCTGCTATGATCATAATCCATATTCTATGTGATTTATTTGAAAATTTGTAGGAACTTCATAGCCAGCATATGGTCAATTTTGGTAAGGGTTCTATGTGCAGTTATTGAGGGCAATGTTCTATCTAGACCAAATAGGTCAGTTTTATAGGTCATGTTCAAATCTTCATCCTGTTTGATTGATTAACTTATTGATTTTTAGGTCCCTAGTTCTACTAGTTACTGAGAGAAGTGTGTTAAAATATCCTACTATAATTGCATGTTATTTTTCAAGTTTTTATTTAATATAACTCTGTATTTTTATATTTCTCCAGTTTGTTCTTCAAGTATTGCCTTGTATCTTACTAGGTGTATGATTATGATACCCTTATATTGGAATGAACATTTCCTTATTATAAAATTTGTTTTTATCTTTAAACTGTTTACTACTTTAAAGAGTACTTTATCTGATATATAAGTAACTGAGCTTTCACTTGGTTAATATATACATGCTATATCTTTTTCCATCCTTTTATTTTCAACTTTCCTAAAATCTTATCATTTGCACCATGCACGTGTATACAACACTGATTTGAGTTTTGTTTTGGTTTGGTTTTTAGTTTATTTATTGTATTTTGTCCAATCTGATGATTTGCCTTTTAAAGAGAATTTTTTATACCTTTACATATAATGTTTTCATTGTTATATATAAATTTAAACTCACTGTCTTTCTATTTGTTTTAAATTTATTCCATCTGCTTTGTGTTTCTCCCACACACACACTTTCTTTTCATATCTTCTTTTGGACTATGAATGTTTATTATTTTTATTACCCCATCTCCCCCCTTGATTAATTGTTTTTAATTATACAATCTTTCATTATGCTTTTAGTGGTTACCATGGAGATTTCAACATTTACCTTTAACTTAGTCAAGTCTAATGAGTAGTATTACATTCACCATTTCCTGCCCAAAGCAGAACCTTAGTACATTTAACTCCATCCAGTCTCTTTCTATGTCCTTTGATTGACCTTCCAGTTTATGATCTCTCTTTTCAACTATATCTAAGCCATGTTAAGCTACTCTATTGAGTTCTTAATCACAGATAAAAGATATAAATGTTCAAATTCAGAAATTGCATTGGATTTTTTATAGTTTCCTGTGCAATTCTCTATCTCATCATTTAAGTTCTTGAACATACTAATCATAATTATTTTAATGTCCTTGCCTGATCATTGCAATATCTGGATCACTTCAGGGTTTCCTCCCCTTGGTTTATACTGGATGATTTCTATTTGGATACAGGACATTCTCTATTAAAAATTTTTCGAAAACTAAAGTTCTGGATAGGGTCATCTTCCTGAAGGGAGCTTATTTTTGCTTCCAAGAGGCAGTTACGGTGGAGCAGATTACCTCATCCAGCCATAAATTGAGGTGATTTTAAGTTGGACTTCTGCCTTTTTAAAGAGTCATCGATTTTTTTATGGCTTATGGTATAGTCATTTAAGGGTCCCAACCAAAAGTCTGGAGTGTTTGCCAGGACCCTAAATCATTGGCTCTCGCTAAACTCTAATTTTTGTTTCTGATACTTCATAAAACTGCAGGAAGCTTTACTTAGCTTCTGAGCCTCTCAGCCACAGTTTGGATATTTGCAAGTGCCTGAGGGAAAAACAAGTCTCATCATCACTGGTTTTGTTCGGTGGTTATTGTAGTTCTTCTTCTTCTTGTTTTCCTTTTCTTGAGGACCTGTCACCTCAAAATTTTGCTCCCCGGGTAGTTTTCCAATGCCTTCAAACAGATGTTGTATGTATTTTCTCCAGTGTGTCTAGTTGTTCTTGGAGGGAAGTTTGCCCTGCAACAAGTGATTCCACCTTTACCAAAAGTAGAATTCCCACCCAGCTTGTCTTATGAAAAACAATTTTATTTTCTTGAGATTCTGGGGACTCATCGTATTTCCTGTGAGCTCTAAAATTAAATGATTCCAATGACTTTGTCTCCTTCGAGTTTCTGTTTCTTATAAGAAGCAACCATGAGGGATCTTTACTGTTGTTTTAGCTAATATTTTGACCTTTATTATTATATAATAAAAATATTAAATATCAACCAGGGTTTGAAGGGAGATAAATAAGTTTTAGTCCATGTGCCAAAGAGTCGGAGGCCACAGCTGATCCAGCAGGAAAGTGTGCCTGAAGAAACTAAAGATACCCTCCTCTCCCACTGGTGGTAGCAGTGTATGTGCTAGGCAATTGTCAGATTATCCCAACCTGTGCACCCATCCTCTGAGAAGTTGCTTTGTATCCACTTAAATTTTCAAGCAATTCAGCTAGTGCCTCTCTCTTACAGTGGGTTAGGATTTGCTAACGTGAAAGATACTCCTCCCATAAACTAAGAGACTAGCAACAACCAATCCCTACTGACTGGTGGGTTCCCATCACTTTGTATAAGAATTTAACAGGTTTGAATTAGAGAGAAGGGGGTGGGGAGCGCATTGTTGGTAGTCTTAGTCCATTCAGGCTGCTATAAAAATTGTCATAGACTAAGTAGCTTGTAAACAACAGAAATTTATTTCTCATATAAAAGGAGGGTGGGAAGTCTATGATCCAGGTGCTGACGGATTGTGTCTGGTGAGAGCCTGCTTCCTGGTGCATAGGTGGCCATCTTCTCACTGTGTCTTCATGTGGCAGAAAGGGCAAGAAAGCTCTCCTGAGCATCTTTTATAAGAGCAAGAATTTACAGTCATGAGGGCTCCACCCCATGACCTAATCACCTCCCAAAGGCCCCACCTCCTAATGCCAGCTCACTGAGGGTTAGACTCTCACACGTGAATTTTCCAGGAACACAGTCCATAACTTGGTTGAAACTCAGCTGTCAGAAAACAGAGGTTAATTATGGTGGCAATATTTTCTAAACCCAAGTAGAAGCACTTTATGACAAAGGCCAATACTCTTCTCTACAGGCAATAAGACAGAACGTTAGAAATCAAGACTGACTGGGAGAAGCCAGCACAAAGGGATGAAATGTACAATTCTGTCAGTGGTTCAAGATATTCTTGATTTTCACTATCTGAGTTCCAAGATGAGGCTTTAGGGAGTTGCCCATTTTGATGAGATTTTCCAGAGCCCTGCCGGGAGGGAAGAGCCTGGGGGGCGGAGGGGTGGCCTCAGCTTCCAAGCTGCTCCCTGACCCAACTATCTGCCGGGAAGCAGATAACTGAATCCTAACCCGCTTATTTTAGCCAGCGGCTTTGCCCCTAGTCTCCAGTCTCCCAGTCAGCTTCCAGAGGCTTTTACTCTGAAACTGCCTGGGAACAGGGACAGACGGCAGCAACTGTCCCCGCACTGATAATGGGCTCGAACCGCTGCTTTGAGTTGATGATTTGCATTCCCGCCTGCCCAAACCCGCAGCCTCCCTTCCCGCCAGCTTCGGCACAGAGAGGACGGGAGCGCCACCTACTGGTGTACTGGGGGTGTAGCCAGCCACGCGGCCAGCCCAGGCCTGCTTGTCACCCAGCAACGGCGCTGAAAACCACCTTTGTACAGCGATTAAGTAGGCCTCATCTTCTGCCAACTTCAGTGACTGCTGACCACAGCTAGACTGAAAAAGTCTCAAGGAAGTTTATTCTGCTCTGAACAAACGAAACCAAACTGCAGTTGGGATCCAGGCTGCATTCCACTTAAGTGAGAAGTAGGCGAGCCAGCAAATGCAGAGTTTAACACAGAACAGTCATTAGGTCCTTAAGCCGGTACTGGACCCCAGTGAGGTACCAGGACAGAAGGATGAATGGCCTCCTGTAGACAAACAATGGAAGGAGGAGGAACCCATGTCTGAATTCCACGACTGACAGCACACACTCAAGAAACCCAGCCAGGACTGATTCTAAGTTTGCAATTTGGGGGATCTGAATTTTCCGTTTTTCCCTGAGTTCTAGGGACACTGTCACAAAGCTTAGAGGAAGAAGTCATGATGACTTCTTTATTATTGGGCTTTTTGAGTCACCAATTAACACATGATATATTTGGAATGTTGTTCTCAAAATAGCTGCTTTGCCGGCGCTGTAAGCATCCTCTGGGTCGGCTCTCATAAAATCTAGCCATGACAACTCTCAGAGGCTAAATCCTTGCCCTGGATTCCCAAACTCTTCTCCATGTGTTAATAGCACATTTCTGACCGATGAAATACATATGTCGATATTTTTAACATCTAATGACATCAGAAAAATCTTACTTGAAATACATGCGTACATATTTACGTAAGTTAGTAAGTAAACACCCTAGTAAGTCCAGAACCCAATCTGGTGACTCGTTCACACATACACAGCTGGGCAGCCAAACTGAACACCCCGAGGGGGCCCTCCCCCACTGAGAGACTCTGGGATTAATAAAATAAAATAATCATAGATGCCAATATGGGCAGGAATCTCAAAACGTCAGTTCAATTTCTGACCTCACTCTGAGCTCCAGGGCCCTCTAGACTCCCTGCCAAAAGGTCATCAACACTTTAAAACACTTTAGTGATAGCAAATTCCTCCAAAGCAGCTCGCTTGTTGTTTAGATGATTCTTCCTTAATATCAGCCAGAATATGATGTAATAACAGCCTACATTTGTTAGACACTGTTTTGTATATATAATAGCTTATTCTCCTCAATCATGCTGCTAAGGAAGATACAGCTATTACCCTGCTCTGCACATGAGGAACCGAGGCTTAGGGAAGTTCAGAGGCTGCCCAGGGTCATCCAACAAGCAGGAGATGACTCACGATTTGAACACAGGTGGTCTGACAACAGAAGCTCTCTGAATTATGGGTTCTGCATAGTGTAATGATTCCCACCTCCTCTAACTTCTGCTCATGGTCCTCAGTCTACCCCCTTAGGCCACAGGAGCATCTAATTTCTCTTCCACGTGACGGCTTTGGTGCTTAGCCTAGAGGAGGTGCTGGCTCTTCTCCCAGCTAATCAGCCAGGCCTTTCAACACATCTCATACAACATGATTCTTATCCCTCTCCTTCCCTGGGCCCTCTATTTTGACATGCCCCATTTGGTCTATGTCCCTCTGAATGTGTTCCCCAGATCCTAACATTACCATATCCTTGATGTGGTTTGACCAGTGCCATGTTGAAAGCATGACCACAGCCAGGATTCTAGACCAGCGCTGTCCAACATAACTCTCTGTGATGACAGAAATGTTGTATAGTTGCCCTGTCCTACTCAGGAGCCACTAGCCTCTCTTGGCTGTTTAGTGTTTGGAATTAAAACTGAGGTTATTAAAACTGAGGAACTAAATTTTTATTTTATTTCATTGAACTATTATTTCTAGTGAGTACATAGTAGAGAATGTAGTTTGAGATTCTGTATTTCTAAATCACATCCCGACCCAAGCTGACCTGAATGTTCTCAATAAATTTGCCATTCCTGGGGCACCCAGGTGACTCAGTTGGTTAAGCGTTGGACTCTTGGTTTTGACTCAGGTCATGATCACAGGGTTGTGGGATCAAGCCCAGTGTCAGGCTCCATCTCAGCATGGAGTCTGTTTAAGATTCTCTCCCGCCCCCTATGCACTCTCTCTTTCTCTCACTCTGTCTCTCAAGTAAATAAGTATTTTTTAAAAAGGGGGCAGGGGTATGCTATCCCCATCCTATCTCAGTTGGCTTTTGGGGCCTCCAAGTATATTTTATATTTATCTTTGACAGATGTCACTTCATGACCATTCCAGTTTTTAAAATCATCCCCGATCTGATTTTGTCATTCAGAGTATTTAGCGTCTCTCGTGCTCCATGTCACCTGCAAGTTGGCTAAACATACTGGCTACATCTTTACAAAACACAGCTAATGACGTGTGAGTAACACATATAGCTAACATTTACTGAGGGCTTTCTCATGCCAAGAGCTGTGCTGTGCCCTCCAGCCGTCTATCTACAGATCCTCATCCATACCCAGGAATGACTTGATCCACCGCCCACACTCACCTGACTAGACTGCCTTCTGTAACAAGGAAACACATTCATATACGTGGGCACGCACGCACACACACACAGAACAACACTAGAAAACCTCTTCCACAGAGATGTCAGTTATGAATCTACATGCTGCACACTGTCACTCAATCACAATTGTCCTTGCTTCCAAGACTATGTTTTTATCATGTTCACAAGAATTCCGTGAGAATTCTTGTCAAATCTCTTGTAGAAGCATGTATTCACAATATTTGTAAATGCTGCCCCGAACTACCTAACAACCTATTAAGAAATATGAGATCAACCTACCCTATTTTTTTTCTTGAACTCATCCTGACTCTAGGAACTATCTAATGGTCATTCCTCACTTAGTGATTCACTCATTCAAGGACACATTCCCCTGTCCATCAAGAATAACTCAAAAACTGAGACACTAATGAAAATTTTGCTTCAGCAAACTGTCTAGCTTGTCAAACAGCAGTAGAGATGCATTTAAAGTTTAGAGAAAAGAACAGTTTGGATTGAAAAGCAAGATTTCAAGGAGTGCATTTTTTTTTAAGATTTATTCATTTTTTTTGAGGTGGGGGAGAGGGAGAAAGAGAATCCTCAAGCAGACTTCCCACTGAGCACAGAACCCGACATGGGGCTCAAACCCAGGATCTTGACATCATGACCTGAGCCAAAACCAAGAGTAGGACAACTCAGCTGACTGAGCCACTCAGGTGCCCTCAAAGAGAACATTTTTTAAATAATCACATGTCTAATAGGACATTAAATGAGATTTCCTTTTAAGATTTATTTATTTAGGGACGCCTGGGTGGCTCAGTTCGTTAGGCAGCTGCCTTCCGCTCAGGTCATGATCCCAGCGTCCTGGGATCGAGTCCCACATCGGGCTCCTTGCTCAGCGGGGAGCCTGCTTCTCCCTCTGCCTCTGCCTGTCATTCTGTCTGCCTGTGCTCGCTCTCTCCCTCTCTCTCTCTGATAAATAAATAAAATCTTTAAAAAAAAAAAAAAAGATTTATTTATTTATTTATTTATTTGACAGACAGAGATCACAAGTAGGCAGAGAGGCAGGCAGGGAGAAAGGAAGGGAAGCAGGCTGTCCGTGAGTAGAGAGCCCTATGCGGGGCTTGTTCCCAGGACCCTGGGATCATGACCTGAGCTGAAGGCAGAGACTTTAACCCACTGAGTCACCCAGGTGCCCCAAGATTTTTTTTTTGCCTGTTTCCCCAATTTCAACTAAAACTCCAAGATAGGAGTACAAATGACAAAGCATCCCCTAGTCTTGAATCTGGACCATCTTGGCAGAACTTTCTTAAGAGGTAGCCTCAAACCCCCTCCAGTGGTCAGCTATCTGCAGTCCTTAGATGAGAAAATTAGAATGATAAGAAAGGACAGTTGGTGGGTGATGATGTCTTGGCAGAGTTATCAGACTGCTCTGCCATCTCTTTCTCCTCTCTACCACAGATGGTAGTAGAAGAAGATGGTAGAGGTGAGTAGAGAATGTCTGTGAGGCCTCCGAAGAGGTAGAAAGAAAATCAGGAGAGTTCGTTGTCATGGAAACCAAGGGAAGGACTCGTTTCAAGGAGAAAGGGAGTGCGGCAGCTACTGAGTGGCACTGAGAGATTAGGCTAAGGAGCAAAGGCATAGCTTGTATTTAACTACAATGGCACACTGGCTTCCTTGATCAGAGCAATTTCCTCCAAGCAGTAAGAGTGGAAGTGAGATGGTAGTAAGTCAAGTGCTAGCGACAGAAAATCCAGACAATTCTTTGAATTAGGCTGTGAAAGGGGAGAGAAAGACTGGTCAGTGACGGTAAATGTAAATTCCAGGGAAGAATGTTTAAGATTTTCAATGATCAGTATAAAGTCTTCCAGATAAATCAACCTGCAATTTCACATGCATTCCAGGAGGTCCCATCCTGTGGTGTAGGGAAGGGGATGAGCCTTGAGGAGATCTGTATGTATACACACCTAAATGGGTGGGTTTTTTTAAGACTTTATTTATGTATTTGAGAGAGAGAGAGAAAGCAAGCATGAACAGGGGGCGGGGGCAGAAGGAGAGGGAGAAGCAGGCCCACCCCCACTGAACAGGAAGCCCAATGCAGAACTCCATCTCAGGACCTTGGGATCATAGCCTGAGCTGAAAGCAGCCACTTAACTGACTGAGCCACCCAGGTGCCCCACCTGAAAATTTAATAATCTTTAAAAGAAAGATCAAAGTTCATTTAAGTCCTGTTGCATTAATGAAAATAAAAACAAAAAAGTAGAAGAACCAGAGGATCATACAAAGTTTGAAATTCCTGAAATGTCCAATTTATGCAGCTGTGGAAGACTTTATCAAGGTTTCTGAGAAGATGGGGATGGTTTCAGCTAAACCAGAGGCACAGTATGCACCTGTGAAACAGCCCCAGGTGAGCCCAATAAAATAAAATGTGCAGGGGCACGGGGTGGCTCAGTGGGTTAAAGCCTCTGCCTTTGGCTCAGGTCATGATTCCAGGGTCCTGGAATGGAGCCCCACATCGGAATCTCTGCTCAGCGGGGAGCCTGCTTCCCTTCCTCTCCCTCTGCCCACCTCTCTGCCTACTTGTGATCTCTGTCCTGTCAAATGAATAAATAAAATCTTTAAAAAAAAAAAAGATAAAATGTGCAACCGCATACACGCGGATATGATCGTTGCCAATTAGGTTATTCATAAAGTCAGTTTCAGGTTTCTAAACTGACATGTATAACTAGATAGGACTGAGAAACTTTCAGATGGAAATCTTCTATACTGTCATTTCAATCCAAAGAAAATGACAAAATTAAAAATACATATCATTGGAGGGCACCTAGCTGGCTCTGTCTGTGAGTGTGCGTCTCTTGTTCTTGGGGTTGTGAGTTAAAGCCCCAGGTTAGATGTAGAGATGACTTAAAAATAAAACAGAAAAAAAAAAAAATAAAGGAATACATATCACTGTTGGGAGAGGAAGCAGTGTGTTATGGTGTGGTTCCTGTGGGAGGTGAGGGTCCAGAGCACACATGAAAGGTTAATTGTCACTAAGTAGGAAGCATTTGATTTTCTCTGGTGCTTTAAGCTTTGAGGCTGGTCTCTGGCCCCTCTCCAGGCTGGCTGTCCAGTGTTTGTCCTAAAACATTTCATTCAGCCAGTTTGAGAAGGGGGTCATGCTTTCCGGGTTTGAGTCCTTCTTTCACAGGGCCAAACAAATAACTCAACCAAATCTTGAGGAGTCAACAGACAGGAAGATGTGGAAGAATCAGGGTGGAGAATCTCTGAGGCAGAGGAAGAAAACCTGGAACAGATACTAACATTGGAAAGGAAAAGAGCCAATCATTTAAAGATAAGAAAGAAGGAATAAAGTTACAGATGCTGTGTAGTTTGGGAACTTGGCAGCAAGAAGTTGAAGGATTTTTCATTTGTTGCCTTGAATTTCAATGTGGAGTCAAAGGCAAGGTCGTCCCTGTGAATGGGGAGCAAAAGCAGTGGTGGGAGGTGGTTAAAGAGAATAAAGAGTTTTTAAAAATAAATAAATAAATAAAACCTGCCATGAAGTACATGCCTTGGAGACTAATGAAAAAAGAACAAAATGGTAGAGCCTTTGAGACCTGGACAAAGACCAGGAAGGTGAAGTATCCCCAAATCCATGGGTTTGGGGGCCCCTCCAGTAGCTTCCCAGGCTGTGTGAGGCCCCAAGGAGGTGCTCCAGGATACAAATGCCAGCTAGAATACAAGGAGTAAGCAAGATAATGTTAGTAAGACAGGAAGTGAAGCACTGGGCCATGAGGTCCAGGTTGGACTGGAGGACCTGTCACTCAGTAAATACTTGTTAACAGAGAAAGAAGAAAACTGGAAACCCAATAGTTATCCTTCCTCCCACCAAACATAATAATCACCACAACCTACTGACTTTATGTTGCAAATACCCTTCTCCACTCTCTTCACTTCTAGGATCTCACCATGGGGTCACCAGCATCCCAGCATTTCCCACCTCCACCATTACTCACAGCAATGAGAACTTTTCTTAAACACTTAAACGTGCCTTCTCAACTCACTAACTTCCAGGAAAAGACCAAATGACCAACTCAAAGGGCAAGAGCAGAGGCCCCACTGATTTTTCTCTGGCCCTTATAGAAAACATGAAGTTGTTCCTTTGGCCACATACATATGAATCTACAAGAAAGGGGATATGGCGGACATCAAGGGAATGGGTACTGTTCAAAACGCAAGGCCCCACAGCTGTTAGCACAGCAAAACAAAAGTCTACAGTGTTACCCAGCATGTTGTTGGCATCGTTGTAAACAGCAAGTTAAGGGTAAAACTCTGGCCAAGAGAGTTAATGTGCGTGGTGGGCACACAGAGCACTCTAAGAGCCAAGGTAGCTTCAAGACATGTATGATGAGAAATGATCATAAAAAGAAAGAAGCCAAAAGGAAATCTTCTTGGGTTCATTGGCAGCACCAGCCTACTCCACCCAGAAAACCATACTTTACGAGAACCAATAGAAAGGAACCCATTCACTATAAATTCAGGGCATAGTGCGTGTTCAAAACAAAACGGACAAAACTCTGAACTGTTCAAACTAAAACAGAAACAAAACCCTACACTTACCTTGCTTTTTCCTGCTCAGAGTCCCTCCATGGTGTCGTGAGAAGGATCCTAGCTGAAGATCAAGGTACTTCAGCCACACAGCAAACGAGATGGTTTTCTATTTCTCCTATAGACCCTCTCATCTGACATGGCCCGGTTAGTAAATGTCCCTCTCAGAGGGGCTGCCCAGATCCTAGATGAGATGGCATTGAACGTGCAAGGATGTTATAAGCAGAAATGCCTGTGAGAGAAAATTACGGAGGCAGAGGAGGCTGTTGGAGCTGGGGGGCAGAATGCGGTCAGACGCCCAGGGAAGGACAGAGGGGAGCCAGGTATGGGGAGCACCTGGCCTTGCATGCAGTCTCAGGAAGGTAGGGCAGGCTCCACGGGAGTCTGGGAGCTAAAGATGGCCTTTCAGTCACCCTGAGTCTCCCAGGAAAGGCCCTGCCTTGATCACCACGCTGTGCTCAGCCACTGGCTGGGAGCCACCAGTGCAAGCATGGCTCAGAGCTAACACGATGAGGAACTTCAACTTGGACCCTTGGTTTCTCTCCCGGTCACTGGAGGTCTGTGAAGCACATTCTTAGGACCACTTTGAGCTAATCTCAAATCCTTAATAAAGTATCACAGGTGTTATAAATTCTGACCTTCACCCACAACACCACCCTTACCCAACATTGCTCCAACTATATCAGACTTCTCTCAAGTCCAGAACATACCATGCTACTCTTTATCAAGCCTCTGTTTGTTCTGCATCTGCTACGGAGAAAGCTCATCCTGATCCCACCCCCACCTTGGCTTAGCTATCTTCCTTACTCAGCTTTTACTCTTGTCTTCCCTTAAACATCATCTCCTCAACTCCCCTGCCCATATCCCTCAGACTGGATTACGTGCCCCATGATGTGCTCCCGTGACGGTCAATTCTCCTATATAGACTAGGTCAGATAAGTAAGCATCTGTCTAGCGTTTGGCTTTGTGGCCAGTTGAAGTAGCTGCATGACAGGTGGAACCATCTGTCTCATTCGCCACTAGACCCCGGGGCCCAACACATGGCCAATGCTCAAGAGAGGCAACAAACCATCTTGACTTCCTTCCTTCCTTGAAATCAGGTAGAAGGTGGCTGCCTGCAAGACATCAGGGCAATCACAGTCCTAGAGAGCCAGCTAAGGTTGAGGTTTAGGAAAAAAATTTAGTGAGCAACCTAAAGCAGGAGGATTAGAATATAAAGTTAAGTAAAGTGGTATATGTTGTAAAGAAAAGTTAAGGCAAAGATCAGACCAACAATGTGACCATTTTTGCTGAATTGAGTGTGAATCTAGGCTATAACAATAGATATTTATCAAACAACATGGCACCTGAAGTCTCAATCAGTCAGGATTAAATTCAGCTGTGGATAGCAGGAGGCATGAAACATGACGTTCTACACATCAGGGATCCTAGCATAAAACAGATGGCACATTCAAAGGGGTTTAACCAGAACAAAATTTAAGGAAGACATCATTACAGAGGTATGGCTGGATTAAGGAAACCAATAAGGAGTAGGTGAATGGGTGGGGAAGCTCCATGGGGTTAGCAAGAGCAGAAGGCCATTGCCACTTCTAGACCAAAGGGACAATGGAGGAATGGTGTTACTGGAGCCCATCAAAGCTGAAGCCAGGGAAAGAAAGCACTGGGCAGGACCTCAGGCCACAGAGGAACAGAGCCTCCACTAGAACAGAAACAATGTAAGCAGGGTGGGAACAGAAAAAAATGATCATTCTCTTTTCCCCATTGATCATTCTCTTTTCCCCATTGATCCCTCAGTGGGCCAAACCCAACCAGAAGTCAAAGGGCAAGGGAGCCTCTTAGAGTACAGATCATGGAAGACAGAGTGGAGAATGGATGTGGGGAGAGGGCTGCAAAAGGAAAATAACCAGCACAGCAGCTTATTAATCTCACATTAGAGCAGATCCTGATGTAGGTACCCCAGGACTCAGATGCCAGCCCCATGGTCTTCAGGCACCCAGGCTCCTTCTAACTTTCTGATTCATCGTCCTTAACAGTGGGCTTCTTTCCTTACATTCACATCATGGTAAAGATGGTTTCTGGTGCTTCTGATAAACATTCTTATTCCAGGAAGGAGGAAGGAGAAAAGGGAGAAGGCGCAAAGGGACCTTCCAGTTGAGCAGGGCCTCCCTGAAGGAGTTCGCTAGGAGCCAACCCGAGACTGCCACAGACGGCTCATTAGCTACCCACAGATGCAAGGGAGCCTGAAAAAAAAGGTAACCAATACTCTGGCTCCCTCAAGAAAATCATGGGCTTTTAGTAAAGAAAGGGTAGGCTGAATATTAAGTAGGCCCTTCTTGGAACAATGATTGAAGAAACTGCCAGAGATGGACTTACTGAGAGACAGTATGAATTTCCAGAAGAAAAACTTTTTTGCCTCATATAACTTTACCACCTAATATCTATTTAGGTTTCCACAGTTTCCTGTGATTCATAATCTTCCTAAACCCAGAGACCATTTGCTTTATATCTTCTTACTGACATAATTCTCAAGGAATATTTGTCAGTTAGTGATTGGCTGATTTCTTTAGCTGATTGTAATGAATCATACTTCCAGCTGATGAAAATGAAAACTCTTCATTCATTCTCTCAATAAACATCTATTGGCTGCTTACTATGTGCCATGGACCATTTCAGATGCTGACATACAGCAGAGAACAAAAGAGAAAAAAAAAAAATCTCTGTCTTCATGGAGCTGACATGTTAGTGGGGAAAACAGACATTCAGTATGATACATAAATGCATGTTAGTTAGTTCTAAGTGCCCTGAAGGAAAATAAAGCTGGAAAGGGAAAGGAATGTTAGATAGGAGTTGCAATTTTCTGCGATCAGAAAAGACCCGAGAAGACAACAGAGGAGTACAACCCTATGAGAGGGCATGATTTGCAAGTACGTGAAAGGAGAGTAGCTCAGGCAGAGAATAGCAGCAGGTAGAAGTAGTTCCCGGGGTGCCTGAGTGGCTCAGTCAGTTAAGCTTCTGCCCTCAGGTTGAGGCTGTGGTCACACAGTCCTGGGATCAAGTCCTGCATTGGGCTCCCTGCTCAGTGTGGAGTCTGCATCTCCCTCTCCCTCTGCCTCTCCCTCCTGCTGTTCTCTCTCTCTCTCTCTCTCTCTCTCCCCCCCACGACCCCTGCTCTCTCAAATAAATAATTAAATCATTAAAAAAGGAGAAGAAGAAGCAGCAGCAGCAGCAGCTCCGTGAGGGGGGTGAAGGGGTATTGTGGCTAAAATAATAGTTCCCCCAAAGATATCCAAGTCCTAATCCCCAGAACCTGTGATAATGTTATTTGGCAAATTTGCTACTTAGCTGACTTTAAAATAGAGAGAGTGGTCTGGATTCTTGGGAGAGCCTAATGTACTCACAAAGGTCCTTAAAATAGAAGAGGGAGGTATAAAATGATATCAGAGGGATACAATGTGAGGAAGACTCAGCCCACCATTGCTGACTTTGAAAATGGAGGAAGAGGGCCACAAGCTGAGGAAAATAGACAGCCTCCAGAAGCTGGAAGGGCAAGGGAACAGAGTCTCCTCCAGAACCCCCAGAAAGGGATGCAGCTCAGCCAGCACCTTGAGTTTAGCTCAACAAGACCTGTGTCAGACTTCAGACCTACAGAATTCTAAGACACTAAATTTGCGTTGTTTAAAGCCACTGTTTGGAGTAATGTGTTATAGCAGAGAAAACTAATACACATGGAAACACATCAGTATGTTAAAGGAATAGCAAGAAACTAATATACATGAGAACACATCGTATGTTAGAGGAATAGCAAGGAGACATCACTGAAACAGAGTGGATAAGGGAAGGAGTGGAATACTTGGCATTTAGAGAAATAATTGGGAGCCAGATCATGTCATTTCTCATTGGCCATTTTAAGGATGTTGACTTTTACTCTGAGGACGAAAAAGGAAACATTGCACAGTTTCCAGCAGAGCTGTCATGTTGAAAATACACTGAGAAAGCAAGGCAGGCACAGTAAGATGGGCTAGAAAGCTATCCCAGTAAGCTGAGCAAGACAACTGTGAGGAAAGACTTGTACCACACGGTAGCACTGGGCTGTGTGAAGTGATTAGATTCTAGACATATTGTGATGGCTGAGTTGACAAGATTTTCAAAAACACTGAATATAGAATATGGGGGGAAAAAAAGAGTCTGGCATGATTCCAAGCATTCTGGTCTGAGCAACTGGAGTAGCCAGTAATTGAAATGGGCAGGAATGCAAGAAGGGAATGTTGTGGAGGGAAGATCAGGAACTCTGTATTAGACATGTTTTTACTTTCTTTTTTTTTTTTTTAAGATTTTATTTATTTACTTGACAGACAGAGATCACAAGTAGGCAGAGCAGCAGCAGCAGCAGAGAGAGAGGAGGAAGCAGGCTCCCTGTGGAGCAGAGAGCCTGTTGCTGGGCTCCATCCCAAGACCCTGGGATAGTGACCCGAGCTGAAGGCAGAGGCTTTAACCCACTGCACCCAGGCACCCCTGTCTGTACTGGACATGTGTAACTTAAAATGCATAATACACATTCTGCTGGGTTATGTTATTGTTCAAAATAATTCACTTCTCCAGTTGATGGAGTATACTTCCTGTCACACTAACTTCAGTCTTGGCCACATGACTTTGGCCAAAAGAATGTGAGTAGATGTGATATATACCATATTTAGAGGCATCAAAAATTTCCACCTGCCCTCTTGTTCCCTCTCTGCTATGAGACTAGTTCAGACCAGATAGAGGTGATACCTTCAGCTGGTCTGAGGGATCTGAGAATAAGAAGACAAGGAGTGATGAGCCATCTATGGAACAAAGAAAATCTGAACCCAACCCATAGCATGGAGCTGAGATGCAGCTGAACTGGGAATCCATGAACAAGAAATAAATGTTTGTCAGTATAAGCCACTGAAATTTGGGGGTTATGCTCTTTTAAACTAATACAGTCTAGAGTTTAGGGGAGACGTCTTGGCTAATATATCTATAAAGCCATGATACAGGATGAGATCACCAAGGCAATGAGCATAGATGGAACAAAGAAGCCTGCACACTGAGGCACTGGTTGTTAAGAGATCAGGGAGATAAAGAAGAACCTGCTAAGGAGGGATTGAGAAGAAGCTAGCCAGTAAGGTAGGAGGAAAAACTAAAATGGGCACTAATGCAGTGCCCTGGAAGAGGGGGTGATCACTATATTAAATGCTATTCACAATTTAAGTATGATGAGAGAGGACCACTGGTTTTAACAGATGGAAGTCAGTGTGAACTTCTCAATAGTTGTAATGGAAGGATCAAATGGAAACATCACTCCTTGTGATTATATTGATTTTTCAGTAACTATTTCTTGAGCATCTACTATGTGATAAGCACTGTTCTAGATATCTCATATATACCAGTGAAACAGACACTTGCCCTCCTCCCCATTTCTCCCTCCTTAAAAAAAAAAAAAAAATTAAAAAAGGAAAATAAAACCCTGTGCCCTCAAGAGGCTTAGATTTTAGTGGAGAGAGACACATTTTTTAAAAAGCACAGTAAATGAGTCAGAAGGTTATAAATGCTATTAAAAAGTAGTTCAGGAAAAGGGAAACCAGGAACGCCTGAGGACCAATTTAAATAAAGTGGTCAGGGTAGGCTTCATAAAGAAGGGGACACTTGATTTATGGCTTTTAAGAGCTGATTCTCTGATCCAAGACTTTCTCCAGGATTTTACTTCCCTTGATGCTGTTTACAGCCCTTAGCTGGCACTAAGTAATCAAGTGAATCTACAATACCTGGGACTCTAAAGGCTAATTAGTTGAATAAATAAACCAAGAGTAAAAACCAAGATGGTCTAGTCCAGCACAATCTGATAGAACTTTCTCCAGTGATGGAAATGTTTTATAATGGGTGTTATCCAGGATGGTGGCCACTAGCCACATATAGCTATTGAGAACTTGAGATATGGCTAGCACAACTTAGGAAGTGAACTTTTTTTTTTTAAAGAATTTATTGATTTGACAGAGAGTGAGAGAAGGAGAAAAAGCACAAGTCGGGGGAGTAGCAGAGGGAGAGGAGGAAGCAGGCTCCCTGCTCAGCAGGGAACCCAATGCGGAACTCCATCCCAGGACCCTGAGACCATGACCTGTGCCAAAGGGAGAGGCTGAACACACTGAGCCACCCAGGTGCCCCAGGAAGTGAACTTTTAACTTAAAAATTTGTTAATTTAATTTGAATGACCACACACGGCTAGCGGCTACTGTACTGAGTGGCCCAGTTCAAGAGTTCTTGATTTGAAACAATCCTTGTGCTGTTTCCCTCTCTTTCCAGAAAAGACTTCTTTTTTTTAAAGATTTTATTTATTTATTTGACAGAGAGAGATCACAAGTAGGCAGAGAGGCAGGCAGAGAGAGAGAGGAGGAAGCAGGCTCCCTGCTGAGCAGAGAGCCCGATGTGGGACTCGATCCCAGGACCCTGAGATCATGACCTGAGCCGAAGGCAGTGGCTTAACCCACTGAGCCACCCAGGCGCCCTCCAGAAAAGACTTTTAAGGCACCTTCTATTTCTGACATTCCTAATTTTTTTAATCTTAACTACCTAAATAATCTTAAACATGATCACTTTTATCCTAAAGGTGTAAAAGATGAAGTGATTTTTACCAGTGGCCCAGAACACAGGTCAGTCCTTATGACCCAGATATTTTCTTTACTTTCAATATTTTGATATTAGACTTTCCGAAAGGAATCCCCAAAGGAGCAGGCATCAAAAAACGGAAAATATGTATAACGAAGAGTATATTCTAGGTGAAAAGAAAAAAATTGTCTGAATTCCCCCACAGCTGCTCATTTATGTCTCTGACATGGAAAATTTCCAGTATGTTCACTTAACTGTAACAGATTAGCTAATGGGTAAGGCCCTGTACTAGACACTATGAATACACAATGTTGAAAACATAGTCCCTACCCTTAAGGAGAGCATAATCAATGACATCTACATGGAGTGCCATCACATAGCTTCCAAAGAACGACAGCCTAGCAAGTTCTCCGTGCTCCACATCTGAGCAACTTAATGCCAACAAATCATTTTTGCTAAATGCTAACATTGCAATCGGTCAGAGCTCTGTCTCCATCTGGCTCTGCCCTCCAGACCACACACCTGCACCTCCCCACCATACCCCCACCACCGGCTGCAAAGACAGTATTGCCTTTGAAGAGTTGAAAACTTTCTTGACCCATGTTGGAAATGTGACCTGGAAGCACATACATTAAAAAATGAGCACATCTCCACAAGCCAAGAACTCCATTTACTTCAAGACCTTTCTGGTTTCCTTTCTTTTGGGTGTAATAATAGATATTGAAATCTTCATATTTAGTATCTTGTTAACTGAAATTATGTGTAAACCAAGAAAACTAAAAGTGCCTAAGCACTTGCTCCAATCTCAAAATAGAGGCCATTCTAATAACAAAAACTTCAACTTGACCATTTTAAACACTATTCTTACTATTCTTCTTAGATAAAGTAGTCTCTTTTGAATTTTAAAACTTAGCAATTTTGAATAAGCTTTCTCATGTAGCTTAGTTTGCTAAAGATATTTTCTTAAAACTTTCAGTAATGCAAATCTGAATATGCACATCAATTTTACAAAAAAATCATAAAGCTTTTAACAATAGAAACAGAATTTGCCTATCACCGCTTCTGTAATGTTTTTACCCCCAAAACTATAATAAAACATTGCTAGTGCTTCTTACCGTAGGCATCATATAAATGCTTAATGTTAAAAAAAAAAAAAAAGAAATCCCAATTCCAAAAGAATAAGAACAACAGCCCATATCCTACCTATAGAGACACGAGATTAAAGGCATCTGGAAAATGACTAAGATTCCAATACAATTTTTTTAAAAAAACTCTTGTTTCTCTGCACACAACGTTCTGCATATGCACTAATAAACCTGACAAAATGTAAATGACAGATATGCCAGGAATGAAATTTCTTTCAGACTTCTTTCAGTCTAATAAAAATCTTCTTAACCTAAAAATGCAAACCTTATAAGTCAAATGCTTTGTTAGAATTTCAATTAGTTCTTTTAAAAAGGATCTACATTTAAACTTTCATTTCAGTGTTAGGGTAGATCACGAATGAACACAGTAATTCTCAGCAAGAACTATTTTAGGTGTACATAACCTCAAGGAGCTCGTCACGTCTCATGGAATGATGACACTTCAAAAGTAGAATTTAGTAAGTTTTTAAAAGACTTTCACTGCTATTGAAGAAGATCAGCCTTCTGAATAGTCATAATTTTTTTTACCAAAAAGTATGTGCACATAGTATGTGTTCAATAAACAGTATATCTCAATACAAGCTGAACTGGCTAGAATTTAGCATGTCAGGGTTGACATATAAAAGACTAATTAGTGACACAGTCACAGCTATTTAACACCCAGGATCAAAGGCATCCAGGATAAATGCTACTCTTTTTTTTTTTTTTTTAAGATTTCATTTGTTTATTCATGACAGAGAGAGAGAGAGGCAGAGGGAGAAACAGGCTCCCCACTGAGCAGGGAACCTGAGGTAGGACTCGATCCCAGGACCCCGGGCTCATGATCTGAGCCAAAGGCAGACACCCAGCCATCCAAGCCACCAAGGTGCCCAATGGTACTCTTTTTAAAGTAGAATTGGGGTGCCTGGGTGGCTCAGTATGGTAAGCATCAGACTCTTGATTTCAGCTTGAGTCATGATCTCAGGATCATGAGATCGAGGCCCCCATCAGGCTCCTTGTGCTCAGTGTGGAATCTGCTTATCCCTCTCCTTCTGCTCTTCCTCCCTCCTCCCACCCCCACTCATACTCTTGCTCGCATGCTCTCTCTCAAATAAATAAAAATATTTAAAATAGAATTAAATGGAATATCACTGACTTGCTCCTTTTAATAACATCTCATGTCTATGTGTCACTGAAGAGCTTATAAATTCATTTACCCTATTAAAACTCATTAAATCTCACTCTAAGAATATTAGCCAGTTGGTATTTGTATTTTCATGCTATAACAGAAAACAGGATCCAAAAGATGGAGTGGTTTGCCTGAGTGTACGAGGCACAGTTCAAACCCAGGCCTCCTGCCTCTCAGACTGGCATCAGTGCTGGCAGACACCGGCCCTACTCTGCGGAGCGAATTCAGATGCCTGTCAGCGGTTAACGACCTGCAGCATTTTGGCAGGTGCATCTTGCAACCAGATGGGACCAATAGAAGCAAACCCCCCAACACTGAAGGCGCTATCCTGACGAGCACAGAACGACCATGATCTGTTCTACCGCATTCCAAGCAAGGCTGACCACTTGCAAGTGGCATTCGCTGCACTAAGTCAGGAGTGTGGATGCCATCCTTCGTGGGCATGCTTCAAAGGAAGAAGCAATCGCTGTAACAAAACCTATGGCCAGTTGTTCCTTTTCACCAGCCAGGGGGAAAAATAAATTATTTTCCAGCCAAGGAAGACGTAGGTTTTGGAAGCGTAGGTCTCAGGGTGAAGCTAAACCTAAGTGGGGAAAACCAAACACAGCTTTCACAAAATTTCTAATCCACCTCCGTCAGTCAGATTTCCTCTGTTTATTCATCCCACAACCTTCTCAGCTGCCTTCTTACCTTGTTGCCTTGCTTCACACACTCACTGATTTTAAAATGTTCACAGCTATTGAAAATGACCAGCCTTCTGAACGAGGAAGGCTGCTCTCAGAAGCTCTGTTAGGGGTCTGGTAAAGCTGCAATTCCCCCACCTGATCAGAGAGCTTGCTCCCTAGGTTTCCAGGAGCCCTTTAGGGAGAAGGCCCCAGGGAGCCTCCTCCTTAGGATTACCCACTTTTGGTGGCGTACAACACCTGCAGTCCTGTATGCTGATGTGTTTAACCATCTTCCTCTCCTGTAAAATACACAGCATGAGCCGATCTCGGAGGTCTTTCCTGTCCTACCATTGTAAGAATACTGACAATGAGATAACACACGTGACCGTAAGAAGATACGTTGTCAGCACTTAACAACATGCCAGGGACTGCAGAGAGCCCTTTGTTTACACTGCTTCACCTAACCCTTCATAACACCCCTGGCCCCAGGTGGGTACTCTTCATCATTACAGACGAGGAAAGGAAGCACTGAGAGCTTGAGCGGTAGACTCCTTCTCAACGGACGTTTGCTTAGCCAGTCCGACAAAGGCACGGACTCCAGCTCATGTCATAAAGCTGCACAGTGATGAACGCCTGTGGCTCCTGGCTTCCCTGCACACAGTTCCCACGCACCCCTACCCTGCGCCCTGGACAGTTGTGTGCTAACCAAAACTTAGCCCATGTTTATTCCCAAACTTGTTTGTGCCTGTTCTATTTGTCCCTGCAATAATGTAATTTAATAAAAATAGCACATGCACCAATCACATATAATTATAAAAGGAAAATACCATTTCAATAACTCAGTAGGATGTTTGGAAATAAGGTAATTCTCTCTCTCTCTCTCTCTCTCTCACACACACACACACACACACACACACACACACTGTTGAATTAAATGTTGGAATAAAACAGTAAAAGAATATGGGACAGAAATCCCAAAAGGGTAAAGGGTTATTTTTGTGTCTTGAAGTTCTTGTTCCATTTTATTTATTTATTTATTTATTTATTTATTTTTAAAGATTTTGTCTATTTATTTGACAGAGAGAGACACAGAGAGAGAAGGAACACAAGCAGGGGGAATGGGAGAGGGAGAAGCAGGCTCCCCGCCAGGCAGGGAGCCTGATGCCATGCTGGATCCCAGGACCCTGGGATCATGACCTGAGCTGAAGGCAGAGGCTTAAGCTTAACCCATTGACCCACTCAGGCACCCCTCTTGTTCCATTTTAAAGAAAACTCTGGGGAAGTATTCTTAGAGAATGCATCACAAAAGATTTTGCAGCAAAGGCAGCATGGTGCCATAATTGCAGAAATCACACATTAAAACAAACTGAATCTGTCATGAATGTGCACTTGTTATTTTAATTTAAATAAAATGTTATGGCATAGGTGATCCCTTGGGGAGGATATTTCTTCTGCTTTATGAAGGTATAATTAATATACAATAACTCACACATTTAAGGTATATGGTAAGTTTCAAAAGATGTATACACCTGTGAAATCGTCATCACAATCAAGGTGATGTACACATCAATTGCCCAAAGTTTCCTCCAACCCCTTTGTCATCATTTTCACTCTCCCCTCCCCATATATACATACCCCTCAGCCCGGCCCCAGGCAACTACTGAGAGCACACTATAGATTTGCTTGCATTTTCTTGAGTTTTATATAAATGGCATCATAAGGTATATATTCTCGTTTCCTCTGGTTTCTTCCACTGCAGCGTGATTACTTCGACTTTTTATCTTATCCATACTTTGCTCCTTTTTATGGCTGAGTGATGCTCTCCTGTATACATATCCCACATTCTGTTCATCCATTCTCTGGCCGATGGACATTTGGGTTGTTTCTGTTCTGTGGCTGTGACAAATAAAGCTGCTATAAACATTCGTGAACAAGTCTGTGTGTGGACATGCTTTCATTTCGCTTGGGTAAATACAGAGTGGAACGGCTGGGACATAGCACAGGCATGCTTAGCTTTTTAGGAAATTGCCAGACTGTTTGCCATCAGCAGTGAATGAGAGTTCGCTTCAGGACCCAGCAACTTTGCCAACAATTTGTATTTGTATTCCCTCTATAATCAGAGTCCTTCCAATGGGTATGTAGTGGTGTTTCATTGTGGTTTCAATTGGAATGCTCCTAATGACTATTATGTTGAATGTTTTACCGTGTATTCATTTATCATTCTTTTTTTTTTTTTTTTTATTGGGCAAAGTGCCTGTTCCAATATTTTGCCCTTTTTTAAATTGTGTCTTTTTGTTGTTGTTTTTACATTTTGGGAATTCTTCATAGATTCTGGATAACAAGTCCTTTTCTTCCAGTCTGTAGTTCATCTTCATTCTCTTAATATCTTTGAGAAGTTCTTGATTTTAATAAAATCCAAATCATCCATCTTCAGATTTTTACATTTTCTTTTTCGTCATAACTGTATTCTTTAATCCCCATCCCCCATTCCACTTATCCCCCCACCCACTGCCTCTCTGAACCATCAGTTTGTTCTCTACAGTTAAAAGTCTGTTTCTTGATCTCTTTTTTCCTTCATTTTGCTCGTTTGGTTTTTCTTAAAATTCCACATGTGAGTGATCACTTTGCCATTCTCTGACTTATTTCACTTAGCCTTCATTATACTCTTGGCTTTATCCATGTTGTTGCCAATGGCAAGATTTCATCCTACATTTATGGCTGAATAATATGCTAGTGTGTGTGTGTGTGTGTGTGTGTGTGTGTGTGTGTGTGTGTGTGTATACCCACATATTCTTTATTCATCTATCAATGGACACTTGGGCTGCTTCCGAAGTCTGGCTATTATAAATGATTCTGCAGTAGACATAGGGGTGCATGTATCCCTTTGAATTTGTTTTTGTATTTTGGGGGGTAAATACCCAGTAGTACAATTACTGGATCATAGGGTAGTCCTACTTTTAATTTTTTGAGGAAACTTCATACTGTCTTCCACAGTGGCTGCACTTGTTCGCTTTTCTCCCTTTTTCTCCATATCTTTGCAGGCACTTTTTTCTTCTGTTGTTGATTTTAACCATTTTGACAGATATGAAGTGATAATTCTTTGTAGTTTCCATTCTCATTTCCCTGATAATGAGTGATGCTGAGCATTTTTGTGTGTGCTGGCCATTTCTAAGTCTCTTTTAGAGAAATGTCTGATCATGTCTTCTGCCCATTTTTTAATTGGGTTATTCGGTCTTTGGGTGTTGAGTAGTGTCAGTTCTTTAAATGTTTGGGATACTAGGGACACCTGGGTGGCTCAGTTGGTTAAGCCACTGCCTTCGGCTCAGGTCATGATCCTGGTGTCCTGGGATTAAGTCCTGTATCTGGCTCCCTGCTCTGAGGGGAGCCAGCTTCTCTTGCTGCCTCTGCCTGCTTCTCTGCCTGCTTGTATGTTCTCTCTCTCTCTCTCTGTCCCTCTCGCTCTGGCAAATAAATAAAATATTTTTAAAAAATAAATAAATGTTTTGGATACTAATCCTTTATCAGATTTGTCATTTGTGAATACCTTCTCCCATTCAGTAGGTTGCCTTTTGGTCTTAATGTTTTCTTTGCTGTGCCGAATCTTTTTATAGATTCTACACTTAGATCTATTACCCACTTTGAATTTTTTTTTAATATGGTGTGAGTAAAAACCCAGGTTTAGTTTTTGTTTTTATGCATATGGATATCAAATTATTCCAGCACTGCCATTTCTTCACTAAATTCTCTTTACACCTTTGTCAAAAAAACAATTGGCCGCATATGTAAATATAGGTCCACTTGATTCCTCTAGTGATCAACTACTTGTATCAATGGCAATTATAAGAATCTATATTTTTAACTAACTTTTTAAATTTATTGACTAAGTCATGCCTGGGTTTATCAGGAGGCTTTTACCATTATTCCAATGGTTAAGAACCTTGATACAATAGGATAGTCAGGAGAAAGAACAAGGCAGGAAAGAGATGTGCATGTATGAAAAAATAAGGCAAAAGTATCACAATAGGTAAAAGGAAAAGGATTATAAAAAGTAGACACATCTAAAAAATGGCATTTTCCCAACTCTGCCTCCACCAAAGACGACCCTCACCTAACTTGATCCTATCCAATTCTGAAAGGTTATGTCTATAAAATGAACAGCATTTATTGGGTAATAATTCATTTGTATTCTCATATATTATTCATCAGAGACATGTGCTACTGCCAGCATTTGATGAGATAACCAGGGTTACTGTAAGCCAAAAATAAATTGACCTTTTAGGTATCCTGTGCAGTCTCATTACATCCCTGTTAAGCTTTTTGAAATATTCACAATAGCCCTCAGGACTGCCATTTTGCTCCCTGCCCAAATCACTCTCTTTTTAGAGCCATGGAGGGTCTGGAGCCTCAGACCAACTCTAGCCTAGGGGCTTCACCTTAGCTTTACTTTTTCATCAATCACATGCTATGTCAACAGAGCTTCAGAAAATATGTGATTTGTTAACATGATGAAAACAAGTATAAGGGACTGATTGCCAACTCATGGTTTTGCAATAATTTGGAGTATCACTACATATTAGCTCAAGAGATAGACCCTAGACCATAAAAAATCTTAAGTCACTAAAAGAAACATGTAACCAGCATTTTCCCCCTAAGCCTGTGTGGAATACAAATAAAACTCAAAAAAGCCTCAGAGGGGCACCTGGGTGGCTCAGTGGGTTAAGCATCTGCCTTTGGCTTGGATCATGATCTCAGGGTCCTGAAATCAAGACCCACATCAGGCTCCCTGCCCAGCTTCTCCTTCTCCCTCTGCCTGCTGCTTCCCCTGCTTGTGCTCCATTTCTGTCAAATAAATAAAACCGTAAAAAAAAAAAAAAAAAAAAAAAAAAAAGTCTGAGATACCAGAGCTTCAGACAAAATAGTGAGAAACCAAAAATGAAACACACCAAGAGAAACTGTTTGAAAAGTTAGTCAAAAAGGAAAACCCTGCCCAAATTGCAGAGACCAATGCTATCAAATCTGACAGCTGGACACGTTGGAATCAAACAACTCAAGGTCAGATCCCAAAGTGAATAAAATGGTGAATTCTTAGTGCAGACTGTTAAAATGTCACCTTATATCCTCAAGCAATGTTCAAACAAAAGGGAACACATGTCAAGAAATTAATGCACAAAAATGATGCAAAGGACACAAATATTATTTTTCAAATATTATTTCAAATATTATTTTTCCCTTTTATAAAAGTGTTCCTCTTTGGTTTTTTCTTCTAAAAAGAAGGGATGCTTTCAAAAGTACGTATCACCCTTATACAACAGCCCAGGGAAAACACTCAGAATTACTGCCATTTTAGAACCTGTCTGGCTAAAACGAGGGCTATATCTTTTACACCTACTGTCTTGTGAAAATAAACCCAAAGTTCTCTCTCACCTCTAAGCAAAGTACCCATCCATTGATATTATTTGGAGAGCTAGGAGAAGAAACCCAGACTTAATATTCTCAGCCATTAACAACGTGAATTTATTATGTAGATTTAAATTCTCTAAGCCTCCATTTCTCTCTAAAATAAGTACAATAGTGATGCAATTAACAAACATATACTATTGTACATATATACATATATACATATATACATATATTATGTGAAAACATAACCCTTGTGCTAAATTCTGGTATCTCTAAATTCTAGACTTTTATGGCTATGGGTTTTTACTCTTATATTTATGAGACATGCAACTAGGAAGCTCTAAACTTGATTTTAAGATATGATCTAAATTTTTGATCTTGTGTATCAGAACCACTTGGCATAGTATCCCTCACCAGAAAATGATGAAATGATGTAATGGCGGCAGATTCCATTCGCTGAACACCAACAAGTGTAAACAGTGTCGTCCTACTGAACTCCATCAAAGTACTTTAATTTTTATTTTGCCACCCCTGAGGCATAGCAATATTAGACAGAGTTTGTATGAAGTCATTACCACAGTGCTACAGGCTGCCACTACAGGAAAAAATATTCCTTGAAAAAAATTATTTAAAATAGTAACTATCTTCAAAGGTATTTCATATTCATTAAATAAGGTTTATCCCAACTATGGCCAGCTAGCAAAACATGGAAAGCACACAAACTCAAGGCAAGCTTTTTTTCCTCCCAAAATTTACCTCTTCACTCAAGAAAACAGCCTGCATAACTAGGAATTTAATTGCTGCTAAATTTAAGTGAAAACAATATAAGCCGGATTTAAAGAAATGGAAACCACTACAAACAAGATTCTTCTCCCATTAAACTTAATTCCTATCAATCACTGCTTAACTTCATTTCCTCTTTCTGCTCTGCCACAGTTAAGAACTGTATTTTTCTTACAACTGCAAAGGAATTTTGTTGAGTAAATTACGCTAGCAGAAACCGTAAGATCCCGAGTCCTTATGGCTTCAAATAAAATAAAATTTATGCCTCAGATGTCTGTAGTAAGTGGGAAGACAAGCCTTTGAATCCACTGGCAGACTGGAGACATGTCCCTCACCCACATTTCCACCTCTTCTCCTGTGTTCCAGTGTTTTTGTGGATTTCAATCCACTAGCTGAGAATGACAGTGGAAATGAAAGGGACAATGAGATTTTAAAAGCACTGACCACAGTGCAAAGTCGCAAGAGGTTTAATCACAACTCAGTTTTCATTTTCTTAAAATGAAGTAGCATATGATAAAGTCTTCTCATTATAAAAATTGTTACAGGCATGGGAACCCAAGAAAACTCTGTAGACTAGGACTGCCTACCCATTCAGTAGAGCTCCCTATAACCAGAACAATTAACTTTGGACCATCTCCATGGAAGTAACTCTGTTCTATAGAAGGCTTATTGTATCGCAAAGGTAGGCTGCATGCGACCCGCCGCCATCGAACAGCATAAAGAGGCTGCGGTTCTCATGACCAGCAGCAGTGACCAAGAACGGACTGTGCTCAAACCCCAGAAAGGCTTCCCCACTATCTATTCTGATCAAATAGGCCCAAACCCCAAAACCCTGAAGCCCAGACAAAAAAATAAAGTGACACACCGAAGAGAGAGTACAACGTTAGCTTCTGAGATTTTATTATTTTTAATACATACATTTCACAAACAGAAACCTTCAAACACCACACACAATTCCATAACCAAATTGTTTCAGTTTTATCCACATTCTTTAACTATTTACACTGTCTTCCCTCAACAAAAGTGCAATCCAAGACATCTTGACAAGAAATCTTTAGGACAAGAATATATTTTTGAGCTGGTTTTAACGATGCCCATCCATTATGTTTTCTTTCAATTACCTGGAGTAATAATGAAGTCAAAGGACATAGAGATGAGCTGGGTTAGGCAGCATCCCATTAAAGGAACAAAAACACTGAACAGGAGCGCTTTCTCCTCAAGTCCTCCCAAACCAACTGAAACTGCTCAAGAGCTGCAACCAGGAGACCAAAGAGGAGAAGCCACGCGGAGGTCCCGACCCGGGTACAGGAGAACCAACTGTACGTGAGGCGTTGGTCTTAGGGGACAAAACACAAAATTTCAGCAAATTAGTCTTCATGGTCTACTAAGTTATGCATCAGCCTGTTAGTTTTAGTATTTAAATACCTAATAATATTCCTTCCTTGAGTTAATTTCCCCCAAAAAGCAATGAAAATACTTTTTACTCTGAAAATAAACTTCTGCAAAACCTGGAAATTAAAGACCAGGGAGAGCTCTGGCTTAGTTTGAATGGAATAATTCATCCCACCGCCCAATTTCATGGCCAATGTCTATCTTTTAAAATCAAGTAGTTGATAAACTCGGTATTATCACTTGCTTCATGTGCAGCCAGAAGAGAATGGAGAACTGAGTCAGCCTAAAGAGAAACGATAAAGCCATCAGAAATGGTTTCTCACTGAACTGAAGCAGGTAAAATTTTATTTGTTCCAGGTACAGAACTCTTAAAAAAATAAATGATTCTTTTAAAAAGTTAGAACAGGTAAAAAAAAAAATCACTTTGAAATTATTAATCACTTATGAGTGGTTCATTTTATTGAACATTGTCTATCAGAAAAACAGAAAAATGGGTCTCTTGGGTGACTAATATCCTTTAATATCCAAACCACAACAAAATAGTCATCTTTTTTGACATACTCTAATCTCCACTGATGTATTCAGAGCAAAGTACTTTGAGAAAATCTGGTGAAAATACTAAGAATAGCAGATTTCCAAAATAAGATTTATTCTCCACATTGTTGCATACTCATTGTATTTCACTCTCAAATAAGCCAGATTTTCTACTTTAGAAGAGAATGTGATGCCTTAAAGGCAAACAATATTCTCCTATAGGGAGAATCATCCTATAGGGATGATACCTATCCCTCTCCTTTTTCAGAACCGCAGCATCCACAGAATCCTAACTTTGTGGTTCAAATAAAGGCCAAAAGCAAATTTTATCCAATTACAGGGAAAACTCCTCCTACTTATTTTTCAGAGAGTACAAACCAATAGAAGAAGAAAATACTGAATGCATCAGACACCACATTCACAGCAGTTTTAGACTAAGGAGCTTGTGAACATGATTTATATATAAACTTTAAGATCCAGAACAATAATAATAAGCAGGTTTCTCTATAAAATTTTAGGTGCATTAAAAAACAGCATTACAATATTTTATTATCCATTTGAAATTCAGAACTGAAACTCAAATATTACCTCAAGACACGAGAAACCTACGAATTTTTATACTTGGGTACATGAGAGAATCAGTGGGGCACCAGTTAACTCACAAATACAGCTCTGTGTATTAAGACACATCTGCAAGGGCTCTGTTCTATAGGCCTTTTTCAGGCCAATATCGATTCGCTGCTTCATAGAGGCATTGAGCATTTCCCCCCACTGTGAAATATTTTTCAGACCATCAACCACCAAATGAGAGGCAGTAAACCGAATTACAATCATCCAAACTGAAAGATAAGAATATTAGCTGATATATTGGTTCTTCAATGCTCTGTTGTTTCAAAAAAAAAAAAAATCAAATATTTCATACAGTAGAACTCAAACTTGCTTGCAGTAATACCTAAAAACTTCTCAGAGGTAAAACAGCTGTTCTGAGAAAAAAAAAAAAAAAAAAAAAAAGGTATAAACCACATGAGTAATACAAACTGTTCACATCACTCCAAATTTGGCTACCCATAAAATAGATGTATTTTCAGCTTTCTATTAGCATATATGTATACAATACTTGAAATTACCAAATCCATTTTTGAGAAATCATATTCCAATTCCAATTCTATGATAGTATAGGGTGTCAGTCTATTTAAATCATCAAGCTCTAATCACAAAAGGCTGTATTTTGGAAAGCCCAATGCTCTGACTAATCAAGTTATACAAATTATCATCTTGTTTCACTAATGGTGAAGTATCATGGAGAGCTTCAGAATGATCTATTTTCAAAATACTGTTATATATTACAATCCGTGTTTTGAGAAATGAAAACACACTTTAAAAAGAAATATTGAAATTATTATTCCTTTCCTCATATCCTCACAAAGCAATTTTTTCCTTTCCTTCTTGGGGTCAAACCTATGATTTGGGAAGCTCAGCATTAAATGGATAAAATGTGGCCATAACAATTTTGTGGAATAAAAAGCATAGTGATGATGGTTCTGAATTTCACCAGTTAGGGTCTATGGCTGTGAGAAGAATCTGACATCAAATGGCCCCTGGACAGTGCAACCTACATAAATCAGTACCACCCAAATCATGTCATTCATGGGTTCTCCTTAAGAGCTCATCTGACCAACTTCAAAGACACAATTCCAAAGACAGGGTTCCACCTGATCTTGCCCCCTTGAGTCCATGTGCAGCACTTCCAAATTCATTCGGTATGTTCTCTCTGTTACAGGTCAGTTTACCTAAAAACATTTGCAACACCACTAGTTTTCCTATGTCTTATAATTTGGATATAATTTTCAGTGTGAAAACTGCCTGCCTAATCACAGAGGTGATAGAAACACCACTCGTATCTGCTTTCCAATCATCTACAGGTCAGTGTGCCGGCACAACCCTGAGCCAAGACAGACTAGTGCACTCCCAGCGCTCCAGGCACAGACTTACAGTCACTGTCCCATGTTCTTCTCAAGGCCCAGAGCAGATCTAAAAGTGGGTCTTTAGACAGTTAACATTTTAATAAGAGCTTCTTTCCAACTACCACCAGGCTTTTAGTTGATAATCTCATAATCCCTTTAACTAAATCCACCCTATCCTCCCCACCACCTTAAAAGCTGTCCGAGAGACTCTTAGTGAGAGTGAACCTCTACCCCAGACTCACGGGATTATCCATTTGGGCTCCAGTCAGGACCACAGACCAACACTCAGGAGTCAAGAGAGGGCAAGGGGCCAACCCCGTTTTAGTGGCACACATACACAAAGGAACTCTCCTTTAAATTAGAAAAGAAAGTCATGTCACAGAATGTTTCCCTATAAAAGATATGTAATAAAGAAATAAAAGTCAATAAAATAGCTATTCCTAAAGCAAAGCTTTCATCAATAAGCTTCGAGAACTTTGAAGGAGGAAAATGGCTTCACGAAATGGTAGTCCAGGTTCCCACAGTGCGGACACTGCTGGACGTTGCTGTACTCGGAGAAGTACTGCATCCCGATCCGCACGTCGATCACCGGCTTCCCGCAGTGCTTACAGTTCAGGCGGGCCTGTGGGCGAAACACAGACGGGTCAGCCACCGCGCCCTTCCTGCCGCCTCGCCACGATGTCACCGCCAGCCACCCCAAAACGCAACACCATGAGGTCTGAGGAACTGCTCCGGAGTTGAGCTGGGAGTCTGTCTCTCTTGTTAGCAAACGCAGGGGAGGCAGAGCGGAAGATACACATTTACACATTCATCATCTGTCTGACAGACTGACTCCTCTTTCCCTCTGACCTGCAGCACCCTGAGCACTTTCACCTACTTGTAGGAGGAAAATTCCCAACCCGCAGGGCCTGAACTGCTCCACGGAAGCTCCCCTAACAACAGGACACCCCTCCCCCTGGACTGTAAGAAGACGCTGAAGCTGACTCCCCTCATTCAAAGCCTCATGAAACTTCATGGACTGGGCTGAGTTTATTTTAAAAATTCATACACATTTTTGCATTCTGCTCCTTACTACACTTGTTTCCTTTGATGTAAAAATAAAATTTCCCGAAAATACTCCAGCAAAATTAACAATCCAGGAAGAAGTGCTCTGTGGATCCTGAGGCTTCAGGAAACCACCACACACTAGATCTTCCTTTGTGCCTGGGTATCTAACAGCACAAGACTAGAATCTTTTAGCTCAAGGTCCAAGAACTTAAAGGAATAACCAGAAACGATAGATACAACAGACTCTCAATTTAGATTCATTCCAAAAATGTAATAAAAAGTATAATCTCGGGGTGCCTGGGTGGCTCAGTGGGTTAAAGCCTCTGCCTTCAGCTCAGGTCATGATCTCAGAGTCCTGGGATCGAGCCCCACATCGGGCTCTCTGCTCAGCGGGGAGCGTGCTTCCTGCTCTCTCTCTCTGCCTGCCTCTCTGCCTACTTGTGATCTCTGTCAAATAAATAAATAAAATCTTTAAAAAAAAAAAAGTATAATCTCATTTTGTCCTCAACACACTCATGGGAGTTACGTGGTGGTCTGTGAATTTAGATGAAGACACAGGCACGGACTGACAGCAACATGCCCAAGGCCACATAGTTAGGAAGCAGAAAGACTGAGGACTGGACCAAAGAAGCTTATTCCAGAGCCCACATTCTTAGTTATGACACAGACAACCTTTCTGTGGCTAAGATAAATTCCCTTTTAGCTGACTAATCGCTCTGAACAACAAAAGTGAAATTCTGGGCAAACCTCTCTCTTTAATCATTCTCTTTAAACTGTTATTCCTTTCAAATAATTAACCATTAAGCTTCTTTTTGGCTCAAAGTCTTAGCAGAAGACCTTCCTGGATTCGTTAATAGCATCTAACATTTACACCTTCCCAGTGAATACACAGTTGCCCTTGAACAACATGGGTTGAACTGCACAGGTCCACTTATGAGCAGCTTTTTAAAAATAAATACAGTACAGGACTATAAATTTTTTTTTCTTTTCCTTATTATTTTCTTTATAACATTTTCTTTCCTTTGCTTTATTGTACAAATACAGTATAAAATACTTACACAAAATACGTGTCAATCAACCATTCATGTTATCAGTAAGGCTTCTGGTCAACAGTAGGCTGTTCGTATTTAAGTGTTTGGGGAGTTAAAAGTTACAGGCAGATTTTTGACCACACATGGGGTCAGTACCACTACCCCCTGTGTTGTTCAAGAGTGAACTATAGTTAACTGACATTTTTTTTTTTTTAAAGCCAAAGAGTAATCAAACATTGTTTTCCACTTTTAGTTCAAGGCCAGAAAATAGAGGTCTGGGCTCACATTGTTTTAAGGAAGAAATACACAGTGAATACCACCAGGCTGGCTGTGGCAGGATGCCATTCTGCTCTCCTCCCTAAAGATAAGGAAATAATCCCACTGTCTCTCAGTGATATAGCAAGAAGAGGAGCAGACAGGGAGTTAGAGGTTTTAGCATGGCTGTGCCACATTTGTGAAGACCCCCACTGCATGTGGAAAACAAGGAGGCTAACCTAGCTCTCCCACATCCTTTCTAGCACCAATGAACGGCCCCAAACTCTTTTCCTTCCTTACTTCTTTTTTTTTTTTAATATTTTATTTATTTATGGGAGATAGAGAATGAGAGAGAGAGAACATGAGAGGGGAGAAGGTCAGAGGGAGAAGCAGACTCCCTGCTGAGCAGGGAGCCCGATGCGGGACTCAATCCTGTGACTCTAGGATCGTAACCTGAGCCCAAGGCAGTCGCTTAACCAACTGAGCCACCCAGGCATCCCCTCCTTACTTCTTTAAAAGAGAACCCTCTCTTGTGTGTATCAACGAGAGGAGCCACTTCCTTCTGTTTCTCTCATCCAAGAGCTGGCGCTATAGCACAGTTGAGTATTACCAAATGCTACAGGGTGCAGCTAAAAAGACTTTGAGATCTCATTTCCAAGGCTAATGGAATTTTAAAATGGAAATGTGGACAATATATTAGAATAGCATACGAGAAAAGTCAGCCCTGTCTAGAATCAAACGACAAGCTATGGATGGCCATTTAGGTCTCTCCTGACCATAGCTCTTTTTTGAGAACACTAGTATAGACGAAGTATGGCTGAAGCACCCGCTTAGCCAACCTTTTTCTTCAACCTGCACAGCTTATCACAGGATATTCTTTTTTAAAAAATCACACCATAGTGCTAAAGATACAAAGCTATATAGTAACTAATGAAGTGCTTAATAGTTATTTGTATTAAAGCCAAGCTCAGAGACTAAAGAGCAAAGTAAAATTATCTCCTACCCATGAACATGAAGGAATTCTAAAACAAGGCTCTCTTTTCCTCCAAGCACTTGGAAATGAACCAAGATACTTCCAAGGATTTTGTTTTGCCTCCTGTGTTTCCATGAACTTATTTAACGTGTTTTCCCGGACTACTACCTCCCTTTCCTCTGGTGACAGCTAAACTTCGGAAAATGCTTCCTCTCAGCAATGCTTTAAGGATTACAAACATTTCACGATAGCCTCCAACACAGTAGAAGAAGGCAGTTCCTGTGTAACAGTGCTACCCCACAGAAAGGAAGCAAAAAGAAAATGCTGTCCACCAAAGAAAGTAAAAGTTTCTTCTTCCTTTTAAATGACTTCTTCTTGGGGCATCTGGGTGGCTCACTGGGTTAAAGCCTCTGCCATTGGCTCAGGTCATGATCCCAGGGTCCTGGGATCCAGCCCAGCATCAGGCTCCCTGCTGAGCAGGGAGCCTGCTTCCCTTCCTCTCTTTCTGCCTGCCTCTCTGCCTACTTGTGATCTCTGTCTGTCAAATAAATAAAATTGTAATAAATAAATAAATAACTTTTTCTTATTAGAACCTAAGTATATGTTAGTCACACAAAACAAGAAAATATAAGCGACAGGAACCACTTAGCATCCCAGCACGCAGACACAACCTCGGGCTTATAGGTTAGCAGATCCCTTTCTGTAGTCACTTTTTACAAAAAGAAGCATACTGTTACACCATTTTATAAACTACCTTTTTTACTTAGTACCCTAAAAATATTTCCCATTAATTATATATTATTCTACAATACCCCCATTCTACAATACCCCCCCCCCACAATGGCTGTAGAGTATCCCAGCAATAGCTTCATCAAACCATGGAAAATTAGCCATCATTCCTGGACTCGGGGATGAGGTGGTACAGCCACTTGCTATCTTCCTCGCCCTCTTCTGAACGAACGATGGTGCGGCTCTATCTCCTCTGCATTTGCCAGGGGACAGAAGCCGGAGTTCACACACAACTTGGTCTAGGGTGTCGATACCAACCTGACAACATGGAGAGGCAGCCAAGATGTCGTAGGTGTACATGGTGCCCAGCTGGTGCCAGCTGCCGTCCCACCGCGACTTACACTTGATGCAGATGATCTTATGAACCCCTTCCAGGCAGTCCACGCACACCGCATACAGGTGCATGAGCCTCCCTGTGCACAGAAGACACAGTGCTGAGAATGGCCATCATCGGGGCTAAAACACTGGCTGATCTATCAATTATAAGCAAACATGTTACCATTCAGATAAAATAAGTAGCAAAATAGGTCATATTCAGCCTATATCCCCAAGTTGTCCTTTTAGAATAATGATGAATTACAACTGTCAATGGGACACATACTCCAAAGTTGTATCTTTATTAAATAGGGCTTCAATTCACTTTTCTAAAAAATACTGCCAGGTTTATAATATGGACATCCAAATTCAAATGACCAAGGTACAAATCCTACAAACCAACCAATGGTCATGCAGGACTCTCAGCTCAGAAGCCTGTGTGTGGCACAGAGCCTGAACCAACAACGCCAGTCTGCAGCCACGGGCTTTCATCCACTGACAAGTCCCACCGTAGGAAAGTCAACAGTCTGTCTTGGTACTGGTGGCCCAGAATTATCCCACAGCCACAATTACTGTGTTAACTGTCCCTGTCTCCAAAACTGCTCAGCCTCACCATATTTAATTTAGGAACCAGGATCATATCTAACTTGTAAGTGGTGATTTAAATGGAGTACAATGTCTTATTATCTACTGGCCTCTTAAGAGAAACAACCCCATTTCTCCATCATTTGTTAACATCAAATGCTTGCAAAGGAAAAGAGGTCACCCTTGTTTGCATGGAAAGGTTTAGGATTCAAGTCATTAGGAAAGATTGGGCATGTCCAGGATCCACCTAGACGGTGTACAATAGCAACATTGCTGCTCTCTACGTAGGCATCAGGGAGCGCCACAGTGCTATACGCTATACTCAGAACACGTACTCCTTCAGAATGCGCCGCTCCTGGCCAGGAGCCAAACCATGGCTCGTCACCTTTCTATGGTTAGGACCAGCCTGCTCCTTACCCTCTGGAAAGAGGTAAATAGTACTGACAGGGTAACTTTCCATTTCATTTGCTTACAAGGCTCTCTCTTCCTCCTCAACAGAGGGCACCATGTTCTCTCTCTCTCTCTCTCACACACACACACACACACACACCACTCTTGTTTCTCAGGTCTATCTAATCTTCACCTTTTTCCAACCATTCTCTGAAAGGTACCCTTCACACGTGGTCCTGGGCTCTGTCGCACATTCTTCCTTTTCTTTCTCTTCTCTCTCTATTCAAGAATGCTCCAATCTTAAGATCTGAACCACCCTGTTATAAAATAAGCTCCCCAGTTTTCATCCCAGATGCTTATTTCTAACAGTGCTTGCTAGACAGACCTCTCCAGCCAATGCCCTCATCTTCCTTTCCCTAAGACAGGTCTCCTTCCCAGTGTTCTCCAATCCCGTCCATGATAGCATCCTTTATCTGCTCTAGAGCCAAAGTGAGCCAACCAGGATGCAGCTTCATCCTCTACAGGCAAGTTATTCCCAAAGCCACAATTTTTTCTTTAAAACAACCTCTTGTGGATATTCCTACCTTTCAGTTCCCACTGTCATCACCCAGCAATCTCTCATCTCCTGCCATCTAGGCAGGAGATTTAAGTTCCACCTCTCTGGAGAAAAGTCTCCCCCCCATCCTTTCAAACAACTTCCCTGCCCCCAGGTGATCATCTGCTTTAAAAAAAAAAAAATATTAGACTCTTCAGATCTTAAAGAACATGACAAAGCCCTTACTGAGGCTTGAAAGGACACCCATAATCCGTTCTCCCTACCTACCCTACTCATTTTCCACTGGAGAACCTCCACTCTCACCAATCTCTTCTCCCCAGTTCTGTTTCAACTTTTAAATCACCATTCCTTTGCTCAGATTGCCTCTGTCCTATCAACAAAGGCCTTACACAGCCAGACCCTCTTGTTATCAAAATCCATCCACCTTCTGACATCTGCCTTCAAATTGCCTCCTTTAACTACCCAGTGGCCCCTTCCTGATTGGAAATTATAGGATGCTTAAAGTACATCATACCCAGGTGTTACTCATTCCATAGATGGTGGTTAAGTTAGGCCTGGTGAAGGTAGTTCCATTTTTGTAAGAGCATCTTACTAACCTCAGATGGAAGGCAAGGATTGATAGCAACCAGCCCAGGCATGGAATACATAAGATTGATTCACTGATGTAAGTGAAAAGAATCCGTCATCACAGACAGAGTAAGAACAACAGTCCTCTCGTTTATGCTGAACCCCTGTACTCTCCTTTCATCTTTACAGAGAATATTTCCAGTCTTAAAGTGAAAGTGGTTTCTACCTACTTCCCTCGAAAATTAACCCCAACCAGTATAAAGAACAAGAAACGATACATAAGCTCCATCTTCTGGGAAACTGAGATACCTGCAAACCTGAAGCAAAACAGGAGATCACAAAATCAGATGAAGAAATTTTAAATGACTTAGCTCTGAAACTGGACGCAAGCAGTGGAATGAGGCGCCAAAAGGGAAACAGTGGAGTAGACAAGTAACCAAACATTCTATGCAACTTCTTCCATCAAGAAGTAGTCTATTTAATAATCATCTCCTAAATCTGGGCTAGCCTTACAACTTATTTTGAAAACCACAATGTGATGGAAGTGATGATACTCGGTTCCAAGCTTTCGCCTCTTGAGAGAGCAGGCCCCACCTTCTCACCCCCTGAATGCAGGAAAAAGCCCAGTCTAGCCCACTGGAAGATAAAAGACCACACCAAACCGGGATGAGCCATTCATTCCAGCGGAGGACCCCTGCCAGGCCAGCCAGTCAGCCAACTGTCAGACATGTGTCAGGGATCATCTGAACCAACCAACCCAGAGAACTATGAGAAATCATAAACCATCCCTGGTTTCAAACACTATGTTCTGGATCAGTTTGATTTTAACAAAGGCTAAAGGGCTAAAAGGTTAGGTGAAATTTTAGAAAAGGAATGAGACCACTCCCCTCAACCTCACTTCTTTCCTGTTGAGGGGACAGTTAAAATAGGAACCTGCATCCATGAAACAAGAACAAGATGATATTAAAAAGTGCTCTTGGAAATTATAATTTATGTATTTATAGAACAGAAAATCTTGAATTCAGTAAAAATCCTGACATATAAAGCCAAAGAAATCTTCCAAAAGGCAGGATAAAGAGAAAGATAAGCAATAGGATGTGTAAGGTCTCCCTCTATCTTCAAAAAAAAAAAAAAAAAAAAGATTAAACTTAAGGTCCAATATCTGACTAACAGTTCCACAGCTGTATTTGAAAATGAAAGAGGAAATGATCAGAGAAAGAAACCAGAAGAAAATCTCCCCAAACTGAAGACTATGAGTTTACACAGCCAAAAATCCAAGAAAGCACACTGCACAATGAATGGGGGTGGAGAGGAAGACCTGTGTCATGGTGAAACTTCAGAACACTAGGGATAAAGAGAAAATCTTAAAACCTCAGGGGATCGGAGGAGAAAGCAAAGGGACAGCAGTAAAATACTGACTTCTCAACACTGACACTGGAAGACCAGATATAGTGAAGAAAGAAATGCCTTCAAACTCCTAAGGGGAAAATATTTGTAACTTGGAAGACTCTACCCAACCAAATAGCAATCAAGTGTGAAGACAGAATCAAGACATTATCAGACTTTCAGAGTCTGAAAATACCTAAGCCCATGCTTCCTTTCTCAGAAACCTCCTGGGAATGTTTCTTAACAAACTGAGGAAATAAACCAAGAAAAAAGAAAACATGATATCTAGGAAATAGAAGATAAAGAACAGAAAAGTAAGCAAAGAATTCCTAGAAAGGCAGCCATGCAGTATAGCAGCTAATGAGTACAGCCAGACAGACAGGAGCAGGAAGATGAAAGGTTCCATGAAGGAAATTTAATTTCTACAAAAAGAAGTTCATTAAATGGAGGATAGGTATGTGCAAATGATTTGAAAGCTTTGTGGAAGCTGCTGGAGAGCAACCAGCCAATGGTTCCAAGAAGACTAATAAGCAAATGAAATTGTGAAACAATTATCAACTGTAATAACAAAACAAAAGACATCCTAGAATATACTATATGATAGGAAATACACCTACACTTCGTGCTCAACTGTAGACATTTACATAATCAAAGCAGTAAAAACATTAAGGATTTCACCAGGAATTGTGATACATTATCCTGAGAGAAATGGGATGATTTAAGAAAGCACAATCATCCACCTTAAGTCAATAGACAATATCTAAAACTGGATATGAAGACGGCAGTTTTAAAATTACAATGGTGGGATGCCTGGGTGGTTCAATCAGTTAAGCATCTGCCTTCTGCTCAGGTCATGATCTTTGGGTCCTGGGATCAAGTCCCATGGCTGGCTCCTTACTCAGCAGGTAGTCTGCTTCTCCCTCTGTCTGCAGCTCCCCCTGCTTGTTCTCTCTCTCTGACAAATAAATAAACTCCTTTAAAATAAATAAATAAATAAAAACCTAAGAATCAGTCATAATTGAAAAACGCTATCTCTGAGAACTGAAACAACAGGGGGTGTGGGACAAAGACAGGTAGAGATATATTGATTCTACCATGGTTTTTTTTAGCACACTTTTGAAGTTATAAACATGTTACATTTCATGTATCTCACCTTTATATAAACTCAGTAATTTCACACAAATTGACCAATTGCTCACTTAACCTGACCAACACCCATCATTCAAGTCAGGCTGAAATATCCCTGCACCCCTGAATGTCATCCACAGCACTAAGCTCTCTGCCTTCGCCAGAAGGGTGATGCCTCAGCTTCCAATAATCGTCCACTCTCCTTTTGCTGTTATCAAGAAAGCCTGATTTTCCATAAACTTCAAGATTAATTCAGCTCATCTGAAAAACACACTGGCCCTCCCTGACCCTCTTCTGTTACTCCCTTATGTTTACAAGGATCAAGAGAATACACAGCATGCTGGGCACATTAACACAGGTTGCAAAAGCAACTGTTTTACACCAAGTGATATAGTTATGCAATTCCTACTCAATTCCCTCCCAGTGAAGGAAAACTGTACACGAGGAATCCTCCCTTCAAATGACAGCAGAATAAAAACATAAAATGGCCCACCAGGACAACTGTTATTTGGTACAGTGACATCAAGAGTCATTGTACCAAATGTACAAACTGGTACCAGCACCCCCTCCAGCACCTCAAGGGGCAAAGCCGAAACATCCCAACAGTGCCGGGCACCCAACAAGAACAAGAGGTACCCGCCATTACACTGACTCCAGAAGAGAGCAAGCCCATTCTGCTTCTCGGCTTTTAACAAGGGAAAACAGGCAAGGTGGATGAACACCTGTACCTTGAAGATGACACGGGACGTCATATTCGATCTCATCGTGTCTCGATGGGCTTAAGAACAGAGTTCCGTCCACCAAAGGGAACTGTTCGAACACCGGGAGTGCCCGGTGGCACAGAGCGCAGTTTACAACATTCCTGTGGCTGGCACTGAGGGCCGCAAGGATGAATTTCCGCAGATCCTCGCCCTGGCCCATCTGGGCATCGTCTTCCATCCGCACGTGGAAAGTGTTCAACTTATGCCTAGGGATGTGCGTGAGCAGCTCGGACAGGTCCAGGCGCCGCAGGAACTGCACGGGAGCATCAAAGTGGCCCCCCCGGTGCACCGATAACCCAGCCGGACTGTAGTCAAAGTGGGTGTTTCGGAACACATGGCCCCCGGCCATGGCCTTTTTGTGAGGCTCCAGATGGATGGCATTCTTTAGGAATTCCCCAAGGTATCTCGAGGAGCGAGGGCCGCTGAAGTGGGCAGGGGAGAGGATGGAGTAGCCGGTGGGCGGGGACTGGCCCGGGGAGGCGCAGGGGGAGCGTGCCCCGTAGGCTGCTGCCCCGACCGCCTTCTCCTGGGAGTTCTGCCGGTCCATGGAGTGCCGCCGGGGGAGGTCGTGGCTCAGGCCTTTCTGGGGCTTGTTGGGCGGCCGGCACTTTTTGGCCTCCTCCCCCGCTTCACCGGGGGGCCTCCCTGAGTTCTTCTCTGACCCAGATTTCTTCTTTTTCTCATCCTGCATCCGCTTCACCTGATACCAGTCCGTGTCCTTTTTTAAGTGGCCCTGTCCACAGCGGCAGGAGCAGAAGCGGAAGGCCAGGTCGTAGCCCTTCTTTGTCCACATGTTCTGCCGGCACTGCTTCTCGTTCCAGCTGCGTGCGCGGCCGATGCAGTTAAACTGGACCAGGATGCTGCTCTCCCACTCGTAGAAACACTGCAGGTGCATCCAGCTGCTGTAGGGGCAATGCTCGTTGTTGCACACCACCTTCTGGTAGTCGTCCTTGTCCAGGTCCACCGGCCTCCCGAAGCTGCAGATCAGGGGCGTGGCACACGGGGCTTCTGGGGAGAAACACGGAAAGAAGTTTAGCACACAGGAGCTGGGATTCCAGCAGGCACCACGCTGGAGAGAGCAAAGCTACCATCCCCACAAACCCATTCGTGCCAACAGTACAATTTTATGCTGTCACGATTGCCACCGCTGGAGTCACACCAGACAAGATTAAAAAACACTGACTACTTTCTTCTGGTATTATGTTGTACCAGGGGAATTTATTTTCAGATATTTGTTATCTGCTGAAAAACACACCAGTAAGCTTCAAAAAGTCCAAATCCTTCAAAGTGCAATTAGCTGTATGTCAGTACTTCCAACATTGTAATGTACTATAGGGTTTTCCTAAGATGTGGGTGTAATGACAGGCAGTTCCATGGTTCTTAGAGAGGAATCACTCCAGTGAACTAGGAAATAATATGATGAAGCCACTTAACCTACCAGCTCCAAAAGGACGCTGAAAGTCCTTTATCACAAGTGTTAGGCTATACTGAATACCACAGAAAAATTAGAAAACAGAAATCCCTCATCCCCAATTCCCTTCTAGAATGGTCTGATACCTAATGGCAGGAATATCTATCTGGTCAACCTAATTGTTGGTCTACACAGAACTGCACTGCCAGGACATGAAGGAAAAAAACAGAATTCTCCTAAAGCTATCAGGACAGAAACTAGGAACACCAACATACTTATACCTATTTAATCACATGCCCCATAGGCCATCTAAAAGACCAGTTTCCAGGGCGCCTGGGTGGCTCAGTGGATTGGGCCTCTGCCTTCGGCTCTGGTTGTGATCCCAGGGTCCTGGGATCGAGCCCCACATCGGGCTCCCTGCTCAGTAGGGCGCCGGCTTCCCCCACCCCCTCACCCCGGCCTGCCTCTTTGCCTACTTGTGATCTCTCTCTCTGTGGAATAAATAAATAAAATCTTTTTTAAAATAAATAAATAAATGGCCAGTTTCCCCAAAAGGAGGGAAAAGTTGGTGACACAAAGTAGAACCCCGCTCTTAAGAAGTAAATAGGATTTATGGAGATTCCAGGGGATTCCAGTTACTCCAACGCCCATAACATTTTCAAAAGGGCTTTCTGGAGAGCAGTAATACTCCTAGTTGAAACCAAAGGGCTTGGTCTAGAAGGTTGCACATGCCAAGCTCACCTCAACTTTATCTGTTGTAGCAGAGAACCCTCAGAGTTCTGTTCTAGAAAGCTCCCCCTGGTAGCAGTGTGGGACATGAGGCTGCAGAGTTGAGGGGCAGAGAGGCAGTAATCCAGGTGAGACATGGGTGTGTGCCTGAGCAACAGCAGCAGCAGAGTAAAATGGCGCTCACTGTTGAAGGGGAGCAAACGCTGACAGATAGCAAACATGGGAGAGGCAGGTTTGGACAAATGGACAAAGACAACTTTGGGCTGGCCTTATTTTAGACCTGCTGAATTGAAAATACCTATACCAATGAGGTGGAGAAAGACACGACTGGAGTCCAAAGACCTGGAGCCTGCAACAGATGGGTAGCCACACAGCCAGAGATGGAAGTTAAATCCCTGGACTGAGGAGCTCACCCAAGAGGCATATGAGGAAAGGAAAAGAATCCTGAGAAGCAACATAAAAAGGCTGAAGAAGAATCCTCTACAGAAGACAGTAAGGAATGAACTGAGAATTCACTGTAAGACAAGCCAGGAGAGAATTCTATCAAGGCAAATGGAAAGTTTTAAGAACAGAGGGCTGACTCAAAACAACTGTGACACCCAAAAGTATCTCTACACATTGCCAGCTATCCAAGGGATATCCAAGGGAGAAGAGACGGAGCAAAACTGCCCCTGGTCGGAAGCTACTGGGCAAATCAAAGACGGAAAAGTCCTCACCAGAATGATCAGTCAGACTCCTTAGTAGCACCAGTTCCAGCGGGATGACACGGGATAGATCGGAGGTAATGGTGAAGACTGGATGATGAGGTAAAGAAGTAGAAGCAGTTCAGATGATCTTCTAGAACACTCTTCCCAGAAACAAGGAAGGGAAGGAAAAACAATGGGAAGAGGCCAGCAAGGGCTGAGACCTACACGTTCACCTACTCAGGGAATGAATGCCAAAAACCCAGGCTGGTCTGAAGAGCAGAAGTCAAGAACCTCTGCAACTCCAGGACTCAAAGACCTTCACAACTTCCCCACTCGCCACTGTATTACAAATACAATGCTGCACCAGCACAGGGACCCCAAATCCTAGAACAATGGGACATTACAATCATCCCCTTCAGTGTGGGACCCCAGGGCATCAATCACAAGGCCCTACCCAACTGGTCTGCCTCGGCTCTTTCAATAACTATAGCTCCCCCATCTACTGCCTGGGAGTCCATAGCCCTTAATCTTCATTGGTCCAAATCCCACTCGCCTCATGCAGTGCTCACAGCATAGACTCTCAGCCAGACTACCTGAGCTAGAATCCCAGCAGTACCACTGTTGAGCTGTGGGTCCTTGGACAAGTTCCTTCTTTTTCATCTTAATTTCCTGTACAGAATGCAGACAACAACAGAATGTACTTTATCTGGTTGTTATAAGGAGAAATTCTACACAGGTGGCACCCAGAGCAGGGCCTGGCACCTGGTAAACCTTCGCCCCTTCTTCCCATCCTTCAAGACACCTCTACACACCTCCCACCTCCCACCTCTACACACTGATTTCACCAGAACCACCCCTTCTCCAGAGCGGTCTGGCCTGAACCTTATTTGAGTCCCCACTATGATCCCACCAGGTTGAGGCCTCCAAGGAGGACGCCTATTACTCATCCTTGTGTTCCTGGCATCACCGGGCCTAGACCTGACACACATGCCAGGCCGAATAAAGTCACCTTAAAACAGGCACACAAAACCCAATGTGACCAGCAGAGCAGAAGGAAGAAAGCAACCTGAAATCCTAGACAGAAAGACCTACATGTACTTAAGCATAAGACTTAGAAGAATGGTCTGTAAACTGAGTAAATTAACTGCAGTCACCTGGGCTGTGACCTTTAGTGTCCTTTAAAATGTTAATAAGTCAGTTAAACAAAGTTCAGTTGCTTTTATCTTCAACCCTTCAGAGACACAGCCTTGGAGGGAATGTCTCTGAAATGTAGGAGAGCGGCCAAAGCACTCTCTAAGCCAAGCCTCCTGAAGTCCAACTGAAGGACAGCCAAACTCTACCTCTGCATTTACAACACCCAAAATGTAAAATTTTAAATGCTGAGGTTGGCTTAATAATTCCTTTCAAAGTATTTTCGCATTAAAAAAGATAGATTAAGAGAAGGAAAGTCCTATTTCTATCTTCCTCAAAAAGCTGCAAATGCATCATGTAAACAATATTGAGCACTCCATACGTCCTGGGTCTTTCGAGCTGAAGAATCCACAAATGGTGCTAAGAGCTCCCACAGAAATCTCAGCAGGAATCACAGAGGAGGCAGTGTGGCTCCACGTACCTGTCTCTCTAACACTGCTCGTCCTCACCTGCCTTCTGCCCTCCAGGGCTCGGCCAAGAAGCGCTCCCACGCCAACCTGCCAGCCTGCCTGTTTACATCTCGGCCACTCTGATGCGGTCTTTGTGGCTAAGCCTCAAAAACAAAGACAAGGGCTTGAGACCAAATATGATGTGCAACAGACACCTCACCCTGTTACACACCTCCAGCCCGAGGGTGAGGCTCCAAGGAACAGGGTGAGTAAGGGGCGGGGGGAGTGCTGGGTAGCGCACAGGCTTCTGACTGGCTTTTACAGCTCACGCAGCCCCCCGATGAGGCCTTAGGCTAGCCTCCACACTTCAAGGCTTAGTTCAAACTTGCCCTCACTCTCCCACTGTCCACACTGGAGAGGCAGCTGGGAAGAGTGTGAGCAGGGTCTGGGTGATCAGCTGTTTGACATGAAGCAGTTTCCTGCTTCCTCATCTGTAAAGTGAGGACAAAAATGCTTGCCTTCTTTCGCTGCAAATAAACATGGAAGCACTCTGTGAGGTTCCCTGACAGCTCTCCCATGCCACCCACCTCTCCTCTAACTGGATCCTAGATGCTCCATGACTAAAAGCAAACTGCTGCAAGAGACCTCCTACGTTTTCTATCTAATGTTTGGACCCACAAAAGGGGTTCAGAAAGTAACCAATGAGGCCATGCCTCTTTTTTTAATTTCCAACATCTTAGAGTTAACTAAAACATACAGGAAAAGATTTGAGAACTTAAGAAAGAGCATGAGCGCCCTTCAGATCATACCTATAACAAGCGAGCAGTCTTTTCTTTCTTTCTTTCTTTCTTTTTTTTTTAAGATTTTACTTATTTATTTGAGAGAGAAAGAGAGACAGGGCACAGCAGAGGGGAGGAGGCAAAGGGAGAGGGAGAAGCAAACACCACTGAGCACAGAGCCTAATGTGGGGCTCGATCCCAGGACCCGGAGATCATGACCTGAGCCTAAGGGAGATGTTTAACTGACAGAGCCACCCAGGCTACCCCACAAATGAGCGGTCTTATAGAAATGCATGTGATTGCTTCCTGAACGTGGTCTATACATTTATAAAATTCCTAGCTCTTAGGAATTGCAGTCGCACAAAGGAAAAGGTCTAAATAGAATATAGACTGATCTGATACAACAAAACCATTTGTGAGAGAGGGGGAGAAGGGAACGGCATGGTAAGCAAGGGCCTGTGTCACGTACACCCCTAAGGACACTCATCAAAGCTGTGACAGCCTGACAAGCAATACAGTCAGCACTGCTCGCACAAAAGTCTATAAACCGTCCAGTGCATCTTTACAGCTCCATTGTCAGGAGTTCAGGACCCAGCTTCTACCTCTCCCTGCCCAAGTGAAAACAATTAGGGATCACCTCATTCCGGACAGAAGTCTCTCTCAGTTTCAAGTCTGGACAAGAAGATAGCTAGGCTGACATCATTTGGGCAAGGTCTGTCACTCTTCCCAGTCTTCTCATCCTGTATCCTGCCTCCCACACCTATTAAAAGGGAAGATCTGAGAGCAGTCATTTATGTGGCCGCCCAACAAACCCAAATCCTTTGACACACCCATTCACACTAACAGGAGGCCCAAACACCAGACAGACACAGCCACTGTCAGCTTTTTAACTGCAAAATTAAATGTTTTCACCCCTCTTAAAATAGTTGCAAGTATCACAAGCAGGTGGGGAGTTCAGCAGGCTGGCAGGGGAGGAGGGGGTTGAAGTCAAGCAAGGCTTCCTAGATGAAATCTAAGGTGGGCACTTGGTCACATTCAGCCTCATCGCCTGGTTTTCAGAGCAAATTCTCCTCAGGGTATGAAATTTCTGCCTAGAAGATCCTCAACTCCAACTTCCTGGAGGGCCGAGATTGGTCAATGAGCACAGAGACTCTGGAGCGAACCAGCCTGGATTTGACTCTCAGCTCTGCAACTTAGTAGTTTTAGGATCTTTGGCAAGTCACTGGACTTCCCTGTGCTTGTCTTCTTAACGTGCAAAAATAAAAGTAACTTAACTCAAAGGGCTGCCATGTGGATTAAAGGGGTTATTAAGGCAGTTCACACAGAGCCTGGCACAGAACAGCCACCATTTAAACATAAGCAATTGTTATGAAAAGCCCTATCACTTTATATTACTTGATGTAAAAACCAAAGAACTTTGAAATCATTTAATGCAAACCTACAAGCAAGAAATGACCATCCACCTTTCCCCATACATAAATAAGTGCCAGAAATGCACTTCTTCCCCACAACAGAGCAGGGTGGCATGCAAAAAAAATTCACTCAGTATTTACTGACAAATTTTAAAGAAATAGATGCAAAATTTTCTTCGAGGCCCTTAAAGATGTTCTACTGCACGTCAAACAAATAAGTACCTTGCTATTTTTTCAACCTAAGCAATCTTTTCCAAGCTTGGGTAACAGGGTTTCATAAAGCATGGCTGCATTTGATTCATAGGATGTATCCCTGAAGAACTCACATAATTCAGAACTGATTATCCCACAGTCTGGAGGAAGGGTGTGAGGAATGCATTCTCAGAACACATAAATCTACAGTCACTGTGTTATATTTTTCTTTACTGTTGCTTTTTAATATCAGCATTATCTCTAGCATTTCTCAGTTGTAGCTCATAAATTGATAGCATGGCATATCATCCTGTGTTTTATCACATTTCTGTTCAAAAGTTACTGATTTGCAAGATTTTTTCAGCACCAGTACTGGTACACCTGGATATTCTGCAAGATAAAGACTTAAATTATAATACCTAATTTTAAAATAATAATGCAAATGTCACCAAAATCCTTAAAGAAGTTCTATAAACAACAAAGAGTTCAAATAATATTGCCAAGGGTTAGTAGGTATTTCTCTTTACAAGAAAAGGTGATGCCAGTGGGTATCAAAGCATTTTTACAATCCAGTTGACCTGCCAGCTTTGAAAATATGACATAGCTTGATGCACAATTTGGGGGAATGTATCCACTGAAATTCTGCACATCCTGTGAAGCTTTTATTAATAGTATTTGTGTCATTACTTGAAATTTGCATAATTTAATTTGCATATAATGAGATCACACTGTATTAGGAAATAAATTAGCAGGCTGCCTTTTCTTTTGCTTGGAGATTTTTTTTGATCCTGAGGATGCTGGATCAGAGAGAACCACACATCACCCTAGCATTACATGTACTGCCTGCACTGACCCTGAAGAACAGGTAAGTTCCAGAGCTTTCAGAACCAAATCACAGTATCATAAACTGGGAACACAGCTCCAGATTAAGTATGTGTGCATTTGCATAAGTCTACGCGTATTTGTATGTAACTGCAGAAAAACTACCCAATTGTTGAACTATTCCATTTCTTTTAGTATTGAGGTATAACTGACATGCAATGTTTTTATTAGTTTCAAGTGCACAACGCACTGATTCAACAATTCTATACATTAATTGGTGAGCACCAGGTAAGTGCGGTCACCATCTGTCACCATACAAAATTACCACAGCATTACAGACTATGCTGTACTTTTCATCTCCATGACCTATTTTAGAACTGGAAATTTGTACTTCTTAATCCCCTTTATCTATTATGCCATCCCTTCACCCACGCCCCGTATTTAACCAGTCTGTTCTCCATATTTCAGAGTCTGTTTGTTTATTCATTTTTTAGATTCCACATATAACTGAAATCAAATGGTATTTGTCTTTCTCTGATTTATTTCACTTAGCATAATACACTATAGGTCCATCCATGTTGCTGCAAATGGGAAGATCTCACCTTTTTTTAGGACTGATATTCCATTGTATGTATTAGCCACATCTTCTTTACCCATTCCTCTATGAATGAACACTTGGGTTGCTCCCATATCTTGGCTATTGTAGATAATGCTTCAATAAACATAGGGGTGCAATATCTTTTTGAACTGGTATTTTTGTTTTCTTTAGGTAAATAACCAATAGACGAATGAATAGATCATATTCGTTCTGTTTTTAATTTTTTGAGGGACCTCCATACTGTTTTGCACAGTGGCTGTATCAATTTACATCCCCACCTTTTCTCCATGTCCTTGCCAACAGTTGTCGCTCCTTGTCTTTCTGACTCTAGCCATTCTAACAGGTGTGCAGTGATATTCTCATTATGGCTTTGGTTTGCATTTCTCTGATGATTAGTGATGTTGAACATCTTTTCATGTGTCTGTTGGCCACCTATATGCCTTCTTCGAAAAATGTCTATTCAGGTCCTCTGTGTATTCTTTCATTAGATTGTTTGTTGTTTTTGGTGCTGAGCTGTGTAAGTTCGTTTTATATATATATGAGAATGATATCAATCAGATGTATCATCTGCAGATATCTTCTCCCATTGAGACGATTGCCTTTTTCAACAGTCCCATTTTTAAAGACTCCGTAAAAGACGTCGGGTCATCCTTCAGTACTATACTCCAATTTTAAAGAAATTAGAACTTGATTATCTTTGTCAATGTCCTATCCTTCACCAGCATAAATGTCCAAAAGGTGGCCATAACCAAAACTCTTACATATTTTTTTTAATATGTGATACCCATTTCCCATCTAAGTTCTAGCACAACATTTCCAAAATGATGGCCCACCTCTTCTCTCCTGGTGGACCCAAAAGGGTACCTGGAGACGAAAGAGTGGCATCGGCCTTCTCCCCTTACCTCTAGATTCTAATGTGGTTCAAGGCAGGCCACCTCATAATGTGCCACTTTGGCATGCAAATTATTTTGAGCTTAAGATAACCAAGGCACAACAGACTCAAGAAGAGCTTTTTACCTCTCCAACTTATCTTTAAAAAAAAAAAAAAAAAATTAGAACCGAGTCTGTACCAGGAGGAGAGCTATTACTAAAGATAACTTTTTTTTTTTTTTTTACATAAGAAAGACCTCTCTGCAGGGTAAACATTCATTTACCGAATACTTGTTCTTCTCATTTTCTTAAATTGTTTTCCTCCCCTCTGAAGTCCCAGACTCCTACACCTTCCTCTCTTTAGCTTGGGGTGGCATATAAACTTCGATTGCCTGACTGCAAGAGAGCCTCTCCCATCTTTGTGGGGCTCCCAAACATATGTAATTAAGCTGGTTTTTCTCCTGTTAATCTGTCTTATATCAAATTAGTTATTAGGCCAGCCAAAGAACCTGGAAGGGAAGAAGGGAAAAGTTTTCCTCCCCTATAATTTCCAGTGGCCTCAGCTGAAAAGACAAATGGCTTTACCTCCTCCCTAGTCTGTCCAATAGGTAAAAACATACGGCTGCATGATAAACTGGAAACATAGGTCATCTACAGACTAGGCACCTGTCAGAGAATAAAACCCGTAACTCATTGCTGTTCGGTATTTTCCAAAAGTTCAACTGAGAGAAACAATTTTTAAGAAGGATTTCATAGGTGATGTCCACACACTCTAGATCAGAGTTCCCGTGGGGCACTTTGGCCTGTAGTATGACTTTTTAAACCCACACAGGGCTTTTTGTAATAGAAGATGAACCCAAATGCCTGTTAAGTGCATCTCGTCCTCTCCTGGCCATCCAGGCCTCCACTCCAGCCCCATTCACACTTACTCACTCCAGGACTCTGGAGGTGTCTACATATGTGACTCCTGTGCTAGAGAAAAGCTATCCCTCAGCTAAGCTAGGTGTCACAGAGTTGGTTACCTAGACGATATTATTTCATTCTCTGGACAGACTGCTTTTAATGACACATGCAAGCCTAATAAATGTATTTTATTTATAAAAGGACACTGTTGTGGACATTGCTTAGTATTATTTGACAATGTTTCATAAACAGCTAAGTGAATGTTTTTGTTTTTTAACCTGATGGACACTATAAAGTATAGCACTGCTTCTGTTTGCTTCTTCCCTCTGTGTGCAAGAAATATGAAAGCCCTATTTGTGACCTACCTCTTGCAATGACTCAGGATATCTATTATCTTCCTAATAATACTCCTAGTATGAATATTCTCATTTATGATCTATCTCATAGTATTACCTGTATTTTTGGAAAACACTGTATTTTACAGTGAAGGAGAGTATAAATGATCACAAAGAAAAAACCCATTCGCCATCTCTCTCCTAACTTTCCAATCAGTTTTGCCTAGTAGATATTAAAATCTGTACTTGATGGGTGTCAAGGCACTCCCTCCCCTCCTCATTTTTCAAAGGCAACCAGAGAAGAGTGTGAAGGAAGAGGGAAGGCCAGATGACCCAGGGATCCCACAAACACAGCACCTTTCAGGAGGGTCACCCTCTCTCCCATGCCCCGGGCTCTACTCCTCAGAGAGGCACCTTGCGGACAAGCCAAGTGCTCTCCATCCTTGAACTACTCACCTCATCCACTGCTCACCCCTCCTCTCCCTCCCCTTGGCTCAGCTCCCTCACCCTCAGACTTTACTATTCACACCCAGGTCTCCACATATTTTTCTCTCACCTGGTTTCTCTGTCAGCATTTCTCTTCTCTCACATACAGCCTGGACTGCTCCTTTCACTCTATTCTGACAGCCAACCCAGCCCTCAGTCCACCTGGTCCATGCAGGTGCCTCTCCCCCTACCTCCCCCTACCTGCTCCCAGACTCACTGGTGAAACTGAGACAATAGTGAAATGGACTCAGGTTGCTCCCAACTCTATCCTGCCTTGTCTTCTGTCAAAGGTCCTCTCCTTGGCTCTAACCAAGGCCAGACTTCTCAGGGTGCTATCGTCCTCAGGTGGGACCAGTCTTGTCTTCACTTAGCTCTTCTCAAGACCACTACCTTCACCTATTCTCCTCCCTCACCTATCAAACCTGGGAATTCATGTCCTACAAATATGAAAAGTAGAGTCTCATATTTACCTCAGAGACTAGATCTATGAGGAAAGGCAGACAAATAGCAATGAACTGAGAAATGACACGTGATTAAGAAGTGGCCACATAACCTGAATCTACACCTGGATCACATCACCAATGATAATGACAGGAGTCCAGGAAATTTCATCATCCTAGGTTGACTACTTAAGAAATGTCAATGTAGGGGATGCCTGGATGGCTCAGTCAGCGGAGTGTCCCACTCTTGATTTCAGTTCAGGCAAATGTGGTCTTGGGGTGGTGGGACTGAGGCTGCACCCTCAGTGGGGAGTCTGCTTCTCTCCTTCTCCCTCTCCCCACCCTCCCCCCATACCCACTCTTTCTATATATAAAATAAAGAAAGATTATTGAAGCTATCTAGTCTTTATCAGGGGCATTAGCAATTATAATGGCAACTTGCTTTAATAAGAAAAAATTATATTCATTGACAATGAATATAATGACAGCTACATGTACTCATATATAAAAACTATAAATTTATAACAGATGTCCACTGAAATAAGGCACACACACTCACAAATGTGCATGAGTTTATCTATGAAGAACTATAGATGTAACTTTCTCTTTGTAAGTTTAAACACATGTACACATGTCCATGTGCATATGTCTGTCTACATGCTATTTCCACAGTGAAAAACAAACAAAAAAAAGCCCTTCCATTTTACTTTCACTTGCTCTAGTGCAGAAAACCCAAAATGCTCTTTCATAGGAAAACTGCTTATGTTCTTATATATTTAAAACAGAAAACTGTGAGACAACTAGAAAGACAAGGGCCTTCAACCTATTATAAACCCAAACTAGTCCTTGAAAGGGAAAGATGGTTTTGCTAACCAGGTTCCTTAACAATTAAGTTTTAACTTCCTAATCCACTGTGAACCCCAGTCATTTCTGGCCTTGTTCACAGTTGCTGCTAAACAACTGTTTACTTTATGGGTTCTCTTCCAGGTGTAATTCTTTGAAGGCTGGCCAACTCAGCATTAGCATCTGCAGCACTCTGTCATCACCGTTCAGAATTCTGACCACATTCTCCAAGACCCTCATGAGCCCCTGCCTCCCTGGCTGGCATCAATGCTACATAGGTGCACATCTTCTCCTGGCAGGGACACAGGAGTCTGAAGCTTGCCAGTCTAGCAGGTTTATTTCATCTTTTTTCAGATGCTGGAGTAAAAGAGAATGATGAAAAATACACACAAATGAGTATTTGGAAATGGGAAATATTGATAATATTGATCTGTGCACAGATGTGATGACATCAGTATTTCCAGTTTCCTTTTTCCTGCTCCTGGAATGAACCAGGGAACATCAATACAGTAAATGACAACCCTGAATACCTTCAACATCACAATTGATCATGAAAATAGTAAAAGTCTGTCATCTGCAAATATTACGGATTTGAAGCCAGATTTTTTAAATGAGCATGTGCTGACAGTCTTAATTCACTAGGTCTGACACACCAAAATCCTCTGAATCATTAAATAAAGACGTCAAATACAATACAATGTGAGTACTCAACTGTAGGTCACTAGAGATCTGGATGTCTGGAAAAAAAAGTATAATAGTTTTATTCCTAAAATGCTTAAAAAATTCAAACTATAAAGATAAATTTCACATAGGAGACATCTCAAAATGATCTGGTTTCTGAGTAAGTCAAGTTTTCTTAGCAGGTTTACTGTACATAATTGCCTAACAAAAGAGCCTTCAAATTTTCCAGGATACTAAATCAACACACATTTGGGCAAATGTATGATGTCATTTAACAAGGACCCTGTTCTAGGAGATGTGATGAAAATGCCAGGGTTTGTCTTAGGGTTAAACACTTACAATGGAAGAAAGGAAATACTAGCAGCTCTCAAAAATCACCTAAGTATGACTACCCTGCTAATCACTGCACATCAATTCAAATTATGTTTCTGAACACCTGTTATGTGGCCAGTGCAGAGTTTAGCACAGGAGATGTCAAGTGGTGAACAAGACCATAAGCCATACTTCAGTATTTTATTTTTGTTGAAAACTAAACACTTTAAAAAATATAAGGTGGAAACTCTGAAAACCAGATTCCCTCTCCTCACAGGACATGCTGTTATTACTATCACTGTTTGTTTGTTTGTTTAGTGATTTTCTTGGACTAATTCTGTGAAATCTGTTTTTTTGTTTTGTTTTGGTTTGGGATTTTTTGGTCATGTGCAGCCAAGTGGTAACTTGTTAGTGGTAACTGAGGTAATAACTGAGTCTCCCACCCTTCACCAAGGGGGCTGAGTGTGTGCTGGGACATGCCTTCAATGCTTCAATAGTTCACAACCGTCTCAGCCATTACTTGCTGCTAGTACAGAGCCTCAAGGCCAGAGGTGAGAACTGAAGCCCGCTTCCAGTATTTCCTGGGCCTGCATACACCCCTGCCCATGGGCACAGTCTTCTAGAGCACTGGAATATATGAATATATCAGCGATTTTCGTGAGCCACCTATGGATAACTCATTCCCAAGATTTTCTTTTTAAGGTTTTTGACCAACCTGTTGTTTGCCCCAACTGGTATCACTGACACAGGCAGTTGTGATGTTAAACAGTTGCTGCTGATTGTTTTCAATAGATATCCTAAGAACAGGACTTTACCACTGGCAATCTTTGAGCCAGGTCAAATAAAGACAAGCCCTATAAATGAGCCTTTAGTGGGGAGCTTCCAGACAAGTAAATAGTGACAACAGTCTGGAGCTCGGGCTTTTGGGGAAGTTCCAAACCTGTTCTTACCCCTCCAATGACTTCTAGGCTACTTGTTTAAGCTACCATGGAGCCAGGGACAGGGAGTGGGAATAAAGCAAGTTAAAACACAAAATTCACTGTTCTTACTCTGATTCAGTCCTTTTCCTTGAATATACACTCCAAGGATTACTACAAGCCTATGGTTAACAACCAGAGTTCTGAAAAAGTTGGGTTTAATCATTTTCACCTTTGTTCTCATTGCTTTTATGGAGAAGCAGATTTCTTGAGGTTCTTACCCTACCATTACATAAGTGCTTCTTAATATAAACTTAAGTTTATACACACACTTTGTTACAGAAAAATACAACAGAATAATCAATAAAAGACAATACTTGGTCTTAGAAGCAAATTCTGGGTAAGAATTGAACAGAAATCAAGAAAAGTTGTAAAATTTCTGACTACTATTTTTTAATAGCTGGTAAATACAAGTTACTATGATACTGGAATTCTCTTTTAAGAGAATTTAAATGTCTCATTTAAAGACATTTAAATGATGTTTACAATATATTTGGAAATGATAGCCTCTGTATTTATTCAAACCTTTAAAAAAAAACTGGGTGTAATGACATTAAATGTGCAAGAAGAACTGTGTTTTCAAATTTTTTTAAGGGTCACACAAGCAAAAATGTCTGACTACCACTCTGAAAAATCACACTATGATTACATCATACACACATTCAGGCAACTCAGAAACTCCCAGACTGAAGCCCCAACTCCTCTGCGTGTGGTCAAGAAGTTCCATGATTAGGCCCTGGTCTGGCCTTCCCATCTGATCACCCAACAGGCCCAAAAGCGAAGACTCTGCTTCAGCCATGGTCTCTCACTGCGGCCGCAGCACAGATAGCAGATTAGAGGGGAACGAGTGGGCACAGACTGCGAAAAGCTAACTACAGCCCCCACTGCCCCACACCACACCTCAAATTCACTATGTGTTTGCTTATCATTTCTTGATTGAGTATTCTTTAAGTGAAAACTAAAAAGTTTTCTTTCTTAAGAGATACCCTTTTCTCTACTACATAAAAAAAGACACTAAGTCTTATATATAAAGAGAAAATACAAAAATATTTTGTCAACTTGTTTTAATTAATATAGGAGCTATAAATAAGCTCACATAAGCACATCTGTCTTAACCTCCAATTTAGTTTATCCTTCCTTATGTTATTTTAGTAGCTGAGACTGCTCCAAAGTGGGTAGCAAATTGAGTACATAGTGGTTACATTCAATTAAACATGTTTTTATGCTTTGAATAGGGTTTAAACACATGTTTTTACTCAGACAATCCATTCTACACAAATAAACATGGAAGTTTTACATTAAAAAAAAAAGAGCTCTTCAGCTATATTTAACAACTTGGGTTTTTAACATTCTCTCAATACATTGTTTATTCTCTTAGACCTACTCTTTCCTTACTTTCAGTTAAAACCCACAGCCTACCTAGCCTCAAGCTCACACTAAATTGAAAGCTACAGGCTTCTACTGTACCTATTTTTTTATTTCTATTCTGGCTTTCACATTCTGTTATTGGCAAGAATCTGTATTGATAATGACTATAAAGCAGAAAATTCGTTCTTCCTTTTCTAATAGCGGCCACGTCAAAACCCAAAGGACAGAGAACTAAATATGCCTGGTTTAGGCTATCGGAATAAAGATAATGGTTCCATTGTTTTCCAGAATGCTGCTTAAAAATACCCAGTTCCACAGAATAGAAATAAGGCAATCTCTTCATCCATATTATATAAATATTTCCTGAGCCTACACGGGATCCTTTAATGATCTGCCCTGGGTCATCTAGCTAGTACGTGGCCTTCCCTCTTCCACTCTTACCCATACTGTACACAGATCAATAAACTGCATAAAGCCACCTTATAAGAAGAGGCAGTGACCAATAAGCTTTCTGTAATCAGATCATAAGTAGTACCATAATTTGGAACAGCATCTCATTCAAAATTACAGCACTACTTACTGTGATCTGATGACCCAAAAACTTATTCAAAATGTTCAATACTCATAATAACACTCAGACTTACCTTAAAACTAGGCATAAGGTAATCCAAATTAAAGAAGCAAGTGCTTAAACCCAGTTACGATATAAAGGTTTCCGGACCCCATCTTTGCACTCCTTAAAAACAAAGATAGAGAGGGGCTCGGTTGAGCATCTGAATCTTGATTTCAGCTCAGGTCACAATCTCAGGGTCCTGGGATCAAGGAGTCTACTTAAGGAGTCTCTCCATCTCCCTTTGCCCCCCACCTCACTCATATATAGGCTCTAAGATAAATAAATCCTAAAAAAATTAAAAAATGAAAGAAAAGAAAAAAAAGACTGATAATTCTACTCTAACAGACTTGCTAAACTCAAAAAAAAGAAAAAAGGTCATGAGCAAAAGCTTACATTGTCATTAATGAGAATAAAGCAATTTTCCTTGGAAAAAATGTAAAGAAACACACCCTTCTATCCATTCTATTGGTATGCAGACTACTGCAGAAAAAACATGCAGACGTTGAGAAAGAGAAGCTCAGCCTGTCTTGCTTGATCTCTGTTTGGTTCAACAGACTGGGTCAACATACCAACTCTTGAGATTAATTAAGACTAGTATATTTAAATCATAAAATCACAGCACACGGTAACAAAATTCATTTCCCTACTCTACGCAAACCCCGAACTAAACTAAATCCTTATACTCCTTTGTTTTCCACACGCCTTTTCTGCCCTGTTAAGTTCCCTGAAAAATACACTTTCTGCTCCCTTGTATTCCCTTCAAAATAAACCTGGGAAAATGCCAGCCGGGCAATCACTCTGCTGGGATCCAAGGAGAAAAGACAAAGCCTTTGCCTGGGGGCCACACTAGTCTATTTCTGAAATGCTGCATCAGCAACCAACAAGCAAGTTACAGAATCTGTTGCAACAAGGAAAGACTTGTCAAAGGAGAGAGCATGTCTAAGTCTTACACATACCTCAGTAAAAATAAAAACTAGAGTCAAGAATCAGTCATGTCTATGTCCTGGCCCAGCAGTTTATCACATATTCACACTCAATACAACCTGCTGTAATATGACTTATTTTCAAGACGGTATTTCAAAAGATTTTCTGCTGCTAAGCAAACTCAAAGTTATAGACCCCCACTGAGATATTAAGTCAGTGATGTCATTCTAACTAGACATCCACTCCTTTTCCAATTACTTCTGTGGAACAAAGATTAATTTGATAGTACAGCCACTCTCAAAGACTCAAAACTATTTATTTCTAAACTAGAGGGCAAAAAAATATATGTCATTTATAAAGTTACCAAAAATATCTGGAAATTTCTTTTTGCTATTAGACAATGTCAGAGTAAATATAATTCTACTGAAATATATATAAATACATATAAATGTATATGATTATATACTAAATGAATTCTAAATAGTATTTCCAATCTGTCAAGAGAAAAACATTTCCAATTAATTCCTTAAAAATTTTTCCAAGTCATAACATATCTCATCAAAGATTAAAAAGTTATGATAAAAAGGGATTTAGTCAAAAGTTTCAAATCTGATTATCTCGGGGCGCCTGGGTGGCTCAGTGGTTAAGCCGCTGCCTTCGGCTCAGGTCATGATCTCAGGGTCCTGGGATCGAGTCCCGCATCGGGCTCTCTGCTCGGCAGGGAGCCTGCTTCCTCCTCTCTCTCTCTCTGCCTGCCTCTCTACCTACTTGTGATTTCTCTCTGTCAGATAAATAAAATCTTTAAAAAAAAAAAAAAAAAAAATCTGATTATCTCAAGGACGAAGTTTACAAAGTGTTTTTAAATCAACCAAATCTCAAGAAAAACAATCATTCAATATAAACATATTGATACACTTGCATGCATACATTAATACTTAAACATACCAAGCATCATATGCCTATATAACTTGTTTTGATAAAATCCATTATATAGTTTGATATATCCAAAATTCTTCAATGTAATTTTTTTTTTTTTTAAGATTTTATTTATTTTGACAGACAGAAATCACAGGGAGGCAGAGAGGCAGAGAGAGAGGAAAGGAAGCAGTCTCCCCGCTGAGCAGAGAGCACGATGCGGGGCTCGATCCCCGGACCCTGGGATCATGACCTGAGCCGAAGGCAGAGGCTTTAAACCACTGAGCCACCCAGGTGCCCCTCTTCAATGTAATTTAAAATGTAAAATGTAGGGACACCTGGGTGGCTCGGTCACTTAAGCATCTGCCTTCGGCTCAGGTCATGATCTCGAGGTCCTGGGATCAAGTCCCACATTGGGCCCTGTGCTAACCCTGCTTCTCCCTGTGCCTGCTGTTCTCCCTGCTTGTGCTCATTTTCTCAATCTCTCTCTGACAAATAAAATCTTTTAAATAAAATAAAATAAAAATGCAAAATCTTAAAGGGAGGTAAGAAAACAAACAGAAGCCACATGTAAGCATTTCAAATGCTTTTACAGCAACACTTAAACTCCCACTCCATAGGACCCTAGAGGCCGGTAAAGAACAAAAAGCAGAAAGGCCTGAGTGAATCAAGGTACAAACTAAGTGAGGCATGATTACAGATATAGGCGCACACACATAAATCATGCAGCACAATAGCCAAAAGCAAATCCCTATTAACAAAATGGTTAAAATCATAGTGGCATTTGCTGTTATGATAAAACCTGGGGACAAGATGATTCACAGATTCCAACAGAACAATCCCCCAGTCAGCTATCCTCATTCTGGTAAAAAGAACCCTGCCCAAGGCTTCACCACAGTCCTTCCTCATCGTGGGGTCAGAGAGCCCTTAGCATAAAGTCTGAAGAGCTCCTCCCTCAAGGAGCTGGACTTGCCCTGAGAACAACAGGCATGCACTAAAGATTCTCCTGGAAAATCTACACAGCAGATCTCCTAGACCTGAATGTGTAAAGAAACTAAAGGCTCCCCGAATAAGGATTTTGGAAGAATAACATTAACTGCGAACTCAAGGAGGGGAAAGCTAAGGCCTGCCCTGGGTTCTTCAACAGATCAGAGTGTGCATTCCGCACAGTGGGAAGCAGCCCCACTACCACAAAGGTAACTAAGAACCAAAAATTCACCCAGAAAACACTACAACCCCCAAATCACGACCCAACAATTCACTTTTTCAAATAGCTCCACACTTCATTTGCAAACAGTCACAAACTATTTCATAACATCTTTATTTTCTACAGATAAGAGCATTTGGGCTGAGGGGCACCTGGGTGGCTCTGACTCTTGATTTCAGCTCAGGTCATTATCTTGGGGTCTTTAGATCACTCTCTCTCTCAAATAAGTAAATAGACAGATAAATAAATAAAATCTTTAAAAACAGAACATTTGCACAGAGAAAAGTTCACTGGTCTTGCAAAATGCCAGATCTCAAGTTATGACCTATGTCTGTCAAATTCCACACTCTCTGGAACAAGAGGTGAGTTTGGGAACCTCGCTCAAATCACAGCCATGTGAGAAGCATGAGGGCTGACATCAGCATGATGCATGGGGGTGTAAATAAATTTTGGTTTGACTCAAAACTGTATCTTCATCTTACTAACATACAAATGTAATTTCAATCCAAGTGCCACAAAACTGTATCTTCATCTTACTAACATACAAATGTAATTTCAATCCAAGTGCCACAATGAGAAAAATGAGAACTTTCTTGTGATTTGGCATTTAAGTGTGTTATCACAAAGAACTTAAGGGCAATTTAGCCTTAAGAGGACTGAGTTTGCAGCTTTATTCTTGAGAAGAGGTGATAAGTAACTAATGGATAGATAACCTTTATCTACAAGTTTCAAAGTCCTAAGCAGCTAGAATAAAAACTGCAAGGGATTTTAGAAATGTGCAAGACATGACAGGTATTGAGCACTGCAGCCCAGCCGTCAACCGACAACAGCAGTCAGGGAAGTAAAGGGTCAGGGAAGGCAGTAGGAACTGCAACCAATTCTGTGAAAACAGACCTCAAAAATTAAATACAAAAAGGAAACAGAACCTCACTACCATAAGAGCACTGCTGTGCACTGATATCCAAGTGATTAACCTTATGCCAGGCCCACACTGCTTTTCCTGAGAGTACTGTCAAAACAGGCTCCTTCCCTCAAACTCCCTACCTTTCTCTCAAGTTCTCTCTCTATATGGATGTTCTGCGATCATACAAAACCGTAACATTTCTAACCAGCAAGGACACCTGAAATAAGACAAAAGATAAACAATAAACCAGGGAAAATGTACATCAAAAAAGTATCCTGACTATATAAAAACTAGGTGCAAATCAGTAAGAACACAAATAGTAAAATGAACAAAAAACACAAAGGGGAAAACACCACAAATGAGTGGTATACGTATAAAGGCACTCACTCAGTGACAATCCACCAAATGCAAATAAAAATAACAATGAGATGTAATTTTTCACCTATCTGATGGGTGGAGATGAAAATGATCATCAAAACCCAAAATCCATGCTGAGGACTGTGAAGAAAGGTGCACCCCAGGGGTCGCAAACTGGTAAACCCTTTCTAGAGGGCAGTTTGGCGCTTTGTCTCAAAGCCTTAAAAACCACATGCCTTGGGCTCCTGGGTGGCTCAGTTGGTCATGATCCCAGGGTCCCAGGATGGTCCCACATTGGGCTCCCTATTCAGCAGGGAGTCTGCTCCCTCTCCCTCTGCCTGCAGCTCCCCTTGCTTGTGCTCCCCGCTCCCCCACTCTCAAATAAATAAATAAAATCTTAAAAAAAGAAAAAAAAAAAAGCCTCATGACCAGTGATCCCACATCTAGGACTTTAGCCTAGAGAAGATAATCACACCCTAGTCATGAACTACAGTCCATTAAATACAGTGTCAGTTCAAATGTTCACAAGCCCCACAATTCCAAGACCAGGAAATCCTTCCATCATAAAGAGAAGGAATCAGACAAACATGAATGGAAAATGCATGAACAAAGTGCTTCCTTGGTCAAGTGTTTTGTTTCCCAAATTTAATTTCAGTTTAAATACCCAAATGATAAGCATAAGGCCTTTTTAAAATAATTTAAATAGCCCTCTTGCTTCTTTGATGTTTTTATACTGCATTTAAGTCCTCTACTTAAAGTGTGTTCATTATTTATACACATGCATGGGTGTCCATCAAGATGGGCCCGATACCACACAGAATCAAACTGTGGCATCTGGGTCCGCCACGTCTCCGTAACCCAAACACACCTCTTCTGCAAAAAGGGAGAGAGGCCGTATCTGGAGCTTAGTATCCTCTTCCTCAAGTGCAGACTGCCCACTGCTGGGTGCTTAGCTGGCTCCTAGAGAGCACTCAATAAAGCTCATTTGTGGGAGGGCCTAGGTGGCTCAGTGGGTTAAAGCCTCTGCCTTCGGCTCAGGTCATGATCCCAGGGTCCTGGGATGGAGCCCCACATTGGGCTCTCTGCTCAGTGGGGAGCCTGCTTCCTCCTCTCTCTCTGCCTGCCTCTCTGCCTACTTGTGATCTCTGTCAAATGAATAAATAAATAATCTTAAAAAAAATAATAAAATAAAGGGCAGTTGTGGCATCACCACTGTTCCAACTGCTGCTGGAAGCAGCTTCTTCTCCTTTCTGTGGATTCTATGGGTTCTGCAGCCGCAGCACAACTTGTACCCAGGAATTTTGGAAGAAATCTGGAAGCAAGACATTATCTGCAGACCTAACACTAAAGGTGGCACCATACCAACACAAGGCCAACAGCACTGCAACATGTGAGCACCATCATGAAGAACAGGTCTGAGGGGCTGGAAACCACCTGGAGTCATTCTTGGAGTGGCCCCCCATGTTAGATATTCACATTTCTATTTCTCAAGGCCAGGCTCTCTCTGTGGCTTCCGGCAGCACTGAGTGGGTTCAGTAACAACCATCACAAACCAACCCCAGCTCAGCCTCTCAGATTACAAACTGCACACGCTACCAATCAGAAATAGCCAGAACCTGATTCTGTATATTCCCCAGTGTCCATTTCTGCAGACACTGAGCTTCATCAGGAACTGAAACACAACAAGTAACGAATCAATTTAAGAAGCTGTATTAGAGTTCTGGAGCACCTGGGTGACTCAGTGGGTTAAGTGGGTTAAAGCCTCAGCCTTCAGCTCAGGTCATGATCCCAGGGTCCTGGGGTGGGCCCCCCACCACCACCACCAATCAGACTCTCTGCTCAGCAGGGAGCCTGCTTCCCTTCCTCTCTCTCTGCCTGCCTCTCTGCCTACTTGTGATCTCTGTCAAATAAATAAATAAAATCTTAAGAAGAAAAAAAAGTTGTATTAGAGTTCTACTAAATATTATACTGAAAAAAACATTCCAGAGTGCTCATTTAGAAATCTTAAAGAGTTTGTGATTGGGTTTCAACATCGGTGTCAAAAGACTCTCCTGAGATGCTTTTATAACTTGAAAGGACATGATCTGAAGTATCATCAAACTTATGCTTATCCCTAGGGAAAAATCTACATTTTAAATCTGGCAAATAGGTTCCTTACCTATATAAGCAATTTGATACCTGTTAACTTTTGCCTAAACTTACCCTTTTTCTCAGTTTTTTAAAGGCATATGCTTTAAGACCATCTATTTCTAATAAATTTCCAACAAGTAAAAATTAGAAATCCGGAATTATGACACTGTCTTTTGCAACCCAACTACCTGTAATTGTTATTAGGGGGGGTAATGTGATCTGAACTGCAAAATATTTTGAAGAGATCAAGAATGGGCCACTGTAGCCTAAAAATTATTTTCAGCTGAAGGCACTTGAGTTCCTGAAATCTCTTATCTGCCTAAATGCAGAGCCTCACAAAAGAACTGATTTAAGTCTCCTCCTAGGAGCAATCAAGGAAGACTGACTCCTACCAGAGAAAAGTCTCCACACACAACTAAGCAGACATTGTCACAAAACTATCATCTCCCTATATTTTCTAAGGGCCCATTTATCTTTCCTGAAAGCTATTTCTTTTCCTAAGGTGTCCATCTTCCTTTCCCCTTCTCTTATTAAGAAGTCATCTGTTTTCCCCTGTCTTTTCCCCTCCTCTTCTCCTGTGAAGGTGGTATATAAGCCACAAATTCTAACCCCCACCCCCACTTTGAGTTGAATTCTTTTCCTGTGATAAATCCATCTTTTCTCTTATTAATTTATCTTTTGTTGGCTTAATTTCCAGACCCCAATCATTACACCTAAGAGAATGGAGGAAAATCTTTTCCTCCTGACAATTTAAATCTACTGATTACATATGAGTATTTACGAAAATCATGCTAACCTTATTAATTGCAGTCAAAGCAATGATTAACATTTTATACTTCCTCTTTAAGTCTTCCTCTTTTCTTTAAACTTCCTCTGAATCTGTTTCTAACTCTTAGATTGTTTTCAGGTATTATCCTTATAATTTAGCAGAAAGAATTTGTGTCCCTTTTCTACTTCTAATAAATCAGGACATATAATAATTAAGCATTAGAAACACTATCCTTTGCCATTTATAAAAACACTCTAGTACAATCAAACTGAAACATCTGTTGATTAAATAAAGCAAATTGCTATTTCACCAACCACTGAGAACTGGAAGCTTTCTCAAATATACAGAATTAAGACACACACACATATATACAAAGTTACTTCGTACAAAACAATGAGAGCCACACCCAACCAGAGTTTTAAAACTGATCCAATGATGATAAAAATAGAATGACAAGCCAAGAAAATTAATCCATCCTGGCACAGATATATATATACATTTCCTACAGGGTATGAAAAATAAATCATAGGGACAACTCTCCCTCCAGAGAAAACCCTTTCTGCTCAGATGGCCCCAACCACACCATCAGCAGTTGGTTCTCTTAAGTTAACCTCAAGTAGCTAACCTTCCATGGCTGATAAAGTACAGGGATGCTGGTACCACAATGAAGATAGACTCTCGACACAGCAACCTTGGGTACTGTGCCCACTGCTTTACTGAAAAACCAAAATCAAAGGTCCATGGCAGGCTGGGCCAATAATCCTTGACTAGTTGTATCAAAATTGCTAAAATACCACTCTATTGAAATTACAACTTTATCAGCTTGTCAGCAACCAATGATGGCAAACCAAATAAATGAACATGTGCCCTTTTGCAGGTATAGTTGATCATGTATGTGTCTGCTTACAAACTTCCACGATGGTCCTTTCCTGGCTACAAAACATCCAGATTTGACTGTCAGGCCCCATTCCCTTTCTAGCCTCCTGTCCTACCACTGCACCTAAGACCAGTCACAAACTCCTGGCAACAACCAGAACTTAAGTCTCTTTCTTTGCTTTCAGAGCTAACTGTTTCTCTTCCAGCAGGGCTCAGCTCAAACATCCTCTCCTCCAGGAAACATCATTTTCTCCACTGGGCCTCCATAGCACATTATCATACCTCATGGTGCTCACATGTCTCTGTCCCAACATCACTATGAGCCTGTAGGAATGTAGATTCTGATGCATTCAACTATAATTCAACATTAAACTTCCAATCATAGAAGAGACAATAGGCACATAATAAATATTTAGAAAAATGGGTGTACACAGATGAACAAACAAAACAAGGAATAAGCAAACAAATAAACACTCGAACTGATGAACGTTCTAGCTGAGGACTGGAGAGAGGGAATATTAATACTATTATGTTAGTAATATTAAGCACTGACCGATCCCCAAAGAATACCCTGAGCTCCCTACCTCCTTTCAGCTACTCTTCAACTCCACATGTTTATTTCACTTCTCCATAGCATAGTAATACAATTTCATCTCTTTCTGTTTTTTAAAGGTTTATTTATTTGTGGGGTTGGGGAGAGAGAGGGAGAGAGAATCTCCAGCAGACTCCTCACTGAGCGCAGAGTCTGACATGGGCTCAATCTCATGACCCATGAGATCACAACCTGAGCTGAAACCAAGAGTCAGAGTTAACTGGCTAGCCACCCAGGGGGCCCCATAATTCCCATCTTTAATCCAAATTTTTATCACCTCAGAAGCTCTGGCTCTTTATTTCTAAGCTACCCATGTGTAGTATACATGTAATAACCTATATGTACAGGTTTCTATAAAGGCTCCCAAGTAGACCATAAGCCCCTTGGAGCCACTTCTTTTGTCCTTGTAATCCCAGAGCCCAGCACAGTGCCTGACAAATAGCAGGCCCTCAATAAGTGAAGAAAGGAGGACATAACAACTGTCACATTTTGCTTTGCACTTTTTTTCTTTTCTGTTAAATCATCTAATTTTTCCAGGTAAACTTTAATCAGAGAGAGATGATTAGGAAGAACAGATCACTTGTAATCAATTCAGGGCTTGAATAACAACCTGTATGAAATCAGTCTTTTCTCATATGCTCAAAGACCCTTCACCATCTTATTGTCTCCTGGTATCTGTTCTCAACGTAGAATAATTTTAAAAGTCTTGTAATTGAATAAAGTTGAACCAATCACAAAACTTACAAAGCTATTACGGATAGTGCCATATCTGCCAGGCTCTGAGCCAAGATCTTTAATATAGTTTTTCTTCATCTTCAGAAACACTCTAAAGGACTGTGTTTGGAAAAAGAAGTCTGAGAAAGGTTACATAACTTGCCCCAAGTCACTCTGCTAGTAAACTGGGGCACCTAGGTTTGCACCCATGCCTGTTCAGACCACACGCTTACTAAAACTTTAAAAATTTTAGGCCTTATTTCTTAAGATTAGAATAATGGTGCAGACAGAATTTCAAAAGCCTATGTTTTCACCTTCATTATTACCAACTGCTAAAATACCACTCACCACTACTGGATATCTTACTGAATCCTTGTTAGCCACCAAATCACTAAAGAGCACAGAAGTCCCCAAAACAAATAAATGCAGCTTTGGAAAGTCCCCTCAAGTGTGGTAGCATCCTCTCCTGGCTCTTGATCCTACTGGGGCCCTCTTACTGCTGAGACGGTCAGGGATACCAGCAATTCTCCAGCATGCCTTTAAAGCAACAGTCCCTAGAAACTAGTGAGGCTATGGGGAAAGGACACACTGACCACAGCGGGATCAAACTGCTCTAAGTTTTCTATGAGACAATGTGTCACCATGTATTAAGCAATTTTTTAAAAAAAATGCCTATCCTTTGATACAGCAAGTCCAGAGGTAATTGGGTAATGCCTACAGATGTATACATAAGAAACTAAAGGTCATATAACAGTAGAATGATCAAATTATCCAAGATGCAAACATATGATGGCATGTTATGCAGTCATTAAAATGGTGATGTACCGGTGTATTTACTACTCTGCCAAAATGTCTACAAAATACTGCATATGTAAAACACAGATTATAAAATATATAATCCTTTTTGAAAACTGTATACATATTTTTGAAAAGTCTGTAAGAGAAAAAATTAAAAATGTCCAAGAATATGCATCCAAATGTTAACAATGGTGATCTCAGTGGTAAGAGGATGTGCTTGACTAGAAGGGCAAAGAGAACTTCACCAATCTTCATTTTTTAATGGCCATTTTATTACTGTTAAATAATGAAATAACAAAACATTTTTACTTAAATCAATCCCTTAAAAATGCCAAAAACCTCACAAAATCAGTCAGAACAGGTTTTTTTCCTCCTGAAGTTTTCCTTTTGATGCCTTCAAGTCTTTTAAATTGTTCATAGCTAAGCCCAGGGTAAATTCATAGGAGGATTAAGCTTCAAGAGTCTTCCCAGTTTTATCTCCTGTTTTCAATTCTCTATGGAATGATATATATTCTTGGACTTGCAGGAAAGCTGACATTGAAGGTTTAGTTTCTAGAATTTAAACTCAAGTCCTCTAACAAGAAGGAAAGAGTAAGGACTGTGCGCAAAACTCCATTAGCAGAACACAGAATACTTCTTAAAAGTGCACAAGATGAATCTTTGATGGATGAGGCAATATTTTCTACCAATCCCCCATTACAAAGGTGGATTTTAAAAGGCAAGGTCCAAAAGTAGAAGATATTTTTAAAGACCTGACAAAAGGAACTTCTAAATAAGGCAAGAAAATGTCTTCCAATATGACAACTATGACAACTGCACTCAACATATCTTAGACCTGCAATTAATACTCCTTGATTTGAAAATAAACATCAGACACTCATTTTTCTTCTGAAAAATGTAATTTATTTTTTGTGTGAATTTTTTTAAAGATTTTATTTGACACAGAGAGAGACAGCGAGAGAGGAAACACAAGTAGGAGGGGTGGGAGAGGGAGAAGCAGGCTTCCTACAGAGCAGGGAGCCTGATGCAGGGCTCGATCCCAGGACCCTGGGATCAGGACCTGGGCAGAAGGCAGACCCTTAACGACTGAGCCACCCAGGCACCACTAGATAATTTAAATGTAATAAGAATTCAAGTAAGCACCTAAAAAAAGAAACTATTTGAAATATACTACAAACCTGGGGTTATACTAAACGTGTTTACTGGCCTAAGTATGCAGAAAAACACAAATCTTGTTTATAGGGTTCCAAAAACCTACTTGTAAAGATGTACGGAATTCGGAACACATTTCCCATCAAAACAATGTCAGACTGGTAGTGAACTCCCAACCTGATCCATAAAGAGGAGTGAGAACTATTCCACACCTATGTCTTAGATGAACAGCACTAGTGTTCTAAGTGAAGAAAGAGATAACGCTAGGGCAATTAAAAGAGCTTCCCTCAAAGCAGAAACCTCTCCAGAGGCTCTCTAACTAAGAGATGCCACTTCCCAGGTCATATACCTTCTTTCTGGGGGCAACCCATGTCCAAATGACCAGTCAAGGGGGGATGGTGAGTTTAAAGGCCCTGCCTCCATGTCTCAAGGTGAGATAACTCTGCAGGACCATCCCAGCTCCAGAAGTCTCAGCTGCAACTGCAGAGCAGTTCAATTCCTCCCTCTGTTCAATCCTGCTTCCCTCACTGCCCAGCTAGCACATTTCCAGTAAAATTCCTACACATAAAATCTCTGTTTCAAAGACTATTTCCAGAATCTGCCAAATTAACACTTAGTAAGCTCATATTATAAGTCAAACAACATATATGTGTATATAAGTAATATGTCTGTAATATATGTTATAGGTCTTACTGTATATGTATGGGTAGGTATTGTAATCCCATTTTAAATATGCAGAAACTGAGTCTCAAAGAAGCCAAATGATTTGCCTGAGATCATATGGCAAATAATTTGAGGAACCAGGACAGGAATCTATGCCTACCATACAAACTAGCTCCATTTACTAGAAAGTGTTGTTGAATGGATTAAAGGCAGATTCAGCTACCCAGGGGCTCTGGTGGCAGTCAGGAATGAGTGGCATGATGAACCACCATCATCCATAAAACGGGAATTAATAAAAGGATCTGGGATCCAGGCCCACTGAAAACTAGATACTGTGATCAAGGGTTCATATTTTTTTAGGCCTTAAGCGAAAAAGCAGTGGCCTAATGGAACCAGAATTCCAGAATGAAACTGCATAGTTATAAGTGACTGCATGATTACTAGATCCTAAAAATAATGATTGGCAAATCTTGTCCACCTACAATCAAAATGCTACAGTATGTGCACAGATGTTTACTATGTAGGAATAGGATGGCACTTCATCTTTTACTCCAATTCCTACAAAAGGCTTCATAAACCAGGATCTAAAAATGTACTAAGAAATTTATTAGGCGTACAAAGTCCTTGCGATTAATATTCATCTTACTCAAGATGCACAACTGCAACCAGTTCAATTTCTTCACCTACAATCCTACCATAGCTTCCCCAGCTTTCCCTAACTAGCAGTCCTCTTTTATCAAATAAGCAGCTATTTATACCTACTGACAGGCAGTGAACAACTAAGAACTAATAGTACCCTTCCCTGGTGGCCATAATGCCCAAGAACTACAAGACATAAAACAATTCTATAAACTCCAAACAAGTACAAGCTACAACTACTATTAACTTCATGAAACTGGCATGCTTGCATATGCAGATCACAATAGGTTGCACAGTGAAAACAAACCCTTTAAAATTTTAACAGAATTCAGATTACATCCTTAGAATTATTTGATTTGCAATATTCATAACTGCAAAATCTAATGTCACAGTTAAAAAAAAATTGAATATACTTAGAAATACTAAATTGGGGTATACTTAAGTCACTTAAGCAGTCAAGCGTCTGCCTTCCGCCCAGGTCAGGATCTTGCCATCTGGGATCGAATTGTCTGGGAGTGAATCCCGTGTTGTCAGGCTCCCTGCTCAGTGCAAAGTCTGCTTCTTCCTCTCCCTCTGACCCTCCCCAACCCCACACCACTCATACTGCTCTCTCTCAAGTAAAAAAAACAAAAGTAAAAAAAAAACAAACAAACCAACAAAAACTGGGACCCCTGGGCAGCTCAGTCAGTTAAGTGTCTGCCTTCAGCTCAAGTCATGATCCCAGAGCCCTGGGATGGAGCCTGAGCCCCCCATTGGGCTCCCTGCTCTAATGGAAGCCTGCTGTCCCTCAGCCTCTGCTCTTCTTGCTTGTTCGCTCTCTCTCTCTCGCTCTCTCTGTCAAATAAATAAATAAATAAATAAAATCTTAAAAAAAAAAAAAGATTGGACTCCCTGCTCAGCAGGGTGTCTGCTTCTCCCTCTCCCTCTACTGTTCTCCCTGCTTATTCTCTCACTCTCAATAAATAAATCTTTTTTAAAAAAAGAAATACTATACTAGTCCAACTGACGTCATTCCAAAATTCAAAAATAATTGGCCTTATTGGTTGATTCTTGAGAATCTGCATATCTATTACCCCTTCCTTTAAAATTCACCCATACCACCTCTCCCACCCCAACATTATAAAGTACAGTGTTACATGGCAGGGGGGGGAGCATTTATAATTTCCTTACTTTACTTATCAGTTTTGCACACAGGAGGCCTTAGCATCCATGTTCAGTTATCAACTCCGGTGAGAAGTTCTTCAAATTAAGGTGGATCATTCACTGAGACATGATACGATGTTAGAACCAAATGTGGCATCGTAAAATACAGCTCACTGATCAAAGTTTGTACCTTCTCTAACCCTGACTATGGCAATGTTTGGCCCATTTCCTCCCTTTTTTCCCCATTCATTTCCTAAAACAAGCTCCAAATCAGAAACACACAGCTTCACACAGACATATACAGAACTGCTAAATATACCTGAGTCTGCCATTTCCAAGGAAATAATCAGGACGTTGTAACTAGCTTGAAGTTTACAAAGGAGGAGATATCACCAGCCTGAGAAAAAAATTTCTTCACACCACCTTAAAGCTGTCTAATCTTTTTTTTAAAGAATTTTTTAAATTTAATTAACATGGAATGTATTATTAGTTTCAGAGATAGAGTTCTGTGAAAGTAGTCAATCTTTTGGAGAATAAGGAAACAGAGAACTTGAAGCTTCCATACAGACAAAAAAAATAAAATAAAATAAAAAGGGCAAGCCACACCGCCACCAGACCTGGAATGCAAGCTCCTTGAGGACCAGGATGTCCTCTCTTAATTACCACTCTACCCTTTAATACTTAGCACAGTAGTGGTAACACTGTAAGTGTTTAATAGTTTTGAAAAAGTGAATGACAGCTATCACTCATTGATCACTTTCCTTGAGGAAATTTAGTAAGCACATTTGAAACATAACAAGACTTTAAACAAGAACAGCAAACTGGGCAAGAAAGTGACGCTCCAAGCCTCACCATAACCCTATGAGGGAGCCAATGTAATAATATATATAATATTTTTTCAATTTTAAAATTGAGGAAATCAAGTCTGAGAAAGACCAACGTTCCCAAGAAGGCAGAGCTCTAAAGGGCTAAGCCACAAGTCTGTCTTCCTTTCCCTCTGCCACATCAATACCAAAATGAACTGTAGAGCTTGGAAAACAAAAGAACATGGAGAAGACAGCCTGACCAAATACTGCATTATCACACATTCAAAACCAGATTGTCTATTCCTAGAAAAAAGAAAAAACTTATTTCAATATTGCAGACACACAGCCAATGGGGCCTATGGTTCTGTTCTTAACAGGCTACACTTCAATCTCCTATGTTCAGAGCACTGTGGGGTTTTTCTAAGTGCAGGTGGCCGTTTAAAAAGTGACTGATCTGCATAAAGAATGGCTTCAAAAGCTGAAAAACTACAAGTTAAAAGCCAGATACAAAAATCCTATTCTCCCTTTATTAAATATACCTCTATTTCCTTCCCTGAAAAACCGCCTGAACAGAGGAATTCCAAGAACTGTCCAAGAAAGAAGTGTTTGCCAGGCACCGTGTAACGAAAGCCATGCCTGTGCAGTGACAACGGGAACCCTGTCCACTCTTCCCTACGTGCCCCTCCAAAGGTGCATTCAGGCACTGCCTAAGAGTTGGCTTCCTTCTAACACTGTGAAACAGAATCATACAGAGGTTCTTTTTTTTTTTTTTTAACTCGGGTCTGAGAACGGAAGTCAAGTTCAGATTCTCTTCCTTCCTCAAGCGAGCAAGAGAATTAAAGAGCGCGCGCGCCAGCACACACACACACACACACACACACGCACACGCCCTATAGTAAAAACGTCTCGGGGCCTCTTCACCTGTGGCAGTTGCCGCAGCAAGCCCGGATCTGCAGGGATTTAAGGCTCTTCCTCATTCGGAAGGAAAGACGGGGAGCTGAGGGGGACACCGGGAAGAACGAACTGGTGTCTAAGTTTCCAATCGGATCCCTCTTCTCAACTTGGGCAGCTCTCTTCTTCCCCCGCCCTTCCCCCACGGCCCGGGGCACACACTTGGTCCCGCCAGGACGCGCAGGGCCCGAGGGGAGCACCGCCGCCACCGAGCACCCGGGCGCCCCTCGGAGTCGGAGAAGGAGTCGGGAGTCCGAGGCGCAGCCGACCCCGGGCGCGCGACCCGGGAGCGGCAGAGACCCCAGGAAGGGGCCGAGGAATCCTTACCGCCGCCGCCAGGCGTGGGGACCGGGAAGGGGCAGCCGCCGCGGGGCGGAGAGGCGGGGTGAGCACTTCCTGACTCTCGCATTGTCCACGCACCGCCCGCGCCCCGCCACCGCGCCGTCCCCGTCGGGGAGGAAGTTGGCGCTCGCCCCGCCAGCCCCGTCTTACCGTTCTTGGCGTCGCCCGCGGCTGCAGCCCCCGCGGCGACCGCGGCGTTGGCGGCGCCAGTCCCCGCGCCTCCGGTGCCCGCCGCGCCCCCGGTGCCCGGCGCTCCCGCCGCCGCCGCTCCGCAGCCGGCCGCCGCCGCCAGGCCCCCCCCGGCCGCCGCGCCCGCCGCGCCCGCCGCTGCCAGGGCCCCGGCTCCATTTTCCTGCTCGTCCCCGCTGCTGTTGGCGCGCTTGTTTTTGCGGCCGCCTTTGCTGTTTTTGGGGTTGGGCATCTCGCGAGCGTCCAGGTGCCCGGCGTCAGCGAAGGCGACTCCCCGCCGCACGGCCGCTCCCGGGCCGCGCGGAGCGGGCTCCGGGAGGCAGAGAATGGAGGGCGCGGGCCGGCGGCTCCTCCGGCGCCCGTCTAGCCGCGCGGCCCGCGCCGCGCCATCCCGGCCGCCGCGCCCTCTCCGGCTTCCTGGAGCCGGCGCGCGGCCACCCGAGGCTCGCAGCCGCGCGAGCGCCGCGGGCTCGGGACGCGAGCGAGACGCTCCCGAGCCGGAGGGAAAAGGCGGGTCTCCGGCTTGTTTTGATTCGGCTCCGCTGACACGCTCTGGCCCCGCCCACGCCCGTGACGACACTGGGGATTCGGCCTGGCCGCGCCCACCAGGTGACCTCACGGCGGACTGGCCCGCCCGCGTGACGTCACGCTCGCGCTGAGCCGGCCACTTTCGAGTGACGTCATCCCGGCGCCCTCACCGCGGGCTTGCGGAGCTCCTGGGCATCTGCGAAGCTAGCTACGTGAAGTCGCGCCTAAGCCAATCCGGGACCGTCTCTAGTAGTTATTCCGTCGCCTCCTGACCTTCATGTGATCAAGTCTTAGAACAATATTGTCCGGAAAAATAGGCGGGTAACTAAAACAAGAAGTGCAAACAAAGGATTTCGGATTAGTAATCCATCAAAACACCTTCCCCTTCAACATCAGTTCTAGGTTCGGTAATTACAGATGCAAGATTGAGTTCCCAGACAATGGAAATGAACAGCACAGTCCCTGAATGAGAACCCGGCACAGTGTGGTGGTGAAAGTAGTTCATACAATCAGGACCCACCATCCAGGGATGAAACTAAACGTTGCCTATGATCGCGAAGCGGGTGAGGGGAATACCCAACCCCCATGGATAGGGCTGAGCTGTCCTGAAAAAGAGCTGGCTGCGTTGTGAGCAGGCTAAGGTTAGAACGTGACACCTGTGAAGAGAGGCAAAGACATGAGGGCAGGAGAAAGACCCGTGGGGAGAGTTTTACATGGGCTCGCATTTCTGCAACTTTATTGTCTTTTCACAGACCAGCTCCTTCCCAAACCTCAGGTCCCAAATCAAGCGCATTTCCTTCAGGATGTTATAACAGAAACACCTTCCCGGAGGAGCTATCAGAAGTGTCACTGTTTGCTTGTTTCATCCATCTCTCTTTAAGTTGTCAATGTACATGTTTACTTCTTTCCTATCCATCTCCTTCTTACTCACATGAAGCTCCACAGGTAGTAGATTTTATCAGTCTTGGGCACCTCAGGGAACAACAGCTAGCTTGTATTTGTTGAGTGTATAAATTAGATTCTTTTTTCATAAACTATAAAGGAAAAAGTATTTTAGCTGACAATTTACAGTTTTCCCCTCCTATAGTGTAATCTTTTTTAATTAACCCAGCTCTCCAGTAAAGGCTTGGTGAGAGACAGGCAGGGAAGCACAAGGAAGAGAACCCTCCCCGTGCTTCTCACCTAATGGAGGGATTCTGACTGGGAACAGAGCCCATAGCAGAGCTTGGAGCTACAAGGAGGAATGGTGGATACTTAGGAGCAATTGCTGGTTAGACTTTTCAGCAGGAAAATGACGAACCATTTAATTCCCTAGTATATATTGATGGTTACATTAGATAGATATTTCGTTCCTATATTTTTACATCTATTTCTACCCTAACCTGACTTCCTCTAAGCACTAGAAGAGCAGGGATTGAGTCTATCTTTCTACCTAACTCTTCAGAATCTAACAGAAAGCCTGACCCACAGAAAGCAGTCAGTACAAATCTGTTGAATGGAGGAGCCTACATTCTTCTGGCTACATTTTTCTGAACCTTGAAGTCTCAACTAAATCATCAGTTATCTAGGAAGTCTCCTCTGATAGCCCAAGGCTAGATTTGCCCCCTGTGCTCCCGGTATCTTCCCCACCAAAACAGCTTGCACAGAAAGGTATTGAAAATGCGTTTACTCGTCTGCCTGGGGCCCCACTGTACTACCAGCCCTATTATGGCAGACATTGTGTCTACCTTAGTGATCACCTTATCTTTGATACTTAACACAGTGCATGGTACACAGTAAGTATTTATTAAATGCATGAAAATTACATGAATAAATGAATGGACAAATGCTTTGAAGGTATATGCAGCAGGATTTGATCACCACCTGGACCTGTAAAGTCAAAAAATTCTGAAAACTGAAGGAAATGCTGCCAGTGGTTGATTAAATGGAGACTTCAGGAGGGAAGTGGGAGGAGCTGGGGACAGAGATAATGAGTTAATGTGGCCAGTTCGGACGTAGGTTAATTTCATTACTAAGGTCCTTCACTGAAGGCGGCTAAGCGATCTCACAGTATTTTGGTGACCTTGACTTTGGCCTTTCTTTTTTTTTTTTTTCCTTTGTCTTTTAAGTGGGAAGAATGAAGAAGTTTTATGTTAGAATACAAGAAAATTGAGATAACTATTTTCTTGAATAAGCACATTGCTGTCATGCCATATTGGATCAGAGTAAGTATACATGTACCCTGCAGACAGATATTCACACCAGCTGCCTCCCACCTCTACATAACTGAGACTTAAGACCTGGAAGCTTTCCCACAAAAATATCATAATTGGCTCAAAGCACACAGTCATCCAGCCAGTTGTTGTTCTTGTTTATTGTGTAAGCCACCTCCTTCTCATTCAAACGAAAACAAAATCAAAAGGAGGAAGGAGATGCTGGGCCACTTCTTCCACGCTTAACCTTGCTCATCTATTTTTAGCCTTAGTCAAATTTGATGCAGAGGCAACAGTTGCAATTTTATTCTGAAAAAAAGTACTAAAATGAAGATATTAGGAACAAAATTTTTAAATAAATTTAGTGACTCCATTTCCTACTTCCATACAACATGTGGAATTTCCTTGGAATTCTAGCCCTTTTATCTTTCTCTTTTCACACCATTTCTAAAGGAGAGAGAAAAGGAGAAAGCCTATCTAAAGAGCAAAAGATGGATGGTGACACAAAGCCCTCCCCTCAGATGCTTCTAGAAGGAAATATGAAGAACTCTAGGAAACCATGGGAGCCCCTATGCTCTGTACATCCACACCTGGCTTCCCTTTTTTAATTTCTCTGATCAACCCATGCACACTGAAATAAAATTTTTTTAAAAGTATACCTATACCCAATGTTTCCTTCCCCCAAAGTTCATCACCCACTCCATACCCAGCTCTTCACAAAACTGAGTAAAACACAGCAACAATCCAGGTCACCAAGGGTAAACAATTTATACCCCCGAGGAAAGAGACAAGCCAATTTTCAGACTGCATCAGAATAAGTGGTCATTGTTTCAATGTTCTTGTTCTGTTTCCATTTTTGCTTGACATGTGTACCTGTCTTCTAAAGTCTTGGGGTCAACTAAGTCCTTTGGGCTAGAATTAGCCTGATCTACTAAAGTCACTTCAAGCAAACACACCTTGAACAATGCCTATTATCTGTATGCACCAGTTTCTTCTTCTAGAAATAGTCTTTCCTATGCCCAGAGGTTTACTTTGAGGAATGGTAATAATTCTGATTATAAAGAATTTTTACAAAAGGGAATACTAATGCAAATAATGGCATGAATTATTAAATACCATAGATCTGCTCTCCTATTAAACCTTCCCAATTATCAATAGTAACATTTTTCTCAAATATGTATCCTCATAATCTGTTTTTAGGCCTTTAGTTTGACTTTTATATTATTTCCATAATCTACAAAAGCAGTCATATAGAAGACCAGAATTCTGTTCTTCAAATCCCTGAACTTGCATCTTACTCTAACCTCTGTGCCTTCTTTGCTCATACTATTGTCCCAACTCAGCATCAACACTGTTATGGATCCCAATAATTTAAATAAGGCACTCCTTTCAAGAGATATATCAATTATCTTTTCCAGGACAACATCCCTGGACTCATACTATTCAATAATCTTTTACTTCACACCTCTGTGCTTCCACCACCTGGCTATACCAATGTTTTCCAAAATGGGGGTCTTGTTCTTTGTGAGATCAGTTCAGAGGGTTTTCACCAGCATTTTTTGAAAACTGGAACAGAAGAGGAAACATCAGAATGTATTCCATATAGAAATGAAGTATTGTTCTGTAAAACATATTATTTTTGTAAAATTCCACTTATATGCACACATGCAAATATGTATAGACATAGAGAATCGTGTTGTATAGTCCATTTCTCATTGTGGTTGCAACCCAAAAATATTTGGAAGCCACTTGCTATAACATACCATGAAGCATTTGATTTGTATGAGCTGTCTTTCCATGGTTTTCCCACCTAAGGAAGAGCATTTTCTCTCTCCAAATATATATTAAATTCTGCAAAGACAGACATCATATCTTTTATCTTTCATATTTCTTCTAATGAAGCTACCATCAAGATTGTTTTGCTTGCATATTCCATACATACTTATATATTGAGTTTTAGTGTAAAAACTCACCAAACTCAAAAACCTGAAATTCTATTGGTGAAGAGGAGGGATGTACAACAAAACAACAAACACAAAAGATGAGCCTGGGTGGCTCAGTTGGTTGAGTCTCTGCCTTCAGCTCAGGTCATGATCTTGGGGTCCTGGGAATGAGCCCCACATTGAGTTCCCTGCTCAGCAGGAAGTCGGCTTCTCCCTCCGCCCTTCCCCACTGTTCATGCACTCTCTTTCTCTATCTCTCTCTCAAAAATAAATAAAATCTTTAAAACACACACACATACACACACAAAGGAAAAAGTAAAAATCAACTATCAACCTGAAACAAAGAAAACAAAAAAGATGGGTAAGTTGTGTTTTGTTTTGTTTTGTTTCGGTACCTTTTATTTTAGAGGGGTAATGGTCTCCTCAGATCCCCAGAAGACAGAGGGGTTAATGGAAGCAAAATTATCAAAGAAGTCTTCAGGGGGAAGCCATGAAGATCAGTCTTTTAAAAGGGCATGAGAGCAGGGGCACCTGGCTGATTTAGTTGGAAGAGTATGTGACTCTTGATCTCAGGGATTGTGAGTTTGAGCCACACGTTTCGTGTAGAGATTACTAAAAAATAAATAAACTTAAAAAATAAATTAATAATAAAAGGACATGAAAGCAAGAATGAGAATAGTACTTACGGAGGGAAGAGAGGAAGCCATAGAGACTCTGGTGTTCTTGGGTACAGTTGGAAAGCAGATCACAGTGGGCACAGTGCAGCAAAGGACATACAGCTGGTTATAGTCGGACCTTGATAACTGGTACAGAAGCTAGAACTCACCATCCTTCTCTCTTTCCCTTCCTTCTTTTTGCTGATACTACCTAATTACTTTTATTTGCTTTGTTACTTTCTGTCTTTCCTCACTAGTATGGAAGTTTCAACAGAGTGAGGATTTTTCCATGGAACCCTTAGTGCAGGGGCCCCTGGTTGGCTCAGTTGGTGGAGTGTGAGACTCTTGATCTCATGGTTGTGAGTTCAAGGCCTGTGCTGGATGTGGGGATTACTTAAAAATAAAATGAAATAAGATTCCTTAGTGCCTAAATCAACACCTAGCACTAGTGTTTGATTCATAGTTGTGGAATTCAAGAACACATAAAAGGACACCCAAAAGAAATAATCCAAACCAGACCTCAAGAAAAAAAGGAGGAGAGAGAGGAAGCCTTCTAAACCAACACTACTATGCTCTGGGCAGACATAACATCCTTCCCCAGTAGCTAAAATATTTAAACCAAAACGGGTGGCTGTGTTTGAGGCAAGTTTTATAGCAAGGGACCCTATCATAGCAATAGCTTCTTCAGCAATCACAGTGGCCAGGCAATTATCAATTTCTACACCTTGTATTTCTGATAGCTCCCCTGGAAGGAGCACTGAAAATTCAGATTTATATCACCTAGATTTCATCTTCAGGATCCTCCAGGTTCTTCCCCAATTAAATCAGTATTTTTCTATGCTGTCATTCAAAAGCACAATTTAACCACAGCGCTTTAGTCCTTCTTTTGGCTACCTGCTAGGTTTGACTTGGATAATACAACACTGACCCTCTCTAAGTGCCTCTTCTAGGGTGCCTGGGTGGCTCAGTTGGTTAAGCGAGTACCTTCGGCTCAGGTTATGATCCTGGAGTGCCAGGATTGAGACCTGCATTGGACTCCCTGCTGGGCAGGGAGTTGGCTTCTCCCTCAGCCTGCCCCTTCCCCTTCTCGTGCTCTCTCTCATTCTCTCTCTCTCAAATAAATAAAACCTTTTAAAAAGTACCTCTTTTAATTCTGCACTAATTATCTACTGCTGCCTAACAAATTACCCTACAACGTAGCAGCTCAGAACACACATGTACTATCTCACAATTTCTGTGTCAGGAATCTAGGCATGGTTTAGCTGGGTCCTCAGGCTCAGATCTCTCATAAGACTGCAGTTATGTCGAAACTCAGCTCAGGGAGAATCCATGTCCAGACTCACTCCTGAGGTTGTTGGCCGGATTCAGTTCCTCAGGGTAACTGGCCAGAGGCCTCCCTTCGTTCCTTATCTTATGAGCCTCTGCAGAGAACAGCTGGCTTCATACAAGTGAGCAAGAGAAGGATAAGCAAGACAGAAGACAGTCTCTTCTGTAACCTAATATCAGAAGCAAGAAGCTAGTCACCAGGTTCAGCGCAGCTCAGAGGGAGGGGGTTTTACAAGGGCATAAATACCAGTGGACGGGGATCAGTGAAAACCATCCTAGAAGCTGCCTACCACAGCTAAGTTAACATATTGCTTGCAATCCAAATTCTAATTGCTAAGGGCTTCAGATTTATTTTATAAGATGAGGGAGGATTGTGGTAATCACTTCACAGTATATACATATGTCAAAACATTGGTCTTTGTACATTGTAAATATATACAATTGCTATTTGCTAATAAGACAAGAAGAGAGAAAAAGGTCTGCACTTATTCTGGTTCTTCCTTTCTAAATTACTGTTTCAACTAATTAATCTTTGGTGATCTTGGATGAGTCAATTTCATGCATCTAAAATAATTTCTGCAAAATAATCTTTATTTAAACTGTTTCAGTCCTCTGTATTCAAAACTCTACTGATGCATGGAACGAACCCAACAGTGTAGTACATTATTGGACAGAGGGCCGGCTTCACAGACACCTATTTTTTAAGTGCTAAGGCTACGCTCTGCCTGTTTGTTGAGTTAATTTTGATTGAGCTTGAATAGAATTGTTTCAAGATTCCTCCTCCTCCTTTATTTCTACTTAGAACAAGTTCTACCAAGAGTGCCCTGAAGAACACTAGTTATGTAAGACATGCCTCTATTTCTATGGCTAAGTAAGTCTAGAAAACCCTGTATACTTTAATACTTATAATATACATGACCGTAGTGAAGACCCTAAAAAATCCAGCAATAAAGAAACCAGCCTACTCTCAATTTAGAATTGCCCAAGCTTATACAACCCATAGATCCTTTTGCATGCAATACCTGTTAACATCCTGTGAAACTAGAGTTCTGCTAAATACTTTTTTTGGGAGAGTGCCTTAGAGCAAAAAATACCTACTTCTATCTTTAGCATTCAGGTGAGTTGATGCACTGGCAAAAATTCAAGTGAAAAGATAGGCACTGGATCCTTCTCATAAACAACCAGGTCTTCAGAAAATGTCTTGAGAAATATCTTTAAAACTCTGCAATCTCCAACATTTATAGTGATATAAATGCATTGAATACTAATGTAAAATAGTTGAACACTCACAATACTGCTTCCATTTTCAGAAACATCAATAATGTTATCATTGTTCCATCAAAGAAGAAAAATTTATGTCAACAACCCTGTAAGGACTACTTTTTTTTTCTAGTGGAAAGACATCATTACTAATATTCTAACCAGAGAAGCAAATTCCAACTTTTGTTACAAATCTTTGATGTAAGAGAACTATAGAATCTAAAAATATATTGCTTTGTACTCTCTGTATATGATACAGTTCTCTTCTTTAGCATCACATGGATAATCATTTGGTCTATATAAGGGCTTTTATGTCTGTTTTTGGAGTTCATTTTGATTGATGTTCAATAGAATTCTCTCACAAAATTTCCCTTCCATCTGCAGAATATTCATACTGAATCCTTGAATGCAAATATGGTACTACGTAGATTAGAGATGGCCACGAGTTGGTTACTCCTCTCTCCAACATGGGGAGTCTATTTTCCCTCCCCTTGAATCTGATTTGGCCTTGGGACTTGCTTTGATGAACAAGAAATACAGGATGGGAACCATCCCTTTAGCTTTTGCTTAAAAGCTTTTAGTTTAAAGCCATCCATCATGCTGTGGAATTATGACAGGCCAAACGGAGGTGGTGACAAAGACGCTCTCCTTTCTTTTTTTTTTTTAAAGATTTTATTTATTTATTTGACAGAGAGATCACAAGTAGGCAGAGAGGCAGGCAGAGAGAGGAGGAAGCAGGCTCCCCACTGAGCAGAGAGCCCGATGCTCCATCCCAGAACCCTGGGATCATGCCCTGAGCTGAAGGCAGAGGCTTTAACCCACTGAGCCACCCAGGCGCCCACCAAAGACTCTCTCCTTGACCCAAACTTGTATCAGGCTCCTCCAGGTCCTCTTTTTGAAGAAGTCCTTAGCCTAGGCTCTGTCCTTGGTCTACTCACTCCATTTTAGCAAAAATCCTGCTGAATTAGTCTATTGAAAATACCTCCTCTTAATACCTGATCACCCTCAGTCTCTTATCACTCTGGCTTCCTTCAACAAGAATCCTGTCAAGCCAGTTTAGCCAGGGTTCCACAACCCTGATATTTCCTCTTGGTGATTTTTCCATCCACGGACCCCACAACCCTGCTCCTTGGCTTTAAATTCCCACTTTTCCTTGTTGTATTCAAAGCTGAGCCTACTCTCACTCCCTTACTACAAACTCCATTGTAGTGGTCCCTCTAGATAAACACTGGGTTAACATCTTTAACAAGTATCGTGAATAAATATCTTGGGTTAACATCTTTAACAAGTATCGTGAACAAATATCTTTTTAACAAAGAATCCCAGACACCTGGAAGATGAGAAGTGTCAACCTAAGGAACCAATAATTAGCCAGAGCATTTATATGGGATCAAAGATTTGCAGTTCAGGGTATACAGATTTGGGTAGCAAACTAAATAGTGTCCCATTCAGGAGTAAAAGTCAGGAGTTTTTAAAGCAAAAAGGGAATGCTTGTATACATCATTTACAAAGAATTTTTGATTGGTGTTGGCAGCAGAAAGCTAACCTTGACTGAACATAATTGGTTGCTAAGGCTATCACTAAGCAAAATCTCTTACCATAGCAAGTTGCACGTGTTCTGACTGAGTCCTTGGAATATTTGTGGTTTGGCCCAGTTCAAAAGTTCAGGCTTCCACCAGTGAGGACATGCATAAGGCCCACCCCCCTTAATAGCCTCCTAACTCCATCTTAAAACCCCATGACATAAGCAACCCCATTCAATTTTACCATTCCCGGGAGCCATCTTTGAGGTTTGCCTCCACCAAGCTTCTGGCTCAGTAGTTCTCAGCCTGGGTTCTTCTGCCCCTAGGGACAGTTCTGACTGTGGACTATTATTAGCATCCAGTAGGTCGAGGCCAAGGATGCTGCTAAATCCTACAGTGCACAGAGCAGCCTCCACAACAAATAATTCCCTAGCCCCAAATGTAGTGAGAGGGTTGAGAAATCCTCTTCCAGCGGAAAGCGGCCGTATGAGTCACCCTCGCTTCACCATGCGGAACAGATTGCCCAGATGAGCCCAGTCAATCCACGGAACTGGGATAAATAATACAGAGCTGCTGTTTTAAGCAACTATTGGGGTAATTTCAATGGTGTGCTATTGTTAAACCACTGAGGGGGGCGGAAGGAGGGAGCCTGTGGTCTGAATACTCCTACCATGGCCAATTTTAGGCTACCAAGGATGAGCCACTGCCCTCAAGGCTGGGAAGAAGTGTGCATAGTCAGCTCTGGGAGCCAGCAGGGCTTGTCCACACTGCAACAGAAAACTGAGGCAACATCCTGTGTTCAAAGTAGTTTGGTTTTTTTTTTTTTTTTTTCTGTCTGAATTCTAATCATGGGTATTTCCTGTATCGGGTAGACTGCCTGGTCAGGGCTCTCTACTTGTATATTACAGTCACATTTCTATTGGAAGCATCTCCTTGAAATGCTGACACATCGATTCCGCAGTCTTCCTGGCTTGCACCATTTTTTGCATCGTTAAAATGAACTGACTGGGTTTAGCCCAGAGGCTGCCACCGAGGATCATAGAGTGGACCCCACTCTGAAGTCATCCCTCAACACCCTCAAAATTGTGGTGACTGAGGTCAGCAGTTCGATATGGAATAAAAGGTTGCCCTCACTAAACAGTGGGTTTTCTTGGTGAAAAGAAACGTCTGGACAACAGGTAAAGGAGCTAGGCCAAAAGAAACTAGGAGAACAAGAGGATCACCCGTGCCAGGTTTGGGCTCATGCTAGAGCACACTTTTATTCAGAAATAATCTTTTCCTTCCAGATAGAGGCAATTTCTTCTTGCATATGAGCCCAAAACATGCTTTGTTATTTCCTAGAGCAGCCATTTCTTAGGTTTTTAGGGTGGACACTGGATTTCGGTTCTATTAAAAGTTATTTTAGTTTTGTGGTTAGGAGACTATCCAGGCAGCCAAACTTCCTTGTTTTCAGTCTTGGTTTACTAGTTGCATGACCTTGGGGAACACATTTGTGAAATACGGATAATAATAGTATCTATTTAACAGTTAAGTTAGACAGTAGGTAGTGCCTAGCACATAGTAAGCTCTCAGTAAATCATAGCTATTATATTAGCAGGAGTATTTAAAAGTTTGTATTCACAGTTGCTGTTTACTTTCTTCCTTCTAACTATAAATGCTACTTAACGTTCTACGTTTTAACTGTAAACAAGGTTTTTTTCTAAAAGCAGTGCCTGTTCTAGGTCAAGGATAAGCTGCTTTTGGCCTTCAACTTTTGTCTCATTCAAGAACAAACCACACCCTATTTCCTGTTGCATGCAAATATGGGTACCTTAAAGGGCCAGTCAAGACAGGGGACCCAGACAGGATGCTTAAGATTGCCACAGAGCGCACTCTGGTGTACACAACTGGAAGCCAGGATGAAACATTGTGCTTTACCCAAGAATTTTTTTTTTTTTTTAAGATTTTATTTATTTATTTGACAGAGATTGAGATCACAAGTAGGCAGAGAGGCAGGCAGAGAGAGAGGGGCAAGCAGGCTCCCTACCCAGCAGAGAGGCTGACACGGGGCTCAATCCCAGGACCCCGAGACCATGACACGAGCCGAAGACAGAAGCTTAACCCACTGAGCCACCCAGGTGCCCCTTTACCCAAAAATTTGATGTTGATTTGTGTGGACAGAAATTATTGCAATGAGGAGTGCCTAGGTGGCTCAGGCAGGTAAGCGTCTGCCTTTGGCTCAGATCCTGATCTCCAGGTCCTTGGTCCTTGGGATGGAGCCTTGCCCTGGGTTTCCTGCTCAGTGGGGAGTCAGCTTCTCCCTCTGACAGCGCCCCCTCCACACCGCTGCTGCCTAGAGCTCTCCCTCAAATAAATAAATAAAATCTTTTAAAAAATGATATGGTGAAAACATTATTTTTAGAAGAATAGTCTAACAGTAACATTCAGGATTGAACTGATAGAAAAAAGTAGTGACAGGGAAGTCAGCTGAAAAATCTATTGTATCATTGCTGGGATGAGATCTTGAAAGTTTGGGACTGGATAGTTTAACAGGGGAATGAGGAGGAAAGGATGTACATGGCAGACATTTCTAGGGATGCATCCATAGAACTTAAAGACAAAAATCTTTGATTTAAAAAAAAAAAAAAAAGGCAACTTCATCATCACCTTGCTCTGTTCAAATGGATACCATGGATTTCAAGTTACAAGTAAGTTGTGAGCATCTTCTATTCTAAGGAATCCCAGAAGGGTAAAAGAGAACCCAATATTTATTATGTTGGTTTGTTTGCTTTTAAAGGAAAAGTTAATTTACTATTCATCAAGACTTGAAAGTTCTAGGTAAAACTGGACATCTTACCATTAAAGACTTATCCCATTACCGATTCTAAATTAGGTTGGCAATCCTGCTTCAGTGGTTTCCTAAGACATTTTTAGGTTCCTGTTTGAGACAAAAGAAGGGCCAGACATTTTCTGCCAAGGATTCTAGATACTCTGTTTCCCCACCTAACATCCAGAGAAGTAGACTTAACTCAACATGTATTTATCTAGTACCAGTTTTGCATGTTGTTGTGCACCAGACAGACAGCAAACACCTTTCTTTTCCCTTAGTTTATAGGCCACACAAGACTCATGACCACAGCAACAACAGGTTAAAAAGAAGGAACTTTTTATTTAGTCCATCTTATCATCCTTGACTCACATAAGGAACATCTTCCAACTTTTTGTCTATAAGTAACAGTTTGATTCACAGTATTTTCCCTTTGTTTTACCATGAAAAAGAAAACTATCATTGTTTAAATGAACAGATGATTCTTTTCTGTTCCATAATGGCAACTTCGTTGGCCATTATCTTCAAAAACATTCACTAAGCCTACGATGAAGTTCTGTTCCAGTTCCAAACACAAAGTGATGTAAAAACAATCCAGTCCACTCAAGGAGCCCACAGCCTGGTGAGAGAAAGATGCAGATGTATGTTTATTTTCATGCTTTTCTTCAAAAGGTCTTACAGAGAACAAAGAGATGCACAACTTAAGAAAGTAAAGTATATTAGAAGCAAGTAAGAAAGATGAGTCAGAAAGGAACTCAACAGAGATAGGCTAAACACACAAAATAAATACAATGAAGGCCTACCTGTATTTGCTAAGGATCCACCAGGAAATTGGTTCTAAGCTTTTCAGCATTCTCTTTAAAAGGAGAAACATAACCAGTTATACAATCTACAGGTTCTACCAGATAACAGCAGACCAATTGCTCAGGAAGAACATAACTAGTCCTGCTATAAGGCCCAAACAAACCCTCAAGTGTCCTGCAAATAAAATGCTATGAATATAGTGACAATATCCTCAGTAATATCCTTACACCAGACAAAGTGGAGCTATTTCTTACAGCACATCAAAGTATGGACTGATGGCTTATCATCAAAGTCTTTAAAAGCAGTTCAGTAAAAGCAATTTTGTAGGAATTCACTTAAGCAGAAAGTTCCATTATAACATGATAGGTACAGTAATAGAAATATGCATAAAGAGCTGTGGGAGAACAGAGGGGGCCCAGGTGCAATTTCATTATTCAAGGTTGGAGCAGACATCACCGCCAAGGAGAGACTCTGGCAGCCTCTATTCAATTTCCAAAAGAAATACAGGTTTTGTTGTAAACACCTAACTTTCTTAGAATTCCAATATTTATTATGGATGGAATGCTGTTTTAGAAGGGCATCCTCATCACAGCAAAATTCACATTAAAAAAATCAAAACACACCTTCGGGGCACATGGCTGGCTCAGTTGGTGGAGTATGCGAGCTTTGCTCTCGAGGTTGTGAGTTTGAGCCCCACATTGGGTGGAGAGATTACCTAAAAATGAAATCTTAAAAAAAAAAAAAAAAACCCACCTTCCATTGAAAGATTCTTATTTTCTTTGTCGTTTACGTATCTTGGCTCACCCTTGTTATTAAATACAATGAATAATAAATTGAGAAAATAGAGTTTACCTACCTGAAGGGTGGGTGCTCACAGAATCAGTGAGGGTTTACAGTTGTATCAAGTTTAAAGTAGGATCCCCAAGAAATCCAAGACTACAGAACTAAAGGAATTCTTTGGGGATTAGTTCTGGTTCCCTGTTGAACTGCATTTTTAAAAAAATGATATGGTCAAGAGTTATATTTCTACCAAACAACAGAAAAAGAAAAGAGCAAACAGAAAAGAAGTTCTCAACATAAAAAAATAAATAAATAAAATTTTTGACATCAAAGAGAAAGTCTTGAATTTCTAATCCATTCAATAAAAAGAGGTGACAAGATGTGTATTGAAGGAAAGGAAAAGCAGGAAGAATGGAAAATGCTTCTGTGTTTGGTTTTATGAAGATCGTATTTTTCTTCAGTGTTCAGCCAAATATGAAAGGGGAGTAGCATTTTCTGGCTTCTCTTATACTGTGACTAACTTCCACATCGATAGGTGGACCATGGAGGTGAGTGGCAGAAAGAGTCACCTCCATAACACTGAGACTGGGGCTAACACCAAATAACAGAGGATAATGTTAAACCTCTACAAATAAAAATGCACAAAATGAGAAGGATTGGCACAGGTGCAAAATCGGGAGATCCTACTTGACAACCACCAGTCAGAGATCACTCGGAAACATTTGCATCGACTTCTCTATCTCCTAGGACATGTGCTTGGTTGCTGAGATTACAAAAGGATATTTAAAATCTTCACCGAGCAGGGCTTTAGATACCAAGCTTGACATTTTTGTGTGTGACAGAAATAAAATCCGGGTGTTTAAAATCCATTGGCGGTCCTGTAAAGGGGATGGATCTTTCAGTTTAAGGATCTTGTTTGTTGAGTGCGAATGAAGTCATCTTCAGAATCACAGACACCTGCAGACTGTAGGAGGCGATGGGTGAGGAGCATTTCTGTGTATCAGAGAGTGGAGAGTAAGTGCAGCAGGAACCAAGAAAGCGAGGAGGCTGGAGGTTTTATCCATGGGATGGAGGAGGAAAGACGGGGAGCAGGAGACCATGAACTAGGGCGACGCAGGCAGCGCAGAGTGATATTTGAAGAAGGTATTTGGGGGAGGAGACCCACCTCATATAATGAACTGTAACCACCTTCCACCCGCCCAGCACACACACACACACACACACACACACACACACACACACACTCCCCCACCGCCACGGATAGGACCAGCCTCTGAATGCTGGCTTATGAAGTGGGTTTTCTTTGGTGGAATCAATAGTAGCGTTCAATCCTACTTCCCAGCTGGAGAGGACCAAGAACGGAGGCTGCCAGGAGAGGATGGGTACATTCATCTGCTGTGTTTTCCTTAACTCCGTGAGGAAGCAGTACAAGTAACTAAAAGGCTGAAGGCATCTTTGTCTCCACCTCATTTTGTTTACTTTATCCGTTGAGTTTCCAGATCCTACGGATTCTGCCTCCACAGTCTCTCAAAAGTAGACCCCCCCCTCCACTCTATTTCCACAGCCATTTTACCGGCACGACCTTCCCTGCTTGCTGGCAGAACCCAAACTCTCCCACCCCTCAATGCCCCTCACACTTTTCTCTACTTCATCTATCCAGCGGAGCCCACCCTAACTTAATTTACTTAGATTGGGTATCCTAGTGGAACCTCCGAACAACTGAAGCTACATGGCATTTGTACATATTCCAATACTAATATTAGCCCCATATTTTTATGCTACTCAAATAGCTCTTCTAGTTTTTTTTTTTTCTCTACAATGTTCTTTATCTTTATGATAATGGGCAAGTGGATTAAGTAGTTTGGAGATGATTCAAAATAGTTTTATTTTACTGTGTACTTCATTTACCCTTTCTTAGTATTTTAAGTATTTCACGGAGGCTAGTATACTCTGTATTTCTAAATAATTATTTTTCTCATTTCTGTAGCTCCAAAAAATCTGACAAGCCCCTGTGCAGCTGCACTGGTTCTAGGCTTTGACTGTGATCCCCCAGCCAGGTGCAAGGACAATGGCTGTTTATTAATATCCCCCGTGCCAGCTGTTATCCCAACATGTGCCATGCCCAGGCACTGGGGAAAAGGACTCTATTTTATCTGCAGCCTCACCTTTTTGGGGAAGGAATAAACTTGGAAATCAGCTTTGAAAGAGCTCACAAAGAATTAAGGAGATAAATTATGTTTTATGCAATGTACTTCTCATGCAAAGCACCAATGATCGACCCTTTGTGTCTCTCCTAATGTCTGAAGTAGATACAGAGCACAGGACTCCGGGCTGCCAAGGTTATTGGTGAACTGATGTATGCAATTTCACTGGAGTCTGTCATGAAAATCAATCCACCATGAAAGTATCTTGTAATTGGGTTTAATGGATCTAATGAATAGGTAAGACATGAAACAGAACACACTGGCAAAGTAAGACAGAAGAGGGACCAGGGAATACACGGGAAAGGAATCTGAGACAATAAAGCTGAGTGACATTTCAGTTTTTATTTTTTTTTATTTTTTTTTTTTAAAGATTTTATTTATTTATTTGTCAGAGAGAAAGTGAGTGAGATCGAGCACAGGCAGACAGAGTGGAAGGCAGAGTTAGAGGGAGGAGCAGGCTCCCTGCGGAGCAAGGAGCCGGATGTGGGACTCGATCCCAGGACGCTGGGATCATGACCTGAGCAGAAGGCAGCTGCTTAACCAACTGAGCCACCCAGGCGTCCCGACATTTCAGTTTTTAAAAGTACTCACACAGTCGTCTAAGGAATCTGTTAAAAAGAAAAACCACAGGCCCAAAATGGCGTCACTTAGGTCCAGCCACCAAATCAAAGCTTAATATATACCTCACCTAATTGCATTTTTAAGCCCCTCACCCAGATATAGTCCTACCTAGTCAGTCAGGAATCTTCTAATCAGCACCAATGAGATAACCTGTCATATGGGCCCTCTCCATCCCCCAAAGGAAGATGAGGTAAGCACCTTGGCCTCTCCCTTAAGGTAGCCTTGCCTGGAATAGTTTTGTTTTGTTTCTTTTCACTTTTGCCAATGACTTCTTGCTCCACCCTCCTTCCTATAAAAAAACCTTCCATCTTGTACAACTCCTCAAAGCTCCTGCTGCTGCTTGCTATATAGGATATTGCCAGAATCATCCATCACTTAATAAAGCCAATTAGATCTTCAAATTTACTCGGTTGAATTTTTGTTCTTTAACAAACCCCCAGTAGAGCTTGAGAGGGCTCCACTTACAAACAGACCATACTCTTCATTATCTCACATTTAAATTAGTGTTTTTATTCTTAAGTACTTGGATGGCTTTCATTATCATCTAAAATCAGAAAGGCAGCAGAAACCACTCCCAAAACCAATATTGTACTGTATGTTCTAAATAGAATTTAAACAAAAATTGGGGTGGGAAAAAAACAAAAGTGGCAGAAACCAAAGTTTTCTGTCAAATTTACTTCAAAGTCATATAACCTTATATTGGTCAGAGACCTTGCAATCTACCTCCTCCAGAGCCCCAGAATTCCTTCCACAACTTCGTGAGCAGATGATCATTTAGGCTTAGCTTCCATACTTCCCATGACAGTGAGCTAAGCCCACTGGAAGGCAGCCTACTACATTGCTGTACATTTTTAGCTCCCAGAGAGTTCTCAGGTGAATACTTCACCTACTTAATTCCTATCCATGGGTCACGGTTTTGCTATCTGGAGGCTGCTATGTTATAATCTGTAGAGAAGCCATCAGGCAGACAGAGTGACAATCTGAGCTATCTTGGGTCCAAATAGTAGGGAATTTTAAAAGGTAAAATAAAATACTGTTTAAAAAACTAAATTCATCTGACGAGCAGAGGAGAGCTCTGAGGTGTTGTACAAAAAGGAAAGCTTTTATGTGAAGGAAGAGGGGCAAGACGTTATTAGCAAAAGAAAAGAAAGGATTACAGGCAAGGTCACCTTCCCTTAGAGGAAGTGGTAGGGGGTCTTTTCAGGCAGATAACCTCATTTTCCCTTGCAGGGAGAGGGCCTCCAGTGATAAATTACGCTTTGGTGTTGACCAAAAAAAAAAAAAAAAATATATATATATATATATATATATATATATATATATATATATACATATATATATATATATATATATATATATATATATATATATATATATACATATATATATTCCAGATTGATTGAATTAAAACTTCCACTCCTTAGAGAGGTTGAAATTGAAATTAAGTCTTGGTTTTCTGTCCTGGGAGCATGTGACTCCACCTTGGACCTGTCATTTTCTTTTTAATAATATATAGTTTTATAACCAACAACATCTTCTGGATCAAGGCAAATAGCATAAATCATTATTCCAATTTACATGCAAGGGACTTGCATACGAAGACTTAGTATAAGTAGTCAAGATTTAAGGGTATGTCACCACTAAGTACAATGTGATACTTTTTCTAACTTGACTCAACTGTCATCATTCAGTTTCTCATGTTGTTCTGATTTCAGTAATCTCCCCAGCCTAAGATCAAGCAGGTTAAAGGCTTTAAGAGTAAGAGACATAGGGAAATAATTTCTCCAAGAATCTTTTCCCTAAAAATATTAGGGGATGGCATTTCTTTCTGTTTTATTTTTAGCCCAATAAACTTGATGTTGAAATTGTCACTTATTATCAGAGGCCTTGGGAGACATCTGCATTGCTCCAGGCTTGAGCAGAACTTCAGCCTTCGCAAACAACACTCTGACAAGCTACCACTTCCTCTTGGTTCTGAGGTTAAAAGCAAATGCTTGCCCTAGATACTCTAGCTAAGATCTTATCTTCTCTTGTTTTTTTTTGTTTTTTTTTGTTTGTTTGTTTTTGTTTTTTTCTCTGATAGGCTGCCCTGGTACTTCTTCTGGACAAAATAGAAAAGTGTTTTGATATTTGCTCTCCTTGAGGCTCAAACTGAAAGAAGCTCGTCAGGAACCTGCAGTCACAACAGCCAATGCTTAGTCGCCCTTGGGACGGGGAGCCCCACTGCTGCTGGGTTTTCAACTCTCCTTCCTCATGTGTGATGGGTAAAGCACCATGTCCTCTACCTGCTTTGGGTTTTGGTAACAATAAATTCATAAAAGAGATTTATTCTCATCATGTAACTAATTCTTCTTTTTTTCTTTCTCTAAAATAATTTTTAGAAGGATGTATTTTTAACATAGATTAGTTCTTTCATAGGTTACTAACATACTAAATGCCTTTAGGGAACAATAATGGAGTTTACATTTCTTTCACAGGCTTCAAAGAATAGAGCAGAATTGAGGACAGCAATGAACTCTAGGAAGCACTCCAGATACATTTTTTTAATCCAACTGGCAAAATTAAGAGAGATTATGCTGGGAATCTGAGATATTTAAAGAACTGACAGAAGTAAGAAGTACCTATTCAAATGCAAAGTAACTAATTCTTTTTCACTTTCTCTTTTAAGGTCAGTGAAAGAAAGTTCTGGCAATTTTAACAACTATTAAAAGCAATCAAACTATATATCACCCACTTTTATAAATATTTATCCAATTTCAACCCCAAAACAAGCCCAGGGGCATTATCCTGCACATTTTTTTTAAAAATAAGGAATGGTTTAGGGGCACCTGGGTGGCTCAGTGGGTTAAAGCCTCCGCCTTCGGCTCAGGTCATGGTCCTGAGATGGAGCCCCACATTGGGCTCTCTGCTCAGCAGGAAGCCTGCTTCTCCCTCTCTCTCAGCCTGCCCCTCTGACTACTTGTGATCTCTGTCTGTCAAAAAATAAATAAAATCTTTTTAAAAAATTAAAATAAAAATAAGGAAGTGGTTTAAATAGCAAGAACTGAGACTTGCCCAACATCCCAAGGGCCAAACTTGAAAAAGTCTCCTGCCATCAGAGCCCAGGTATGCCCACTATCGCACAGCCACTCCGGGGACATGTGGGCATGCTTCGGACTGCTGTTCCACATAAAGTTTGCTTTTTTATGTAATTATCTCCAAACATCGTCATCTTACAAAGTCTTGAAATTTTTCAAAATTATCTTCCATGTATGGATGAATAAGCTGGATCCTTTGCAGGAGATTTCTAAAAATGAATATGAAGAAATGCCCTCTGAGGTACGTTTTAACTTTAAAACTCTTGAGCCTATGAAATTTACAATCGCAAAGGCAGAGAAAAACAGAGGCTGAGATATAGACATATCCGGGTTCGTAAAGAGTCCTGATTTGCGTAAGACAGAGTCTTGTTAAAGAGAAAACTACAAGCTCCAGAAATGGTGGGACTTGGCGCCGGATTGGGCCTTAATACCTAACCTAACTGCAGTTTCAACGAACCCCAGAAATTTAGTCTTAACTGGTCAGTCTGGAATTCTCTGATCAATGCCAAGGGAGTAATCTGCCTCAGGGGCCCTCTCCAACCCCCAAAGCTGGATGAGGTAACCTGCAGGACAAGATCCCCTATTCTTTCCCCCCTCTCCCCAAGGGTAAGCAGACAATCCTTTTCTTTTGCTAAGTTTCCTTGCTCCACCCTCCTTCCGATAAAAACTTTCCATGTTCTGATACCTGGGAGTACCTCTCTGCTTCCTATATACCATATTTATGAATTGCTTAATAAAGCCAAAAAAGCTTCAAATGTTCCCTGTTGAGTTGTTTTTTTAAATAGTCTCTTCCTTGGGCAAATATTAAACAGACCTAGAAATTAGGGCCATGGAGAGGGGAGGAAAAAAAATAAAATGACCTAGAAATTTAAAAAGACAAAAATAAAAAATTCATTGAGAGTCTCACACTCAGAGATGATGGTTTAGTTAGCCTGGCAAAGAGCTCCCAAATTAAATGTTTTTCTTAAACTTCCTACAAAGAACTTTAAAGTTCCCCACGTTAATTCTAATGTGCAGCCAGGACTGAGAGCCACTGATTTGGGGTGCGTTGTGGGTGTCTGGGAGGCATCTTGAGAATACAAGTTGGGCAGAAGACTGTCTCTTCTTGGGAATCTACATTTTAGATTCTTAAAAAGAGAAAATCTTAAATCTTAGAAAAAAAGAGAGAGTCTATATTCCTACTTGTATTACAGGAATTGTGTGAATAAAACATTGCAACAGGCATCTGTTGGTATTAGACTGGAAAGGCTTTTAAAGGAGATGAAGCCTAAGCAGAGTTTCAAAAGAGAACAGAGTATAATTTTATTATAAGAATAGAGGAGCCAAGATTAGGTCAGGGACTTAGCAGAGTAAGAGTGAATTATGTCCAGAGCTAGAACAGAGCTTTTAACTGAGAACTATCAAGGAATACCAAGAAACCCATGATCAAAACTTTGTTTCCTCAAGGCACTCAATAAATACTAATTAAATTTCATTGTAATTGAATTGAAATAATCTTAATGGAAAATCATTAAATGGCTTGAATTAAGTTTTGTACTTATCACTGTATCCATTTAAGCCTGGATCTGCTCTCAAAGGTTTAGAAATATTGAGCTCAAAGATCACTGTTCTCTCTTTCTTCCCACTGCATATTATCTTTCCAGGAGCACAATGAATGGAAATTCATACCCTTAGCAACTTCCACTCCTTATTTTCAGCAGCCCAAAGGTTACTCTGACCCCATTCAGTGAAAAATAACTTCAAGATCTTATAAAGTTTCCCCATATCCACCAACACAGTGGATAGCTCTTAAATGTTCTATTATGATGGTCCCATGACCATAGGAAAAAAGATACTTTAATAATACATTTTCACTGAAATTTAGAATCTAATATTTTAAGAGTTATACTAGTTTCTTTTTAACAATTGTAAAATATTTCTCATTCTTTTAAATATTTTCTCTTTTTTTTAATTTATTTTTTATTTTTATTTATTTATTTATTTATTTTTTGAGAGAGAGAGAAAGAGAGCATGAGTAGAGAGAGGGGCAGAAGGAGAGGGAGAAACAGACTCCCCACTGAGCAGGGAGGCTGACAAAGGGCTCAATTCCAGGACCCTGAGCTGAAGGCAGATGTTTTCCCGACTGAACCACCAGGCACCCCTAAGTAATTTCTTTTCAAGAGAGAATGGTCAAACATGGATAGTTTGTGCGATATATAAAGAAACTGCTGGTTAATTAATTGACAGTGAAATTTTAAGGAGACTTGCTTGAAAATCAAACATGACCTTCCTGAAACATCCTTCCTTGGGGATTGTCCAATCAACGCTTAAAGATCAGCAGCTGTAGCTCCAGCAGGAGATACATTTTTGTCACCAGCCAGACCCCAAAACTACTTACCGGCTTGTACCCACCAGCCTTTGTTCCATATTTTTCCTTAAGCTCATCTTTCTGGTTTATCTCTTAACTAAGGCAAAGACCCAAGGAACATAGTGTTCTGTGTTGGAGCCCTCAGAGCTTTCCATCCAGGGAGTGGATGGGGTAGTTCTGGTTCCCAAAAATGGGAGGAAAAGCAGATTTTTATGCAGTCTGTCTCTTTCCCTGTCTCAATACACCTTTTTTTTTTTAGAAAAAGTATTTATTTATTTATTTACTTACTTATTTATTTATTTGAGACAGAGAGAGAGCACAAGCGCATGTGAGCACGAGTGTGGGGGAGGGGCAGAGGGAGAGGGAGAATGAGACTCCTGGCTGAGCAGGGAGCCCAACGCAGGGCTAGATCCCAGGACCCAGAGATCATGACCTGAGCAGAAGGAAGACAGACGGAACAGACTGAGCCACCCAGGTGCCCCTTCAGTACACCTTTTAAGCTTTGAAGTTCTCAACCTTGTAAACCCTTTCTACTTTTAATAAACATAAAAAGCTTATATACTCTGTTTTTGGGTTGAATTGTGTCCTTCTCCCCCCTCCTTTTATTGAAGTCCTAATCCTCAGTATCTGTGGATGTAACCTTGTTTAGAAATGTAGTCTTTGCAAATGATCAAGTTAAGTTGAGGTCGGTAAGGAGGACCTTAATCCCACATGACTGTATCCTTATAAAAAGGGGAAATTTGGACAGAGACATATCTCACAGGAACTATGAAGAAACTATGAACATTTGAAGATGAAGGCAGAGGTCAGAGTGATGCGTCCACAAGTCCAGAATGCCAAAGATGGTCAGCAAACCACCAGAAACTAGGTGAGAGGCCTGGAACAAGTTCTCCCTCCAAAGTAACCAAAGCTGTTGATACCTCAGTCTTGGACTTCGAGCTCCCAGAACCATAAGGCAATGGATTTTGTTGTTGTTGTTGTTGTTTTACAGATTTTATTTATTTATTTATTTGACAGAGATCACAAGTAGGCAGAGCAGCAGGCAGAGAGAAAGGAAGGGAAGCAGGCTCCCCTCTGAGCAGAGAGCCCAATGTGGGGCTCGATCCCAGGACCCTGAGACCATGACCTGAGCCGAAGGCAGAGGCTTAACCCACTGAGCCACCCAGGCGCCCGGATTTTGTTGTTTTAAGCCACCCAGTTTGTGGTTCTTGGTTCTGACAGCCCTAGCATACTTCTGTACCCTCTTACAGATCTATTCAAAATTTCAAAATAAATGGAAAAGTAACTTCCTGTGACTCTATAATTATTTCATAAAATAAAAAGATAAAAAATGGAAAATCATGACTAAAGGCAATAAATTAATGAAGATGTTTTAAAAAAAAATTTTGTAGTCCATCCATTCCCAGAGATATTAATCTCTGATATTAATCATGATAAGAGGGTATCCCACCTTCATACTGCACAGTTGAGAATCACTATTCTACCTTCTCTGAGTTATATAGGAGTGGACTTGAGTGCTGCCCTCCTCCAAGACCCAGAGGAGACTTCTATCAAGATATGATATTGGGGGAAAGTAGTGGCATTCTATATAATGCCCTCTCTGAAGCCTCTACCTCATGATGTCTATAAAATACTTTAATAGCAGACTGGACAACTATGTCTACCGTTGGGCATGGGTATCTGGAAGACCACTAATGTAGCAGAGGAATGGGAACCAGGAATATCTTTATGCCATCTTGGCCCCATCCAAGCTTGTCATAGGGTGGGGGGAATTTAGCCTTGGAACTAAAGTTTAGATACTGTATTAGTTTCCTAAGGAAGCTATAACCAAGAACCATAAATTAGGTGGCTTAAAATAGTGCAAATAATACAAATGTATTTCCTCAAAGTTCTGGAGGCTGGAAGTCTAAAATCAAGGTGTTGGCAGAATTGGCCCTTTCTGAGGGCTCTGAAAGAGAGTCTTCTACCTTCTGGTAGTCTGAATCTTGTAAATACACTTTTCACATGGTGTTCTCCCGGTGTGACTGTGTTTATGTCCAAATATCTCCTGTGTAATAAGAACACCAATCACATAGTATTAGGGCCAACCCTAATAACCTCATCTTAACTTGATCATCTGCAAAGAACCTATTCCTAAATAAGGTCATATTGACAGATATTGGGGTTTAGGACTTAAGCATATTTTGACCAGGAGGACATAATTCAACTCATAATAGGTACCAATTTGACATTCTACTGTGAGAGACTAAAACAGTTAAATTCTCTGATAGGGACCTGATCTAGCAGTTGCAACTACTCAACCATTGGAAAGAAGCTGCCGTGAGGATACTGTCCATGGGCCCCCCCTGCTGGAAGAGTCGATGATGTAGTTAAACCTCTCTCATCTAATAACATTTATACCTACCTGTGTCTTCCGGAACATTTACCTAATAATTCTCCTTTCTTGTTCAGTTCTTGAAATGAAGGTTACCTTATTCTCATAAAATGAGCTGGGGGATTGTTTCTATTTCACTGCTCTCTGGAATATTATATATAAGATGAAAATTCTGTTCTGTTGCTTGAAAATTCAGAAGTTGCTTATAAAATCATTTTGGCTTCATGTGCTTGGTTTTTGTGCTTGGTTTATGTTTATAGGTAGATTTTTTAAACTATTGGTTTTTATTCTCTCTCTCTTTTTCTTTCCCTCCTTCCATGTGTGGATCTGTCTATCTCTCATTTCAGTGAATTTAATTTTTTAGATTCCCTTTTCTTTTTCAACTCTTTTGGAGGTCTTACCTTATATTCCTCCTCCTCCTTCTCCTCCTCCTACAACTACTTTACTTCACCTTTTCTTAAATTTTACCATGCTGTGGTAGGTTATAGGCAAGCTTGCCATACCTAACTGCTCCTCAAATTTGAAACCCCAATGACTGTCTGCAGGCTACCACAGCCTAAACATCATGACACAACTTCTGTGCCCAGAACTATTTGATGACATAACTATATAAAGATGGCATGAAACCATGAAAGCTGATTATGTTGAAGTTGAGAAACTGAGGTACTAAGAGGCTTCATAAACATTGCTCTACCTTCAACAGGCAGAATATTATTGCCCAATACAAGCATGTCTGTGAAACACTGAAGGAGACATGAGAAGTTCACTGAATATCTGTCTGTCTGATGTTCTATTATGTTTAGAGTTCATGACAGTAAAATGTAAGTAGTACACAGTTTATTAGGCAAAGTCTTCATTTTCATCAAGATCTAGAATCAGTCCTCTGCAGAACTACTTTACCTGTAGATACTTTATAAAATCTAAATTAATTACTATCTTAGATTTCATATTTGACAGTAAAAGTATTTGAAATACTGACACTCTAATAACTCCCCCCATCTTACATAGAACTGTTTCTAGTAAACCTTGTTTTTAACTCCACAAATAGACATTACTATTTGTTTTACAGACTGACTTAATTATACTCTTTTTCATATTTTATTTCATTTTTTATCTTACATTTCAAATTCCTGGGGGCATGAATCTTATTTGTTGCACCTGCTGGCTCTCCCCCATGGTAGCTTGTTTCCCTGTTTGTTTTATAACTTTCTGTGTATGCCAGTGAATTTGTTTTAACAGGTTTAATTCTGTTGAAATCCCATTCGGCCTAGATTAAAAGACAGTGCCTCCAAGGGAGTTTTGTGTTTTTCTCTTCTCTGATTTGAGATCAATTCTTATGTTAATTTCTAGTTTAGGAGGTTCATGGTACCACACAGCAAGCAAAGAAGCAAGTTATGGCAGACATAGGAACTTACTATGTGATAAAGAAAGCCTTATAAATCAGATGAAAAGAAAAGATTTTTTTTTCAGTAAGTCTAGAAACAAAAAGAGTGCAAAAAAGAAAGAAAAGAAAAAAGAATCTATGCAAATTTAATCAAAACTATCTTGGGGGAGAGTGTCCCAGGGTAGAATGCAGAATATGACAAAACAATTTAACTACTTTGCAAATATATGAAACAACCTCACTGAAAGAGGTTATGGAGTGCTGACCTCAAACTTTGGAAATGAATAGAATTTGTAAAATTAAGGCAAAGGAAACTATCTATAGCTCTGTACTCCGATTGATAAAGTTGTTTCCCACAGGGTTTGATTTAACAATTCTGCTACTGCTATACAAATATACTGGATTTGAACAATTAAGTAAATGGATGGTGAGCAGTGGGAGCCTGATTTCTGACTGTTGGAGTGAGAGGTAAGCAAGGGGAGGTAGGTGCCTAGAAGATCCATGTGGTAATGGATTAACAGTGGAGATCTCAGTATGCATTCTTTTTATGTTTAGCTTCATACAGATACAGATGGTTAGAAATATGCCTAGAATCTATGTTTTAATATACAGATTAGCATATACACATATATGTCTTCACACTCCACTGAGAGGTCCCAGAAGCAACAATATCCTAGTAGCACCCAGAGCTTGGCTTCTAATATTATTTTCCAACAAAATGGAAAAGGGCTCCCTGGTGAAGTAACTGATTCTAAGATTAGAGCAGAAAATATAAAAGATGGGCCTGGAACATTTAGTAAAACCATAAATAAAAGAAGTGCTAACACATGCACACATACTTGAACAGAGTGATAAAGGTAGGGCAAAAAAACACAGGAGCCAACAAAAGAATCCCCAGTGGCCAATAATTTGTGCCAAAAACATAAAGTAGTATTAGATTATAAATCAAAGAATAAAATAAATATTCGTGGTTTCATATTAATATATGTAAATGATTTAATACATAAATAATAGGGGGAAGAAAAAATATTCCATGCAGATAATTCCAACTTATGAAGACACTCCACCCTCAAGGTAGGGGCATATGTGTCCCCACTCCTTACATTTGGACTTTGCATAGTGACTCCCTTCTAAAGAACACAGCATGGAAAGAGGAACAAAAAAATCTTACAGTAGAGAAACATGATAAACATTACCTCAGCCAGGTGACCAAGTCAGCATCAATGATGAGTTATGTTAATAATATGTATTACTGATAAAATGTGATGAAAGTGGCACCTTACCTTGGTAACTTTCCTCCCCAAAACCCATAACCCCAGTCTAATCATGAGAATTGTACCAGATAAATTCCAATAGAGGGACATTCTACAAAATATCTGACCAGTTCTCAAATCTGTCAATATCATCAAAAACAAGGAAATTCAAAGATACTATAATAGTCAACCAGAATATAAGGAGACATAATGACTAAATGTAATATGGTATCCTGGATGGAATCCTGGAACAGAAAAAGGATCTTAAGAAAAAAACTAAGGAAGTCCAGGGGCACCTGGGTGGCTCAGTGGGTTAAGCCTCTGCCTTTGGCTCAGGTCATGATCTCAGGGTCCTGGGATCAAGCCCCCCATCAGGCTCTCTGCTCAGCAGGGAGCCTGTTTCTCCCTCTCTCTCTGCCTGCTGCTCTGCCTACTTGTGATCTCTGTCTGTCAAATGAATAAATAAAACTTTTTAAAAAATTTAAAAAAAAACTAAGGAAATCTGAATAAAGTAGGCTTTCATTAGTAATAATGTATCAGGATTTGTTCATTAGTTTTGATGAGTGTACTATATTAATGTAAAATGACAATAATAGGGGAAACTGGATATGAGGTTTATGAGAACTCTCTGTATTATTTTTACAACTTTTCTGTAAATCAAAACTTGTTCCAAATATATAGTCTATGTTTCATAAAGATAATGCTGTAGTAAACTTCCTTTACCAAAAAAATGCAGGGAAATCTTAAAATCTAAAAATATTATCTATATATTTACCTTCCTGCAATATTATTCCAAAATAAAGGTGATGTTAACATTTTTAGCACTGGGGGGCCTGGGTAGTACAGTCAGTTAAGCATCTGCCTTTGGCTCAGATCATGATCCAGTTTCCTGGGATCAAACCCCGCATTGTGCTCCCTGCTCTTGAAGAGCCTGCTTCTTCCACTCCTCCCCACTTGTGCTCTCTCTCACTATCTCTCAAATAAATAAGTAAAATCTTTTTAAAAAAATTTGTTTTAGCACTTAAAAATATGATGAAAAATTTATTTTAAAACATTTTTTAAAATATTTTTATTATTTATTTATTTAAGAAAGAGAGAGAGCACAAGCAGGGGGAGCAGCAGAGGGATGGGGAGAAGCAGACTCCCCATTGAGTAGGGAGACTGTTGCAGGACTCAATCCTAGGACCCTGGAATCATGACCTGAACTGAAAGCAGATGTTAACCCCTGAGCCACCCAGGCGCCCCTATTTTAAAATTTTTAACTTGGGGCCTCTGGGGGGTTCTTTTGGTTACGTGGCTGCCTTAGGCTCAAGTCATGATCTCGGGATCCTGGAATAGAACCCCATGTCTCCCTACTTAGTGAGGAGTCACTTTTCCCTCTCCCTCTGCCTCCCCCATCCTGCTCACGCTCTGTCTCTGTCTCTGTCTGTCTCTCTCTCACAAATAAATAAATGAAATCTTAAAAACAATTTTTTTTAATTCACATAAAGTCCACACCTCATACCATTTACCAAACTAAAATTTTTTAAAATTCAGTATGACAAAATAGATAATTAAAAGAAAAATATGTGATAGAACTATTTTACAATGATTATGACAAAAAAGAAATAGCCTTAATTTCTAAGTTCATAAATTTTCAAAAGAAAAACACCAAAATCCCAAAAGACAAATAGTTATTAGAATTAAACAGACACTTCACAAGGAAAGAAATATAATAGCTATTATATGTTTAATGAAACATTTTATCTTCATCACTGAAATAATCAGTAATTGTCAAAGCTGGATGATGAGCCCTAAGGATTCTTTGTACAATTCTCTTCACTTTTGTATATGTTTACAATTTTTTCATGGCATAAAGTTAGGTTAAAATTTTCACCTTACTAAAAATGATGGCATTTGTAAATGTAGATACTGTATCTATGAAATGGCATAGAGTTTTATGTGTTTATTTCACAAAATCCAGTTATGGAGATGCTATACTAAAATGGAAATTTTAGTATACTCAGCTAATGGAAATGTACATTTGTAAAACCTTCATGGAAAGCAGTTTCATCATATATTTATATATGTGTGTGTCATATATATGTCATATATGAGACATATATGTATGTATAATACATATATTTAAGTTTTTATCTTAATTCTAGTTAGTCAACATACAATGTCTTCTTAGTTTCAGGTGTACAACACAGTGATTCAACAATTCCATACATCACCTGGTGCCCATGTCTATATTGTGCCCTCCCTAATCCCCAACACCTAATTCACCCATCCCCTACCTACCTCCCCTCTGGTAACCATAAGTTTGTTCTCTACAGTTAAGAGTCTGTTTCTTGGGAGGAAAAAAATAGAGTTTGTTTCTTGGTTTCTCTTTCTCTTTTTCCCCTTTTACTCATTTGTTTCTTAAATTCCACATTGTGTGAGATTATATGGTATTTGTCTTTGACAGACTTATTTTGCTTAGTATTATACTCTGTAGTTCCATCTATGTTGTCACCAATGGCAAGATTTTATTTTTTTTATGGCTGAGTAATATTCTATCTTCTTTACCTATTCATTCGTCAATGGGCACTTGGGCTGCTTCCATACCTTGGGTATTGTAAATAATGACACTATAAACATAAGGGTGTATGTATCCCTTTGAATTAGTTATTTTTTATTCTTTGGGTAAATACCCAGTGGTGTGATTGCTGGATAGTTGGGTAGTTCTATTTTTAATTTTTAATTTTTGGGGGATCCCCTATACTGTTTTCAAGTGGCTGCACCCCTTTGCATTCCCACCAATAGTGCAAGAGGGTTCCTTTTTCTCCACATCCTCACCAACACTTGTTAGTTCTTGTGTTTTGATTTTAGCCATTCTGACAGGTGTGAGGTGATGATATCTCATTGTGGTTTTGATTTGCATTTCCCTGATGGTATGTGATGTATTTTTTTTTTAAGATTTTATTTATTTATTTGAGAACACAAGCACAGAGGGAGAGGGAGAAACAGAATCCCTGCTGAGCAGAGAGCCTCATGCTGGACTCAACCCTAGGACACTGAGATCATGACCTGAACTGAAGGCAGATGCTTAGCTGGCTGAGCCACCCAGGTGCCACATTATTTATCTTTTTAAAATAAATGTATTTATTATACATATCCATGCACACACACAAACTTAAAAAGTTCTTCTAGGTTAAGATGACAGACTGAGCACGTGTTTATCACCATTTCATCCCAAATCTCGTTGAATTCTATAAAAGATCTATGGAGGAGAATACATGAAAGAATACTATTAGGTATCCAGAAATTCTGAAGAATTTCTGGAAGACAGAGAGCAAATAAGATCAAGTTGACAAAGAAACTACAATAAAGATATGCAACTCAAAACAAAATTTAGATCGGAGGAGGACACCTCCTTCGAAGTCCTTAGTGGAAAACTAATAGAACTCCAAATTTGTGATGAACACTGGCTGTTATATGCAACTAATGAATTGTTGAACACTACATCAAAAATTAATGATGTGCTATATATTGGCTAACTGTACATAATAAAAAAGCTTTTTTAAAAAATTAAAAATTAAAAAAAAAAAAGAACTCCAAGCTTGGAGTGAGATAAGGTAGTGAGTTGGAATAAATCTTGGGGCACTCATCATGGTAATTAATTAAAAACCTGGAACACCTAAGCCAGCCTCCTAAACATGTATCTCTCTTTCTTTCTTGCAATTGTAATGGAATTTGGAGTAGGATCTTAAAATAATTTTGATTTTTAGCTAGAGAAAAAAAAATGAGTGAGATTAACTTTCTTAAAGAGATTTTATATATTTATTTGACAGAGAGATAGAGAGAAAGCACAAGGAGCCCGATGCGGGACTTGATCTCTGGACCCTGGGATCGTGACCTGAGTGGAAGGTAGCCGCTTAACAGACTGAGCCACCCAGGTGTCCCGAGATTAACTTTTTTTTTGAGATTTACTTTTTATTTGAGATTAACTTTTTTAAAATAAAAATCAATGGTAATATGAAGCCACTAGACTTTCCAGCTATTAAAATATATCTAATGAAACTTGGCTTGGTTTAAGAATAAACAGATCCCAGCAGCAATGTCCACAATAGCCAAACTATGGAAAGAACCTAGATGTCCATCAACAGATGAATGGATAAAGAAGATGTGGTATATATACAATGGAATACTATGCAGCCATCAAAAGAAATGAAATCTTGCCATTTGCGACGACATGGATGGAACTAGAGGGTATTATGCTGAGCGAAGTAAGTCAATCAGAGAAAGACAATTATCATATGATCTCCCTGATATGAGGAAGTTGAGAGGCAAAGTGGGGGGTTTGGGGGGTAGGGAAGGGAAAAACGAAATAAGATGGGACCGGGAGGGAGATAAACCATAAGAGACTCTTAATCTCACAAAACAAACTGAGGGTGGCTGGGTAGGGAGAGGGGGCAGGGAGAGGGTGGTTGGGTTATGGACATTGGGGAAGGTATGTGCTATGGTGAGTGCTGTGATATGTTAATAAAATATTAAAAATTTTAAAAAAGAAAAAGAAAGAAATCTCCCTTGGCCCTTTCCCCCCTGTGAGGACATAGCAATAGGTACTATTTATGAACCAGAAAGTAGGCCTTCACAAGTCACCAAATCTTCTGGTGTCTTGATCTTGAACTTGCCAGCATCTGGAATGGCGAAAAATAAATTTCTGTTGTTTATAAGCTAAAAAAAAAAAAAAAATTGAATAAGCAGATCCTGAGAGACCACTGTGAAAATAGCTTGTCAAGAATGTCTCTGGTCATTATAAAGACATTAAAATTCAAGCTCTTAATCTGATATGGAATCTGAGCATACCTTAATTTAGGCTGTGACAAATTTAACTTGTGCTTTTACTACTTTTAGTCTTTGGCATTTAGGAACTTCTCATTCTTCCTCATGAACACAATAAAGCATTAAAAAATTTATCTGAGGAGCACCTGGCTGGCTCAGTTGGTAAGAGTGCTTGACTCTTGATCTCAAGTCCTGTGTTCAGGCCTTACAATGGGCTTTGGAGTCTACTTTAAAAATGAAATAATAAATAAATATTAAAAATTTATTTATCTGAATCCATTCTAACAGGTGAAAAATGAGTTTATAACTCCTTCCCCCAGGAGAGAAACCAAACAGCCAACTGAAGCTTGAATCTCCTAATCCAACTCTTAGCTTTCTCAGGGAATGGAGTTCATATCCTAATTTGGGTCAGAGCTTCACCTCTGACACAATCCACTATAGCTTGAGTGACAAAGTCACGTATGGGAACATGGCGGCTCCCACTGTGACCTTATGAATCAAGTAGGAAAGAAGAGACATTCTCAGAAAAGCAAGAAGTAAAAAACACTGGGTGCAAAGCTATTTGTACAACTTAGAGTTAAGTTGAAATGATTGTTGATAAGGTGATTTCAAGGTTCAATACAATTAGTAAGAAAACTTTTTAAGAAAATAGAAGCATAATAATGACTACCACGGAATAAAAGTCTAGATAATTTCAGTAAGAGATGGTTTATTTGTTTGGAAGGGAGATTATATATTAATCACTTTTTAAGAGAAAAGTATCAGCTAAATCTCCTGTATTTCATGACTGCTTTATAATAAACAATTATTACATTTGCAACTTTAAAAGATAATGAGGACAAAAATGTTCAAATCCTATGATATACTTATTTTGCTTTTAAGAATCTATCTTAAGAAATAATTTGAAATGTCAACAGACATATACATGAAAGGTTATTATAGTTGTTATTTATTTATAAGCATAAAAAATTGAAAATAGATTAAATGCCCAGCTATGGAGAAATTATTTTAAATAACTCTTGATATATTCACAGAATGTATGCTATTAAATCATTAAAAATGATGTTTACAAAGCATTGTTACTAATGAAAAAATTCTTAGGTTTAAGTAAGAAAAACTAAATATGAAATTGTATAAGCTCAAAGAAGTAAAAAAAAAAAAAAGTATTTCATAGTGAACAAAAAAACTACAACAAAATTCTAATTAGAGAGGCCCTCAGGGGAATAAAGAATATCAGCAATTCTTGGGGCTTGTTGGGGTTTTTATCCAAAGGAAGAAATAGTTGAGAAGTCAGCCTGTACAAAATGACCCATCCAGGTACAAAACAGAGCCCAGAATATCTTTGGCTTTAGGAAGACTTTAAAAATCAGATTCTTAAGTCTGTACTGAATTCTATAATACCTCCTCTATTCAGGCCTGTCATCGTTTGAGCTTGTACATTTTCTACTCTTGGGTTAACTTTACCAAAGCGACCTATATAAGAAGTAGGAGGATGTGAAGGCCTTCAATATTTTGCTGACATTGTCTCCACTCGGTCCTGGCTTTCTCTGACTGGATGCAGCTCTATACCATCGGAAGGGATGCTCCCAACACGAGATGAGGGCTATGGTGCCATAAGAAGTCAGAGGCAGTGGCATCATCTTCCCATTGCTTTTTTTTCAATGACTTCAGCTTGTCGAGCCGAGGCAACTGCCCGGTACATGCATTAAAACTGGTGTCAAAGCACAGGTGTGTGACTTGATGAGTTTGGTAGCACAAAAGAGAACACTTGAACCACTAGTCCAGTGACCTTTCTCAAGAGGGGTTCTATGAGAAAATGAAGCCCTACAGAATCTGATGAGAGTGACTTTTCTCAATTATCCCCCCAATGAGACATGACTAGCGCCACTGCAGACACAAAGATGTTCCTTGGGAGTAGACACTGAATGCTTTAAAGCTCGATCTTCTCATGAAGTCATAGAATAGCTAAAATAGACTGCACTTCTCCCAAGCAGAATGAGCTGCTCTCACTGAGCAATTCGATCTTTCAATCCACTAAGTTCCTGGGCAGCCAAAATTACAGGACAAATAACCTCTTTTATTATCTGGGTTATGACTTCAGGAAATCCTGTGGCCTAAAAACTTTAATGGCCCAGGTTTGTATTAGTTTGCTCGTGAGGCCATAAAAAAAGACCATAAATTGGGTGGTTTAAACAACAGACGTTTATGGTCTCATGGTTTTGGATGCTAGAAGTTTGAAGGCAGGTGTTGGCAGGGATGGTTCTTCTGAGAGCTGGGAGGGAGCAAGCTGTTCCAGGCCTCTCTCCTTGGCTTGCAGATGGCCATCCATCTTCAGGTTCCCATGACATTCTCTCTGTACGGTTATGTGTGTCCAAATTTTACCTCCTTATAATGACACAAGTCGTGTTGGATTAAGGCCTACCCCAGGGACCTCCTTTGAATTTGATTGTCTCTGTAAAAACTCTACCTCAAACTGAGTTCACATTCTGAGAGCTCTGGGGGTTAGGACTTCATATGAATCTAAGGGGGACACAATTCAACCCGTAATAAGGTCGTATAGGCAACTAGATGATCTACCTGCTTAGTATCCATTGCTTTCTTCCTGAACTGAAATCGTTACAGTAATCCCCACTAGTTGTAGGGCAAGTGTAGCCTATAATTCAGCCTGAACAATCAGAAAAAGCACAACTCCCTGGCATTATGCTTGGTTCAGGGATGGGGATATAGCTCAGATCGAGCCAATAAACGTTCTCACTGGGACTTTCACTGTATCAACCAGGAAAAATGGCAGCTACTGAGGATCCTGTAAAGCCTTGCTGCTGGTGGCCCTCGTCGATGGCACATGGAAAGACAGTGCCTGAGAAGAAAGTCAACCAACTGGGTGCATGGCACTCTGCCCAGATCATTGCTTTAGAACTGGAACATTTATTTCCCTAGTTGCTTGGAATCTTGGCAAGTAACGGCTCTCCATGGCATACCCTCAGTCAAATAGCCACCTGGCCCAATAACTGCATAATGTGGACGGTGGGGGGGGGGGCGGTTTATAAAGGCCCAGACCCCTTTCCTCCAAGTGAAGCAGCCCTAAGTAGTTATCCAGAGCTACAGAATCAGCTGCCTCCCTCTGCTCAGTCCTGCTTTCTTCATTCTACTTGTACATGTTGATGCCAAGAACGTTCCCCGATAAACTTCCTGCACACAAATCTTTTTTTTTTTTTTAAGATTTTATTTATTTGACAGAGAGAGAGAGAGATCACAAGTAGGCAGAGAGACAGGTAGAGAGACAGGAAGGGGAGCAGGCTCCCTGCTGAGCAGACAGCCCGACGCAGGGCTCGATCCCAGGACCCTGGGATCATGACCTGAGCCGATGGCAGAGACTTTAACCCACTGAGCCACCCAGGCACCCCTGCACACAAATATTTATCTCAAACGTATGATACCAAACACAACAGAAAGCAGGGCTACCAGGTCCTGATTACCTTGTTTGAGGCTACAGACTCAACCCTCAGACCTCTTGGTTATAGGAGCTAATAGATTTCCTCTTTCAATGAAGCCATTGAGTTTTGGTTTCCTGTTACTTTCACCCAAAAGAGACTTGATGAATTATAACACCTTGGACACAAGTGTCAGAAATCATCTAGTGTGATCAGAAGAGGAATGCATATAAATTCATTCAGCAAGAATTCTTGACCGTCTACACATCCACGTTGTGCCAGGTTCTGCTCTAAGCTCTGGGGGTGCTAAAAGATTGGATCTAGCAGAAAGGAGGGCATTATATTGGAGTAGAAGAGGCCATTCCCAGGTTCTGACCTATGCCACAATGTCTCTCTCAAGGGCTTCTATGGCCTGCTTAGAATCATCCACAGGGACTAGTAGTAGGGGGCGTGGCAATTAGCATGCTACCCACCAGTGCCACCATTGACCAAGGCCTAACTAGGCAATTCGGGAGACTGCTGTAACAGATCTTAACCTTCTGAGGACTCTTTCTCCATCAACTTCACCCCAGTTCTGCCTTTCTCAGATCATCCTAGGTGCTTTAGGTAAAGATTAAATTTAACTCTCAAAACCACCTTGTGAGCTATTACTACCTTCACTGATATAGAAGAAATTCAACTCACAGAGAGGATAAGTAATTTGTCCAATGTCAACCCTTTATTGAGTGGATCTGAGCCCAGACAACCTGATTTGGAAACCTCAGCAGCCCTTTGGAAAGACTTATGACTTGGCAATTCATGGCTCGGGGTCATCCCCATCAGGCTGCCCATCAAACCTGCTTCTGGGTCTGCATTTCTCAGAAAGGTCAAAAATCACGAGGAAAGGATGAACATTTACTGGGCACCGACACTGTTCCAAATACTTGACATGTATAAGGTTATTTAATCTTAAAAAGCAAACAACGCTATAAGGTTGTCATCACTATCCTTATATAATAATGCCAGCATATGTTAAAAATGTGCCTACCTCTCCAGCTAGTGCTAGAGATGGGTCTCAGACCTGGATCTGGCTGATTCCAAAATATGTGCTCTCTTATGATTACAGTGGCACATACTGCTTCTCCAAATAGATCATCTTCTGGATACATTGAGGGATAGTTGTTTACTTTCATCTAGTTTCCTCTGAATGAAACTGATGCTATTGAAATATCTGAACAGGATTCCTTCTTTCAGAAACTGAAAATGCAAAGAAATCAACTGATAGGAATCCAGCCTACACTATGGATTTGCCCAGCTTTTAATTCAGACATATATTGGTATCAATAAAAAGTAGTATACAGGAGTGACTTGCCCACAATCCCCACAGACGTTCATACTCATTTCCAGCCACAGGTCCGTGGGGGCACAGCCTCAGTCCCAGTCATTGTCCTCGGCCTTCTCCTCTCCTAGACTGTAGGCTTGATCTGGCCAGATTACTCTGTCTCTTATGGTAGTCATGATCTCACAAGATTCTCCCCAAATTCCCTTGGACTTTTTGGCTTTCCTCAGATGACCATGCTTACTTCAATGGTTTTATACCTCCTCTTACAGCTGGTGTTCACATCCATTCATCTATAATACTAAACCCTCCACTGAGTGCACTGATCTCTCTGTGAAATCCCAAAGGTAGGATTCCTGGTTTCATCTGTCATTCTTTGTCCGTCCTTCCACCTTCTCAAAACTATGATTTCCTTCTGTGCAGTGGGGCCCAGAGACAATCTTCCAAAGAAAAACACCTTGACGTCAGGACCACAGCCTCTTTCTGGCCTTCCTCAGCCTCTGGTGCATTCCTACCATCTAGGGGTTCCTTACCATTGGGGTTCCTGTTGTCCTCCAGAATCTTGGGTTCCTGCTCACACCTTTCTGGAAAGAGCTATTTCTACCATCACCGTGGTTTCTGGAGGGGAGGATTAAGTCCCTTAGGAATATTTGACTCCTTTCTCTATAGTTGCTTCCTGGATCCCTTTTGAAAAGGTCTCTCTTCTTCCACAGCTTCAGGGCAAGGAACAAAAAGATTTTTACTTAATATGCAGATCTTGCAGCCAGTTCCCTAACTGCTATTCCTGCAGAAACCCCTTTTCAATACTTAAAAAATTCCGTTACTTTTCATGCTGTGCCCCTTTGCATGTGGGTTACACATTTGTCACAATATGATAACCTATTTAATACATCTTCCAATATATTTAATGTAATGACACTATACAAAAGAGCTGATGCTGCTCTTTAAGCATCTAAGTTAACTGCAAAATATAGACTTAAACTTTGGGGCTGATAGTAAACACCATTTTCTCATTATTTTATCATGAGATATTTATAAGTGCCCTGGTAGTACCAGATTGGGGTATTCTGATTCTTAATGCTGTTTCCTCCCAAAACCAACCCTTTAAAATTTTAAACACAATTTCAGTCCATTAAAATGACACGCTGTAGTTTGTAATCATTCTGTGAGAATAAAAGAAATAGCTTATGTTTAATGAGAATGTACTATGTGCCATGTTCCTCGCCAAGCACCTTAGAGACTCACTTACTCCCTCAACACCTCAAGCACCTCATTTACTCCTTCAACAACTCTAAGAACCTGGTATGATAATAATAACCTCCAATAAGCTAGTTGAAGTTCAGAGCAGTTAAATAACTTTAGCAGAGTCCCAGAATGAGGCCACAGTGGGGCTTGCCTCCAAAGTCCAAACCTAAGCTATCAAGAGACTTTGCATCCCAAAACTAGGTAAAGAAAAAATGTGTGTATGCATGTGTGTGTGTGTTAAGAGAGAGACACTGACACACACAGGGAAATACATACAGTAAAAAGTCCTTCTTCATCTTCCTAACCTTCGACCCCATTCAGATTTCCCTAGGTAGAGTCTCTACTGTGAATAGCAATGTAACCATTGTTAACACTCAGGACATTCCATTTATTCGATCATAGAAGGGACACGTCTTTTTTCTCTTCTGAGACCACTGGAGAGAACTTGCCTTTAGTTCTCTTGTGAAATAACCTTCTCAGGTCTTCCTTTACTCATGACCCATATTTGCCCACAAATGTACTCAGATTCAGATCTGTGGACAGTGCTCAACCTACGAAAAGTGTGCTTGATCTTCTGTGGTGCTCTTTTGTTTGTTCTGAGGTTGCAGGCTTAAAAATAGGCTGGCATTTTGTTACATGTAGCCATTCATGTAATTTTATAAGGTTACAAGAAAATTTCTTGGGACACAGTCAAACAATTAGGTCTGTTGTGATTATTTAACTGTGGTCCATGGGAAACAAAACAGTGAATGAGCCAGATAACCCCTTAAGATCACACTGTGTTCAGAGTAAGGTGCCCAGGAAGTTGAATTAAGTTTTTCCATCTCCCAGCCTATAAAATTACCATTTGGTACACTGCAACAGGCAACCACTTCACCCAGATTTCATTGTGGAGAGGGTTGCAGTGTTAATAATAGCATTGGTAGTGAGTCATCCTGGCCGTGGCGGCAGCACAGCAATCTTGCTACTATATTTATTACATGGAGATGGTGTTATTAAGGCTACAAAACCAGACATGGCACATTCATCTCATCATCCTGCCATTTATCTGGAAAGAAGTAAATGACACCTGTTCTGTACTAGAATAGGTCCAGAAAACCCAAATTTGCCCCTAGACTGATGATAAATTATAAGGCCTCTTTAGTCTCTCTCCCCTGTTGCTCATCCAGTACTGGTTCTTTACAATTGTGTGAGCTCAGTCTGAATTGCCTGCCCTTCCCTATTGCTGCACACTGACATTCACAAAATTTCCATTCAAGTGCATAAGGGGGTTCTGGAATTTTCCAGGGCCCAAGTCCACAGCTGGCACCTAGCAAGAATTTATCATTCCCATTGACCAATGACCACCAGGTTCTTCCTGTCCTTCTCTTTTCCAAATGATAATATTAATTGAAGTTACCCTGTATCTTCTACTCCATTGTATTTTGGGGGTAAGTGGAGGGAAGAACACTTGCCTATTCATTTGTGGTCAACAAGCCAAAAGATCTACCTGTAGCCTGACTGGAGAGGACTGCATATGACCCAGAGCTCTTGGATTTTGAATCAATTGTAGTTACTGGAAGGGAATTTGAACTGTCCCCTTTAGGGAGGGAGTAAATGTGCTCAGTGAGTGGAAAGAAGAATATGCATACAGAGAAGGCAAGTGGGGAGAACTGTGGCCGAGACTAACTGTCCACCAAATCCATTTCTTCCTTTAATGATAGAATTCCCAAGTGCCAGGAGCATACAACTGCCAAGCTATAAAATATATCTCTCAGCAGACTACACAGTTGGTGTCATCATATTACTAAATTTGGGGCAATAGAATGTGGATAGAAGAAATTTATGCCTCTTTAGAATGGTATCCCCCCCAAAAAAGCCATATGCTCTCCTGCCCTCCCCACCTTTCTGTTGTTTGGGAGATGAGGAGCTCTGGGAAGGAGAAGACACGTATTGGGTATGGCAAGGCCTCCCACTGGCCCTGACCTGATTAATTTTGAACTGTTACATGACAAAGTCATACTGTTGTCTTATTCAGGCCACCGTATTTTTAAGTTGCTTTGTTACAAAAGTTTATCTTGCATTCACTTTGTGATTTACTATACAAATGTAGAAGCAAATACAAAAGTTAATGACTAGCAGAACTGATGGCAAAATTTGACTAAACTGGAAATAAAAATTAGAAAAAAAATAAAAATTATAACCACTTGTAATAATTGTCATCCTTACTGCTCACTGTAGTGGTACCAATAATGGCATATTTTTAATAATAATTGTGGTCGTTACTACTATAACCCCTGGGGTCTTGCATTTCTGTACATCTGTGGTCATCCCTATGGTGTCTTTATTTCCATCTCTTCCCTCATCTCTGACTCTGGTGTCCTCATGATCTTTCCATTGACTCCTTCTCTGAACACATTAGTAAAAATGAAGACTAGAAGATAACTCGTATATTGTGTATTTTCTCTATGCCTAACGTTGCACATGATGTGAAGTAGACAGTATTATCATCATTATTTCTCAGATGAAAAAAAAATGAAATTCAGAGATATTTATTAACTTCTCTTGAAGTAAGTGTTAGGACCTGGCTGAAAATCAGTCTCTCTCACTTTAAAACTTAAAGGTGTACAGTTCTACCAGACTCTATTAGTGTAGTTTCAGGTGTCTCTGAGTTAGGTAGAAAATTGGGTTTCCTATTTGTGCTCTGAGTGGAGCCACTGAAACTTGGCAAAGAAATATTCACAAACTTCGGAAAGCACATTAATACTTTAACTCCTTTGGGGTTTTTTAATTAATGTATTAGTAATACAAAACATAATGCAAGTGACTACGTTGGCTTTTTCTTGCATTAATGATTAAACACTCTTGGTATTTTCCAATACATTATGTATTCCCTTTCCTTTAGGATTAGCTAGTCCAGTGATTTCCATCCTGAAGATTTATTGAAGAAAACATGACATCCTAATGAAATCAATATCATCATAGCCCAGTCTTAACAGAAACTTAAACAAAACATAACAGAGTATACCACAAAATAAAATATCACACTATATTGCTTACAATATAGGTGAGCATTATTTTATGCAAATACTGTATATTTGTATATGTTATATACATATATATTATATATTTTATGTATTTTATATTTTTATATATTATATATTTTATTTTTATATATTTTTATATATTTTATTATATATGTTTATTTATTTATTTATTTATTTGACAGAGAGAAAGAGAGAGAGAATATAAGCAGGAGGAGCGGCTGGCAGAGGGAGAGGGAGAAGCAGGCTCCCTGTTGAGCAGAGAGTCCAGTGTGGGGCTCTATCCCAGGACTGTGGGATTAGGAGTTAAGCTGAAGGCGGGTGTTTAACCAACTGATCCATCCAGGTGCCCCAGGAGAGAGAGAACACAGCACCACAATCTGGGTGGTATTGGCACAACCATGTTCCCTCTGAAAGCTCTAGAAAAGAATCCTTCCTTGCCTCTTCCTAGCTTCTGGTGGTTTCTGGCAACCCTTGATTGTTCTTGACTTATAGCTGTATAGCTCCAATCTCTGTTCCTGTCTTCACATGATCTTCTTTCCTGGGCTCATTTTTGTCTCTCTGTCTCTTCTGTTTCTATAATGACATCAATCGTATAGATGAAGGGTCTAGCCTAATCCAACATGACTTCATCTTAACTTAGTACATAGGTAACAGCCTACTTCCAAACCAGGTCACATTCTAAATTCCAGGTAAACATGAATTCAGAGGGGACAACATTCATCCCAGTAGAGAGAGAGAGAGAGAGAGAGAGAGAGTGTGTGTGTGTGTGTGTGTGTACTGGCCCAATTTTATAAAAAAAAAAATTTTCTCTTCCTGTGGCTTATGATCACAAATATGAAATCCTCTGATTCTAGTTGGAGGGAGTATGGCACCTGCTTATCACAATGCTGGCAAATAAATGTCAAACACCTAAGTCCCAATGGAATGCAAAGTGAAGGAAACAAGTGAGGTGTGTGCAGCCCAGGAAAGCACTTAAGACAGCACCCACTCTCACTCTTATTCGTGCGGTTGTCTGGACTCGTGAATGGAGCTCATCACAAAACTCTGGACTCAGTGTTTTAAATTACTTTAATAGTGGTCTTTACTATGCGTTGGTGAACATCATGAATAGTAATTATTTTGCAGCCTTGCGAGTCATCATAATAAGCTGGGTTTGAGCTAGTCACCTGGAAACGAGTTTCTTGAGCATACTGATAATACTTCATAGACTTCAAGGATCAACCTAGCCATAGTGTGAAAATGAGAGACTCCAACTGTATATTTTTATGATACCCACACAACTAAGGACTAGAAATTCACTGTAAAACATAAGTTTCAGGCGCTCAATGAGCAACCCACATATTTCTTTTTTTAAAATCTATCTCACATATCAAGTTCTCCTAAGCTAAAAAAACTTCCAATATATTGCTGGTAGAGTTAGAAATTAATTGGGGAAGAGCTAAAGGAACTATAACAAAATGATAACATTACATTTTGGGAAATCAATCGGAGACTCTTCTCATAATATCCTCTACATTTTCTTGTAGTTAAAAGCATCTCTTTCTTACTCTTTTGAAGTAATCAGTTGTGCCAAACAGTGTTATTGTGTTTATTCAGACCTGGAAGACTCAAGGGATGGCTGCCGGGTTCCATTTTCAGAGCCCCTGACTCCCCTCCATGGATATCTGGACAAGCTCTTCCTGATGTGTTCTCTTTCTCTTGAATGGCACACACAGTCTTCAATTTCAGGAGAAGACTTGGGCCTTGAGTCTATGTTGTTGGATGGCTTCCAGGCTAATCGTGGAATGTCTTCTCCAGCCATCCTTCAGTCACTCTTGTTATGTCTCATGATCTCAGAATGTCTTCAGAACTAGCTTTTTGACCAGCCAGACCCTAAAAGGGCTCTTGACAATAACACTGCCTTCTAGAAAAAGTGTGGGGCCTGGGGGCTAACCCAACTCTGTGAAAGGGGCAGGGCATAGGAACCAGGAGTGTCTTGTATGCAGCCCACCCGTGTGGGGCCTGGAGCCCTGGAGAGTCTATCTGAGGGACCAGCTCTCCTGAATGACAGTAGTCTTCAAACTACATTTTGCTCCACTCCCTAAAAATTTTATGTGTTGACACAAAGATTTTCTAAAACTATGTATCCCTTCACATATTTTAAAGCTGATTCCAGGAGTGTTTGTTATTGTAAGGTGTAATAGCTGCATGGAATATAGTTTCCAGTTTGCATTAAATATTGATACATTTGTTAAAACTGTTAGGTCACTCTGTTTAAAGTAGCCAAAGGAATCTAAATATCCTAGCCATTTGATACCCACAAGTATCTGTTTTTAAAACATATGAACAAGAAGTTCCTTTTAGCAGTCAGAAATTTTAGTTTGTTCCTGGCTAACTCTTTTCTCCCTCCTCCGCATAAATTTATCCAAATGCAATATCATTCTAAGCTTGAAACTCTTTTATGGATCACCATATTATCTTATCTGCAACATAAATGTGTATATAAATTGAACATTTTTTATTGCATATGCACATAATGCTCTAAATGTTAAAATTTTCCATCATTATAATTACTAGTACACAGCTGATCAAAACAACATTGATATGCTGACACTTTCAATAGATAATTATTAAACATAAAATAATTTTTTTCTTGGAAATGTATCTCTTAATAAGATGAATGAGGCTGCATTTAAAAAATTAGTTCATATAGTCACCTGTGAATATTATTACTACCGGTATGAGAAAGATTTGGTATATTTCTTTTCCTAGTTTTCATTTTTGTAAATGTAAGGACTAAGCAATCTTTAATTTTTTATTTTTTCAGTGTTCCAAGATTCATTGTTTATGCACTACACTTAGTGCTCCATGCAATACGTGTCCTCCTTAATACCCGCCACGAGGCTCACCCAACCCCCCCCCCCCCAATACCTCAGTTTGTTTTTCAGAGTCCACATTCTCTCACGGTTCATCTCCCCCTCCAATTTACCCCAATTCACTTTTCCTTTCCTTCAGGGACTAAGAAATCTTGTTTAGAAATATGTATGAAGGAATAGAAAAGATTTTGCTGAAACAAAGTCACTTAATTCTTTGAATTCTTTCTAAGTTTTATGTCAAAATCACCTGGTGATTTGTCATTAAATTATTTTTCATGTTCTATCAAATGACAGCTTGATTATGCTTGCCTTCAGTTTTTGTAAAAAAAGAATTGGAAACCACTTGGCTTGCCACCACATTTTTATCCAGATATAAGCTCTTTCACCAAGAAAGCTTTGCCAAGACTTATTAAATGGCTATTAATTATATATATATATATATATATATATATATATTACTTTTGACTTAGAGGAATTTTCTAAAATAAGATATATTCAGAAGGATTTGGAACATAAAACTTCTTTAACAGTATATCTTTGCATAGTCATAATTAATAATAAAAGCATTCTTATCTTATCACATGTTTTAAATATATTTTTATCTAAGTTTTGATGAGCTAAAATAACAGATTTAGCTTACTAACTTTGGGGGAAATAGTCACCATCTAACCAACTGGAAAATCAGCCATATCATATGCAATCTTTTTAGAAACCTGACTTCAGTTATCAATTCAAGTAAATATTTTAATCTGGAATTTAAGAAATATCATGGAAATTCTTTTTTGTCAAGAAAATTCTTGAGAAACAAATGATGAAGTGTGTCTTACAAAATAGATTGTTAAAAGATAGTTAAGTTGAGAATACAAACACGTAATGGTAATAAAATTAATTATTCATTTTTACAATGAATTATAAAACAAGTGACACATTTCTCATGACAAATCTGTAGTCAAGTGATAAAATATGATGTTCTAGCTCAGTAGAAGTATGTCTTTCTCTTTAAAGTGGGAGAAGGATTTCTGGGAAAGGAGAGACCAAAAGGAAGAACCCTGGTAAACATGCCAGCCAGTTCTCAGGAAGATCAATTTCAAATAAGAGTATGCTTGGAAGTGAGAACCTGGACATTGATTCCCTGAAAATTGTCTGTGCTAATATGCCCCTTGGAAAGTCTTCTCCACCGCAGAGCACCCCAGTGTGAAGATGACTGCTAGTAAAAACCAAATAACCAATCTGATTTAACATCAAAAGGAACGAGGCTTGTAATCAGTGAGAGTTAGGATGATGAGAAAGGCCAACTGCTATGTATAGAACAAGGACTCCCAAAATTATCATCAGTCATGCTTTTTCATGATTTTGAGATGTGAGCTGAATAGCACAGCTGGGTGACTCCCAATTTACCTCAAACAGCACATCCCTAACTGAACTCACATGTCTCCACTCAGTCCTGCTACTCATCCTGCATGTCCTTTCTTGGTGCATGAAACCAATATCCACCTGACTATCCATGGAGGGGTACCTGAGTGGCTCAGTCTGTTAAGCATCTGCCTTTGACTCAGTTCTTGGTCCCAGGAGAGCCCTGCATCTGGCTCCCTGCTCAGCAGGGAGTCTGCTTCTTTCTCTCCCCCTGTTTCTGCTCTCTCTCTCTCTCTCTCTCTCTGTCAAATAAACAAAATATTTTAAGGGGAAAAAAAAATCCCCTGTTGTTCACTCACTCCCCATTTTTCACTAATGGAACCACTGTTTAGTTCAGAAAGGAAATATACCCAGTTTAAAATTCCCTTACAACTAAGGGTAGCTATCCAAAAGAGATCTGACAAATGTGTATCATAAACACAGGGATGGGACTGCAGGAAAGCTCGTTAGGTGGGGCAAATTCAGCCTTTTTTCCTTTTTTCTTTTTTAAGATTTGCTTATTTATTTGACAGAGATGACACGTAGGCAGAGAGGCAGGCAGAGAGAGGGGGCGGGGGAAGCAGGCTCCCTGCTGAGTAGAGAGCCCAATGTAGGACTCGATTCCAGGACCCTGAGATCATGACCGAGCCAAAGGCAGAGGCTTAACCCACTGAGCCACCCAGGCGCCCCCAGATTCAGCCTTTTGTCCTTCACCCTTCTTCATCCAACCCCGTCCATCCGGTGCGATGCGCGGAGTAGCTCGTGCTTCCTGCAGTAACAGCACTAGAGCACCATGATGGGGGCCCATGTGAAAGCAGGCGGAGCAGAAAGCTAGGAGGAGCCTTCACCCCAGCCGCGTCACAGCCACAGAACAGCAGTAGACCACACCTCCGTCTTCTTAGCGAAACAGCAGCCTTGACATCTGAACCAACCCAAACACCTGCATCATTTTCCAGGGCTCCCCTCACCCACTGGGTGTGTGATGATTTTATCTCCCTCACATCTCTATCTTTCCCAGTTTCTCTGTCCCTACAACCACTGCCTCGTTCAAGTCCTTGACCATTTCCCTACGGCACTGTTTCTTGTTAGAGTCTCAGCTTGCTTGTCACCAAAGGTTTAAATGGCGTCAGCTGGCAGCAGAATGAAGCACCAACTCCTTCAAATGAAACCCTAGGTCCTAGAATATGCTCTGACTCTGGCTTGCCCTGACTTTGTCTCTTCTACTCTTTACTCCAGACAAACTGAGCTACTAAGTTGTCCGTTGTGTTCAGACCTTTTTTCTCTGCCCACTTACTTTTAAAATAACCTTCATCCCGCATGAAGACATTAAGGCAGACACCTATTCTTCTTTTACGCCTCAGTTCACATCCCACTTTAAGGTTTTCCTGATTTCACCCCTCCCTTGCTAGAACATGTAAAGAAAGAACTTAATAAAAATTGATTTAATAATCATTTTATTCTCTTCTGAGAAATGGGAATTTAAAATGCTACAATCTCTATGAGAAAGTAGAAAAATTGCTTTTTATATGAATTATGTATTTTATATAATATATAATACATATTTTAATATATGTTTTATATTTATAACATGTAATAGATATATTTTTTGAAATCTATATATATTTAACCCAAACTATACCCTAAATCAATCCTGTTACAGATAATATAATTGTTTACAGATTTCATAGCTTTATTGAAGTTAGTATTTTCACAAAAGCTAGTGGTAAAATGGAATTATCCCAGAACTTTCTAAAAATGCCATGCCTAGCAGTGTCACTACTTTGTATGTCATGTTAACATCATGGTTTTTGGAATAGTGAAAGGTGCCTGGGTAGTTACCTGTCTCATTAATTTGGCTTATGTAGGGTCTAATCACAGCTCCATCAATATGTCAGCATTTAATAAACATTTGGGGATGATAATTGAACAGTAATTATGTGAATTGTTCATTTAATCATCTTAATACAGGCAGCATCATGCCTTATGTGTTGATTATCTACTCAGACTTGAGAAGAAATAATCATGCACAGATTTATGTTTGACTATATTAAAATTAGCCCCAAGTCTGAAACATCTGGCCAGTCTTTGTTTCCCTATAATATGCAGTGATTAGCAACTATTTTTAAAGGTCCTCTGTACAATGCTAGAAACCCTGGTGTGATAGATACGTCAAGAAAGAGGACTGGACTTGAAAAACGATTTCCTTAATTTCACTGAGCATTTATTTTTAATTTTTATATGATTAACTCAATTGAAAAAAGTGGCAGGTCACAAAGCCCCAGGAATACGGTGCCCAGTACCTACAGTGAGGTCATCTCTCCATACCCCTCAGTACACAGTGTGAAACTGAGTCCAGGGACGTCACTTCAGAAACGGCTCACCCTTACTCTTTTACACAGAAGCACCCTTCCCACCTTCCTGCCCCAGTTCAGTGTGTCCACCTTCTCATTCTCCCCGCACCAAGCATCGCCCCCTGTTTCTAATTCAGATCAAGTCTTTCCCAGGGGGAGAGATAGGCAGGATTGTCCATGATTCCTCGCAGAGAGTGGGAACTGGACAGAAGTGGATAGAGGTAAGAAGGAGGGGTCAGGGGGCGCCTGGGTGGCTCAGTGGATTAAGCCGCTGCCTTCGGCTCAGGTCATGATCTCAGGGTCCTGGGATCGAGTCCCGCATCGGGCTCTCTGCTCAGCAGGGAGCTTGCTTCCCTCTCTCTCTCTCTCTCTCTGGCTGCCTCTCTGTCTGCTTGTGATTTCTCTCTGTCAAATAAATAAATCTTTAAAAAAAAAAAAAAGGAAGAAGGAGGGGTCAGGAAGGAGTTAACAGAGAGACTTCTCTTCTTGCTAAATTCCTCCTCCCCATTTACCTTCTTTAAAAAGAGAAGTGACACCCAAAGAGAAGGGGCTAGAAAAGGAAGGAAAACTGCTCTTGGCTCACCTCCTCCACCCTTGGCCTTCAGGTCTGCCTCCCAAGGCTCCTGTCAACACTATCTTGGCACCCCTGCCCCAGCTTGGCTCAGCCGTAGCACTGGGACTCTCCAGGCCACCCCAGGCCCAGGAATGGGAACCCTCACCAGAAGAATGGAGGCAGGGGAGATGTGCTTTCACAAGTTGTTGGTGAGAAAACTTGCTGCCAGGATGACAGTGAGGGGAGACCCAGACAGATGGTGGAAGGAAACAAAGAAAAAGGAAGGAAGGAAGGAGAGAAGGAGGAAGAGAGGGCAGATGGGTTGAAGAAAGAAAGAGAGAAGAGATGGAGAAAGGAGAGGCAAGCAGAGGGGCAAGGAAGGGGAGGAAGGATGGTGACCTCCCTCCCTGTCCCTCATGGGGAATTCTTCCCACAACCATGACAGGAGAGGATCTGAAAAGGCAGGGAGGGAGGGGGCGGGGCCACAGCATCATGGAGGCTCTATCTTCTTAGCTGAGGGAAGAGAAAAATAAAAGGCCAACTGACAGGTGCCTGGTCAGTTCTGGAGTCCCCAGAAGGAGTCACAGAAGACCTCTCTGAGGGGCCCCCACTGGTAACACCTCAGGGAAGCCAGCTGGGGAGTGGTTCTGGCACCTGGGGAGCACAAGCCAGGAGCTCCCATTGTTTGCACTTACACATTCCATTTGTATGAAGTTGAAAAACAGGCAGAGCTCATTTATGGTGACTGACGTCAGAAGTGTGGTTCCTTGAGGGAGTAATAGTCCCTGAGAAGGGGCCTGAGGGAATCTTCCTGGGCCAGCAGTGTTTTATATCTTGATATGTGTGTGTGTATACATGTGTAAAAATTTATGGGACTGTACACATGAGACATGTGCTTTATCAGATATTCTAGAAAACTCAAAAGCAAAATAAATCACTGTATTTTCATTTTTAAAGCTAATCTGTTTCATCAAAATTTCTAAGGTAAGAGCAATTCCAAAGTTTCCTGGATATTGTAAGAACCAGGAAGGTGGGACTCATCTCATAAAAGATACTTGAGGAACCCAGAAGCCTATAACGTAAGCAATGCCTGGGGAAGGGAAGAGAGAGCGCTGTTTCTCAAAGCACGGTCTGGTGCCAGTAGGAAGCACATCACCTGGGAGCTTCTCAGACGTGCAGTGTATTGGGTCCCAGTCCAGACTCTGCTGAAACACAACCTGCCTTTTAACAAGACTTCCAGGTGAATCTTAAGCTCCAAATGGAAAGTAAAAGCACTGATAGAAACAGCGGTAAGATTCACACTCTTTTTTTCTTTTTTAAGATTATTTATCTATTTATTTGACAGAGAGGAAGAGAAGAAGAGAGCAGGCACAAGCAGGGGCAGCGGCAGAGGGAGAGGGAGAAGTAGGCTCCCCATGGAACTGGGAACCCGACAATGTGAGGCTCGATCCCAGGATGCTGGGATCATGACCCAAGCCGAAGGCATGACGCCTAACCCGCTGAGCCACCCAGGCGCCCCTGTTTCACACACTTCTACTTTAACTTCCTAATTGTAAACTTCTTGAGGACAATGTGGAAGAGTGATGGAGAGCTACTTCCTAGCTGAGTCCCTTTGGGAAGTTACTAGATTCCCCTAAACTGCAGAATATAAAGTGAGAAGAAAGATAGTAGTAGTAGTACCTATTTTGTGGGTGTTGTGAAGATTAAATAAAATAATGTATGTAAAGTGCTTAGTATATTGCTAAATATAAAAGAATAAGAAATGTTAGCTGTTACCATCACCTTCATCCGTGGTGCATGAGGTGAAGGACATTCATTCATTTACTCAACAAATGTTTATTGTGTGCCTACTAAATGCCAGGTACTGTTTAAAGCACTAAGTAAGGATGCACCTCTGAACTAAATAGACTAAAACAAACCCTTCTTTACAAAAATTTTTTTAATCCTTGCCTTGTGGGGGCTTCTACTTTAGCATGAAAGGGGGTGATAGTGTAGCCGATGAGAATGTAAACAGAAGGAAATGGGCCATTCTTGGGAGATCTCCTAATTGAGTTGTAGGGTGTCAGGGATTGCCATGCACTGATTTTTCCTCCCAGATGGGCTGTGACCACTGTTGGTAAAAGAGGTATGCCACAATATTTCCAAACCTGCCCTGGAGACAGCCTACACCAGTGAAAGAGAAAATGTAGCACCTGCAAATCTCTGGCTTAAAACTCTTTTTAAGAAATACTTGTTCTTTTGATATTTGTGCTTCTATAAATAAATTGGGAAGAAACATCTCCTTTTGCACTTCGAACAAGGGAAAATTATGACAAGATGTCCTATGGGTCCAGGATTTTTCCTCCAGGGGAGATGATAGCAGAGGTCATAACCCTCCTCTCTTTGCTGGAACAGGTACCCAGGTGGGCACAATGACCTTGTGGTCATCCTCTGTCTAAATGAGCATCGGCCCTGGGGTTCTAGCCTCTCAAAGCCCTCCACTTTCAGCTGAGGGCTGATAGCAATGCAAATAGTACTTGAACATTTAGCATTTGATGTGAGAATAAAAGAAGACAAGCCCTCTCCCAGTTCACTGTTTCTTGGTGTTCTTCAGTTTTTGTCCTATTGTACTTAAAAAAAAAAAAAAAAAAAAAAAAACAGAGTTTATCCCAAAATAGAGTCATGTTGGATTTTGGAAGATCCTAAAAGAGAAGCTAGTGTGTTGCTTTGGGGAGGTCTGTATTTTTGTTTATGGTTTTTTGGGGGGAGGGGGAGTATTTTTCCTGTTCTTTCCCTTTCTTCCTCTTCTACTACATGAATCCATGCATAAAAAGCCACTGAAAACACCTGAACCTGTTCAGAAAATTATTCTGAGTCTCAGACCTTCATCGTCAGCCTTCTTGTTCTCCCTTCTCTTGTTGTTCCATTCATTGTTGGGTTGAATTGATCCTTGGTGACCCTCTTAACACAGCAGAGAGTAGTCAGGCTTGGAATGTAACTAATCCAGATGCATCCATGCTTTTGCCTAGTTGGAGAGCTAAGATTGTGGGCTTGAATTCAGGATTCAAGTAGCTCCCAGGGTCAGCATCTCTGAAGTATAGGGATTGATACCCTCAACCCAACTGGGTCAGCTTGGAGTTACCCACATACCCTGATACTATGATCTCTTCTTAGAAACCCAGTTCTGTAGATGTGTTTGCTTCCTTAGCCCCAAGCTGACCGACTCTTTTTTCTGGCTCCTCTTTCTGTCTGCTTGATGCTGCTCTGTCATGCTTTGCAATCAGGTCTTGCTGAATCGTGAAACCTAGTACTTCCTAGTATTTGATAACAGAAGTGAAATTAAGACTCTTGTCATAACATAATAGTTTTCATAGGAATTTTCGTTTTTAGGACATTTTCCTTAGTGTCACCAACATACAACAAGTAGCTGCCCTTTGTTAAAAGTTTATCAAGCTATATGTTGGGGCACCTGGGTGGCTCAGTGGGTTAAAGCCTCTGCCTTCGGCTCGTGTCATGGTCCCAGGGTCCTGGGATCAAGCCCCGCATCGGGTTCTCTGCTCAGCAGGGAACCTGCTTCCTCCTCTCTCTCTCTGCCTGCCTCTCTGCCTACTTGTGATCTCTGCTTGTCAAATAAATAAATAAAATCTTAAAAAAAAAAAAGCTATATGTTTATACGTTGTAGCTCAAACTTTTTGAACCATAGTACATTTAAGTAAGAGTAATGTCCCCAAGCACCGCCAAACAGTCTCATTTTTCTGGAGGAGAAAAAAGTAAGTGATAAACTATCGCCTTACAAGCATATATTGTAGATTTTATATACACATCTTCTCTAGTATTAGATTGTTTGTATGCCAAAGCCCAGTTTTAGAAAAAATTGTCAGCCACAAATACCATTGCCTCAAATATATTTGCAAGTGTTCTGATTGTCAAAAGTTCATAAATAACAGAAGTAAAAAAAATAACTCACTGAAGTAGCAATTGTTAAAAGTTTACTGTGTATCCACCAAAGAGACAGTTTGCAAACAGGGAGCATGCCAACCAAACTATGGACTGAGACTCTGGAATATATTGTACGAGATTGTTAATGAGAAAGCAATGATTGTTCATTCTTCACAGTGATTGGTTATAATATTAGAATTAGAATTAAAAGAAGATGAGGATTTTCTTAAATGATAGGGAATGGGCTAGTGGTTACCTCATATCAATTTTGAAAAACAGGTTTTTTTGTTTGTGATTTCTAGAAGCATAAGCAAGAAAAGACCCAGGTCAGGCTGGTCTTACAATGTAAGCTAAATTGAGCTTTGTTCGTATGACTAAACTAGTTTTCATCTGCTCAGGGAATTTTCAAGGCTGCTATCAGTTTATTTTTTATTTTAACATAATAAAACAGAATACAAATCAAACAAAATGTTTTAAAATAAAAAACAAACAAATTTATAATAATGAAGCTAAATTCACATTTTTTTGTTAAGGAGTCAGAATGGGAGCAATTGAAAATCCTGAGCAATGCAATAAAACACTGATGATACACCATTAAACAAGATGTCCCTTCAAACAGGCGTGGGAATTCCGACCATCATTCCCTGTGTGCAATTCGAGCTCTACAGCCCGTGCACCCCCAAGTGCCAACCAGAGACTCATCAGTATCCTACTGAATTAGCTGCTTTTCGTCAATTTTAGTATGCATTATATTTCACTTCCAAATAACTATAGTTGTCAACCATTAGTTTTTAGCAGGTTATTATGCTAGTAAGCATCTCTTAGCCCTACATAAAACGAAACTTGCTTGTCCTTAGGCACAAAGAAATACCTGGCAGATTTAGAGGAGTTTGAAGTTGCTCAAGAGGACCCTGCAATGAACCCCATTTTGAAAATTATGGTAAAAACCTAGAACATGCGAACAACTATTCCTTTAGGGCACACAATGCCCATTGGTCTTGGTTCTATTGGTAACTCTACCCTACATCCCCTACATCCTCCTCTCTTTCTTATCCTACTGTCTGCTTTGACCTTTGTCATTTCTTCTCTCTCCCCCAGAAGTTGGAGTCCCCCCAGACTTCCAAACTTATTGTTATTCCAAAATAAAAGTTGTCCAAACTCTAAACAACAGCCTCTTCAGCCAGGCCCATTTATGGTGGAAACTTCTATAGGACTCAGCTCTCTAGGAAAATTGTGACCATCCTGTCCCTAGCCCTCCTACCTCCCCCCAACATTACTAGCTCCTGTATATATAGGGCTCTGGTCCCCAAATATGCACAAGCCTAAGACTAGATTGTTCTGGATTCATTCCAAAACTTTTCAATTTTGGCTTGCAGACTTTCATTTTTATTTCTCTAATTATGAAACATATTCTAAAAATCTAGCAATGAAATGAAGGGTTTGTTATTTCATAAAATGCAGGAGCCATGTGTTACCTTTCTGTGAGAAAGTACTCATTTATCATCCAAACACTGTATAATAAAAGATGACAAAATGCTGATTAAAAAACAAACAAACTATAGCACACAGACAAATCAAATATGCCAACCCATATTCGTTCTTATTAAGCTGTAAGTGACCATGGGACGTGAGCATTCTCCTGATACCCAGAACAACAACCAAGTTCTGCTAAATCCATCATTCGGCCCACCTTTCACTCCTCCATTCATTCAACAACTATTTATGAAGCCAGTAAGTACTATTCTAGGTACTGCTGTGTCATCAGTGAACAAAAAGACAAAGTCAACATAGGATGGACAAAGGTATGATGTGTAATATCATACAAGAATCCACCAAGCAAGAATCCACCAAAAGAAAAACTACCATTTGTAGATTTGTCTCTGGAGTTAGGCCTCTGACTTGAAGCAAGACTTGTTTCCTCCCCTTGAAGGCTGATGCTATGAGACCTTGACCTTGACCCCTTCCCCTGTTTGCATTGTTGTCCTTGATGCTCAGGTTATTCTCACTACAGCGTGGAAACAAATAATGGTAACAATTACAACTCTAATAAAAATGTCCCTGCCAAGACAAATAGTGGGGCGCCTGGGTGGCTCAGTTAGTTAAGTGTCTACCTTCAGTTCAGGTCATGATTATGGGGCCCTGGGTTGGAGCCCCGCACGGGGCTCTCTGCTCAGGGAGTCTGCTTCTCCCTCTCCCTCTGACCCTTCCCCTGCCTTTGTGCACTCTCTCTCTCAAGTAAATAAATAAAAACTTTAAAAAATAAATAATAATAGCACAACATTTATTGAACAATTACTATATTTTAGACATTGAATTTTCACAACAATCCTAAGAGTTAGGTATTATTGTTGTTATTTTTGTTATTATTAATTTCTCCAACCTTACAAATGAGAAGAGAGGAAGGCACGGATTTGCCCACCACTCCAAGGCAAGGATCAAGTTCTTTGATTTGCTGAATGCCTCCTGGCTGCAATGGTGGAGTCCCGAACTCTGTGTTTGACTCCAGCTCCAAAAATTCCTCACCTTTCTCTTGGGTTCTTGGCACTGGTACCCTTTGCCTTTCTGCAGCCAGCTGTCAGCAAGCTCCTTCTCTGCTGATTACAACATCAACAAGCAATAGATATTAAATGTAAGTGTAGACTGCTGACTATTTTAATCAAATAGTGCATTCCCCAAATTAATCTGGCTCCTATTTAATGAGACACATAATTGTTATTGAATTGCTTGACAATTAGGTAAAGTTGTTCCAATAAATTCTGTAAGCAGTCCCTAAACAATTATCTTATGTGTTCTATTCTCATTTTTTTTAATTTTGCAAGACCTACCATTTCTTGATATGATTTGCTATTCTCCTTTTCTTCTTACACTTCCTCTTCTGTTTCTTCAGAGCATACTCACATGAAATAAAACATGATAAGCCTAGATTGTATTCCCAGTGTCCTAAATCCCACATTTTTCACGGATGAGCTCTGCCTGGTCTTCTCCTGCTACCCCACTCCTCCTTTCCCTGTCATCTCTGCCTGGATGATCTGGAAGCTGAAGGATTCAGACATAGCAAGAATCAGGGAAAGCTTGCCTTGAGAAGGCTGCAGACGTATTATATGCTAGAAAATTGGCATGACAGTGACCTCCAACACAGCTGTTGACAAAGTGGAGCTAAAAATGAACTCTGGGTTTCCTACATTTTAGATCTGAGAGTCTCAGAGCAAAAAAAGATTAGAGAAAACACTTTAGGAATAAGAAAAAGGGAGAGATTTTCCAGTTAAATATAGTAAATTGATTAATTTTTAAATATTCTCTTACTCTTCTTAACTGCAACAAATAAGTAGAAAAAGCCCCAAATTCACAAGGACAAAGAAAATGTGAGAGGATATGATACCTGATGAGCAACATTAATAATCTTTGGAGTTTGGAAACCAGATGGAAGAATGATACTAGATTTGAGAAAGCTGCCACCTAAGCACCTATGGATAGGGATACCAGGAGAAATTGAGCCAAGCCACCTCCAGAGAGCCCTCGAAAGGCTCTGAAGATGGTTCTCCTGGGAACCTTTAAGGTGGAAATGAAATATGTAATTGAAATTAGGGAGAGCAATGGATCATCTACACAGTGAGCAGGTAGACCTTTTCCACAAACCCAGAAAACTGGCCATCCTCTGCAATATATAGAGACCAAGGTCTCTGAGAAAATGGAAAGGAAGTATCTCCATACCAGAGAACCCCAGACATGGCAGAGAGCAGAACTGAAAACTGAAGAATCAATAAAATTTACCGATTAAAGAGCTGGACCATCAACCTATTCCCTTACTCTTTTCCCAGAATGCTGGTGTCTATGAGGCACATCCAGGTAGAAAATAGGTGAATTCTTCTCAGGAGAAGATGGCTTCAGGTGTGTGTTGGGGGAGGGGAACCCTACAACATTGATATTTGGGATTTTTACAGTAAAAACTTACCTGACATCTGATTACCATATAGCAAATCTCACTAGTATAAGTTGGTAAAAACTGCCCATTGTTCCAAAGCCTCCTGGAATATTAATAGAATCTAAATTATTAATTATTAAAGAATTCTAAGCTGTTTGAGGGAATATTCCAGGAAAAATACACAAAACTAGAGATACAAACAAATTGAAAAAGGACCTCAGTTGAAAGAGACCATAGAGAAAGGAGAAGAAAACATCAATGAAACCACAATTAATATCCTTAGAGAGATGAGAAACGAAACAGGAGCAGGATGCTATCCTTCAAAAAAAGAATTGGAGAGGTGCCTGGGTGGCTCAGTCTGTTGAGAATCCAACTTTTGATTTCTGCTCAGATCATGAGGGTTGTGAGATCAAGCTCTCCCCTCAAACCTCTACCTCCACAGGGCTTGGAGCTCAGCAGAGTCTGCCTGAGTTTCTCTCCCTCTGCCCTTCTCCCCATTGGAGCATGCATTCCCACGGGCATGTGCTCTCTCTCTCTCTCTCGCTCTCTCTCTCTCTTTCTCTCTCTCAAATAAATAAATAGAGGTGCCTGGGTGGCACAGTTGAGCTTCTCTCTTGGTTTCAGCTCAGGTCATGACCTCAGGGATGTGGGATACCAGACTCCCATGGAGTCTGCTTGGGGCTCTATCTCCCCCCCTCCCCCCTCAAATAAATAAATAAATCTTTTAAAAAATAAAGGGCCATGTCACCCCAGGATTTATTGGCACTTTTTTTTTTTTTTTGACTAGAGGAAAGATGTAGAATGAAATCAATAAAACTGATATCACAGAAGTCAGAATGGAGAAACAGAAAGAAATAAAACAAAACAGGATCTTGGGGACATCACTGATTTGCTTGATCAAGGTATCCCTGAAGCCCTGCCTCCCTGTGAATTCTGCGTTGTATGTGCCAGGTAGTTGCTCTTTGGCCATCTATGACCAACCCCCAGGAATTACTGGCCTTACTCCCACTGCTTTCTACTTGTTGAAATAGTCACAAGCCTGCCAAGGTTCAAGAGGTGGAAATGTAGAACCACCACTAACTCTGAGAAATGAAGTTAGTGAGTAGTGAACCCTGAGGCTCAAATACAGGCTTTCCTGATATAATGCTATTGTACACAAAATCATTCCTAATCTGTGAGCAGAACACCTATAAGAAGCCACAGAGCTAGTTCATGGAGTCCAGGAAACCATACCGGCACCAAGCATTTTCTGTAGATAATTGATAGGCCTTATATACATAATAAACGTACTATTATCTTTAAAGTGTAAGCACTACTCTTACGATTAATAACATACAAACTCTTAAAACTTTGGCTGAAGTCCTAGTAGTTTTTTGTATTTTGTATGTTTTGTATTAAGTATTTTCTTTCTTTCTTTTTTTTTTTTAGATTTTATTCATTTATTTGAGAGAAAAAGAGAGAGTACATGAGCATACATGAGCTGGGTGAGGGGAGGAGAAGCAGGGTCTCCACTGAGCAGAGAGCCTGATTTTGGGGCTTGATCTCAGGACTCCGGGATTATGACCTGAGCCAAAGCAGACCTTCAACTGACTGAGCCAGACAGGCACCCCTGTATTATGTATGTTCTTAATCATGGACTCTAAAAGAACAACCAATGTGTATAGGAAATATTTTTATGCCTAAAAGGGGTGGCCATATCCTCCAAATTGAAAAGTACTGTCTTCACAGTCTATCATAAATCACAGAGAATCTCTGAAGAAATTGTTAGAACGGAATCACATTGCCTCCCAGATCCCCAGGCACATCTTAGGAAGCTCGATGCCCAGACTTGTTATAAGCAGCCGCTCTGAACTATATGCCCGCCACCCTTGCTCCCTGTCGACCTAGTCATAACTGATTGGCCCAGGCAAGTACAGCTGACCAAATCAATTTCTGAGTTGGCCAATGATCTATGGGGTAGACTGGCACAAAAAGTCCTGACAGCTGAGGGCAAACTGAGCTAGTCAGACTCATCCTATTAAGCATTTTAATTTACACAACCAGACACACAGCCCGTGAGACAGCTAGAGGCAAGAACAGACACTAGTAAGTCAAAGTAATGAGGGAGCATAGTAAAAGTTAAGTAGAAGCTATGAATTAGAGAAAAGACAGAGGATGAGGAAGCTAATTGGAAGCAGGAGGAGAAGCAAATGGAAAGGGGCTCTGTGAACACAGCTGAGTGGTATTAACAAGGGAGCTGGAAGGCAGCCCAGGAGGGATTCTTCCTGAGAGCTGCCTATCGGAATCCCTCTGGGGAGATGCTTCCTCATGGAAATGCTTGGGTCCATCCCGATCTATGGAATACAAATCTCTGGAGCACTGAGACGCTGAAAAACTACAGAAGCTATTCTGCCTTAGGAGTCCCTCATCTCCAGAAACCCCCACCATGGCTCACTTCACTCTCTTGGATTTCAGTGAATAATTTTATCGTCCTAATTGTTCAGTATAAATCCTGATAGTTAATCCCTGTTAACTAGCTAAGTTTGTCCCCATTACTTCTCACCAAAAAAAATATGTCTCACTAAAACACTCACTAAATTCTCCCTGATTCTCACGAAAAGAAAAAGAGACCTATGCGGGGGACGGGGGGGGGGGGATTTTTCTTCTTCTTCTTTTTTTTTTAGAGAAACCTTTTTTTTTGAGGCTGTAGACTTAAACAAAAACCACAAGAAAGGGGTTGTCATATGGACTCATCTTCAGGAAAAATATGGTCCTTTTTGATATCTCATCAAAAAAAGTCTTCTGAGGAGTGTTTTCTTTGAAGAGTTATTTATATCCTTTGTTAAGAAAGGGGAAACTCTAAGACTATTTGATTATAAATAAATTAAAGATACATGTCTCTCTCTTGACTTTGTCTAGATATATGAAGCAATAAATTAATGAGTCCAATACCACATGCCACACAATAAAGTGAGCTTCTTCCTTTCCCATCACATATGTTTGTATTTTGTCTGTCAGTCCATAGGCTTTTCTCTTCTTATTGTCTGGAACCAGAGGAAGCAGCTCAGACCCCAGGGAAATCTTGGATGTTGCTGTTCAATTACGACAAATTCCTCAAGTCAACCGTTCTGTGACGTATTTTCAAACCATCTCTCCAGGACACAAGGGGTGCTTGGATTTCTTACAATGGGAAATTAAGGAAATTTGAGTATGCAAAAGTGGTTATTTTCATCACTTCTTCAATTAACAGACACTCTCTGTAAAGATGATAAACTATAATTATAGATTGTTTTCTACAATCATGATATACAAAATAACACGCTTAGGGAACTTACAAGTTAAAGTCACTTCATAATTAAAGTCACATTATTTTATATAAGATTTTTTTAGAGTTCTTTATAATTCACCATTTTTAAGACATACACTTAGAATTGTTTCCTCTGTCTTGAATTCAGAATAATGCCCCAACCTTCTTTTCTAGCCTCATTCACAATATTCCTTTCCTTCCTCACCTTAAGCTACTTGCCTTTCTTTCCCTTTGTAACCACTCCACCAGGAAAGACCTTCTCAATCATTCTGCTGCTTTAAGACAAACTTCACTTCATCCCAGTCTCCCCCTGGAACAATTCATCATTAGTATGCTTGTCTCCTGTAATCATCTACCCAAAGCTGCTTCTATATTTTATCTATATTTTGCAAATCATTTGCTTCTCTTTGAAGACTAGAATCAAATTTTACTTATTCTTATTTTGCTTTGCTTTAATAATCCCTAATGCCTAGCATAGTGACTTGGAAAAAGTAGATGCTATACATTTTTGTTGCATGAAGAAACGCTCGTATACAGCTGTTCATAATTTCCAACCCCCACCCACCTATAGCCAATGACACCCATTACTGAGACAACTGGAATGTAGTTTATGATTAAGAAAGATTATTTTCACCGTGAAACTGGCTTAAAGAAATCAAATTAATTGTTTTTAACTTTTAAGGCCATGATCCAAGTAAGAGAGAACTATCCAAATATGAAGTCATTACAAAGGAACTGACCATCTCAAATCTATAGGAAAACATGTAAAACTATCACGGATCTCAGCAGCAGATAAGAATGCTATGGTGTCAATATTCTCAAAATGACTAAACAATCATACAGATATATCTTTTCTGGGAAATGTACCAAATTCTCCATCATTATCGTTTGCAACTTTGAAACTTCATTTGATATAGACCAAGAAGATGCTGAACAAAAGGACAGATTGAGTGACTAGCTCAACTCACTTATGCAGATTTTTTAAGCAAGTCTTTAATTCTGTGAGGGCAGCCTCCTCTCCACAAACCTCTGTTGGGCCAGAGTTTCCCCAATTGCTTTCCTCTGAGGCTTGCTTCAGTTTCTTACCCTAGGCTCTTACAAATCCTGTAGATTATAGGTCTTTTCCAAGTGCCTGGTAATAAAAATGTCAAGTTAATGATCATCATAAAGGCAGAATTATGGTTATCTGTACATACCAAAATTGAGATGAAATCAATCTTGAACCATAATTCTCAAGCCTGTTTATTTTTTTAACTTTTTAAAAAAGATTTTATTTATTTGTCAGAGAGAGTACAAGCAGGGGGATGGCAGGCAGAGCAGGCAGAGGGAGAAGCAAGCTCCCTGATGAGCAAGGAGATGGATGCAGGACTCGAGCCCAGGACCTTGGGATCATGACCCGAGCCAAAGGCAGATGCTCAACCCGCTGAGCCACTCAGGCACCCCTCTGAAGCCTGTTTATACTCCTGAACCTCCCCCAAGTTCCAGAACCAAATCCTCACTTGCTTACTATACACATTCCCACACTACCCACTTCAAGTTCCCCAAGCCCATATGAAACTCTAAGACCTGTTCCATCCAATTTCTGTCTCTGGTAACAAATTATTCTCAGTCACTGATCCCCCATCTGATGTGGCTTTTAGCCAAACCTTCTCCTTTATCTTTTATTTTCTGCCATGCAGTTCAAGAATTCATCCTTCAGAAGGTCACTTGTATTTGTAGTGAACTTATGTTCCTCCTGTATACCCAGCATCCTTTTTTTTCCCCCCCAGGGAACTACCCCTCTCCTACTTGAGGTGAGGTTGTAAAGCATAGCACCTACCACATCCTCACTTGAAAACAAACTTGTGATCTAGGCTTGTCAAGTCATCCATCGTACCTTATTCCTATGGCAAATGTTATTGTTCAAAGGGGTAGGTTTATGCTGCAGGTGGGGCCAGAGCTCCTTTTCCAGAATTCATAGTTAGGCATAACAAATTCTCTTTCTACTAGGGATGGTAATCTAGAAGTATGTGAATTTGCAACTCAAGCAGGCATCCTCCTGGCTATATGCAGAAACCTATTTAAAGTAGAAATGGGAGCACCTGGGTGGCTCGGATGGTTAAGCATCTGCCTTCGGCTCAGGTCATGATCCCAGGGTCCTGGGATAGAGCCCCACATCACTCTCCCTGTTCAGCAGAGAGTCCGCTTCTTCCTTTCCTTCTGCTACTCCCCCTGCTTCTGGTCTCTCGCTCTCTTTGTCAAATAAATAGATAAAATCTTTAAAAAGAATTAATAAAGTCGAAAGAGAATGAGACCAAACCAAAGAAGGCATCAGTACCTATACAAAAAGCCAGAGAGTTTGATATTGTTTGAAACCCTAGGGCCAGCCATGCCTGAAGTTCATCCCATCCTGGTACTTGCTGGTTAGATGATTCTGACTTGCCCATTTCTAGCTAGGTGAACTTGGGCAAGCTATTTAACGTCTCTGTGTAACTCTTGCCTCATCTATAGAATGGGAGATAATATTAATACCTATCTTACAGGATTGGATGAGGATCAGCACAGCAAATGCTCAATAAATATTAACAATGACTATGAGGTACTGGTGAATACTACTGCTGTTTAATCTAGTTGGAACTGGGGTCTTGTCACAATTGAAAGTGCATTGATGAGAGTTTCAGCTTCTTTAAAAACGCACTTGGGAGTCCATCTTCCCTCTGCTTTTCCATGATCCCCACCCCCATGGATTCCGAGCAGTGTTTTAGCTGGCTTGTCTGACAGCATCTTTGCTCTCCAAAATCTTCCCTAGTCACCAGGGCCAGAGTCACCTTCACAAAACATCACTTTCATCAAGCAGCTTCCCTGCTCCAATTTCTGTTCACACTCCTCTCCACGGTTTCCCAGGTTCTACCTTACTTATCCAACCTGAATCACCTCTCTCCCTAACAGTCTAGTCAATCTGATATCTGACCTTTCACAAGAGCGAGACTTGCTGATCCGTGTTCCCTTGCTTTACCTTGCCGGAGCCTTCACCCTTGTCCATCCCATCTTTCTCGTCGATGAATAATCAACTGCAATCATGCAGATCCTAACTCTTCTAGGATACCTTTTCCAACTCGAATGGTTTTCACCGATTTTACCTTCCTTGAGATTCTGTATCATTTTTGATTCTGTACCAGAGGCTTCAACAGGCTTTTATAGACATTTCTGTAGTGTTTCAGGTGGACCCAACTAATCTCATTAGAGAGTGAAATTTTTAGGTTTTCTTTCTTTTGGCATGTCCCCTAACTCAGTGGTAAGCACATAACAGACACTAAATAATTTGTTACAGGGCCCAATCATAACACATCCCTACTTCAAAAATTCTGTAGTTTTAAGGAAATTTTTCTTCAAATTATGATAACTTTTATTGCAGTTATCTAAACTCAACACAAAAACTTCTAAGAGGCTCATAAATCTTAAGTGACCAAATAAGGCAATCAGACAGTTTTAACATAGTTACATATTTTTATTACATAAACATTACAATATTCCTGTGAGAGCTGGTCTTCAGTTTTGCCTCTTGCTTTTATGGAATGTCAAATGTCTGTAGAAATTGTCTAAGAAGGATTTATGAAACACCCTTGTACCCCCACCAAAAAAGCCTCAATGCCAACATTTTTCCAATCAGATTCCTGAGAAAAAATAATGGGTTTTGTTTATTTTACAGTGTAATGCATAAATTTTCTTTCAAGGTATAAAAAAGGACAGACCTTTAAAATAAGAGTCTCCTTTTGTTTACAAAGTCCTATAAAAATACATTAAGTATGCTCATGTTTGTCCTTTCACTTAATTTTCCAGTTTACTGGAAACAAAAAATAACAATAAGCAAAGATATGCAAAACCACGTTAATCCTGTAGCAATATAATGTCTACATCATCATGAACACCTTGCAAAAGTAGCTCTCCTGGGTACGTAACAATCTTTCTTCGTTTTGCAGCTTTGAGAGTTCCCACCAGTGCTTCAAAGAGGTTGGCACATTTGTCGTCTCGGAAGAGGACCCCAAATTTCACACTTAACTTCCCATCAGCATCTAATTTGAGCAAATACAATGTTAGCCAATGCAAAGTCTTACCCCATATACGGCAGATTTACTTAATCAAAAAACATCTAACTATGTGTAAACCAAGATGACAATTTTACAGTTCACACTCATAAATTCAATGCCATCTCTTGCCAGATGCAAAAGTGAAGAAATAAATACAACGTATTTGCACACCTCCTAGCCTTAGGATCATCTGGACAAAGACTAGAAGAACCAAAACTGACTTACAAAAAGTGAATGTGTTACAGTGTTACTACTGTGGACCAATTTCCCTCTGTTTACATTTTGATTAAAAAAAAAAAAAGATTTACTTATTTATTGGAGTGAAAGAGTGTGTGTGTCCATGTACTATGCGCATGCGAGCGCATGAGTTAGGGGAGAGGGAGACAGAGACCCCTTCAGCAGGCTCCCCACTGAGAGCAGAGGCCAAAGAAGTGCGCCTTGATCCCAGGACCCTGAGATTATGTCCTGAGCTGAAACCAAGAGTCAGACACTTAACTGACTGAGCCATCCAGGTGCCCCTACATGTTTAATTGTGGTGTTGCTGAATCAATTAAAAAAGAGAGAGAGAAAGTTTGGGTCAGGAGCAGCATTTCTCTAAGTGTATTCTAAACACACTCAGAGACCCAGGGTAGGACTGGTGACCTTAAAAATGAAGATATCTGTATTTACCAGATCTCTAGATTATCCAGTTTGGAGACCAGTTTTTAATATAGATGTTAAAAATTAAGGTAAACCCTAAAAAGAAATGAACCATCAAGCCATGAAAAGATATGGTGGAACCTTAAATATGTACTACTAATAGAAAGAAGGCAATCTGAAAAGGTTATATGCTGTATGATTCCAACTATAGGACATTCTGGGAAAAGCAAAACTATGAAAAAAGACAAAACTAAATAAAAAGATCAGCAGATTTCAGGGGTTGGGGCAGGGGAGAGATGAACAGGCAGAGCACAGAGGATTTTTAGATCAGTGAGTATACTCGGTATACTATAATGATGGACACATGTCATAAACATTGATCTAAACCCATAGAACATACAACATTAAGAGTGAACCATAAACTATGAACTGTAGTTGATGATATATACATGTAGATGATCAATTATAACCAATGTGGAATTCTGCTGGGGGGTGTTGATAATGGGGGAGGCTATGCATGTGTGGAAATAGCAGGAATACAGGAAATCTCTGTACTTTCCTCTCAATCTTATTGTATTCTGAAACAGCTCTAAAAAAAAAAGTCTTTTTTTAAAAAAATGAAATAAATGAAAGGTGAATCTTTGATTAAAAATCCATCAACTGGAAACCTGTAGATAAGAATACTATGAAACACTTCCCTGTTGTTGGTTGATTCCCTTGATCTACCTGGCTAACCTTCTGACTCCCTTCCTTCAGCATCGCTCCACATTCTCCCCTCCAATAGCTGTGCCCGCTCCCAAGGACATGGCCATCCAGTGAGTGGGACTGTTCCTTGGCCAGGGCTTCTTGAGTTCCCATGATCCCCTGCTAGAACTTCTAACCTGAGACTTAGTGTGCTCCGACTATGCTGGGCACTGGAGGCAAGTAGAGGAAGTAGAGAATCACTTTCTAGCTTTCAAAGAAATGGCTTCAGTTCCCACGGGGAAATAAGAAATACACACATAATAAGTAAAGAAACAGGACAAAGGAGTATGTGACTGGATGTCCAGTAAGTAGCCAACATAGGACATCCTGCAGTTTGGAGAAGGGCAGGAGGACTCTGGGCTAGAACGGGAAGGGAAGACTTCCTGAAGGAGGCAGCACCGGTGCTGGCTTTGAAGGGGAGTGAAACATGGAGCTTTTCATTTTTAAAAAAAGATTTATTTTAATTTGAGAGAGAGAGTTGGGGGGGGGGGCGCCTAGGGAAAGAATCTTCAAGCAGATTCCCTGCTGAGTACGGAGGCAGAAATGGGGCTTGATCCCACGAGCCATGAGATCATGACCTGAGCGGAAACCAAGAGCTGGATGCTCAAGAGACTGAGCCACCCAGACACCCCCAGGTTACATTTTTTAAAGGCAGAAACCTGGATGTAATCTTGGGAGCTCTGCCCACTCACTCCTCAATCTCATAAGTGATTCTACTTCCTTTGTATCTTCTGTTGCTCTAGCCTCTTCTCCATGGACGATTAATTTCTTGGTTCAGGCCAGAATTGATTCTCATGCAGATAACTGCAAGACTTCCTCTCCAGCCTCCCTTTCTGCATTTTTGTCCCCAATACATCCTCCATATTGGTGCAGAATACAATCTGTGAAAGAAACCTTTAAGATGCAAATCTGTTTGATGCTCATTTTTTTTTTTTTTAATAAACTCTACCCCCACGGTGGAGCTTGAACTCAAAACCCTCAGATCAAGAGTCACATGCTCCACACACTAAGCCAGCCACGTACCCCTGATGGATACTCTCCTACTCTAATCTTTCAGGGGCTCCCTACCACCTTCAAATGCCTTTGGCGTTCCAGATAAGACCCTTCATCCTTGACCCTTGCACTCTTTCTTGCCTGGTCTCCTGCCATATCGCTCTATGCACCTCTTGATCCAGTCAAAAATCAATGACTTGCTAGTACCCAAGGTGACATGATAGATCCTGCCCTGGCAGTTTTGCCCATGTGGAGCCCTCTGCCCAGCATCCCAGAGCCCTTTCTCCAGCTAGGTCTTTTTTATCAAGAATGGGCTCAAATGTCACTTCTTCTGAGGGGTACTCTGTGATTACCTCAGTCATGTCAGTAACTTCTTATACGACTAAGCATATATCAAAGCACTCACCAGCAATTATAGTAATAAGAGCTAATATGTATTGATATGTATTGAGTCCTTACTCTGCTCCTAGAACTAGTCAATGCATTTTATAGTAATTAAAACTCCCTTACTCCTTATTTCATGGAAGGCAAGGAAATTCATTGCAAGAAGCACCATTATTTCATGTTCCACTTAAACTGCCAATTTAACTACAGCACAACATGGATTATAAGATGCATTCTTATTTTAGAGATGTTAAAGTTTGGGGTAAAAAGTGTCTTTGAATCATTGAACTAGAATATTATTAGCCAAATAAGGAAACCAAGGCATAAAAATGGTTACTGATATGCCCAAGGTCACACGGTAAGTGGTAGGGGAGCTGGGATTCATTCCCAGAGAATCTGACTCCAGAGCCCATGCTCCTAACCAGTTCCCCATACGTGCTTCCAGCTCATTTGTCTGTCTTCCCGCTACCTAGAGAGGCCCAAAGGGGCTGAGATGGAATTTTGTTTATTTTCACATGGCCAGCACTTGAGCACAAAAACAGCACTCAAGAAATATTTGTTCAATGAAAGAATTTAAATCTCCAAATAATCTTTATCCACTTAACTTTTTTCCAGTGGATGAAAAATGAAAGACTTTAAACAATTTCATTTTAAAAGAAATAGATAAATAGGTTAACTAACTAGAATTAAAGTAAAAATCTAGAGAAAAAGAAAAAGAAATAAATAAAACTAAATTTGTCCATTTCCAGATTCACCTAATACATTATATTTAGTCTAAAAATGATTCTCCTAAATGCTAATTTAGTCAAAATTATCCCAGACACAACTTACATAATTAACCATAACCTGTTCAGAGATAACTTATCTCCATAGATGCTTTCCAGCTCAAGAAGTCATTCATTTCCAGGAACAGGTAAATAAGGGAGGCTTAGGGAAGCTGCAAAGTTCAAAACATTTCATCCTTACAGAAATGTGATAATTACCGTGTAGTCTTCTAGTTTGTAAAGCTGCTAATTTTAAATGCAGGTTCAGCCTGCCCTACTAGAATAATAACTGTTCTAGGGTAAAGGTCAGAATTTTAAATGCAATTGAAGCTGACCAATAAACACTTGGCTAACATGGAGACAGATGGAGGAGAGAAGAAAATCCTACAAATCACTCAAAAATATATCCATAATATCTTTAATAATCTAAACACTAGTACTCCCAAGAGCAACATGACCTCACAGAGGTGGAAAGCTGGAAAAGTAGAAATGAGGAACACGGGTTTCTTTCACTATTGAAAATAAGTTTCACAGGGCACTTGGGTGGCCCTGTCAGTAGGGTGTCTGCCTCTGGCTCAGGTCATGATCCCAGGGTCCAGGGATCAAGTCCTGCATCAGGCTCTCTGCTCAGTGGGGAGTCTGCTTCTCCCTCTCCCTCTCCCTATCTCTCTACCTCTCCCTGCTGTGCTCGTGCTCTCCCTCTTTCTCTCTCTCTCTCTTTCAAATACATAAAATCTTAAAAAAAAAAAAAAAAAGAAAAGAAAAAGAAAAGATTTGCAACAACAATGGAGAATTAGTACAGAGGACATTTGATACGAATTGTTCAATGGAATTTTCCAAGTTGGTCTTCTTTCAAGTGATTTGTGATTCAAAAGCAGACTGAGTTATAAGTGAGAAAATTCACAAGCTATAATGAAAAAACAACTCTAACAAGGTACTTTTTAAAGCTGTTTTTCACTTAAAATGATATAATTTTATTTAATTTTTTATATGATGTAATTTTAAAACTTTGAGTTCCATTATCTTAGTTGTTGCTGAATATGTCTATTGCTCTTACAATTTTCAGAATTTTCCTTCACTCCAGTATATCTTATCTGATATGCACAAATACCTAAAACTACAAACATAATAGTTACTTTAATTACAACTTAGTGCCAATTTCACATGGCACTAATTTCAAGGTAGCTGCTTCTATGTTGCTGAAGACGAAGCTGATTAAAAAAACAAATGTAGAATGAAACTGGACCAGATTCTTACAACATGCCTAAAATAAATTCAAAATGGATGAAAGACCTAAATATGAGACAGGAAACCATCAAAATCCTAGAGGAGAACACAGGCAATATACTTCTTGACTTCGGCCATACAAGTTCTTACTGTGTGCCTCTCAGTTGAGTGTCTGACTCGTGATTTTGTTGTAGGTCATGATCTCAGGGTCATGGGTCAAGTCCGAATCCAGCTCTGTGCTCAGTGGGAAGTTGGCTTGAGATTTTCTCCCTCTTCTTCTTCTTCTGCCCCGCCCCCAGCTTATAAGCTCTCTCTCTCCCCTCTCTCTAAAATAAATCAGAGACACCTGGGTGGCTCAGTCAGTTAAGCACCTGCCTTTAGCTCAGGTCATGATCCCAGAGTCCTGGAATTGAGTGGAGAGCCTGCTTCTCCCTCTTCCTCTGCCTGCTGCTCTGCCTATTTGTGCACGCTCTCTCGCTCTCTCGCTCTCTCTCTGTGTCAAATAAACAAATAAAGTCTTAAAAAAAAATCTTTAAAAAAAAACTATGTAAAGGGTTCTTTTAGTTACATGTACATAAATATCTGGTTATACAAAACTCAAGAATTTGGAGAAAATAAAGACAATTTAGTATAATCTGTATCTGAGTCCTTAGTAATTTGGAAGTTCGTAAGACAGTGGCAAGATAAAGCAGAAAATAAACATTTGCCTTTGGTGCAGGTCATGATTCCAAAGTCCTGGGATCAAGCCCTATGTTGGGCTCCCTGCACAGCAGAGAGCCTGCTTCTTCCTTTCCCTTTGCCTGCCATTCTGTCTACTTGTGCTTTTTCTCCATCTCTCTTCCAAATAACGAAACAAATAATCTAAAAAAAAAAAATAGAAAATAAAAAAAGATAGAGCAAAAAAAATAAATTTTAATAGTGTGACATAAAAATTTGAACACAAGGGGTGCCTGGGTGGCTCAGTGGGTTAAGCCTCTGCCTTTAGCTCAGGTCATGATCTCAGGGTCCTGGGATCGAGTCCCACATCGGGCTTTCTGCTCAGCGGGAAGTCTGCTTCCCTTCCTCTCTCTCTGCCTGCCTCTCTGCCTACTTGTGATCTGTCTGTCAAATAAATAAATAAAATCTTTAAAAAAAAAAAATTTGAACACAATTCAATCGCCAGATTTCAATGCAGCCAGACTAAAGAAGCATAGCAATTTTCTTTCCATTCAAGGGTTGATGGAATATCTCAACCATTCCTTGCATCAGAATCACAATACCCCAAAGGCTTTGTCTCCAGAAATCCCTCCCCAGCTGAGGGCAGAGCTGTGGTAACTATGTCATGAGGTCCTGGGTGACCCCTTCATAGGCTTCTACCAAAAAATCTGTTCCTACCTGCTCTGAGATAAACTCAGAATACCGTGGCTGTGTTAGAATACTTACTTTTTGAACCCAGACGATGAATTTCCTCCACTAAGAGATTAATTTCGTGATCCACATTCATTGTGGCCTAAGGGAGAAAAAAAATGCTATATTATTACCATTTCTATATCCCATTAAGCACATCTTGCTAAATTCAAGGGCCATTTCTTTCTTTCTTTTTTCTTTTTCTTAAGATTTTATTTATTTATTTGACAGAGAGACAGAGTGAGAGAGAACAAGCAGGGAGAGAGGCAGAGGGAGAGGGAGAAGCAGGCTCCCCACTGAGCAGGGAGCCTGACACAGGGCTCGATCCCAGGACCCTGAAATCATGACCTGAGCCAAAGGCAGCCACTTAACCAATTGAGCCACCCACGTACCCCCCCATGTTGCATTTGTCATTGTTAATTTACCACATCCCTCTTCCTAAAAATACTTTTGTGATGTACAGGACACCAGAACACCTCCATTTCCAATTCTGTCTTTATAATTGCCCCTTTGTGCTGACCCTACTCTTATTCTACACAGGATACTTAGGAGAAGGCAGCACCCACTACTAACCTCTGAGCCCATCCTCAGGATGCTCTGCTCTGCACCCAAAACTCACTGTCCAGAAGCAGAGAAAGACCTAGAATGAATAATGGCAATGTGACAGCATCCTCTGAGTGGTGGATCCAAGGCGTTATGGGAGCATAAAGGAGGAAGCCACTGAAGATTTTGTAGAGGTCAAGTGGACAAGTAGACAGTTGGAGACAAGTGGACAGGTAGAGTTGGCAAAGAGTGCTCTATGAGCGGGGAAGACTGCATGCAAAAGCACAAAAGCAAGGGAGAAAAATCACAGCACACCTGAGGCAACTAGCTAGAAGCTGGAGTACCAACTTTCCCAGAGCCTGCGGTCTGGTGGGGAAAGAAGACCAATACAGGGCAACCTGAATTCTGTCAGGTTAGCACCATGATGCCCATGGGTCACACACAGGGGAGGGCATCCTTCCCTGGGCAGTGCCCAGTACAGCCTGACTGCAGTGGAGAGAGCTAGGGGTAAGGACCAGTCATCTCCAATGGGGAGGAGTCCAGGACTAACAGGAGCTATGAGACCTACCTTGGTTCTCTAGGTCCTCTCCAGCCTGGGTTCCGCACACTGTCGTAGCCGCCTCCACCCTACTCCCTTGAGCTCAGAGCTGCAGCTCCATGGACTTTCTTTTTGTTCCTCAAACACCCCAGGCTCTCCTACCTCCAACCTTCACACATCCTGAGTTTTTGACCCAGGTTAGTGCTATTCCTCTTTCTTGCATCTAACTCCCACACATCCAGTTCCAACTTAGATGCGACTTCCTCCAGGAAGCCTGCCCTGAAACCCTGGGGGAGGAGCCCTCCCCCATACCACTGTGCACTCTCTCCATTGCACTTGGCTGGAACTACCAGTTTCTCGGCTTTCACCATGAGATGGTAAAGACCTTCGACGCAGGAATCTGACTATAATGTTTACTGCTGGGTGACATCTGGCACCAAGAGCACAGGCTCAATAAATACTGGTTTCAGGGACACCTGGGTGTCTCAGTGGATTAAAGCCTCTGCCTTGGCTCAGATCATGATCCCAGAGTCCTGGGATCAAGCCCCACATCCGGCTTTCTGCTCAGTGGGGAGCCTGCTTCTCTCCCCCCACCCCACCCCACCCCACCCCGCCTCTGCCTGCCTCTCTGCCTACTTGTGATCTCTGTCTGTCAAATAAATAAATAAAATCTTTAAAAAAAAATACTGGTTTCAAGCTGAAAGGGCAAGAGCATGGAGGGGGATGAAACTCTGTCTGTGGAAACTGTCACCACAAAGTTGCTGATTTGGAGCAAGAGTGTTCAGAGACAGAAAAGGGAGGTAACGGGGCAAACACCTACAGAAAGGAAGGGGGAGCAAGAAATAGGGAAAGAGCAGGTGGATGTGGAGGAGAGAATGCCAGCCACACAGGGTCAAAGAAGTAAAGGCGGTAGAGAGTTTCCTTATAAAGGCAGTAACTCAGGGAAAATGGAACAGGAGAGTCAGAAAGTATGAGCGACTGACAGAAGAATATGCGTCAATTTGGGTCTGTTTCCCAAACAAATAAGGGACTAAAAAAGTGGGGTTGTATGAATTGTTTACTTTCGAGTGATGATTTGGAAGAAACAATTGTATCCAGACAGATTGTAACTAATTCCCAGTAACCTTGAAAAAGAAGAATGAAATCCAAGTTTATGTGATACTGACCGGTACCCCAGGTTTTCCATCAGTTCCTAATTGAAAGCACCCTTACTATCTGCTATGTTATTTGTGCAAATATTATAATTTAAGAAGTGTTTATTGTGGCAATAGCTCTTTCTGCCTATGGGTCCTATTTCCGTGCTTTAATAAAACTACCTTTTCCACCAAAAAAAAAAAAAAATCTTTATTACAGTAAGATGCAAAATCTTGGGTCAATGCATCTACATAAAAATCAGTATCAAAAATTAGTTTCCAAATATTGAGAGCTTTGTGTTGGTCAAATTACATCCATAACATTATATTCAATTTGAGATAATTTGAGAGATGCTAAAAAGTTAAAATATAATCAGAAGGCACAACAGAAAGATAAATCATGAAAATAATAGTAGAAAAAAAACCCTATAGATGTTAGTGTGATGGACAGGTGACATTTTTACTTACCTAGCTCCATTCCCCACTCTGGCTCAAGAAGTCTAATTTTTGTTTGGGTCCAGTCTTTTCCTTCCTGTTCTAAACCAATGGATTTCAGTAGAGCCTCACCCTAAATTCCAGGAGTAGGTCAGAGCCAGAATAATTGATTTGGGGCATAAGGTCTGTGATCCCATCCTAAACAACGAGGTTCAACCCTCAGACTTTGCCAGATCAGTAAAACAACATTTTCCTATTAGGTTCTAAGATGTCAGTTTAGAGTTCCTAATGTAAACTATGACCATGTGAAAAGAGCCTTTCAGGAATGAAGTTAACACTAAGAAAAGCCCAGCCATGTTACAATGATTGTGTCTATATACGACCCTGGCCTTTCCGGTTGCATGAACCAATCAGTCTTTTCTGGTTTTGCTTGTGCTGGTTTGATTGAGTTTCTGTTTCCTCTACTCTAAGGAATCTTGAGCCATAAAGTCAGTCTAGAGAGGACCTGCAACTATTTTCTTTAAATTAAAGCTTCTTTTATGTATTTATGTGGTAGCATTGTTTCATGCTGCTGTATCAGGTAGGATAGATAGATGTAATAGACAGATTTGGGAGCCATATAAGAAAGGAATTTCCTAACAATCAAAACTGTCTAGGAATGAATAAAGTTTGTAGCTGTTACTGACAACACTGATGCAAGTAGTATAGATCTGTGAGGGCCAGTGAGGAAATTAGCCTAAATGGAAGGGAGAATGAAATGTCCAAGGGGATTATGGTCCTCTCCAATTCTCAGGTTTTCTGTTATTCTCCAACTCTGAACATTTATCTCTTTAAAACTGCCTCCCCCAAATCAGCAGCACACTTCAGACCTAGCTCTCCTTTAATAATGACACTCAAAGAGGAAACGCCACTATTAAGTAGTGTGAAAACCTGCATAATATTAAGCAGATATAGGCAGATCCAATTTAAAGAAAGAAGGCAACCAGCATCTTTATAATTAGTTACACACAAGACTCCTTATCTGTGTTAATCCTAAGAAACCTTGCAAAGTATGCATTATTTAAATACATTTTACAGGGGACACTGGGTGGCTCAGTTGGTTAAGCATCTGCCTTTGGCTCGGGTCATGATCCCAAGATCCTGGGATTGAGTCCCACATTGGGCTCCCTGCTCAGCAAGGAGTCTGCTTCTCCCTCAGCTCCCCTACCTCTGCACCAGCACCCACTCCCACCTGCACTCTCTCAAATGTATAAATAAAAATCTTAAAAGGGGGAGTCATCTGGGTGCCTCATTGGGTTAAGCATCTGCCCTCAGCTCAGGTCATGATCCCAGGGTCCTGGCATGAAGCCCCTGGCATCTTCTCCCTCTCCCTCTGCTGCTCCCCTCACTTATGCTCTCCCTCTCTGCCAAATAAATAAATAAAATATTTAAAATAAAATATTTTAAAACACCCATTTATGGATAATGAAACTGGGTCAGAGAACTCACAATTAAATGCTGTTTTACATCATTCTATTTTTTTCTTTTCCTCTTCCTCATCTTCTTCCCAGTCATTATGCAAAGTGTGCTAAATATAATAGTGAGTTGTGTTTGTATGGAATATTACATGCTAAGTACACACCAAGGCAGAACAGTTACAAAGCAAGAAAGGCTCCCAGCCCAGACCCATGCAAGTAGGAAAACAACAGACTTAGGAACTACTGCTAGCACACATAATTTGGCATGATTTATTTATTCATTTTATTATTTAGCGGGGACAAAGCAGGGCAATACTCATTGTTGTTACACAATCCTTAAGGCCCATGACATTGTACAAAATACAGAAGGCTGGGACCAGAATAAGCAGCAAGATGAAGAACAATGGAAAGAGGCCTTCCCTAGAGCAAGTCTAAGGGGAAGAAAGATTTTCAGTGGGAGCTCAAGACAAGGCGGTGGCAAATGCTCGTCGGGTCCTCTAACTGTGTCAGGATCTAATTAGGCATTGTGCGTGGGAATCACAAAGAAAGCGGAATGTCAGGGAATTGGGCCATATCCCGAAATGCTCCACCATCAATACACACTTAAGAATATATTTTAGGGCCTTTTTATAGTTTTTGTTTCGTTTTGTTTAAGTTTAGAGGCGATACATGGAGATTTTCGAACGTTCGAGGAATAAAGCCTGCTGGAGTGGGGACGCCTGGGAATCAGCAGCCTGCGCCGCACCCACGCCCTGGGGCTGGCCACGTTTCTCAGCTGTCCTTGCAATCTCTCTGACTAGCAGCTGGTGTGGGTCAAGGGATGACTTGGGTTCCTTCCTGCCTGCCCGCAGGCGCGCACACGCTCCATATTTGGTCATCCCTGCTCCAAGTTTGGGAGCTGGCCCGGAAGGGGTCCCAAGCTCCTGCCCCTTGCAGGCCACCACATGGTCACCACCCGCACCAGTGCAGGGTTAGGGAGCGCAGGACTGGGGGCGCCGAGGCCGCATGGCTGGCTCCGGGGCTGCCCCCGAAGAAAGGGCCGCGTCCCAGAAGCCTTTGTCTCCGCGGGTCCCGCGCCAGCGCCGCCCGCCCGCGCTCCCCAGTGGCCGGTGCGCCCCAGCGAGCTGCGAAAGCCAGCACCCCAACCGGGAGACGGAAATGGACTGATCCCGGGGCTTCCCGAACCCCTAGAGTCTCTCACCACCCCCACCCTCCACCTCCACGATCTGGAGCGTAGGGTGCCGCACCCCACCGCCCGCGCCGCAGGCTCTCCAGTGCGGGGGCCACCGCAGTCTCCCGGGGAAGCCTCGCCCCTCGCGCCGATCCCTTCCCCGCCGGGCAGTGCAGAACGCGCCCCCGCGCCACCTGCAAGGGCAAAGCCGCCGAGCCGCACCGCAGAGGAAACCTTCGCCTCGCCGCCGGCTTCCCGGTCGCCCCGGGCCGGCACAATGTCACGTGAGCCGATGCGGAAGTCCGCGGGAGACGCGGGGGCGTGAGGGCGCGCCCACCTGGCCCCCAGCGCGGGGTCTCAGCCCAATTCCAGTAGCAATCTCCACGCGCCTCGGCGCCTCCCGGCCCCATCTCCCCACCCGCAGCCCCCGATCGCCCGTCCGCCTGCCCTCCACTGGACACCTCCGTCCGTCCTTTACACCTGCCTGTCACCTTCCCGAGAGACCCACTCACCTATCCGCCTCTTTCTCTTTTCCTCGGGAAAGCTGGGGCAGCGGCGGTCCGGACCCGGTTATCTGCTTCAACACACCGAGGAGGAAGAGGCTGAGGAAGGAAGTGACTGAGGCAGAAAAGAAAGGCTGGTGTGGAGGAGGGGGGTGGGAGGTAAGAGTTTAAGCGCTCGAGGAAGGGGCCGCCCACGCTCTCAGGGACAGGCCTATGAGGAGGAAACTCAGCGGAGGAGACGCCCGGGAAGCGGGCCGACTCCAGGCAGGTGGCAGGACGCCCGAGGCTTCTAGGAACAGGACTCGAACTTCGATAACTGCCACCTTTGCCCTGCGCCACTCGGTGCCGATGATCCCCAACCCCCGCCTCTGATCCTGGCCATAGATTTCCTGCCAGGATCTCCTAACGTTAGAAATGAAGCGCCCCCAATGTGATGACTGCTGGGGTCTAGAAGGAACGTGACCTTGGTTCTGTATGCCAGGAGCAGGGGTCTCCGTAAAACTACGAAATGGCACAGTCTGATTTGGGGCGGGGGGGGGGGGGAAGCGCTCTTAAAAACCAACTTGTTCTATTGCAAAGAAATTTTACTTGGACAATGCTAGTTCTTGATCCTGAGTGAACATAACTTTCTTCTCTTCTTCATTCATTATTTCCTACATTTAACTGCATAGTTCAATAGAGCTATTTATACTTCCTTTATTTTAGTCACTGTTATTTTACTCAGTGTGTTTTACTCGCACGCCAAAGAGAGAAAGAAGAGAGATGCTTGCTATACCCAGAATCCCTTTAAAAAGGAAACTGAGGCTCTGCTGAAATGGCTCAAACTATTCCTAAGGCGAAGGTTGCACAAATAACCAAAAAAAGCACCACACACCCCCTGATAGCTGATTAGATTAAGGGTGATCATGTGACCCAAGGGCACACAATCCATAAACTGGCCATCATCCTAGAAGGTGACCTGGAACAAGCAATTCACAGCAAACTGGGATGCTGATAATTAAGCCAATAGGATTCTCCCCTGGAAATTGAAAGAAGAGAGCACAGAATGGGCTATGCCATAGAAAAGCTGAAGCTGAGAGAGCTTGAGGCTGGAGTAGAGAAAATGGGCCTCCAGAAAGCAAAACACTGGAGTAAGCAGAAACCCCCTGGGATGAAGTGGGGGGCAGGTGGGGGGGCGCAGAAATGGTAGAAGCAAACTCTAAGTGAAGCTGAGACCCAGGGATGGAAATAAGAGCAACAAACCCCTGCTCCCCAGGGGGGTATTAGTACCCAGGTCCCGAAGGCCACACTGGATCCATCCACTTTCCAAACTGTATTCTAGTTACCCTTTCATAGTAAACACCTACCACTCTGGGCATCACTTTGAATGGGTCTCTGTTCCCTACCACCAAAAGATTCTGATTCAGCTTATGTTTCCCATATCAGATGAAGTATACGGTGACTCTGAGATCCTTTGGGGTCTTTTTCTCACTAAAAAACAAAGTTCAAAAGCCACACTTTAATATCTTTCAAAGTCAACATAATGCAAAATTATAATTTAAGAAATTAACCTGTTTAGCAGTTCTCCAAGCAAGACTTGGCTCTTCGGCCTGTGGCCGTGGTCATACTTCTTCATCTGGATAATATCCAGTGAAATGAAAAATCAGTCTGTAGTGTGCTACCCATTACAATTAAGTAATTACTGTTTCACAGGACTCTAATAGTGGGCAAAAAGGAAATGTTTCACCTAAACAAGGAAAAGTCCCTATTCATATAAAAATGGATAGTCTTTATACATATGCTACACGAAGTGTAACATAAACTTCATGTGCATCTATAAGGAATTATAATTCAAGAAAGTTGTTTTTGATTAAAAATATTAAAATACTTGCCAATTCATATTTTCAATTTATACCCATTTTCAATTCATACGTAATTCCTATTATTTCCGTTTCTATAAAGACATTTGCCATTTTTTCTTCTCTTAGGATTGTTATCATCATGTAGCTAAACAATGTAGAAATATAACTTAAAAAACAGAACAAAAAATTTAACTTAAAAAGAAAAAAATAAGTTTATTAAACAGTTAAGAAGTATTTATTAAATATCGAGGATATACCAGCATCAATGTGTCAGTATTGGAGCATATAAAGTAGCCTACAGCATGATTTTGTCAAGAAGAACTTTCAGGGCGCCTAGGTGGCTCAGTGGGTTAAGCCTCTGTCTTTGGCTTGGTCATGATCTCATGGTCCTGGGATCAAGGCCTGCATGGGGCTCTCTGCTCATCTGGGAGCCTGCTTCCCCACCTGCCTGCCACTCTGCCAAATTGTAATCTCTTTCTCTGTCAAATAAATAAGTAAATAAAATCTTTAAAAAAAAAGAAGAAGAAGAAAAAGAAGACAAAGAAGAAGAAGAAAAAGTAAAGTACATATGAAATATTAAGACGGGGGCACCTGGTTGATTGGGCATCTGCCTTCGGTTCAGGTCATGGTCCCAGGGTCCTGTGATGGAGCCCCACTTTGGGCTCCCTGCTCAGTGGGGAGCCTGCTTCTTCCTCTTCTGCTTCCCCTGCTTGTGTTCTGTCTCTCTCTCTCTTGCTCTTTCTCTCTGTCCATCTCTCAAATAAATAAATAAATAAATAAGAAATATTAAGGCAATCTTTATCCATTTATTTAATTGCAAAATATAGACCAGGACTGTCCAATAGAAATATAATTGTGAGCCACATATGTAATTTAAAATTTTGTATTAGCTATGTTAAAAAATGTGAAATTAACTTTAATTATATATTCTAACCCAGTATATGCAAAATACTGTCATTACCACCTATAAAACTTATTAATGAGATATTATACATTCTTTGCTTTGTATTAAGCCTTTGAAGTCTACAGTGTATTTTACACTTATAGTACATTTCAGGGACTCAGTAGCCTTATATGGCTAGGAGCTATTGTTTTAGTCAGTGCAGCTATAGACAATTCCAGAATAAAGCATGACATATATGCTAATAATTTCACTTAAGAAATTACATGGTCCTGGAATGAGAAAAATTATAATTATATTTAAAGTTCATGACAAATTGAGGTATTCATTTTAAGAACACAGTTTTCTCCATTGTAATGAATAGAAAGCACTACTTGTAAGAAATCTTGAGGATAGCAATTCTAACCCGAGTATATGCCCAAGAGAAGGTACAAAAATTCATCAAATGATATGACAGAAATAGTCACAATAGCACTATTCATAATATTTTTAAACTAAAGCTACCTAAATGTCTAATAACATTGGGATAGTTAATAAATTGTGGTATATTTTAAGCTGGAAAATAATTCACCAAGGAAAAGACACGACCAGTAACTACATGCACCAATATAGATGAACCTCATAAACATGATATTGAGTGAAATGCTCCTGACTAATCCTCTTTTTACATAAAGTGTTAAAAGTAGGCAAAACTAATCAGTGGTATTAAAAGTTAGGGTAGTGGTTATCTCTGCTGGGTGGTGGGGTCACTAAAAGAGGGCATGACAGGGGCCTTCAGGGTGGTGATGATGCTCTGCTTCTTGATCTACTCACTGGTTAAACAGATTTTTATTTGGCGAAGTCACTAAGCTGGACACTATTTCTTTTTTCTCTTGTGGCTGTATTCTTTCTTAATAAAACACTAAAATAAAACATTAAACATTTAAAAAATTAAAAATATATAAAGAATAGAAGATCTTGACCAAGCAAGGCCTATTCCAGGAATGTATGGATTATTCAACAACATCCAAAAATTTAAAAGTTCCCTATGAATAAGAGTCTTTAAGTTTTATCTCGTTCTGTAAGTGAGATTTCTCAGTTGGACCATTATTCTATTTCAAATTGTCATCACATTGTGCTCATGTTAGTTTTAAAGATGATAGTATTATTAATGATGATTGCATGTCTTGGGCATTAATTCGGGATCCAATTGTGGTACTATTTGAGCGATTTGGGTGACACAAAAAAGTAAAAGTAAAGTAAAAGTAAAAATTTGTGCCCTCAAGAAGTAATGGAAAAGGACTATGTATCATAATCAAGGAGGATTTATTCCAGGAATGCAAAATAGGCTCAACAAATGGAAAATAATCAATAGACTATAATATATTAATAGAATGGAGGGGGAAATCCATGTAATCAACTCAGTAGATGGGAAAAAAGCATTTGCTAAGACACAGCACTATTCTGCAATAGAAACCCTCAACAAACTAGGAAAAGAAGAGAATTTTCTTAACCTAGTAGCAATAAGGGCAACCACAAAAACTCATAGCTAGCATCATACTTAATTGTGAAAAGCTGAAAGCATGTTTCCTATGATCAGGAACAAGACAAGAATGTCTGCTAAAGAAAACACTAAAAAAGCTATTAGAGACAATAAACCAGTTCAGCAGGGTTACAGGGTATATCAATGTAAAAACCAGTTGTATTTCTTTTTTTAAGATATTTTTCTTTTTCCCTTTTAAACAATATTTTAGTTACTTATTTGAGGTCGAGAGAGAGAGAGAGCATGAGCAAGAGGGAGGGGAAGAGGGACAAGCAGATTCCCCACTGAGCAGGGAGCCCTAGGACGCAGGGCTCCATCCCAGGACCCTGAGATCATGACCTGAGCCTAAGGCAGAGGCTTAATCAACTGAGCCACCAAGACACCCATTTAGTTGTGTTTCTATATACTAGCAATGAATAATCTGAAAATGAAACTAAGAAATAAATTCTGTTTATAGTAAGGTGAAAAGAATAAAAATCTTAGGAATAAGTTTAAAAAAGCACAAAACTTGTACACTTGTACAAAATATTGTTGAGAGAAAAAATTTTGAAGATCTAAGTAAACAGAAAACCACCCTGTATCCATAGATTGGAAGGTTTAATATGTACAGATGGCAATATTTCCCCAAATGATTTACAGATTGAAGGCAATCCCTATCAAAATTGTAACTTTTTTTTTAACATGCTGATCGAGCCAAAAGAATCTTGAAAAAGAAGATAAAAATTTGGAGGACTCACGTACCCTGATTTGAAAGCTTGCTACAAACCGATAGTAAGTAATGTAAAACTTACTACAAAGGTACAGTAAATGGTACTAAGATATATAGAAAATGGAATAGAATTTACAGTCCAGAAATAAACTCATCCATGTATGGTCAATTGATTCTTTTTGTAAGGGTGCCAAGACCATTCAATGGGGAGAGAATGGTATTTTCAACAAATGGTACTGGACCACTGGAAATCCATAAGGAAAATAATTACTTGGATCCCTCTTTCATATAATATGCAAAACTTAAAATGGATCAAAGACATAAATGTAGGAGTGGCAACTATACATCTCTTAGAACACATAGGTGTACATTGTCATGACTGGGATCAGGCAACATTTTCTTACATATAACACCTAAAGCACAAGCAAACAAAGGAAAAATAGATAACCTGAATCTCATAAAAATGAGAAATGTCTATGCATCAAAGGACAGCATCAAAAGTAAAATCTGGGACAGCCCTAGTCAATTTAGAACAACCGGTCACCCTATCCATAGTTCAGCCTTCTCTTGTAGATTTCTTTCATTTGGTTTTCAGTTCTTCCACTTTCTTTTTCCTGAGTCTTTGTTGCAGCTCCAGGAAGAGAGAGACTACATTATCCTTTATTGAGCCTGGGCCAAATGGTCTGTGTTGCCAGGTGAGAGTTAAAATTTCAAGATCATTGAAATGAGTCACAAAAGATTAAATGCTGTGTGCCAAGAGCACCCAGACCAGCAGCTGAAGTGATCACGGTGATGTCAGATGGCAAGGTGGGCACTGAGAAATGTGATTTCTAGACCAAACATCCAAGGTGTTGTCTGAGGGTTACCAAGGCCTGGTGTGAAAGAGGTTAAGGCACAGAGAATGACAGTGGTAGTAACTTAGCTACACATTAGAATCACTTACCAACCTTTAAGAAGTAGTGCCCAGGACCTACTTAAGCTCATTAAATCATAATCTCTGTGACATCAATGTTTGAAGGTCCCAAGCTGATTCTGATGTGCAGTCAAGGTTGAGAACCACTGGTCTGGTCAAGCCTGGGAAGCCAGCAGCCAGAGAAATCTTGCAGCAGCAGTTGCTCCAAGGAGTTCCAAGGAACTTTAGTTTTTCAGCTGCTACAGCTACTACTGTCTTTTTAGTTGATCCCATAGAATGTAAAGGATCTGTTTAGTCTCTGCCCAGGCTTTGTCATTCATGTTGACTGTGGTAGGAGCACTTTCCTAAGATGATCAGAGGAAAATCTGATATTGAGGCAGGGTAGGGACTCGGCAACATTGTAAGACTTGGAAGGTGCTCAGGAAGGTCTCTTTTTCCCTAAGTGTCTCCTTTATCACCATAATTTATGCCTGAAATTCCAATCAGCATAGGTTGCTTTAGTACAGAAGTTGCAAATTCAAATGCCTCTAGAGACAGGCAAATGAATGCAGTCTTTAAGTATTTTAGTTTCAGGTTCTTTTTTTTTTTTTAAAGTTGGAGAACTGCGCCTCTTTCACTGGATCACTCTGTATCAGAATAATCGAGAAAGTTGTGCCTTCCAGGCAGATACAGTTGCTGGGTTTTTTTTTTTTTTAAGATTTTATTTATTTATTTTACAGAAAGAGATCACAAGTAGATGAAGAAGCAGGCAGAGAGAGAGAGAGAGAGAGATAGAGACAGAGAGGAAAGCAGGCTCCCTGCTGAGCACAGAGCCCGATGTGGGACTCGATCCCAGGACCCTGAGATCATGACCTGAGCTAAAGGCAGCGGCTTAACCCACTGAGCAACCCAGGTGCCCCTTAGTTTCAGGTTCTTGAAAAAGTATCTAGCTACCCAGTTTGGATTGATAATTATTGATTAATACCTCCAGTTAAATCTGGTGTGTCCAGTTGTTATGACTACTGATTCCAAAACCTGCAAATGAGGTAATTTCTCTATCGAGGAGCTATGGGAGAGGAATCACTCCCAAAATATGTCTACCATAAACAATAGCAACTCCATAGATCTGCCTTGTACAATAATTACCTACTAGCCCCGTATGGATATTTTCATTTATATTTAAATTAATCGAAATGAAATAACATTAAAAATTCAGATCTTTGGTCACAGTAGCGTCATCTCAAGTGTTCAACGGCCACAAGTGGTTAACACCTATGATCTTGTATGGCACAGAATATTTCTGTTTTCCCAGAAAGTTCTATTGGACAGAGCTGTTATAGATGAACCCCCCAAAAATCAACAAACTTTCCCCCCACTCCTAAGCCCACAACCAAAAAAAATTTTTTTTGCAAATTACTTCTGTTCTAGGCCTCCTACTTTTCTGACAAGAAACCTGAGTTCTCGCCTCAAAATGATTAATCCTCTGGGTCATTCACAGTTCCTTCCCATGATCCTCTATCCTGCTGCTTGCTTGGGCTTTTGTTTTCTTTTCTTCTCAACAAATTTCTTCAAGGAACACTTTCAACTTGCCACTGCAATCCCGCACCATCCAAAATTTATTTTACTACTTGTAATCTGGCTTTTGCCTTCATTCTTTTACTAAAGCTACTCTCTCTAGTCTAAGGTCACTAATGACTCCCAACTGGCAAACACAATGACCTGCTCCCAGTTCTCACTGCCATGCAGCTCTCTGTAGCACTTGGCATTGTCACCAATCCCCTTGGCTGTGATTGTGATCATTACCCAGTAAGGGAGAGTAAATGGCTCAGGTGTACCATCTGCTTGAAGTCTAGGCTGCTGGAAATCAGGAAGAAGTGGACCCCTCAGACTGGATGCCAGGGAGCAAGCAGGAGGCGGAGGGGATAAAGGAAACAGGGTCAACTAATGTCTCCTGGGAAGGAAGTGATATTGTAAGGCTGAATGCAAAAGAAGCGCAACTAAAGTGGTTTGGAGTTGGGAGTTCTGGTCCAGAGGTTGCAACCAGGAGAGAAGATGATACATGGTTGTGTGCCCAGCACACCAAACACTAACTAAACATTAACAGAGCAGAACTGGCTCTCCCCCCACCCCCATCCCCTCACTGTACACTGGACCAGATGCAGGATCAGAAGCAGATCTTGCCACTAGGTCCAGGACTGTGATTGAGGTAAGGAAACAACAGGAAGATCAGGGCCCCGGGGAAGGAAATCAGGGGTCAGGTCCCCAGTCTGCATACCCGAAAGCTCTCAGCAGGATGTCGGCAAATAGTGTCAAGCTGATGGGCACTCTCACTTTCCGAGGGGACTCTGGGAAAGGCTGGAGTAAACAGCCTCAACTTCCTTTAATTAGCGGCGGGAGAGAAGTGGGACCAACAGCAACCACCACCACGCAAGTAAACACAGGAAGGCTGGGGAAGTAGGAACAGCTCACCAACTCAGACAGTTGCCAGCATCAATGGATGGTCAAAGAGCTATCTCAGTGCTCCTCCTGTTGCCATTTCTTCCTTCTCTAACTCCTTCACTGACCCCCTTTTACTACCTGGGACTCTAAAAAAAAGAAGTCCTCACAGACAAGTCTACAATTCTCTTCTTGATCCCCAAACCCCAGTCTAGAACACAGTCCTCTGGTATTCCCCTGTATGGAGGTCTCAGATCACCCAGCCCAACCAGCCTCTCTATGTCGGAATCTCTAAGGGAGAGAACTTCGTAGACACACAGAATCCCCGACTGACTGAAACTGCGTTGGCATTACATTCAAGTCTGGGATGCCCTGCTCCGGTCCATCCTTCATCTTCCTGCCAGGTTAACTCTCTGAAAGTACAGCTGTCATCTGTTACGTTAACCCTTCAGAGTTTCCTGACAGTCTAGTGAATTGAGTATATACTTCTCACCGTGCCCTTTAAAACCGTCCATAGCTTCTACTACCTTCCAGATTCCTGACCACCCAAAACCATCTGTGAAAACCATGAATCAGTGAAATTGAATTCCACCCTTTTCCTGTACCTGGTCCAGAGTCTAGGATGGGGATGAGATGTAGATTAGTTTTGTTCTGTAAATGTGTAGTTGGCACTTCCTGTGTGCTTTGGCATACAGCCTTGTACTTCTTTTCCTGGCCTGAAACCACCAAATCCCCAGTTTCTTGCCTTTGCTCAGATCGTTCCCTTTGCCTGATGAGTCTCCCCTCCTGGTCCCCCATGATATCTTTGTCCACTGAACTCCAAGACTGAACTTGAATGCTTGCTCTTGAATAAAATTCCACGTGTGATATAAAGCAGAGGTGACCCAGTCACCCTCCTGGCTCCAGTGACTGTGGGCATCCTTGGGAATGGAGCTATATTCTAGGTGCCTCAGTTTCCTAACCTAAAAATTTGACCAAAACCAACCTATTGGATTGCTGTAATGATTCAATAAAATCTTGTCTCTTTTAAGCATCCCTGTTCATTGCAAAAGGAAGTGAACTAATGTAGAAAACATGCCCAGCCCTGTTCTCTTCCTTCATTCCACTCCTCCTGCCCTGAATGTGTCCTATCCCCCTTTGAGAGCACTCCTGCACTCTGCACATCTTGTGGGACTGTTATCTCATGCCACCTTCTGAAATGCAAATATTACCATAGTCTTTTGAAACTTAATAAAATCAATTCAGGTTCACTACCCCAATCCAGTGCTCTGACTTATATTTTTGCATATTCTCAGGATGTACGTTCTCCTGCTTTCTGCTGGTTCTGAGTTCTCTAATCCTAATTACATCTCACATTTCATGAATGTCAAAAAAAAAAAAAAAAAAGGCATGGAAGAGCTCCATCCCTTTAATTCACTGCAAACACACTCCAATTTTTTCCCACCTCCCTAACCAACATTTGGCATTAGGTGAAGAATGTCAGGACAGCTATAATTTACAACATGATGTGAAAAAAAAAATTTAAGATTTTATTTTTTTATTTGACAGAGAGAGAGAGAGCATAGCAGGGAGAGTGACAGCCAGAGGGAGTAAGCTCCCTCCGGAGCAAGGAGACAACGCAGGGCTCAGATCCCAGGTCCCTGGGATCCTGACCTGAGCTGAAAGCAGACACCTAACAACTGAGCCACCCAGGCATGCCTGATGTGAATTTTTTAAAAATCCATCAAAGTTTATTAAAAATAGATTTCACAAATGAAATACAGTTGGAATGGAGTTTTGATGTTTATATCATAATGATACACAGTTGTAAGCAGCGCTTTTACCTGGTTGTCCAAGGATGGCCAAATCCATTTGTTTATGGGTTTTACAACCCCACATACAAATTCCCCTGCATGTAGATATTTACATGTATTTGCATATGCTTCTGTGTATTTGTTATTCTCTGTATAATAACATCTTTTCCTTTAAAGAAAGAGTGTAGGGGCGCCTGGGTGGCTCAGTGGGTTAAAGCCTCTGCCTTCAGCTCAGGTCATGATCCAGGGTCCTGGGATCGAGTCCCACATTGGGCTCTCTGCTCAGCAGGGAGCCTGCTTCCTCCTCTCTCTGACTGCCTCTCTGCTACTTGTGATCTCTGTCTGTCAAATAAATAAATAAAATCTTAAAAAAAAAAAAAAAAGACCAATGAGCATGTGCCCATTGCCGTACTTCTTAAAAAAAAAAAAAAAAAAAAAGAATGTGTTGGTGTGCCTGGCTGGCTTGGGTGGGAGAACATGGGACTCTTGATCTCAGGGTCTTGAGTTGAAGCCCCACATTGGGCAATGAGCCTACTTTAAAAAAAAAAAAAAAAAAAAAAAAAGTGTGGGTTTAGGCCCCATAAAGCTGCCAGTATCTTCAAGATAAAGTTTAAGGATAGAAGCAATTTATATTAAAGGAAAGCAGGCAATTTATAATGGAATATGAGATACTGTGTTTAAAAGTCCTTTCACTGCCCTGTCTCTGGATTGCTCACTGGCCCCTTTCCCTGCAGTTCCAGGCTCCTACCTGCTGCCAGGCACTGTCCTCAAACCGCCCTGTCTGTGGGCCAAGGTGTCACTTCTCAGGCCCCAGAACCTCCAGTTCCCTTCTTTATTATGCAGAGCAGGTTAGCTTTCTAGTCCAAACTTCAAAGTCTCCTAAATGTGCTCTGCTGAAAAAAGCACCTTCTTTGGCCCTTGAGTAGCTTGGAAGACCTGAAAGAGGCTTTAGAATTCGCCTGTTTTTCTTTCTTCTTCCTTTTTCTTCTTCACTCCCTCCCTTCCTTCTTTTCTTTGCTTTTTTCTTTTCTTTCTTTCTTTCTTTCTTTCTTTCTTTCTTTCTTTCTTTCTTTCTTTCTTCCTTCCTTCCTTCCTTTCTTTCTTTCTTCTTTCCTTCTTTCTTCTTTCTCTTCCTCCCACCTTCCTTCCTTCCTTCCTTCCTTCCTTCCTTCCTTCCTTTCTCTCTCTCTCTCTCCCCACCATGAATCTCTATCCATGAAACTAAGCTCACAGCAATTTCTTCTCTGTGATGTGAATTATGACAAAACCCTCTAAAGAAGACAAAAAATACTACAGTCTATTGTTTTAAAAAGCACATTTATTGAAATTTGTATTGGAACTTGTACCATAGTGATTCCCCTTTGGTAGACTTTAAAGTTCTTGACGGTGGACGGTGTCTTATTCATTTTTGTATCCTTTGTAATGCTTGGCACCGCGCCTGGCAAGGAGTGGGCGCTCAACAATTGCTTAGTTGAATGAACTGGACGGCTGACTATCTAACCTCTTGACTCCTCTCAGGGCTATTTAAAATGAAAGATTAGTTGTATAAACCAGTCATCTTAGCCATTGTAGTCTAGATCTTTTTCAGTTTCACCGAAATTTAAACAAGTTTCTAGGGAAGAGGTAATTTTAAAAATTGAGTATGTATTGAGCACCTATAATTATCAGCATATATGTGTATATATATATATGCATATATATTTATTTTTTTTAAGATTTTATTTATTTATTTGGCAGAGAGACACAGTGAAAGAGGGAACACAAGAGGGAGAAGCAGACTTCCTCCTGAATAGGGAGCCAAATGCGGGGCTTGATCCCACAACCCTGGGATCATGACATGAGCCAAAGGCAGATGCTTAAAAACTAAGCCACCCAAATCCCCCCCCCTTTTTTTAAGTAGGCTCCACACCCAATATGGGGCTTGAACTCACAACTTTGAGATCAAGAGTCAAATCCTCTACTGGCTGAATCAGCCAGGCACCCCTCAGCATTTATATTTTTTATTTCCACTGTCCTTTTTTTGTGAAATTAATGTCCAGTCTCTACCTTCAGGATCAACGACTCTGGATCCTACTCAATTGAAATAAGCTACTAAAATAATGTAAACATTAGTTGAGTACATTTTTAATGGGACAAAGACAGTTTCATTGGTATTGTAATTTACAGTATCATGTGAATTTTAAATGTTATTAATTACATGGGAAAATTCTTCATAATATCTATCTTTTTGCTGTCAATTACTAGTATTTGTCACATACATTTATTCAATCTTCCTGAAAAAAATTTCAGAAAAATGTGATTTGTTGTTTTGTCAATATAAATTTAGAAGATCTATGTGTAAATTTTAAATCATTTTGGTGGTTGTTCCATGTACGTATTTAAGGGATGAAACAACAAAAATGTGTGCAGAAGGCACCTACACTACCCTTGCTCCTTTCTTGTCTCAGCAGTGTTGATCAAACTGTGATGCTCTAAATAAAAGAATTATTTGGTAAATAGAGATTCCTTTCTAGGACTAATTCCAGTCTCTTCACTGATTTCTTAGGAACTCAGAATGTGGTTTTTATTGTGACCAATTTTCTTAAAATAGCTAATTACTTCCTTGCACTTATAAAGTCTGATGGATTTTGACAGGTTATGTCACTCAAGCCTTTAGATTTTGATTTAAAAATGCAAACATCCAGATGTTTCTAGATAGGCTTCTCTTCTGAGCAGTTAAGCGGCTTTGGGTGGTCCTCCAAGTTTGACACATACCAGGAAGACTGGCTCATGTTAACCAACTGATGTGTATAGAAGATTATCTTTGAAATATCAATATTATTATGTAGTAGGAACTGTAACTATAAGAAAGTTAGATTAGTTACCCACGTAGAGGCATCTACAATTTGCAGATTACTGTACTTGCAAAATCAGATTGCTTTTTACCAAGTGACTTTTATAAGGACAGGAATAAAGACAAAAAAATATGGATTTTCCTAGAGGTTGTCAAATTCGTGAAACAGTAATAGGGTTTGAAAGCTTGTGAGACAAAAGAAAGCAAGGTGTGTTACAGTAATGAAAGGCTTTAATACTACTATTTTGTCAGTTCGGTTATATTTGCCACTGGTAATTTTATCCGTTAAACAGACATTTATTGAGTACCTACTATGAACTGGATTGGTCACTCATCTCCAACAGGGATTTTCGGTCTTCTCTCTAGGATCGTCCACTCTACTGAAAAAATATCTACTAGATAATGCTTGAGCTGAGATAATAGACGTCTCTTATCAAACTCTCCCTTTTCAGTTTTCTATAACGGTCTTCAGAAGCTTCTGTTTATAGTTGTTAAACTATTGTTGTGTTCCCTATGAGTAGAGAGCCTCTGACAGTTGGCTAAACCCAGGCTTATTTTCAAACCAATTAAGGGCAGAGGGGTCCTCTGTACACACAGAGAACCAGCCATCAGCACGCCAAGATTTGAGATCAGATACTAAGAAGACTGGTTGCCAATACTCATCAAAGCACCTATTTGCATTTCTACCAGCAAAGGGTCGGAAGGTGGACATATCAGGAAGGTCACTTTGTTATCAGTGAAGCATTGGTATTATTTTGTGGTAATTCTTGTTTACAGTTAATGTTATTCTGCTTTTTAATGATCATAAAGTTAAGTATCGTTGCTTTTTAATGATCGTAAATGTTAAGTATGTGTATGTTTAATTAGAAATGACTCTAATTAAGTTTATCACTATTAAGTTAGTGTGTATCATTATATATTTACATCAATTTAACTTCAGGCTCCATAATCTTCTAAACCTTTCCTAAATGACGCATACTTTTGAAAATACCTCAAATTTGCTGTATGGTGACGTTCACTTAATCAGATGCTCCCATTCATCTCTACTGTTTATGCTAGGCAGTCTCTGGTGTGGACAGAGAGGGGGGCTGTTTGGTCCCTGAGCTAGACAAGGGGCCTCTCCAATGAAGGGCTTTTGAGACTCATGATTATTGTGACCTTAAACACTGCCCCTCTTGGTAGTCCTTTCTGTTGGCTCACCCTGCTTTTCTGAACAAGGGCCCGAAGTTTTCTAGACTGCTTCCTTAGGATCAACTCCCACGCTCCTAAGGAGTCCTCTGATGAGCTCCTCTCACTGGAAAATCCCTCCTCCCCCACTCTCTGTTTCCCTCTGGAGCATTGTCTTCTTTCCTGTCACCCTCTTCTCCTGTGGCATTTTCACAATAGACCTGATCATGTAGAAATGAATATGTTAATAAAAAACAGAAAATGTAGTTCTCCTTGAGAGAAAGGAAAGCTTAACTTCAAATCTTTGGTGGAGGTGAGGTGAAATATTTGCATTACATCTCTCCAGAGCAGACAAGGAGGGGAAAACAAGGCTTTCATAGTAAGCAGCCTAAAAGTTCACACACTACTGCAAAATGTTCACATCAAAGGGGATCAAAGGCCAGTAAAGGAGAACCAGACATCCTCAAACTGGGAACACAGCCAACTTGAGACTGAGAGGTGGAGTGTGGGGGTAGGGAGAGGCACCGACAGAAAGTTCAACACAGGGAACAGGAAAGTTTTAAGAAGTGTGTATTTGTCTCCTCCACCAGACTATAAATTTCTCAGTGGCAACATTCTGTACTCAGTTTCTAGTACAGTTATTAACAGATAGAAGATGCTCAATAAATGTCGGCTCAAAGTGAACTGAACTTACCAAATTGTTTTCACGGCAGGAATTTATAGGTATGTGCAATGCCTCCAAGTTGTCTTAAAAACCCTATAGAACCCAGACAACTCTTGGACCTTTAGAGGGTTAGAGACATATCGAAATCTTAAATAAACGCATGTCAGAAGAGAATGGGAAAGTATAGAAAGGCTAAGATAAAGGAGTTGGGTGAGAGGCAGAGGGAACTCAGTGCATAACAACTATAATTTGAAGAGCGGCTACAAAAAGAAAAATTAGCAAACAAATGTATGAGCATGGGATGAAGAGATCTTTGAAGACTGCTATTTTGTTAGTTAACATCGTACAGTTTTAATAGTGAAAACTGTACTTGAGCGCCAGGTGTCGTGCATAAATAATGAATCTTGGAACACTGAAAAAATAAAATTAAACTAAAACAAAACAAAACAAAGTAAGCAGCTTCAAATTGACTTTACTAATCTTAAAATTGGACCCTGAGGGGCGCCTGGGTTGCTCAGTGGGTTAAGCCGCTGCCTTCAGCTCAGGTCATGATCTCAGGTCCCTGGGATAGAGTCTGGCATCAGCTCTCTGCTCAGCAGGGAGCCTGCTTCCCTCTCTCCCCCTCTCTCTCTCTCTGCCTGCCTCTCTGTCTATTTGTGATCTCTCTCTGTCAAATAAATAAATAAAATCTTTAAAAAAAAAATATTGGACCCCAAGAACCATATATATGCAGATCTGATATAAAACCCAAACTTGAACTGCATCCTTAAAATTACTTATGTATAACACTGAAGTATTTGCATTAAATATGCTTTCACAGTAGAGTGAATGACTACTGTCTCATCAATTTGTGAATAAAAGCTGCCTTTCTATTCACTTTCTTTTCACTTTCTATTCTACCTACACATTTTTTCTTATGAACTATGAAATAAGACATTTTATTTATTTATGTTTAAGTAATCTCCATACCTTACGTGCGGCTTAAATTCACGACCCTGAGATCAAAAGTCATGCTTTTCAGACAGAGCCAGCCAGGTTCCCCTTGAATTAAAATGGAGAAGGTAAAAAAGAGGAATACATGCCAATGAAGGTCTTAATAAAACAGAATGAAAGACAAATGTAAAGGAAACAGGCAGAAAATACCTGGGTGTCAAAAATAAAGTAAGTGATGATTCTCTTTTCCAAAGCTAGTCACAACAAACAACTCCCTTAATTTAGCTCTAGTGGTCTAATTGTAGAAAGATCAGGTACTGGTTTAATTTCCAAAACCCCCCAACTTTTTCTTAAAATGATGAAGGCAAAGGAGTAGGAATTATAAAAATGAAAACGTCAGGTAGATTCTGGAATCAGCCTGGTATGAAGAAGTAGACACCACTCTCAGTTCAGCCTGGTCAACACAAAGATTGGTGGCAATATTGCTGTTGTTTCAAAGGTTTTTTTTAGAGTTCTACCCGCTTGAAATTTTAAGTGCATAATATTGTGTTGTTAGGTGCAAATATATGTTGTACAGCAGATTGCTAGAACTAATTTATCCTGTGTGACTCTCTTCCACCTTTCTCTTCCTTTTTCTCACTTTCACTTACTTTGCCTTCAGCATCATTTCCAGTTCCAGCCTCCACTGTCCCATCTCAGGGGACTTAATTTGAAATGTCATCACTTTAAAAAAAAAAAATTATCCATTTATTGTTCCAGAGAGAGAGAGCCTGAGGTGTGGGTAAGGGACAGAGGGAGAGGGAGAGAAAGAGAATTTCAAGCAGGCTCCCCACTGAGCATGAAGCTCAACTTGGGGCTCAATCCCCAAGATCACGACCAGAGCTGAAACCAAGAGTCAGAGGCTTAAATGACTGAGCCACCAGGCGCCCTGAAATGTCATCACTTTTATCTTACTTCTCACTTGTCTTGTTCTATCTGTCACAGAATTGATAATCACCCCACAGTTCCTCCTAAAGGAGAGGCCCATAGCATCTAAGACTAACTTGAACTTACTTTTCACCACTCCAGGTCTGTATAAGACAAATTTCTGTACAGCCTAAGAGAATTCTATTTCTATCTCCTAGACCATCCACTACACTGTATTATTTACTCCAGTGAATGTCACCCTCACTAAGCTTCCTACCTCTTTCAAGGCAAGAAACATTTTCCTCAAATCCTCAAACTTAGCATGCTGCCTGACAGAGTAAATATTTAATAATTGATGAATGACAGGGAGGGAGGAGGGAGAAAAAGGAAGAACAGAGAAAAGGGAAGGAAAGAGGAAGAAAGAAGTTCGTTAATTAGTTGGGAGAATTCTGTTCATAAAAGAGGAACCTGTAATACTGAATTTGTAGAAACTAATTATTTATAGACATGCTGGCAACAAAATTACTGCCACTGCTCTTTGGCCGTGTCCCTTGAAATGAGTTGGCTAGTTAGGGAACACATCTTGATTGAGGTGGGAGGACCCAACTTTCCCACAGGCCAGATATGTTCTAGCCTGTACAGTAAGGTAGAAAGTTAAAGCAACTGTTTTTTTAAGGATCCCAAATTTTACAAATATAATCATCAACAATAAACACTAAACCCAACTAAGCAAATAAACAATAGACTTCATTTTGGTGATCAGGCAATTTCAGGGAAACATTTTGTTTTGACTCCTTTCCTGCATTTCTCTGTTTTGGCTTATTTCTCTTTGTACATACAATCATCATTCTAGTGACTGCCTTCCTCATAAATAATCCTTTGAAAATTATTGTCTTTGAGTGAATGAACTGGTTTATTGGGTTACTTTGGTAAAATAGCTTTCTGTCTTTAAGTGAAGGTATTGTTCTAGAAAACATGGGTGTTGTGAGTCCTGGCACCCCAGACTGAACCTTAGTGTGCTTATCGACTTCTTGTTGTATTGACCTTTGATGGGTTTCTTTAGCATACACCACAGAAAGCAGACAGTTAATTTTATAGCTCTTAGCTGAAATAAACTTATCTTGGTAAAATCAGCTTTGCTACTGACCAAGTAGTACATTTCATGATGAAATTTTTAAAAAGCTTTTTTTAAGACACCATAAATCTATTTTTAAATTACCCCAGAAACGAGTTAAACTTACCTTTTATCCTGAAACATAATTATGTTCTTCCTTTAAAATACTCACAAAAGACACATGAAAAAGATAGATGTCAATTTTAATCTCAATGCAATGGATACATTTCTGAGAAAAAAGATTTACTTAATAAGAAAAAGAAGATCTCAATGGGCCAATAATTCAGGAAGAAACTGATAAACTGGCAAAGAAACACCATACAAAAATGTCAGATGGTTCCATAGGTGATCATTCCCATGGTAAAGAGCAAGACTGTCCAGTTAATTTGGAGACAAATACAATCCTGATAGGGAAGTGACAATATAGGATAGTGCCAACAACAGAAAGATGGGAGATTAAGTGAAAGAGAGAAACCCATTCTTAAGTAAATCTGCTGTTTAGTTGTATTCGTTTTTTGTCAGTTATAGTGCATATGGTATTCAAAGACAAATCATTTTACATGGCTTATTCATTATAATGGAAAACATTGGGTCCTTCCATCAAGAGGCGGTATATAATGCTCTCATTAAATCAGGGCTGGCCTTCATGACCTACCTATGATCAATAGAATGCAGTAAAATTATGCTGAATGATTTCTGCCTTGATCTCTTGGGGCACTTGTTCTTTAGGTGCTCTCTTAAAACCCAGCCATCATGCTGTAAGAAGCCAAGCAAATGGAGTGGCCGTAAGATGCTTCAGGAAATAATCCTTGATGGGCTCCCAGACAACAGGCAGCATTAACTACTACCCATATGAATGAGTCATCTTGGACAGTTAGCCCAGTCAAGCCTTCAGATGACTATGCATATATCACAAAAGCTAACTGCCTGTCAACCCCTCCCCAAATCCTTGACTCACAAGGTCATGTCTCGTGTCATTCATTTTGGGGGTAATATGTAATGCAACAATAGATAATCAAGCCATCTGCCTAAGACCTAAGTTTCAGTTCTAAGACACAATCTACCCCCACCCATCATGCCTCCACCAATATTCTATATGGACAAGCCCAATTCTATATGGGCTGGTGAATGACAGAGCCCACCAATACAGAGACTTAAGGATTAGAGTTAAAAGGATTTTGTGATACCCGCCTGATGCCTTAAAAGTTCAGACTGGATCAGCTAACTCAGAGGATACCTCCACATAAACACCAGTCACCTTGCAGGGGAACCAGAGGATAACACAGGGACTCCAGCTTGCAGATATAAGGCCCCTTCTCTCTTACAGTCAAGAAATCATGTGAGCTGTCTTCATCCCCTCCCCTCATATACCTCCCCATGACATTTGGGAGGAGAGCAGGGAAAAGAGGAAGAAATGTGAAGGGCTGAGCATTTAAGTGAAATACTGAACTACTTAAATGATTACACTTTAACGGAAAGATCCTGAGATATGATAATTGTAAAATTAAGTTAAACTCCATGCAGCTATAGAGGAAGATTATATTCATTAGAGGAAATTAAAAGCCACTTGTGGTGTTTAAAATGTTTGATCCCACTATACTTATGTGCCTGTATAGAAATAATTATTTTTTAAAAAAAGATAAGTAGATCTTAAGCATTAAATGCTTACTAGTTGTAACACTTGTTAAATGTCCCAGATCACTAGATACAGATCGGGTTCTATTTATCTAGAGGCTTTACAGTATAGTAACAACGTAAAGACTAGGAGGAAATGTATATGATAGTTATTAATGATGTTTTAAATAATTATTTATATCTTAATAAAAGAGATGGCCCCTGGGTGTTTGAATTGTTCAAACAAAGAGCAAGAACAAAATTTGAAACAATCCAGATTTTATTTTTTTAAGATTTTATACATTTATTTGAGAGAATGCAAGAGAGAAAGAGAGAGCATGAATGGGTGGGAGCAGCAGAGGATGAGGGAGAAGCAGACTCTCTGCTGAGCACGGAACCCAAGGTGGGGCTCAATCCCAGGACCCTGACATCATGACCTGAGCCAAACAAGGGCAGATGCTTAATGGACTTAGCCACCAGGTGGCCAAAAAAACAATCCAGATAATAACTGATCATGTTTGCCATTGATAAGAGCTGGTAGTTATTAAGCACCAGCTGGATAACAACCTTTTATAGTCATTATTTCTTATCCTTGCACTGGCCAACTAACTCATCCCATTTTACAGAGGAAGACTGTGAAGCTGAGAGATATTAAACCTGTCCTAGATTACCAGGCTAATAATTGCCGGAATCAGGTTTCAAAGCCAGATGCATTTGGCCTCCAATGAGGACCATTGTGTTTTTATTACACCTTGATACCTTCCTATTTCTACAGCCATTAAGATTTGTGCTCATTTTACACATTTTTAGTTTTTAAGGCTGCACAGAGATGACTTCTAAGCATCCTCAGAGAATGACATATTGACATAGGGTTTAAATGGAAAAATATATCACAAAGCAGAAACATTGTAGCTCTTAAGCACCATGGACAGTTATGGAATGCATGACTCTAAAATATTTCCAGGGCAGGGGGATGGAAGTTAACAGAAATTAATAAAGGCTGTGGAAATAAAATAAAAGGTGGATTATCTTGTTTTACTCTTGTTTAGTCAATAGTTTAAAAAGTTGACGTGTTGGAGATGACTCCACTCAAGGGCAGAATTTTCACTTTAGAAAACACTACGAGTGGGGGCGCCTGGGTGGCTCAGTCAGTTAAGGTCTGACTCTTGATTTCCGCTCCAGTAATAACCTTAAGGTCTTTGAATCCAGTGCCATTCCTGGCTCCGTGCTCAGCACAGAGTCTGCTTAAGACTCTCTCTCTCTCTCTCCCTCTGCCTTTCCCTCTGCTTAGCTATCTCTCTCTCTCACTCAGATAAATAAATAAATACTTAAAAAAGAAAAGAAAAGGGAAGTAAAGAAAAGGAAATGTTGCTAGTGGCAAGGAACATGTGTTTGGTATTTTTCACAACTACTTCTACATGCTTTAGTATTACAAAGAATAGGTAAAACCATTTTGATCTTTTCTATGTTAAAAATTCATAATATTGAGAAAACACTAATTGAGAATGTTTATAAAAGAAATTTAGAGGGGAAAACTGCCCTCCATGGAAAAAGTAATAAATATTTGTTGGGTTGATTTTTATTTGGAGAAAAGTGCTTTTTCATTTCTGGCTAATCTCTTCCGAGAATTCTATTTATATAAAAAATTGATTTATTTTTGCTTTGTCAACAATTTTGTATAGATTTCTCTGCGTTTACTCCTGATGAACCTCATGGTAATATGAAATCTTAAATTTATTTGGCATTCTCTATCTCATTATGGAAACACTGATTTACAACTACAACATCCAAAAAATAATCATTTTATGATTCCCTTCTAGTTAGGTAATTAAAATAGATCCCATTGGTAATAAAGTACAAGATTGCCTGAAGTGGTTTCTGGAGGATACAGTTGTGTTTTTCCAATCTGTTAATCTGATTATATCATTTACATTGCTGGCTCCAAAAAAGGAAAAGAAATGATTCAAATTAAGTTAAGAGAAAAGGACAACTCTTTTTATAAATATAATCTTGAGTAAAAAAGACCTGCTACAAAGGATTATTGAGAAATAGGCATACAGGGACGCTTGGGTGGCTCAGTTGGTTGGATGGCTGCCTTCGGCTTAGGTCATGATCCCAGAGTCCTGGGATGGAGTCCTGCATTGGGCTCCCAGCTCCATGGGGAGTCTGCTTCTCTCTCTCTTCGTTCATGCTCTCTCTCAGTCTCTCTCTCAAATAAATAAATAAAATCTTAAAAAAAAAAAAAAGAAAAGAAAGAAGCATACAACGGCAGATAAAGGAATGAATTATACATATACACACATATATAATATTACATACACAATATGTAGTAATGCATCCATTCAAGTGATATATTTGAGTATATAGTAAGGAGTAATGTGTATGTATAATGTACACATGTACATATATATATATAATGGATGTGTATATATATTTACACACATATAATACATCCTTTTATTTGATATTGTATGCTTGTAAGCCTATCATTTTGTGTGTATTTTAGTTTATTTTTTAAAAGATTTATTTATTGGGGCACCTGGGTGGTTCAGTGGGTTAAAGCCTCTGCCTTCGGCTCACGTCATGGTCCCAGGGTCCTGAGATGGAGCCCCGTATCGGGCTCTCTGCTCAGCAGGGAGCCTGCTTCCTCCTCTCTCTCTCTGCCTGCGTCTCTGCTTACTTGTGATCTCTGTCAAAGAGGGAGAGAGAGCATGAGTGGGAGGGCCAAAGGGAGAGGGAGAGAATCCCAAGCAGACTCCACGCTGAGCTCAGAGCCATGGTCACGATAACATGACCCTGCATTCACTGCCTGAGTGGAAACCAAGGGTCGTCTTAACCAACTGTGCCATCCAGGTGCCCCCATTTTGTGTCTATTTTAAACAAATGATGTTAGGAATATTCACCCAAATGTTAATAGAGGTTGCCGGCAGATGGCAGGATTCCAGGTAATTTCTATTTTTTTTTTTCTTCATTCTGTCCTGAGTTATTTTGCTTTCACAATAAGTGCATATATTTCTATAAAAACAGTAAGAGATTTTTCAAAAACAAAAATCCAAAAGTTTTGATTACAGATAGGAAACTACCGTCCATTCCGGATTCTACACAATCAAACGAGAAGCACACACTGAATCGGCCGTGTGCCCAGCACAAAGATAGGGTACCATGTTTGCTTCCAGTCCCCGGTCTTTCTTCACGAGTTCCACAGCCAATTCAACAGCAACATTTATTAGCAACTTACTGTCCTCATGCCATCCCAAAACATCATTTTTGGTTTTTAGAGAAACAAGAACCGGTGCACCGGCATAGCTCAGTTGGTTAAGAGTCCGCCTTTGGCTCAGGTCCTGATCCTGGAGTCCACAGATGGAGCCCCACATCAGGCTCTGTGCTCAGTCTGCTCCTCCCTCTCCTTCTGCCCCTCTCTCCTGCCCCCCACCCCGTGAGCACATCCTTGCGCCCGCGCTCGCACTCTCTTTCACTCTCAAATAAATAAAATCTTTGAAAAAAAAAAAAACAAACACCATCTTCCTGTTTTTCGAATTAATTTGCTTACATAACCTTTAATCCAATGATAACAATTACAACAATAAGTACAACAGGCTGGTAAGCACTAAGTAGCTCAACTTAATAGGAGCAGAAGTGTGTGGGTGGCTCAAGTTGGTTTCCCCAGGAAACACACTGAAATGAAGATTCGGGTACAGGAAGTTCATTGATAATTGTTGTCAGAACAGCACACATACAGAAATGAAGTGGAAAAAGCCCATAATTGGCCAGAGGGAGATCTGCAATGTGGTAATGGCAGAGGCGTTAACTAATTCCTGGAGGAGCTCTGGGGCTGAGATGGCTCTTAAGTTGTCTCAAAACAATGCAAGGACCTGGGCATTTAGGTGGCTCAGTCAGTGAAGTGTCTGCTTTCTACTCAGGTCTAGTCCTGTATCCGGCTCCTTGCTCAGGGGAAACCTGCTTCTCCCTCTCTCTCTGCCTGCCTCTCTCCCTGCTTATGCTCTCTCTCTCTGTCTCTTACTCTCTCGCTCTCTCTCAAATAAATAAAAAAATAAAATCTTAAAAAAAAAAAAAAAAAACAAGGACCTTTAGTCTCCTATATCTGCTGGCTAATGTGCTGGTCCCAGGACACCATAGGTGGGGCAACTTCTTTCTCCCCAGGGCAATTCCTAAAGAGGGATTCAGCTGTGAGCCCCTGGCCCCCCAACATTCCTAACAGTTAAAAGACCAGTATCTCAGTCCTGAGGGGCCGTAAATCTGGGTAGCATGCCCCAGCAACTACCATAGTCCATACTAACAGCACTCAGATCCGTTTGCTTCACACGATGTAATTACCCATAAGGGAACAGCTCCCCTGGGATTCTTACAGGTTTCCCGGCAATTTTTACAAGAGGAAAGTTAGTGGAGTAAACTGTACCTGCCACCATTGCAGCTCATTTCAAGGCCACATCTGATATTCATCGTCTCCTTCCTACTTCTCCTTCCAAATACGTCTGACCTTTGCTAACACCTCCGCAGCTCCAAGTGACTTGCCTTGTAAGGTGACAGACCAACCCTAAGTGGTCTGAGACCCTTGTCACCATACTCTTTTCAGACTGTGCCAGTTACACTTGTTCATTTATCATTTAAACTGAACAGAGGACTACCAGGATATACCGCCGTGGTCTTCTGGGTGTGAAACATATTCTTTCCTACTTAAGTTGTGTAAAATACACACTGCACTGTTTTCTCCTGATTAGTAGGTTCAATTAACCTCTGGTATGTTGATTCTTTTCTTTTGTACTAATCTATTGTCAGGAGGTGCCCTAAGTGACCGGACACCATTTGTAGCTTCAAATTTGGTGGGGCTCATCTTAAGTCTCCTAGTGGAGGCCCTCCCATTTGAGAGTCAGGACCTCCAGATGCACAAAACCTAGAATTGAGAGGATGGGAAGTTCAAACTCCCCAAAGTAGGTTGCTGAGGGCAAAGGCAAATGGAGCCAGCTTGAATTCTACCCGTTGGTTCCATATCCCATCTGGTCAGGCTACCTACTGGAGATGGGGTAATATAGCAGGCTGCTAATTTAGTGTGCATATTGTGTCCTGGAATATAGGGTTCCATATTTGTGGAGCATCATCTCCAAGCTGACACAGCAACTGCACTTCAAAAGGCCATTCCGTACTCTCTGACATCTGCAGCTTCTGGATGATGTGATGTGTAAGCAGCCCAGTGGGTCCTATGGTAATGCACTTGTATTACCAGAAAGGGAATATCTCAGTCTGGAATGATGTTACATAGATTCTAGTTGGTGATACAAATGCTTAGACCCTCAGCTAGCATTGCCAGCTGAGGTTCTGCACACAGAAAACCAAATTTATGTCTAGAATATGCTTGATTCTGGTACAGATTAATCAACTTGTCACCAAGTATCTGACTGGTCTCCCTTGAGGGTTGATGCTGCATCAGAAGCTCAACTTGGTGTTGAGCTGACACCAAGCTGAGCTAAGCTACACTCAGTTCTTGCTGGCAGGTGGACATTTGAACTTGGTAAGTGGAAACCCATCATGTGGGGCCCACACATGCCTTCCATTGTTGCTATTCAGTTCCCAAGCCAGTGTGCCAACACCGGGGTGGCTGTTTGCAGAGGCCACCTGCCATCAGCTAGCCAGGCCATTTCATCCCCTGAGTTGTCATGAACTCAAAGATATTCAAAAATACTCACACATGTTTTTCCATTAGACCACCTCCTTCCTGATCTTCCAAACTGCTTTCTTTCATGTCCCTGCCCTATCAGCCCAACCACTTGCCACTCTTCTTATGGATTTAATGTATATTCTTATCTTGGGCAATCTTCTGATACAAAGTTGATGACCAGATGCACTAAAATGAAACTCTCTCCAATGGATTTCCCCTTACTAATGCCTTTTATGATCACCCCTGAGCTGGACTAACAATCCTATTCTGAAAAAAAAAAAAAAAAAAAAAAAAAAGAAGGCAAGCCCCAGACTGTAGAAAATACTGGCAAATCATGCATCTGACAAAGGCTTATATCAAAAATATACAAAGAATTTTCAAAACTCAACTGTAAGGAAACAAATAACCCAATAAAACACAGGAGAAGTCTTGAATAGACACTTCATCAGAGAAGATATTCAGATGGCAAACAAGCACGTGAAAAGGTGCTCCATGTCATCTGTCGCTGGGCAAATGCAACTTAAAATCACATGGAGAAAGTGCTGTGCATTAGAAAGACGTTAGAATGGTGTGTGAGGATATAGAAAAGCAAAAATTCTGTACCTTGTTTGGGGGAAGGCAAGCTGGCATAACCATTTTGGAGAAGAGTTTGGCATTTTTTAAAGTTAAACATATACTTAGCATATGACCCAACCATCCCTATCCCAGGTATTTACCCAAGAAGAAAATGAAGACTTAAGTTTGCACAAAAAACTTACATGCATGTTTATAGCATCTTTATTAGTAATCACTGAAAATTGGAAACACCCAAATGTCCTTCACCTGGTGAATAGATGAACAAGCTACAATCCTTCATACGATAGATTACTATGTGGCAATTTTAAAAAATGAACCATTAAAGAAGTAAGAACGTGGAAGAATCTTAAATACATTATGTTACATGAAAAAATCCAGATTCAAAAGGCTACCCACCACAGAATTCCATATAGGACATTCTGGAAGAGGCAAAAGTGTAGAAGCAGAAAACAAATCAGTGGTTGCCAGGGGCTGAGTGTGGAGGCAGAGTCGAGGGGCACCGCAAAGGAATTTGGGGGGGATCACAGAGAGGCCCTGGATCTTGATGCTGGTGATGGGTACACAACTATATGCATTTGTCAAAACTCACAGAACTGTATACCAGAAACAATGGATTTTACTGTATACAATTTATTTTAAAAGCCTAGAGATTTCCAGTTAAATAATAGTTGATGCACTTGCTGGCAGTAATCAACTATTTGATTGTTCCCTGAAAACCAGCATCTTTACATTTGTAACTATATAATATGGACCATCTGTTTTAAAATAGCTTTCTCATGATGTCACTTTTTAATATTGATATGTCTAGAAATGTATACTAGGAAAAAAATCAGACTTGACCTCAAAGAGCATGTGTTAAATGGTATTTTTTCCCCCTTTCATACCTAGAAATACACATTTAAGGGACAGATAGAGAGAAAAATCTCTTCCATTTGTGAAACTGTCAAACTCTCCAATCCGAAACCCACCCAGAATATAGAAGACAGGCTTGCCTAGAGCAGGGCTCCCCTGTGTTTATGAGCGCCTGACTCTGTGGGGGAATATGTGTTTGTTTGGAAGGACTTTCACACAACCACTGTGCTCTTCACAAGATGAGTGATGTTCAGGACTCCTTCACGAGCTTGGGGAATGGGTCTGGGGCTGAGGCAGTGGTTGCTGGCAATAGGGCCCATTTCGATGCTTCTAAGTAAACAGTTCCAGGTAGGGGTTCATGTGGTATGGGCAACTTTTTGTTCTCTGCTTGGTCTTGCTCTTCAACAGGAAAATTCCCACTCTATCCTATTACATCAGGAAAGCCTCACAGAACATCGGGACCACAGAAAGAGTCCTCCACAATGTCCAGTAACTCACATGTTGTAGCCAGTTCGAGTTTAGCATCTGGCAAGGGGTAGTGAGGAAGGACAATGCATGAGGGAATTCAGGGTGCTAGCCCGGTGTCCTTGACATGTCATGACTAGGAGATCCCTAGATGGATGATCTCAAGGACAAGATCATGCAGTTTTGTACTGGTCCAAAGTGCTCAATGTACCCTTGAATGCATGAAATATGTGTTGGGATTGGGAGATAAGAACCTGCAGGTTAGAAGGACCAGGTTTATTCAAGGAATGGGAAGTGAGAGTAAAAGTCCTTATGGACTGAGAAGGAAATCTCAGAATTCCAGAATTTGGAAGGGAAACAATCCTGCAAGTATTTTATGTTGCTAAAGAGGAGTAGGGTTGGAAGTTGCTGGAATTAAGGGAGCCAAATTAGGAAATTAGGGTACTGATTGGCTCATCACATCATTAGTTCATTTGCTCATTCATTCATACAACAAATAACTCTTGGTGAGCATTATGTGCCAGATATTAGGTGTTTGAGCCACGGCAATGAGCAAGTATTTTCTGATAAATACAGGGATGGTAGTTGGGGAGACTTAGTAAACAAGTAAGAAAAGCTCTATAAAATAGCGATTTCAGAATTGAGATTTCCTGCGGTTTTTAAATCCCAGATCCAGGCACTTAATAACAATGTGACTTGTAAGTTATTTAACTCATTTGTGGCTCAGTTTTCTTATTTGTCCAATAAAAATACTAAGTGCCTACTTCATAGGATTGTTGTGATTAATGTGGTAATTAGCATAAAGTTTTAGAACAGTGCCTGAAACATAGTAAGCACTCAATAACTATTAAAAGTGTAAACAGACGTATACTTTAATATCAGGTAGTGAAAAGGACTATAAAGAAAAATAATTCAGAGTTGGGGGGATAGAGCATGGTGGTAGGGCGGTTTTGCATCAAGTGTTGACAGGAAGTTCTCTCTGGGGTAAGTGACATGTGAACAAGGACCTGAATGGTGTGAGAGAACAAGTCATGCAAAAGTCTGTGGGAAGAGTATTTCAGGTAGCAGGAACAAAAGCCCTGGGGCAGGAAAGACCTTTAAGGCCTAAGAAAGGTGGTGGAGAAAAAGATGCAGAAAAAGAAAATTTTATTTTATTTTATTTGAGAGAAGAGAGAGACAGCATGCAAGGGACAGAGGGAGAAGCAGAAACAGACTCCAGGAGAAGCCGGAGGTGGGGCTCAATCCCCTGAGCCAAATGTAGCCACTTAACCCACTGAACTACCCAGGCTCCCCGCTGAAGACTGCTGAGATCCAATCCCTAACCCACTGTGCTCCTCCTATCTGCGCTCTTGGAAGATAAGCCCTCTGTGGGGTCTGGTTACCTACAGCAGAGATGAGGCAACTTGAGCTTAATGGTGTGACATATATTGACATATATATATATATCTATATATATGTAGATATATATAGATATATATATATATATGTCATATAGATATATATATATATATTTTCTATACCAAAAATGCTACTGATAAGTTAGAAGGTATTTACAGCTCCATAGTCTTGTGTGTGTGTATCTATCTATATTTTAAAGAAAGGTAAAGAATTATTTAAAATAAAATATCTTGGGTGCCTGGGTGGCTCAGTTGCTAAGTGTTTGCCTTCGGCTCAGGTCATGATCCCAGAGCCCTTTATTGGAGACCCCTGTCAGGCTCCCTGCTGGGAGGCCTGTTTCTCCCCATCCCACTCCCACTACTTGTGTTTCCTCTCTCACCATCGCTCTCTGTCAAATAAATAAATAAAATCTTTAAAAATATATATATTTTAAAAAGGTAATAAAGGTAATAAAAGCCTGTAACTATGTACTAACATCCCATTAAGGTCTGGAGTAGAATGAGTAAAGATTGACTCTACATGGCACAAATAAGACTATAAATAGCTTCGTGTGAATTAAGATTTTTGTCTCCAAATGAAACAGGGCAGGTTTTGCTGCCAAAGTGCTGCAAAAAGACTTTTGGGTTTTCAGTGCTTTTTGATTCTGGAATTACGGGTAAAGGATTGGGAACCTGTAATGATTTCCTTGGGAGGAAATCAGAACTCTAAGGAGCAACACGCCGAAGATAAAATAAAAACCAAAATCGAAAAAAATCTGTGCAACAAAGAGCCTTAGCACTGTTTTTGAAATAATTCCTACTTGCTAAGTATAAACTCTTCTACTTGAGCTATTTTAACGACTCTCCCCTCTCAGGTGGGTGCCGATCAGAACAGTGCATGATTTTTGAGAAGGAAGAAATTGAGGGGCTAGGAGCCCCTGAGGTCAGCCCAGGGCCCACACCAGGTTACAAAGTTGATGGTATATATCTGTGGCTCTAAGTTCCCGGTGGCCGGGACGACCTTTTACATAGAAGAAAACTTTGCCAGTTTTTCTCTCTATTCAGCAAATTTTGTTTCTCAGGTCGACATGTTTTGGAACAAGAGTGGGAGTTAAGCCTTAATGTTAGTTAGTGTCAGTATGAGAGTTCCCAGATAGACTGAATCTTCATAGCTCTTTGGAGCACACAGAAATATTGCATTTATTCTCAGTAACATCTGACATCTAGAAGGTACAAACAGATACAATAGTAATAACCTGAACAATGTTCCTCTTTCCATGAATGTTTATTAAACCTTTAGTGTCAGAAGCTTCGAAACAATCTAAACAGCAACGGGTATGTAAAGTTGCCTTGGTGTTAAGGAGCTGCTGCTGTGGGCCCCTAGTGCTCGCGTCCCCGGGGTCTCAGCTCCTCCTCTCCCTCCGCCCCCCTCCACCCCCCACCCCGGGCTCGGGGGCCGCCCGGCCTTCCGTCGCGGGGCTCCGGCCACCAGGGGGCGCTGCGGCCCCCCTCTCCCGGGAGCGGCCGAGCCAGCCCGGTGGGTGTTTCTCTCCCTCTCGCGCTCTCTCCTCCCGGCCTCACATCCGGGTCTGGAGCGCGGCCGCCGCTGTCAGTGTTGGTGCGGGCGCGTCGGGGGCCGGGCCGGGGCGCAGTAAATGGCGGCGGAGGGAGGCGGAGCGGCGGCCACGCTCCGCTCAGAGCCCCCGAAACTTTAGACTCGCAGCCCCACAACTTTCCGGGAAGTGCCGCCGCTGCGGGGGCGTGGACGGAAGGGGAAGCCGAGGCGGGAAGTCTTGTGGGGTGGGGGACGCTGCGGGGAGCCGGGGAGACTCGAACCCGCGGCGGGGGCGGTGGCGGAGTCCGCCCCTGCCTCGCGCCGCCGCGGCCCCCGCCTCCTTGCCCGCGCCCTCCCCTCGGCCTCCGAGCCGGAGCCCGAGCCCGAGCCGCGCGCCGCGCCGAGCCCGGGACTGCGCGGGGCCTCGCAGGCGGCGGCGCGCCGAGCCCCGCCGGGCCCCCTCCTCGCGACCTCCGGGCCCTGTTGCTCGGGCGCCCCCAGCGCGCGTGAGGCCGGGGTTGGGGCTCCCCGCGGCTTCGCGGGGCCAGGAGGAGGCCGGGCCGCGCGCAGCCCCCGCTGTCCCGGGGTCGTGGGGCCGGGTCCCAGGTCTTGCATGCGGGGCGGGGCGGCCGTGAGCCGGAGGCGAAGATGGAAGGCTTAACGCTGAGCGATGCGGAGCAGAAATACTACTCGGATCTCTTCTCCTACTGCGACATCGAGAGCACCAAGAAGGTGGCGGCCAACGGGCGGGTGCTGGAGCTATTCCGGGCCGCGCAGCTGCCCAACGACGTGGTCCTCCAGGTAACGCCGCCGCCCTCGCCTCCGGACGCGTCCTGGGCTCTGCCGGACGCCGACCGCTCGCTTCCCGGCGGCTCCGGCCTCGGGCCGTCCGCCTCCGGGGGTGGGGGGTGGGCGCCGCTTCCAGCAGCGCCGGCTGTGGGCTTGTACCCCCGGGCTGGGGCCGCAGGTGCTCGGGCGGCCCAGACTCGCGCCGCGGTCGAGGGGGAGGGGTCGCTGTTAGAGGACAAAAGTCACGCAGGGACATGGTGGGGGTTGTGGGGGGGCGGAGGTCTGTGTATTAAATCTGAAGAGACCAAGTCCATTATCTCCCGGCTGCCCCTCAGAATGTGTTTTTCAGCATTGGAAGAGCAACTTCAGATGAAGGATCTTGGATTGTGACCATGTCTTTGAATCCTAGATCCTGGTGTGTAGAACAGGACTCTTCGGTTCCTGCAGAGTAGTAAAGTTACCGGTATAGGTAAATTTTTTTTTTTTTTTTAAATTCTTGAATTAGCCAGCAGACGTCACAAAGAAGCCGTTTTCTTAAGGAAGCTGAATTCTTGGGGGAGATCAAAAATTTGAGTAGTTTGCAAGTAGATATGTATGGAAAGAACTTGTAGTTAGTGTGGCTGATGTAAACTGGACAGTTTTCCGTTGCCATTCGGTAACATTTGGTGGAACTTGTGGATTCGGGTTGGGAGAGAAGTATTGAGCAGCTGGAACTCAAACGTGCATATTTGCCTAAATCCGATCTGTAGCCCTAGAGGACCAAGCAGAGTAAATTTTGAGCTTTGTCTATCACATCTGTTTTTTAAAAAGGAGGTTTCCTAGAAGTTCTTATCTAATATATGTAGTGAACATTGTTGTTACTCTGTTTAATGATTCATGGTTGCTAGTCTATCTAAACAGCATATTAGGAACAGATTTTAAGCTTTCATTTTTATGATGATCCAAGCCACTTACCCACATCTCCAAAACTTAGAGCCATATGCATGGGTATAATGTAGTATACTGCAGAGAGCACTAAATCAGGAGCTTTGAGGCCCGGGTCTTTGACCCCATTTTCTTGTTCACCCAGTGGGACTTTGGGCCAGGCACTTCCACTCTTAAAGTGCAGATGTGGTCATTTAAAGAGTCAGGCAGGTTCCTTCTAACAAAAATTCTGGAAGTATAAAAATGTCCACAAAAGTCTCTCTGCTTTAGAACTTGCCTGTGCATTAACTATGACTTAGTTGAATGAGTTCTGCCCTTTTGCATAATCTTGAATGTTTTATATTGGTTTTTTTTAAAAACTTGGGAGGAGAAGTTGGGTGTCTTAGATACTAACCTGTGGGAGATTCAAATTTTTGTGCTATTGTAAAGGGACAGAGATTAAATGTTTTAAACTTCGCTGGCCACAGTGTCTCTCCAGTATTCTTTGTTTTTGTTTTTGCAACCCTTTAAAAATGGAAAAACCATTCTTACCTCAAGGGCGCATGAAACTGGGCCTGTAGTTTGCTGACCCCAGCTAAGAATGGTGGTGACTGCGTGGGGTCCCTTGCTTACCTCATATGGCTTTGGAGTTAGACTTTTAGAGGTCTGGTTAGGACATGCACATTAATGCTATTGCCCTTTTTCCTGGCAATTGAAAAACATACTTTCAAGTCATTTAGGAACTAAAATTAAGGCGAAACTTTTCAAGTTTTAGTTCCTTTATGTTTTTGGGGTGGAGAGGAGCTGAAATAAACTGAGTCTTTATTACTTTTTTTAAATGGTGCCAGAAGATTTTTGGAATTTTAGCATATTATTTAGGATAGACAAATCAGTATTAATTAACCTTTGCTTGACATATGTTTAATCAAGTTATTTTTACATTTTGCTCAGTTTTGTTAACATTTGAAAATAAATTCTGGTTGCCTTTCAATATAAAGAAAGGGCTTAAATAGCATAAATATTCAGAATTCAGTTACGAGTTAGAAGCTTTAGTACCTCCCTGAAACAAAACTCTTAGAGTATTATATACTAAATAATATTTTGGGTATCTTGAAGGCAGTTTACTTAAAAATCTGCCTAAGACATAAAATGTGAGACAAAAGGGGACTATGGATTTAGTTCTCTTAAGCGTGTTTGGGATTGTCTGAAAACATAGCCGCCTGTTGCTTTCTAAGTGAGGAACATTCGGGTCAACTTGAGTGTATTGAGTCAACTACTTAACTGGGCTAGGCATCTGCAGGACATGGAAAGAGGAGTGAGAATCTCTCAAGGACCTTGTAAACTACCCGGATACACACGTGTAACATAAAATACCATGTGAATATGTAGGAGAGGTTTGAAGGAGGTATGATCAGGAAAGTGTCTTTGACTTAATTGAGATGGGACTTTAAATTAGTGTGGAGTGAGGGCAGTGGGATGGAGGACTTCCCGACAGAAAACATGACGGAAGGTAGAAAGTGTAGGAGCCTTTTCAAGGAGTAGCAGATAGGTTTGCTGAAGCTGGAGTGTGTCTTAGGGATAATGGAACATAGAATTAGAAAGAGACCATATTATATTAAGAAAGACCCTAAAGAACACGCAGAAGATTTCATATTTCAGTAGGCAGTGGAAACTTGTTGGTTTTTGACCTAAAGTGAGGAAAGGTAGAGTCAGCGGAAGGAGGCTCGTGCAGTGGTCTCCAACAGTTGCAAGGTAATGGGCATCCAGACCCAGGTGACAGCTGTAGAATAGGAAACAGATCTGGATGAACAGGTCTGAGTTACTGAAGGGCTGCTGGGTAGCCACTCTGTGAGGTGCTTTGTTGGATAGTGTTGAATTGAGGCCAGATTATCAAGGCTGGGTGGAGAGCTTTGAACTAATTGTAAAGGTAACAGGGAGGTGTAGTTTAAGAGAAGTGACTCATAAAAGCCGTGCTTTACAAGACTTTCAGGAGATCAGTGCAACTGGAGTTAGAGGGAAGAAGCTGGAGATGAATTTGGGGATCCATTCTCTGTTGCATTTATGAAGTGGTGAGGAACTGGGTCATGGTGCTCAAATGCAGGAGTGGGGGACATTGTGGGGAGGATGATTTTGTCTCCCCGGAGGCATTTGGCACTGTCTGGAGACCTTTTTGGTTGTCATAACTTGCAGGGAGGGAGCAGTTCTACTGGCATCTAGGGGAGAGAGGCCAGTGATGCTGAAAGACATCCTACAGTGCAAGGAGAGCCCCCACAACAAAGGTGTATCTGGGCCCAGATGTCAGCCAGTGGTCCTGAGATTGAGAAATCCTCACCTGGACTCTGGTGGTAACAGTGGGACCGAAAATGAGGCTAGAAATTAGGTAGGCTTGATGGCCTGGGTGATGCTTAGAGGGAAGAATAGAGCAAGGATTGGACTCTCTTGGACACCACTCACCACTTAGAAAAGGGGCAGAAAGAGAGCCCGATTTTAAAAAAGATTCTGGTGGCTTTGATTTCCCGCCTTTTGAGGTGGTGGTGGAAGTCTCTAGGAGATAGTTGGAAACTCATGGACATTTGTCCACACTGAGTACTTGTTCTTACAGTGAAATTCAGGTATTTGGGCATCTTCCTCTGCCTTTCTGACCCAAGTATCTCAGGGTTAGGGGACAGACAGCTGCTTACACTGTGAGCATGCGTGTACACATCAGGGCTTTGATTAATGTAGTAGTTTTCAGCATTTGTTAATAAAAATCATGAGAAGGCTGAGTCATCTGGGGGAATGAGGATAGAGAACAAAGAACAGAGGGCTGACGACTGAAGGAGGAAGGAGCTGGCATTTATTGAGTGTGTGTTATGTGCCTTTTACTGGGCAAGTCATTTTCATGCAAGAACTCATTTGATCCTTACAAGAACCAGTGAAGTGGGTATTATTTTTTATTTATTAACAGGAATGTGATAGGCAGAGAAGTTAAATAATTTGTTAGTGAATAAAGCATCTCTCCTTTACCATTATTCCTTGCTACCTTTCAGCTTTTTCCTTTCACTGTTCATGTGATTGGTTTACCCATAGTTCTTCTGAAGAGCAGAGATTTAAGATTGTTTGATTTTGAGTTATGTATGGATTTCCTCTTTGCATAGTGAATAGTTATATGTATGATGCTGTCTTGAGACACAGCCACTTAAGAGAAATAGGAAGAAGATCTTGTAGTTGGTATCCTGTGCATACAGAGATACAATTTACGTTACAACTGTCAGACATTTTGAAGTATATTCATTACACTGGTTTCGGAATAGTAGAGTAAGACTGGTGCTGAGTGTGAAGGTTTGTTTTGGCGACAGTGTGTCAATAGACAAAGTGAATGAACTAAAGCTTTATAGAATTGTGCTCCACAGCAGAGGGGAACAGGACTGGGCGGAGAAAAATTTGGTTCATAGAATTTAATCATGAGGAATTTTGCCCTTTGCTGAGCAAAGAATAAATATTTATTGACTTAAAAATCAGAAGTAATTTATTTTTTTAAGATTATGGAAGGTATGCTACTACATTTATGAGTATGTTTTCTTAGCTTTTACTTAAATCCTCCATTTGGGGAAATATTTTAAAACTTCATATAGACTTTGAGTGCATAATAGCTTGATAAAAGGTTCTAGTACTAACAGTTCTTTCGTTGAAGGTTATAACCAATGTACCCCTATTCATGAAGCTCAAGAAATCTTTAAGGTCATTTGTGTTGAACAACATCTTGGTAGAATATTTGAATAACACATTAATTTAATGGGTGAAAAATGACAACAGTGAAATAGAAACCATTTTGTCTTTCTAATTTTGTTCGATTATAAGATCTACTCATTAGTGATAATATTAAAATAGGGAAGCAGAGCTTCATTTGTTCATTGAAAGTTATAAAGGTAATACAAGTAAATGTCAGGTTTGTTATTTTGGGGTAGTGATTTCTTATTTGTAATTTCTGAATCACTAAAATAATTATAACAAATTACAAAAATCTTGCCTTTAATCAGACACTTTCTGTACATGATTGAAAAACAGCATACTGTTAGTGAGAGAAGTCCTACTTAATGGCTTTTTGTAGTGTCATATTTACTTTTTAAACTTATTTTTCCTATATCATATTATGCTAGTTTTAGTCTTTTAAATTTATAGTCCAGAGTTAGAGTCTCAGTATTTGGGGAGCTCATGCTTAGGATTTTGATGGAGCTGTAAGAGAGAGGCTGGTAATAAGGAGCACTAAACATGGGAGGCAAATTCTGGTCCTGTCTTTAGCTAGCCTTGTGACCTTGAACATATCACTTAATGTCTTGGATTTTTCTTCTCACAGCCTGAAGTGATTGGATTGGGTTTTCCAAAGGTGTTACAGTGTCAAAATGGCCCTTGTGCTGTAGTGTCAAAATGGCCCTTCTTGCCAGCCACACCTTTAAGAACAGAACACAGTCTTGAAATTAGTTGCTCCATGGTTTTAACACATTGATTTGTTACATTCTTTTGAAGACAGTCTCAGCCTGGAATGCTGAAGTGACTATTTGTGTATATATACATGTGTGTATATACACAGATGTGCACACACACAGGAGCAGGAACTAATTAAAGGGTTGTAAGGTCCATGGTTCCTAATTCTTCAGCTATTTGGCCAGTGAAAATTTGAAATGGGTGATAAGACTTGACATTTCTCCTTTTCCTTCATATATGTTTCATTTTCTATAGCCTTTCCTGTGATAGATTTATATCTTCATTCATCTTTTCCCTCCTTTACTTCTATATAAAGAATCCATGTCTGGTGGGTTGTATATATAGGCATGACATAAAAATCAGGACATAATAACTTTGGCTCAGAAATCTTTTTTTAAGTTCATACCGTATACTAAGTTTCATTGAGATTTAGTAAATTATAGGACTTGGGTCTTAAAAAAAATACTATATATATATTTTAAGATTTTATTTATTTATTTGGGAGGACAAGACAGAGAACACAAGGTGGGGTTGGGGGGACAGAAGGAGAGGCAGAAACAGACTCCCCACTGCACAGGGAGCCTAGGTGGGGTCCAGTCCTCGGACTCCAGGATCATGATCTGAGCTGAAGGCATACATTTAACTGACTGAGCCAACCAGGCATCCCCCCAAAATATTGTATCTTTATTTCAAGAACTGACTTCTTGTTGAATTTGAGTCTACCTTGTTAAATGATGAAGCCATTTATTAGATTATTTATCTTCTGACGTTTTTGGATTGCAGTTTCCTTTGAATTTCTGGTGCACATACTAGACATCTGCTTAGAAAACAGTTCACAAAATTGTGCCTTTAATTGGAGGTTGCTAGCCTTCCCCCAGTTTAGTCAAGCACATCCCATGAACCTCTATATTAAAGTTTTGAAGAAGAGCGGACCTGTGAAGTGCATGACTACTTCTTGATGGCCACTATTTAATATACACCTGTTTGTGTGTGTGTGTGTGTGTGTGTGTGTGTGTATTTTTATCCAGGGGTGTGTGTCTACAGCAGTGGTAAAAACTCAGAAATCTTTTCTGCCTTCATGGATTATGTTAATGTTAACATTAATGTTGATGTTAAAAGAACTGTGTATAGTTAATATAAAATCATTGCACACGCCAGGGACCTACTTAGTTGTAAGGGAAGGTTCCTCTGAGGAGACATGGACAGAGATAAGGGAGAGAGAATGAGATATTTCACAGAGAGGGAAAGCACGTGAAGGGCCTGAAGCTTGAAGGGCTTAATGTACCTGGGGAAATGAGAAGCTGGAGCACCTTGATGGGGGTGCATGGACATGGTAGAGACTACATACTGCAGGGCCTTGTACACAGCAATGAGGAGTTTGGGTATGAAATTATGAAGAGTTTTTAGTAAGAGAGTAGCATCATCTGAATTACTTTTTTTTAAAGATTACCCTGCTGTGTAGAGAAGAGAATACAGGACAGATTGGCAGTGGATATGCAGTAACTCAGATAGGAGATGATGATGTCTTAGATTAGTGAAGTGGCAATGGGATTGAGAGGAGAGGACATATTTCAGATTTTTTGAGGCAACATAACTAGGAGGACATGATAATGGATTGGGTATGGAGCATAAGGGAGAGAAGGGAGAGCTCAAGAGATACTGCTGGAAGTCACCGTTATCGAATGGATAGAAGAGAGGGTTTTTTGTTTTGTTTTGTTTTTTGGTGGAGAGGTAATGGTAAATTCAGAAGTTTTTTTGTTTGTTTTTTTTGGTCATAGGTTCTCAGAGAGGATCAGAGATATTTGGCTTGGAGATGTCAGTTTCAAGATTACCAATATATTATTAGTGATACTTAAAAGCCATGAAAATAGATGAAATCAGGGAGGACAAGAAGCAAGAGACTATAGAGAGGGAAGAAGGATTGACTAGAAGTAGAACCTGAGGAGTGCAGAGCATTTCTAAGTTGGGGAAACTGGAAGGCCTCTAGAAAGGAAGCTAAGAAGGACAGAGCGGTTGTAGGGAAATTAGGGATGTATATTGGATTATGTCATGGATCCTAAGTAATGTGAGTATTTCAAGTAAAGAATAGTTAACTGTATTGAGTTTGGCCCAGAGGTTGAGAAGATGTGGGCAGAAATATGGCTGTTGGTTTGGTAGTCTAAAGGTCATCAGTAACTGATGAGCCAGTTTCGTGGACTGGTAGAGGTGGAAGCCAGATTAGAGTGATTTAAGGGAAGCTGGATGACCCAGGAATTAGGGATAGGGTGTGTAGATAGCTTTTTAAAGAAGTTTGCAGATGGAAGAAAATAGACAAGGGGTAGAAGCTGGAGGTATATGAGGATATAAAGGAATTCTCTTTTTGTTACTTTTTTGAGTATTAAAAATACTGCAGCATGATTTCAGTTGTTGAGATTAACAAGGGAAGAAAGGAAGATGAGAGAGAGTATTGAAAAAGCAAGATTGTTCTGAATCCTGACTATACAGGATGGTCTCAACAGAAGAGGGATCCCTTCCTCAATTTTGAAAGGGGAGGAGGAGGAAGAGCATGGATATAGAACTAAGTAAGTACATAGGTTCAGTAGAGGAAAATTAGGACAGTCTAGCCTTATAGTTTCTACTTTTTTTTTTTTTTTTTTACAAACTCAGGCAAGATTAACAGTTTAGTAGTGGGAACAGTCTGAATATGAAAGTAACAAAAAATCTATTTACAGTAGCATCAAAAAGAATAATATTTAGGAATAAATTTAACAAAAGATGAGGCACCTGGATGACTCAGTTGGTAGAGCATGCAACTCTTGATCTCTGGGTTGTAAGTTCGAGCCCCACAATGAATATAGAGATTTACTTAAAAATAAAATCTCTTTTAGAAAAGCACCAAAACTTTTATACTACAGATATTACTAAGAGATACTGAAGATTTAAATAAATAAGAAGGGGTGTCTGGGTGGCACTCTTGGTTAAGTATCCAGTTTATGGTTTCAGCACAGTTCCCAATCTCAGGCCTGGGAGATGAAGCCCCACATTGTGCTTGATGCTGATTGCGGAATGTGTTTGAGAGTATCTCTCCCTCTCCCTCTGCCCTCCTGCTCTTGCTTTCTCTCTCTCAAATAAATAAATAAATCTGTAAATAAATAAATGGGGACACAGTCTGTGTTCATAGGTTGGAGGATTGATGTCGTTAAGATGGCAGTTGTCCCCAAATTTAACTGTAGATACAGTAGAACCCCTATTAAAATCCTACTAGATATTTTTGTAGAAGTTGTAAAGCAGAGCCTAAAATTTATAAGGAAATACAAAGGACCCAGAGTAGCTGAAACAATTTTGAAAACAAATAAAATAGGAGATTTGCCCTACCTAATTTTAAAATTTACTGTAATCTACAGTAATCAAGACAGTATGGTTGGAATAAGACTAATAAGCATGAGGGACACTTGGGTGGCTAGGTCAGTTAGTGTCTGCCTTTGGCTTCAGTCTTAGTCCCAGGGTCCTGGGATCCAGTTCTGCATCTGGCTCCCTGTTCAGTGGGGAGCCAGCATCTCCCTCTGTCTGCCTCTCTCTCTCTCCCTCTGTCTGAAAAAGAAATAAAAATATTTTTTAAAAATGAAACTGTTGCCCATCAGAAAAATTTTTTAAAAAGACTAAGCACAAAAATTAATAGAACAGAAATGAGAGTCCAGAAATGAACCCTTATTTATGATTACCTGGTTATTTAAAAAGTGCCAGGACAGTTTAATGAGGGAAGTATAGTCTTTTCAACAAATGGTGCTCGGACAATTAGATATCTTTATGTTTAAAAAAAATGGACTTGGACATACTGTTGTATATACTTCATACCATACACAAAAATTTTTTCAGAATAGATCATAGACTTAATTATAAAATCTAAAACTGTAAATTATAGGAGACATTAGAGAAAATCTTTATGACCTTGTGTTAGGCAGAGTTCTTAGATGACACCAAAAGCATGAATCATAAAAGAAAATACTGACAAATTAGACTTCATTAAAATGTTTAAAAACTTTAGCACCTCAGAGGTTACTTAAGAAAGTAAAAAGACAAGCCACAGATTGGCAGAAAGTAGTTGCGTATTACAAACACTGTAAAGGTCTTTAATCTAGAATATATATATATATATATATATATATATATATAAAGAAATTTTACAACCCATAATAAAGGGAAAAAAAAACAATAAAAATGAGCAAAAGATTTTAATGGATATTTCACCAAAGGAGATCGTGTAAATGGCCAATAAGCATATGAAAAGGTGTTCAACATCATTAGTCATTAAGGAAATTCAGATTAAACCACAATGATGCTATCACACCCACCAGAATGACTATAATTAAAAAGACTGACATTACATGGTATTGTGGAGAAACTGGAACCCTTCTGCACTGCTCTTGGAAATGTAAAAGGTATAGCCATTTTGGAAAGCAGTTTGGCTGTTTCTTAAAAAGTTACACGTAAGCTTATCATATGAATTAGCAGTTCCACTCAAAGGGATCTACCCAAAAGAAATGAAAATGTCTACAAATGAAGAATTGTAAATGTCTGTTAGCAGCCTTATTCACAGCAGTCAAAAATTGTAAAGCAGTCTAGCTGCCCATCATATGATGAATGGGTAAACAAAACATGGTATATCCATATAGTGAAACATGATTCTGTGGAAAAAAAAAAAGGAACAAATTACAAAATACTACAGCAAAGATTGATGTCAAAAACATGGTAAGTGATAGAAGCCAGATACAAAAGAATATGTGCCTATACAGAATAGTGGTTACCTAAGGTCAGGGTAGGAGTGGAAACACTGGAGGAAAATGTTTGGGGTGATGGTAAAGTTCTCACATTGGATTGTGATGATGATGCACGACTCCATGAATTTTCTTAAAATTCAGTGAATCATGCACTTAACCATGGTTAGATTTTATGGTATATAAAGTATACCTCAAAACTGCAAAATTTTTTGAAAACAGTTTTGCAGGGTGAGGGAAATGTATGAAGTAGTCACCTTGGAGGATGTGAAGGTAGGATGAGAATAAAGGACCATCTACTGTCTGCAAAATACCGTTCTAATCCCAAAACCTCAGTATCAGCACCAGTATTGGAATAATAATTCTGGTTTACATTTATTCACTGTTTTCTGTGTGCTGGCTCTGCCTGCCTTATATGTACTGGATTTTTTACTTTGTACATTATTTAATAGGTTTAGAAGGGGCTGAAAAAGTTGTGACTTAGAATGAATTAAGACCAGTTTCACATGATGTGATGAGCACTGGGTGTTAAATGCAACTGATGAATTATTGAACACTACATCTGAAACTAATGATATACTGTATTTTGGCTAATTGAATTTAAGTTAAAAGCAGTTTCTGTTGGCTGTGAGTGGTATGCTGAATTTATAGACACTTAATTCAGATATCCTAATTTTTTGGAAAATTGCAGAAGCTGCTCCAAAATAATCTGAGTTTGAGATAATAGTACTTTCTAAGTCGTAATTTAATCAAATAGTAGTTTTAATCTACAGGAAACACTACTTCCGGTTGTCTTCTATTAAAATAATCACTGTTGGGACTCTTGGTCTCCACTCAGGCCATAATCTCAGTGTCCTGGGATGGAGTCCTGACTCGGTCTGGAGCTCAGTGCCGACTCGGATTAAGATTTTCTCTTCTTTTCCCCCTGCCCCTCACAGTCCCTTCCCTGCATGTGTGCACATGCACGTTCTCTTCCTGTTTCTCTCTCTTTCTTTTTAAGATTTTATTTATTTCTGAGAGAGAGAGTGAGTGAGAGCACAAGCGAGGGGAGAGACAGAAGGAGAAACAGACTCCCTCCTGAGCAGGGGGCTCTATCCCAGGACTCTGGGATCATGACCCAAGCCAAATGCAGATGCACAACCAACTGAGCCACCCAGACAGACAGCCATCCCCCTCTTGCTCGCTCTCAAATAAATCAATCTTAAAAATAAATAAAATAAATAATCACTGTCAGTGTCATGAATCTTTTTTTTTTTAAAGACTTTATTTATTTGTCAAAGAGAGAGTGAGAGCACAGGCAGAGGGAACAGTTGGCAGAGGGAGAAGCAGTCACCCCGCTGAGCAAGGAGCCTGATATGAAACTCAATCCAGCACCCTGGGATCATGACCTGAGCAGATGCTTAAGAGACTAAGCACCCAGGTGTTCCACTGGCTAAAAGCTTTTAATGTTACTTTGAAGCGCTGATTTGGTGTCTTTGTGTTTCTGAATTTTTGTATCCAGGCTGAGTTTGCATAAGTAGATAGAGTTTGCATAAGTAGATATGAGACTCAATCCTCAGAATCGTATGATATACTGTGTTGGATGAAAAATAGCTAAAAATACTGTTCTTAGAGTGATTACTGCTTCTTGTCCATGGATAATTATGTCAAATGTTGTATGTAGAAATAGATATCTCTAGATCCTTGAAAAGAGAAATTGTTGGCCAGAAACTAAGTATTACTGATTTTTCTTCATGTCTCATTTATGACTAGAAGGATCAGAGGTTTGTTTAAACTCAAGTGTTAATTGATACTGTATTTTTTAATAGTTGATTTAGGAGAGTTCATATTTGGAGCACCTGGGTGGCTCAGTTGGTAAGCATCTGGTTCTTGATTTCGGCTCAGGCCATGATCTCAGGCTTGTAGGATAGAGCCCGCACTTCAGGCTCTGCTGGGCTTGCAGCCTGCTTAAGATTCTCCCTCTCCTTCTGTCTGCCCCTCCCCCTTCTTCTCTCTCTCCCTGTCTTTAAAAAAAAAAAAAAAAAAAAGAATTTGTATTTTTTAGGGCACTTAATTGTATTTCATAGAAAAATATTTAATTGTAACACTCTTACAATATTCTATGTCAACAAGTATTGAGTACAGTATAGTCAAAATAGGAATGTGACGATTCTAGATTTGAATCTCTACTTGGTACTTATTAACTCTCTTACCCTGAACAAGTAACTTAACCTCTCTTGAAGACTCCCATTTCCTCATTTGTAGACTGAGGATAATACCAGATAATATCAGAGGTTTTCATAATACCAAAGTGAAGTGTAAACATGCAGCAAAGGTACCTGGTTCCTAGAGGGTGATCAAATAAGTTTCATGCAGACAAGCTCTGCTTTATGAGAATACTCAAAATTTATAGGATCTTGGCTTTAATAGCAAAAATCTCTCCATATTTCTTCTAAGCCTAGATTTATATCTTTTATTATTTTTGTTGTGTGAAGTTAATAATAACTGCCCCCCCCCCCAATCCTTTGATCCTATCAGTAATGCCATTTGTTTCACCCTTTTACTATGGAATTAGAGGATTTGTCCTCCTGAAATGCAGTGTACCACCAAAAACGATAATAAAGGATGATTTTAGGATTTATGTAGCTTATAGAATGGTGATAACCATTAACAGAAATAGAGAAGTGAGGAGGATTCTATAGTTTTGTGGGGAGACATTGTGCTGAATTTTGGATGTGCTCAGTGAGATGCCATGCTCAGTCCATCTGTGTTAGCAAGATTCCGTGGGGATTTCAAAGCTTGAGAGTAAGTAATAGCTGGGTAGCCTTAAAGCTTGTGCAGACTTGATGGTGGTTTCTGAATGAGGCCATTCACTAACAATGAAGATTGCAGACTTCATTATATTTGAAATGTGCTTTCACGGTCAGTGGTAAATTGCAGTGTTGTCATAGAGATTTAGATATTTTCACTTAAGACCTCAGAGTTTTTTTGAAATATTCTTGAGACCATTAGCAAGGCAAGGTGGATGTGGAAGTATAACACTTCCCTGAAATTAGGATAGCCTCCAAAAAGTTGAACCTTGGATGTTAAACCCAGAAGCATTTGCATGTTTAATTTAAGGGGTTTGCTAGCTATTTGCAGGCAGTCCCCACAGTCATCCATACATAGTGTGATTGCATCTTAGCTGAGGAATGACTCTTGGAGCTAGAATAGTCAAGCCTACAAGTTGCCATCAACATCTCATTGCAGCTTAGTGGTTCTTGTTTAACACAGGATCTCATTTAATCCTTATAATAAGCCTGTCAGGTATTGTTATTCCCATTTCATTAATAAGAAAATGTATGATTTTATGTTACTCTAGAATTAACGAATTCGTAAAGATTTGTGAACAAATTCCTTGAAGGTCAGTAACCCTGTAGCTGTAGCATTGCTATACCATTTAGAGGATGGTACTATTGAATCCTACTCACTGTATATTCAAAATATATATTTTTCCTATTTAATATTCTATAATAACATTATTCATTAATTCAGGAACCACTGTTAAACACCAGTGTATGCATCCATGGCACTGAGTGTTTACAGCTGAGTGAAAGAGACCTGGCTCCTGCCCTTCTGGTAAACTTAAATCTTTTCTCCTAAGCTCCAACACTCTAACAGGGTAACTGTTCCTGTTGAGTTCATGATCGTATCCCAGACACATTTTTGGGTAAATATTTGTTGAATGAATATTTATTGAATGAGCGAGCATAAATTTATTTTTTTTTCAGAAGTATTTTTGCTTATCACTAACTTTAATACTATAATAATAATAAAATAATAACACATACTGTTGTGTAGTGCCGACTATATGCCAGCTACTCTTTCACCCCCTTTACTAGTATTAATTCATTTAATTCTCAATGTGGGTACAGTTTATAATCCCTGTTTTTAAAATGAAGACACGGAAAGGGTAAGTAACTTCTCCAAGATCACACAGCTAGTAAATGGTAGTTAAGATTTAAGTAGTCCTGTTTGTAAGCACTATGTTCTACTTTCTAAGTATTATATAATTAATACTTATTATCCCACTTCCATGTTCATGTCTTTGACTTCTAACATATCTAAAATACTCTAAATCCCCACATTTCTTCTTTGAAATTACTTGACTTTTACAGACCATGTTGAGAGGCCCATACATGCTTGCAGTCGGCCCCTAGTAGTGTGAGTCCATTCAGAATCTAACAGCTGCAAGTCCTCTTTGCCTATGTCCTTCAGGCAGATGTCTTCAAATATTTTGCAAATAAAACTTAAAAATAGGTTCTTATGCTACATTTATTTAGATAACTGATTATTTTTAGTAGTCTGCTAAGTTTATTAATAATTTTATTAAATAAAGGGATATGGGATGCCTGGGTGGCTCAGTCAGTTAAGAGTCTGTCTTCGGCTCAGGTCAGATCGTAGGGTCCTGGGATGAAGTTCCGCATCGGGTTCCTTGATCATCGGAGAGCCTGCTTCTCCTTGTGCCTGCCTGCTATTCCCTCTGTGCTCTCTTTCTCTCATCTCAAATAAATAAAATTTTTTTAAAAAATAAAGGGATACAATTCAAAACGATTTTTACGTGAAACATTTATATAAAAACAAAGAACATCGTAATAGATTGTTTTATTTGCTAAAGCAAAGTTAGTCAAGATCTCTAGGAAATCTGGGTAACGTTCATTCATCTCACTTTTTTGAGGTCCTGCTTATTAGCTCCAGAGGACTGAAACTTGGGAGAAAGTTCATGAAAACATGGTTTGGATCTCCTTAAAACAGAAGCAGTGGCTTATGCCATAGATATGAAAAAGATCAGCCAGGATGACTTTGTAGAGTACAAGAAAGGTAATGAGGAAGGATGAGGTAGCTGCTTAGGGCTTTGGAGGGAAATGAGCAAAGGAGCAAGGAAATAAAAGAGTGTGTCATGGAAAAGAGTAGTCTGTCACATGCTACAAAAGTTAGTATTGGGTTTCACGGAGGTCTAAGAGTGGGAGTCGGATTACTTGCTGACAAGTTTGTTTATTACTTTCAAAAATATTTTTTGATTTAGACTTTTGGTTAACTCTGACTGGATTTTTCTTGTACATTCTCCACGTTGTTACTGAGATTTTATTTATTCTTCCTTGGTACCCAGAACAAATCCTTTTCATGATGAGTTCATTTCTATATATGCAAACTAACTCATTTTTTAAAAAGATGTATTTGTTTATTTACTTATTTGACAGAAAGATAGAGAGCACAAGTAGGCAGTGCGGCAGGCAGAGGGAGCAGGCTCTCTGTGGAGCAGGGAGCCTGATGTGGGACCTGATCCCAGGACTCTGGGAGCATGACCTGAGCCGAAGGCAGCAACCTTAACCGGCTGAGCCACCCAGGTGCCCCAAACTAACTCATCATTTAAAGTCCTTTGGTTTCCCTTATAATTTTTTTTTTTTAAAGATTTTATTTATTTATTTGACAGACAGAAATCACAAGTAGACGGAGAGGCAGGCAGAGAGAGAGAGAGAGAGGGAAGCAGGCTCCCTGCTAAGCAGAGAGCCCGATGCGGGACTCGATCCCAGGACCCTGAGATCATGACCTGAGCCAAAGGCAGCGGCTTAACCCACTGAGCCACCCAGGCGCCCCTCCCTTATAATCTTTATCCCAAACATAATATAATACTTATCTAAGTAATCTGAGTCATCAAGAGCATCTCTGTAATGCTCTATTGTCTTCCATGGAACTAGAGACATATTTGCAATAATAATTCAGAAACTTTTTAATATACTACTGCTGCTTTGTTTTGTTTTGCTTTAATTTGACATCCTGCTTCTTAATTTTCCCTAATCATCCCAACAAGATAATCCTCCTATAGTTTTCCCACACTGTTTTATATGTTTGCATTTGCATACAACTTGTATACAGCCTCCTGCTCATGTGTATATCTTTTGCTTGATAAGTGGCAAGCAACTTGAGAGCAAATATTAATTTATCCTTATTTGTTTCCCTCACATCCCTGTTCATGATAGGCATCCGAAACCTCCTGCACTAGTTAATTGGCACTTCAGGCCTTTATTTGTCATCAGTACATTGATGGGTCCTAGCCTAATGTCATGATTTTACCATACTACTTTAAAAATTGCAAACAATAAGGATGCCTGGGTCGCTCAGTTCTTTGAATTACACTGAGTATGCTAGTTAATACTTTTGAAGTTGTTCAGGTGAGTCAAATCAGATAAAGTGAGCACGCATATTAACTTTTCTTTAAGGCACTGTACCTCAACTTAAGGCATTTCTCTTAATTTGTAAAGATGATCATGGTTCACTTTAGAAGTAAACTTACAAGTTTCTCTGTCCTTCGGAGGTAAAATTTCTAATTTTTGAATTTGACAATAAACAGGAAGTGGTAGACAATCTAAATAAGGAAATAGGTCAGTAGTTTCTAATTTAATTTAGTTGACACTTTGGGAGGTAAAGTATAGCATTCGCATAAAATGTCTGGCCCAGCAACAGACCTATCAAATCTGTGTATTCCTGTCTTCCAGCCTTCAGGTTACCTACCAACTCACCCCCACATTTCGCAGTCTTGTTTCTGATTATTCTCTTACCATGGACTGTGTGTTCCCACCCAACAAATCTGTTTTCTGTTTCTCAGTTACTTGTTCTGTATCAGTATCCTCTCATCGTGCTACTTTCTTTATCTGCAGTACCCTCCCCTAACTTCCATCCTCCCTCTTTTTCAGAACATGAATTAACTTTTGTAGATTTGGAAATCTAATTTGAACAACCCCACCCTCAATCTGAGACTTGAATTTGGATTGAATATGGGTTTCCTACCCATACTTTTGTATGTGTTTCCCACTAGCTTGCTCTTTGCTCATTTATGTCGTTGTTTAACTGCTTTTCCAATAGATTTACATCTCGACAGTATTGTAAGCAAACTGAATAAAATTCAGGTTTCTTTTATTTCGTCATCTCATGATATTCTAGAGCAGCAAAAGCACATAGTGGATGTTTAGAAAACATAGCCAGCTTTTTCGGGTAAGGCAGTTGCTTTGCCCTGCTTATTGCTGTGCTTTCATAGACGTGATTGGGATGATGAATTAAGGCAAGTCTGGACTCCTCACGCAGGGAAGTAAAAAATGGGGGTGGTGAAGCTTGAAGCCTTGGATGTTCCTCTGCCAGCACTATGGGTACTCTCTCTGCCCACCCCAGCCAACATTCTGGGCATGAGAAGAGAAGAGGAGGAGGTGGCAAGAACAGGAACAAATAGCACAGAATTCTCTGAGCTCTGACATTGGTGCTTTGCTGACCAACATTGCCAGTTCCCTTCATCCCTTTCACAACCTTCCCCTCCCTCCCCCCATTTCTTTTTTTTATAGCAGAGCGACTATAAGAAGTTTATCGAGAAACAAAACTAGGAATTGGTGGGCAGGTAAAGAAGTTATGGTAGAATCTGGGTATCTTGGCACTACAACATATACTTGCTTTTATAAAGTGGAATAAAGCACAACTTCACTCAAGTTCAGTGTACCTGGCTGAAGGTGGAAGACCACAGACCTACCTAAAGATGAGGGCTCGAGGCATACACAGCATCACACACTGATAGCACATTCCCTAGCACAGACCACTAAGACTTGTGCCACATCAGAATGACAGGTTACACTGTTTGTCGTGGTTTGTATAAATCTCATAGGAATAAGAGAAATTGCTCATGGGAAACCTTTGAAACATCAGGGCCTACTGTTTTCTCTGCCTCTCTGCAAAAAGCTAAGGATTTAATCGCCAGAGGAAGGGAATTTGTGGTCAGCTCTTCTGTTACTGCCCATGGTTTTGAACCTTGGAGAAAGAAACCTCTTACTTTCCTCATCACTTCTCTGCAAATTCCCCCTAAGACTTGATTCTAGAGTGAATCCAAATGTCATGTTTCTCATTTGCATGTAACAAATGGCCAGAGTGGTATTGTCATAGTTACTAATTGTATCAAGGCTATTTTCTACATAGTGCTCTTTTTTTGGCTTCCTCTATTCATTTGACCCTGCACACCCATGGAGCTGCCTTCCCTATTTTTCTTCCTTTTACTGCCAAGTAACAAATGACCCAGATTCTTCTCTACTGCCTGTATACTCTTCTTAACCACTAGTAACCTAACTTTCATATTACCCCCACTCTCCCTTTTAAAGAAGGATATTCTTTTTTTGTTTTTAAGAGAGGGTTCTTGGGGCACCTGGGTGGCTCAGTGGGTTTTAAAGCCTCTGCCTTCGGCTCAGATCATGATCTCAGGGTCCTGGGATTGAGTCCCACATCTGCGCACTCTGCTCAGCAGGGAGCCTGCTTCCTCCTCTCTCTCTGCCTGCCTCTCTGCCTACTTGTGATCTTTGTCTGTCAAATAAATAAATAAAATCTTAAAAAAAAAAAAAAAGAGAGGGTTCTTACTCTTTTACCATTTCCCTTGCAATTGACACTGAATTACTTCTTGGTGGGTATTCTCTTTTTTTTCCCTGCTCACCATGATCCTGAATTATTCTGTTATTATATGTCTTTAGCATCCTCTCTTCATACCGTGCCTCTTTCTCTTGTTTCAGAATTAGGTTTTACTCCTTTTCCTTATGTCCAACGTGTGAGATCCTTCAGATTTTCTTTGAAAGATGTCAGCGGATCATTTTTTTCTATCTTTTGCATTACCCATCTAAGCTCTTACCAGCTTATTTCTTAACTAGTGCAGTAGCCTCCTGAATCTCAACTAGCTTTTCTGTAATTGTTAAAGAGTACATAAGTGAATTCCTAAAACATTATATGACACTCTTCAAAATGCTCCGTAAAAATTAGTCACATTCAGAGCCCTCACTGTTGAGTGCTGTCCAGTTTGCTGCCTAGCCACTACTGTAATCTCTGCTTTGACCTCTTGTTGCACTGCTCCCACCCCACCCCGGCCCCCTGAAATTAGAATGCCCACCTTGTTTAGACTTAGCAAAAAACCTGTGCATTCTTTAAGGTCCAGATCACCACCGCCCCCGCCCCCCGCCCAATAATACTTTTCAACCAGTAGTAATCCCTCTGTAATTCTTACAGTATCAAGTCCTAATTATGTAGCATCCATTATGAGCCAGATGTTGAGCTTTTTGGCGTATGATTAATTTTAAACTTAGAGGACAGATGTTATTTCTGTTTTATAGCTGAGAAACCTGTGGCTTCAGAGGTTATGTGCTCAACAGGAACTGGGATTCAAATCCAGCTCCATTTGATTACAAAACTTTGTATTCAAGACACCAGCCATTCTGAGGTATAAAATTACAGCCTTATATCATGGCTTATCTTTTTCAATCGTGTGTTGTGTTTACAACTAGGTCAGAAGTTCCTTTGTTGGCGGGTTGGGGGGGGCGGAATGTGTGTTAGAACTTTGTGTGCTTCCCAGGGTCCACTATGTACTTCGAACACTGTATGGAGTGCTTCAGAGAACATTTTGATGAGGTATTCCTATAGTGCTACTAATTATAATAACCAGTCTGCCTTCTTTTTGTGTTAGAGCATTCTCTAAAATGTGAGTATAAGAAAGACTACAGGCTGGGACGCCTGGGTGGCTCAGTTGGTTAAGCGGCTGCCTTCGGCTCAGGTCATGATCCCAGCGTCCTGGGATCGAGTCCCACATCGGGCTCCTTGCTCCGCAGGGAGCCTGCTTCTCCCTCTGACTCTTCCTTCCACTCTGTCTGCCTGTGCTTGCTCTCATTCACTCTCTCTCTGACAAGTAAATAAATAAAATCTTTAAAAAAAAAAAAAAAAGAAAGACTACAGGCATGGGTGCATACTTGGTTTAAGGGAGGCAGTTGAAAACATTTGTTTCCTAAAATGTTGGATATACACCCACCAAGATGTGAAAGCACACAGTAAGAAAGCTGTTCCCTTTTCAGTTGTTTTCCAGGTCTGGTGAAGGAGAAATTTCAGTTTGCTACTAATATTTTTTAACACCTTCCTAACACATTACTCTCTTACAGGCAGACCTTGATGGATCCACAAGCATATTTTGCAGATAGTGTTATTTAGCTGAAATTAAGTAACAGTTTTGTTTTCCTTGAACTTGTTATTGTTTCTGTTATCTTCTGTTTATTTCAAGTGATACTTGTTTTTTATTTATATTGTGATACAAGTTCCTTTTAAATTAGGGTTTTAAGGGGCACCTGTGGCTCAGTTGGTTAAGTGCCTGACTCTTGGTTTGGGCTCAGGTCATGATCTGAGGGTCCTGGGCTCAAGTTATGGGGTTTTGGGATCTTGGGGTTTTGGGATCAAGTCCTGAGTCGGGCTCTGTGTTCAGCATGGAGTGCTTAAGGATTCTCTCCCTGTCCCTTTGCCCCTTCCCCAGTAGCACTCTCTTTAAAATAAATAAATCTTTTTAAAGATGTATTAACTTTTCCTAAGTCCCGACGTAACGAAGAAATACTAAGAACTTACCAGAACAAGTAGCCCATGAATGGGCAAAATCTGTGAAGGTGATGTGAGAATGCCTCAAGTTTGGGAAACAGTGGCTTAATGGAAGAAGCCAGACTTTAGAGTTTCTCAAAGCTAGATTCAGAGACCCCTGGGTGGCTCAGTCAGTTAAACGGCTACCTTCTGCTCAGGTCATGGTCCCAGGGTCATGGGGAGCACGCGCGCTCTTTCTGTCAAATCTTTAAAAAAAAAAAAAAAAAAAAAAGCTAGATTCATATTTTGGCCCGGCTGATTTTTAGTCTATGATCTTGCCTATTTTGATTTTGCCTATTTTGATTTGTAAAATGAATATAACAATTCCTACTTTTTAGGGTTGTTTGAGGTGGTTTGATTTCTTAATCAATTTTGTTATTTTCTTTAGTATTTATTTCCTCATTTGGTCAACTAAAAATCTTTGATAGGATTTTAAAGACATAGTTTAATTCTTATGATTTCTTACTCTCAAGCAATTACTTAACTACTGTGGGCCTTAGTTTCCCTGGACATTAGTTTTCTTCTGCATGTTGGGAATATTATAGCACTTGCCTCATAGGATTGTTTTGAGGACTAAATTAATTCATAAAATACTCAGAATTGTGCTTGGTACATGGAGTGGTTCTAGATAGCCATTAGATACTGTTGTTTTTATTTCCTTTGAGAGGTTGTAGCATCTTGGAAGATCCCAAGAACTCTTTTCTTTGTTATCATCATTCTGACTAGGGGAAGGAAGGTGTTTTGTGATATTTGTATATGTTTATTAAACACCTGTTGAGTATAAAGCATTGTTGCACTGGGACCATGGTACACCGGCAAGGGATAATAAGGGGGTCTTTAGCAAAACTGCTCTGAGCTTTCTATACCCTAAAGTGATTGCAGCGTGCAGTTAAACTCAAAAGATTTAATCCCAAAGAACTGGAGGGATGAATGTTCAATCACTGTGAGTTTCTGTATGTTACTGTACTTTCTAATTGAGTAAAATGCCACAGAACATTTGAGATATTTATGTATATATATCACTGTTTCTTTAAGGTGGTGTCATGGGTTCATATTAATTTCATGATAATATTTGCCACTTTTTAAAAAATTTTTATCTATTTTATAAAACATACCTGGTTTTAGGACAGGTAGTGTTTTATTTTTTAAATTTTTTTTAAAGATTTATTTATTTATTTGACAGACAGATCACAAGTAGGCAGAGAGGCAGGCAGAGAGATAGAGGAGGAAGCAGGCTCCCTGCTGAGCAGAGAGCCCAATGCGGGACTCGATCCCAGGACCCTGAGATCATGACCTGAGCGGAGGGCAGAGGTTTTAACCCACTGAGCCACCCAGGCGCCCCAGGTAGTGTTTTTAAATTCTGCGGATTAGTTCCTAGGATGTTGGTTGTTAAAACAGATGTGGTAAGCCAAATCATTTCCCTATCCCCTCCCCCCCCCCCATTTTTCTTGAGTAATTCAATTGGTACTGTACTGATAGGGGGGAAAATTGACCCTAAGACATAACTCAGAACAAGTGCAAAAAGTTTTCGGTATCAAATATTTAATCCAAAATATGATAAAATACTCATTTACAAAATAAAAATACTGATGCTTGATTTTATACCAGATATTTTTCCTTTGGAGCTAGAGTACAGGACCAGTTTTAGCAAGTAATTTAATTATTTCCACTTAAATCCCCGATTCAAGTGGTGAATTTAACTCCTTTTATTTGTGCTCATCATAACAGCTCACATTTAAATATACATCTGTGTCATTTTTTAAAGGTGGCACATAGCTAGAAATCTTTGGTACTTTGGCAGAAATAGATTTTTGAAAATTAGATGTTTTCAAAGAGTAGTTTGCGTTATAATTATGGACTTGATATGGAAACTTGTATTCAGAGAAATAGTGTTTGTACTAGAAGGGATCTTAGAGCTAGAATCTAGACCATTCTTTTGTTTTGGAGGGAGGTTGTGATATATTATGTAACTTACTTATAGTCACATAACAAGCAGTTATCAACACTTGAGCTTGTGGTCTACCCACCAAAAAACCAGAAACTCTTTGTTTTATGATGTAACATAGTAAAGCTTTGGTGTAATTTACCTTATTATGTGAATTTACCACTGACAAATGTTATCCTTTATAAAATAATGTAGTGGTTAAGAGCATGGGTTTCCATCTGTGTTCTGTCAGGTTACTGTGTCCTTCAGCAGGCTTTCCTGGGTGTCAGTTTTCTCATCTGTAAAACTGTACCTACCTCAGAGTTGTGAGGATGATTATATTGGTTAAAATGTTACTGAACATGGATGGGTACCTGACATTAATGTACATATGCTATTACTGTTAGCTTTTTATAATCATCAGTATTGTCATTTGTCCTGTAACAACCTGCAGTAGCCTGTGGCACAGGGTAAGAATGTTATCCTGAGTGGAATGAATGGTTTCTGTTTATCACAAGTAACAGCAAGTTCCCAGGTCTGTGTTTGCTGATGCCTGACCAGTGGTGCAGAAGAGTATATATCAGAGTTACATCACAGGTGCTTAACCATGTCCACTCAGACTCTGCTCACAGAGTCTGAGACACTTCTGAGCTCCCCTCTGTTCTGTGTGTTAATGAACAATAATGGGCCCCCAGTCCTCCCAGTAACTGCAGTAGTAGTAACAGAGTGCTGTGGGTAAGGACACAGTGTGGAATCCTCAGCTTCCCACACTTAATGCAGCTTCTCTGTGCTTTCATTTTCTTACGGGGTGGCTCGGTGGGTTGAGCATCAGTCTTTAGCTCCGGTCTGATCCCAGAGTCCTGGGATCGAGTCCTGCATCAGGCTCCTTGCTCAGCAGGGAGCCTGTTTCTCCCTCTACCTGCTGCTCCTCTTGCTTGTGCGCTCTCTCGCTCTCTCGCTCTCTCTCTCTCTCTCTGACAAATGGATGGAATCTTTGAAAAAAATAAAAATAAATAAAATAGGGTAAAAGGCTCTGTCTTTCAGGAATGAAAGTTCCCTTTGTGGAGACGGAATGAGCTAATTTGTTAAGTTCTTAGAATGATACCTGGCCCACAGTATTTAAATGTTTACCTTTTATTGTCATTATTTTTAAGTTTAATAAATCAGGAGTTGCTGTGGCTTTAAGAACAGTCCATTAGGCCTCCATGTAAGAAAACAATGACAGGGGTTTGATTACTAGTAACAGTTCCTGAAAAACATTACTCCTTAATCAAAAATTAATATTTAATACAACCATATTGTTAAGAAGTGTTGGCTTTTCCTGTCATCTTACGCATCTTACTGGTTAAACGGGATCATTTATCATTTAGAGTGTTTTAGAAGGGCAGTTACAGGTCTGGGTTTGCTTGAGACAGTCTAGTTCATACCTCTTGTCCAGGTATAAGTAGTACCCCCTTTCACTCTTGTAGATGTCCCAGGTTGACTGTACATTTTATAGTCACTCTAAGTATAGTTTATTGGCTGGGTTTATTTTACGAGACTATTCCCATGCCCCAATAATATTTTCTAAAGGCATGTACTACTATTTTAAGCTTAAGTTTTAGATGGTTTATGGTATTTTTCAAAATTACTTTTGCGTTTTTGTTGTTTTTCTCCTTACCTTTAGTCTGTGTTTTAGTTTCTTTTTTTAAGTTTTTTGTTGTTGATGTGGAAAATACAAAATAAAATTTTAATTGGGAATTTGGGACTTGAACTATCAATGAACTTTATAGGCATACTGTTTTTCATATCAGACTTCTTATGTTTAGAGGCTATCAGAAGTGTTTTGTTTAGATAACTAATGACTGTGATACTGATTATAAGCTGTAAAATATTTATTGGTCTATATGTACTATCTTTATCACAGTAGAACTGTTAACGGGAGTGTATATGGCCCAAAGCAAGTAAAATCTATGGTCATATATTGCTGAAAGGAATCTCTTTAATTATCTATACTATCCAGAAGTTCAAATTAAGAACTCCATAAAATTTAAAAATCCGATGTGCTTGGGTGGCTCAATCACCTAAGTGTTTGAGGTTTTTTTTTTTTTTTTTTTTTTTTTAAAGATTTTATTTATTTATTTGACAGAGAAATAGCACAAGTAAGCAGAGCGGCAGGCAGAGGGAAAGAGAGAAGCCGGCTCTCTGCTGAGCAGGGAGCCTGATGTGGGACTTGATCCCAGGATCCTGGAATCAGGATCAGCTTAACCAGCTGAGCCACCCAGGTGCCCCAAGTGTTTGACTCTTGATTTCAGCTCAGGTTGTGATGTTAGGGTTGTGAAATGGAGCCAGGTGCGTGAAGCTGCTTGAGATTCTCTTCCTCTTCCTCTGCCCCTCCACCCCTCCGTCCTGTCTTTCCCCCTTTAAAAAAATATTTTTTAAAAAATCTGTCTTCGCCTTCTTTCCTTCCTGCTTCCATCCTTCCAGGATTTTATTTATTTATTTGAGAGAGAGGGAGCATGAGCAGGATGAGGGGTAGAGGGAGAAGCAGACTCCCTGCCAAGCAGGGGGCCTGACGACGTGAGACTTGATCCTGGGACTCTGGTATCCTGATCTGAGCTGAAGGCAGGGGCTTAACCAACTGAGCCACCCAGGCACCCCTCAGTCTTCTTTTCTGTTTACTGTTTAACTCAACACATTCTTTAGCAAGTAGAATAAAACCTGCCTTCTAAATACTAATAAGCTTTTAGGTCCTATAGCAGTAATCTGTTACAGTGTGTTCTTTTGATAAATTTCTATGATAATATCAGTAGGTTAAGAAAGCATAGAATATATTTAAACTCTGTTGAAAAGTTACAGGAGACATTCGTAGTTTTTCTTTGTATTGAAAAGTATACCTTTTACAAATGTAGAAAGGGAATTAATATTTATCCAGTACTTATCTGATATTTCAGTGCCTGATATATAATAAAGGCTCAAGAAAAGACTGATATACTTATTTTTGAGGTGCTTTATAAAATATTGTGTGCTGTTGTCAACAAAACAATGTGTAGACAATTTTATTTTGTCTAAGGACATACTATTGAGGAAGAACTTGGAGAACTCATACTTAAGAGGATAGAAAAGAGGCTGAAATATGAAATGGAACTTATGCATAAAGGTAGAGGTGACAGAAAAAAATCAAGAGAATGTCTTTTTATTTACAGAATAAGGTAAAATCTTAGGTGAAAGCAAAGAAGCAATGTGGTCTTGAACCTTAGGTTTTAAATGAAAGAGCATTTGAGTTGTGTAAGCAGAGCAATAAGCCCTAATGGTTTTGGGTAAGAAAGAACTGTAGCAAAAGTGAGATGGGATGTTTGCTCTGCTACAACTTCTAAGTATCTCGGAAAGCTTGGTAAGATTGCGTTCACTTTAGATTTGAGTTTACTAGGGAATTGGCAGTGGATTAAGTTGGTCACAAAGTGTTAGCTAAAGTTATTTAGGAATGCAAATGTACTTCATGAGGGTAGTAATAGATAGGACTTACTCATTAGTTGGATGGGTTGTGTATTTAAATTGCTTTTATAACAAAGGAAAATACTACATATTAGTGTGTCCACATAGTTTGTAAATAAACTAAGCATACTCTGTGTGGACAGCAGTGTTTGAAAGGAAGTGAAGTCATAATGGAAGGGCTGGGCTTTGATGTATGCCCCTATCTTCTTTGCCATTGCTGCCTTTTTTTTTTTTTTTTTTTTCGCCTTTTCTGCTTGCCACAGTGTACTCTAGTGGTGAAGGGGATGTGCAAATGTGCATGAATCATGTGTAATCCAAATTACTTTGCACAAAGTAAACAGTGTTTACTGTTAGAAAATATTTAACTTTTAAAGAAATGGTAAAAATGATCTTTCCAATCAGAAAGACTTAATTCTCTCTCTCTCTCTCTCACACACACACACACACACACACACACAAGATTTAATTCAGATGAAGACTAGTAGAATGAATTTGGTACATCAGGAGGGTTTGGGCATCATGAGGGAGCAGTTCCTTCAGCACTAAGTGCTCAGTACAATGCCAGATCTTGCCTTGGTTCCAGTATGATTAAGTCATACTCTCTGGCCCCAAGGATCTTAGTAGAGAGAGGAGGTATCAGAAGTGTGTGGTTGGCTAACAATTACACAAATAATTCAAGGGATTCCGATGGTAGAAGCTAGAGTACAAGTCCAAAGAAAAAGTCATTCACTTATGGAGTAGTAGGAAGGATGGACAATGTTACAGGAAGGAGGTGGCTCTTAACGGTGTTTGTGAAGGAAGGGGTATAAATTTAATAGTCAGACATAAGTGATCTGGTGAGAGAAAGGCAAAAGCATGAAAATAGGGTAATTCAGTCTAGATTGGCCAAAGTAAGACTAAGAAAGAATTTGGGGGCTATAATTTGGAGAGTCGTGGAAGCTGGACTTAGAAGTTCTTTTGAAAATAATAAACATTATTTGGAGCTCTATATTAGGATTCTCTGGTAGCCTTGTGTATGGGAGTGGACAGAGATTGCAGCAAAGTTGAGTAAAAAATAATTATTTCATTTATTCTCCCAGCCAAAAAACACATTAATACTTGCACATCAGGGGTTGTTCTAGGTGCAGGGAATGTAAGAGGTCTTCCTTATTCTCTGGAGTCTCATTCTTCTGGGAGATGTTGACAATAAACAAACAGTAGGGTGCTCTAGAAGGTCTCTGAGATTAAGACACTTGAGCTGAGACCTGACTGGCAGAAGCCAGCCAAGCAAAAATCTGAGTGGTAAACATACAGAGGGTACAGCAAGTGCAAAGTCCGTGAAGCAGGAAGCAGGAGCAGGTTTGGTTTTTTTTTTGTTGTTGTTGTTGTTGTTTTTTTTAACTTTTAAGATTTTATCTATTTATTTGACAGAGAGGGCACAAGCAGGAGGAGCAGCAGGCAGAGGGAGAAGCAGGCTCCCCACTGAGTGGAGCCTGATGTGCTGATGGGAAGTGAAGCTCCATCCCAAGACTTAGGATCATGAGCTGAGCAGAAAGCAGACACTTAACCATTTGAGCCACCTAGGTGCCTAAGGAGCAGTCTTGATTTACTGAAAGAAAAGAGGAAGAGGTGTTTCAGAATTCCTGTATTAGTTAAACTGTGGGAACGAGTTTTAAGAACTGTATCTGACAGACCAGTGAAGGATGAGGTAACATGTTATCTTAGAATTAATTTCCCCTGGTTACTCTTCAGTTTTCTCAGTACCTTGAGTCACTTTGCCAGATAACAGGATCTTATATAAAACCATTATATAATGATTTATTAATGGCCTGAGAATAAGATTTTTCTCTGCATTCAGAGTCTTAGCTTGAAGCACTCCAGGACCATTATATAAACAGGACAGGTTAATATATAATAATGCCTGTGTGTGTGGCTATTGTTCATGAAATTTGGTTTCAATTTTTTTTTTCTTACTCTGCTTGCTAGGGGACCTGAAGGGACATTATTGAAGGTTTGCTGTTTATTTTATGCCATTTTTGTAGTGTTAACTATAGAACACCCTTTGGGGACAGAACATGTAAATAGGTGGTCCACATATTTTAGTTTGTCAGCATATGCTTTAAAAATTATTTTGATTCCACATTAACTTCTAAAAATGAGAACATATCAGAAAATTCCAGATTTCCAGCTTCAGAAATCTGAAGATGGCTTCATTTGGCAGATAATCTTCTATAATAGCAGTTAGCTAGAGCTTAATAGCAGTTTCCTTTACATCTGCTCTCCTTAGGTTCACTATGTCCCCCCACCTGGCCAGTTTCACTAATTTATGCTACTTGCTTGCACCTGTAGACATTGGGTTTCCAGTGGCTTTTCTGGAGCCAGGGGCAGATAGCATTGCTGACAAAGGAAGAGGTCCTCTTATCACTGTTCTCTGTTTTTACTCTGTAGAAGAAGAGGTTATGCTCTGTAACACCATTTCTCAAAGTTTGGTCTGCAGACCCCTGGTGGGTGAAGTCAAAATTATTTTCATACTAATAGTAAGCTGGTTTTTTGCCTTTTTTTGTGTGTTGACATTTGCATTGGTAGTGCAAAGTAGTGGCAGATAAAACTGGTGTTTCCTTAGCACAGATGAGTGCATTTACCAGATTTACTAGTATCGTGTTCTTTACTGCTGTGCAGTGAAGAAGCCAGTTTCAATTAAAAATGTTTTGTGTGGGGGCGCCTGGGTGGCTCAGTGGGTTAAAGCCTCTGCCTTCAGCTCAGGTCATGATCCTAGGGTCCTGGGATAGAGCCCCGCATCCGGCTCTCTGCTCAGTGGGGAGCCTGCTTCTTCCTCCCTCTCTTCTCTGCCTGCCTCTCTGCCTACTTGTGATCTCTGCCTGTCAAATGAATAAATAAAATCTTAAAAAAAAAAAAAAAAGAATGTTCTGTGTGTAGACCTATACCCCTGGGGCTAATAATACATTATATGTTTATAAAAAAAATTAAAAATTATTAAAAAAAAAAGAATGTTCTGTGTATAAAACAGAGGGTTGCTGGGGGGAGGCGGGTAGGGAGAGGGTGGTTGGCTAATGTACATTGCGGAAGTTATGTGCTATGGTGAGTGCTGTGAAGTGTAAATCTGGCAATTCACAGATCTGTACCCCTGGGGCTAATAATACATTATATGTTAATTAAAATAATTTTTAAAAAAGGGGGAATGTTCTGTGTATAGAAAATAATTTTATTAAGGCTTAATCCTTGAGCATATTTCTTTTTAGTATTTTGTGAGAAGAAATGTAAGTACATAAAGCACTTCTCCTGCATGCTCAAGTATGATGATTGTCTTGAGGGAAAGTACTTCTTTTATTTGAGTTGTGAGCTGTACTGTACTGTTTTGTTTTTATCATGAAACACCATTTTTCTTGAAGGAATGGCCAGCTTGAATAATGGGCAGCTATTTTCCTGCAAGTAAAGAAAGTTGTGCTTGTCACTTAAAACAACTATTGCTTTTTATTAATAATGGTGAAATTCAAGCTTTCTGACAAAAATTAGGATTTTTGAAAAACTTTTGTCTGCAACTAAGTGCTTGACTGTTTCTGATTATTTAATGACTTTTCTGATGAAATTGATGGTGATAAGTTAACAATGTTGTTTTTAAAATATTTTATAAATGAAATGTATCTACTTTTAGAAGAGCTCCATAGCTCAATAAACTAGTAGTTTACTAAAGACCAGTGAAGGGTGCAGTGCACCTGGTACACCAATGCATTTTAATGTAAGCTATGCAAAAGGCTTTGGATTCCATATTGCAACTAAACTTTCAGCAATTACTATTTGTTGAGTTTTGTGTAGTATCAAAACACAAAATGAGAATTATCTGACAAGGCTATATAAATCATCTGTTTTCAGTACATATCCCTATGAAGTGAGAGTGTTTTCTTATATTTAAAACAAAGCAGCATTTTGGGATGAATCAAATGTGAGGCAGTTATGAGAATCTTTACCTAAACTGGACATTAAAGATAATTTGCATATATATAAAACAAACACTATTTTCACTCGGTTTTTTTGTTTTAAAGATTTTATTCTTGAGGGAGAGAGCACATGAGTGGTGGGAAGGGCAGAGGGAGAAGCAGACTCCTAGCTGAGGAGGGAGCCCAACATGGGATTAGATCCCAGTGTGCCGGGATCATGACCCAGACTGAAGGCAGACACTTTACCAACTGAGCCTTCTAGGTGCCCTTTGTTTTTGTTTTTAATCTCAGTGCCCAACATGGGGCTCGAACTCTTGATTTCAGAATCACGAGTCATATGCTCTACCTACTGAGCCAGCCAGGCACTCCTTCACTCAGTTTTTTAGTTTTGGAAAATAGTTATTTTCATAAAATTTTATGTTAAATGTAACCAGATTCTTATTTTTATATGAATTTATACATATGTTCTTAAATTTCCCAATTCAAATTCTAATATGGCAAATACAAATAAATATAACCTACAAAAACAAAAGCTTTGGGGGAGTTCTCAGTACTTTCTATTTATTTAAAAATATTTTTTCTCAGTAACTATTTAAACATGTATAAGTGATCCTAAGACTAAAAAACTGTGAAAATCACTGCTCTAGGGTCTACAGCATTCATTCCCAAAGTGTTTTATTCCAAGCATCTGATCTGTGAACCACTAGTTATGAAGCATTTTAATAGAATCTGAACCAAAAAGGGGTTTATTTCTAGGCTGTAGAGGTTTTTTTAGTGCCTCTTATGGTCTAAAACTGCTTTGTGTAGTCTCCACAGGGGCTGCAATATCTCTCAACTTACTCAGCTCCCAAGTCTTCAACTTGACTGCTGTTCTTTGAAATACATTTTTGGAACTACTGCTCCATAAGCATGCCAATGTTAAAGAGTTCTGTTTAGCTATGCCTTGGAGACAATTGGGAACAGAGAGCTTTGGACTTAGACTAATAAGGCTTTGAATCCTGGCTCTACCACTTATTAGCCTCAGTTTCCTTTCCTATTAACTGAGGATAATGGTAGCCAATATTAGAGAATTGTTTGATCATTAAGTATGATAACAAGTAAACAGCTTTTCTAATGATAGGTACTCTGGGTGTAATTGTTCCCTACTTTTCCTACTTTAATTTCTCTAGTAAATGAATCTTCATTATAGATATTCCCATGTTAGTAAAGCTAATGAGTCTTAGAGGTGTAGGGACTAGTCTAACAAGTTACTGGAACAAGACAATGATACTGATTGGTAGCCAGTGTAGTGCATACATGTAGACCAAGCTCCCTGGGCTTTCAGGCCAGCAAAAATATAGTCAGCTTTGCCACTGATTCAGTCACATTTAACCAAAAAATGAAAGCAATAGAGTCACCTCATTTTTAACCTGATAATGACTATAAAGAGAGGATCTTTTTTTTTTTTTTTTTCTTGAAAATTTCAGATATGTATTTGAGAGCATGTGAAAGAGAGAGCAAAAGCAGGGGGAGGGGTAGAAGGAGAAACTGGCTACTGCTGAGCAGGGAGACCCAGACGGGGCTTGATCCCAAGACCCTGGGATCATGCCCTGAGCCGAGGCAGTCATTTAATGGACTGAACCACCCAGGTGCTCTAAAGGGAGAATCTTATTTTCTATTCTGTTTTATTGTACAGTTGACCCTTGAACAATATGGGTTTGAATTGAGTGGGTTCACTTATACTTTTTTTTGATTAACACAGGCACAGTATTGTAAATTTTTTTCTCTTATGGTTTTCTTAACATTTTCCTTTCTCTAGCTTACTTTATTGCAAAAATACAAAGTATAAACATTTAACATAGAAAATATGTGTTAATCAACTTCATGTTATTGGTGAGGCTTCTGGTCCACAGTAGATTTTTAGTTAAGTTTTTGGGAAGTCAGAAGTTTAAGTGTATTTTTGACTGTGTGGGGGTTTGGCTCTTTTAATCCCTGTGTTGTTCAAGAGTCAACTGTATTAAACATGCATAAAATTTCATCTTGGGGAGAATATAGGTGGCTTTCTAAGATGCTTCTCCATATTATCTAGTTTCAATATAATTCTCATTCTGTTTTTCTGAGTTTTTATATTTTGTAATTCAGCTCATGGGTTCAAGCTCAGATATGTAATTTAGCATCTACTTTGATCTTTTTTCATTTCAAATAAGAAACAACTTCTATATACCTTTATTGTTGCTAGCATTCCCGTACCTCCTGTTTTGAGCCTAGGATGTAAGAGCCTCTCTTACACATTTACACTGCTTTTTTGTAGTTACTATGTTCTAGGTACTCTGGGCTGTAAGACATGCTTTAGCAGCTAGTGAGGGTACTTGCCCTGAGGAAGCCAACATTATCCTGGGAAAAGGACAATGTACAGCATGTCTTGGTGGAAGATTAAAGGCATAACTTTGAATTATAGCTCTGCCGTTTAGGCCCTCTGGCCTTTGTTACTTGGCCAGTCTGATTCTTTCTTCCTCTTTAAAATGATAGTAATAGCAATTCTGCCACATTATTTTTAGGATTAGATGGGGAACACTTTGAGTAATTAGGACTGTGATTAGCATTATGTGTTCTCAATAAATGTTAATGCCCCTCCCCTACCAACAAACGTACCACCACCATTGTATTTGTATATCTGGAAGTAAAAAAATACTCGTGTTCTTTGCTCTTTGGTGAGCTCTTTGAGTTATTATTAAAGAGCTATTTATTCTTGTTTTTATACAGTTTTAAAAGGTTGGTTCTATTTCTAAGCCATGGTGTGCAAGGCAGAAGGCCAGCAACTAGAAAGCCTGCTGATAGAGTAAAAGAAAGAGCTTGGCAACAGAGAACAAGTCACAAATGATTAAAAAGAACAGGAGAAAACAAAAACTCTGTGAATAGTGTTAGTTCATTAGGTGAAGAAAAACATACCACTTTTTCTTAGGGGCTTTGAATATATAACTGCAATATAGTATAATATACTAATTTGTTTATAAAACCTGTATTGCTAAAAATATGAGTCTGCTTATTAGATCCTTCAAAAATACATTTTTGTTTTCATCAAAATAATATCTGCATAGGATTAAAAAAACCAAGGATTATAAGGGCTTTATGAAAAGTGCAACAATTTCCTCTCCTTCCACTTTCCTGTATTTCATCTTGGGTTTCAAGGAAGTTGATGCTGATGGGTTTTGCCTCCAGTAAGTTGTGATTCTCTGTATTTGCCTTGTGTTGGTCTCCAGTTTCAGGGGCGGCAGTTTGCTCTGTGACCTGACTTTTCTCACAGATCTAAGAAGAGTTCCTGGTTTTTTAGTCTGTTTAGCTTTTTGCTTGTTAGGACGGAGTGCTGATTTCTAAGCTTCTTATGTACTAGACCAAAACCCAGAAGTCCATGCCTTTTTCCCTTCAGCTTTCTTATCCTTCTCTCTGAACTTGTTAGCTATACTTTTACATATTCAGTACTGAGAATATTTGTACCTTGTTCTAAAATCATAATTCTTAATTTAATATGTTTTGACTTTAGATTGAATCTAAAAGTTGAAAAGCAAAGTGTGTCTACATTATGAAGACATAAATATTTTTAGTGCAGATCCATTACTATAGTACTATGTTTTGTTTTGTTTTGTTTTTTTAGAATTTTATTTATTCGACAGAGAGAGAGCACACAAGCAAGGGGAGGGGCAGGCAGAGGGAGAGAGAGAAGCAGGCTTCCTGCTTAGGGTGTGGGGCTCCATCCGAGGACCCTGGATCATCTCCCCCCCCCCCCCAACCCTCTTGCCTTTGTATCCATTCCTTCCCTTTTGTTTTTTCTGAAATCTTCTTGGAGCTTTCTGTCATTCTGCTCTAATTTGGACTGGTTCCTCTCCAGGTCATTTGTATAGCTGTCATCCTGCAGCCTTATTTCCCTGTTTTCTTGATGCTTAGCTGCTTTTTTCTGGAGGCTCTGTCTCTAAATTTTGCTGAAAAACATTCTCAAATGTTTTCTCAAGAAAGAGTTCATAGGAGATAAACTTTATTTAGATCTGCATTCACGAAAGTGTTCTTTCCATCATCTTCATGCTAGTTTGGATACAGAATTCTAGGTTGAAAATAAGTTTTTCGGTGTGCCTGTGTGGTTCAGTGGGTTAAAACCTCTGCCTTCAGCTCAGGTCATGATCCCAGCGGGCTCGAGCCCTGCATTGGGCTGTCTGCTCAGCGGGGAGCCTGCTTCCCTTCCTCTCTCTCTGCCTGCCTCTCTGCCTACTTGTGATCTCTGTCAAATAAATAAATAAAATCTTAAAAAAAAAAAAAAGAATTTTTTCTTGGAAACTTGAGGGTGTTGCTTTGTTGTTTTCTCATTCAGTGTTAACTGATGAGAAGTCTGATTCCAGTCCAGTTAGTATTTCTTCTCAGTGATCAGTACCTCTCCCCCTTCTCCACTTCATTTACACATATTCTGGATGCTCTGAGGATCTTCCGTTTTATCCTTGCTGTTTTGAAGCTTCACAGTAATGTGTTTAGGAATTCCTTAGCCCATTGTGTTGAGCCCTCAGTAGACTGTCAATCTGAAAGCTTGTGTCTTTAGATTTGGGGAAAATCTCTTGTTCTATAATTATGAGTCCTCTGTTTTCTCTGCATTTTTTTGTAGACCTCATTTAATAAAAATGTTAGTCTTCCAAATTAATGCTGTTTTTCTCTCATTTTCTAATTCACCTTGCCCCTTCCTCCTTCTGGAGAAATTTTTCTCTGTCTTCTAGTATTTCCATTGAACTCTGTGTATCTCTAGATATCTTATTCTTTGGTTGTTCCTTTTTCATAGTATCCTGTTATTGTTTTATGGATGCATTACTATGTTAAATCTGTCAGAGGATACTCACTAGAGTATTTTTAAGTGCTCTTTCTCTCTTGAATTCTATATTTCTCTCAGAGGTTTTTCCTCTTTTTAAATTTGACAGTTTTCTTTCATTATGTAGGTTTTCCTTGGTTGCTTATTGATCTCTGGTAACCTGTTTATATTTAATGCAACAATAGAATAACTGAGCTCTTTGTTCTTGCATTTAGTTCCTTAAAAGACTGCCTTCCTTTGGAAGGAGTGGACCAGGGACACCTGAGTGGCTCAGTCGTTAAGCATCTGGCTTCAGCTCAGGTCATGATCCCAGGGTCCTAAAATTGAGCTCTGCCATCAGGGCTCCCTGCACAGCGTAGCCTGCTTCTCTCCCTCCCACTCCCCCTGGTTGTGTTCCCTCTCTCACTGTCTCTCTCTCTCTCTGTCAAATAAATAAATAAAATCTTTAAAATTAAGAAAAAAAAAAAAAAGGAAGGAGTGGGCCAGATGCTGACTCTTACTGGATTACTAAATGCTAGAAATAGGAGCTTTTCTCTGGGACAGCAGCCCTTGTCCGCATCAGCTGACCTAGTACTTCCCTAGATTTCTTTAGAGATATAACTTCCAGTTTTTTGTTTATTTATATTTGGAGGGTAAAGTCTGGTTGCTAATATTCAGCGAGCAGCTGTACAGATAGGGATCTTGATCTCTCTCCCAATCTCACCCTTAGTCATACCTGGTCTCACTCCAGGCATACCCCTGCATACCATTTTTAGGTGAGTCCCTGGATTTTATTTTATTTTATTTTTTAAAGATTTTACTTATTTATTTGACAGAGAGAGAAATCACAAGTAGGCAGACAGTCAGGCAGAGAGAGAAGGGGAAGCAAGCCTGCTTCCTGCGGAGCAGAGAGCCCGATGCGGGGCTCGATCCCAGGACACTGATATCATGATCTGAGCTGAAGGCAGCGGCTTAATCCACTGAGCCACCCAGGCGAGTCCCTGGATTTTATGGGGCAAATTCTTCTCTGTAGGTATTGTTGGCACTGATTTTTTTCCACCTACTCTATTAGGCATGACTCCATCTGCTTTCTGATTGCTAACATTTGTTGAGATTTCCTGCCTGTTCATTGATTCCCTTTCTTCTCTCTTACTAATTTTTGTGGATTTATTTCCTTACTCTCATTTTAATAAGATTCCTGAAGAGAGAGGAGGTAATTTCCTGTGCTCAGTGTATTGTCTTAAACAAGAACTTCAAAATACTTATGAAGGCTTGAAAGCATCCTATATTTTAGAAGACTTTCAATAAAAAATTATAATAAAACGCACTTTGAGGCTTAAAGGCATTAACTCTTAGCTCTCAGGAAAATGTGGTTTTCAATAATGACTTAGTCTCTCAAGTCTCTGAATAAAGAGCATTATGATCAGGAGTAAATAAAAAATAATAATTATATTGTGGACCAGACACTTTAGTGTTTTATTAAATACAGCCTCATTGAATGCTCACAGCAATCAGAAGAGGTAGTATATTATTTCCCCCAGTTAACATAGAAGGAAATTCGGACACAGTAAAGTAATAAAACTTGCTCAAGTACTATATGATACAGAATGATTCCCTAACCACGTTGATCTCTATAGGTATTAAAATGAACTATAATCTAGTTTACCTTTTCTTCCTGGAAGTTAGTGGCTTTTGATAAGTATTATGGAACAGAGCATTCAGGGAAAAAAGTCAATGCTGACTTATTTAGGATTGATATCCTTGTGAAGCCAATAAAATTAATGAAAACTTTCAGCCCTTCTCTCTTCTGTCTCAGACCACATAGCTAACTAAGTTCTTTGCTGGTCAGTAAGATGGTATAGTCATTCAGAGTTTTTTTGGAGTACTTGACTGTGTTCTATTTTAAAGTGTATTCTGTTTCTAGAAATTTGTCCTACAGTTCTACAAGTGCACTAGGATACATGTGTGGAAATGTTTACAGCATTATTTGTAATAGAAAGCTAGAAAACCCCATGTCTATCAGCAGGGGATTGATTAATTTGTAATAGGCATGTCCATGCATGGAATGCTATATTAAAAAAATGAAAAAGACCTATGCTGATATAAAAAGATCTTCAAGTAATATTGTATGAAAAGAGTCATTTACAGTATGACCCTATATGTGTAAAAAGTATATGTTAAGTATGTGCACTCATTTATTTGAATACATGTGGAAAAGATGGGAAGAACATATGAAAAAAGTTGTTATTCTGATGGAGATTGTAGGAATTTTTAAGTTCATATCCTTAAATACCATTTATTTATTTTACCATGAACATGTACATTTTACAATGTTATGAAAATAAAGCTTAATGGTTTTCAGTAGCCATTGGTAGTATACTAGCAACACTAGCTGGTCCTGGGTTTCCTAGGAAAATTACAATCTAATGGGGGAGGTCTGGGAATCCATATCCTAACAGGGGCTTTAAGTGATTCTCAACATTAGGCAGCTGTGCACGCATGCTCATAAATACACATAATTCAGACTAAGAGCAAGTTACCATAGAAAGATAATTTAAAAAGTGAGACTACTTTGAATATGCTGAATTAATAATAAATTTCAAAATTTGGAGGTGATAAATGATTTCTAGGAAATTATCAAACATTTTAAAGATAGATTAAGCTGGTTCATTCCACCTGACCTGTAAGAAGGTGAGACACACATCAGAGATAACTGCTCAGCCCATGTCATAGGTGAATTCTTCTGAATCTTTCTGGAACATATGGTTTTAAATCTATTTAAAGTATTTCGGAGCAGAGAGGAGAAGAGTAAAACTTGTTTGTTCTGTTTACAAAGCCAACAGAGCACTGTTTCCAAACCTTTCAGGTATAGATAGGGGTTTTGGGATTCTTGTTTTCTTGTGTTTCTGTGGGCCTAATCATTTTAAGATTGTGGTTAAAATTTTATAAATATTATTTGAAACAGTAATATACACCATGACTAAATGAAATTCATTTTAGGGATCAAAAGATGGTTTGGTGTTACGAATTCTGTTAATAGAATTATGAATATTGGGGCACCTGGGTGGTTCAGTGGGTTCAAGCCTCTGCCTTTGGCTCAGGTAATGATCCCAGGGTCCTGGAATCGAGCCCTGCATCCGGCTCTCTGCTCAGCAGGGAACCTGCTTCCTCCTCTCTCTCTGCTTCTCTGCCTACTTGTGATCTTTGTCTGTCAAATAAATAAAATATTTTTTAAAAATTAAAAAAAAAGAATTATGAATATTAATAGACCAAGGAGAAAAATTATGACCTTTTAATTTTCTGCTCCAAAGTACACACAATAAAATTAATATGTTTGTGGTTTTTGAAAACACAAAACCCCTTAGACAGGTGGAACTAGCTGAATAGTTTTCTTCCTTTTTAAAAATATTTCATTCATTCATTCATTCATTCATTGAGAGAGAGAGAGAGCATACTATGCACACAGATTGGGGGTAGGCGCAGAGGGAGAGGGAGTGGAACTTGCTGAATAGTTTTTCTTTTTAAAAATATTTCATGGGGCACCTGGGTGGCTCAGTGGGTTGAGCCGCTGCCTTCGGCTCAGGTCATGATCTCAGAGTCCTGGGATCGAGTCCCGCATCGGGCTTTCTGCTCAGCGGAGAGCCTGCTTCCCTCTCTCTCTCTCTGCCTGCCTCTCCATCTACTTGTGATTTCTCTCTGTCAAATAAATAAATAAAATCTTAAAAAAATAAAAATAAAAATGAAAATATTTCATTCATTCATTCTTTCTTTTATTGAGGAGGGGAGCACATGCTTGTGCGCACTCAGGGGAGGGGCAGAGAGAGGGAGAGAGAATCTTAAGTAGGGTCCACATCCAGCACAAAGCTCCACCTGAGGCTCCATCTCTTGGCCTTAGCTGAAATCAAGAGTTGGATGCTTAACTGACTGAGCCACCCAGACTCCCTATAGCTGAATAGTTTCTTAACGTAACAAAGGTGTTGCAGAGTGTTAGCCAATATCAGGCTTAATGGTAGAACACTGGAGGTGATCTTGTTAAAGTTAGGATATATTGCCATTCCAGTTAAAATCTGTTTATTTTGATAAATGGTTTTAAAGAGTATTTGGAGAAATAAGCAATATGAGAATATTTCAGTAAATTCTAAACAAGAAAAAAAAACATTGAGGGCTGGGCTAATAAATCTATCAAATATTTATTAATTCTATTATTTATTTTAAAAAGATTTTATTTATTTGTTAGCAAGAGAGAGAACAAAATCTCATTCCCCTTTCCTGACAGGGCGACTTAGAATTTTGTTACATCTGATAGCATAGAAAGAACAAGAGAGGGCATGTTGGCGGGTGGGGGATGGGGAGCAGAGGGAGAGGGAGAAGCAGGCTCCTTGCCTAGCAGGGAGCCTGATTCAGGCAGCTCCTGGGACCCTGAGATAATGACCTGAGTCGAAGGCAGGTGCTTAACCAGTTGAGCCCCCAGGTACCCCTATATCATATATTTGAATATTATAAAAACTAAAGTAAGGAATAGCTGTATGAAACTGTGTAATACATGTAGTCAAAAAACTCCATGTATGTGTGTGAGTAGTCTTTTCAGGTTACTGGAGAAAATATGAAAAAAACACTCTCATATTAATAGTGGGAGAAAAAATTTCAATAACCTTTTGAAAGGCAATGGCAATAGTGAATGCATTTTTAAGTATTATGTATACTTTGGTCCAGTGCTCTGCTTCTAGGAATTATTCCACATATTTTTTAAGAGACAAATTTTGTCTAATTCACAAGGTTGTGATGATAAATCAAACCTGATACTGTTTCATCAGGGATCGTTTTTTTAAGTTTGTATGTTACAGCTCCTTTCCGCCTCTGCTGTTTCAAAAGCTAGTGACCTCTCTAATTCGTATAGCTCGGAAAGATAGACATCAGTGACACATATGCCTGACTTGGGCCACAAAGTAAGTTCTGTAGATGATGTAGCCAGGATTAGTTATAGAGAAATAACTGCAAATATTTTGCCTTTGAGCCCTTTTATCTCCTTTTTCAAAATCTCATTCCCCTTTCCTGACAGGGCGACTTAGAATTTTGTTACATCTGATAGCATAGAAAGATAGTATCCCTTCTTGCTTTTCTACACCGCACCCCCCCCCCCCCCCCCCCCGCTTTGAAAGAGCTTTGGGTTTGTAATCAAAGGACCTGGCTTCTTGAGCCAGTTCTTCCACTGGCTAGCTCTGAGACTTAGAAGAATCAAGATTGTTCTCTAAACTTACTTTCTCTGAGAGCCAAGCATGCTAACCTGTCTTTCTCCACTACAGTCCTCATGTTTATTCCTTAATCCATTGCAAATGAGATTTTACCCTACTACATCTGTACTAGTGCTTAAGTGGCAAAGATCTCCTAATCATAAAATAGAGTGTGTTTTCTTTCCTTTTTCATTTGGCCCCACTAATTCTTTTGTTTGGAAATTATTAGTTTTCTGACTAAATAATATAAAATATTTTTGGTAGTAGATACAGACTCATATAAAGAAAAACTAGAAAAATCCCTTAATCTCAGTACCCAGAAATAATCACTGGCATATTCTCTACCAGTTATATGTACATGTCTTAATGAAACTGGGATTATACTTTCATATGCTAGCTTTGTATCTTGCTTTTTGTTTCCATAACATTAATACTGTAAGCATACTGTTGTATGGTTATGGCATTATGTGCTTGTTTAATAATCAACTGTATCTGTTTTGTTCTTGTGTTAAGTTTAGGTTGCTTCTTGCTGTGAACATCTTTGTACATGAATTTGTATGTGCAATAATGATTTTCTTTAAGGTTTGTTCCCACCTTCCAGAACCGCTTTCCACCCTTGATTTCCTCCTTATGCTGGTACTTTTTCCCCCCTGCTTCTTTCATAGGCTCCTTTTTACACATACTCTTAGGTTTTGATGTTCTCCACCGTTCCCTTTCCCTGCTCTGGGCTTGCAGGCAGTCTCATTTACTCCCTTAGCTTTAGTCATCACCTGGCTTGTCTGGTTCAGTTGTGGAGCACATCTTCATAACATGCTCCCTTCTTCTGAACTCCCTCCTCTGCACTTCTGTTCCTTCGGCATCTCCTTCTGACTGATGCCTGAAACACGTTATAACTAGGATAAACAAAGCAATTACCTGTGATTTCCTTTGAGGTCTTCCCTTTATCAAACGTAGATACAGGGCATATTTTAGACTTATTTTATAAGCAGAAGTATCTGAGATGTGTAATAATCCTTTACAGGGTACCAAGTGGGCAGAAAAGAATCGTGGAAAGGGACAGAAATCAAAACAAAATGCCTGCACATCTTTCAAGGCTATGTGGCCTTCTTAACTCTTACCCTCATTTTCCTCCTAGTTCCCTAGTATGAACCTGGCCTTTTATCCTCCTTGCCCTTTAAATTTACACTGAAGTGATGCCCCTTAGTGGCAGAATCAGGAACTTTCTCCATTGCTGATCAATCAACATAAAAATGTCTTCTCTTGTGGTTATTGTGATTGTGACACATTGCTTAACTGTTTGTGGGTGCTTTTTTGCAATTCTAGTAAATACTTGTGAATTGTTACCTAACATCTAGGTACCCTAATCTTTGAGTGTTTCATGAAAAAGAAAAGAGGCAAATATGCTCCCTTTCTACAGGAATTTGTATCATTTGAGAAGGTAAGACAAGGATACTTAGTGTTTATTTTGAGATTATAATGTCTGTACAGTAGACATTATTCCAACTTTTGCAGTTGTCATTTAATTTCCTAACTGAAGCTGCTTTTTTCTAGTCTGTCACGTATTTGTCATAGCCAGTCTAGAAATACTTGTCAAATGACTGGAATGAGGGTGTAGATCCTTGAAGACCTTCGTGCTTTAAAAATGCAAAGCAGGGGCACCTGGGTGGCTCAGTGGGTTAAAGCCTCTGCCTGTGGCTCAGGTCATGATCCCAGGGTCCTGGGATTGAACCCCGCATCCAGCTCTCTGCCCAGCAGGGAGCCTGCTCCCCCCCCCACCTGCCTGCCTCTATGCCTACTTGTGATTTCTCTCTGTCAAATACATAAATAAAATCTTTTAAAAAAATGCAAAACAAAAATTGTTTTAAGGGAAAGTAGTATAGCCACATTAAATACAATCTGGGAAATAAGAGGAAAAACCCTGCTCTTAATCTCTCCTAACAAAATGGCTGATAGATATGTATATCTCTGATTTTTTTCAGATTTGTGTTTTATGTTTGTATTTTTATGTGTTTGTGATTTTGTGTTTAAAGTAGGTATCCTACTTTTTTCCACTTACTGTGTCATTTTATGACTATTACTTAAAATGGCTGCATAATAATCTATTAGTTGCAGAAATTTTTGGCCCTGTTGTATGCATAGTGTTTATGAAAAGTAGATGATACATTGTTTCTGAAAAATAGAACTCTCAAGAGAAAATAGTCATTCTAATAAAATAAAATTTCTTTATCATATGGATTTTACCAAGTCGGAGAACCATAGCCTTCTTATTATAAAGTCAGTGCCTTTTTATTTTCAGACTCATAAACCTGAAACGTGAGGAAGCTGGTCATCATTTGAGTGTAATATACCACGTGTCAGCTGTGTATTTTGGAGAAATTATAAACAGAAGTTAAATACCTGCTTATTTGGAGAATTAATATTAACATTGTGTTCTTTTATAGATTATGGAGCTTTGTGGTGCAACAAGACTTGGTTATTTTGGAAGAAGTCAGTTCTATATCGCTTTGAAACTTGTAGCTGTTGCCCAGTCTGGTTTCCCTTTAAGAGTGGAAAGTATAAATACAGGTAAATATGGAATACATTAGTAGCTGAAATGAAAATAGACTTATGCTCACAAACGAAGTAAAGTCAGTAAAATTGTTGAGTCTTCCTGACATTTTCGCATTCTCTCTAGCTTCATTCATTGGTTCATTGGTGAGTATTAGAAAAATATCTCTGGCAAACCTGTTATGGTGTGTATGTACTTAATACATATTTGATGGTCATATAACAATTGTTAATGGTGGTGATTTTTCAGAATTCACTAAAAGTTGCTTAGAGAGATTTTGGGTGAATAATTTTATCAAAATAAATGATGGATTGTAGTGACTGACCACCTTCTTATGTGCCTTCCTTATTTTCTTCTTTTCTAATACATATAAAAGTACATAATTCTTCATGGTTTTTTGTTTGGGAAGACTGCATTTGAAATTAGAAAGTTAACCAAAACTTTCTGATTTGGATAGAGACAAAGGTTAAATATTGGCAGACTAAAACCTACACACACAGAAACTTGACTACCTTAGAAGTGTCACCTAGGATAATTAGTTTTTCTGTGATTGGGAGGCATATTGATGCCGAAGTCAGTAGAAATTCTATAAAGGTAGCATTTAAATGCAGAGTTCTGTGATTGTCATAGGGAAAAGAGGAAAGGGAAAACTTGAGGCTTTCTGTAATGTTGAAATTTTTATAAATAGTTTTAAGCACCAGGTTCAGTTTATTGGTCAATGTGAGGTTTTCATTTTGGACCTCTGTTTTGCCTCAAATCATTCTTCTAGAATTGAGAATATGAATTCTTTTCAAATAATTTTGAATTCTTTTACATAAATACTGAATAAGCTTAGTATTTCCAACTCCTTAGTATGGAGATTCAAGAGAGATGAAGATAGTCATGGTGAAGGGAAGTATACTTTCTGCTAAAAATTCTGCTTCTGTGTGTGTTTTCCATTCTAAAGGTGTGACTGATCTATAACTGATCTGCAAAGAAGTTCTTGGTTTTCTTTCTTCTCTGTTTATTAAAAATGTCACAAGCCAGATTAAAGTGAACAGCTATCATGCCTTGTACCATGGTGTTGGTAGGGGAACAGTAAAATATTTTCAGGAATTTGTGCCGTGAAGTGCCTAGATTAGTCTCAATCTAGTGATATATTCTCTCCTTAACTTAACAGCTGAGCTCTAACATCTAAAGAGAATCAGTATGAGCAGAAAAGAAATTGTCTAGACCTTCAGGTCAGACTATCCTGGCTTCAGACCCTTGTCAGTTACTGTCAGTGACCTTGGCACCTTGTTGCCTTAGTTGCAAGCACAGAGCCAGATAGGATGTTTATTATAGCTATTGTTATTGCCTTTAGAAGGACAGTTTAGTGTTCTACTACTTTCTAGGTTAGAGTCTCCCTAAACAGTGAAAGGGAGTGGTAAACATATGTGTCTGTATCCATTTTTTAAAAATTCTTTCTAATACCTAATTCATATTTCAGTTTTAACGTGTGCTCTTTTTCATTTTAAAGTAATAATTATTTCTGTGGTTAACAGTAAAGGACCTTCCTCTGCCAAGATTTGTTGCTTCAAAGAATGAACAGGAATCTCGCCATGCAGCCTCATATTCTTCAGATTCTGAAAATCAAGGGTCTTATTCCGGTGTAATTCCCCCACCACCTGGAAGAGGACAAGTGAAAAAGGGATCTGTAAGCCATGATACTGTCCAGCCTCGTACAGCTACAGATCAGCAGGTATTCATGTGCTTGAACGTGTTACCAGTTGATGGCCTGTACAGATGTTTACAATAAAGCATTTAATGATATCTTACTAATGAAAATGTCACCTTAAAAAATTTTAAGTCTTAATAATATTCTCTCCAGGAACCTGCATCCCCAGTAGTTTCACCCCAGCAGTCCCCACCAACTTCTCCACACACATGGAGGAAGCACAGCCGTCACCCCAGTGGGGGAAATAGCGAGAGGCCTCTTGCAGGACCTGGGCCATTTTGGTCTCCCTTTGGGGAAGCACAATCAGGTATTTTGAAATTCTTTAGAAGTGACGGTTATTTATTAAGGGTGGTAAATTGAAGGAAACGTGATACTATTCCTTTAAGAGTTGCCTCCAAGGCAATTTTTAATTATAAATTAAGCACCTTAATTAGAAGCAAAAGCCAACCATGAAAGTTTGTAAGCAGATGCATCACTTTGAACAATGGTAATTGCATTTACTTATTCATGTGATGCTTAGACAAAAGTTTATAGATGCCAGATTCTCTGAAGATGAAACTAATAAATAATGATTTCCCAGAATATAAGGTATATATTATATTAGTTCCAGTATTGACAAGGAAAGCACAGTAACAGTTTAAAAGAGGTATAATTTTAAGTGGACAGAAGACATTCACTTTGGAAATCATTAACATTTCTTCAAAGTTAGAATTTGAAAGAAAACATTTATAATACGTGTATGAGGAGTTATAGTACAAACCTGGTAACTGTTTTTTTCTCTAGAAGTGAGCCTGCATGTCTCTAGAAGTGAGCCTGCACCATTCTCTTTCCAGGTTCTGCTGCTGCTGACGCAGTGTGGTCGGGGCACTCTCCACCTCCACCTCCACCGCAAGAAACTTGGGTCAGTTTTGCAGATACTCCACCAACCAGTACTCTTTTAACCATGCATCCTGCTTCTGTCCAGGTGTGACATTTTATTGGTATTGCATTTTTGTTTGCTTCATTCAGAGTATTGCTGCAGTCATTTTTTTTTTTTAATATATATTTTGCTATTGCAAATTTTGTAAATGCAAGTTCACTCTTTATAGAACACAAAACTCTGCTCTGTGTCTGAAAGTCTGTTATCAGTGGAATGTTTCAATAAAAGTTTTGGCTGATTTTCTTTCTAATTATTCAACGAAGTTTTGAAAGTTTTCTGCGCCTACGAATATATTTGCTTGGCTTTCTTAGCACATTTTTCATAACTTTCTGTTGCTTACACACTGCTATCATTTTACGCACTTATAATCATTGTGCAGAAACATTCAGTAACCTGATTATAACAAATATGTGGTTTGGTGATGACTTTGTGAAGACTTCTTATATTTTAAACATCCAAAAAAAAGTAAGTTTTAATTTCAAAGATAAATAACCTAGCAATCTTGGTCCATATAATTATATAGATAGATACTGTACTGAGGAAATAAATGTTTCATTACAGGACCAGACAACAGTACGAACTGTAGCATCAGCTACAACTGCCAATGAAATTCGTAGGCAATCCAGTAGTTACGATGATCCCTGGAAAATAACAGATGAACAAAGACAGTATTATGTAAATCAGTTTAAAACCATTCAGCCTGATCTAAACGGATTTATTCCAGGTGAGTTGTTAAAAACAAATTCTTCTGGATGGGACAGGACAGAGTCTCAATTTCATAATTTCAAAGGCATGATTTTATTGGTCAGAGATTATAAATGATAATTCTCAAATTGTTTATCTAAAGAGTTTATAATCACCAGAGAGGAAAACATGATATACACACATGTTAAAGTTCCTACCTTTTGCCACAATGATAAAAGTCTTAAGAGTCTTAAGACTCTTAACCTCACATTTTATTCTTGGGTGTGTAAGTTCAGCATAACATTAAACAACACTGTTTTAATATTTCAGGATCTGCAGCTAAAGAGTTTTTTACAAAATCAAAACTTCCTATTCTTGAACTTTCTCACATTTGGTAAGTGTGGTATTTCATATCAGTTGTGTAATATGGGTTGTTTCAGAGGAGCTTCCAGCAAGTAGATTTTCAAACCTTAAAAGATAAACTATTAGAGTAACCTTTTCAAGAATATGTTCTCAAAGAACTCAGTAATGGTCAGCTTTGTCTCACTCTCTGGAAAAGAAATAAGTGATGCCAGTACAGTGGTTCATTAAAAAATGCTAAAATTCTTTAAGTTGTATCCACTGTTTCTTATTGCTAGCATAATGCTTGGAATAAAAGCTAATTGGTTCATTCATGGTTATATGTAGCCCATCTGGTTTTTAACAAGCTTATACCTATTATGTATTACCCATACTATTAGCTATACCTATACCTATCCTAAGTCATGAGCTTAAGAACAGTGCTTAGCTCCCACTTAAATCCAGTCTTTGGATAGCTGCTATGTAGTTGGAATTAGTCAGTCTAAACAAATTATAATCACAAATTACTTTTAAAAAACAATTCTCAGATAAACATAAATATTATTTCTACTTTAAATTATTTCATTAGTAGAGTTTTAGTAGCATAGAGTGCTATAGTAGAAGAAAGATGGATAATGCCTAAACTGAAAAATCAAGAACTAGCAAGGTATACATTCTATTTCTAGTGTTACGTGTTAAATACAAAAGTGGTTGCTTCTGCATCTAGAAAGTGGAAGAATGGGGGGCTATTTTTTTTTTTTTAATATCAAGCCTTATAATTCTTTTGGATGCTTTAAAGTAGATACATGTACCTTTGATAATAAAAATGAAGGTTTTAAAATTTTCAGTGACTTACTAAATAGGCGTGCCTTTAAATCCTGTTACTTAAAAATGCATATGGATTAAAGTTCATTTTTTGGTGGTTTTACTTATTTAAGCTGTTTTTTAGCATTCTATTATAAGAATTTCAAGTATTCAGAAAAGTTTAAGGAATTGTGCCTTGAATGTCCATATGCCCACTGCCTACATTTTGCAGTCAGTTTTCTGTATTCACTTTTTTATACTTCTTCCCATCTATGGGATTTAAAAAAAATTTTTTGTACTTTTTCTGGAAAAGGGTTTCTTTTGCTTCTTTTTGAGACATAAAGAGATCCAAAGCAGATGATTATATTTATAGTAAGTTTGTCTTCTAGGGAACTTTCAGACTTTGATAAAGATGGAGCATTGACACTGGATGAGTTTTGTGCTGCTTTTCATCTAGTAGTTGCTAGGAAGAATGGCTATGACTTACCAGAAAAACTCCCTGAAAGCCTAATGCCCAAACTGATTGATTTGGAGGACTCAGCAGGTAAGATCGGGAGCTGAAGGGACCTGGTTACAGGCCTTGATAAACATAGCACTTCTTTTTTTCCTTTTTTAAGATTTTATTTATTTATTTATTTGCAAGACAGAGAGAGTGAGAGAGAGAGTGTGCGAGTAGGGAGAGGGGGAGAATCTCAAGCAGATTCTGTGCTGACCACAAAGCCCATTTAGGGTCAGTCCCATGATCCCAAGATCATGACCTGAACCAAAACCAGGAGTCAGATGTTCAACCAGGTGGCTCAGTCGTTAAGCATCTGCCTTCAGCTCAGGTCATGATCCCAGGGTCTTGGGATCGAGCCCCGAATCGGGCTCCCTGCTTGGCGGGAAGCCTACTTCTCCCTCTCCCACTGCCCCTGCTTGTGTTCCCCCTCTCGCTGTGTCTCTATCAAATAAATAAAATCTTAAAACGAAAAAAAAAAAAAAAAGACTTAAGAACATAGACATTTCATTAAGAGTAAGTAGGTTTGCCATCCGAATGTGCTCTATAGGCTGAACTTGAATTAATGGTTTGTTTTATTTAGGTTTTATTTATTTATTTTTAAAAAGATTTTATTTATTTGTCAGAGAAAGAGAGACAGAGCACAAGCAAGGGAAGTGACAGGCAGAGGGCAAAGCAGGCTCTTGGCTGAGTAGGGAGCCTGATGCAGGACTCAGTTCTAGAATCTGGGACCATGACCTAAAAAGAAGACAGATGCTTAACTGACTGAGCCACTCAGGCATCCCTGTTTAGTCAGTTTTAAAGAGACAAATCATATATGCCACTATTTCGGTTTAACTTTTGACTTCCTGAGATTTGGAGAACATTTCACAGTATCTGTTTGTTTGCCACCCTATAATTGCATTATATATTGTCTGGGGTGGGCAAGGTAGCCTGTCTGCATTATCAACATTTTTCCATTGAATGCATCTTAATTCGTTGAAGGACTGTGCCTGGTTTATCATAAGACCAATGCAATGTGCAAGCATTTTCCTTTCAAAAGCCCAACTCTTTTCTTCTGACTAAAGAAATCTGGAAATTTTGTGTTTGATTATAGATAGTGCTGTTTTTGTTACCATGTTTACAAGAATGCTTTTGTAAATGCCCATATTAACTGGTAACTTTCTTTAAAAGGAAGCAGAACTTTTAAAGGGTAAAGAAATGAGTAAAATTCAGAATGAATAAAGGAAATCTTAATCTTAAATTCTTAATGAGCCTAATTAAAAATTACCATTTTCAGTTTTCTTATGTCAGTTTTCTTTTGGATGTTACGATAGAAGGAATTTTATACTTTTAAAAGAAAAATTAAAACAGAATTTGGCTCTCAAAAGAGCCTTCATCTATTAAGTAGTGTCTATTTAACCCAGAAAGACACATAATTTTACCTTATTGCCTAAATCATACAGAAGGAATCATATGCATGTTATGAATGTCACAAAGAGAACAGTATCCTTGGTGTTAGGAATCTGAATCTGCTTCTAGTTTTGCCAATTACTCCTGTGACCCTGGGCAAGTTCTGACCACTTACTCTGTTTTTTCCTTCTGTTTCTCCACCTGAAATGTGGATTTGATGCCATTCATGTTTCAGGACCTGAATTGTACACTGACCTTTTATCAACGAATAAATTGATTCCGGACTTTAGTATTGATTTTTATGTTTTTTAGAACATTATCTTATGAGAATCCTAGGATTTTCCCAATCATTTCAGGTAGTTATTAGGTATCTTCTAACTTGAGCTGAGAGCTAAGTATTTTTGTTGGTAATTTTGCTTCACAGTACTTTGATTTACCCAATTAAGAAATGAATGAAAAGAATTGTGTCTAGCTTATTTAATAGTAGCCAAAGGGGAAAGAAATTTAGTAGCTTTGTACTTGGTATATCGTTTTAAAAATTGGGCCTTGTATTTGGAATTTTTCTTGACGTTAATTCTTTGAAAACTGATAGCATACTAATACAAGAAAATAAGTCAAGTTTATTCTGTTACATTATTCTCTAGAGACTTGTCTGAACCTGTTATCTGTTGCATTCAGATTGGTAAATCTGGCTATTGCATGTAGTCAGTGGAATTTGTTTTGTTTTGTTTTGTTTTGTTTTTAAAGATTTATTTGAGAAAGAGAATGAAAGAGCATGAGTTGGGGAGGGAGGGGCAGAGGGCAAGGCAGAAGCAGACTCCCTGCTGAACAGGGAGCTGGAGGCCTGGGCTCCTGGGGTCTGTCCCAGATCCCTAACTAAAATCATGACCTGAGCCAAAACAGATACTTTTTAACTGACTGAGTCACCGAGGCACCACATGGTTTTTTGTTTTTAATTTAAATAAATTCTGGGTCTTAGTAAACTTGGTCTACGGACTGAATTTTAGGGCTCATGATTGAAGAATTTCGTTTATGGGCATTCTTTTTTTTTTTTTAACATCTGTTAAGTCTGTTTAGCCAAGAGACACGGGTTGTTTTGCCTGCATTTATCTGTACACTGTTGCTCTAATTTTAACTTTTTAAAGGTTCCCTCCCAAAGATCAAATAATTTTTTCCCATTCCAACATAATATTATGTGGTTTTTCTGATCGAATTTATTATAAACATTTGACTACACAATATTAAATTCAGATCTGCTTTGCCTACTTACAAATGATAAATATAGAGTTCTGTTAATTTTGGGGTGGGAGGAACTGATTAATCTTTTTTTACCTACCTCTGATAAGGCTGAGGCTCACAGTCCACAAAGTCCTTTGAATGTAGAAATTATTGTGTGACACTGTGGATCCATCAGTATCCACAAAAGTAATTTAAAATAGCTGTGTTTTTAGAAGTTCACTTTAGAAGTTTAGATACTAAAAGGGACATACCCAAACGGTTTCTTTTGGTTGATCTGAGAATTTATTTTAGTCATTCCCCCTTTGGAGGCTTTCTGACTGACAGGCATATGTTACCTTCTGTTTTCTGTGATCTCTTGCAACATCACTTACATGCTGCTTATTATGGCACACATCACACTGAATCTTGTTCTTTTTTTCCTCTTTCTGGTACCTGACTGAGCCCCTTAAAAAAAAAAAAGGAAATGCATCATACTCATTGTAGTATCCTAAGGACATATAGCACTTTTCCAGGGGTGTACTTAATTAATTGGTCAGCAAATAAATTATTAAGTGAATTAGTGTTAAGTGTGCCACTTTTAAAGTAGGATATTTTTAACACATTTCTATCTTTGAAATATAACTGTTACTATAAGTTTGTGATGTTGGAACATACTAAAATATTAGCTCTGCAGGTATTCTGTATTGGCAATTTAAATAACTTATCATAAAATAAATAGTAGTGGTGACTAGTGGTGACTTGAGTGGCTTGAATTACAGCCCCTTGAAGTAACCAGACTAGGCTTTCTGTAGGCATGTAACCATGGTTTGGGGAGATTTATAATTTTTCGAAAATTATTTGACCAGGTTCATAGGATTAAATAGCCGATAAAACAGAACAACTAATGATCATAGGTAGAGTGCTTATTTGGGCCTGCACTGAAATATTTAATATTTAAGATCAGCACTGAATTTGGCAGCTAGAGTAAATACAAAGGGAGACTTTGTTTTTATTGTCTTACCAAAAAAAAAGAGCATACCAGAATTCATCTAAGGAAACACCTTTCTGAAGCTGTTATTCAAGAAAGAATGTTCATCTTCTAAGAATGGTTATCTACTTAAAAAAACCAGAGTGACCTGCTAATATGCCACAACACGCTATATCTTAAAAGGACAAAACCAAACATACTTAGATGCTGTATACTTCAACTCAGTTCACAGAGATTCTGCTTTGGAGCACAGTTGCTGTTTGACACACAGCTTTTGTGATTATTTGGTAAATCTCTTTCTCTCAAACTAGCCTGGAGGATCCAAGTGGGTAGTAACTGAATCAGTCTTGTTCATTAGGTTTTAGCACCTAGTAGGGTGCAAACTGAATATTTAGGTAGGCGTTCACATTTTTGAAATGACTAAATAGCTGAGCCATTTGTTTTTAAAACTCTTTCCTGTCTTTATAACCCAGTACTCTCGAGCAAATCAGTAATGTCTGCTTGAGATGCTTAGAGCGGGAGAGGAATTGTTCCCTATTCTGTCTCTTCCTCCATCATCACTTCTTCACATAGTAAATTGGAGCATGTTTCATTGTTGCAGATATGGTATATAATGTGGGTCCTAAAACTCCTTGCAGGCTTTCTGATAGGAATATTGTTAAAAGCCACAGACTTTTTATGAATAGTTTACCAAAAATTCATACTTGAGACTAACTTGTGCTAAAATCACTGTTGAGTTTTCTTTTCATCCTGAAACTTTTAGCATAGAAAAGCCAACACAAACAACACATGGAGATAACTCTTTTCACCAAGTACAATCACACTGTACATCCTTGATTTTTTTTAAATAGTGCTGAACATCTTTATACTTTGTCACATACAGGGATGTCACATTCCTTATCATACCATGTATTCCATAATATAGATGCACCTTAATTTAACCCGTGTCTTAGTGATGGATTTTTGGGTAGTTTCTTGACTTCACCTTTAAAATTGTGCTGTTTAAAAAAAAAGGGGAGGTACATATATCTTTATTTTATATAAACAATTCTAAATCATTATTTTTGAAAATTCACTCTCCCAAGTACCTTTAGTTGCAGAGGAAAAATCATGAAAATAGGCACTGCAAGTATTCATCATCAACTTTACACTTAGGAATTGCTTCAAGCACTCCCTCTCTATGCACTGCCCCTACACACGTTTTTTTGTTTTGTTTTGTTTTGTTTTCATATTTTATCTATTTATTTGAGAGAGAATATGAGCGAGGAGAAGGTCAGAGAGAAGCAGACTCCCCGTGGAGCTGGGAGCCCGATGCAGGACTCGATCCTGGGACTCCAGGATCATGACCTGAGCTGAAAGCAGTCGCTTAACCAACTGAGCCACCCAGGTGCCCCCCCCCACACATGTTCTTAATGCTGGTGTCATTTCTTTCCAGATGTTGTAGCTGACAAATCAGGACAGTTATAGATATTGGCAAAAATGTACCATTTAATGAAACTGGTCAAAATAATTAAAACTCCTCAAATTCCTGGTAAAGACATTAATAAGACTAGATAATATTTGAAGGAGAAAATTTCTACAAGGATGACCCAATGGGGGCTTTAAAAGATTATGATTTACCTATCAGGGGATTCCTAATAGTCCTTGGGAATAATTACTGATACTTTTAATTATTTTTTTAAAGGACAAATCTTGTATTTTTTCTTTAAAATTGTGCTGCAAAACTCAAAAGCAAAGTGAAGGACATCTGTCTTCCTCTGTTAGAAAGAGGACTCCATGGAAATAAATGGGAGCTTTGTCATCTTGCTCAATACTGTATCTTTATTTACTGTGCTTATGTACAGGCCATCCATAAATGCTTACTGATTGAATTCATGTTTTTATTAATTGTGCCACTAGATTACACCCCAGAATTGTAACATCTTTTATTCTTCGGTCTTTATACTCATTTTTACAATGTTCTCTGTAAGTTTTGAAAACAATAACTAATAGAGTTATTTTTCATCATGAAATTCTAATTATCTTAAGTAAATTAACATTAAGTGGGCTTCTTCATTTTTATTATTTTTTTATTTTTGGGGGGGCTTCTTCATTTTTAGCTGTATTTGGATAATGAAAGCCTCCTAGCTATAGTTAATAATCTTTAAAATATAGTAACTAAGTCAAATAGTAGTGCCTATAAAATGCTAACCAGTTCTGCCCCCCCCCAAAAAAAAAATCAGTAGGCTAAAATTTAATTGGGATTTTGGGTCAATGTTTTGTTTCTTTCAAACCTTGTTACACATATTTTTACCTTCACTTTAAAAAAAAAAATCCTTGGGGAAAAAACTGAAAAACTTCTACATAGACTATATCAAGTTCTGTTACTGAATAAGTTTCCATTTTGTGGACTGTTGAAAATTAAAATTAGTTTTTCAAATAGAATGTAGTTTTTTGATATGATACCATTTAGAACAAAGCATATCTTAAATTCTTTAATTTCTTTTGCATTTTCATTGCTTATCCCAGTCTTTTTTTTTTTTTTAATGATTTATTTGAGAGAGAAACACAGAGCAAGTGCATGAGAAAGAGCAAGTGAGAGAGAGAGCAAGCATGAGGGTGGAGGGCAGAGGGAGAGGTAGTGCTTGACTCCCCACTAAACAGGGAGCTCGACCCAGGCCTCAATCTCGGGACCCTGAGATCACTAAGCCAAAGGCTGATGCTTAACTGACTGAGCCCCCCAAGCACCCCTGCTTATCGCTATGTTTTAAATGTGAATGAAAAAGGTACCATTTTGTACCTTTTCCTTGAAGACTTAAAATTTGTCCAAATCTGTTTATTTTTTATATAAGAACTTTTTTAGGTAAGCATAGTATTCACATTTCAAATAAAACATGTAGTTGCGGGGCATCTGGGTGGCTCAGTGGGTGAGGGCCTCTGCCTTTGGCTTGGGTCATGATCCTGGGGTCCTGGGATTGAGCCCCGCAACAGGCTCTCTGCAGCGAGGAGCCTGCTTCCCCCTCTTTCTGTGCCTACTTGTGATCTCTGTCAAATAAATAAATCTTTTTTTAAAAAAATGTAGTTGCTTTTGCTTTTATAAAGCTATTAAATGAGTTTACAACTTTACTTGAGGCTTCGTGATTGAAGAATTCTTCCTAGATTTATTTGGCTACTTGAAAGCAAAATAAGTTTTAAACTGTAAGACTTTAGGGAGTGTATATATTTCTATAAGATTAATAATAGCTGGCAGTCATTTTCTTTTCTTTTCTTTTAAAGATTTTCTTTATTTATTTGAGAGAACGAGAGGGGAGAAGGTCAGAGGGAGAAGCAGACTCCGTGTGGCGCTGGGAGCCTAATCAGGACTCGATCCTGAGATTCTGGGATCATGATCTGAGCAGAAGGCAGTTGTTTAACCAACTGAGCCACCCAGGCGCCCAGCCTGCAGTCATTTTTGAAACAGTACTAGCATGTTGAGTGTATTACTGAGAAAAACCTAGAATAGAACTGATGCTCTTTAAGAAAGAGGTGGTTCGTTCAGCTAGCTGATGTACTGTACTAAACTGAATCTGGCAACTTCAGAATGTTTGGAGGCTAGAAGGATGAAAATCACTGACGGTGTTTTTATTTTATAGTGTGATCTTAAAAATGCAGTTTGCGCTCTTTTAATATTATCATTTCTAACTTTATTATTTTTTTAATAAGATTTATTTATTTATTTATTTATTCATTCATTCATTCATTCATTTGACAGAGAGATAGCTCAAGTAGGCAGAGAGAGAGGGAGAAGCAGGTTCTCCACTGAGCAGGGAGCCTGATGGCAGGGCTTGATCCCAGGACCCTGGGATCATAACCTGAACCAAAGGCAGTCACTTAACTGACTGAGCCACCCAGGTGCCCACATTTCTAACTTTAAATGTAGATTGACAGTATGTCAGTGTGATCACACTGCATTGTATCTTCCAGACACACTTTCATACATGGAGATACTTTTTGCATAAAAGCCCTTTCGGGGTTTACCTTAACAAATAATTTAGGCTCATGCTCTTCTTTTTCAGCCCTGATGCTCTGATGATGTCAGGGGCAGAGCAGAACCGTCAGGAGGGAGGCAGGGTTGACACAGTGTTCCAGCAGGAGGCTAGGTTGGAACACTGCATCAGGTAAGAGTAAAACTACACCCCTGCCTCCGTAAGGATATGGTCTGAAAGACTAACTTCTGTGGGTGGGCAGGAAGCTCTTTGTTGGAGTTTATAGGGAGCCAAGTTGAAGGAGGTGCAAGTTTATTTATGCACCTGATTCTTCTCCTCGGACTCATGAGAATTAGTATATTACCTTTCTAGAACATAAGTAATTTCCTCTTTTTCTACAACCATTTGTTGTTCTGTATATGAAGCAGGAAAGAAGCAATGTGTAATTTTGTGAATTTATTCCAGAAATAATTTTTGGATTTTCTAGGACAGTGAATTTTTGAACTTTTAGTCTTAGGACCCTTTCACATTCTTAAAAATTATCGTGGACCAGAAAGAGCCTCTGTTTACATGGATTAGCTCTATCAATAATTACCCTATATAAAAAAATAGTTACTGTATTAGAAATTAAAACTGATAAATTTCATTCTTTATTTTAAAATAATAATTGTAACCCTTTTATGTATTGACAGATATTTTTAGGAAAATAACTGTATTCTCCAAAATTAAAAAGAAATCATTATAAAAAGGGTGATATTGTTTTACATCTTTGCAGTTCTCTTTAATATCTAGCTTAATAGAAGACAGCTAGATTCTCATACTTGTTTCTGCATTCAGTCTGTTAAATGCGTTACTTTGTTTGACATGTATCAGGAATTGGCAAACTATGGGCTGAGGACCAAATCCAGTCCCCTTTGTAGCCCACAAATGGAGTAGTGGTAGTGTGTTGTTTTTAATCACCGGGGGAAAAACAATATTTTATGACACATGAAAATTCTATGAAATTCAAATTTTAGTTTCTGTAGATGAAATTTTACTGTAACACAAACCAGGCTCATTCCTCCCCGAATTATCGATGACTGCTTTTGCACTGCAGCAACTGAATAGTTGCAACAGAGACCATGTTCGTAGCCTGCAAAGCCTAAAATATTTACTGTCTGGCCCTCTGTAGAAAAAGGTTGCCATTTTCTGGTACATGAAGGAAATGTGGCCTCCATGGTAAAAGGGAGGACTGTTTTCAGATAATTACAGATATTCTTTGGTATTACCCCCAAACTCAGCAGATGATAACTTCTTAAAGGTTGATTACATTGCAAAAGCTGAAATCACATTAATGAGTTGTTTGTACTATTACATTAAAGTCCATACGTCTGTCTTACACTTTGAATACACTTTGAATGAATCTTTTACCGCATTGCATGATTTTGTAGCAAGTGCGTTGATTGTAAATTATCAGTTCATTGAATTATACAAATCTTTGAAACGTTGGGATGTTTTATTATATCAAAAAAGCATGTTTGTTAATTTAACCAATCTTCTCAAAGAAGGATTAGGAAGCTCTTGAGTATGGACATGGACACACATTTTCTAAAATTGTTATTTTTGCTGGAAGCTCAAACTTTGTCATTTCTAACAAGTACTGAAGACAGTTGGTTTCCTTGAAATGTCAAGCTCACTAAATTCATTTTTGAGAAAATGCCTGCCTAATACCCAAATCTGAATAATTATAGTTTATCAGCTGTTCTTTCAAGAAAAATGGTGTTCCATGAAAAAAGTAGCCTGTTCAGCTGACAGCTGAATCACTCAAGTACCTTTCCTTGAGACAACCGTAATCCTTGATGCAAAGCAGAGTGCTTTATATGTATTTCCCCCTTTTGCCATACAAAGTACTAAGAAGATGTGTTTTCAGAGTTGAGGTTTAATAAAAATAATTTTTACTGTGATAGTTGTGAGCATTCTTCAGTGAAGTTGCCATTCATGTTTGTTTATTTTAACTAGAATGTGTGGGAGTAAAGAATATAATGACTAATATTTTGGTGCCACCACCTTGATTCTTGCTGATAAGCCAGCAGTTTTACCTACCATTGCTTTTGCATCCTCATTGTAGGTGCCAACACAGAAAAAAAGCATTATTATCATTACAAAAACCACTCTGACTTCAGGACACACACACAAAAGAGTGTTAGGAACACCCAGGAGTTCGTGGACCACAGTTTGAGCACTGCTACTCTAAGAAAATAACATTTAGAATAACGATGATGTGTAATTATTTGGGTGAGTAGTATTTTACTCCTCACCCTTATGAGGCTGGACCCACTGCAACTTTGTACCCAGGGAATCAAAGAGATTTCCACAGTCTACCCCAAATTGTAACTGCCATGAGGTGGGGATGGGGTACAGTCCGATCCTAGATTCAGAAGTGAAAGACTGACAGGAAAAAGGTCTGGAATCCAAACTGCAGCCCCAGTTTGCCCTAAAGTGACATTTAAAGCTTAATTGATATAGTCTGACTTTAAGTAGGTTCTTTTGAAAATTAATCTTTCTGTGAAGGTAATACTATTTTAATTCTATTTTTCTTCATATGAATACCTGCTTTGGGGGCTCTCTACAAGACATTTCTTCACATACCACCTTCATTTCACTTTTAGTTAACATAATAAATTTATAGCCATTATCTTCCTTTTCTTAAGTTCCTTTCCACTGGTTATCATAGGAAAAAAAATCTATAATTGTCATTTACACCGAAAACCACAAGCTACTCCAATGAGGGATTTTCTGCTGCTATTTTTCATAAATAAGTTTTTCATTAGTCTTTCTCTAAGAGGTTTGAGTCTTCATTGACTGTTATTGGAAGTGTTGGTTTTGTACCACTCTGACGCATTTATTGAGAAAGGGATAGAATTAAGGAAAAAAAAGCAATTATTCTTGATCTTAGAAAACAAAAATTTATCAAGATATGATACCTTTCTGTAAATTAGAACTCTCAGTTTGATAGGAAAACAAAAATTTTTCAAGATATGATGCTGTTCTGTAAATTAGAACTCTCAGTTTGATGGGACTATAAAGAAGTCATTTCAGGATAAGTAGATGGGGAAAGTATTTTGAGATAGACATGTAACACAAATAGGGCAAAGAAATTTTGAGAACTTTTTCAAACAATAGATAGTTTTTGTTTTAGGAAAATAACAGTAAAGAAGAATGAATTTAAAATGAAAGAGAACCTGAAAGGAACTCAGATAAATACTTGAGTGCATAGTATGTATTAGGTCCTAGTATGTGTTAAGTACTAAAATGTAAAGAATTTACTAATGAATAGAAAGGTAAAAACCTTTACACTGCGAAATTATTATATGGCTCTCTGTTTAGGAATTTAAAGTACAGTGCTAACATTTAATGGCAAATGTCTTTTTCTGTTGGAGAAACTCAGGTGCTGTTTTATTCTTCTTGCTCATGGTCAAACAGTGGGATAGTGATAGATTTTAGAACCTTATTTTTTATACAAGTTCTCAGCAGATTAGGTATTCACCAGTAATTTGGCAATTTATGTGATTTCCAGACTAGGATTGTAAAATTTGGGAAGATTGGATTCAGAATTCAGTTGCCATTGAAATTCCTTCTGTTTATACATTGTAATGTAATTGTAGTGATAAAAGTTGGCTCATTCACTTTGCTCTTTGCCCACGCCTGGGAGTCTTTCTTTCCTTTTGCTGTCTTGCCAATAGATGCTGCTTTTTGGTAACAGGAGATTTGTAGAGAAAATGTGAGTGAATTAGTTATAAATCAGCAGTTCCCAAATTATATTCCAAGGGAATATGGAGGGATTTCATTTGATAAAAATGGTCTGGGTTTGGGAAAAACCTGATTTAAATAAAATTTATTTATTCGCTGTAGGACATTACAAGTCTTTGATATACAGATATGTATGGGGGGAAGGTCCATCAGGAAATTGGAATATCCCCATATTTATTTGAACAGAAAGCCTAATTTTTTAAAGCACCTTAATGATTAATATCCCATGAACTACACTTTGGGAACTGTTATAAGATTATTGGAAAATGATCAAAGCATGTGCCATATTGAGTTATTGTTATGTATAACACTTTTTTTTTTTTCTATTTATGCCTAACTGTATTTTATTTTCATGGAAAGCTATGGTTTCAAGTAGAGAATAAGTATTACATGACTGATTGTTAAAATGTTTATTTGGGGAACATAAGGAAAGGGAAGTTAGACTATAAATTACTACTCGTGAAAATCTTCTGTTAGGATTTCTTTTATAAGTACATATTCCTAAACTAAAATATATTGTTTATAGAGAATTTCTCTATTTTTCAATTGCAGATGTTGGGGATCAGCCAGGTGAGGTAGGTTATTCAGGCTCTCCTGCAGAAGCACCTCCAAGCAAGTCTCCATCAATGCCGTCACTAAACCAGACTTGGCCTGAGTTGAATCAGAGCAGTGAGGTTAGCAGAGCTTCCCTTTTCTTTTACTAACTTAAACTGTTTTAAGGTAAGAAGTTCCAGACAGAGTAATTTCAGTATATAGCTCTTTTGGTGTGCATGCACAATTGAGAGAACATACCCAGTTATGACTGTAATAAATGTTTATAATTACGCGACTGAGGTTTTCAAAGTACTTTTTCATAATGAATACTATCGTTTGGTTTCCACCACTCATTACTGCTAAAACCTTGTGAGTTAGATGGGGCAGACGCATGAAGTCAACAAAGGGGTAGATATCTTGGCCAAAATATCTCATAGCCAGTGAGGGACTAGAGGTAAGGTTTAAATACAGATCCTTTGACATTCAGTCAGCTGTGGCGCCCACCGTATCACACTGCCTTCTCATTCCTGTAGCAAAGTATGTGATAATTAATATATTTGGAATCTTAGCTTTTGAAGTGGTATATGAGAAGTTGCTAATCCAGCTTTCCACGTGAAAAATGCACTTACTACAACCCAGGCTATTTATAATAATTCAGTTCTATGCAGTACAAAATGGAAATGATTTCACTGTTAAATGCAGTGGTTAAAGAAAGTCCTCTAAGATGAGGCATAGCATGCAAAATGGAATTGCTCCCTTATTACTTTGGAATTCCTTTATAGAAAACAATAGAAGTAGGGCCCCTCTGATTAGAAAGAGATTTTCTGAGGCCCCCAGGCTGTTGAAAACCACTGTTCCTGGCTGTTAGGGCAGTTTTCTTTGTGAACAAGTTAATTATTTCCTTATAGTTTTTGATATCACCATTATAGTGCTACAAATCTAAAAGTTTGTTGACTTTCAAGAAAAAGAGTCTAAGCTTTCTATACTTTCCATGTATTTTAAAGGCTGAAAAGCACTGGATTAAAGTGACACTAGTTAATTTTGGGCAGTTGAAAAGCAGAGAAGTAACTGGCCAGTTTAAAATACTTAACTGCTGCTTTAGGACAGATACTGGTGTCAGACATTATAACACATGTATCATAAAACAGCCGTTTAAGTATATATATTTTTTTTTTTAGAGGGAGGAGTTAAGCCTTAGAAGAATGTAGTAGTACTAAGGCTTTATAGAGAGTAGGATCAATTTTCTTGAGATCACTAATTTTTGCTGTATTTATTCATTTGTCATTTTTTAAAAGTACTATCAGATTAAAAATGTTTATATTCCCTTGGTACCAGTTCATAACTAAAAGCAACTCTCTAAGAAGCAACTCAATTCTAAAGCCCATCTTCATTCTAGGTAAAATTGTGATGTGATTGTTCAAGCCTAGGAATGGAGTCCCTTCCAGATTCTGATTCCAGTAGTTGCATTTTGCCTTAAATATTCCTAGCAAGTTTCATTTTGTAGTATTTGCTAAAAAGATCATGAATGTCATTATTTTTTTTACTACATGTGGAAAACCAGAATGTTAATAAAACTAACATTAATTTTGAATCCTTCCAACAATAATACTTATAAAAGATACCTACTTACAATATGGAATTTAAATTATCTGTTTTAACTTTCTACCACAAAGCACTAATACTCTCTCAGCAAATACTTACTCAGCACCTGTTAATCTGAAGGAGGCACTGGGTAACACTAATAATAATCCCTAACATCTCTGGAGCACTTCTGATGTGCCAGCTCTGCTCAGAAAGCTCTCTACATGTATTAACTTCTACATCCGCATGACGGTCTATGATCTGGGCATTATTAGTCTCATGTTACAGATGGGAAAACTGACATACAGGTTAAATAACTTGCCTAAGGTCATACAGCATAACTAGGATTCCAGTAGTCTGGTTGTAGAGCCTGTGTTCTGAGCCCTTATACTAAAGTTACAAAGATCAGGGTGTCTGTGCTCTCTAGGAAATTTACATACAGTCTTACAAAACCACGTAACACTTTGTGTTACCAAATAGGATAGGTGGTGCCTTTTCTTGGGCAAAAGTCTTCTACATCTAAATTTTTCTCCACAATTAGAGAATTAGGATTTTTAAAATTTCTTTACTACCCCTGCAACAATAATTACTGAGGAAACTACACTAACATCATGATAAAAGTGAGTTATTGTGGGCTTTCTTTAAGAATCACTTTGAATGCATCAGGATTAGGTTGTTGAAAATTTTATCTATTTTTCTAAATAATTTTCAGCAACACATTTGCTAATACTTAATTTCTACATGTCTTCTCAAATTGAATATCACTATTTTAAATAGTAAGTCGAACTTTGAAGCATAAAAATGTATACTTTTCCATACTGAATTATAGAAAGGATTTTGATTACTAGAGTAGGTGTGTCTGTGTGTAAACATTTGTTTGTATATATTGTATATGTGTAGATGTTTTTCCTTCTTTAGAGGATAACTGATAATTCTTAAGCAAATTTTAATGATAATTTTAATGCAGTCTCAATATAAAAATCTTATGCTATTTTATTACTGAGATCTTCAAAACAAATGGAACTTACTAAAATTAATATTGACTTATCACTCCACCTGTTTTAAGAGGTATGCTATTTGTGTGTGTACCTCTTTTAGAGGGTTAATATTTCATATCAAAATCCATCTTTTCTATGTAACACATACTCCGATGCTTGATTTGCTCTCATTGTGGCCGCATTCTGATTTTTCTGGCATGGGGTGGGGATGGCGCCCGACTGGCAGCTCTGTCTTGTGGTCCAGCATGGCCCTGTGTGCAGTGCTTATGGCAGGGGCTGACTTGCTGCAGGTTGGCATAAGCTCAAACATAGATTAATTCCAAAAATCATTTTATCTCTATTATATTTTATTAAATATCTAGACACATGTATAAAATATGTGCACGTCCATAATAGAATCATCTTTCAGGGGTCGCACTGGCAAGTCACACTGACTTGCTTTGTTTTGACCAAAACTTTGGTACGCAGGATTCATTAGCGTCACCAAATTGATCCATTAACATTAGAACTTTGAAAGAAGGATTTGAAGTAATTCTTTCTCTAGTCAAGACAAACCCCTTTACATTTTTACTTTGTTGCCATTTATACCACCTAGACTCTGTTCCTATATTATGTTTTGAGTTTTAACTCTGTGAGACTTGGAATCTCTTCCATTGAGATTGTGATAAATTGTTACTAGACATTTGATGTGAAGCTGCTCTCCTTACATTATAAGATGACCCAGCATAGATAAGAATAAAATGTTTATGGAAAAATAGAAATTACAGAATTTTGTTAGGCCTCTGAAATACAACTTGCAGTGCAACCTCTGAATTACTTTGCTAAATCTTCTCCAATGATCTTTTACTCCATCTTTCTCATCATGCTGACTTGTCTCTCCTCTGTCTGTTCAGCAGTGGGAGACATTTAGTGAACGCTCTTCAAGCTCACAAACTCTGACCCAATTTGATTCTAACATTGCACCAGCTGATCCTGTAAGTCAATCACTTAGCTTGCTTGTTTGAAATTAATTTTATTAACCCAAATTTCCATTCATTATGGTTTTTAGCTGATATGCATGATTGAGTGGAGTGCTTAGAGGGAAATGGTGGCAGGCTTTCAATTTTTGTGTGCTTAATGGTGGAAAGATTTTTTTTAATCACGTTTTTTGTATTTTCTAGTTATTTTGATGAGAGAAAACTGTGTGTTTTTAAAACCTAGTATATGTGTCTAAGGAAGCATTTTGTGAAAATTGACTTAGCTGACCTTGTTTTCATTTGCCAGTTAAGTGTATGTTCTAGTAAACATATACTGTGTATCTCAGTGTAGTGACCCTTAGTAAACACTATTTTATTTGTATGCTTACACATCATGTAATATGTACTTTGTATGTAAATATGCAATGTCATCTTTCATTTTAACAGTCCAGTTAGAATGGCTTTGACTTAACTAGTATGTTGAGTTCTGTTAAAGAGAATCAAGTTCAGCTAAAAAAATACAGAGTTGTTGGTCACAGATTCCCATTGTGCAAGGGAGCCTCTGTCTTGTCTTCATGTGGCTCACTGTGTTGCTTTGAAAATGCTACAAAGTTCACATCCTGATTTAAAGAATAAATTCTGTCCGCACAGAATTAATTTCATATAGACTTACCTGTCCCTCAGATTATTTGAAATCTTTAAAACCTTAGCTGTTAATCATTCTTCTCACTCTTCACTCCTCCTTTTCCTTTTATTTTTATTTTTTTCTCTTAAAGAGGGGAAACATACTAATAGTCACCTTTCGAAAGAAAAGAGGAAGTAGGAAGGAAAGAAGAGAGTAAGGATAGGATTTTTTTTTTTTTTTTTTTTTTTAGTGAGTTGAGTGAAAAGATACAGAGAAAGGGACATCTTTTGAGATGTTTCTGATCAAAGGGCCATTAATTTTGAATCAAATATAGTAACGCCTTATTTGATGTGGATTTGGGAGAAATGGCATGTAAAGATAGTTCATCTTCAATAGTTTAAATTAATGGATCTTATCTTTGCTTTATAATTTTAAAGAGTTAAGTCTGAAATAGGATGCTGTTATAGTGATTTCAAACAGATTAAGTATGTAAGTGTTTTAAGTGTCTATTTCATAGTTTATTAATTAATATGTAGATCATCTGTGCCCTTTGCTTTTCTCATTGCTATTTTGAGGGCATTAATGTTTGGTTTCAACCTGAAACTTAAGGAGGAATAAAAAAGCAAAACATGATTTCTGCTTCTTTTTTTTTTTTTTTTTTAAGATTTATTTATTTATTTATTTGACAGAGAGAAATCACAAGTAGGCAGAGAGGCAGGCAGAGAGAGAGAGAGGTGGAAGCAGGCTCCCTGCTGAGCAGAGAGCCCGATGTGGGACTCGATCCCAGGACCCTGAGATCATGACCTGAGCCGAAGGCAGCGGCTTAACCACTGAGCACCCAGGCGCCCTGATTTCTGCTTCTTATTAGCAGTTTTAATTAAGGTCTCTTGGGAAGTGACAGGGGCTATAAACTAAAAGAAAGTTTACCTTTGCTCTAAGGTTTATTTCTCCATATTATTCTTATCTCACACTTACATAGTCAAGTTAACTTTATTTAAAATACTTAATAAAAGTGCTTTATTGGAAAGGCAAGTTTAAAGTAGGAATACAGAACTGTTCTGTTTTATTCTCCAACCCTTAAGAGATGGTGAAAATAAACATTGATGGTATTATGATTTTTTTTGGTCAGGCCAGGAAAGAATAATATATATAAAAACCTAGAACTCAGAGACAGAATAAACTGATTTGTAACTGGCAGGAAGTGCCAGGAAATATTTGACTTCATCATAGTGATGTTCTTGTAACCTCTTAGAAAAAATATCCAAATTTGTGAATTCTAGTTTAAAGTTATGGGGCTCAGTACTTTCTTTTGTCATCTGTAGTGTGGCAGGAGGCTGTAGAAAATTAAAAATGGTGAATTACTATTTTATTTTATTTATTTTTTAAAAAGATATTATTTATTTATTTGACACACAGAGATCACAAGTAGGCAGAGAGACAGGCAGAGAGAGAGGAAGGGAAGCAGGCTCCCTGCTGAGCAGAGAGCCTGATGTGGGACTCGATCCCAGGACCCTGGGATCATAACCTGAGTCGAAGGCAGAGGCTTTAACCCACTGAGCCCCAAGTGCCCTGGTTAATTGCTATTTTAAACCTGAATTTAGATCTCTAAACTTGATAAAGTTGGCAGTCTTAAATATTTATAATCTGGTACCTAGAAATATCTTTTTTCTTTTATGGTGATAAATCTTAACGTTGTTCCCCAACTAGTGATATTACTTTAAACTTGCCATTAGGAGAATGCTTGCTCTCATTGAGGATCTAAGTTCTTATCCTTCATTTGATACTTACCTGGCAAAGTGCCTTCTACAGAACACAGCCTATACCCATAATCCCAAATGATCCTTTGCAAGTCTTCTGTAAATAATTGTGAGTAAATACTGTCCATACAGATTAGAAGAGAATCACCTAAAGAAAAATGCCACAGCAGTTCTAATATGAATTTACATACCTTACAGTGTTAAAATATGTAATGAAATATTTTTAAAAAGCTAAAATTTGGTAATTAGCCATTTGCTCAGTTAAGTGGAAGTCTATGAAAAGCCCCACACTTCTCTGTAGCACTTAGAGACATCTGTATCACACAGTGCAGGGATCTCACATACAAACAGAAATGGATAATTATTAGGCTCCCAGAATTTTAGTGAAATTAAGCTTCTGATACCTCATTTCTAGAAACTTGATTGATTGCTTTTGTTGAACTGCTTATCATTAATAGCCTCTGGTAGAATCTGCTTCTGCTGCTAAATTCTATACTGATAAGAAGTGTAATGCACTACTCTTTGCTATGATTTATGCCTGATCTTGAGTGCTATAGAACTGAGTAATTCAGGGTATAAAAAGAAAGTTCATTTGATTACTGATTATGGCCAGCTAACTCACCTGGTTTGGTAGAGCCCTCTTCTGGGTGCTTATGATATTCTCTAGGAGTATAAAATGTCAAAAAAAATCCACTCTTAAGTAAACCACAGCTTAATCATGATAAGTTGGTGGTTATAATATAGCTCATTTTGATAATTATATATGGCTGTGAACAAAGTTGTTCAGCCACAGAGAACTATGGGCTCACTTAGCCCAGTGTATTTGGGAAAGTTTTCACAAAAGAGGTTAATGTTCGTATGCTGAGTTTTGAAAGAAACTATGAATTGACAGAAGTGGACAGTGCATTACAAGCAGAGAGAATATCACAGGCAGGATCTGTTGAGTGTGCTGGAAGTATAGAGGAAACATGTTGATGGGGGGATGACAGGGCTAAGTGTGGTTGAAACCAGACTGGAAAGATCTTTGTGTGATAGACTGACGATCTGAACTTAGTCTCATAGACATGAGGAGCCCGCCAGGAGTACCATGACAAGAGGGGGATGAGAAAGAGGCAGTTGGGGAAGATCACTCGGGCAACAATGCAAAGGGTCAAGAGAGAGCAAGAGAATGAGTGACACAGAAATGAGAAGTAGAGAGGCTGGATTTGGACAAGATAATGGGATTTAAGGCAAAGAGAAAATACAATAGATGAGCATAATGCATTCAGTAAAGTATACGTAAGATCAGGTGCCCAAATATATGACATAAATGTGCCATGAGTGATTAGGAATGGGTTTCCTAAAGTTGATGAGGTGATTTGAATAGGTAGAAGAAACTGGGCAGAGCCTGCTAGTCAGTCTTTATACTTTTTTCTCTATTTTTAAATTAGAGGATGCTAATTTGAAGCATTTGATGGCTCGGGACACAGAAGCATATGGGCATTCATGGTCTTTCATTTGAATGTCGAAGCGCTTAGGGTCAGAGCTCTCTATCCTGCAAATCACAATCACAGACAGAGTTTCTGATACATATGCTAGCTGGAGGTTAGGCCTGTCATCTGTGAAGAGCCCGGCAAGGAATTGCCATGTCCTGCTGGCAGCCAGACCTGCTGGACTAGAACTGTCGCAGGCTCACAACAGCCAGTGGTAGCATGGCTGAAGTATGTGATAAGAATTCATGTGCACAGAAACATGCAGATTATTTGGAGGATGGCTGGAACAGTTACGATTTTCTTTTCTTTGAGTCATTATCATGCCTTCCATGTATTGTACTGGAAATATATGAATGGGTTACTTTATAGTTCCAACTGTTAAAAGTTTTATATATCTGATTTTATACACCCAGAGAACATATATTAGATGAATATGGCTAATTAAAACATCTACTAAATTTTTTTTGCATGTTTTTTTCTAGCTTGTTTGGGTTTTGGAATAAGAATTTATTGACTCATGAATTATCATTTCTTTCTCCTTTGATCTTGCCTTATAAGGCTAAATTCTGATTCTTATGGCATTTATTTCTGCCACTAAAATTGTGATTAAGAAAGTAGTAGTTATTCCTAAAGCTGTTTTTTTATAACCATAACTACAACAAAGAAAATCTTAAGTGTATTGTTAAAAATATTTTCCTGAGAGTAACTCATTATTTTGTGAGAAATCTAAACTTTTATCCAGCTATAATATTCATCTTTCTAACTATAATATTAATCTTTCTAATTTTAGAGTTGTAAGGGAAATGTCAGAGCTCTGTCCACAATCTTGCTGGTGTAGGGGCAGAAAATTACTGTGAATGGATCTATCAGTATAATTGCAACAAAGAATTTGTTATAAATTGATATTAAATGTAGAGATTATGACAGTAAGCCAGGGAGACCTGTCAAATTCAAGACAGTATGCTAGAATGGAACTTCCTCTAGCAGAAGCTTTGTGTTACCTGGTACTTTCAACCAAAAATGGTGTCTGACTTAAACTGAAAAGTCATTATCCTTCACACTGAGTCATAAACATAACTCATAGCTAGATACTCAGAATTTAAGGATCTCAAGTTCTGTCCTTAGCTGCAGCATATACAAAATATGAACTGACACCTCACAGAAGGAGCTGAGCCCCCTTACCAGTACTGGTCTCTTGCTGTTAAGGCAAATGCTCCATCCTATTCTGGTTCTTCCCCGGTGGGTCTCAGCTCCCAGGACCAGGCCTGCATATGGCCCCTGGAGCATCTTTCTCATTTTGTTCTCTTTCTGAGAGGCTTATTTCTTCGTCCTCTCTTCTTACTTTGCTGTTTGCATTCTTTTCAAAAATCTCTACTACCAGTTTCCTTAATCCACTAACTAGACTTGCCACTCACGAAGTTAAGGAATACCAGATATATTTCAGTCATGAAAAGGTTTAAGAAAAATACTGGAATGTTAAAGAGGAGGATTTACTTATGCCCCTTTAAAAATGGATGCCAGGGGCGCCTGGGTGGCTCAGTGGATTAAGCCGCTGCCTTCAGCTCAGGTCGTGATCCCAGGGTCCTGGGATCAAGCCCCGCATCGTGCTCTCTGCTCTTCGGGAAGCCTGCTTCCTCCTCTCTCTCTGCCTGCCTCTCACCAACTTGTGATCTCTGTCTGTCAAATAAATAAATTAAATAAATCTTTAAAAATGGATGCCATTGTGGAAATTTTAAATAGCTCTGTAGGACTAATCTGTAGAAACTGTATCATGCTGACTTACAATACTGTATCATGCTGACTTACAATATACCAAGCACTATTACCTTTGTTTTATAGGGAAAAAAATGAATGTCAAATTTTTTTCGGCAGTTTAGGGGAAAAAAAGTTCAGTCTGTTAGTCTTTGGGTTCTCATGAAATAGTTTGCTTTAACCTCAAAGGTTCAGATTTATATAATATCATGAGATCATCTTACACTTTGCCTTTGAATATTGTCTTCAACCTTAGGTTGTTTTATAGATCTTATTTTTTTCACTTAAGTCTTTAACCACTCAAAAGTTAAAATGCACTTTTTATAAAAGAAGTCAGATTATTAGGCACACATAATGAACTTGATTTTTCACATGTAATTCTAAAACTTATAATTAAAAAATTTATTTTCATGCTTGCCTTAGCATAAATAAAAAAGTCTACTTAAAGTGTTGTTAGTTTTGATTATTTCGTGGTATCAGCTTGGCATTTTTAATGCAAAGTCTGTATTTCCTCCCATCTGTCTTTAGGATACTGCTATTGTTCATCCAGTTCCCATTCGTATGACTCCAAGCAAAATCCACATGCAGGAAATGGAACTGAAAAGAACTGGCAGTGGTAAGGAAGCTGTTGCTGGATTATAGTTTAGACTAGCATCTAACTGAAATACACAAATAATTATTCTTTGAGGGCTCGAATTTCTTACATCATTTTTTATTTTTTTAATGGTACTTTCTAGAAGTATACATATATATGTATGCTTGTATATGTTGTTCAGTTAATATGACAGTTGCAAAAGGGAAACTGTTGAGGGGTTCCTGAATGGTTCAGTCATTTGGGCACCTGACTATTGATTTTGGCTCAGGTCATGATTGTGGGATCTTGGGATCCAGCCCTGTGTTAACCTCCAAGCTCAGCAGGGAGTCTGCATGAGGATTCTTTCTCTCTCTCTCTGTCTTCCCCCCACCCCCTCTGTCACTTCTCCAGTACACTTTCTCTTCTCTCTCAAATAAATCTTTTAAAAATTTTTAAGAAAAGGGAAACTGTTGAATTTATGTTATAAAGTTTAAAAAGTAAGAACACTTGGAAATGTGACTTTTCTAATACCCTGTGGGTTGTATTTTTTTAAAGATTTTATTTAGTTATTTTAGAGTACATGTAAGTGGGGGCAGGGTTGGGGAGGAGAAATGGGAGGGGCAGAAGGAAAGAGAGAGAGGTTCTTAAAGAGTCTCCATGCAGAACACAGGACTCCCGTCACAAGACCCTGAGATCAGGACCTGAGCTGAAATCAAGAGTCAGTCACTTAACTGGCTGAGCCACCCATGTGCCCCAACCCTGTGGGTTCTTATGATGACTGCTATGAACTTAGATTTAAAGTACGTTCAGATTTTAACTGAGAAGGTATATGTTAAAATAAATTTTGGCTTTGACATTGTTTTGCTTAAACTCTTGAAGTTTCTCCTCATTTTAGATTAAATGCTTTAGTTAGAGGTATATTTATTTTCTCAAAAGTATATTTTTTGGGGCGCCTGGGTGGCTCAGTGGGTTAAAACCTCTGCCTTTGGCTCAGGCCATGATCCCAGGGTCCTGGGATCGAGCCCCGCATAGGGCTTTCTGCTCAGCGGGGAGCCTGCTTTCTCCTCTCTCTCTCTGCCTGCCTCTCTGCCCACTTGTGATTTCTGTCTGTCAAATAAATAAATTAAAATCTTAAAAAAAAAAAAAGTATATTTATTTTCTCTGTAAGTCAGCATCATAAATTACTTAATTTTATAACCATTTGTGTGGTGTTTTAAGCAATTACTCTGAAGGGAAAAATTAACAGAATATGAACATGTAAATTGACTTTTTTGTTATACCCTATCTTCTGTTATGACAGAAAACAAAATTCTGTATGAAAAAGCTTATATTTTTATTGAAAATGCTATTTTGTGTTGTATCTCCTGAGGTTTATCTGCTACTTCTTTGGAATATATAAATGAAGCCTTATACTCTGAAGTTTACGAATTTATTAATTCAGTTCTTGTACTTCTACCTATTAATTTTCTATTAGATCATGCTAATCCCACTAGCCCATTACTTGTGAAACCATCTGACCTGTCAGAGGAAAGTAAGATAAATTCATCGGTGAAATTTGCTTCTGGAAATACTGTAGGTAAGCAGAAAAATAGTATTACAGTTTCCATTTGAAGTTGATTAAGTCTGGACTTAGAATCTGAATAATTCAAATGTATAGCTATTTCATATTACCTTTACTGAGTAAAGTGGAGATGAGTCAACCCTTTTAAATACCCTACCCTCTGTATGAGTAAATGGTTACTTATTGCCTGCTGGACCTGCTTCTGTTTGTCATCCCTCTTGGTTAACCACATTTAGTCCATGGACTCTTTCCCCCTCACTCCTTTGTCTCACAGGAAATTGTGTGTACATGCATTTATTCAGCATATGTTAAAAGAATAGCATATGGCAGGCTCTGTCCTAGACACTTGAGATTCAGCAGTTAAAACAGAAGGAAAATCTTTGCCTTTGTGGAGCTTCCATTCTGTAAGGGATGGAAGAGAAAAAAAAAATCTTTACTCCTGTCTTAGGAGATAAATACACTTGATAAGAATAAAAGCTGGGAAAAGGAAGAGGGAGTGACATTTTAAATAAGGTGGTCAAAGAAGACCTTACCAAAAGAAGACATTTGGGTTAAAACTTGGAAGGAGATGAGGGACTCGGCTATGAATATCTGAAGGAAGACGGTTCAGGCATAGGAAACAGCACATTTGAAGCCCTGCTTAGACAACTGCCTTCTGCTGGGATCAGCAGGCAAACACCTGGAATATAATCAGTTAGCATCTGGGACGCCTGGGTGGCTCAGTCGTTAAGTTGTCTGCCTTTGACTCAGGTCATGATCCCAGGGTCCTGGGATTAGAAGCCTCCTTCCCCCTCTTCCGCTCCCCCTGCTCTCTTGCTGTCTCTATCAAATAAATAAAATCTTTAACAACAACAAAAAAAGAATCAACATATTTGGCTGGCAGAAGTAGCAAGTGGTAGAGGAATAATCAGGGAGCAGTGTAAGAGTGGCTTTTACTGAATGAGACAAAAAGCCATTAGAAGATTTTGAATGGAGATGTGCTCTGCTCTGACCTTCCTTTTTTAACGAGGATCACTATGCTGTATTGGTAACAGGCCCCAAGAAAGCAAGAATCAAAACAGGAAAGGCGATTTAAAAAACAATAAGAATAATACAGGCAAGAGAAGAGGACGGCTTGGCTTATGGTGGTAGGAGTAGAAATGCTGAGAAGTGGTCAGATTCTGGCTGTATTTTGTAAGAAAAGAGCATAGGATTTGTTTACCTGTGTGATACAGGATGGGGCTGGGAGGTCATGGGCAATTCAGGGAATTTTGATCTGAGCCACTGGGAATTGAAGAAAGCTGTGATAACAGTAGGTTTGTTGGGGGGATAAACAGAAGTTGAGTTTTGGACATCTCAAGTTTGAGATGCCTCTTGGTACATCCACATGGAAATATGTTAATTTTAGCATCCTTTCTGTACCAATTAAACAATTCAGTTATTTGCTAAGAAAAAGGAAAGGGACACATTCTGAAGTAAAACTGAACCAAATAACCAGTCTCTTCAGTTTGTAATCCTTGAAATAGCAGTGTTCCTTTACATTTTCCCTGATTTTCTATTTTAAAATTTGTCATTGCGTCACAGCCATTAGTCTGCCTCTTGGACTTTGCTCCTTCATAAGATTTTGAGGATTTGGAAAAGATATTTTCTGAGGTGAAAAATGGGAAATATCTGGTTTATCTCATAAATTTTATTATTGTCTAAGCAATTTTTTATGCCTATATTAACTTTCCTAGATTATAACTTAAATATGTCATGTTTAACATGATTTGTATGTAATTTTTTACATTTAATAACACTCAGGTGAACTGTTAACCTATTAGCTAGTCTTTAAATATCTTTGATTTGAAATAATAATTATTATATTTGTTTACAGTATATAGGGTAAGAAGTGAATAAAAATTGTTATTAAATAGGATATATTCCATTTATTAGCAGATGGGTACAGTAGTTCAGACTCTTTTACTTCGGACCCAGAACAGATTGGAAACAATGTAACTCATCAAAGGTCAGTATTTCTGTCAATAAAAAGCATATTAAAATATCTCGTTACATTTTAATATTAAGAATTCTTTTAGAGGCAAGTATGAATTATTTTCCTCTATTCTTCAGTTCTCTGAAGGCTATTAAGTTACCTGTTGATTTAAGTAGAAGGAAAATAATTTTGATTCTTTTTCAACTTTAATAGGAAAGCAAGAAGAGCCCTTATTGTTCCCATGGTATCCTCTGGAAGGCCTAAAAAGAGTTATAGTTAGGATTAGCAGTTTAATATAGTCCTTTTTGTAAGTCAGCAGTTGAGAGTCTGTTTAAGTAATAAATGTACAGATTTCCTTGTATAGCCTTATGGCAAATGCCACAGAATTCTGTATTTTAAGATGTCATCTAGAAGCACGCACCTAGTGTTGGGCTCCCTACCTACCCTGGAGATCTGCGTTATATATAACTTCTCAGGCATATGAGATAGGATGAAGGTGGCAAGGGATTTGTCTACAAGGGCTTAAGCATCCGCTAAAAATTGTGTGCAGGACAGAAGCATCTTTTCCCCCTCATCTTTATACATACTAAGTATCCTTTTGCCACATTCTTGGAGAATATAAAGAGAGACTAGTAGTATAGCATCTTGGAAGAAGTTCCAGATTCAGACTGCTTCTTTGTATAATTACTTCTCTTCAGTCATCTTGGATTTTATTTTCCTTTTTATCCCTGTAAGTGAGGATCAGATTCCCAGAGTCCATGTGACTCTTTTTATAATACAGAAGACTTTGGTGGCAAACATGTGAATCTCTAGGGCGGGTCCAGAATGAGCACAGCCACCATTATAATGAGATTGCCTGTGGGGACACAGAAATGGGCAACTCACGTAGTTGAGCCAGATTCTATTTCCACTTACCAAACTTCAGACTTTATATAAGGTGAAAGCTAACCATGTCTGAAAGTAAAGTTTCCCTTTTGTGAAAATGGTTTTTCAAATTAATACTATCTTTAATTAAATGGGAAAATGTTACTAGGTTTGTGTCTATGGAGTTTATCATGTTTAATAATGAACTTCCTTTTCAAATTTTTTGAAATTTGAAAAAATACATAATTATGCTTCATAAAAAGATTATTTGCTACCTTGAATAATTACTTATTTAATGTATATCAAACAATCTTGTCCTTATTCACTGTAATACTTACATGCCACTTGAGAAAATTGTCACATCAGTAAGATCTTTTAACTGTTTAGCCAAGTTTGAAAGCTTAAAAAGAAAAAAGCTCCACTACCTATAGCATGACCAGTTGTAATAGGATGAATTTTATAGGTCTCATTCAGGAACGTCACCTGATAATACTGCACCACCACCTCCCCCTCCAAGGCCACAGCCTTCTCATTCCAGATCATCCTCTTTAGATATGAATCGGACCTTTGCAGTCACCACAGGTAAGGGTTAGAGATCCATAATAATCTATTATTTGACTTTAAAGTTTGTTAAAGAGCACATTTTATTAATTATCTGAAGAGAAATTTTGAGCTTAAAAGGTGTCAGATGAGAGGAAGTTTTTTTCCCTTAATGTGTTTGAGTTTTCATGATAAAGACAGGAACCTCTGAGAGGTGCTGCAAGAGATTTTAAAACAAGCATGTGGAGAGATCAAGAAGAGAAAGCTGATAGGTCTTCAGTTGGCTGACAAAGGAGAGAAAAGTCTCATAACTTATTCCAAGGTTTTAATTTTTATATAACTGGTTTTATTGTTATTAATAAATCTTGATCAGTATAGAAAAGTTAGGAGCAGAGGGTGATGGTGTTCTGTTTTTGGATGTTATGGTTTTGGAATGATGAGGAAAAGAGGATATAATAGAAGGCCATTGGGTCTGTGGGCTAAGAAAGATTATATTATTTGAGAATCATTTACATAGAAATGATTGAGTGAAGTATTAAATGTAAAGAGAAAATTTGGAAGTCTGCATATTTTATAGCTGAAGAACATTCAGAAATAGAAGAAAGCCAAGAATGGTTAATATTATGGAAACAAGCTTGCCAAGAATGCCTTGTGCAATAGAACAAGAGAGATGTGGTCTGAGATAGAGAGCCTGGTGGCTCAGTCAGTTCAGCGTCCAACTCTTGATTTCACCTCAGGTCTTGATCTCAGGATCATATGTTCAGGCACCACATTGGGCTACACACAAAACAACTCCCTAAAAAAAAAGAAAGAAATATATGAGGTCTGAGAAAAGGCCATTAGTCTTGGTCATTAGGTCATACCTAGATAGTTTTACAGGATACCAAATGCCTCCTGATACTTACCAGGCATTCTTAGCAGTCTTTATCATTTGATCACATTCACTCCGCCTATTTGTTCTACTAGCAGAGTATGTATTTACTAAAAAGACGACCTGTGTATTTACTTAGGACAACAACAGGCTGGAGTTGTTGCCCATCCTCCTGCAGTGCCTCCAAGACCACAGCCCTCACAGGTAATTCTCCAGTGTATTCATTACTGACCAATTACATTTGTTAGAGTTTGCTTCTACTCTGGAATTATTTTGAAGATTAGGAATTACCTAATTGTCATTCTTAATGAACATTTTATTCAGGGAAGCTAAGTCTTATTTTGGAAGTCAAAAATAATGATTAGATAGAAACTTTAAAAGTGGACCAAATGCTAATGTCTTGCTAATGGAAGGTTTAGTGGAGAGAACAGTGGGTTGGGAGATAGGAGATGTCCCTGTCTATATGTCCCTATGTAGACCCAGGACATGTCCTGGGCCTAGCAGAGGCTCCATGACCTCACTGCAACTTCCTTCCGGATGTTACTCCGTCCATAAAGGAACTGTAAGTTGGCCACTTCATCCCTGCCAGGTTGAAATTGTTTCCATCTAGTAGGTTCTAAGACAGATTCTGGATTATAGCTGATAGTTTTTTATTTGACTGACTGGCCAACTGCCTTTTACATGAATGAATTTGGTTGATTTTTCTGAGTTAGATTCCTACAATGAAGTTGATTATTTGAAGTTAAAAAGATGGTTTCTTAATCATCAAAATACTGAAATTTGAATATTTTGTTTATCTAAACTCTCAGCAAGAATACTTGTCTTGGGTTGAACTGTGAAACCCAGTGAGTTGGTCACTTGACTCAAGAACCAATCCAGTGGGGAAAACAGACTTACAAACAACACTTACAGTAGAAGGGCTGTGCTAGATATATTTATGAAATACTTCAGCACAGCTTGACTAACCAGTAAAGTCAAGGATCACATTGGAAAGATGTTAAGTAAAATGAAGGAAGTGAGACTTTAAGCAGAGACTTGAGAGATCAAGAGGGCACTCCTCTCAGAAGGAATGATGTGGCCTGGCATATTCCAGGGAACAAGAGTTCATCGGGGCCACCAAATGATGGGGATTGAGGCTGAAGAGGTGGGAAAAGGGCAGAGTATCTCTGTATCATACTAAGGACAGAAGTCTTATAGGAGAGAGAATTTTTAAAGGGCAAGCAGGGAAGAGCCTGAAGATTTCTTCCTGTAGCACCTTGTACTTCCGCTGTCATAAACTCACACTGTCTTAAGTCCTCGTGTACTTGTCTCTTATCCTGCACTGCACTGCTTCATTAGGGCATCCGACTTATTTGTTCATTCACTGTAATTTCCATAGTGCTTGGCCAGAAGTTACATTTGGATTAAAGATTTTAGAAGGATTGCTCTGGCAAAGGAGGGGAGGACGAATTGGAGGGAAGTACACTTGAAGTGTTGGGAGGGTAGTTAGAGCAGTGGTTTTCACACTTCAAAATAACCTTTCCAGAAACATTAAAAAAAAAAAAAAAGACTTGTTAAAAGCACAGACTGTTGTGCAGTAGCCTAATTAAGAAAAAAAGTTAGATGCAAGTACAGAGTCAAAGAGTAAGACCAGACCCTTCCTCTCCTTTAATGTACTTTCTTTGCAATAAGAATTTGCAAAAGTATCTTTCTTACTGAAGGTTTATCATCTTAGTTTTTTGAGTGTCTCAGCATTCCACTTACAGTTCTTAGAGCTAGATGCTACTGTCACTCATCTTCCTGAATTTACAGATAACAAAGCATCTCTACAGTATATTTTCAAAGAAGAAGGTTGCTGACAGTGATAGACTAATGAAGTGTGTTCCTCCATCCTGACCCATTGTGTAGGCTCCTGGTCCCGTTGTGCATCGCCCAGTGGATGCCGATGGCCTAATCACTCACACAAGTACCTCACCTCAGCAGATACCAGAGCAACCAAATTTTGCAGATTTCAGCCAATTTGAAGTATTTGCTGCATCAAACGTCAATGAAGAACAAGATGATGAAGCCGAGAAACATCCAGAGGTCTTACCGGTCAGTTTTGAGGGCTTATTTAATTTTCTGCTGGGAAACTCTTCCCACATTATATTCATAACAGGTCTGTAAGCAGAGGAACCTCTAAAAGAGCGGATACCAAAGTGGACATCAGCGAGTAAAATATCTGCTGCTGCTGCTTTAGAGAATTTATATTCCCTGAGTCTGTGCTTCTTAATTAGTTAATTGGCCTTAGATACCTGCTGGTTACAGTATAATGCCTAATAATCAGAATGTGGTGGGGTGCCTGGGTGTCTCAGTCGATTAAGCCACTGCCTTTGGGTCAGGTCATGATCTCAAGGTTCTGGAATCTAGCCCTGCATCAAGTTCTCGGCTTGGCAGGGAGCCTGCTTCCCCCTCTCTCTCTGCCTGCCTCTCTGCCTACTTGTTATATCTATTTCTCTCTCTCTGTTTCCCCATCAAATAAATAAATAAATAAGTACCATTTTAAAAAAAATCAGAATCTGGGTAGAAGCTAGCTGTCATGGGAAAAGGCACAAACAACCCTCCGGGCATGCCTAAAACAATGCTCAGGGGCTCGCATCTGAGGTGTGATTTGGTGAAGATTTGCATGTAACAAATGGCTATGGTTACCCTAGCTACACTCCATGCATATGATGTGAGTCACATTAGTTAGACCTACAGACCACGGGCTGCCAGATTCCATCTTTACAGACAGTGTTTAGGAGATGCTCTTCAGATCTAGTGGCAGGAACTTCTGCTAGCCACTTCTTTGAGCCTGAAACTTTCTATCTAGCCCTGGGGCCACTTGGGGTATGGCCTAAACTATCAGGAAGGCAGGGGAGGGCCTAAGGGGAAGTACAGGTGTGTACAGGGTACTGGTACTCACGTCTCTGGGGTAGAGGCATCCCCCTGCCCCCACCACAAGAACTTTCCAAACAGTGCTGGGCTGCATCCTCAGCCCTCTCCTGCTCTCCGCCCTTCTGCTATAGAGAATGGCCATTTTTACAGGGTTTTCTCACAATCCTTATTATGAGAATGAATATTTTCTTAACATTTTACTCTCCCAATTTGTTAACATACATATTTAAGCATAATTGTATACTGCTTATGTATAATTAGGAATGATAATATATTCATCTCTAGGTTGAAAAAGCTTCTGATTCTGCAAGTTCTCTTCGAGTTGCCAAAACAGATAGTAAAATTGAAGAAAAGACAGCTGCTAGTGTTCCCGCCAATGTGGTACGTGATGTCTTCTATAATATTGATTATTTTGTACATATAAAAAGTTATCTGACATCATTTTCACTTTGTAAGATTTTAAAGGTGACAAAGATCTTAGAAATGAAGTGAACTGCTGAGTATCTAAGCCATTCCACTGCCTTTAACTGTAATATATTTGGTCTGTTTCAGAACAGGGTCTGCCTGTCTAAAAATTCTAGGAGGTGATGGTCTGTCATCTAGTATATTCCTTAGGTTCTCAGAATTTATATGGTGATGACATTCTTCCACATTTGGAAAGTACAACTTCCTTATTGGCCAAACTCCATTTTTTTTTATTGCAGTCATAAGTGTCGTAGAGAAAAATTACCAACCCTCTAAGGGCGTTGTGCTCTTTTTGTAACGTTTTGGGAATAATTTTTCCCCCAACATTTTATTATGAAAATGTTTAAATATAAAATAAAATTGAGAGAATTTTATATTATATAGATCGGTAAACCCACACCATTACTGTACTATTAATATTTTACTATACTTGCATTATCACATACTGTCCGTCCATCTATGTATGTATGTCAGTCCTTATTTGGTTTTTGCATTGCAAAGTTAATTATAGGTATTTGCATGTTTTTCCACTGGAAGAAAAGTTTTGGTAATTTTTTTTCCTGTTATCACCCAGACATTCCCAGTAGCTATTACAGCATGTGCTTCTGAGAGTGCTTAAACTACTCTCTCGACACTATTTTTTACCATATTTTTGTGATTTTTTTAAATAGTGAATTTAATTTTTGTCAGCTCACAGCAACAAATTAAAAATAGTATTTAACCAAAGATATGGCAGTTGATTGTCAGTTTTATTTATTAACAGATCAGGTTATGGTAAATACCAAAATAACATATTTGAATCTGTTGAGGGAAAATACAGAATTTTTAACAGTGTCCACTCATATTTGGGCGTTATAATTTTTGTGCATCTTAGTTATTGTTTTTAACGAATTGCCTTGCTTTCTATTTCTTTATAAATTGCTTTATTAAGATGACATATTTTAGGGGCACCAGGATGGCTCAGTTGTTAAGTGTCTGCCTTTGGCTCAAGTCATGATCCCTGGGTCCTAGGATCAAGCCCTGCAATCAAGGCTCCCTGCTCATCAGGAAGCTTCCTTCTCCCTCTCCCACTTCCCCTGTTTGTGTTCCTTCTCGCTGTGTCTCTGTCAGATAAATAGATAAAATCTTAAAAGAAGAAGCACATTTTAGTATTTTTGACTAGGAAATCCTATAATGGTAATGGATAGATATTTCTGGAGACTCCCCCCTCCTCTTTTTTTTTTAAAGATTATTTGAGAGAGAAAGCACAAGGTGGAGCTCAGAGAGAGGGGGAGAAGCAGGCTCCCCACTGAGTGGGAAACCCGACACAGAGCCCAATTCCAGGACCCTGAGATCCTGACCTGAGCCAAAGTCAGATGCTTAACCTACTATGCCACCCAGGGGCCCCTGGAGACACCCTTTTATATTTATTGAACAGTATATATATTAAACATCTTCCTTGTTAATATTTAAATCATGAATATTACAGTTTTGAATCAGATTTAGGCCTCAAGGAGCTTATGTCACCCTTTTTTAAAAAAGTGTCGGTTAGGTATATTTCACAGTTGTGATGTCAACCCAGGAACACCCTTTCACATTGAAATTGAACTTAGCCATGTTAAAAATAACATAAATTGTTTTAAAGTGGGACAGGTGGGACACCTGGGTGGCTCAGTGGGTTAAGCCTCTGCCTTCAGCTCAGGTCATGATCTAAAGGTCCTGGGATCGAGCCCTGAATCAGGCTCCCTGCTAAGCAGGGAGCCTGCTTTCTGCCTCTCTTTGCCTGTCTCTCTGCCTAATTGTGATCTCTCTCTCTGTCAAATAAACAAATAAAATATATATATATATTTTTTTTTTTAAATATATTTTTTTTAAAAGTGGGTCAGGTGACTTTTAATTTTTGGAGAAGAAGCAGTGTAAAGAAAGCAAATGATGAGTAACTGTGAATGTCTTGAAGACATCCCCATTGTTAACGGACTTCTTCTCTTGTAGAGCAAAGGCACCACACCTCTTGCTCCACCACCTAAACCTGTTCGAAGAAGATTGAAATCAGAAGATGAATTAAAGCCAGAAGTTGATGAACACACACAGAAGACAGGTGTCTTAGCTGCTGTGCTTGCGTCACAGCCTTCAATTCCTAGGTAATCAGAGCTGTCCCTAGACAAAAGGGGCAAAAAGCACAGCACTTAATGTATCAGAATGAAGGAAATTATGGTCAGACTGGCTCTCTAGTTGAGCAGAGGGTCCCAGGTGCTCCTCTTTGAGAGTTTTTTGAGTAGTTGTAATATTCTCCCCACTTTCCCCCTTTCTGTTATCTGGCTCGATTCCAGCTTCATTTTAACAACCTAATGCAAACCCTAGAGCAGAGTTTTTTTTTTAAATTAGTATGGAGTAACAGTAAGATTTTAACTCTGGTTGCCCTGAACCAGGAATCAGCCAACTAGGGTTCGTGGGCCAAATTCATCCCATGGCCTGTTTTCTTAAGGCCCAGAGCTAAAAATGGCTTTTATATGTGGTGTAAAAAAGAGAAGGGAGAGAAAAGAGAAAAAGAAACCAAAAACAAGAATATGCTACAGAAATCATATGGCCCACAGATTAAAATATTTACTATGTAGTTGTTGATAGAATAATGGTTACCTGCTCTGGACTAAAAGTCAGGTGATTCTACAGAAAAAGAATAAGAACAAAAACAATAAAACTTAATCTTCTGAAACTTAGATACTTTTGGTTGACCACTGAAACTGAGCTAATGATGTTGAGCTATGCTATTAAGGCAAAAGATGTTCCCTCTACTTTCTGGATTTAGAGAGAGGTCAGGGAAGAATGGAGAGAGTTTAAAAATAAATGACAATCATATTTTCTGGCCCTCTTATCTTCTCAGGTCTGTTGGAAAAGATAAGAAAGCAATTCAGGCATCAATTAGACGCAATAAGGAAACCAACACAGTTTTGGCCAGATTGAATAGTGAATTGCAGCAACAATTAAAGGTATTCTGAATCTTTATTTGGGGAGTTCCGTGGACTCAGAACATCTCAGTTAACTGGAGCTTAGAAGTGATCCGGCATTTTTAAGCTAGTATGAAACTTCCCAGGCAGTAAGAGAAATGTGTATCTAAAATGTTTTTTACACCGTTGAATCTTTGTATATTTGAAGGAATTTTGTATACTCAATTCTGATCTGATTGTATGTATGTGTATGTGTCTGTGTGTGTGTGTGTGTGTGTGTATATATATATATGGCTACACTGTTCCTGTAATGTTCCTGAACGTTCATAATGAAGCCCAAGAGAAGAAATGTGACCTTGAGCACCACCAGGACAATATATGTGGTTCCCTATACTCTTACTTAATTCTAAGATGACTTGAGTATCGTTGGTTTATCCTTTTATCAAAGACAACTCAGAGTCTCTTAAAGAGAGATAAACTGGTCTAAAGAAGATGGGGACAGTTGAGATCATTTTGCATGTGAAAAAGGAAAGACAAGCCTTAGGTAGAAGTGATGCTTATGGCCCATGTATACTCCCATTATTTACACTTGAGAGGAATGGATATGTTTTTCTTTCTTACCACTCTGATTTCTTTGAATCTCTGCAAATAAAAATGAGCTAGAATCATTTATCATTAATCATTTATATCTTATAAATCAGTGACTCTCACATCTCAGTGTATATAGTTAGTCAGGGGTCGTGTTAAAATGCAAATTCTGATTCATATTAAATATGGAAAGGGGTGAGTGCTGTGAAGTGTGTAAACCTGGTGATTCACAGTCCTGTACCCCTGGGGATAAAAATATATGTTTATAAAAAATAAAAAATTAAAAAAAAAATATGGAAAGGGACTGGAGGATTCTGCATTTCTCATAAGCTTCCAGATGATGGAAATGCTGCTGGCCTGTTGGTCCCACTTTGAGTAGCAAGGTTATAAACCACAAAGACAAGAGAAGAGTCCATGGAAGTGTAAAATGAATGCAGAGTTAGTTTGTTCCCATAACATTCTGTTGGTATCCCTCATCCAGCGTTTATCACACTATCTGGTATTATTATCTATGGCACATTTGTCTCTTTTCCCTACTAAAATGAGCTCACTGAAAGTTATAATTTTTTCTGTTCAGGGTGCCCCCCCCCCATGTGTGTGTGTGTGTGTGTGTGTGTTCGTTCCAAATTCCAAACCAAAATACATTGAGAAAAAAGAGAGAGGGATGTGTTAATGCTCAAGCAGGATGACAGAAGTGAGCGAGGACTCCCTAGATAAATTTGTAACCATCTTGTCTCTATCCCTAAAAATCTAGCGCATGTTAGGATTTGATAAATATCTGTGAATGAATGATATTTTTGTGTAGCTCTTTGATCAGAGAAAATATTTATAGTCACTCTGTGATTATGAATTTGGTCTGTTGTAAAGGAAGACTATAAAACTAAGGATAAGCTTACTAGTACCTTACCTTGATAATGAAAATTTTGTTGACACTTGTTTTTCTAAAGAACTAAAAGCGCCTATGGAAACATGTATATAGGAGCTATTTTTAAAATCACTTTTCTCTCTATCTTGAAAAGAAAATAGGAAGTATGGTACAAAATTGGAAATGGTTCTGGTTAAAAAACTATCAGCATGTTTGAGAAAAAAAAGTTGAGTTAGGATTTGCTGGCTATCTGAAAAGACTGTTCACAATCAACAGTGGTAAGAAATTCTGATTGCAGAATAAATTTATTCTTTGTGAAACCAAAAGTCAGATGTGGTTCAGGAGTTATCAGGACCAGATAACATCACCAGGGGAAATGTTAATTGGTTCATCTACTGTTCCTGCAGGGGGTAGGCTTTATGCAAAATGCATGCATTAGTAACATCATTTGCAAATATTGGCTTTTCTCTGATAATTAAAAAACATTTTATTACCCTGATTTACTTAGTAAGGAAAAGATTTTAAGATCATATTTTAATAGTACTGACATATAAAGAAACTCCTTGCTAAGTTGAAGTATCCTCTTAAAATATGAGTGACTCTCCCGTTGTCTTAACAAATTTAAATTGTTTTCTTGATGCTGAGTTGTTGTTAGCTGTGCCTTCATTTTTATATACTTTGAAACATCACTTTGCATCTTTTTCAGGATGTTCTTGAGGAGAGAATTTCTCTGGAAGTTCAACTGGAACAGCTTCGACCATTCTCTCACCTATAAGCCAATTGCCGTTAACTGTGAACATACCCATTTTTAAGCAGTTTTGGGTTCAAGCCAGTTTGGAGACCCAAACATTCAGCTCACTGCTTAATTCAACATTAAATTTTATGATTCTGTTTTGCCCTATATGTTCACCTGTATTTAAGTATGTTTTATTTTTTAATTTCAACAATAAAAGGGTCAGGATGACTTTTCCTGGAGGATATATTGTGTTTGTTGGCATAGTCCACACTTCTTGCTCCATAGTGTCAGGAATACATAACATCGGTCCAGGATACTTAAGTGGCCAGAACCTCACACTGATTTGATTTACAGAATGGCCTTCCCATTTGGATCTCAAGCAAAGACTGAAATATTTGCAAAAGAAGTCAAAAAAAATAAATTGTCAATTTGTCTTTTAGGTTTAATATTTTACATGAAGCATCTATATTTTGTAAAAATCTTAAAAATGAGTTTCCTACTGAATTTTTTATTTTAAAGAACTGTATTGGATGAGGCATTCTTTAACCATTATCAGCATTCTTTAGGAGTCATGTGGTACTTTCAGGCTTCAACTTGGAGGTCAGATTTTATAATTTTCCCAGTGAAAATTGAGCAGTTTCACCAGTAACCTAAAATTGTTGTGTGTGAGATTTTAACTCAGCAGTCACGTAAACTTATTAAATAGCTATGAAGTCAGGTCTTAATTGTCCCATAGAAGCAAAGGGAAAGTGTTGAATCACAAACGACATAAGTACTGTCCACATGCAAACATCATTTTTTGCATGATTTATGCACTTAAGTCTTATTTAGAAACTTATGCTTATCAGTTGCTACATAGATTATTTTCAAATAATAATATTTTAAAACTTTTGAGGGCATTAATTATTCACAGAATAAATGGAAATTCCTTGAGATTTCTAGTTTACCTTCAGCTATTTTGTCATCCAATCTTTGGTCATAGAGACTGGTTTTTCCTATTAACAGAGCTGCTGAAGTGTGTCCTATTCAGGTTGAAAAAATGTCGTAGGATTTGTTTCATATTATATGATATATACATTTTGATCATATGTGTAAATTTGCATTCACTGCTGACTAACAGCAGATACTCCCTTTAATGGTTTATTCTATGGGATCATAGATGTTAGGCTGCATGGATATATCGTAACAGAATCAAGGTGTGATTTTACACAAAAAACAACACAATATTTTAACTTCTCTACATTTTTTAACAAGAATTTAAATTTTTAAGAATTAGAAGGAATTTATATGTTTATTGAAAAAAGAAAATGCTTAAAATAGCCCAGTTCACAATCCTAGACTATACTAGTAGATTTTTACTATCTTAAAGGAGAATATGAAGCAAAAAGGAAACTGACAAGTGAAAGTTTCCAAGATCAATATCAACTCTAAGTAAAAAATACTACTATTACTGCATACATTAGCAGAAGTTTCCAAGTGGCTAACAGGTTATGGCTTCAGTTTGTTAAATAATTAAATGAAGGTTTTAAAGATACAAAAGACTACCAAACACGTGCTTTGCTGTTTCTCTTCAAACAGAATTGTCTTAAATTCTTTATATTTGTTTCTTTTTAAAAAATCTTTTATATATTTACTTAAGAGAGAGAGATCACAAGCAACAGGGAGTGGTAGAGGGAGAAGCAGATCCTTAACCAATGAGCCACCCAGGAGCCCTTTATTTTTGTACCTTAAAGGTATTTTGTGTTGTTTTTTTTTTTTTCCCCAACAGCCTTCTAATTTAGCAATGTCTAATTTAACTTTTTAAAACCTCTTACTTAGAGGGTCTAAAAATTTTAATTTTGCAACCAAAAAAACACTTCAGAATCACAGGAAACTTTTGTAGGAATTTATTTTTAATGCTCTCTGGAAGAATATATTCATATGAAAGACATGTGACAGGTTTTTTGCCAAATTGCCATTTATATTTTTATACACATTTTAAAATCAATAATTATATCATGAAAATTTATAAAGATATGATTGGTAAGTCAACAAAATATTTCTCTAGACTGATCATTTAAGAAAAACTTTTTTATTCTGACTTTTTCATTAGCTCATAAAACAAAACTTTAAATATGCAATTATCTTTGTTCTGTCAAATTTTACTGCCTATGAAAAATAACCACCAAAAGAAGTGCTTCAAAATTTTGGACTCAAGTTGTTCTTCTGTACATTTCTTTGCATAGTTGAACATAGATGATAAAGTTTAAAAGTTAGGAGGGACTTTATGGATCATCCTAATTCATTCTCCCCATCCGTGAGAAATCATTCTGCTTCCTACTGGATCTTCTGGAACAGGGATCTCTCGGTCTTTGCCAGGGAGAATTAGCACCCATAATATTTTTCTTACTTCTCCATACTACTTTTGATTGCACTTTGAAGTACTGACAACCATAGGAATTTATCATCCTCAACTTCTGTAGCACAAATCCATTCACGTTTTGGACCATGAAGAATAAATGCATTCTTGATATCTGTAAAAATATTTGAGGTCCACTAATTAATCTTGGCAGGTCACAATCAAAAGAAAAGAAAATGTTACAAAATTCAAGAATTGATCAAGTCATCTTTAAGAACCTTTTGTAAACTAGAAAGGGATTCCAAAAGATACAAGTCCAGTTTAGAATATAACTTCCTAAAAATCCTGAATAATTCAAATATAATCTAAAATAATCTTTGTGATTGTGTAATTCTAATAGCAGCTATTTTTAAAGACTGGTAGATGATGTCATGTTCTTTAACTCTTTGTCTCGGTCCCTCCAGAAGGAGCCAGTAAAAGTCTACACTAAGAGTTGGTGCAGGTAGAGATGCTGAGAGCTAGGCCTGGACCACCTTGTTGGAATTAAGCCAACTATGTAGCTGAGTGCCTGCTGTCTAGCGGGTTACATAGTGATGTTTTGACACAGACACAGCTGACTAAAGGGAGATTGAAAGCAGATGTCCTACACTCTTTAACCATTCGGGGTGATTATAGATAACTAACTCATGTCAGCTGAGTTTGTCTTCTAGGTGGAAATATTTATTTTCCCCTTTGGTGTTCATTTCTTCTCAGGCTCAGATTTAAAATGAGGCTAAAACTAAAGGGAAGGAATCCTTTTTTAAAGGATGAGTTCCTTCTATAAGACCTTTATTCTAGCTTTAACCTTAAGTCCTGCCTTGACATGCGGTGAAGAGTATTGGAATGAGAGCTGTTCCATTCAGCTGTTCCTAACAAAAACTGAGAAAAGAGAAGGATCCTTTTAAGCTTGGCAAGTGAAGTGTAGGTAATAACTAAAAATAGGCATAGTATTTTTAAGTAGGATTTCTTTTCATAACAGATGATAGTTCTGTTGAGGTTATTAATGAATGAAATGTTTGTTACTAAACCTCCTTTGCAAATCTGTCAGTTACAGAAGAACTATCAACTTAAATATGAACTTATGGAAGCAAAGGTACACTTCACTGTAATAATCTGTAGTAATCGCTGTAATAATCACTTCATCTTAGTGGAATGGAAACAGCATATAAAAATCTAAAATAGTAAAATCTATAGGCAGTATTGAGTCCTAGTAAAATGGAAAAATGATAGGTTAAAGTATAAAATTGTAACATTTACAAGCTGTGGTGGGTAGTGGCTCTCTTGTCAGATTGCTTCAAAGAGCTCAGGATGATGTGGGTTCGTGCTTCCCTTTGTGATTTTTGAAAGTTGTTTTCCTAATATGTAGGGTACCTGTCTGACAATGCCAGCATTCCTTTTTTTTTTTTTCTATTTCCGATAGATGCAAGTTTACATTAATGAAATCCTAAAATTATTTGGAGAACTATTTGCAAACTTTCAAATGAACATTCCAGTACTTTTCCTACTTTATATTTTAATAGTTAATGAGCATTATGTAATACGGGTTTCTAAAGGTCTTTAACTCTTGGAAGAAAAAGAATACATACATTTAGAATCTGGAATGTCCTCTACAAGTAACCTATGAAGGGCCACTGATGCAATGAACTGGTAGGTTGATTTTGAAGTCCTCTCAAACGGAGTATGAACTGTGCCCCGACTAGAAACAAGCAGTGCATCATTGAAGAGGAAAAGACTGAGGTCACGGGTGTGTTCATAGGACCTGTGTTAAAGTGGAGAAGGGTTACATAGTAGGCATACACACATGCTTTGTTATACAGTTCACCGTCTTGGCATTGATAAGCCAATAGTTGGTGGTTTTGCCTGCTGCAGACAGGTTGAAATGGCTCATTGGAGTTCTCAGTAGTTTTTCTTCTGGTGTAAATAGTCTCTTCTGTCTCTCAGGCCACTCCGAGGGAGGGGGGCCTCCAGGCCTCAGTGGAATGCTTTGAACTTACCCACTGGATAAGCATTCAGTGTGGGAATGTGGAGGAAAGAGACAATGAACTTTTCCTCCTTTTCAACGTGAATCATGCTAGAGCTGTGTTAAACTTCTGTCAAGTTTGGTATTTTGTGTCTGATGTATTTGGGCAATCTGGGGAAGGTTTCTGTTTGGTTTGGTTTCATCTTCAGTCTTCAGTTCATCTTAACAGGTTGGGGTAGAGAAAAGCACAAGAACCAATATGACATAAGGTGTCTTAAGCACACAGCTGGGAAAAGAAAAGCATTTAACTACTAGGTAGGAAATTAAAATTTTCCTAATTATGGTTGGAGGGAAATCAATAGATAACATACTTCATCAGTATGAAAGGTGAGAATTAAGTTAACTCTTCATTTTCACAGAGGTTGCTATGATGGTCAGCTGTAGGCATGTTTACCAACAGGCAAAATGTGCCCTCAGCCTCCGTCTGTTACCCTCTTTACACTGTTGTGTTATTGGAGCCAGGTCTTGTGCTTGGCAGGCACCAGTGTACTCTCCTTTAGGTTTGCTGGTGTGAGTACTCACCAGGGAGTCAAGTAATGTGTTGGGGAGGAGCGGAGTGGGGGAGCACCCACTTCCCAGTGTCTCTAGCCTCCCTCCCCCCATGTTGGGAGGATAACCAAAATCTTTTTTCTCTTAGAAGTTTCAAGCAACCCTCACTTGCTCGAAGGAAGGGAGTCCATATACTGGCTTGATGTTCAGAGGAAGTCTTATTTTTAATCTTCACTATTTTTTTTTAATTGCCATTTGAAGTCTACATAAACTTTCACATAAACACTAAAGTGGCATCAATTCATACCATTGGCATTTTTAAGTGTCCTTTTTTTGTTTCACTTTTTCTTTTTGCTTGGGTCCCTCCTCCCTTCACTCAGGTCACCCAAATCCAAATTACCCAACTCCTACCTGTCTGTCTGTGTTTTCTTACTTGCTCAGGTAATCGCACACATATGTACATATATACACATCTGTTTACAGGTAGGTTGCCATTATTTTACAAAAATGGTAATATCCACACTTTTTTTCTGTTTTTCTCACTTAGCAATGGAAATCACTTCAAGTTAACTGGTATGGCTTGCTTTATTTATTTATTTATTTATTTTAAGATTTATTTATTTGAAAGAGAGAACCTAAGTGGAGAGAGGGGTAGAGAGAATCTCCAGCAGGCCCTACACTGAGTGGGGAGTTCAGTGCAGGGCTTGATCCCAGGACTCGGAGATCATGACCTGAGCTGAAATCAAACTCAGATGCTTAACCGACTAAGCCACGCAGGTACCTCTTTATTTTATTGTTTTTAATGGCCAAATAATACTTTATGGTGTGTATAGACATCATTGATTCCACTCTTCCCTTTTGATGTCCATTGGTGTGTACAGGCTTGGGTCTTTTTCCTCCTTTCTTTTCTCCTTCTTTCACTTGTTCTTTATCGCCACTATGTGCAATGTTCGAATAAACTGATCTTTATTTACAATCAAATCCCTTACATGTGTTGTTATTTCTTTCAGATGGGCTTGCGAGGATGGGGTGGGCTGTGGTGGGCAGGTAGGATTGATTGGTCAAAGGTTTTATGTATATTTATCAAAAACCGGATTGCTGTCCTTAAAAGCTACTATAATTGCCACTTAGAATCCACTTTATATAATAATGGCTCTGACTTGTACATAATACAAACTTTAATGTCCCTCTAAATTACCTAGAGATTTTTGTTAAAATGCAATTTGAAGGTAGTAGAACTAGATCGTGTGAGAGTTTCTGCATCTCTTAACAGCTGCCTGACGATGCTGATGTGCAGAGCACATTTTGAGGAGTGAGGCAGTTAAATCATGTATTAGTTACAACATGTCATGCTAGGTGAAGGACTGGGATCCAGGACTGAAACATTTTTTTTTTTAAGATTGTAATTATTTATTTGACAGAGAGACACAGTGAGAGAGGGAACACTAGCAGAGGGGGTGGAGGGAGAAGGAGGCTTCCCGCCGAGCAGAGAGTGTGATGCTCCGATGCTCGATTCCAGGAAGGACCCTGGAATCATGACCTGGGCCGAAGGAAGATGCTTAATGACTGAGCCACCCAGGCATCCCCAGGACTTAAAAATTTTTGAAGAGTACTATATTTCAGGTTCAGCTATTCAGAGAGTATTAATGAGGTCTTGGCTCTGTTAGGTGTATGGATAAACAGAAATGCCCAAACGCTGGAGCCAGCTTTTCCTTTTTCATGCATTTCCTTCCCATTTCTGTGTGGCTGTGATTTAGGCTGGAAGGAGTGGGTGCTTCACACACACTGACATACACTTGCAAGAAGCAATATTCTAGATCAAGTTGGTAGGATATCCTGACAATAATGGTGCCTACAGAACTAGGGATGAGGGAGAGAGGAGGCTAGAAAGGGAAGAGGTCTTTCCCAATCTGTGTGTAATTGTCTGTACGTGGTGAATGGCCACTCTAGGTAAAAGACCCCCACCCGTATTCTTGCCTTCTTTTTGTTTAGCAATTTTACCATACTACTGATATGAACAATTATTTCTCCTATCATACCAGTTTAGAGAAATGTTCAAAGCTATAAAAAAAAATGCTCTATTAAACTGAATTATCAGAGAATATAATACATGTTTGCTTTAAAGAAGTGCCTTTGAAAGGTAATGAATCATTTTTTCATTCGGAAGTGGTAACCCCGAGGGCAGAAATAAATGAAAGAATTCCGGTTTTGTGACCCACGTGGATCGAGCGGGTGGTTGGGCCCAGGGCAGAGCAGGAACAGGTACATTATTAACTCGGAGTTGAGGCCACTTGTCCTCAGAGGACATAAACAGGGAAAGAGGCTTGAAAACACACAGGTTTTCATTATTTCATTATTTCAATCAATTATTTCATGAGAATGCTATTTAAAATAAATCTGAGTTCCATCTAGAAAAAATATTTTCAAAAGCCATTTACTAAGTTAAGCCCTTCTACAGGCTCCTGGGTGGCTCAATCAGTTAAGTGTCGGACTCTTGATTTTGGCTCAGGTCATGATTTCAGGGCCGTGGTATCCAGCCCCATGTCGGGCTCAGTGTGGAGTCTGTCTGTCCCTCTCATCTCTGCTCCTCCCACCACTCATGCTCTCTCCCTAAAATGAGTGGATACCATTCTTGTAAATAAATAAAGCCCTTCAAGATCTCCAACAATTTTCATCCAAAAATGAGACACACTAAAAAACATAGTAACTCCTCTACATATGTAAAAGTAAATAATTTCATCTCTCATATTGACATAATAGAGCAAAGGAAGTGGAAACTATGGATCCTAATAACGTTTCAGAAAGTCACTTGTCATATTCAAAAGAACCAACTGTAAGGGTAGAGTTTTTTCTCCATGAACTTGGATAGGATTTCTTTCCTTGTTCAGAAATAGGTCAAATGACTCAGCAAAATGTAACAGGTCTGTTATAGTTTAAATTCCTAACATCATTCTAGAAATGTTTTATTGTTGTTTATTGTATTAGAAGGCCAAAATGCTGAAGTATCCAATTTCTATAAATACAGGAAAACCTTGAAAGGAATTTTACAACCTTGGGCATGAGCAGACAACAGCGAGCCATAGGTTCTCTGAGCTGACCTGGGTCAAAACTGTAGCTTCTATACATCCACACTGACTTGAGGATTACAGGCTTTCTGAGTTTCCAGGCTAAGAGCCAATTCAGAGCCAGAGTCCAATATCTCTGGGAAGTCCCCAGTACATAGCTAGCTGCCCCAGTAACTGACTGTAGGCCCCTTGGGTTAAGGCTAAAAAGAAAGTTTACAATATGCATTTTTGGCAGTGTAGTAGGGTTTCTCCTCAAGAGGACTTGGTCTGAGAAGTGGATGTCTCCCTTTGGTGATTCAAAGCCATGCCACTGCTCACCAGTCCTCGAGGGCTCCGCCTTTCGTCACCTCGGCATCAAGGGAGGGAAGGGGAACAACAACAAAAGTCCACGGAAAAACCAGCAGGCTGAAAGCCACGTAAGTGGACATGGGTGTTTTCTGGAAAAACGATATAATGAAAGTTCCAAATTGCATAATATATTCTAAAAGCTTAAGCTACCCCCAAATTCTGTGGGCTATATTGACAGAGGGACAAATAACTTCAACTTTCTTAGCTCTAAAATGACACTGTGACTTCATCTCTACCCAGAGGAATTTTTTTCTTTTTATGGTGCAAGTATTTACTGATTTTGTTCTGTGTCGTGGCTCTTGTTTATCAGTAATTTGTTTAGCACTCACGGCTTAGTGGGTAGGTTTATTATGAGGAAGGTTCAGTTCATCTTTCTAACCCGCTGCTCTCGTCAGTAGACAGAGACTTGGTTCTGAATTTTGGACCAGCACTTACTCTCTAGCCTCAGAGAACTTACTTAAATCCAGATTCCCACCCATAACATGATTCCAGACCTACTTGCCCCAGGAAGTGATTGTAATGAGTGTGTCAAATGAGAGAATGTAACAAATACGGTGGGGTCACGTGGCTGGCTCAGTTGGAAGAGCATGTGACTCTTGATCTCGGGGGCTGTGAGTTTGAGCCACACATTAGGTGTAGAGATTACTACAATAAATAAGTAAAAAGCATTAATAGAAAATATGGTAAATTATAAAGCCTTCTACTCATGTAAGTCAGTATTTCATGTATAAATATAAACAGAGTTTCCTCTGAGTAGAAATCTCTAATGGATGTCACGGGAATGGGATTTCCTGAGTTTTAGGTGACTTTCCAAAATGATAGAAAACAAAGTTACAGACTAAGTATTCTGTAATATCTTTTGGAATATGAACCTATCTTGCACTTACTAAATTTTAAAAGTTAATGTAAGCTTTGCGCAGTGGTAGTATCGTAGCCAATGAGGTTTATCCGAGGCGTGATTATTGCTAATTGAAAAGTTAATGTAAAATTACATTTAAATTTATTGCTTGACAAATCACTGAGATGGTGTCTATTTTAACATACATATACCTCATAATTAGATTGTAAAATAATTTAGTATTCTCCCATGATCCTCAGATTCTTAAATGTATTCTCTTTGCCCAAATGCTAAATTCTAATAACTGAGCCCTTTGGTTTCTGGTTGGACACATAAAGAGCTTGCAAGTCCTAACTTCCATCCTCACAACAAAAAAGAAGCTGAAAAACTCAGCATCAACAGCTCTTCTTTGCACCATCAGAGAATCAAAGCCACAAGGTAAACTAGCACCCCAAAAGCTGGAGAGACACACTGATACAGAGAAACACAGCTTACTGAAGGCAGAACCTCCCCGCTGGAGCAGTGAACTAGTTTTAAGAGATTAAGAACTCCTGGAAGCCTAGCCTGAGGGGAACATTCTCTCCCCACTAGCCTGAATTTAAAACTGGCATATGTTTTACTTCCAGGAGCCCCACCAGGCTCTCACTGTGAAGATCAAAGAAAAATGTTTTCATCCATCCTGATAGGGAGAGGAAAGGTAGCCTTTTTGAAATGTGCCTGCAGAGTTCTCTTCTCCTTACCAAAAGACTTCCCTCAGGGGAAACTATTTTACCAGAATCTAACCAATATGGGGGAAGGGAAACACCTACTTCCAGCCCCTTCTAGCCTTCCTGTCTCTTAGAGACAGTACACAAAATGGAAGGAAACAAAACAAGAAACAGAAAGGAATGAAAAACATTTGTGAAAGTCCTAGCCTGGGGCACAAGCTCACTAAAAAACTAAGACCTAACCATGAAACTATAGAACTCTTCCCTTCTCCTCCTTTCCCATTTGATACCGCATCGACAGAATTCCTTATAATAACAAGGGATTATAGCTGAAAAGAACTAGAAGCTTCGGACCCCTATTTAAGGGGTCTCTAGGGAAACTCAATGGCAGCGAGGGAGACAAAAACAAGAACACCAAAATAAATTGTAGCCTGTGACACCACAGTTACAACAATAGTAAACACAGGCTAACATCTAGTCATATAAACCTGAAACCTCACACTGAAGACCTATTTGCCTCAGTCCCTTTCACTTAATACATTACGTCTAGCTTTCAACAAAAAATTACAAGTCATGCTAAGAGAAAGAACAGTTTGATAAGGCAATCATCAGAACTAGACTTATATGGCAGGGATGTTGTTGGAATTATTAGACCAGGAATTTGAAATATTTATAATAAGTAAGTCAAGGACGCTAATGAAAAAGTGGACAACATGCAACAAAAGAACAGATGAGTAAAATAAGGAAATGGAAACTCTAAGAAATAATTAAAAAGAAATTGTAGAAATTAAAAACACTGAAATGGAAATGAATAACGCCTTTGATGGGCTTGTTAGCCGCCTGGACATAGCCAAGGAAAGAATCGATGAGCCTGAAGATACATCAATAGAAACTTACCAAGTGAAAAGCAAAGAGAAAAAAAAAAGATTGAAAAAGAAAGGAACAGATTAACCAAGAAATCTGGGACAAATACAAAAAGTGTACATAGGTCTAATGGGAATATCACATGGAGAACAAAGATAAAGGAACAGAAGAAATACTTGAAGTGATAATGGCTGAGAATTTTCTAAAATTATTGACAGTTACCAAATCACAGATCCAGAAAGTTTACAGAATACCAAGCAGGGTGAATACCAAAAAAATACCAAGTAGGCATATTACATTCAAACTCCAGAAAATCAAAGACAAAGATAAAATCTTCAAAGAACAAAAACAAAACTAAACCAAAACAAAACAAACAAAAGAAAAAGCCCACTTTACCAAAGAAGGACAAGAATAGCATTGGATGTCTCCTCAGAAACTGGCAAGCAAGAAGAGAGTAAAGTAGAATAAGTGTTGAAAGAAAATAACCCAGCAACCCAGATTCCGTAGCCAGCAAAACTATTCTTCAAAAGGGAAAGAGAAATAAAGATTCTCAAACAAAAATCAAAATTCATTGCCAGTAGATCTGCCTAGCAAGAAATGTTAAAAGAAGTTCTTTAGAGAAAAGGTAAATTATGTAGTTCAGAAACTCAGGCTTACATAAAAGGAGAGTGTTACCTTCATGAATACATGAAGGTTAAATAAATTCTAATAAAAAAAAAAAAACTGGGATAATCCTAGCATGTCTCCTACTACACCAGCGTGTTTAGAATTGTTGGTTTGATAGCTAGTTTCCTTCCATCAATGCAGCTCGTTTCTATCGCTACTGAACAAAAACAACAAAACAAATAAAACAAAAATACTGATCATGAGAAAAGTGACACAATTGCATGACTTTTCATTTAGAACTACTCTAGGCAAGAATAGAGGTGAAAGCATTGGGATTCTTCCAACCACTCCCTGACCTACACCTATGGGAAATATTCACTGAAATAATAGGCAAATCAATTTTTATTTCTTTTATTAGAGTTGGATAAATTAAAGGAGTTTATTTCTCTCCATTTGGTTAGTTGTTGAATTGTCATCTTTGCCATTAATACTGAGAACATAGTTTTGCAAACAATTTTCTAATATAGGTATCAGCAAATTATGGCCCCACCATTTGTTTTGTGAATCAAGTTTTATTGTAACACAGCCACACTTGTTCATTTATGTGCTGTATTATTTATGTTATATCATTATTTTGCTGTTTTTATGTTATAATCGTGAAGTAGTAAAATAATCTGGGCAACAAGACCTAGGATATTTATGATCTGACCCTTTACAGAAAAGGTTTGTTCATCGTTGTTCTAAAAGAAGAAGGGGGATGCTAGCTTATGGAAATTGTCACCTGTCTTTTGTTCTTACACTGCTGTAAGCACTGTGCAAACCAGAAATGGTGAGACCTCAATATAATGATGGTCTCTTGGTGAGACCTTTGTAATACTAACCTCAATAACTATCAGGATAATTAACTGATCTTCTCTTTCTTATAGGTGAGCAAATCACTAGTGTGTGACACTCACAACACTTGGCTCTCCTTTCAGTAGGAAAGTGACCAACCTCAGAATTCCTGCGTCTATGCAGTTTGTGGTTCTGGCAGAGATTATGTTTTCTCCCATTCCATCTAGTAGCTGCCTGGAATGTGAATAAGGTAATAAAGCTGCAGGGGAATGTATGTTTAAGTTTTCAGTCCAGTGCAAAGATCTGTTGCAAACTTAGGTCAGCCATTGTACTGGATCCCAGGTACAAGATAAGCAAGACGTAGTCACAGCCATCGGACAGTTCAATGCTTACCTTAAAGAGAAACTTACTGCCTCATCACAGCAGTGAAGTTGGGCTACATCTTGGACCCTAATCAGATATCTGCTTTCTTCTAATAGAGTCTATGAAATAAAAAACAAAATCAGAAACATTCATAAATTTGGAGAAAATAAAAAAGTATCCCACTGAAGAACTGTTTCATATCCCAGAAGCTGTGTGGAGTAGAACTCAGTTTAATTATGAAAAAGTGAATGTGGGCGCCTGGGTGGCTCAGTGGGTTGGGCCGCTGCCTTCGGCTCAGGTCATGATCTCAGAGTCCTGGGATCGAGTCCCGCATCAGGCTCTCTGCTCAGCGGAGAGCCTGCTTCCCTCTCTCTCTCTCTTCCTGCCTCTCCATCTACTTGTGATTTCTCTCTGTCAAATAAATAAATAAAATCTTTAAAAAAAAAAAAAAGTGAATGTTTTTGTTATTGGCAAAACAGATTTTTTTTAGAAAGACCACAGACTTCACAATTAAAACTATATTTGAGGGTGTTGTCTAATTTTTAAAACTACTGAAATTACTGTTTTATATATAAATGCTTTAAAAGTCTTTCTAGTATTAAAAAAGAAAAAGAGGGGGTGGGAGCAGGTAAGATGGGGTCTTTGAAGAAAAGGAAGTGAATGGATTGTTACAAATTCAGAAGTTAGACCCTTGTACTGATCTAGCCATGAGATGATCACTTGATGTAAACAGTGATCTAGAGATAAACTCCAACTCTGTGAGTTCCAAGATTTTGGACTTTTTGTAATCCAAACTCCACTCTCCCTACCAAAATGTGCAGATCTGAATTCTAATAAAACAGCTCCAACTTGTTTCCCCAATTTGACCAAATAAAAATGTTTCAAATTGGTACTTTAGTTCAACATAATTCATATATTGAGCTCCTACTATATGCCAAACATTAGATGACAAGTAAATTGTAGCTCATGTCTGATGACGTTAACAGGTTTGTAAAAAAAAGTGTGACAGAGATGTTCAGGGTGCTTCAGGATACCCAAGATGGGGCTTGGGGAGAGGGGCTCACAGCTGGAGATGTTGGGGAAACTTTACAAGGAAGATGATGATTGAATTGGATTTTTAAAGGATGGATAGTTTACCCAGTGGAGTGAGAAAGGCAATTTCAAGAAGGAAAAAGCACAGGCAAAGCACAAATGTGTGGAGAAAGGCTAACATTATTGGAGGACTAAGTAGATTTGCATCCTCTGATCGTGAAGTGGAAGGCAAGGCAATAAGAGAGAAGGTAGACTGGGACCAGATGATATTCTATAGGGAACAACTAACACCTAAAAATTTTTTCAGATATCCTCAGGGCACAGAATCCTACACCAGACACGATGTATAGGAAGATAATAAAACAATAGAATACATGGTCCCTTTCCCAAAAGGAGGTCATGTTCACAGAAGTACCAGTTAAGGAGCTAAGACTGCAGCCAAGTTATGGGATAGGATCAAGTCCACCTGTGTGTCTTCTCATATGCCTCTTTACAGCTAGCAAGGAGGGGAACTGGGAAAGCTTGCCAGCACACAGCACGCAGCAGGCGTGCAACAGATGGTAGCTGAATTGAAATCGACAAGCCTCCTTTTGCCCTAACTTGAGGATATATTCACGAGCATGAGATGCAGTGAGTACGTCCGAATACGTACCGGGCATCCCCAGACGATTCTCTGTATTTCTGACAGCTGATCTTTCATACCGATGTTGTGCTTCATCTAGTAAACAAAGGGATTTTAGGCAAACTGAAATTATGAGATTTTTATATGTAAAAATAGATTTAAATATTTTATGGCTCTTGTACACGGCTCGGGATTTTCATACACTTTAATAAGAATCTCAATTTTGTGCCCCCAGTGTTTGAAGACAAAGAGGCAAGTGACAAGACTGTGTTCACAATCTTCAGGGCAAAAGAGGTTATCGGTCTACATTCAGCCCAGATGCCTGTGTAATATGCACATCACAACAATATTTTCAGAATGATAGTACTATCTTCCAAGATGCTGAATTCTTTCAGAGAATAATTATGATTGCGATCTTTACTGAGGCGGGAAAGTTCATTCATAAGAAGTACCCTCAAAAACAAAGGATTTTACTTTTTTTTTCTTTTCATTGTCTAGAAAAATCAATCCATATATTCAATTCTTCACACTTTCATATTAATAAAAGTTTTATTGCACTTATCCAGGTATCTGAAAACATTCTGTCTCATGTTGTTTGGCTTTGAATAGACCCTCTTAGTGCTCAAAATCACTGAACCCAATCATTTCACATTAAGAGGAAGAAAGACTTTGAAGTATGCCACAAAGGGATAAGATATTTCAGGATCTTTGAGTCAGTACGGCAAAGTATTGTAACATTTGTAAAGGACACGAACGCTCATCAGCCCCCAACCTCATCTATGTAACTTTTATATGTTTTGAGTTGGTCAATGGCAGCGGTCAGGCTCCCACGGTCAGCGTGTCCTGCGGGAGTGTGAAGCCTCAGAGCATAGAGAAGATTCATATACTCTTCAAATCTTCGCGATGGGTACAAAAGCAGCTCCGGGAGGCTGTATGAGGCAGAGAAAAGGGAACCCTGGTTGCTCTCTGAAGGCCAAAGTGTGCCATGTCCTTGGGGCGCCCCTGCGGTGCACTCCCTCAGAACTTACCTCAGCATTTTGGTAACAACGGTCTTATCACGTCTCTTCAGGAAAGCTCGGAATGCTGGTGTCATTTCTCTGGACTAAAGGTGAGCATTATGTCAAAATTTTGCTCTGTAGTACAGTTGGCAAGCCTTCTGTTCCGCCAGACAAGCATGATCTATGAAGCACTCAAAGCAAAAGGGCAACAACTACCTCGAACCCAAGTACGGCTAGTCCTATCGAGACTTACTAATATACTAAGCACAGTGTATTAATTATATCGTAAATTAACCCTATTCCGTAAACTTAATCAGTATAGACAAAATGGACTTTGCCACCAGCTAGGCCTGGATTAACATTACAATTCTAATTGAATTCGATCTAATTCTACGAGGCCCTATCAAGTTATTTAACTTCTGCAAGCCTGAGCTTTTGCATGGATTACGCTACCTAACTCTTGAGGGTGAGGGGAACAATCCTATCTGTAAGGATCCTGCCCGTCAGGCAGTAAATGCTATCTCCACAGTAAGAAACTATTAATAGTATTCACTGTAATGCTGCAGTTAACTATGTTTTCCATAGTAACATCATCAGGGGGCTCCGCTCTGCTAAATATCTGTTTTAAAGTATCCTTTCATCACTGTTAGAGCACTCAGGAAGTGGCCGTACAGAAGTGCCTCAGAGATGCCAGGAATGCATCAAATAGTCGCGGGGTGTAATATTAACAGCTCACGTTTACTGACTATTTATCTGCACACCCCATGCTAGTGAAATAGATATTACTATTATCCCTAACTATAATAATTTTAGTATCAATTTATAATATTATGTGACACTTTGCTTCCATTCTTGTTCTAAACGTTGGTTCTCTGCAATGGCCTTATTCACTCAACTTTCACATAATCATTGTCCAGCAGTATTTAAACTCCCTTTGTGGGGTCAGAATGAAACTACAAAGGGAGACATCTGAGGTCAGGACTTGTCCAGAGGCATCCAGGCATCCAGGCCTACCCCTGAGGGCCTCAGTTCAGACAGGTGGACACGGTCCAAGTAAATATAGTGGATGCTAGCGGAAGTGCAAGGGACACTCTTCTGCTCCACTTTTGACTCACATTGAAGAGGAAGAAAGAGAGCTCACTGCCTTCAAAAGAGAGCCCAGCAAAAGCGGTGAGTGGCACAGAGGGGAGCCGAAGATTCCTGCCCAGACTACATACGGCTTAAGTCATGAAGGGAAAAATTGTTTATCACGAACTCTCCAAGCAATGGAAGACAAAGAAATCCTTATTTCATAGTGAGATTTCACAAACGGAGTGTCCTTATTCCAAGAAGCGTATGGATTATTAATTCTTTTTCTCCATAAGAGCCTTGAACTCATCCAAGCTGCAGAGCACTGTGTTGGCAGAGTAGAATCAAGGCTCTCGCTCCTGCTTCGACCCATTGTGAAACATTTCTCTGTAACTGAACCACAGAGTATTGGGGCAGGTAGATGAAAACCTGACAGTTTGTATGATTAGCTCAGCCCAACAACAAGTTCCTGGGTCCCACCGTATCAAGCACTGTGTTAACCCTTGGTGATACAAAATTAAGTCGGTCAGGGGCCCCCGTCCTCAAAGAGCTCACGGTCACCTGGAAGCTAAGAGCGGGGAAGAAGTCTTTCCTGTTAATCCTAGCCCTTTGGATTGCACACAAAAGTTCCTACCAAGCTCAGAAAGTCTCATTCAGGCCTGAGTGATAACTCAATCATTACCTTCTCTATAGTTCTCAGAACAACCGGGTAATTGTTGAAGAAATTGGTATATGTGTTCAGCTGGCTTCCAAACTTGAGGAATAGTTCTCCCACGCAGTGGGCTGGGCTCCACTCCTGTAGTCTGTCTCTCAGATGGTCTAGAAACTGCCTGCCGTATGAGAAAAGCACGCCTGTGAAATACGGGCCTGGAATAACCTAGAAACTTAAAAAATGAAAATAAATTAGTTGTCGATTGTGCAACCTAGCCAGGCTTTTGTCCGATCTGTCTGCCTGACACAGAGCAGGGCAGATGTGCCCGGAAGGGAGGAGGGGCGGGGGGCGGGGGTGTGAGGGAGGAGGTTGACTCTGGTGGATTCTTGCCTTTTCCTCTTAATTCCCTGAGTCGGAGCCCCAGGCTGGCCTCCACAGGGCTGACCCTTGACTGTCCCACTCCCACGTGGCCAGCCAGGCAGACGGGGAAGGTTTCTTACAGTCCTCAGAGGAGAGGGCTCAACTCACTTCAAATCCTGTAACTCCTGAGCGGCCCACTGCTGTGGACCTGGTGTCACCCGTCATTCAGCCGTCACAGGCCTTGAAACAGGGACGAGGCCTAGTCCGACCTCTTCCTTCTGCAGGGCCTGGGGCCCGGAGGGTGAGGAGCATCCGAGTTACCCAGAGAGATACTGGCAGAGTGGCCCGGTGTATCTGTGCCCGCACCCATGATCACTTTTCTGTGTGATCATTCTTGAAACAATATGTTGTCATTCAGCTGACCCCCGGCCCTGGTTCTCTCAGCCCAGGATCCCATGAAACCCCTAGTTTTCTTTCCCTTTGCTCAACTGGACGCTGCTGACTAAGAACGGTGCCAGACCATTCTCCTTCCTCCTGCTTTGGGGTGAACAATGCATGGAATAGAGAACCCCCAGACCCTGAGCCCCGCTCCGGGAACTGTGGTGTGGAAATGAGGCGGGGGTCGTCCCGGGGCCTCCTCACTATCGCTCACAGCCCTGTGGCAAGAGCCCTCTCTTCTGAGACGATTAGGGGCTCCACGAAGCGGCCCCTTGGTACAGCTTTTGAAACAACTAAGTGTGGGTTCTTCCAATGGCATCATGCGTATTTGAAAAAGTGCCTCGGGACACCTGGGTGGCTCAGTTGGTTAAGCGGCTGCCTTCGGCTCAGGTCATGATCCCAGCGTCCTGGGATCGAGTCCCATATCGGGCTCCTTGCTCCGCAGGGAGCCTGCTTCTCCCTCTGATTCTGCCTGCCACTCTGTCTGCCTGTGCTTGCTCTTGCTCTCTCTCTCTGACAAATAAATAAATAAAATCTTAAAAAAAAAAAAAAAGAAAAAGTGCCTCTTCAGCGTTTACCTATTGAGACTTAAAATCTGCAAAATATCTGAGAAAATGATGTGGATGTTTGCAGCACTGAGAATCGCTCTGTTTGATGACAAGGCTGCTTTCAGGGGCGATACGTAGACATCTCTCACAATTTCCAGCATCTGCACGTATTTTCTCTCGCTCTGTAAGAGTTCCCCTGCAACTCTCGATCGCTTCTCAGCTGAGTCCATCCGGAGCTTTCTCTCCTGGAGAAAGGCATGAGGAACTCAAAGGTTACTGGGTTACAGCCTCAAAGACCCTGAAAAGTCCAAGGTGGTAGAGAAATGATAGGCGGAACAGTCAGGCAGTGACTCACTCTATGAAATACTATAAACACACTGTTCTTGGTTAAGTTTTATCTAAGGAGTTAAAAAAAATTGTATCCCATCTGGCAGCTGACTTGGAACCCATGTTACATTTTTATGCATACAATTTTTTTTTTTTTAAATATTGGCGTTCTCCAATATTGATAATCATTTTGAATAAAGGTTTCCATTTGGAACCTTTCGTTGTTGTCTTAAAACAAACGTCAGGTGTTTATGACCAATAGTGAGATGAGATGCTGTCATACTCACGGCACAACCTGAGCCCCCTCGGCCTTGGTGATTCCTGGGGATGGATCTGAGGGTGTGCGAGTGCCCATGCCGCGAGGTCCACACCTGTGCCTTGAGCACCAGGTGGATTTGCTCAGTGTTGGGGGGACGGTGGGGATTGAGGCCTGAGGGATTCACGTGTCTCTGCCCCTGGCTGTCGGCCCTTAGGGAAGTTAAGTGTTCTAACTTGAGCTCCTCACCTACAAAATGGGGTTGTTAACGTCTACCTTAAAGGATTCCGAGAAGGAAAATACCATGATGAATTCTTTCATGAGGGGAGGGGTGAAAAGTGTGTGCGGTGCCGGAGGACAGGACAGGCCCCAGCCTCTGTCTGCCTGCAGCCTCCTCCCTGCTCTACCCTTTGCAGACAGAAAGACGGCCCTGAAATTTATATGGGTCATACCCAGCCTTTGAAGTCAGACCACCTGTCGGTAGGGTAGTTAGAAACTGTGACCCATTGCTTTAAATCCTGTCTTCGTGTCCTATTAGAAGATCCAGGTAGCACCAAGATAGCTCTTGCTCCCAAGACACACACTTGGTCCTCTTGGTTCGACTTCTTTTCAGACCAGGACTTACTCAAAAGAAAAATCTACCCTTGGATTCCCCCCTCAATTATATTTAGGATTGATTTTGGTTTTTTTGTTGTTGTTGTTGTTTAATTTCCCTAAGGGAAACTTTCAAGAAAAAAAAAGAATTAACCATAATAAAGACTGAAGCCTTTTTTTTTTTTTTTGTCAGGAGCAAAACAAATGGAAAATTCTCACTGTGTAAGGGTGGGCTTACCAGTTTAATCAGCATCTCCAAATTTGGATCATTGTTGCTGAGACTTGATTTTGTGTCCTGTGGTTTGTCTTCTAGAACATTTCTTTCCTGAAGATTCAATGCAAAGCTGATTATTTGGGGACAGGCCTTGAGCTGTCTGAATGGCCAGCCGGTGCTGTGCCCTTAGGAGGCTCCAGTAGCTGTCTGTACTGAACCAGGCTGTACCCCGAATACAATGAATGAAGCACTTGACACATGCGATGACTCTCTTATATTAAATCTTACATTGAGAAAAAAAAAAAATAACCTTCAGCTTCCTAAGAACTACATTATACTTGACAAACAAAATTCAGGGCAGCCCCCCTTTCCCCCCGGGGAGGCAGGGGACTGATGCTCAAGGAATCCCACCCAATCCCGGCTTCTGCCTCATTCCGACCCTTGTCACCTGAGGGCAAATGGCTTATCTTTTGAAATTGCCAGAAGAAAGCTCAGCACTTTGTAAAAATCCACCCCTTTTTTCAACTAATGAAAATGTGTCAGAAACAGTTCTCACGCTCTCTCCAGACCTGTTTCCACATTTAAATATAGCTTATTCCTTCTTCACTTTCCTTGTTAGCTGTTCTTGTGGCTTCCATATAAATTAGCACATTAGAAAAAATAGTCCTGGGGCGCCTGGGAGGCTAAGTGGGATAAGCCACTGACTCTTGGTTTTGGCTCAGGTCATGATCTCAGGGTCGTGAGATGCAGCCCTGTGTCAGGATCCGCACTGGGCAAGGAGCCTGCTTAAGATTTTCTCTCTCACATTCCCTCTGCCCCAACTCCTTGGCTCTATCTCTCAAAACAAACAAAACACAACAGTCCCACCTGCTGCCTGCGGGGTCCACCCAAACAATGGAACAATGCCCCCCCCCCCCAGGTTGACATTCCCGATTACCAGAGCTGCCCTTCCCCGTTAGGGACAAAACTACTCATGGTAATCCCTTAAGATCTACGGGTGAGACTGGAAGAAAAACATCAATTAATAGCCAAGACTTTTTTGTTTTGCCTTACTCTCCTCAGACAAAATGGAATTTTCATTTTGTATCTGCAGCCGTGCTGTACGGCTGCCCGAAGCCTTTGTGTAAGAGCCAAGGTCCCCCAGTGGAGCAGGCAGACTTCTCCCCGGTTTGCACTTCTTTCCCCCAAGAGAAGGTGGGGAGTAGGGGTGGGGGTAGGGGGGTGCAGTGAGAGCCAGAAAGAGAATCTCAAACAGGCTCCAGCCCAACGCAGACTGCACGCTCGATCTCACTATCCTGAGATCAGACCTGCAGTGAAATCAAAGGTCAGATGTTTCACTGACTGAGCCACCAGTCGCCCCTAGACGATTTTTAGATAAAGATGTCATCCCTTACTTTGTTTTCAGGTATGAATTCAGAGGAAGTAACAGGAACAGCAAACTTGGCACATTTATAACGGAACTCTTATTTTTGGGTTGGTGGGCCTTTGCCTAGGCTCTCTCTCTGAGACCTCTGATTCATGGTGGGAATCTTCCTACCTTGTCTGCCTTTTCCAGATACATCCTAGTTATTGCTGATGCTTCTCCCAGAAGACACTCAGCCCCTAAATTAGGGGCCAGAAGTTGTTGTGCACACGACAGGTAGAACTCAGGGACCACGACGATTCTGGCTGTGGCCTCTCACTGTGGCTGTAGAGTATCAGGGTAAACACCCCAGCTAGGCCAAGCCGGGAGTGAGTACAGACTGGGCAGTAGTGGATGGGTAGGATCTGACTGGACAGAGGGTAGGGACACAGACAGACAGGCACACAAACACACCTATCTATATGTACTTATATGGGTAGAGTCTGGGCCTTCTGGAGGGAGGGAAGGCCCTGTCTGGTCATGCCTTTGCACACAGCTCCATGTGTGTGTCTCTGGTCCTGGGTTTGGCAAGCAAGCTCTCTGATGGGACCCCTACGGAAGGGTCTTTAAAACAGTTTTCTCAGTAAACGCCATTACTGCCCATTCCTAGGGCTGTGAGTTTTGGTGTGCCCTTCAGAGGAAATATCTACCGTTTAAAAAATAAACTCTAATGTGTGCAGAAACTCAGTTTCTCTATTTTATCTTAATCCGGTACCTACGTTTAAGCCATGGTTTTTTGTCCTGAAAGTCCCCAATTTTGTTTCATGGGCTTTGTGCACAACCTCTTAAGTGTTAAATGATAGAAAACCAAATAAGAATCTAATACATACCTTGTGTAATTTGATTTTTTTTTCTTTTTTTTTAAGAAATCCTAGGCATTACAGTCTTCCACTTCTGTAGATTTATTACAGGTGGGTGGTGTCACACTAGCAGGCCTGTTTTCCTGCAGCAAGGCGACTTCAAGCCCAAACCTGCTATACTATTTTATTCAAGTGATTAGGTGTTTAGGTCAATAGTAGGTTGGAAAGACCCAACTCAAAGTGAATCTTATCTGCCAGAGGATAGAATGCAAGTGTCTTTGAGAGGAAATGCTCCTAGTGACCATTCTTTGAGGTTTCAGAGTTTCCAGACGTGGTTCTTGCCAATTGTCTTACAAATGGAAAAGAAACACTTCAGAGGAGGAAGTGCTGATCATTTTTGCGCCCTCTGCTTCCTTCTAGTGTTCAGGCTTCAAAGAGGAACGTTCCTGGGGTCTATGTGCCTGGGGTTGAGGGTGACAGCTGCACCCTTAAGAATAAAGGGGAAGCGCGGGGAAGAACCTCAGAAAGGTTTCCAGGGAGTCAGGAATGACACAGACTTTGTGAGGGCTTCAGAAGAATTTGGACCCTGTGGGGTGCAGTTGCACATTGGGCATCCCCCTTTGGGAAGTAGGAGAACACCGGTGGTTCTAGAGCCCAGAGAGCTGTTTTCCAAAGGCTTTCACAGGCTGAAGGATGAATGGAGATAACATCCACCTTTTTGGGAGACTAATCCCCACCTATCTCAAAAGATAGCAGCTGCCATAATAAGGTAAAAGGTCTCGAGAAGCAAAAGGAAAAATCTCGATTAAATACCCACTTTGGTGTTCCGATTCCCTCCTGTGCACCCCGGTAACAGGCACCAATCATCCTGTGTATCATCCACTTCTGTGCAGGCTTTATCGACCTCAACGCAGGGACTGTCTTACTGTGTTGTCTGTTTCCAGGGTACAACACAGTGCCTTGCATTCCCATCAATACTTAGAGAACGGAACTGGGAAGACTGAGAGGTGCGGCGGGGGGCACATAGTTAACTGCTAACTGAGAAACTGTCTGTGATGGTTAATTTTGTGTCAACATGACTGGGCCACGGGGTGCCAAGACATTTGGTCAAATCACTCTGGGTGTGTCTGTGAGGGTGTTTTTGATGAGATTGCCACTGAAATAGGCAGACCGAGTGATGCACCTTGCCCCTCCATAATGTGGGTGGGCCTGATGCAATTAGTTGAATGACCATAGAATGAAAAGCCTGGACCTCCCTCAAGTAAGAGAGAATTCCCCCTGCCTGATAATCTTCAAACTGAGATACTGGTTTTCTCCTGCCTTTGGACTTGAGCTGGAACATCAGCTCTTCCTGGGTTTTGAGCCTGCCAGCTTTTGGACTAGAACTGTACTATTGGCTTTCCTGGGTGTATCTCCAGCTTATAGGCTCACCCTGCAGATTTTATGACTTCTTAGCTTCCATAATTATGTGAGCCAATTTCTTATAACAAATCTGTGTTATATACACATACATGTATATATATATACATGTATATATGTGTATGCTATTAGCATATATGTGTATATATGTATATATGTATATACATGTATATATGTATGCTATTAGCATATATGTGTATACATAGTAAACTATGTATATAGTATTCTACATACTATATAATATTATATGATATACTTACATAGTATAGTATATATGGTATAGGATATTATATACTACTGTGTATATATATAGCATACTTATAAATTATAAATACACACACATACATATACTATTTGTTCTGGTTCTCTGGAGAATCCTGACTGGCGCATGGTCCATGAGAGTTTCCCGACCTAGCGCAGGGCACATGAAGCAAGCAGGGCTCTGGCTTAAAAAGGCTCAGATTCCCTGGAAATGTGTTAGGACTCTTCTTGGAAAGGAAGCTTACGCTTGGGAAATATAAGTCACCTTGGAGGGGAGGACAGTGAAAGCCAGGATCCTTCCCTGGTAACGGGCGCACACCTGTGGGCCTGCCATGTTGCTGAGCAGGTCTGCAGCCTGGCCGAGGGGACGCTGCACCCGGCAGCCCTCCCTGTTTGCCCTTCCCTGCACTGTGCTGTCTTCGAAAGACGTGGGAGCAGAAGCTTCCGGAATAGCAGGTTAATAGGGCAACAAATTATTTGTCTGCTTGATAGAACTCCCAGGTGTATTCCTACCAATAGTTTCCATGGGGCTGGGGTGGCATCCCCAGCCTTCGATCATCCTAGAGCTGATTTTTCTATGAGCGTCACGTGGTTCTGAAATGACATTTTCATAGCAACCAGCTCTCTGAATGACAAGGCAATTTTCCGTGTTTTCCGAATCCTGATTATTTCACGGAACCAAGGGGGATGGCTGGGTTCTGAACATACTACTGGCAAAATTATTCTGGTTTGCTTGAAGAACTGGTTTTCAAAGCCACTTTTTTTTCCTTTTAAGTATTGGAATCTCAACTAAGAAAAGAAGAACGTGCCCTTATTTCACCAAAAATGTGTCCTAAGCTGCAAATGAAAACACTCTCTTTCGTCTGTGTCAGGGCTCTGCCCAGTGAGCGGATCCATGCCAGTGGCGCCGGGGCGCCTCCCGCCACCCCGCCGTGCTACCCTAGTCAGTGAGGCGGCTTCCACTCAGAGGTGCCTTAATGTCACTCTCGGTGTGAAACTACAAAACACCCTTTTTAAAAATAATAATCCGTGAAAGGGAAGTTCTTAGGAGAAAAGACAAGCTGAAGGCTTTCCAAGTAGAATTATCATTATTGTTTACGAATTTTCTTTCTTTCTTTCTTTCTTTCTTTCTTTCTTTCTTTCTTTCTTTCTTTCTTTTTTTGTTTACAAATTTCTTAACCTCAGGTGTTTAACTGTGCAGCAAAATAATGGCATAAAATTGCAGCAGTCACTTTACCTTCAGGAGTAAACTGAACGCTGCCTTTGGATCACATTTTGTTGAAATAACATTTTCTTCAAAATCCTTGCACCCTTTACCACACCGCTTCAGCAGAAAACTGGACAAAAACTCCAGAGGTTTGTCCTAAAAAATTCACCCCCACAACACATCAAAAGAAAAAAGAATTTTCGGTTAAAGCATTCACCTGCAAAACAGGTCAATACAGGTACAGCAGAAAAAAGAACATATTTTTAGTTGTGTTTTCTTCTTTCTACCTAAATGATAGTCTAGAAAACAAAGTATTTTTCAGTCAAGATCTGTAAATGGGACTTTGTAGTAATTGCAGTTCTCTTATTGTCACAATCCAATTAGGATGCCAAGGTCTTGTGGGAAGGTCTCAAGATGGTCAGAACCAAAGTGGCCCAGGTTGGCCCACATCAGTCTCAAGGCCAGATGAGGAATGTGACAGAGGGGAGCCTGCTTTCTCAGGGTGGGGGAGAGAAGCACGGAAGGGACCCTTGCAGTAGGATGACAGTGCAGAACAGCCTAGGACACCCCCACATGTGGTTGCATCTCAGGCTACAGGTTTGAGTACCCATGAAATGACGTCATATAAAATTATTTTATTTTATTTTATTTTTACAGATTTTATTTATTTATTTGACAGACAGAGGTCACAAGTAGGAAGAGAGGCAGTCAGAGAGAGAGAGGGAAGCAGGCTCCTCACTGAGCAGAGAGCCTGATGCAGATGCAGGGCTCGATCCCAGGAACCTAGGATGGTGACCTGAGCAAAAGGCAGAGGCTTTAACCCACTGAGCCACCCAGGCGCCCCGGCTGCCAATGCATAGCTGGAACAGTGAGGAGCTGGGTCTTCAGGGTAGACAGATCATGGCCACCTGCAGCTTCTCAGCCTCCACACTGTGCACAGCTAGCTCCGGAGATGCCTGCTGCTTCCCCAGGCAACCAACTTGAAACCAGAGCAGACCCCTGGTAGATAAAGAACACGTACAAAGGTGATGGTAAATTCATCCACAAAGTAGAATTAACTACAGTGGAAGAGAAGGATTGAGGATCATACTGTGGGGAACTGAAGCCCTTATGTGGCATCAGGTACATTGCTATTGTCCCTGATCCTAGCCTGTTCTCCACTTCCCCAGAACAGAGCTGCATAGTCTGTGGTCCTAGAGCCTTGCTGTTGTCTCGGGGCAGACAGAGGTCTTGGAAACGGTCCCCCCTCACTATTTCCTGATGTATGGACTGACTTTTCTGGGAGAAGAGCCAAGACTGGTCTCTGAAAAAAATGCTTCTTCACGCTTCCCCAATGCCTGTCCCCAACCAAATTATTGATTTGCTTATTTCTGTTCTTTTCTGTTCTCTTCCCCACCGTCTCAGCTAGCCTTTTTTGCACTTCATCATTTTCTATCAGTTTCATGCTTACTTGTTTTTCCTATCATACTATTAATGGTTGAAACTGTTGAGTAATGTTTATGTGAATCATAAAGCCACTAACATGTTATTTAAGGAAGTCACTTCTTTTTTTTATTTTTAAAGATTTTATTTATTTATTTGACAGAGAGAGAGATCACAAGTAGGAAGAGAGCAGGCAGAGAGAGGGGGGGGGAGCAGGCTCCCTGCTGAGCAGAGACCCCCCCACCCATGTGGGGCTTGATTCCAGGACCCTGAGTTCATGACCTGAGCTGAAGGCAGAGACTTAACCCACTGAGCCACCCAGGCACCCCAAGGAAGTCACTTCTGACTGAAATTAATCATAAGTCAGAAAACAGTGCACAACAAATATGTTTTAAATAACCTAGAAAAATTTTCCTGTTTGACTATTTTTTAAAAAAAGATTTTAGTTATTTATTTGAATGGGATAGGGAGAACACGAGCAGGGGGAGGGGGAGATAGAGGGGGAGAAGCAGGCTCCATCCCAGGACCCTGGGATCATGACCTGAGCTGAAAGCTGATGCATAACCAACTGAGCCACCCAGGTGCCCCTATATTTGTCTGTTTTGTGTACCTAATACATTTTGGGCCCAGAATCTCTCAGTGGCTATTTTTACAACCTGATGTAATTTCTCAGAGGAAATTGTGTCTCCCAAGGGATAAATTGGTTAAAAAAAAAAAATCAGCACAAACTAAAAATGTACTTAAGTGTTAGGTTTTTAAAGTTTGCTTTCTTCAAGGAAACACTCACAGAATTTTCTTTTGAAAGTTCCATCAATCCATCTGCCAGAGTTTGTGCAATTTCTTGGTTATTCAGAATGTTAGCCACATGCATGTTGTCAGAAGTAAATTGCCCTGTAAATATATAAGGCCATATGCCTTGGAATTAATTTATTAATTAATAAAGATGTGATCATGAGATATGATCAAGAAAATAGCTTATTCCTCACAGTTGCTTTTTAGTGTATTAAAAAAATGTGAAGCATAAAAGTTAAAATTCTACTATGCCGTGGGGATTATTCCCCATGATAAAATATGAATTGAGCAAGAGTAACTAAATGTAAAGCATATTAACAACTACCCATCCTGGTGAAGCCATATTAAATAGAATCTATAAATTGGACAATAAGGAGAGAACATGTGAACATTATAGACCCTATAAGTTTAAATTTTAGATTCTCCTTCCCACCAAAATTTCCTCCTCCTCTTTGAGTTCAAGACTTAAATACCTTGAGTCTACAGCAAATAACATACAACTATAGTTACACAGACATCTTTTTATATTTTTAATACTTTGAACAATGTGCATTGATATGCAAATGTTTTTATTCCATCTAACTTCTCATTTCTTACAAATATCATCAAAGAATACTTCTATCTTGAAAAACGCTAAATTTTTTTCTGCTTTTCTCTTTGGTCCTTAATTATTTGTGTAAAAAACCAGGAGAAATCATTTCTATATAGCCTTATAAACTTTTTAAAATACTGGCTGAACATCTACTAAGTGTGGTCAAGCAGATAGTACATAAAGTCAAGAAGACATCTCCCTGATTTGGAGGCATTTATGTAAAGTGATGTAGGACATGCACTGACATGAAATATCTACATGCAAACACCCATTGTGTAGATAGTCATTGTGGTGATAAGACCTCAACAGGAAGCAGAGCAAGGAGGGAAGAAGGAAGTAAGATGTAATTAAATAATGACTTAATTTCAAGGGTATTTTAGTCAGATGGGAAGAGTTAGGGATAAGATAAATAGGTGGTTAAAGATGGATGCGGAGGGGGCGCCTGGGTGGCTCAGTGGGTTAAGCCTCTGCCTTCGGCTCAGGTCATGATCCCAGGATCCTGGGATCGAGCCCCACATCGGACTCCCTGCTCAGCGGGGAGCCTGCTTCACCCTCCACGCCCGCCTGCCTCTCTGCCTACTTGTGATTTCTGTCTGTCAAGTAAATAAATAAAAAATCTATCAAAAAAGATGGGGATGGTGGTCATTTAGCCAGATGATAAGTAAACAAAACAAAACAAACCAAAAATTTCATCTTAAAGAATAGACTGATTTAGGGGAAGCTCTGGTTGACACAGAAAATGGCTTCCAAGACTCTATTATGATAGATTTGTCATGTGTAGGGACTGCAAATGGGATGATAAATTCAGTGATGTCCAATAGGTTCAGCAGAGGTCTGGGGAGCCCCCACCAAACTGAATATTTTATATAGAAAATGCATAGAGCATAATCGTAGAACAATTTAAGTAGTGGGTGCTGTGTCTAAGAGGAGCTTAACTTTTAGAGCAGGCTGCGGTGAGAAGAAGGGCAGAGCCCTCTGGCTTAGCAAACACTCTGTGAGCTTTGTCTAGTCAACCCACTGACTGGCATAGGATTAGTAAAGCACCATTATTTAAAAGGAACTACCTTCAGCATTTTGAAGATGAATATACTTGTTGTCAGTGGATAGTCATTACCTTTGAAAGGAGATATGAAAAACAAAGGAAAGAAAGTTTTACTGAACAGGTATGGAAGCCAACATTTGCTCGAGCCCTTCCTGCCCTGGAATTCCCTCCAGTTACGAAGGACCTTCATGAAGAAACTGCAAGAGAAGCAGCGAGAGTTCTTACCTATTATCCTGGCACTGATGTTCTTCTGTAACTCCTTGAAAAGAGGACTTAACTGTTTCCTTACTGATTTCAAGGTGTCTTCCAGAAAATCCGTGAGACTGGACCACGTCTGCAGCTTTGATTCCCTGAAGTAGATGGAGCAGGGAGCCCTTTCCCACGGTCGTCCCAGCCAATCACCTAGAACTGACATGATTTTCTCCTTTTAGTATTGCAGGTCGGAGCTTCGATGAAAGAATTCTTCTTGTTTACAGTACAATAAAAACTAAGTTGTGTTTACAGCAGGCTTATTCCTTTCTCTCATTAGAAGACTAAGAGAAACACCCATCATCTGCTTTTAAACGTAAAATTAGAAGTTCAAGAAGGAATAATTTCAAATGCTGCCTATCTGTTCTTTGACACATAAGGTTGACATGTTACATTTGAAATCAAAATTGAATAGTGGTGGGACTTGTATATCAGGAAGCAGAGTGGGCAAGAAGGTGCTGCTTTTTCTTTAGATCCTAAAATGAACATACAAGAAAACCCCACTCTGCCTGGTTTCCCCACCATGCTATCCGAAGTCATCTTGGGTTAGCCAAACCTATGGCTTCCTTACATCATGTCGGGTTGGGCTCTCTCTCTCTCTCTCTCTCAGTTTCTCTACATGACTGTAAGTGGGTGCTTAAAGAAATTCTCCTTGGAAGTCAATTACTGTATGATGCTGGGACATGTGAAATCTGATTTTGTGTCCTCAATGGATAGATAGCCTTATTTGATTCCCCTTCCCCCTTTTTACTGATAAACAAGAGCAACTCTTTATGACATGCTTTCCTAGAAGAAAACTAAGAAGACGAAAGGGAAAAGGAAGATGAACAGAAGGAAGAGAAGACAGAGGAGGAGAAAAGGAAGAAGAGCTGCCCCATAAAGAACGGTGCTTGCTCCCTGCTCCCCAATGCAAGGCTGCCGTCCTCTCCGCAGGAGGCCCAGTGTGTTGTCTAGCACTTGGTCATGCAGCTACAGAGCTGAAATTAATAAGTGACTTCTGCTACAAAAATCTAGCAGGTCAATGTGCTTTTCTGTAGATACATGAAATCTTTTCCCTTACAGGTTTCCAATCATGCCAGTTCTCCCCAGGTTTGAAAGCCCCTTCAAATATGGGATTAGCGATGTCTTGCTTTATGTGGTTTCTACGTGGTCCCAAACCCTATGTAATAGGAAGCCAGGGAGTTTTAAAGGGGAAAATGGTTCTTGTTACTTTAGCAGAGCAGTGTGGGTTTTTTGTTGGTTAGTCAATGTTACATGCACATTTAATATCTGCAGCTTCAGTATCTAAGTGAAACTAATTCCAGGTGTATATTTTATCCTTGTTCTTCCTCTCAGATAATGCAGTTGAACTGGAACCTGATCAAGCCTTCACTCTCTCTTCAGAGCTGCCGTTCTTATTTCCAAAGGAAACCACATTGATTCCGTCTCACTAAGAATAACTCTTGGTACTTGTTATTTCTCTAGATCAGCAACTATTCATCCCTAATTATTAAAAATGACGTTTTCAACAGGGTTTGTGTACATGATGGCTTGAAGCAAACATTTGTAATAAATAATCCCTTTCTAAGCACTTGATAGGACAGTGGGCAGTGGGAAATGACACCGTTTGGGTAGTGACAGCATTCCTTTTGAGAGGGAATGGAAGACAGTCACGTGCTCAGCCCCCATATACACTTACTGTGCTGGTAAGAGCCGGTTGCAATTCCAGTAGGCGCAGTAAAGAACGTGCCAGTTAGTTGAGACAGCTGGGAAAGAACTTCCAGTCCTGCCTCTGCAGAGTCAAAAACACTTTCATTGGTTTACTCACAGGTTTTTCCTTGGAAACATTAAGTATTACTTAGGAACGCTAAGCTGGCCAAGCAAGACTGCTAGGATTTCTCATCTTCAATTCAAATCCCTATGGAACAGCCCGTAAGCACTTTATAGCCCACCGCTAAGTGCTGAAGTCCAGACGCTTAATTAACGAGGACTAAACAACAGAGTGGAGAGACCATGCAGGAAGACTGACCTGGTGCATATTTTCAAAGTCAGAATACTCAGGACAGAGACAGAGAAAAGTCTATGTATATTTTCTAAAATAGTCTGACTCAAAGGAGATGTCTCATAAGAGGACAAATTTAAAACTGTTGGAACCGCTCAATATGAACTTGAGTGTGGCATCAATTTCACCCCATCTTCAGCGACCCAGCATAAAGATTGGATTCATCATATAGAAGGAATTACTTTGATCGAAATTAATACACTGGGTTATATTTTTTAATTCTTTGTGGTCTAAGAATAAACAATTACTCCAAATTGGTTGGAACAAGATAACAGTGGCTGAAAGGTTGGGATGTCTCTCATGTATTGGGGTCTAATTTTTTAATTGGAATGGATCAAAGAAATCAAATAGAATCCCTAGGTATACCTACATCTGTGTAGTCAGTTGGTTTCAACAAAGATGCAAATCAAATGCACTGAGAAAAGGATAGTCTTTACAAGGAATGGTGCTAGAAAAATGAGATATCCATGAGTTAAAAAAAAAAAAAAAACCATGAAACTTCAACCCATACTTCTAAAACTCTATGAACAAACAAATAAGTCAACAGCTCAGAAATCTAAAAGTCAAAACTATAAATAGTGTAGAAGAAATTCTTTATTTCTAAAATAAAGAAAATATTGTGAACTTCAGTCAGATAGTGTCCAGATACGACATTAAAAGTATAACCTAAAAAAAAAATAAATTTGACTTCACAAAAATTAAGAACTTCATCTCTTCAAAAGGGACTGTTCGGAGAAGAAAAACATAAGTCACAGAGTGAGAGAAAATATTTATAAATGCCTTTTCTAGAATACATAAAGAGTTCTCAGTAAGAAAACAACCTAATTTTAAAAATGAGCAGAAGATTCGGACAGACAACACACAAACGAAGACCAATGAGTGGCAGGTAAGTGCATGAAAAGATGTTCAGCATCATCAGTCATGAGGTAAATGCAAATTCAAACCCCAGTGAGATACTCTGGCACTCCCACGCACACAGCTCACATTAACAAGACTACATACCCGTGTGGGATACTATGCAACTAGAGTTCTCATACATTGCTTGTGGAAATGTAAAATTATACAACTACTCCAGAAAACAGTTCAGCCAGTGTTTAAAAAATTAACACCTTTCATATTGACCCAGCCATTCCACTCCTAGGTATTTATCCAAGAGAAATAAAAGCATATGTTCACACATAGTTTCATAGCTGCTTTCTGTGTTAGGACCCGGGAACTGGAAAGAACTCAAATATCTATCAACAAGTGACTAAATAAACAAATTGTGGTATATACGTACAATGCAGTAATTCCCAGCAATAAAAAAAACAAGAAGCCATTGATACAAGCATCAAACAGAGGAATCTAAAATAATTCTTTTGAGTGAAAGAAGCCTGACAAAAAAGAATGCACGGTGTATGTTTCCATTTGTAGAAAATTCTATAAAATACAAACTAATGCATCATGAAAGAGAGGAGATCTTTCACAATGTGAATTCAGGATGGGAATAGGGAGAAGCAGGAGGAAAAAACAGACTGGCATGAGGAAAATTGGCGGAGCGGTGACTACGTTCCTTATCTTGATTATTTTATGGTTTCACATAAAATATTTTCACATGTCAAAATTTATCTAAATGCACACTTTAAATATGTACAATTTATCTTACATTATTTAGACCTTGATAAAGAGGCTTGAAATTTTTTAAAATTTTATTTATTTTATTATTTATTTTAGAGAGAGACGGTGAGTGAGCAGGGGGAGGGGCAGAGGCAGAGGGGGAGAGAGAGAATCTGGAGTAGAGCCTCGTTAAGCAGCAGCAACAGCAGCACCTGGGAACTCATCAGAAATGAAAATTCTCAGCCCCCATGCCAGACGTGGTGAGTGAGAAGTGCTAGGATGAGATCCAGTGGTGTGTACTTCAATAAGCCTTCTAGGTGACTCAGACAGATATTACCACTTGAGAACCCAGGGTATAGTCCCTATGGAGGTGTATCTAGGTTGAGTGTATACAGGTGAGGGAAAGTGTATGGTCTCACTTTCTCTCTTTTTAGCAGAGGAGCTGGCACTACAGGTGTTCCTGGTTTGATAGGCATGACCGAAGAAAGAGGGGGAGTTGAGGCTGTCGGAGAGAACTGAGTGTGGGAATGTGGTCGTGAGGAGGTGAAAGGGGTTGGGATACAGAGCCCAAGTGGGTGCTGACTTGAGCAGAGCTGCTTCTTCCGTCGGGACAGAAGGGAAGACAGAGAATGAAGGTAAGAGGTGGGGTATGTGGTGGGTTTGGTGGTGGGAGGGAAATTCAGGCGTTTTCTCAGGGCAGTAAAAGGTGAGGTCAATAGGTGAGAGGAAGGTTCTCGAGCGATGGACGAAGGAGGGGAGGGGATGATGTAGTCCTCTCAGAGTGGGAAAGAAATTTACCACGGGAGGGTGGGGGGATTCGTTGTCAGTGCCGCAATCGCATTTGATATTTATGGCAGTGAAGTCAGGTTAGATGAATAAGAAAAGCCATAGCACGGTTTTCAACCCAGCTGCTTCGTGCAGGCAGCGGAGAGCATACAGACGGTGGTGTTTAAGGAGCACTGGAGTTCAGCCCGAGAAAGGGAGACAAAGAAGTTCAGATTCTTCGCACCAGAGTAACGATAATAACAACCATTGAATCCAGGTTTAACAAAGAAGGAGCAGAGGATGGAGGCGTGGAGACAAGAGAGTTGGAAACGTGCGAGTGTGTGCATTGGAGGTCTTGAGGCAAAGGGCTGACACAGTAGGAGTATTTGGAACATGGATGTTTGGAATATTTGGTGCATGTTTTGGAGGTGGTACTCAGAGAAAAATGTTGGAGATCAAGCTCTCGGAGGCCTTACTTACAGCTACTGGGATGATAAGCTCCTGAGTAATGCCTGAGGTGGCAGAAGAGAGATTTTTGGACTGAGAAGCTGAGGTCTTTCATCTGAACCAGGGTCTTGATGGCTTGTCCAGGTGGAAATTGTGTTTGATGAGTTCAGGGGATGATTTGGGGGCCAAAATGGTGGTGAGAAATTTGCTGTTCAGTGCCATCAACTTTCACTTAAGACAATTTTAAAGTCATCAAATCTATTCTTTTCCCCCTTTTGCCCTACTCCTGATCCCTTTCAATGCCTTACTTTCCCAAATCCCTTCTTTTTCTACTACTCCGGTTAAAAAATTTCCTTTGCGAGGCGCCTGGCTGGCTCAGTTGGTGGAATGTGTGACTCTTGATCTCCGGGTTCTAAGTTTGAGACCCTCGTTGGGTGTAGAGGTTACTTAAAAAAATAAAATCTTAACAAACAAAAAAAAAATTGCTATGCTTTCCTTACGAAAGTAATACTAGTTCACTGGAGATAAAAGAAAAGGAAAAATAATACAAGGAAAGAAAAGTTCCTTATCCAACTGTTGTTAATACATTTCGTAGGTATCCTTCCAAACCCTTATCTGTATCCTGCCGCCCTCCCCCACACACGCACGGGTTTTAAACAGAGGAACCCCACCCTCCGTGTTCTGATTTCAAAAGTAGGAAACCTGAAAAACACATCTGGAGATAGATGCTGTTAATAATTGTGTTATATTTCCTCCTAGATTTTTCTATGCATATTGTCTTTAGTTAAGATTACATTAATTGTCATAACTGTGTAAAAAAATTTTTTTATGATTTTATAATTTGTTTTCTTTTAAACCCCTTCCCATCCTTTTGTTTTTCCCTTTCCCCTGGTTGAAGCCTGCCAGAGGCATACTTGGCATGTACGAACAGTTCAGGGAAATGTGAGGAGTAGAGCGAACTTTAAAACTCACAGTTCCCTAAGGAATGGGAATAAGAAACCGTTTGAGAAAATTTAATTTTATACTCCCTCTGCCTTGCTCTGCTTGGCATTAAAAAAAAAAAAAAAAAAAAAAAAGCCCATGAATGCAGAGCTTTTATTGAACAGATGTCTAAAAAGTGAATTTGTCTTAATGTTTCCAGAGTTTCTCTTCAAGTACTGAAATCAACTTTGAGTTCTAGGGACTGATATTAGACAGATGGGCACTTAAAATGATATCAGACCTTTGGGATCAGCAACCAGTCTCCTCTTTACCAAGCACTTGGCTGTTTTTAATATTCAAATATTATTTAAATCTTTATTTTTATTGTATTTTAAGTGTATTTATTATAAGTATTTACATTATTTTGATACAAGTCTTGTAAGGTGCTACTATACTAACTTTCATATGAGGAAACAGGTCCACAAACTTGCCTAAGGTCACACAGCTCAAGTGGCACGTGTGGGACTCAAGCCCAAGGTCCTTGGTCACCAAGTTCATGCTCACTCCTTCAGAACACATCAGGGAGGCTTTTCTCAGACCAGTTGATTATGGGTTCAGACATTTTCCCCTGTGTAGAGGAGGCTGGTTTTATTATATTTTCCAGAAGAGCTACAGATAATATCCCTGGCTGGCTCAGGTCACTAGTAACCTTATTCTGCAGGGACAGTTTCCTCAGACAAACTAACCCCAGCTCTTTCCCCCTTAAATACCTGAGGGTATGAGGTGTAAGAGAAAAAGAAAAAAAGAGTAAAATGTGACTGAATTATTAGAACTGAAGGCATTTCAAAAATTCCCAAAATATCATTGGGGGTAGGCATGACCACTGCCTTTGAAAACTGACCTGATGCTCCAAGAGGTACAAAGAGGTCCACGTGACCCCCTTCTTCTTCAGGGGCCACACAGCTTCCTAGTTTCTCCCAGAAGTCTCTCACTTCAGGTCTCAATAAGTTTCCAATACCAATTTTATAACCTGAGGAAAAACTCAAAATGTCATATTAGTTTGTAACTTTATCATGAGCAGAAACTCTTAGCACTCTGGGAAAATGCAATCCTAATTCAAAATGCTAGAGTCTGGGGGCGTCTGGGTAGCTCAGTGGGTTAAAGCCTCTGCCTTCAGCTCGGGTCATGATCCCACGGTCCTGGGATCGAGCCCTGCATCAGGCTCTCTGCTCAGCAGGGAGCCTGCTTCCTCCCCTCTCTCTGCCTGCCTCTCTGCCTACTTCTGGTCTCTGTCTGCCCAATAAATAAATAAAGTCTTTAAAAAAAAAAAAAAAAAAAAAGCTAGAGACTGCTCGTAAGAGCCTGATCTGGAGCTTGCCCGTGCTCTCATGCTACACCATATTAGGGTCACAAAAGGACTCCTGCATGGCCCACACTCTCCTTCACGTTCTGGATTTACTGGACACTGTGCACTTAGTTTTAGGACCTTGTCTCTCTGCCTTCACTGAGCAGCAGTGTGCATTAGCAGGCTCCCAGCAGAGTCCGGGGTAGATGGCCAGTCACGTCCTGCCACTTTTGCCACCAAGTTGCAAAGTAAAGATGTCAGAAAAAAAAAAAAAAAAAAAAAAAAGTCATTCAGAACAGAAGACTCCCGAAAGGTGGTAAACATCACTGAAACTCTTACTTCCTGGGAATTCTGTATGATGATTCAGTGAATCTCTATGTGTCTAGACCCATTTCTAAAGGTGTCCCAGAGACTCTGAATTCTTAAATCCCAGGAACGAAATGAAAACAAAGTCAGGCAAGAATCCCAACACTTCAATTCTTTCCATCGAGACATCTAGATACAGAATGGAAGGACCTCTTCAGATGCCCGGAGTAAGAGATTTCATTTTGTTGTTGGTTTTAAGACAAAAGCTCCTGGGGAAACACAACGATTATTTAAAGGGAAACTTTAGTTTTCAGTTATTTTGTTATGTTACTCTTGATTTAAAAAAAAAAAAAAAAACCAGTGCGGGATGCCTGGGTGGCTCAGTCGGTTAAGCATTCAACTCTTGAATTCCGTTCAGGTCATGATCTCAGAGTGTGAGACTCAACCCTGCATCCGCTCTGTGATGGGCATGGAGCCTACTTAAGATTCTCTCTCTCCCATTACTATCTCTCTCTCTCTTTTTCTCTCCCCCAACCCCCCTTAATAAATAAATAAATAAATAAATAAGAAAACAAAAGGCAAAGTTTGGAAATCTTTCTCATGTGCAGAACAAAAAGTCTGAGATGTTAGAAAACCCTACTGGGTCCTTCTACTCCATGAGAGGTAAACCTACTACACTACAGTGTAAATTTGTAATCAATAACTCTCCTCTGTCATTTAGAGAAAAGCTACCATGTAATTAATCATAAATATAAACCCCACACAACAACTAGTGCTGTGCTTTACTTTTGGGTGAATATATAAAATTTGATGTGGAATACAACTTGCTTCAGGCAGAGGTAAACTAAACAAGACAAGACAAAATAAGGTAGCAATAAATCAAAAGTAGTTTATTTTGTTAATAAAATTTACTAAAACTATTCCAAGCATGCTGAATTCTAGCTATAAGCAAGTCTTCTTGCTCAGCTATAGGGCCCAAGAGTTAAAACCAAAAATAGACAAGACTGCCTAACTCCTGCTTCAACGAAAACCCATTATGCATATTCCTTTTTGCACTTTCTGGAGGCATTGATGAGATGTTTTGCAATGACTGGAGCATTCCAGTCAGAAGGGAAAGCCCTGATAGCAATGGAATGCCTAGAAGACCACATACCCCCAGGTCCCTTTCCCTGCCTGTGATCATGGGCTGAATATATCCCTGCCGCCACTCACGATCACTTGCTGCCTGCCTGCTCCCTGGCACGTAACCTGCTGAACTTGTCTCCATAAAACTCCAGTGTCCATCTTGCAGGTGGAGAGGTCAGTCGTTAAGGGTTGAGCCTGCCACCTCCCCTGGCTACTGGCACCCAAAATAAGTTTTTTTTTCCTTTCTTTTTTCCAAACCCTTGTCTCTTGCACTCAAGAGACAATGCACTTCGCTTGCCAGGAATTTATCTGAGTTTGCTCGGCAACGGTGTGGACAAACCCAGCCAGGAGCTAAGCTTTCCAATCATACAGCCCTCTGGGGACTCCCCCAGATGGAGCAGTTGGCCCCGGCAGAGCACCAGGCTTCCCTGCTTGTTTCCCGAGTTAGCAGCTGGGACAGATCATTGGGTAATGTAGCCACAGAGACAATATTTGATGGGTGATTGAGGTATATACACTGTGCCATTTTAGGGGGTCCCCGCCAGCTGGATCCTTGACCATCTTATTCCCTTTCTCCCCTCCTCTCACAAAGATGGAAGATTTCATGCTAGTAAACCCTAAAACCATTCTATCTTAGGTATAACAAGGAAAGATGTAAGTTATAGTATAAAGAAGAGTAGAAGCTGAAAATTTAATTCTAAAACAGTCATCATCTCCTTCCTTCTGAGAAGCATAACCATTGACATTTTTAAAAGATGATCCTTAAAGAGTTAATGGTATCAGCCAGTCCTTTTCTTTGTGGGATAAGCCATTTGGAAATATAATAAATGCTGTTTGTGTACACCAACTTATAGATCTTGGGGTTTGCTGCTATTAAAATTGTTACACTTTCATCAAACTTAAAGCTTTTATGCACCAAAGAACATAATAAACAGAGTAAAAGGCAACATACAGAACGGACAAAATATTTGCAAACATCTGATAGGATTAATATCTAGACTATATATAAAGTATGTCTAAACTCAATGGAGAATATCAAATAAACCCATCAGAAAATGGGCAAAGGACTTCAATAGATGTAGATAAAGAAGACATACAAATAGCCAATATGCCTAAGAAAAAGTGCTCAACATCACTAATCAGTAGACAAATGCAAATTAAAGCCATAATGAATATCACCTTAAACCCATCAAGATAGTTACTGTCAACTAAAAACAAATAAAAACACAGAATATAACAAATGTTGGTGAGGATGTGAAGAAATTGGAGCCCTTGTGGACTATTGGTGGGAGTGGAAAATGATGTAGCCACATGGAAAATAGTATGGAGGTTCCTCAAAAAATTAAAAATAAAATTACCATATAACTCTGCAATCCCATGTATGGATATTATATCCAAAGCAATTTAAAGTAGAATCTCAAAGAACTGTCTGCACACTCGGTGTTCATAATAGTGCTATTCTCGATAGCCAAGAAGTGGAAGCAAGCTAAACGGCCATCAGCAAATGAAAGGATAAACAAAATGTGGTCTATACATACAATGGATTATTATTCAGCCTTAAAAAGTGAAGGAAATCCTGTCTTAAGCCACAACATGGATGACACTTGATGACATTATGTTAAGTAAAATAAGCCAATCACAAAGTGAAATACTGTATGTTTCACTTATGTAAGGTATGTAAAGTAGTCAAATACATAGGAACAGAAAGTAGAATGGTAGTTCTTAGGGGTGGGAATAAGAGGGAAAAAGGAAGTTCTTATTTAATGGTGTGAGGCTTAATTTTACATGTCATCTTGACTGGGCCATGGGGGTGCTCAGATATTTGGACAAACAGAATTTTGGATGTGTCTGTGAGAGTGTTTGGGAATAAGGTTAATGTTTGACTAGACAGTAAGTAAAGCAGATTACTCTTCCCAGTATGGGTGGGTCTCACCCAATCCATTGGAGGCCTGAATAGAACAAAAGGGCTGACCCTCCCTTGAATAAGAGGGAACTCCTGTATGACTGCTCTGAGCTGGGATATCAACTCTGTTAGCAAATTGAAAGATAAATAGTGTTCTGAAGGTCATACATGTAGACAAACACCATATTCGTGCAAAGTTGGTTGTTGCTTTCAATCTCCAGGCTTACCTTGGAGTAAATTGATTTCTCTGCTGTCTCCATCACTAAATATCCCCATACTCTGTACCTTCTGCCCGTCCAAAGCTTTTTCTATGAGATAAAGCAGGCTCTCCAAGGTGAAGCCACTATGTTCGTACACCACAAAAATGATACCTGCCTTAATGCTGTCCACCACCATCTAGAAAATGAAACCAAAGCCCATTATTTTAGAATATTTATTCATAAAATAAATACAATGGGTATGTAATCTGTTGTGATTTTTAAACACTTTTTTCCCCAGAAATTATAGAAAGAGGAAGATAAGCTTTATCATTTGTTGGTATCTTTTTCAATGATTTTATTTCTTTTTTAATTATGAGAAGAAAATTAAGTAAACTTGTAACTCCAGCCCTCAGAGATAAATATTATAACAAGTTAAATTATTTTCTTCCAGCCTTTTTATCATTGTACATACTCATGAAGAGACATTGAAGCAGCTCTTTAAAAAATAATCAAATTGAGATAATATGATTTTTGCAATGGATGTTTAAAATAGATTTAAAGTTTTCCTCTTAATCATGAATTTCTGAATTATCAATATTGATTAAATATTTTCCATTTAAATAAATACGAAAACCACTATGCTTTGAACTCAGCAACCAAATAAACTTTTCATTATGGTAATGTTAATTCATTAGCAGGAGATAGTTTGGAAAGTCATTAAAGTCAATTGTTTTTTTTTTTTTTCTCCCAAACCTCATGCAACTTCCTGAAGGTCACAGTTCAAATTGAGCAGAGGACTACCACCTGGTTATGTCCTGATTTTTGCTGAAGCACCCAACACATTCATAATTAAAAAAAGTAATCATGGCATAGACTTACGTAAAGAAGACAAATAGAAGAATGAACTTACTTTGAACTAGATTTTTCACCAATACTCTGTCACTAGTTATCCTTTGTGCCCAGCCTGATGCCCATTATTACACATTAGGAAACTATTTGGGGCCCACACGGAGATCAAAATTCTGATCTTGCTTTCATATGGATCCACGGAGCTGGCTGGTTATAAATGATCTGAGTCAATTTCTAGATGCCCAGAAAGAAGACTGATTTTGTATATTGAAAGCAACCATTTTGTTACAAGGAGGAATTTTTTTAAAACTTCCTAAGTAGGCCAATGAATGGAACCTAAGGAATGTCATCCCTTACAATGTCCCTTTTTGTGTGTCATATATACACACATATATGTGCATGTCATAGACACACATGTGTGTGGTATATCCATGGTGTCATATATGCATATACACATACTCACGTATCTATAAAAATACATGCTTCTATGTCTTCATTGTGCTTCCTTTATTTTTATTACTTATATTCAAATTAAAATATATAACTTCATTATAAAAAGAACATAATTTAATGGCACCTCCCTGAATAGACCACAAAATAGGATTTCTGACTTTTTCTTGTGAGAAATCATGGTTATATGATAGTATTTAATTCCTTGGGCATTGCAAAGAGGTTTTAAAATAATCCTTAATCAACTTGCTCTTTTTTGGGATAAGTGCAACAAATTCAGTTCAATAAGAATTCACCAGATACTTAACTAAATGCAAGGTAGTTTTGGCTTTTAATGCTTTATTTAATTTATTTATCTATCTATCTATTAAAAAGATTTTATTTATTTATTTGACAGACAGAGATCACAAGTAGGCAGAGAGGCAGGCAGAGAGAGAGGAGGAAGCAGGCTCCCTGCTGAGCAGAGAACCTGATGTGGGGCTTGATCCCAGGATCCCAGGATCCTGACCTGAGCCGAAGGCAGTGGCTTTAACCCACTGAGCCACCCAGGCGCCCCTTTAATGCTTTTTTTTAAAGTAATTTTGACTTATGATTATCTTTATTGCTTCTGATTTTTAAAAGTGCTCTGGGTCTGTAAATTTCCACTTACACCATTTTCCTTTTAGAAGAGGAATCATTTTCATACATATGGAGGCCAAAAGATTGTTACACATCCTCTCATCTAAATGAAAAACAAAACAAAACAAAACACCCAATTCAGAAAAGGGCAGGCCTCCTAACATACTCTTACCTCAAATGCAGGAATTCGAGATGATATTAGTAAGAAGTGGGGCTGGGAAGCATATGAAGAGCTGTCATCATTTTTCTGAACTCCACGCCAAGTCTTCTTCAATAATGAAGGGTAGGAATGGCTTCCAGAAACATTGCTTCTGTAGGGAAAAGAAGGGAATAAGTGAAATGTAAATTTCCTATTAACTGGATTTTGATAACTGAGCACCAAAGTGTTGTCTGGGCATCAGTTATACTGAACAAGGCACGTGGCCTTTCAGAACTCAGTTGCTCCCTGCAGTTTTGGGGGACAACAGCAAATGGGGCTCCTGGGTGGGGTGGGGCCAGAGCTGGCTTCTGGGCCTCTCTTCCTCCATTCATGGGATACTGGAAAGGTCTCCTGGAACTTATTTAGCTTTGTTGGGCACTTAAAATGAATGTACTGACATACTGAGGGGTTCAAAATGACATTTTAAAAGAACAGCTGAGAGATTTAAAAATTTCCTAGATCATCTGGTTCTCCCAGCTTTCTAAATAATGTCTCCATTCTCTTACCCTTAGTCCCAGATTCCCATTTGGATACACTTACTCCAGGAAAATCAATTCTGAAAACAAAAATATTACTTTTGCTTAATAAATTGCACAGAAAATGTACTACATCACTGCCTTTTTGCAGGGCCAAGAATATTTGAAATATAAAATTTGAATGTTACAGATTTCCCTCGGAAAACATGTCAAAGACCACTGCTTTTAAAGATTAAAGAGTTATTTCTTTTACTACCTCATAGGATATGAGCCAGATGATTATACAAGCTCCCTGCGAGTTAGCTAAATTATCCTAGAATGAATTCTTGGTATCATGGGATGGTCTTGAGCCTTCAGGAGATGGAGGTTTGCTTACCGCTTGGGCAAAGCTTGTAAGGATGCCAAAATTAGCTGTTTCTCCAAAGCTTCATGTAATCCCACTCGATCCCTCAGAGCCTGGGAGAGTCGTGGCTGGCATTTGGATTTTAACAATCTAGAGCAGCATGTTCCGCTCACCCAAGGGGGTCGAACTTTGAATAACTCCTCTGAAAAACAAACAGCAGCGGCCTCTGTAGTTTACTTCATGCTTCTCTCAGCCAAGTCTACATAGATAAAGGCATCAAAAATAAAGCTGTACCAGGGCACTATTCCAAATGGCAATAATTATAGCCCTTTTTACAGACTCTATTTGGTTTTCTTATCCTCTCGGCTCCAAGTTGTGGCTCCAAGTTACTAGTCCTGTCAGGTCAAGAAACAAAGCTCAGAGAATGAACACCTCTTTTCTTGTGGAAAGCAGTTAATAGATTTACAGGTTTCACATCCATTTCTCCCTTCTTCTTGGCTTCAAGTAATCTCCCGTTTGTTATGATCTCACAGAGGGTGAGTCAGTGAAAAAAAGATGGCAGGACTCCAGTCACTTTTGTTTTTCTGTTGTGCACTGTGCAAATCAGAAGGCTTCACTGAGAGAGGCTCTTACTCTTCTTCCCTTCCTATAATGCTGTTCTTCCTGCTTCCAATCCCACTTTCACTTCTCCCCTCTGTTGCTAATCTCAATTCTTCTCTCCTGCACCTATTTCCTTGTTTTTGCCTACGTTCCTTGTTCCCTCTCCTTGTTGCTGTTGTTTTCATCTAATAAACCTGATTGTAACCAGAGGAATATGGAGGCACTGATATTGGACTTTCTGTATCTCATCTGAAATCTTTTTCTTACTCATGAACTTGAAATATATGGGGAGGGGGTGGGGAGGGGAAGAGCTTGCTTTAGAGAACGCCACCTACATGCTCTTCCAGGAAGACTCAGCTATCCTCCAGTTGGGAATCTGTACGTAAATCCATTTGTTTCTACAATAGTTGGGTAAGATATCATTTTTAAATGCTACTTACTCTTACGTAGTGCAATTTTCTCCCAGATTATTTTTCTTAAGCACTTTTCTCTTTGTCTCTCCAGCAGCTCCTCATCTTCTGTTTTGGGTTCATTCAGGGTCCCATAGACAGCAGAGGCTTCCCTAGGTATTAGCCAATCTAAGCTCAACACACACGCAATGTAATGACGCTTCCAAGCACCATACTCATTATCCGTTGGCGTATAGGGCAGAAACCACCCAAACCTAATGCATTTGGGCATCCATAAGCAGTCCTACAAAAAAATAAAGAAAGGAGAAATATAAATTGCAAGAAATTTTTAAGGACCGTTTCCTTGTAATAATGTTTCCAGCTATGCAGATAATTTTTCTTTACATTGGGATTTCTCGTGTGGCTGACTTGTCATCTAAATTGGACACAAACAAAAAAGAAGCATACCTTACTCCATACAAGAATAGTCTTTGATCACAATATATGTTATATATGAATAAACGTATTAGTCATCTTTTGCACCTGGTCCCACAGCATTTGGTTAACCCTAGTAGTAGAAAATAGTAGTAAAAAATCAGTTTGTTTCAGACCAGACCTCCCCCTGGAAACACCTTCGGTTGGACCATATGATATTGCCAATACACAACCAGCTTTGATAAGTGGAAACAGCAAATTTCATGTGGTTTAATTGAGTTAAGCATCTAGACAAAATACCATAAAACAATTACTTAGGCCTGTAGAGCTACCAGTGCAATAAGGGCTCCTGTGAACATGACCCCAGAGAGAAGGGAAACTAAAGAGGTAAGCCTGATCCCTGGCATTTGACATTTCAAGGCATTTGACAGTTCCAAAGTAAAGCTCAGGCTGAGAAGAGTAGAAAATTATGGCTGAATGACATGGAACCTAAAAAGTATTTTTGGCATTCTCACAAAGAAGAAAAGAAACAAATTTAAATTCAGGACCCACTAAGGGGAAAAGCCACCAGGCTTTCAGTTGAGATGGTTATCAGCAAGGGTAAGGAATTACACCACCTCTCACAAAGACTGAAACTAGTTTTAAAATATCTCTTTTTCTGACTGGATTTAAGTGATCTATTCCTAGCCCTAACCAAATGCCAGGAGCAAAAACCAAATTCTCTCAGGAGGAAGAGAACATCAAGCCGAGGCTCAAATTATTGTATCGATATTTTATATCTAATATCTAGTATCCAATACCAGCCACACAAAAGGATAACAGTTGTTTATTTCTCCTTTTGTCATTTATTATCTTTTATTAAGTAGAGAGAGACCTTTAAGAGAACTATACGTTGTAATTGTTAGGCAGGAACTTAAAAAATAAACAATTCTATAATTAATACGTCTAAGAAGTTAAATGGCTAGGTGAGAATTGTGGCAAAAATAATCAAATCAACATTGTAGAACTGAAAAATATAATAACTGAAATTTAAAACTCAATGGACCAGTTTAAAAGCAAATTAGAATCCAGCTAAAGAGATAATTAGTAAACAAAAAGCTAGAAGTAAAACCCAGGTAGAAACACTGAAGGCCAAAAAGATGGAAAAGACACAAAAAACAACATGAAACCTGTGGGAGATGGTAAATCAGTCTACCATGTAAGTATTGGAATCCCACAAGAAAAAGAGCAAAAATAGGGCAGAAAGAATATATATATATGGAGATGCTGTGTGAGAATTTATCAAAACTGATGGGCATTAAATCTCAGATTCAAAAATCACCAAAAAACATAAAGTGGAAGGCACACACACACACACACACTTCTGGGTACATCATAATAAAATTGTGGAAAACAGAAGACAAGACAGAGAAAAAAAAACCAAACCCTAAAAGCAGCTAGAGAAAATAAAATATTGCCATTAAAGGAACAACAATAAGACTCCCCACTTCTCAAAAAAAAAAGGTTTATGGAAGACAGAAAACAATAGAAAAATTTCAAAGTTCTACAAAATTAACTGCCAACCTAGCATTGAAATTCCCTGTGAAAATATTCTTCAAATACGAAAGTAAATCAAGATATTTTCAGACAAAAATAAGAGAATTTGTCAGCAGCAAGTTGCACTACAAGGAATATTGAAGAAAATTCAAACGGAAAATGATCCTAGATGGAAACTCAGAGATGCAGGAAGATATGTGTGACAACAGAAGAAGTAAATATGTGGTTACTTATAAGTAAATATCGACTATATCAAATAATAGTCGTGATGTGTGTGTAAATAAATATACATATATAAATTTAAATGTATTCTGTTTACAAGACCTATTCCTTAAAGATAAGTACATAGGTTGAAAGGAAAAATCAGTGTAAACACCTCGCCCAGGTTCTTAAATGCTGTAAATCTAGGGCTCACGGTTTGCGCGTGGCCTCTCCATAGAGAGCTAGGTATTGTCTGAGCTCAGTAGCTCAACGCAAGCCCACTCTGGGAAGTCTGCTCACGTTAAAGAGGTAAATTATTGACGTGTCCTCAAAGTATGTCTGCCATGACATTTTATTAAATCTTTAAAAAGAAATGAGACAAATAGAGCAGAGGCAGAATTAATGGCAAAGGATGTTGAAAATCTCTTCAACAGATGTTAGCCAAAGAGCGATCAAAGAACACTGTGGTGCAATAACAATTTTCAGGGTGAGTTATCACAGGCAAAATAATATAATAACCACAGCTTACCTAATATCTCATGAAAAAAGTGGACATCTTTAGTCAAGATAAAACATTTTCTAGATAATTACATTGAGAAACATGAGATTATTAAAATTACACAGAATTATTAGAATAGTGTATATCCCCTTACTTACAAAATAAATTCTTGTATTTAACTTATCCCCATTTTTTTCTCTGAAGGGTAAGTTAATTACGTTTCAAATACCCTCTGTTACTATCTTCAGGGAAGGAAGGTACCTCAACTGCCAAATGACAGAATACAGTGGTATTTGGGCCCTATTACAGAGAAGTGACAAGTAGTAAACCTGTTCAGTTAAAAACTTCCAGGGCCAGCTGACTTGTGCAGCTACACACAGATCTTTCGGATTCAGAAAGGAAAAGATATAGAGAGAAATGAAGCGCGGTAACACTGTAGAGAAATCCACTTTGGCCACTTGCGTCCTTTCTGAAAACCAGTCTTGGACAAACCTAAAAAGAAAGATACAGAAATGTAGTTCAGAACACTAGTGTCTAAAACCGATCAAAATTCCAGTATAGGTATTGGTCCTTGTTCTTTCTAGAAACCTCTAACTATATATATATATATAAATGAAATCCTAAATAACATAGGGCTAGATTTTTTAAAACACTATATCTACTTTCACTGATCCATTCTAAAGAGGAAATGAATAATAAAAATATCTAAAATCCAGAGAAAAAATCTGAAGTACATTTAAGCTGTAAATGTGGATTTTCTTTTTTTCTTTTAACTCCAAATTCAATAAATCAGCAAGTCCTGTCAGCTCTACAAATACCTATACCCAAACCCAGCCACCTCTCTCCACACCCATTGCTGTCAGTCTAGTGCAAAACACATCCCCCTCCATTCTGCACAACTGTAACAGTCCCTCCTGGCTCCCTGCTTCTCTTCTTCCCAGGGTCCATTCTCTACACAGTAGCCCAAGTGGTATTTTTAAAAATGTAAATTAGATAGCATCACTTATGCAAGTAAAACCCTGTGAATTCCTGGTGCAATTAGAATAAAAACCTATATAGTGACCACATCACACTTAGTGGTGAAATATTAATTCCTTCCCCCTAACATCAGGAACAAAGCAAGAATGTTCATTCTCACCACTTCAATTAACAGGTACAGGAGGTCTTAGCCATTTCAACAAAGCAGAAAAAAAAGTAAAAAATATACATATTGGAAAGGAAGCAGTAAAACTATCTCAATTCATGTATGTGGAATCTACAAAACAAGGATTAAGAACAACTCCGGAATCTACAAAACAACCATTTAAATTGTTGAACTTATTAGTATAAACTTGTGAAAGTTTTCCTTTATCTTTATCATCTTTATGATATCTAGAGCAATATTTTCTTTTTCATTCCTGATATTGGCAATTTGTGTTTTCTCTTTTAGCTTGGTTATTCTTGCTAAGAGTTTATCAATTCTACTACTATTTAAAAGAAAAAAAACCCAGCTTTTGTTTCATAGATGTTCTCTATTCATTTTCTATTTTATTGGTTTCTATTCTTCATTATTTTTTTCCTTCTACTTAGTTTGGATGTGATTTGCTATTTTTTCTAGTTTTTTTTTTAATCTAGTTATTTAAGGTGGAAATTTAGAAAGCCCCTTTTTCCTTTTCTAATATAAGAAATTAAATAATATATTTTCCTCTAAGCTGTGCTTTAGCTACATCCTACCCATTTAGATGTGTTGTATTTTCATTTTCAATCAATTTGAAATATTCAAATTTCCCTCATGATTTCTTCTTCAGCCACAGGTTACTTATAAATGTGTTAATTTCCAAATATTTGGGATTTTCGTGATATTTTATATTTTTTAACCTCAAATTTTATCGAATTATTGTTTAAAAATATACTTAATTAGATTTTAATAGTTTTGAAATGTACTGAGTCTTATTTTTTGAACTAGGAAATTCTGTATCTTAGTGAAAGTTATTTTGATCATAAAAAACATGTTTGGAAGTTGTTGGGTTTAGTTTTCTATGAATATTAGGTCAAGGTGGTTGAAAGATTGCTCAGTTCTATATTCTCCCAGATTATTTTTTGTTTAATTGTTCTATTATAATTCAGTCAGTTTTGTTTCATGTAATTTGAAACTCTATTATTTGGTCCATACATATTTATAATTGTTATGACTTCTTGGTGAATTGATCCTTTTCTTTTTATAAAATGTCCTTCTCTATCTTTCTGTGAATATTCCTTGTCTTGAAATCCATTTTGTCTGATATTAATATCGCCATCCTACTTTTATATGCTCAGTATTTGTTAGTATATCTTCTCCTATCCTTTTACTTTCAACCAGTGGACGTCTCTGTATTTAAAGTGTATCCTTTGTGGTAAGTATACAGTTGGATCTTGCTTTTTGTTTTTTTGTTTTATTTATTTATTTATTTTTTTAAAGCTCATTTGGCCACCACTGTCTTTTGTTTGAGGGTTAAGTCCACTTATATTGAATATAATTATTGATACGGTTAAGTCCAGGTCTTGATTTTGTTCTTTGTTTTTGTTTTCCCATTTGTTTTATGAAAATTTATTCCTCCTTTCCTGCCTTGGTTTGAGATAATGAATTTTTGTACTCCATTTCAATTAGTTTGTTGGCTTTTAAGCATTCATCTTGTATTATGCAAGTAAGTTGTTGCTAGGAAGTGCAGTATGCATCCTTAGCATTTCATAGTCTCTTTCAAATGAATATTCAGATAAACTTAAAGAACAGTGCAATGGTATAGTTCTTGCTATCCGTTATGCTTTTGTCAGAATACTGCACCTACTTATGTTATAAGCCCTATAATACACTGGTTTTGCTTTACACAGTCATATATCTTTAAAATAACTTGAAAATTTTATGTTTTTCCACACATTACCATTTCCTTGGAAATCAAGTTTCCATCTGGTATCAATTTCCTTAGCCTGAAGAATTTCTTTTGGCATTTCTTCAACGCACATCTTCAGGCAACAAATTTTATCAGTTTGCTTTTATCTGAAAATATCTTTATTTCACTTTAATATTTGTAGTACAATTATGAGATGCATTAATCAATTTTAATAACTGTCATCTTGCAGCCAGTCTGGTTTCTGCTGTATCATCTTCTCCTCTTCTTCTCCCTCCTCCTCCTTCACTCCCATTTTATTTTAAAGCAAATCTAAGACATGGTATCACTGTATTCATTCCACCCACTTAGATGGGGTGTATTTTCATTATCATTCAATGTGAAGTATTCTAATTTCCCTTGTGATTTCTTCTTTGATATTTCAGTGTGCCTCAGTAAACAGCAAGAGCGTTTTTTTTAAAAAACATATGCTATAATCATCAACATGCTTAAACAAATTCAACAATAATGTCCTAATGTGATACTACTTTAACTTTTTTTAAGGATTGATTGATTGATTGATTGATTTCAAGAAAGGGAGGGAGAGAGCATGTTCACATGGGGAGAGGGGAAGAGGGAGAGCGGAAGCATACTTCCTGCTGAGCACAGAGCCTGACCTGGAGCCCCATCTCACCTACCTAAGATCATGACCTGAGCTGATACTACGGGTTGGTTGCTCAGCTGCTCAACTGACTGAGCCACTGCAGCCTTGCTATGGTATCTATTTTAAAAACTTCTTAAAAATATGGCATCCATTGAGAAAATGTCTTTTTTTTTTTAAGATTTTATTTATTTATTTGACAGACAGAGATCACAAGTAAGCAGAGAGGCAGGCAGAGAGAGAGAGAGAAGCAGGCTTCCCACCGAGCACAGAGCCCAATGCAGGGCTCCAGCCCAGGAGGACCTGAGCTGAAGGCAGAGGCTTTAACCCACTGAAGGCAGAGGCTTTAACCCACCCACTCAGGTGCCCCGAGAAGGCTTCTTTTTTAAAAAGATTTTATTTTATTTAAGTTAAATCTATTTTATTTTTATTAATATTACTATATACTATATAATATTAATATTTTATTATTTAATTTAATTTAATTTTAAAGATTTTATTTATTTATTTGAGAGAGAGCATGAGCTGGGAGGAAGGGTTGCGGGAGAAGCAGGTTCCACACTAAGCGAGGAGCCTGAGGCAAGACTCAATCCCAGCACCTTGGGATCACGACCTGAGCCGAAGACAGACACTTAACTGACTGAGCCACCGAGGCACCCCCATTAAGAAAACTTCTTACATTCCTCCACGCATGCCACCTAACCACAAATGGATCTTGAATGCACAGAAAATCCAAGGCTCCAGCAAAATGATCATATTCAAGGCTATATAGGCCTTAGACCAAAGAGACATTTTATGGCCCACAAAGGAGGCACTGCTGACCCTGTAGTCACCAACTACAAAAAAAGAGATAATACCTGATTGCCCTCTTTAGATACTGGCAATATACGTTGGTTATAGTCCCAAACCACCAAATAAGTCATCATATTTGAGTAAGAATCACTGGAACAAAAAAGTTTGGAAGTAATCCCGTGTTGGTAAATCAGACTCTTCCCTGGAACCACTAATCTCCTCCAAACTCAGTAACATTGTAGATGATTGTGGTCAATCTCACAGCTGATTGGAAACGTTGGCAATAAGGGTTTAGCAGAACTCCTTTATCTCAAGCCATTGGTACTCCAAAATTATTTCTCATGGCTCATTGGCCACTGCTGCCCTGGTACCAGGTTGTAATGGACACAGATAAACTCATTGAAAGAAAAGTCCTATCTCTGAATAGCTTTCATTCTGCAGTGTGTCTTCTCTGACTTTCTCTGACCTCTAAATGCATAAACTAAATTCCCACAGGGTGGGTCAAGCCCAGAAAGTTCCAAAGTGAAGTGAAAATGATACCTCCAATTAGGAACAAAAATGAGCTTAGTTACCTTCATAAACAAGCTGCTGAACACCCAGGAGACCCAGAGACAGTCCTCACCATTAATTTACCCAAACCGCTGGCCTAACTGGGGCCTCATCCATAAATCTTGGGAGAAGGAAAAATTCGAGCTTGCAACAGAACACCAATTAATAATACATGTAGAAGCAATTAAGAAGTTAGAAAATGAGCACTTGGCAGCTATCACAGTAAATAATTATGTCAGAAGAGAGTCATCAATGGAGACTAAAATTGGTGGGTGAAAATACGATGAGGAACAGGGTATTTGCATAGATTCTAATACTTTTAAATTAATTTAAAATTAATCACTCAAGGACTTTTTAGTTACTTATTAATTATTAACACAGTACTTAATAATGAATCATCTTAACCAAGTGATAAGTCAACATCACAAGCCATGGGACAAATCGACATCATATGCCCCTGGTGTGATCTGCTGAGTGTCCCTTCTGTGTAATTCCTGCCAAGAAGGCAAAACCTGAATGTAATCTTAAGGAAGTATCAGCCAGAATGAAGTTGAATGAAGTTCATTCAACCAAGTAGGTCTGTACTCTTCAAAAGTGTTAAGTAATAAAAGACAAGGAAAAACTAAGGAACTGCTCCACATTGAGGTAGATATAGAGACATGAAAAGTAAATACAATAGATGACCCCAGATTGGATTCTGGACTGAGAAAGGAAGGATGATTATAAAGGACATGGTTGGACCAGTCAGGAATACTTGGGTGAAGTCTGTGGATTGGACCCTAGTATTGTACCAATGCTGATTTATTGATATTGGAGGATATACTTTGATTTTTCAGCAGAATGTCTTCATTTTTCCTGGAAATGCATACTGACATGCTTAAGGTTAATGGGGCATCATCAGCATATTCTCATGTGACTCAGAATAATAAGGCAAAATGGTAAAGTGTGAACAGTTGAGGAATCCAAGTGAAAAGTATAAGGAATTATTTGTACTATTTTTGCAATTTTTCTACAAGTTAAAATTTATTGCAAAATAAACTTTTCTTCTTTTTTGGCTTTGTTTTTTGTTTTTAAAGAAAAGGCTACCTGCTTCCTTTGCAAGGCTTAATGATTGCCTATTATTTTGTGTTTTTCTACTCCCCTGACTTTATTTTAGGTCACTGCTCTTTCTTGATCCCTCTCCATGCACCTTTATCACAACCTGAGATAGAATAGAGTGGTTTAAAATGAACTTGTTTGACCTCACTCACGTGTGTCATTAAAGAAAGAATACAGGGATACCTGGTGGCACAGTTGTTTAAGTGTCTGACTCTTGGTTTCTGCTTGGGTCGTGGTCTCAGGGTAGTGGGGTCGAGCCCTACATCGGGCTCCACACTCAGCATGGAGTCTGCTTGAGTTTCTCTCTCCCCTTCCCTTTTCCTCTGTCCTTCCCCCACTTCCACTCTCTAAAATAAAAAATTTAAAAAATTTTTAAAAAGAAAGAAAGAAAAACAGGAAGGGGAGAAGGAAAGAAAGACGAGAGGGAAACAAGCCATAAGTGACAGAGAGCAAACTGAGGGTTGATGGAAGGAGGTTTGGGGAATGGGCTAGATGGGAGACGGGTATTGAAGAGGGCACTTGTGATGAGCACTGGGTGTTGTATATAAGAGATGAATCACTGACTTCTACTCTAGGAACCAATATTGCACTGTATGTTAATAACATTTAAATAAAAATAAAAAAATAAAATGAATCTATTGGAAAAAAATTAAAAAATGAAATTAACCTGTTGGCATGCAGTCAGGGGGAAAGTGTGTGTGTGTGTGTGTGTGTGTGTGTGTGTGTGTGTGTGTGTATTAGCAGGAGGGCAAAGAATGGAGTTACGGAGTTGGGTTTGTACTGGCAGCATATAGTAGCCACAGACAAAAGTATCACAAGGGGATCCTCTCATTGTTAATAGATTAACAATCAAACTGAATGAGGCATTGACAACACCAAGAACAGTGAATCCCAGTGGGTCCCTGACCTAACTCCCCAGTGTCCCAGACAGGCTTCACAATCCTTTCACTGGCCCTTGGAGGACAATATGCTCTCATTTAGAATTATAAAACAGATCCATCAAATAAAGTGCAAAACAAAAATGTTTTCTGCCTCTTTTTCAAAGGTGGGCCTCAGTACCTTGGTTTTCCATCCCCAACCCACAGCATCTACTATTCCCTCCCAGCCAAGCAAAGGAGAAGAACTAAAACTGAATTACTTTTTATTTATTTAATTTTTAAAAGATTCTATTTTTAAGCAATCTGTACACCCGGCATGGGGCTTGAACTCAACAACCTTAAGATCAAGAGTAGCAGACTCTACCAACTGAGCCAGCCAGCCCCTCCAAGAATACTTTTTAAAGTGGACTTCAATTATGCATGTTTTATATTTGTTACCAGCCTGCACTGCTGCAAGGACACATGCAAGTATAATGACTCTTAAGCAAGAAAGAAGGAAAATGCTTCAGTCACATTAAAAAAAAAAAAAAAAAAATCAGTCCCCAAGCAACAGAACTAGGCTAGTTTGCAGTAACGACATTGTGGATCACTGCATTTTAGTTAATGTTACAAAGTAAGAAATCTGTGAAGAGAAATAAAAACATGTAAGGAGACAATGAACAAAATGTGCTTTGCTCCTTTATTGTGACAAGGATAGCTTCATTTAAATAATTCATGACACTGCTTTGCAGTGTGCTACTGAATGTACAATGTGTACTTTGCGAAAATAACAAGGCTTAGTAATACAGAACTTGAATCTAATTCTCGGCTCTTAAATTTATGATAAGAACTAGAGAGAAGCTGCCCATATTGTGAGGGAAATGACCAGGAGCAGAGCTTGCAGAGGTGGCCTGGAGAGGGTCAGCCGAGTCGGCAGAGGTCCCTGCCTTTTTGTCGCCTATGCGGCCCTCGTGGTCTTGTCTGGTGGCTTTACGCACACCATCTGGCATGGCCGGGGCCTGAAGTGGGCGGGTTTCCACACGGATGCCAGCGTTGCACAGACTAATGACTAGGTTTGGGGCATAAAGCGAGTGGAGAACCAGGTGCTGAAGTCTTCAGTGAAAGAGAGAGCGAAGCTGGGTGTGGGGAAAGCAACAAGGAAGGGCCACTGAAGAGGGTCTTTAAAAAGATTTTAAAATAATGTATATGCTCTGATTCATAATTACATAGATGCACATAAGCATAAAAAAAGCAGAAGGTTCTATCTGGGGGGTGTGATTATGGGTGATTGGTATTTTCCTCTTTTTGCCTATTCATATTTTCCAGTGCCTCCACAAAAGCCTGGTGTTATTACTGAACAGATAGAGAAGGCCCTAGGCTCCCACACGTGTCGTCCCGGCCAGGAGGCTCACCCATTCTCCAAGTCTCTGCTTGTCGGACCTCCTTGGCTTCCTTCATACTCCAGCCAAAATGTCAGATCCTCAGGGAAGGCGGCAACCCATCCCCTGGGCTGGGGGAGGTTGCCTTACTTTTTCTCTGTCACTTAGCACAATCGTAGCTCTTTATCTGACATCTGTTCGGCTGGCTAAGCCTACTTGGACTGTGGGAAATAAAGGATAATGCATGTGCACAGACCTGTCATTATTATAGAAGTGCTGTATGACTTCTCAAATATGATCTATACGGTATAACTTATGGCCAGTGAAGCCAGATGGCACCGGGGAAGGAACAAGATGTTGTGTGTGGAACCAGTGTGGTAGATCTGTTATGTGGCTAGTGGAAAGCTGTTTTTGCAACAATATGGGTGACCATTTAAGGTAACAATAGTGAAATTTTAGGGGTACTAACAGAATCCCCCCCTCCCCAAGAGGCTGACCATTCCTGCTGCCCAAACACTTGCCTGTAGGAGGCGGCCACCACCACTCCCTCAGCTCTGCCTCCTTGCTGCCTTCTTTCAGCAAAGGTTTCCTTTGCTGAAACCTGTTCTTTACACTCCATGTGCACTGTACTATAATCTAAGCATGAGTTTTGAGTTTCCATTCTTGCTGACCCTCACACTCAATCCATTTGGGGGCTCACTCACTATTTATAGTCTTTCTCTTCCACTGGGCTACATGCTGCATGAAAGAAGGCGTGGGGTTGTTCTGTTTACTGCTCTGTCCCCAGCACCTGGTATGGTGCTTCTAACTTGGCAGGGGCGAAAGAGATACGTGTAAGTCAGAATGCAGAATGGAAAAAGTAAATAAATAAAAAATAGAATTTCACTGCTTATATGAAATTTCTGTTCATTTTAACCATTACCATCGTTGTAGTGGCCCAAAGCAGTACACGTTTATTTTTCCAGAGTTCTGGAGATCTTAAGTCTGAAATCAGTTATGATGGGCTAGGTGTAGGCAGGGCTGGCTCCCTCTGGAGGCTGGGAGAGTAGAATCAGCCTGCTCCTCCCCTTCAGGCTCTAGAAACTGCCTGCCTTCCTTGGCTTATGGCCCCTTCTTCCATCTTCAAAGCCAGCAGAACATTGTCCCGTGTCCCCTTCTCTCCCACTGCTCCTGACATCACGTTGTCTTCTGTTGTGCCTCTTACATCCCTTAGAAGGACCGTTGTGATTTATGCTGAGTCCCAGTGAGGCAGGGTAATGTCCCCATCTCAAAATCTGTGATCACGTCTGCAAAAGGCCTTGGCCCTGTAAGGGAATATCTGCAGTTCCCAGGAATGAGGGCATGGACATGTGTGGAGGCTAGTATCAAGTCTATCTCACTGTTCCAACTTCTGAGACACAGAAAACACTCCCAGATATTTAAGGTGGTGCCACGTTGTGGCACCAGTGTCAGACAGCCAGTGAGAGGCATGGCTGCTCCCTTGTCCTATTTTAGGATAAGATTTGTTCCACTGAAATACAAACGTCAAAGGGCAGGAATCTTCTACACTCAGGTGTTGAATCCCACGCACACAGAATTGGGCTTGGCACAAGGTAGGCACTCAGCAAACATTTGCTGAACGCTGGATGAACAGACAGCACTCTTCTGAGTTGACCCATTACTTACTTCCCCTTCTTTAGGTAAAATAACCTCACTTCTTACGTGGTGGTCCACATGGTCCTATAGAGGCTGACTCTATCCTGGGCTCCAAAAACAGCATATGATCAAGGCTAATTCAATTAATCTGGGTCAAGCTCCTGGCCATGACAACTGACAGAAGTGGGCAGGGACGGAGACTAGTCCAACCACAGTGAAGCTCCAACAGAGAAATTATTTTTATTTCTGTACACAACTGAGGAAACATAATGATGAAGCCATGACTGCCAAAGGCAGAGCAGAAGAACAGAAAGAATGAAGTCGCTGGGTTTATTACTGAGCCTCTGAATTGAGCTTCAGCCGCAGCCAAACCTACTCTGGATTTTTCAGTTATACAAGAGGGAACCTTCCCTTTATTATGTATGTTAAGCTTAGGGTTACTTACAATGATGCATTTGAAGACCACTATGCATCAGCGCCAGAGAAAGATGGAAAAGGCATCTACAGACACTTAACAGGTAATTCTGTTTCATTGAGAAGAGAAGGCACAGGGCGCTCATGCCGTCTGTGCTCCTGCCTCTGAGAGCAGGACTGAGAGGTGGAAGAAGCCTTGGGGCCTTCAGGTCACCCAGGCCTTGTGTCTTACACTTGGCCGTGTTCCACATCACTCGGGGAATGGAGGAAAAACTACTTTTCCAGCTCCATCCTCACGGGCTGAGTTAAAATCTCCATAGGTGGGGCTCAGAGTCCATGGTTTCACAAACTGCGAAAGATCCTAATGGGCCAGCCCTTCTCAACAGCAGTGGATTTGACCTCACAGGGCAGCAGGTCTTGATGCTTAGGCCAGGTCAAGTGCAAAGCACTGAATGTGTGTGTGGTGGTCTTAGGAGTAGGTGTAACTCCTTCTTGAGGCCCTGAGCTAATTGAATACTGAGCCACTGGATGACAGTCTGACAGGCTCTCTCCTGCGCGTGAAGAGCATCGGTTGACTGCTAAATGCATGTTGTTTTTCTAAATGTAGCTGATTCACAGCTAAATTCTGGAGAGTTGATATGGTCGGAGAAGGTATCACTAGACCCATTTTAAACCTATTTATCTTCCTTTCACATAAGCAATAGGGAAAATTCAGGGCAGCTCCAGAGTTAGTGAATTCAAGCCCTCAGGGAGGTAATCAGGGGCCCAGGATCTTCCATATTTTCACTTTGCCTCCTTGGTAGTTGGCTCTTGCCCTTAGCTTTGTCCCCTGAGGTAATTTCCAAATGACCACTGTGAGGACTGAACCTCCCAGAACAGAAATCATTAGATGAAAAGGGCACGTCCCTTCCTCGAGCCCCAATTTAAGTCCCTCTGAGTGTGAAGAAGACTCTCCCAGAAGCTCTCTAGTGGCCACTCTCTATGTCTCCTTGGGCAGACTTAGTATCCACACACCCTTTCGTAATCCAGACACCACCAAGGGGGTGGAATCCTCGTTAATTCTGTCCAAGCCTGGTCACCTTTGGCGGGGCAGTGACAAGCCACCTCTGAGACGCATACAGCCTGGGGGGAAACGCTCCCATCAGGACTATGGGGAAGAAGCAGGAAATGGTGTGGGCAGGAGGGTGATCAACAGTGCACCGGCTAAGCAGACACTGAGGAGAAAAGGAGAGATCTCTGCAGCTGCCGAAGCGTCCGATCCACCCAGCCTTCACAGACACCTGTCCCTTACTGCAGAGCTCGCGTTTAGCTCCATCCTTGCTCTTCTTTAACCTCAATGTATGACTTGTATGGATTTCTTTCTTTCTTTCTTTCTTTTTTATGATTTTATTTATTTGACACAGAGAGAGATCACAGGTAAGCAGAGAAGAAGGCAGAGAGGGAGGAAGCAGGCTCCCTGCTGAGCATCAAGCCCAATGTGGGGCTCCATTCCAGGACCCTGATATCATGACCTGAGCTGAAGGCAGAGGCTTAACTTACTGAGCCACCCAGGCATCCCTTGCACGGATTTCTTTTTTTTTTTTTTTTTAAGATTTTATTTATTTATTTGACAGAGAGAAATCACAAGTAGATGGAGAGGCAGGCAGAGAGAGAGAGAGAGAGAGGGAAGCAGGCTCCCTGCTGAGCAGAGAGCCCGATGCGGGACTCGATCCCAGGACCCTGAGATCATGACCTGAGCCGAAGGCAGTGGCTTAACCCACTGAGCCACCCAGGCGCCCCCCTTGCACGGATTTCTTAAACAGGTCAATGTGCTTCTAGTGTCTGGTACTGTCACTCTTTCTCTTATTTTCTTTATATGTGTGCTTTCCTTAGGGACCGCGATCCATTCTCTTTCCTGGATTAGCTTTAGAATTGGTCTCCCAAGGTCCATAAAAAATATCCTATTTGGGGATTTGTAAAGGATTGAATTGAACTTGGAGGTTAATTTAGAAAGAATTGGCATCTTCAAACATGGCGCATCTATCAATGCAGGGTTGTTGTTGTTGTTGTTTAAAGATTTTATTTATTTATTTGACAGACAGAGATCACAAGTAGGCAGAGAAGCAGGTAGAGAGAGAGGAAGGGAAGCAGGCTCCCTGCTGAGCAAAGAGCCCGATGTGGGGCTCTATCCCAGGATCCTGGGATCACGACCTGAGCCGAAGGCAGAGGCTTTAACTCACTGAGCCCCCAAGGCGCCCTTGTTGTTGTTTTTAACGATCCCTTAACAAAGACTTATAATTTCCTCAGTAAAGGTCGTGCATTTCTCTTTTTAGTTTTATGCAACAGACATGGGGAAGCAGAGCTGAGAGAAGGCGGGGTGGGGAAGGGGGCTCAGGCAAGCCCACCAGCCCGGGGAACATTGTTTGAATCCAAGGATCTAACCCGGCCTGAAGTTAGACAAATCTTAAGTCAATACATTCCCATTTCTTCTTAAGCTGGTTTGAATTCCATTTCTATTATTTGCACTTGAAAACATTCTGACCATGACACCAAAAGTAATACCCAGAGAGAGGAGGAAGAAAGATGACCAACACCCACTCGGGGTACACTCAGGGCATTCTACTTCTGCTTCTGCCCGCCACACTCCTGGACATCTCCTGAAGAGATTCTTAAATACAGAACAGAGACAAATGTTTTCTTAAAACTTTCCCCATTTTCCTATGATGTGTCTGTGAATTTGACTCCTCCTATGCAGAGAAGTCTCAGTAACCAAAAAGATTCTTCGTAGATGTGGAAGCTAAATATCGTGTATTTTATAAATGGCTGGTGGTATTAATTCTCAGGGCTGCTCCATTTGGGAAGTTGTGCCGTGAGCAACTTCAAGAGGGACCATTAGCACAGACGACAGTGTGACACGCCATCCTTGGGTATTGTAGCTGTGCATAATTCCTTTCGGAATTCTCTTATAGAAGTCTCAAGTCAATTAATTAACAAAAAGTCTTGAATGAAACAAAATATTAGTGATCTCCCATATTCGGGAACTAGTAATATCTTGAAAAGTTTCTTCCTCCCAGAGAGCTACATATGAAAATTTTTTTCTGATGATTTTTTTGTTATTCTTGATATTAGGAGTATTTTAGACATCGTCCATCCAATATGAATTTACTGGGTGGCTACTACATACTGGCTATGGCTTTCAGAGTTAGGGACACAAAGAATCACCAGAAAAAGTTCTTGCCCTCATGGAGCAGGGGTCTAGTAGAGCAGGCAGACAGTAAATCAACAAGTTCTGTACATAACATAATGTGGGGTGGTATGTAAAGACAAGGTATGTAAAGGGTGTTGAAAAGACAAGTCAGACATTATCAAGTGTGGCTCCACCCCTGTTGAGAATGGTACCGCTTACAAAATGGGAAGTGAGAATCACAAGGGCACAGGCTTGGCCTCGCCTAAGACAGTGACCTTCCCACCGTCCTCTCGCCCTCTGTCCCCATCCCCACCCAGTGCAACAGCTCGGGGCTTTTGGGTTTCTCCTTTTTCCTTCAGACTCAAGGATTTTCCTTCTTTGCTTCAACCACCTCTCAATAAACCGTCCCCATGACAAATGATGGTTGTCCGTGAGCATCCGATCTGTGTGGAAGGAAAGGAGCATGTCCAAAAGACAGCGCTGAGGAGAGGGAAGAGTCAGGATGACCCAGATTTCCAGACTCGTCTTGGATGTTTAGGAACCCGGTGTACGTTTGAATACGCCTCTCTGCCAGCCGCTGCCTCCACCTCCACCCAGAAATATTCCCCTTACAAATGGGGAATGCTCAGGAACTCAGCGACATGAAGCTGCTCCATATTCAAAATGAACCCCAATGTGCATTGTCTCTGAGACATTTATTCACCAGATTTCCTCACTGTTCACAGATGAGATAGACCTCGTCCCCTGAGCTTTCCCCGGGACTGCTTGGGAAGAGTGGCCAGGAGCAGTGAATTGGAATTGGGGGGGGGGGGTGTCTTTCTTAGATGTACATCAGTTGGATGATTTTTCTGCCTCACCCCTTTTCCAGTCAGCTCTGATGGAGACAAATGACCAGAGCTGATCCTTCACGGCTTGTGATCTCGCTCCCCCCTACGCCACCACCTGCACAGACAATCCATCTGTGTCTTGGGACTGCAGTTGCATGAATGTTGCCCCAGGGACCCACCAGGGAAAGCTACAGGTTTGAACAGCTCCAGCCCTGGAATGAAAGGCCTTTGTATGGGGCGTTGCCTGCTGGGGAGCCCTGGCAATTTGAAACCGGTCCCACCAGTGTGGCCAGGAGATGCAAACTTCCCATGGGTTTCTCGGAGTGACACACAAACAGCCCAGTTTCCTTTAGGGAGTCAGGAAAATTCAGCCTGGCCAAGTGACAGGGAGATGACACCAGTGGAATCATTTAGACATGTGGCCATTTAAGCATAATGTGCTGGGGGAAAAGCCATGATAGATGTTTGTAAAAATTGCTGGGAGTGAAAGACGTTCAGGGAAGGCTTCCCAGGGAAGGGACCATCAAAGTCAAGGTGAGGAAGAGCTTGCCCGAGCTACGATATAAGAAGATGAAGCCTTGAAAAATGTCTTAAATATCATAAAACTCCATTTAAGAAATCTTAAAGCTTTGTACTCATTTTTATCATTCAATAAACTTTACTAGTGTTCAATAAACCTCGCTTTGCTGCCCACCAAAATAACAATAATAATAATAAATTGAAAAAATAAATCTTAACAATATGGAATATAAGGACAGAAAAGAAAAATCTTAGATATTGGAATACATCTCATGGAGATTAAGAAGAAACTTTCAAAGAAAACTGTGACAACACAGTCCCAACCAATACCACAATATTCTAGTTAAGCTTTGTAGCCTAGTTTAAAAAAAAACTAGGTTTAAAAAAAAGTGCCTGGTTTAAAAAAAAAAAAAAAATTCAGAAATTGCACAAATACAGCCTAGCTTACACAGAAAGATTTCAGACATTCAAGTAATGCTGAATTCTCTCATGTATTCGCTTGCTTTTTAAGTGGTGGGGGAGCAGGGACTATAGGAATAAATAAGTTTCAAAAGAAATGCTTGATAATTAAAAGTTGATTGCACGGTCACTATTTGACCCAGCGACAGATTGAAAAGTTAAATAAAGACATCCATATAGAAAAACCGACACACGAATGTTCAGAGCAGCGTTATTCACAGTAGCCAAAATGTGGAAACAACCCAAATGTCCATTTACTTAGGAATGGATAGATAAAATATGGTATAGCCGTACCATGGCAGATCATTTAACAATAAAATGGAAAGGAGTATTGATATGTGCTGCAAAATGGATGAACCTTGAGAACATTGGTTTTTTTTGGGGGGGGGGGGAAGGAAACCACAGTCCCCAAATGGTGTCACGTAGACCAAGTTGCCAAACTGGGCTTAATACCAGATCTAATTGCAGTTTCAGCCTCCCCCAGAAATGGGGCTTTAACCGGTCAGTCAGGAACATGTTTCTTTCCATATCACCCGGGTCTTCTCCATCCCCCAAGGAAAGATGAGGTAATCTGCATGATAAGACATGCTGCTTCTTCCCTAGCAAACACCCTTGTTTGGAACAATCCTTTTCTTTTGCTAATAACTGTCTTGCCCCCTATCCTCCATCCATAAAAAATCTTCCTTCCATTTTGTTTTGTATAACCTCTCAGAGTGCCGCTCTACTTGCTAGAGGGGGTGTTGCTGGATTCGTGAACCATTCATTTGCTTATTTAATAACATGTTTATTTCATATTTTTGATGAAGCCTTTATATAATTGAGAACATTTTTTGGTAAAGATTTTATTTATTTCTTTGACAGAGATCACAAGTAGGCAGAGAGACAGGCAGAGGGAGAGGGGGAAGCAGGCTCCCCACTGAGCAGAGAGCCCAATGCAGAGCTTGATCCCAGGACTTTGGGATCGTGACCTGAGCTGAAGGCAGAGGCTTTAACCCACTGAGCCATTCAAGTGCCCCTTTGAGAACATTTTTAAAAGGTTTAATTTTTTTTTTTTTTTTTTTTTTGAGAGAGGGAGAGAGAGCACAAGCCAGGGAGGGGCATAGGAAGAGAGAGAAGCAGACTCCTTGTTGAGCAGGGAGCCCAATGTAGGACTTGATCCCAGGACCCTGGGATCATGACCTGAGCCCAACGCAGATGCTTAACTGACTGAGCCACCCAGGAGCCCTCATGAACCATTTAATAAGGCCAATTTGATCTTCACGTGTACTTGGTTGCTTTTTGTTATTTAACAAGATTATAATACATGAAAGTAGCCAGTCTCAAAAGACCACATGCTTTAAGACTGCATTTATTTGAAAAGTCCAGAAAAGGCAAATTTATAGAAACAGAAAGTAGATTAGTGGTTGCCCAGTGCTGGGGATGGAGATGCAGAGTTAACATCTAATGGGTAGCAGGTTTCTTTTTGGGGTGATGAAAATGTTCTAAACTTAGAGTGTGGTTATAGTTGCACAGTTTTGTGAATACACTAAAACCACTAACTGTACATTTTAAATGATGAGTTTTACTGTATGTGAATTATATCTCAATAAAGATGTTTAAAAGGAATTCAATTGCACTAACTTTAAAAATTAAAATGAATTGGGCTTTTAGATTTAATCAAAATCAAGCACAACTCAAACTGGGTTAGACTGTCAGTAAATGGATCCTGTAAATCTTGGCAGGAGAGAAGACATGGCTGATCCAGAGAGATGGGGAGAAAGTAGGAGAAGAAAGACCTAATCTGGACTTGGGGGAATAAACTAATTGATGTTCAACAACAAAATCCACCACTACAAGTTACAGCTGGCTTCAGGATGCCAGCTCTAGAGACCAGAAATTGACATAACTTCTAAAAAAAAAAAATATGGAATTATAGCTTCATGCAACTATGGTAGACAGCTCTCTGCAGAAAGCCAGCTGCTACAGAACAGAGCGAAGTAATTCCACTGAACGGATTAGTTCCGTATCCTTGCGCCATAGAAAGAATTCAGGTACCAGACAAAGGATACAATTTCCAGTGACAAAATCTCAGTCCTGATGTTAATGAGCCTCAAAATACACCACACGATCTCTAATGACCTCCAGTGGTTACAGCTAAAATTGCGTGGTTTATGATACATGAGACTAGAACATGATGTACCTACCACAAGCAATTACAGATTTGGGTTTTGGTCTGTTATTTTATCTTGAAAGCTGTAAAGTTGGAGTAAAAGGAAACCTAGCCAATGACTGCTATGAAAAGTTCTCTTCCCTGATTTTTAAGCATTGACGAAAGAGCCTATTTTTTCTGTGGCCTGTCGTTGCAGCCTCTCTCAACACAGCCGGGAAGGTGTCTGTTTGCTTCCAGTAACCTGGTGACTCCAGCAGGGTCAGTCTCTTAGTGACCCACCACACACTCCCCGATGCAGGTTAAAGCAGACGAGGGAGAAGACAAGCAAACAGGTAGGAGAGATGAAATGGCTGATTGAAAGAGCGGGATAAAGGAAGTGTGAGAAAGAGTGCAAGGCAGGTATTGCAAACTAAAATAAGCCAATTTGGTTTTGCATAACTCTGATGCTTTCTGGAAGCTACCTAAGAAGTTCAATGGTTACAACCTTACCACCAGGTTGTACTAAAAACAGCTAACCCCAAATGATGCCATACCCAGAATTTCCCTAAACAAACCTAGCAAACAAGCCCCAAACACTCCATACAGTCTCCTCCCTGGGCTTGATGAAGTCCCGGCTCTCTGTCCTTTGGGCAAAGGTTTACTCAACTGAGAAAGTACAGTGTTCCAGAAACAGGATTCCATTATTACCCTCCTTGAGAGCCTCAGGCTACCAGAAATCCCTAGACTGACAAGGCCATTTACCTGGGGATAAAGCCCTATAAGCACCTGCTACCAGGCTGGCTGGATTCCTCAACCAGGCCCAGGCATGTTGGAGGGTTCTCCGAACATTTTCCATCCCACATCTGAATACCTTTAATGTCTCCATTTCTAACATTCCTCTGACAAATGAATAAGCCGCTGGCTGCTCTGATGATAACGGATGTCTGATATTGGCTCTGCTCATTAGCCAAGTATCTTGTAATAACTGAGACATTGTGACCTTTCCAATACAATGCTAGCTAAGCACCCTGAGAGTATTAATTCCTGATCAAAACGCTAGCTGCTCTTGCATGTAATTTCAACCAACGCTTTCAGATAGCACCCCACCTCTGCTGGAGTATCTGAACGCAAACGGCAGACACTACGGGAGGCCAGGGCAGGAATAAGAACGAGGACCCACTGGCAATCACGGCCACTGCAATACGAGTCTTGTGCATATTCCTAAATGTTGCGACCATGGTCACTCCTTGGGTATTTTTCAGATCCATCCCTTCATGTTACAATTATTTCTGGACTGCCTGTGTGCCAGATATCTACTTGAAATATATTGTTTGTCCGTCTGATGGTTCTGAGGAGAATCCAATATAGTAAATCACTGGCTGAAGCTTCTGATGTTTACAAAAACCAAATATCCCACTGCGGTTGGAAGGTGTGAAAGCCCCCAAGTTTCCATTTCATCCTCAAGGAGGAAGCAGCACTAGAAGATTCTATCTATAAACTTTAAAATGCCAATTGCTTTATTTGTTATTTTGGGGGGGTGGGGAGGGGAGAAACCCTAGAAGGTTAGATAAACATTTTACCATATTTTATTTCCTTTAAGAACACATGCTAATTGCATCCTTAGGCTACATTTACCTTAACTGTGATTTGGTGCATCGTAAAAAAATCGTGAACAAGAATTCTTGACGTTGCTTGTGAGTCCAGAGGTCAAACCAATGACTTATAAGAGCAACTCTTTCCTGAAAGAGCTGTAAGGGGGAGAAAATATCACTTTCCTGTAAAGTTCAATCTATTCTTAGTTGCTAAACAGTCCTTAGGCCATCTCGCAACCTCACAGCTAATAACTGCACAGCACATTACAGTTCACAAAGCCCTTTTCACTGCGTAGTAGGGGTCTGTCCCTCCAGCTTAAACTGCTTTTATCTGGGGATGGAGACAAGCCCAGGCTTGTTGGGTGGGCTGGAGGGAAAGGCTGGTCAGGGGATGTAATTACAGTGGGTCCTTAGGAGGGCCCCTTTGGAAAACAAAGTGGTAATGAATCCTGGCTCTTGTTTCTACCTAAACGAATGTGGCCTGGGGTAACAGATTCCAAACACTTCATCATGAAAACACATCCAGGCTACACTTGAATTGTGAAAATGGGACCATTTGAAGAAGGTATGAATTTACTAACCCACAGTCCTACATCCTCACAGTTCCTACCAAAACAAAGTTAATAAATATTGCTAAGTTGCCATTGTTAGACATGTCTCTAAGGAAGAGATACACCAAGGACAGCACCCGTGTCCCCCCTCTCCCCTCCAAATCTAGGTTTCAGCCCAGCTTTGCTCAGATGATATACACAAACCAACTGGCTTTCTTCCTGAGTCAGGCTTGGGCCCTAGCCTGGCTAGTCTCCTTCCCTTGGGAACAGGACTGAACCCACATCTGCTGTCAGCCTTCTCCCTTAAGGGCTGCCTACGTCATCCGGTGACTTACTAACAACCTTTCACAGGAGTGGGCATCCCCAGGCCATCAAACTGACTGTTGGCACGAGAAAGAAGAGAGGATTAAAGAAATATGCACAGAATTAATTACACATTAATACTCTCCACACCAAATGCCACCAAAAGCAGCTCCTCTTGTCTCTCCCCCAGCATACTATGTGTTCTGGAGGTACAGAGGAAAAGGGAGGCAGACCTTGAGCTTCCCCATAAAGTAGGAATTGGGGACTGAGGTGAGAAGAGACTGTCTTTGGTGCAGACAAATACAGGTTTACTTTTGTTTGAAGCGACTCCAACACTAAATTCTTTAGAGGTTTGGTGTTGTTGTTTTATATGGCAACATGAGACCCAATTTATTACAGTAAAATTGCCTTACAAATTAAACTTGTTTTGTTCTAGAGTATATAACTTACCTGTCTGTTCAATGACTTGTTGCCGAAAGGTGTCCAGGCACTGAATCTTGTGTGGAAGCACTCCATTTCCAAGGTTTTTCTAGAAGAATCCCCTGCTGACATCTCAGCAAATTATTTTCTTCCAGACCTAAGAAATATAGGTTCATTTCAATAGATGCTTAATGATGATCACCTAGAAACATTCAGTATATTAATGTTGTCCTTGTAGGAATCACGTAATTGTAGCCATTCATTTACATCTCTATATTTACAGAGAAAAAATTATAGCAAATGATGTATATGTGCATCTCCGTGGTGGAAAAATCCATACAAATATGCACAGGGAGTTCATGAACTCCAAGTCATTGCACGGGGACAGAGTACTGTCCCCATGCGTTCACACCCAAATGTGGATCTAAATCAGGGTTGTTTTTCACTTTGCTGGGAAAATGACTCAGAATTGGGAACCATTCTGTGCCAGCCAGGAATACCTTTTCTTCCCTGGAAAACAATAATTTGAAGGGCTTAAAAGGGGCACTCCACCTGCCTATCTTTTTCGGACACAAAGAGGATAGAGAGAACAAACTTAGGCTAGTGTAGTAGTTGTCCATTGCTGCATAACAAGTGACCCCAAAATTTAATAGCACAAAACAACAAATCCTTATTATCTCGGAGTTTTCATGGGTCAGGAATCTACACAGAGCATAGCAGAGTACATAATCTGTCTGCTAGGGCTGCTGTAACAGAATATCACAAACTAAATGCCTTGAACAACAGAATTTTATTTTCTCACGGTTCTGGAAGCTACAAGGCCAAGATCAAGGTGCTGTCAGGGCTGGTGTCGAATGAGACCGCTCTGCCTGGTTTGCATATAGCACCTTCTCTCTGTGTTCTTACAAGGCCTTTCTTCTGTGCACACCAGGTGGGATGGGTGGGGAGTAGAGAGAGAGAGAGCACTTTGGTGTCTCTTCCTCTCCTAATAAAAATATCAGTTCTATCGGATTAAGGTTCCACCCTTATAACCTCATTTAACTTTCATCACTTCTTTATACACTCTGTCTCCAAGTAGAGTTACAGTGGAGGTTAGTGCTTCAACATGAAATTGGGGGGAAGGGGGACGATTGAGGCCATAACAGGTATTTCTGCTTCAGATTTTCTCACAAGGCTGCACTCAAGGCGTTGGCTAGGTCTCCAGGCTCATTTGAAGGGTTTGAAGCTCTTTCAAATGGTTGTTAACAAGATTCACTTGTTCATTGTTTTGACCAAAGAATGTTGATAAAGTGAAGATGTGTTACTTCTGGGTCTAGGCCTTAAGAAGATTTGCAGTTTGTCTTTTTGTAGGCTTGGGATCTAGCAGCCGTGTAAATAAGCATGGGCTAGATTACAGAATAATGAGAGACCCTATGGAGAAACAGAGGTCGAGGCAGCCCAAAGCTGTTTCAGCCACCTCAGCCCAAGCACCAGATGTGTGAATGAAGCCATCTTGGGTCTTCTCTTTCAACCGTGCTTCCAAGTGAATACAACCATATGAATGACCCCAGGCCATAATAGGCAGCAGAAACAATGCCCAGGTGAGGCCAGCAAACCCACAGAATCATGAAAAATAATGATTTCTGCTTCAGGCTACCTGGTATTTGTTATCCAGCACAGACTGACAGAGCCATGTGCTGGTGGACATCCAGAAGAGTCTCAGACAGCTGGTGAGTGTACACACTGGTGTAAGTCTTTGAAAAATGGTTAGGCATTACGGCGTAAAGTTGAACATGTGCATACACTAGACTCAACAGAAAAACATGAACATGTGGACCAAATATATCCACAAGCATATTCACAGCTCCGTTGGATAGCTCTAAACTGGAAACAGTGGAATCATTCACCAGCAGTCAAATGGATAAATATATTGTCATATATCCATGTGCTGGAATGCTGGATATCAACGAACAGTCTGCCATGATACACAACAATGTGTGTGAATCACACACAGAAGACATTAAACAAAGAAGCTGGAAGTAACAGGCTACATTATGTATAGTTTAGTTTATACAAAGTTCTACACTACAGTGTTAGAAGTCAAGATGGTGGTTCCCTTTGAGGAGGAAAGAGAGGGTATGACTGGCAAGGACATGAGATGTGACTCTGGGATACAGGTCCTGATCCAGCAGTTGGAACCCAAAGGAGTTCACTTTACAATTCATTGAGTTCTACACTTAGGATTTGCATATTTTGCTACAATCTTTCTAGCAATGTTTTTAAGAAGATATCACTTATTGGGACACTGGGTGGCCCAGTCAACTGAGCATCCAACTTGTGATTTTGACTCAGGTCATGATCTCAGGGCTGTGAGATGGAGCCCTGTGTCAGCTCTGTGTTGGGCATGGAGCCTGCTCAAGATTCTCTCTCTCTCTCTCTGCCCCTCCCCCCACACTCATTCTTGCTCTCTCTCTCAAAAGAAAAAAAGATATCAGTTATAAAACACCAGAAACTATTAAGTATCTGAAAAAAAATCAAAGTACAGGGGCACCTGCATGGCTCAGTTGGTTAAGCATCGGACTCTTGAATTCGGCTGAGGTCATGATCTCAGGGTTGTGAGATCGAGCCCTGCATTGGGCTCTGTCCTCAGCAGGGAGTCTGCTTGTGCCCTCCCCTCTTCTCTCTCTTTCTCTCAAATAAATAATAAAATCTTTTAAAAAGTAAATTAAAAAAATAAAAGTACAAATTTTATGAATAAAATTATAAAATTTGGGGGTGCCTGGGTGGCTCAGCTGGCTAAGCCCAACTCTGATCTCAGCTCAGCCAAATATATTAGTCATTTCAGAATCATGAATTCAAGAACCAAGCCCTATTTAAAAAAAAAAACTTAGAAAAGAAAATTATAAAATTTCATGGAAGAACATTTCCAAAGAACCTAAATAAATAGCGCTATATGCTTTTTTCATGAATTAGAGAATTCAGAAGAATGAAGAGATTAATTTCCTCAAACAGATTCACTAACTCAGTGCAATCTCAATTTTAAAAATCCTCAGAGATATTGTGGTATGCGTGTATAACTTGAAAAGCTGATTCTAAGATATTTATGGAAGTTTAAAGGGCCAAAAATAGTCAAGTCAGCCCAGAAGAACCAGAGAAGGCGATGTGTTTCTAGATATAAAAACTCACTGTAAAGTCAGAGCAATAACATGACGTGACATTAGTATGGAGACAAATATCTAAGGCAGGGGGACAGAAGAGAAAGTCCAAGAGAGAATCCTGTATACATGGTACTTGTTAGAGGATAAGTCAAAGAAGAGATGGGTTTTTCCATTTATAGAAAACAGAGCGTCTGTTTAACAAAAAAAGAACTTGGATGCACCCCCTTCCCCACACTGTACATACAGACACACACACATCAACTATCTGAAGGCTTTTTTTTTAATGTATAAAATAAATTACACATGGTTTGTGAATCCCTAGAAGACAAAATTAACAACAATGTATGATATCAGAGAGACAGATTTTGGATCAACTTAAGTGGGAAAACAATCACTTCAGCAGCATTAGCTGTCTCTGGAGGTTATGTCCATTACTGGAGATACTAAAACACAAACCGGATGACCACTTGTCTAGTGAGGGTTCCAGCATCAGAAAGGTCTAAGCTCCTGGGCGTTCCATGGTGTAATGGTGAGCACTCTGGACTCTGAATCCAGAAAGGTCTAAGCGTCTAAGCAACCCTCTGTTACTATATATTCCAAGAAGAGAGGAACAATGGGGCCCAGAGTAGCTGAAGAAACTTTATGGGAGAGCCAGAAGATTTTGAGAAAAAGACAAACATTGGCAGGTCCTCTGCTCTTACCACACTGGAGAGAGACGGAAGAGTGTTTTAAAAACAAATATCTTGGAAAGGCATGTACCAGATTGGGAACTATTTTATTGTATTTTATTTTTAAGATTTTATTTACTTGAGAGAGAGAGGGGAAGAGAGAGAGAGAGCAGGGGGAGGGGCAGACAGAGGAGGAGAGAAAGAATCTCAAGGGGACTCCCCGCTAAGGGCGCAGCCTGACTTGGGGCTTGATCCCACAATGCTGAGATCATGACCTGAGCCAAAATCCAGAGTCGGATGCTTAACAGACCCAGGCACCGAGGCGCCCTGGAATAATTGTGGAAATACTATAATGACGACACTGAATTTGGATCCCTGTTCTGACTCTCCTTTCCCCCAAGTGAAGCTTTACAAGTAATTTAGCATCTGAGCCTCAGTTTCCTCGTGTGGAAAGCAAAGCAATGCAATGCTGTGCCTTGGCAAACTACAGTGTAATAATGTGTTGTTCATAGGAAAACCTCATGGTAATGTGGGAAATTAAATACCTCCTTCTGAATCAACATGAAATCAAAACAAATCCTTCGTTTCCTAAGATGCCCAGCTGTTGTTATGTGAAATCCCTTCAAGAGCCAACATAAGGAGTTTTGATTTAGCAAGTTCTTGAGATTGTTATTATCCTCTGTGTTAAGGGATCAGTGAGTTACGTAACAAGCAGAACATTGCAGAAAGAATAGTCACCATCTCTGTTGGTGGGTGTAAATATCTGAGTATGGTACATCATATATAGATAGAGATGCAAATATAAAGATAGAGATACAAATACAGAGATGGGGATTGGGATATAAATTTCCATGGGATTATTTATATTCTTCTAAGATGTCAGTTTTGTGGATTAGTTATCCAACCCAGGGAGAAATGGCATGTTGGCAATTATTACTTCTTTATTTTTTTTGAAGATTTTATTTTTTTTCAAGATTTTATTTATTTATTTGACAGAGAGAGATCCCAGGCAGGCAGAGAGGCAGGCAGAGAGAGAGAGAGAGAGGGAAGCAGGCTCCCCACTGAGCAGAGAGCCCGATGCGGGGCTCATCCCAGGACCCAGAGATCATGACCTGAGCCAAAGGCAGAGGCTTTAACCCACTGAACCACCCAGACACCCCTCATTACTTCTTTAAATTGGATGATTTCTTTTCATATTCCAGCATTTTGTATTTCTCCAAATAGTCTCTCTGTAAGATATTAATAGGCACTCCCCAGAAAAACGGAATCTGTGGTTAAATATGCTTGGGAAATGATTGATTGAACATAATTAAACAAGTTTTTTTTTATAAGATGTTTTGGACACCTTAATATATTGATACTTGTGAATCTCCAAGAGGAGGAAACGATATACAGCATTTCCCTTTTTTTTTTTGTTGTTGTTTTTTCCCTTATTTTTTTTAATTTCTAAAGTTTCTCTTTATTATATGACAGAGAGAGACATGAGAGAGGGAACACAGCAGGAGGACTGGGAGAGGGAGAAGCAGGTTTCCTGCTGAGCAGTGAGCTCAATATGGGGCTTGATCCCAGGACTCTGGGATCATGACCTGAGCCAGAGGCAGACCCTTAACCACTAAGCCACCCAGGCGTGCCTCCCTTGTTTGTTCTTATAGGAGCCTATCATGATGCGTATCGGCTTTGTGATATGGTGATCATGGTGGTTACCTCATGCTGTGTAACAGAGAAGCCTAAAACTTAGGGGCTTAAAATAAGGAACATTTATTATTTCACAGTTTCTGTGTCAGGAGTCAAGGCATGGGTTAACTGGGTCCTTTGGCTCACAGTCTCACAACCAAGTGTCAGATGGGGCTATAGTCATCCAAAAGCTGGACAGGGGAATGATCCACTTCAAGGCTCATGTCAGTGGACGTCGGCATGATTCAGTTCCCACAAACTACAGGACAGAGTCTCAGTTCCTTGCTGTTAGCTGGAGGATTCCCCTCCATGTGAGCTTCATTTGCTTATTAGCTTACAAAATGGCAGCTGGTTTCCATCCAGGTGAACAAGTGAAAGGGCAAGACAGAGCAGGCAAGATGGAAGTTGGAGTCTTTGTGTAACATAAGCCCAGAAGCATCACATTTTGATTAATCAGAACACAAGTAAGCAAATGTGGTTAGCAGCCCATATTCAGCCTGTCAACCACCTTTGTAAATAGTTTTATTGGAATACAGCTAGTCAAAATGTTTTACATATTGCCTATGGTTACTTTTATACTGTAACAGGAAGAACTGAGTAATTAGGGAGAGACTGTAGAGGTCACAAGACAAAAATATTTACTACCTGACCCTTTACAGAAAAAGTTGGGCAACCCCTGCACTAGAAACAAGTCTAGCCCACACCGGAGGGGAGAGGATTCATGAGGGCATGGATATCAGGAAGCTGGGGTCATTGGGAGCCATTTTAGAACCTGCCTACCACAAAATGCCTGCACTGATTTGGCATTTGGAAAGTATTTGTTGAATGAGTAAGTGAGTAATTGTTTACATCCCCTAATTTTCAAATTCAAGGGCTGAAAAGCAAGTTACAAGCTAAAACAAAAAGCCAAATTCCTTCACAAATTATTAGGACTTGACACCTGTGTCACAACTGTGACAATTATCAACTTGTGTAGATCTTATTAGTAATCTCCATCAAGATGTTAAATGAGGTAGGTGATAAAATAACCTTAGGACTGAATTAATATGTACATCTGACAGATGATTCTTTAACAACATCAGCAAACTGGAAGAAAGGGAAGGTTTTAGGGTGTTCATTTGGAATGTGAATTCTGGGGCAAAAATATTTCCTGTGAATTATATTTACAATATGGCAGTCCCTGATATCTTCTATCACCAAGAGCGACTCAAAACCTCAGTGTACGAAACCAAATTCTCATCCATTCTTCATCTTTTCTCTGTGCCCTTTCTCCAAGAGCCAAAAGACTGTACCATGAAGTTCTTCCCTGATCGTTTAGGATTTCTCTTGTTCTTACATGAAGTAGCGAGTCACACCTAGAAAAGTAAAGGTCCAGCCACTCCCCTGCTTAAAGCCCAGGAGTCCACTGAATGGAGGCCCTAGCATGGGTGACACCAACTGGATACCCTTTCTTACCTGACCCTGGAAAACAAGGGCTCTAAATGTTTCCGAAGTGTGTCGCAAGAAGGAAATGAAATTGGAGACCCTAATCTGTGTTTCTTCTCATTTAGAACTAGATCTAACATACATGCTGTTACAAAATCAAAGTGGGGAGGGAGCCGTGTGAGAAAAGCTATGGTTATTTTAATGTTTGTCTGAGTGGCTACTCTGACTTGCACTGTGCTCGTAAATCTCTCCCCCATACTCCAGCTCCTTCACTTCTCCCATTCACCCTGGCAGTTAGATGTCAGAGGAGAAAGACAAGCATCCAACGTCAGACAGGGAATAATTGGTTGTTAAGTTTAAAAATTATACTGGATTTTCCCTAAAGAGCGAGTGTAACTTAAGGGTTCATTTGGAAATAAAATTTCTTTTACATGGCTGACCATACAACTGGCTATTGATGAGGAAATCAGTAACTGACACTCACAGTTCTTTGCTTAGCCAAAAAAGGGGGGGGAGGGGCGCAAGGTGGGGAAGAGCTTGTTGTGTGACAACCAAAGCCAGATTAAGGGTTAGGATGGCTGGGCAATTGGCAGGCCCATCCAGAGAGCTAAATTGTCACTGGGGTAAAGCAGAATCTTACTGCCATTAACTGTTTCCCTCAGCGATTTCTTACACAGCAGGAGAAATGTAAATTAGCCTAGTCCTGCTCCATGGCAGGACTCAAGTGCTCAAGTGATTTAAAGGGAAATTAGAAACAAAACATTGTTCCCTGCCACAGAGGTACCTACATTTGAGTTCTCTTATGATCCACACATGCAAGTTGTACCATGATTCATTTATTCTCTACAATTTAATCCCTTGAGCATGTTCTATATTTTCAATATTTCAGAGGCTACGCAAAGTCACCTAAACTTTCCAAATATGTACCTGACATTCCTTCCCTGAGAAACTTTTAGATTCTATGCACTGGAAAAAAAATTCTATAGAAAGTCTTCCTCTTGCATCATGAAGAAGGAATAAACTACTCAGAGTGGGGCAGAAACCCCAATTTAACCTCTTAAATATGCCTCTCAAGAGTTTTCTGGGAGGAACCTGGGGGGTTCAGTTGGTGAAGGGACTAACTCTTGATTTCCACTGGGGTCATGATCTCCGCTGAGTCCTAAGATAAAGCGGTGAGGCTAGAATCTGCTTGAGATTCTCCCTCTCCCTTTGCGCCACTCCCCCATGCCTGCTCAAGCATGTGTTCTCTCTCTTTCTCTCAAATAAACAAATCAATAAAATCTTTATAAAAAGTTTCTGGTTCTAAAGATTGCAAAAAAGAACCAGATGCCACGTTTGTGAACCCAGACTGGACACAATCAAATGCTGGATTGGCTCACTGATAAATAAGTTTAAAATTATAAAATTAGGGGCGCTTGAGTGGTTCAGTCCTTAAGCATCTGCCTTGGGCTCGAGTCCTGGTCCTCGGGTACTGGGATCAAGCCTTGTATCAGGCTCCTTGCTCTGCAGGAAGCCTTCTTCTCCCTCTCCCACTCGCCCTGCTTTTGTTGCTTCTCTGGCTGTCTCTCTGTCAAATAAATAAAAATATAATCTTTTTAAAAAATAAGTAAAACTATAAAATTAGAGCTGCAACAAGAAGCAGCTGTACTATTTAAACTCGTTCAGGAGAAATGAACAGTTCTGGCTGTTCTCAAACTTTCAAGTCTCTAATCCCTACTTTCTCCTTCTGAAATAAATTTTAGAGCATGATTTTTGAGGTTCCCAAGGTACGCAACTGTCAAGACAGCCCCGAAAACAGTGGCCTGGGTTGTGCTGAACTTGGATAAGGATGATGTCAGGTCATTCTGTTCTGATACTTATGGCAAGAATGATTAGTAAGCGCAGCATGAATATTTTTCAAAAAGAAAAAAATCTATAAGTATCATGTCTTTAATTATTTGCCCTGTTCATCAAATCTTTGCATATTAATTCCTAGAGCTATGCAGTTCTAACCAGGCACCGTATTCACACAGAGTCTGTATTTCCCTTCTACGCCCAGCCCACCACCCGACTCCCCACGCAGCCGGGACTCCAGGGTAGGAGAGTGAGAACTTGAGAACTGGCAGAAAGAGAGGAGTTGGTGTGAGCCAGTCCGGGGTGGAAAGAAGATCAGTGCTTTCCAAAGTGCTCAATAACTTCCATTTCTATCCCAGATGAATGCTCTGGAGGAGGTTCAGTTCCCTTGCCACCGCCCAACTCAAATCTACTCAGATTTTTGTTTCTCCCCAGAGCCACTGCAGGGTTTTTTGGATAATTGTGGGGCTGCGGATGTTCTCAAGGTCATGGGGGGGGGGGGAGGGTGGCAGTGTCCTCCTCAGCGCTGTTTAGGGTCTCCCAGGCGTGGCGAGGGGAAGCCCGTGCCCATGGGGTTCCAAGCAGAAGATGCGCGGCCCAGAAGCAAGGGCTTTACCTCCCGGAGGTGGCCGAGGGACCGGGCCCGGAGCGACTGCCTCCTCTTTCCACCGCGGAGTGAAAAGCAGGAGCTCTAGCTGGCGGCCGCAGCGGGGCGCCGTCTCCATGGAGACCGACAACACCCCGCCCCGCGCACCAGGCTGCGCTTGCCTGCGCCTGCGCGCGGGGACAGCTGGACAGTGTGTGCCTTCCCCGCCTGCGGCGCGGGGAGCCCTGCCGGGTTCCCTTCCCGTCCTTCGGGGAGCCTAGGGTGGGACCCCTGAAGGCTTGGAGCAGAGGGGCAGACGCCGGGTAGCGGGACCCCAACCAAGAGGAAATGCGACGCTGAAGCCAGCAATATTAAGGCCCTGGGATGGGAAAGTTGGGGGATTATCTTTGGCAAATCCTCAGACTATTTTAATACTTATTATCAATTTTAGCGTTACGCAGGAGGCACCAAAATCAAAGCAAACAAGCTTAAGGGATCTGGAAGCAGCACAGAATATGATAAATGGCTTGCCCTGGTAGTATTTTTTTACGTCATTGATAATTAAAATTTGTCTACAGGGAATACACATCTATATAATATATAATTTTGTTCTAATACAGTTTTGTTCTAACCCAGGCACCTCTTTTTTTTTTTTTTTTCCTGCTGTCTTTAATATGTTTTCGTATGAAAGGGTACAAATTAGATAAGCTAAAATGTTATTACCTGAGGCCCCCATGGGGCTCCTTGACACAAAGGACAAATAAACCAAATGAATAAACAAGGTCAATTTGATGCTCTGTCGCTAATCCACAGGAAACAGCTTTTGCTTTACTCTGTCTCAGGACCCATCCAAGAAAAACACGTCACATGGCAAAATTTCCTTTTGCTCTGTCGGGTCCAGAAATGCTATTTCCCCACCCTGGAATCCCTGTTTTTGCAATCCACGTGAAAAGTTTAGAAGATTGTCTTTAACGTTCTGCTAATTTTCTCATTTTTAAAAGGAGTATCAAAAAGACCCACTAGATAAGTCGGTCAAAATTCTTTGAACTCAGAATGCCAAAAATTACTAAAATCAAGATTTGTATCATTCAATGACTTTCACTCTCCCACCCCCGAATAGGTGCTTGTTTCTCTATCCTGGAAACAAGAAGCAAGCATGGGCCTTTTCTAAAATGTGAAGGCAATTGAGCTATGATTGAATAAACATAATGTGGCATATCTACACAATAGGATATGATCTGGTTATATATATAAATATGTGTGTGTGTATACATATGCCATATATATATATATAGTGCTGATCCATGCTACAACACAGATGAACCCTGAAACCCTGAAAATACTGCATTAAGTGAAGGAAGTCAGTCATAAAAAACCATGCTTGATTCCATTCATACGCAATGTCCTGAATTGGCAAATCCATAGACAGCAAGTAGATTACTAGTTACAAATGGCTGGGTGGGGGGGATATGGGGAGTGACTGCCAATGGGCTTCTTTTTGAAAAGATGGAAGTGATAAAAATGTCCTACAATTAGATTATGGTGATGGGTGCACAAGTGTGAATGCAGTAAAACCAACTGAGCTGTACACTTGAAAAGATGTATTTTATGGTATATGAGTTAATTATTTCAAAAAAGCTGTGTAAAATGGGCAATTAAACTGATGATGTTTGCTGTGTATTAGTGGTGTTAGCTGTTGTGATAAGCAATATACACACCTTTTTACTTTCTCCTCATAACCAGTACAAATTGGTTATTAATCTCATTTCTAGATGAAAAACAAAAGTTAAACCCAAAGAAACAAAATAAACGTGCATGAACAGAAAGCTAAGGGGGCAGAACAGGGATTCAAATCAAGGTCTGACTTTAAAGCCCATGCTCTTTTCATGCTTGACACCAATACTGAAATGTGCACAAGGTGCAAAATCTGGAAGAAAATTACATAACCCAAAATTTTATAAACACAGTGTACTTTGGAGGATGGAACTCTTGTATCCCCAGACTGAAAGACTACAGGGCTCTTCAAAATAAAACAATAAAGACCAATTTAAAACAATCACTTTTATTAAAAATAGCAAATTTCACAAATACTCATTTACATTTTGTTGTCACTGGCCACTGGAAAACACCAGTGTGTGTACTGATTGTCTAACGTAAACTGCAGCGGGGCTGCCACAAAAAGCCTGTGCATCATCAACTTATAAGCAACATGGGAATAAGTTTGGTGAGCTCAGGAAGGAGAAACCTTCAGCCCTATTATTAACATTCTGCACAATGCATTTCAAGTATAACCCCCATAAGGCAACAATGGAAAGCATAGCAGCACAACCTGATTAAGCCTTCAACAAGGCCGAGGCTCCAGTTATGATGAATAGCAGCGAGTCAAATTTACTAAAAGCAGGAGTGAAAACAATCATTGCACTGGCACTTTAATCACTTTATTCCTTATTGTGGAAGGTGATTCTGCTACTGGATTCAGCTGGGAAAGTAATGAATGCTGCTCTTCTTCAAGCCACAAGAAAGCAACCACATGTCGTTTAGCTGGTGGAAGTATTTGGAACATCTTGTGCATCAGCCAAATGTAGCTTTTGTCTGAGTTTATCGTTAAGAAGATTTTCATTCTGTGATGAGGACTTCTTTTAAATTATGGGAAATTACACTCAGGAGCCGAGAAAAAGTTATTAAAATAATTTAAAGGGCAAGTGCCTATGTGTCTGAGAAACCTGAATGTAACAAGACAATTTTTAAACCTGAATGTAACAAGACAATTTTTAAGCATAGTGAAGTTATATATATATATATATTTATTTATAAATAATAAATAAATAAATTTATAAATATATTTATAAATGTATATTATATTATATATATATAAATATATATTATATAAATATATATATACTTATATACATGTATCTATATAAATTATATAGATACGTATATATATAGTTTATACTACTTATATATATACTTATATAAACTATAGTTATATAAATATAGTATATAAATTAGAGATATATGATAATAATAAATATTAATATATTAATTAAATAATTATAATTATATGTAATTATTATAATTATAAAATATATTAATTAAATAATATATTAACATAACTAATATAATAATATATATTATAATATAAAATATACAAATTATACTATATCTGAAATCTGAAGACTTAAAAATAGTCACTAAATCAAGATTATGTTCCAGGTTCTAGTAGAGCACAGAATTATTTTAATGTGGCAAGAATTATTTTCATGGTAAGAACTAATAAGAGGTAAATATGAAAACTTACCAGATATTTTAAAAAAATCATTTGAGAAGACAATACCAGTTTATTATCCTTTGGAAAACAACTTCTTTGTAAAGGTGAAAAATAAAATTATATCTCTAAATCTTTTCTTATAATCTTCTGAATTATTCTTTAAGAAGACTGGAAACAGGATGGAATTCCTGCAGATATTATTCCCTTTCCTTCTTATCATTGCCTTTCATTTTCCTCTTTCATCTCTCTGTATGATCCACCTGCTACCTATTTTTTCAAGACCCAATTCAAACAATGAAATGAGAACAATTCAATGTTAGCAAGACACACACGGCAGAAATTGCTAAAATACATAGACACGAGTATTGGCAAAGACATTCTTGTCCAGTTGGAAAGCTGAGATTTAACATATACAAAAACCAACAGATACTAAAATAGACAGAATGCTAGTCTGAGGTACAGATAAAATGCTTTATGGAAGTGGACAGCTTTAGTGTTACTGGATAAGGGAAAGGGGGAAGCCAGAGCAACTCTAGGTAGAAGTACAACCTGAAAAAGGCATCACAGTGAGCATGAACATTATGTCTTCTTTGATATCCAGAGAACCAGCTTAACAGCAATGAAAAATATAAGAGAATATGTAGGTTGTGATCATACTACTGAGAACCTTTAGAAAGTCTGACATGGTAAAAAAAAATTAGTTTAAAATAAGAATGGCAAGATAACAGTGATGTTTTTAGGAAAGAATTATTTAGTGGTATCTAAAGTCTACAGCAGCACTGTCGCAAAAAAAAAAAAAATATATATATATATATATATACACACTGCAAACCACAGATATAATTTTTAAAATATATTTTATACTAATATATCAAAAAGCTATTTCAGCATATAATCACTATAAAACATATTGAGATATTTTATATTCTTTTTGTAACACTAAATCTTTGAAATCAGATGTACAAATTATAGTTCTAGCACATTTCAATCTGTATTAGCTATTTCACCCGCTCAGTAGCTACATAGCTAATGGCCGCCATATTAGACAGTGCAGCTCTAGAGGTGGAACAGAAGAAATTTGAAAGGTTATGGGATAAAATGATGAGGGTGAGGAATGAAGAAAGAATAAAAGGCAGAGCTGATGATGCCTGAAAACTAACTGTAATCAATAAATGGCAATAATTTCCTGCCCACATCCAGGTTCAATGGCAGAGAGTACCATGAGTAGCAATGTCTGGTATAGTCATAGAAGGAATTTAAATAATCTTGGAGACTGAAATAACAGAGGCAACTGATGACAGAGAAGGAAATTATAAGGGGAAAGTCTGAGTACAGAGAGAACAATTATTACAAATGAGGAAACTAGGGTTGCCAACTTTGCTCAAGGCTACACACCTGCTTACCAAGATATGAAACCAAACAATTCAAAGCCCATGCTCTTGTAGTCTATCATGTTGCCTTGTTCAACCGTGGTGACTGAATCAAGCCAAGTGGTAAGATAAGTAAATCTAAATGTTAAACAAAAACTCAGAGGATAGGAGATACTGGTGTGTCATATGTATAGAAAAAAAATATAAAGCATAGAATAGAGAGCTCAGAATGAATATAAGGAAAAGAAAAAAGAACTAGGAACTACTACTAAGAGAAGTCTCATAATTAACTCATATCGAATCCTCAAATTAAATCCTTCTTGGTAATGATATTTTACATTAATGTCTCCCACAGTTTATGTGACTTCTCAAAACCTTATTTTCTCCATCTGTAAAATGATAAGTATAATACCACATACTTACAAGGGTAGGACCAAATAAGAAAATGCATGTAAAGTCCTTCATAAAATACTTGGCAAGTAGTAAGTACTTAAGTAAGATTATGATTTTTATTACTAGATTTGTATATACCTCTCTAATTCTTCACTGTTGTTACTGCATAATTTAGCATTTTTTAAGAAAGATTTTATTTATTTATTTGACAGACAGAGATCATAAGTAGGCAGAGAGGCAGGCGGGGACGGGGGTGGGGGGGGAGAGCAGGCTCCCTGCTGGCAGAGAGCCCGATGCAGATCCCAGGACCCTGGGATCATGACCGAAGCCAAAAGCAGAGGCTTTAACTCACTGAGACACCCAGGCGCCCCATAATTTAGCATTTAATAACAGTATATGTTATTAACAATAATATTTATATATATTCATATATATTTATAAATATATATTATATTATATATTATATTATAATATTTATATATGTGTATATGTAAAAATACATTACATATATATATATAAATAAAATGTATTTTCTACAGTTTGGAAAATTTCATATACACATCATTATATGTAGCAATTACCCCATATTACAGAGGACACTCTGAGATGTTAAACAATTTACCCAAAATTAGTATCAAACCAAATTTCAAAAATCAAATCTCCTGACTCCACAACCAGTATCCTTTTTAGTATCGCATTATTTAGTCCAGAGGGACTAAACTCTCAAATTAAATGATCTTATAGGCAGAATCATTTCTTATTGTTCTTATATATCTCACATTGTATCTGCATCTCCTGAAATAATTGCTCCAAACTGAAATGTCAAAACCTGCATATATTACATATGCCTTGGTGCTTTCCTTTAAGCTAATCCTATAATACACTTTATATATGCATCTAAAGTGTTCTTTGTAATGATAGTAAATTAAGTATGGCATTTTATGTCCACATATCCAGCTGCTCTTTAACTCAAGAATCTAAGATTCAAAATAATTTCTATGGCTATAGCCTAATCCTCAATTCTCCTGATTAATATTTTTAAAATGTCTTTTAAAAATCTAAAAACAACACAAAGCAAAGCAGAACAAACCAGAAACAAACAAAATGGCAACATACAAAAGCAACTAAAAATTCCATTTGGAAACCAAAGGGGAAGAGAAATGGCTCCAGTAATAATAGTAGGTGTCCTTGTTCACTTGATTGAGCTATTCACTGGAGTTATAATGTGTAAACTTTTCACTGTTGATATTAGACAAAAGGATACATGGAAGAATTCAGTTCTTCTAACTGTAACACAAAGAAACAAATTTAATTTTGATTTTTATAAGAAAAATATCTTCAGTGGGTCATTGTTTACATATTTTAAAATAAACTATTTTTCCTTTAATCTTTCTTTAAAAGAAAAAGTAAAATATTGAAAAAACTTTCCAAAAATTTCCAGACTAGGAAATTCACTTATACAAAGTAATTATAAAGTACCTTTAGCATTTATTAAACACATATATGAGAAGAGAATGAAACCAGATCATAAAATCTGGAGTTTTATAAGGATTCTTAAAACCATGAATAATTATAACATCTCTATTAATAGTTTTAAAAAGTTGACATTTTCATGATCAAACTCTTTAAAACCTTTGTAGATTACAAAAAGATTTCACATATCATTCAGTTTTCAGGATGAGGTAGAATTAATCACACCTATTTTACAGAAATGTTACAGAAACAAAGTTATAGAAATGTTAACTAAATTGACCAAGTTACACTGATATACCCAGACTAAACAAAGGCTTTCTGGTTTCAAATTCAGTGTTCTCGCCATACCACAGTCACTTTCCTAAATGTAATGCAAAACAAGCCTGTATTTATTTATTAAGAGGAACTAGTAGAAGGAAATACTTGTAAGACTGAACACAGTAGATATAAAATAAACACACAGGCTTGAAACATTGGAAGTATGGGCATATCATTTCCTGCACATTTAGTTACTCAAAGGATAAAGAGAAGGAACAGAAATTAAACATTTTTGTCATTAGTGAATATGGAAACTATTCTGAAACTAAAGTATCAATTTTTCTTTTATTCCAAATAAATGTTTAAAGAGACCAATTTCATTAATACCTTTTAGTAGAAGAACCATACGTAGTGTTATAGATGGGATTATGTCCTCCCCAAACTCATACATTTTAGCCCTAACCCCCAATACCTCAGAATGTGAGTGTGTTTGGAGATAGGGTCTTACAAAGATGGAGTAAGTTAAAATGAGGTCATTAGTGTGGGCCCTAATCCAGTATGACTGGTGGCTTTACAAGAGGAGGAAATTGGGACATAGGCACCCAATGATAAAAGGGGAATGCCATCTAAAGATGAAGATGAGCATCTACAAGCCAAGGAGAGAGGCCTCAGAACAAACCAGTCCTGCTGATACCCTGATCTCCATCTCTGGGGCTCCAGAACTGTGGAAAAGAAACTTCTAGGGTAGCCAGTCTATGGCGCTTTGTTACAGCAGTTGTAGCAAGCTGATACATGTAGCATGTACTAAATTACCTTAAATAGCAAATACAGTTCTGTATTTAGAAATAAGTAACCACTAGATGAGTGAATAACATACAATGTATACATCACATCAGGATCTTCTATGTATTAAAATCTTATCATATACGGACAGAAGTGAATCTTTCACTTTTAGATTTGCCAGCATTCTCAGAATATAAGCTTAGATGCAAATATAGCAATTTCTTTGAAATATATATATCCAGAATGGCCACATCCACATAGAGAGTAGATTAGTGGCTGCTAAGGGATGAAGAGAAGGGAGAATTGAGAGGGATAGGGTTTCTTTTAGTGGGTGATGAACATGTTCTGGAATTAGACAGTAGTGATGTCTGCAAAACACTGTGAAGGTACCGAAAACCACTAAATGGTATACTTTAAATGATTAAAATGATGACCTTTCTTTCAATAAAAATTTTTTATTAAAGAAAGAATAAAGAAAAAGAATTCCACTCACGTCAGACAGAAGCCTGTCCAGATTGGAGTCACTGGCTGTTTTTCTCTTATCCTCAGGAAGTTCCTCTAACTCCCCATAGAGCTCCAAATTCAAGCGAGCTAATTTCTCCTGCATTCCCCGAACATGTTCCATCTGTTCAATGGAACATTCATTTCCTGGGGGAACATCCCAGAACATTAATAAAGATTAGGACAGTTCAAACTAAAAGCCTTGAGGAAAAACTTCTAAACTCAAGGTGCTCACAGGAAATTAGCTTTCTTTCTGTGGTGAATTACATTGGTAATGACTGCGTATTTTCTGTGCATAATCACAAATCAAATCCTGTTTTCACAGAAAAACAATGATAATCTAAGAAACGACTGTGGGCACTGAGAAAATCAAATAGGAAAGATTTTCTGCAAAAAAAAACAAAACCATGACTCAGTTGGTGCAGGGTTGAGTACAAGCCCTGTGGCAGGGGTGGACATTGCTTGAAAATAAAATCTTTCAAAAATTAAAAGAAAAATGAAACAACTAATACCCAAAATCATCCCTTAGGTAAAGAAAGTCCTTTTTTTTTTATAGTAATATCATTTCTAGAAGCAATAGCGTCATCTAATCATGTTCAATTTGACAACTGTCATTTGAACTGAGTGACCTAATATTTTATAAGAATGAGTAACCTTGAGACTCCTATAAGAACTTCAACCATGGAGGGGTGGCTGGGTGGCTCAGTGGGTTAAGCCGCTGCCTTCGGTTCAGGTCATGATCTCAGGGTCCTGGGATTGAGCCCCGCATCGGGCTCTCTGCTCAGCAGGAAGCCTGCTTCCCTCTCTCTCTCTCTCTGCCTGCCTCTCCATCTACTTGTGATTTCTCTCTGTCAAATAAATAAATAAAATCTTAAAAAAAAAATTCAACCATGGGAAAAAAAAAAAGAACTTCAATCATGAATCATTTTGCCACCAATTATATATACCTCCTCTAAGAAATAAAAATGAAAATATTTATGAAGAATATTATGATGCATGAGAAACACAGTGTAATATTCAGTTGTATACTCAGTAATGCAAGACAGCTTAATTCCTGAAGGACAGGTTTTACATTATGTATTGACCAGAGTTCTCTGAGGTGGCATTATCTGTTCAGGACCGCTAATATATATATAGTACATGATATATTACATATTTCATACACTTTACGTATAGCCTCTACAACCTCTTTTTGTTTTTTCTAAGATTTTATTTTTAAGGAATTTCTACACCCAGTGTGGGGCTTGAACCTACAACCCTGAGATCAAGAGTCACATGCTCCACTGACTGAGTCAGTCAGGTGCCGCTAGTCTCTACAACCTCTTGATACTAAAGTTTTTTCCTAAAAATCCTTGGTTTTCTCAGAGGTATACTATAGCTCAGCTAAAGTTGAAGTATAAAATATAGTATAAAGTTGAAGTATATATCTTGAATCAATAGGAATTCATGTATATTACACTGTAATTTCCTCCAGCCAGCTTTATATCATCTTCATAAACTGACAATATTATGTTGACTACTGATAATTTTTTTTTATTTATTTGACAGAGACAGAGAGATCACAAGTAGGCAGAGAGGCAGGCAGAGAGGAGGGGAAGCAGGCTCCCTGCTGAGAGCAGAGAGCCCGATGCAAGGCTCCCTCCCAGGACCCTGAGATCATGACCTGAGCTGAAGGCCAAGGCTTAACCCACTGAACGACCCAGGCGCCCCAACTACTGATAATTTTGAAGCTAGTTACGGCTCTTTAAAAGTCATCCTTTAAAAGTCAGTTATTTCTGAGATATTTAAAAGCCTGATATCTCTGAGAAAATATCTTGTATTTCCTTTGTTTTTCAACAATTAGTAGTAATCTGGAAGGTCAAGTGGAAGAAATACCCCAAGAGAGGGGCATGTGTGTATGTGTGTGTACACATGTATAGACTGGCACACATATAAATGCATCAATTTTTAACATACATAGATAGAGAGAAAGAGGGGGACAATATGGATTAAAAATACAAAGAAGCAGAAATCATAAGGGATCCAGGTGAGAACCATGAACCAACATGAGAATAGAAGCTCCAAAAGGATAAAAAGGAACAGATGGAGGTGGAATCAATTAACAGAAAAAATGTTCCTTTAGATGAAAATGAGCTGGTAGATATGAAGGGCTCACTGATTCTCAGGCAGAATGAATGAGAAGAGTTAAAGAAAAAACTTCCAAACATTGACCCCCTCTAGCACCATCAGCATTTTATGAAAGAACTCTTTTCTCTGGATTCCACCAGCAACAGGTATTACCAGTCTTTTAATTTTGCCAGTCTGCTGGTATGAGGTGAGATTTATTGTATTACTATTGCATTTGTGGTTGTTAAGCAGCTGAATTGCTCTTTTTAGGACCTCTACCCAGTTTTCTATTTGGTTATTTACCCTTTTATTGGTGGCTAAAAAAACCCAGCATGCATGCTGATGACATTTATGCATTTGTGTGAGATTCTTCATGTGTGCATCCAATAATTTTCAAACTGCTTTATATAAAATACATGTACATAATTTTATCAGACAAGACTAATAAGGCAAGTTGCAAACTGAATACAAAAACTGACTACATACTTTCAGAACTCATATGCAAAACTACCTACTCAGAGTTCTTAATGGGACAATCAACTGTTCTCTAGATTCATGAAAGAACAAGAAAATCAGATTCTTCAAATTCAAAAGTAAGGAATGGTGGACAAAAATTAAGCTTAGGCTTCAAAGAGTAAATAAAAATGATCCTGAGACTTTCCCTAACCAAAACATTAAGTCTCAACTATTTAACTGATGAAGACTATTTTTTATTTGTTACTTTCAGGATCGTTTTTCCATAATACCAATCCTATGTTAACATTTCAACCAACCCTCCCTCCTTAAAAAAACTTTTTCCTGGAGCCTGGTTGGCTTAGTTGGTTAAACATCTGACTCTTGATTTTGGCTCAGGTCCTGATATCAGGGCTGTGAGAACGAGCCCTGCATGGGGCTCGGTACTAGGCATGGAGCCTGCTTAATATTCTTTCTCTCCCCCTCCCTCTGCCTCTCTCACCTCTCTCTCAAAAATAAATAAATAAATAAATAACCCTTTTTCCTGAAACTTTTATAAATTATAAACCATGACAAATGAAATCTAGGGTGATTGCATTTTATGCCTCTGGACTCTGTTTTTTAAATAAAAGAAAATGATACTTTTAAAAGAAATGGCAAAACAAATGCAAACAAATAGGATGCAAACATCTTGAAAAGAAAAACAAAAGGGAAATATCTATGGCTTGCCGAATGCTTGAAGTTTTCCAGAGTGGAAATCATTCAAAAGGCTGAGAAGCCCTCTCTCCATCTCCTGAACGTCTGAGACGTCGGTGAGGAAGGAGTGCTGAATAGGAGTTGGTTGTGCACCTTTTCCTTCTCCACCCTGAGGTCTGGTCTTTTCTTTCATCACTCTGCAAAGATGATGCAATACGAACATTAATTGTATATGAGTATCTTTAAAAAGAGAGAATTATTCATATACATAGTACACATAAGATACATGTATTATCTTGCTTTCCAAATATCTAATACTACAGAGTACTCACATACATACAGCTGTATTATATATCACACTTGAACTTGTTGCTCCTGTTTCCTTTAGAGCCTCAAGACAAATGATGGTCACCAAATATTAATAATGAGCTACTTCTAGGTAGTTTTAAATTTCTTCTTTGAACTTTTCTTGTGTTTGAATATTTACAATAAATATGAATCATTTCTATGACAGCAATGAAGCCACCCTTTTTTAAAAAATAAAATTACCAAAGCACACTCAGCTTAGTTTAAAAAAAATAAACCCCAAATAATACATTATATGTTCATTAAAAAAAATTAAGTACAAAAAAATCCCCTGTATATTTTGTTCCATTTTCTGGCTAGTGCATCAACTTTGTCTATTTTCTCACTCAGTCTATTTTAATAGGAGACTAAGTAAGGGCCTTCAAACCAATCATTCATTCTGCATGTTCTAATCCCTACACATTGTAACCTTTATAATTTTTTTTTCTAAATCACATACAATATGTGCCTCAACTGTTTTGAAAGTTAAGCCAAGAGAAAAAAGTGTTATAAGAATTACTGGATTTGTGTTTACCTTGATAGCATGTTGCTGTGATATTATGAAAGAAAAAAAATTCACCTTTTTAACTTTGGTCGCTGTGAAGTTGACTGTGATGCAGGATTTGAAAACCCGGTGCTTTTACTAACTGGAATGGCATTTTTTTTGGCATTAACCACCTGAGTAGAGTGGGCACTAAAAGACTTAGGACTCCTCCTCTTCACTTTCCGTTCCTCCATTGTTCTAAGCTCCTTACTGCACCAAGGCCAGCTTCTTAAAACCTAAGAAAATATAGCAAAATGATATAATATGCAAAACTGAAAGGGGTTTAAAGACCCACTTCATAGGCTGATACCAATATATCAAGAATTTCAGAGATCATTAGATAAAGTTAAAATAAAAAGCCCTTAAGTTTAATCTACTGTGCTATATATACAAAAAACCCTAAGCAAAATTGCCAGTTAGAAATTTTTTTCACCATTTTAAAAATTCACTCACCCCACAAATATTTACTCTCTTCCACCTCCCAGGTACTATTCTGAGTATTGGGAAAACGGTCGTTAACATGACAAAGTCCCTTTCCTCAAAAAGCCTGCATTAGAGAAGGGGAACAATACATAAAAAAATAAACAAAATAGCCATGTGATATTCTCAGCCTGACTCAAGCTCTAGATGGTCTTTAAATCTCCTGCTAAAATCTGTTCTTGGAAGAACCAGCTAGATTTAAACAGATGTGTAAATGAAAGGAGTATCTGCATTTTAACTAATAGCTAGAAAACTTATTTCAACCACCAAGCAGAAACTGAGTTTCTGCCTAGGGATAATACTGATTCTCGTTCCTTGATCAACTGAAGTTCTGTAAAATTAAACTTGTTCCATGACTATTTTGAATATATTTTCTCCACCTATTCCCAAGGATACATAACTGTATTATATATGTTTAGGTTTGCTAGTATCAAAAAAGTTATACTGTGAAGTTCCAGCTGGCCTTACCATAGAGAACACAGATCCAATCTTTTCCCTTTACTTCATGTACTTACCAGCTTTATTTTCCTAACAGCCATCTATCTAAAAATATCCTTCTAGTTTTGCGCAGTGGCAGTACTGTAGCCAATGAGGTTTATTCGAGGCGTGATTATTGCTAATTAAAAATATCCTTCTATATTTTCTTTTTACTTACGCACACTATTAAATTCTTAATTACATTGTTTCATGTATCAGGAGATGAGAAATTTACATGGCTATTTACCTCATCAGGCTGTAAAGTGCCTTAGCAGTATTAGCCCTTTTTGTGTACATTGTGAATCTAACTATGCTATGACCATACCAAAAGATTCAAATCCACTGATTACACTCCTAACATAATTGAGAATTTTGATGAAACCAGATTTTTTGCTATTGTCTAAACAATTGCCACCAGCACTGGAATTTAAACCATTTCAGCTCACTTGGCTCAGGCTGACTCCAGACAATTGTAACTGGAGCTATGAGACTTCTAAAGAAGCAAAGGTTTTCAAGGAAAGGCTATAATGACTACCCTTTAATTCCAGATACCAAGTGAAAATTCATTCAAATCCTGGCTAACAGTTTTTCCTTTAAGAAGCACTGTTAGTAACATAATAGGTATTTTTGCTGTTTCAGCATGCAACACAAATTAAATGGAATTTTAATAAGTAACTGAACAGAGACAATGGGTTATTAGTTCTCCAAGGAGGTAAGCATCTGTATAAACACATAAACACACTAACCTTAGATTTTAATGATGTAAAACATATTTGGTGATACGAGAAAAAGAAAAGAAAAAGAACCCTACGAAGTAAAGCAATGCAAATAAACCAACAGTGGTTTAAACTACGATGTACCAAAGGGCCAGGGCTCGAAATCTGTTTTTTGGAAAGACAAATCTCTGCCCCAAGAGAACCGAAATCTTTCCTGTACACCATGTAGCAAGGAAGGTTTTAGAGTAGGCCTTTGCAGACTGCCCACAGCTACTCACACACGGGTTTCGATTGCCAGGAACCCACAGCCTCCAAACAGGATTACTAGGAATCCCTCTTAACTTCACTTCATTCCCCTTCCCCAGTCAGCCGCCACGGTGACCCTTCAGCTCCCTGAATTGAGCAGTGGCCAGGGTAGTTGGTGAAAAGGGCCTAACGCGATACTGCTAGAGCGCTTTTGCTTCCACTTCATACCTGAGGAAGGAGAGGATCGGGGTCCTCTTTCTCAAACTGCAAAGACCCCGAAGCCTCCGAAGCCACTGCCGCAGCTGCAGCCGGCGACGCTACTACCGCAGCTTGAGCCGGGGTCACATCCCGGACCCTGCCGCCCTCACAGCCCCTTTTGTTTACGGAAATGACGTAAGGAGGCGGAGCCTCCGTGCCCCTGGCGGGAGCCTCGCCTCTTCCTGCCCCACCAATGAGGCTCGCGTCTCCGGCCTTGGCACCTCATTGCTTCCACTGCCGTGCCCTCAGCTGTACTTTAGGTGGACGTGGAAAGGAAGACTTCATAGTTGGGCTTTTATTTTGGGTTCTGTGGCCCAGAAACACAGAGGGCTAAGGGATGGTGGTACAGGGAGGAACGGGGAACTCAGCCCCCTTTCTGGAAGCTGCCCCGCCCCCTGGATGAGTGTCAGTTCCCACGCACTACAATTCCCAGCATGCTATTCGAGCAAGCCCGGAGGCGGAAACGGAGTGTCGCCATAGCAACTGAATCAACTACCTCGCCGGGACGTCTCAAGGTAAACCAACTTCAACTTGGAAGGCAACGTGAAAAGCCGTGCTTCTGTCTAAGGACACTAGGCCAAGCCCCTAAGTGAGATTTTATTACTATCAAAAGCTACTTTGGGGGCGCCTGGGTGGCTCAGTGGGTTAAAGCCTCTGCCTTCGGCTCAGGTCGTGATCCCAAGGTCCGCAGGGAGCCTGTTTCCTCCTCTCTCTCTACCTGCCTCTCTGCCTACTTGTGATTTCTCTCTCTGTCAAATAAATAAAATCTTTAAAAAAAAAAAAAAAGCTACTTTGTTCAGGCCCGAGATTGTGCTGATTTAGAGACTGTGTGAGACAGAGCCACAGAGGTGCAATCTGGAGTGTTCTTTAATTTTTAGTTTTTTAAATTTTAATTTTATTTAATTTTAAATAATTAACATATAGTGTATTATTAGTTTCAGAGGCAAAGTTCAGTGATTCATTAGTTATATATAACACCCAGTGCTCATTATATCCTGTGCCTTCCTTAATGTCCATCACCAAGTTACACCATCCCCTCACCCCTCCCCTCCAGTAACCCTCCGTTTGTTTCATTTGATTAAGAGTCTCTTATGGTTTGTCTCCCTCTCTGATTTCATCTTGTTTTATTTTTTTTCTCCCTTACCCTACGCTCCTCTGTTTTGTTTCTTAAGTTACATATATGAGTGAAATCATACAATAATTGGGTCTCTCTAGTTGACCAATTTCATTTAGCATAATACCCTCTACTTCCATTCATGTCTTTGCAAATCGTAAGATTTCATTTTTTTGATGGCTTAGTAGTATATATATACGTGTGTGTGTGTGTGTGTGTGTGTGTATGCCACATCTTCTTTATCCATTCATCTGTTGATGGACATCTTGGCTCTTTCCATGTTTGGCTATTGTGGACATTGCTGCTCTAAACATTGGAGTGCAGGTGCCCCTTCAGATCATTATGCTTGTATCTTTTGGGTAAATATCTAGTAGCGCAATTGCTGGGTCATAGGGTAGCTCTATTTTTAAATTTTTGAGGAACTGCTATACTCTTTCAGAGTGTCTGTACTAGCTTGGAGTGTGATTTCTCTTACCTGAAATCTGGAGTTCTTCCCTGAGAGAAATTTGTTCTTTGAGATTTACTAGAATTTCCTTTAAACTGCAGAATCCCTCCTTTGAATTGTCTGTTAAATGGACATCTTGTGTAAATTATGCTAATCGGATGTCTTATTCCTAAGGACAATATTTAAAGTATAAGAGCTTTGATTAACAGCACTCTGTAACCCCACCACTAATAGACTCTGTAGCATAGGTAGGAAAGGAGGAGTGCTGTTGGGGAATCTCCTGGTAGTGACGGTGATGCCAGCACACCAGTTCACAGGCTATGGACATAATAAGCCAGACTCTCTCTTGGGAACTCCAGGAATCTCTCTTTTTTAAAAAAATATTTTTCTTATGGAAATTTTCAAACATATATCATAGAAGATGGACCAGTACAATGAACCCATTGTACCCATTATTCACCTTTTGACTCATGACTAATCTTGTTTCACTTAAATCACTCTCCCTACATTTCCTCCTCTTCTCTATTTTATTGAAGCAAATCCCAACATTATTTAATCCATTATATTTCAGTATTGGTCCCTAAAAGATAGAAAAAAAGTAACCATAATATCATTGTTAGCCTGAAACAGTAATAATTGCTTAATATTACTAAATATCCAGTCAGTGTTCAAATTTCCAATAGCATCATAAATGTCATTAGGGTTTTTTTTTTTTCCACATTTCATTTGAATCAGGAATATTTTTTTGTTAAGTCCTCAGGTGATGAATGGGTTTGGAAGCCGGTTTTTTACATCCTTATTTCTTGACATACAGACTTGCATTGTCCTTCCCCTTAAGAAGGTCACATTCTAAAGGAAAAGGCAGGTACCCCAACCCAAAGCAAATGACTACTCTACCTCAGTGCCTAGAGAAGAGTTATCGCCTTGTTGTTCTTGTGGTTCTTATATGGAAAAGGTTTTGTTTTGTTTTAGTTTTGAAACCTATTTATCATTTGCTTAGTGTTTCTCCACATACTTTTCCTGCCATATCAGTATGCCTAGGCCAGGATAGATCAGGCTCACTGCTGCTTTGCATGCTTGGCTCTGGAAACAGCTAATAAAAAAGCCCTAAAACAAATGAGCTTGCCATATTCACGAAACTAACAGAATGCTAGGGTATACTGGTCTTCTGTAAGATGTACATGTCAGGCGTTAGTGAAGGGCTCAAGAATAAACACAGAGATCCTTATAATTGTATTTTACTGCCAGCTGCTTTGAAAAAACAAACAAGGGATGAAAAACAGACCTGAAAAATTACAAAGACTTGGACATTTACAGGATTCTTACATATATGGTCTTTGATTTATTTGTCTTCTTCATTAGCCATAAGTTCCTTCAGGCCAGATATCATGTTTTGACTTTGTATTTTAACTGCATTGCATAGAATGTGACATAAGGTAGATGCTCGATAAATGTGTGTATTGTGAATTGATGACGTTCTCTAATTTTATTTCTGAAAGGAAAGTAATTTTCACAATCCCTCTTTAAACCCCAAAGTCCAAAGATCTAGGCCTAGTCTCAGTGCCAATCAGATAACATCACTACTAAAACCCAGGAAAATGCTCTTTTTTAGGTGGACAATTTGTGTTTTGGTATACCAGTCTTCATACCAAAGAGATATGATGAAGGAATTAATCTAAAAGTACTCAATTGTTAATTGAGTAATTATTTTTCAACTTAATATTTGGGATAGTTTAGTGTATGATTTTCCAAAACTAAAGTTTTAATGCAATTTCATATTCATACTTCCTTTTTATGTCCAAGAGTAGTTAACAGAATTAGAGAATGGTTATCAGCAAGAGGACAGTTCATTTTTCCAATATCTTTTCTCAAAGTTCTTGTCCTAGGAGCACTCCAACTTTAGAAGTGGACTTGTGTCATGGACTTAACCAGAAAACAAAGAATACCATGGACCAGCAAATTAGCTGTACTGCATGACAACCCTTCCATGCAGCTTTCTCTCCTTTGTTGAATTTTAATTTAAGCATAGCAGTATTACTGAAGAGTACCACAAGACTAGTAAGAAATCCTTGTAGGGATAGCTTACAGTATAGAAGAGAAAGTAGAAGGTGGGGAGTGGGGGACGGAGGATAGGAGGAAGGGAAGAGTAGAAGGGACCCTCATAGCACTTTGTTTATATCTCTATCTAACAAGGAAATTTTAAAATGTTATTTAAAACCTAAATTTCTACCACTCTGTCTTTTAAGAGCTGCCATAATTCCTATCAAGGAGAAATAAATCTTACATAGGGGAAAAGGGGGGATGAGGCTCTAGGCAGATGGCTCATTGTGGGTCATAATATAGCAATAAGTGTAGGATATGCACAGGTCGGCTGGAGGCCGAGTTTAGGGATATGAAACTGAGAAAGTTGAATTGTTCCACATGGTAAAGTGGAAAGGATTGTTCACTGTGGTAGTGGGTAGGTGTTGGGAAATGTTGAGAAAAAAGGCAGCAAAGAAGGGAGCATAGTGAGAAAGGAGGGTCAAAGTTGTGGGAGGGATAGGACTTCAAAAGGATCAATGAAGTCTCTTGTCCAGTTTGTAATTGTTAGTGTTGCTGTAATTACACACACACACACACACACACACACACACACACACACACACACACACATCTTCCATGCTTCCAAACTTCAGGATAAATCCCCTTCAAGCCCAAAGCTTTGTATGAATTAATCATTATGAAAATCAAGGAAAAAGCATTGTGTTCTCCATCTTTGGGGAATTTACAAAGAACAAGAGCAATATGTGTCTAACAATAAAGTGGTCAATGAACTGCACCGTCAGGTGAAGCAGGAGCTTAGAGTCCAAGGTGATGGGGAAAATTACAAACCACAGTCTATGTTACAATCTTAGAAAGAAGGAGAGAGAGGAGTTTTCCACCACACAGAGACAAGTATTATATTCAATTTCACTTCACTCCTTAATATTTTATTTATTTATTTATTTTGAGAGAGAGAGAGAGAAAATGAGTCGGGGTAAGGGAAAAGGGAGAAGGAGAGAATCTGAAGCAGACCCCATGCTGATCCCCAAGCCTGTCACACGGCTGGATATCACAACACTAAGATCATGACCTGAGCCAAAACCGGGAGTTGGTTGCCCAACTGATTGAACCACGAGGTACCCCTCAATTTTGCTTCACTCTTAAAGGGTAAGGGGTACATGGGGTGACACCTGATATACACTCGTGTCTCTTACTAGGAAGGAACTAGGTTTTATATATTTTTATATTACCAAAGCTTAGGGTAGCGTCAGGCATACAAGAGAAGATAAGAAAATATTCATTAAGTTAATTAATAAATTAAAAATAGACCCATATGATGGCAAGTGGCAGAATGGCATTATTATTAAATTAAGTGTTACCATAAGTCCAATTACTTTCAAATTTTAGATTGAGTCTTAGTCATACCTGCCTTTGATCTCCAGGTGGCAGTATTATCTCATATAAATTGTTTGAGCCCAGACTCCTTTTAACTTTTGAGAACATAAATTGATTAAAATAAAAACCCAGTTCTTAGTTTATTTCCGTAATTGTACAGAGCCAAAGAAATAAAATATAACCACATGAGATTATGGCCTTTTCTCCCAGTTTCAACACAAATGAGAATTACTGGTAGTTCCTAATTCAAGCGGTTTCCAGAACATTAATGGTAGATACAAATTAGGGTACTTTGTTTACAAAACACATGTATTCCTTCAAAGTATGAAAACGTGTGTGTGTGTGTGTGTGTGTGTGTGTGTGTGTCTGAGAGAGAGAGAGAGTGCACGTGCGAGAGGGAGGAAGTGAGTGAGGAATAATATGTCTAGAAATAAATCATCTCCCAACAAATAGGGTGCAAGATGGTCAGTTAAATGTGAATTTCAGATACACAAAGAATACTTGATTTGTAGAAGTCCCATGCAATACTTGGGACATGCTGATACTAAATATTCCTTGTGTATCTGAAAATCATCCTTCAAAGGGTTATCTTGCGTTTTTCTTTGTTAAATCTGGCAATCTTACTAACAAATATTCTGTTGTTTTTAATTCCAAAATAAGCAGAACTTCACCAGGTCTTCAGGACACAGTGGTGTTTCCTTATTTGGAAATATGGAAAAGAAGTAGCTGGTAGGATTGCCTTCCTTGTTGTAAGTCCAACCTTCTGCTCCTGTGTAGATCAGAGTTCTTCAGCTGAGTAACTTATTTTCAGGAAACTGACCCCTCAGGCAAATGCAGATGGTATAGTCTAAAGAGGTTATTTTATACAAACACAGTATGTTTTTTTGTTGTTGTTGTTGTTGTTGTTTTGTTTTGTTTTTAGCATTTGTGAGTTTGATTGTAAAAGCCAAGCTCTGTGCATAAGCAAGGAGATCCTGGATCCTTTCACCTCTGATACTTTTCAGAGGTACCTGAGATATACCAGCTATATCAATAGAAATAGATGAACTATTTATGGAATAAGCCCTATTTCAAAAAAGCAAAGAATTTTCTGGTAAATTAAATTGGATGTCATTAGTTTTATGCACATTTGCATTTTTAAAAAGAATTTATTTATTTGAGAGAGAAAGCTCTAAAATTATGTGTGTGTGCACAAACAGGGGGAAGGGCAGAGGGAGAAAGAAAGAATCTCCAGCAGACTTCCCACTGAGTGTGGAGCCCATCGCCAGCCAACCGGGCTCCATCTCAGGACTTTGAGGTCATGGCCTGAGCCAAAATCAAGTCAACTGCTTAACTGACTGAGCCACCGCAGGAGCCCCACACTTTTGCATTTTTAATGTAAGCATTCCCTATCTTCCAGATAAAATATGCTTCAAAATTTCATTTGCAAATATTTCTGAAATCAGAATAAGCTTTCCATAGAAACATTATTGAATTAGTCAGATCTTCAGGTTACCTAGTAAAAGTGTATTTAATTGGTTATATGACTGAAACACTATTTGTAGCTAAATTCTCTCTAAAGGTTAAAGTAATAAAAGCATTTTATTTTATTTTAAGATCTTATTCATCCATTTGTCAGAGAGAAAGAGCACAAGCAGGGGGAGCAGCAGGCAGAGGGAGAAGCAAGCTCCCCACTGAGCAAGGAGCCCAAGGTCCCAGGACCCTGGGATCATGACCTGAGCCAAAGGCAGACCCTTAACCAACTGAGCCACCCAGGTGTCCCATACCAGTATTTTTTAAAGAGCAAGAAATTGAAAATGTTTTTAAAATGTTGAATATTCATATTTGAGGAAATACCAATGACCCATGTTTGTTTTGCTCTTGCTCTATACCAGAGCCATTAAAGACTTTAAATGGATTAATTCATTTAATCCTCATAATAACCCTAGGAGGTACATTCCATTATGATCCATTTCACAGATGAGGAAACTGGGACAAAAGATAGATAGTTACCCAAAGTCACACAGCCACTAAATAGAACTGGGATTTGAGGCAGGCTATGGCCACCATATCCACTGTCCACCACAGCTACATTAATTTCAAATAAAGAGGTAAGGGAATTGTCTGAGAAGATTTTGAAGATGACACCTGTCTGATCACTGTCTAGGATAGTACACTGTATCGTTCACCAAGCCTGGAACAGTTCAAAGTGAATGGCAGGTCTTTTCTTCATTTCAATGCAGTATGAATATTACTTAGGTGTTCACCGATCATAATGGAGTTATTTTGGAGTTTATGAATGGAATGAAGGATGTCAGAAAGAGGGAGAAAGGTTTACCTAATGAGAAGCGGAAGTGAATTGAAGAGTACATCCTTGTAGGGTATGAGAAAGAGATTTCTGGGGTGGAAATCAGTTACTGAGCCGAGACCTGAAAAGAAGAATAAAAAGGAGGAGAATTTGGTTTTGCATGATTATCTACATGAATCTGGAAGGAGAGGTGGGAGGAATATTGCCTTGTAGTATTGTTAATTCTATTTAACTCCCTTAGATTTGTGATTACCTGGGGTGGTCTTTGTGCCCCCTAATTGTGGCAATAGAGGACTTGCCAAAAATCCCCACTGTAGATGGTGGTCTGTCATGTGCTGAAGGCAGAATCAGACTTCACAGTTGGTTGCCTCTAGACACTCTGTCTACTCTTTACCCTTCCCAAAGAGGTAAGAGGTAGTGAGGGTGAAGGGGAAGCCCTGAGCTTTCTCTTAAGGGAGCAGAGCTCTGACCCTCCTACCTAACTAGTTCTCTAACCTTTGGCCTCTGTTTCCTAAGCTGTGAAAACAGTGATGATTTTACCCACTTTGTGATGTAAGCACCTGGCAAATATTAGCTCTGGTCCCATTTAATCTTCACAACCATATGAGGTATCATTCCAGTTTTCCAGATGTGGAAAAGGAGGCTCAGAGAGGTGAAAGCCCTTGTTTGTGTGCTTTTCATAATGGTGGAGATAGGTACCCCTGTTGCTTAGCACTGATGCTGTGGATCTTGTCTTTGCTATGCTGCCTGCAGCAGAAAAGGAAATCACTGGAATGAAATGGTTTTCAGTGTTTTTCCAGAGTGAAGGCTTTAAAAACCTTTTGCTACTGCAGTCCTGATAAATAGGAAAAAAAAAAAAAATAAAGCCCAGAAATGTATTTTCCTAAGATAACAAAAATAAAAAGTTTTTTTTTAGCAGAAAATATGTTTATACATGTTCAAAAAAGCTTTAAAATTATGATGAAATACACATTTGTGGCATTCATTCATTATAGTGATTTTTATTTGAAAGATTTATTCTTTACGCATGGGTAATGCAAACGTATTCCACATATATTTATTGAGCATGCACTCTATGCCATGTATTTTCTAAGCTAAGTGAACAGTACAGACAAAAATCCCTGTTTTCATGGAGCTTGTATTCAAATGTGAGCATGGCCAATTATGTCGGAATTAACCAAATCATCGTTATAGAATAGAAAAGGTTGAGTGTTAGGGAAAAAGATTGAACTGGGAAAGGGGTTAGGGTTGTGGTTGGGTGGTTGCAGTTTAGACGGGGCATTCCAGAAAGGCCTAATTGGGCAGGTGAGTTTTGAGCAAAGACTTAAAGGAAGGGAAGAAATGGATCTTGAGAAAACCAAGGAGCAGAGCAGAGGAAGGACCAGCACCATGGCGTAAGATGGAACATGCCCTGTGTGTGAAAACCAGTAAAGAGGCCAGACTGTCTGGAGGGGCATGAGTGAGAGAAAGGGGGAGAAGTGGTGGGGTGAAGATGCAAGGCTATGTGGGCAGAGGGTGGGGAGGGCTGGTGGGATTACATGGGACCTTACAGGCTATGGGCTTCTTCTCTTTGAGAAGTAAAAACACCTGGAGAATTTTGAGCAGAAGAGTGACATGATAAGGTCTATATTTTGATATATCACTACATCATGCTGCTCAAAACTCTCCAGGTTGTAGAAGCTAAAGGGGAGAAGCAGGGAAGCCGATTTGGAGAGCATGGAGGTGATGATGCCTGGACCAGGGTGGCATCTGTGACAGAGGTGAGAAGTGGTCAAAACCCAGATGCATTTTGAAGGTAAAACAAGGTTTACTGAGAGATTGGGTGGGGGCTGTGAGAAATAAGTCAAGAATGACCCCCAAGTCTTTAGCCTGAGCAACTGCAAGAAGGATTTTCCATAGACTAAGATGGGAAGACTTGTGTGCTAGAAGTGTGTGGGAGGGGGCAGGAAGTTCACTGTTGGTTGTGTTATGTTTGAAATGATGTTTAGACGTCCGAGAGGAGATATTGAATAAACATCGTATATTTAAGTCTGGAGCGCAGATCTTGCCTGCAAATATAAATTTGTCTAGCATATTATTGGTATTTAAAACCATGAAATTCCATGAGATCACCAAAAAACATGCAGGCAGAGAAAACTACTAAGGACTGAGCTCTGAGAAAAAGGAGGAACAGCAAAATTTAAAAATGGGAACCAAAAAGACTAGAAAAAGAGAAAATTTAAAAATATCCACAGAATGTGTGCCATTCACATTTTGGCACGTATCATTCCAGATCTTTTTTCCTTGTGTGTATGTGACTTCCTTTTCTAAACGTTAGTTTTAGGAATGTATTCTAAATTCTCACTTTATAGCTCTTCTTTAAAAAAATTTTGAGTGGATTATTGTATGTATGTGATATTAAAGGAAAAGTTATTGAAGGTTTTATAATGAAAAGGACCTCTCCTTTCCAGAGACAACCTGTGTTATCAGTTCCATCTCATGCATTTATAAGTATTTGAATATAAGTGTGTGTCTGTGTATACAGATGTGTTTCCCATCCCTCACAGGTAGTCTATACACATTGTTCTGCAACTTTCTTTTTTCACTTACCAATGTATCTTAGGTGGTGCCTGGGTGGCTCAGTGGGTTAAGGCTCTGCTTGCTGCTCAGGTCCTGGGATCGAGCCCCACATCCAGGGCTCAGTGGGGAACCTGCTTCCCCTCCACCCCGCTCCCCCCACCATCCCCAACCTCTCTGTCTACTTGTGATCTCTGTCTGTCAAATAAATAAATAAAATTTTTAAAAAATGTATCTTATATTTTGTTCCATATTGACATATACAGAGCTGCCACTTTCTAAATATTGTAGTATATTAAGAGGTGACTTACTCCTGGGGCTAATAATACATTATATGTTAATTTTAAAAAATTTAAAAATTAAAAAAAAAGGGGGACTAATATGATAGCTGCCCAGATTTTTTTAGTCAAAGCTGTCAAGTGAACATGCCCTGAGGGTCCCCTCCCCAACTCAAGGGTCAGGCTGAGCTTTCGGTCTATTTCTCCTTTTATCTTGTTTTTCCTTCTCATCATTCAGTTCTTGGTTTCTTCTTTTTCTCCTTATAGAAACATGTCTACCAGGAATTTCATCCTTCCACAATTTTTCTTGTTTTCTTTTTTGTCTGAGAAATCGTAGCTGTTCATTTCACTGAATATGTAAGCGTTTTCTACCTCTTTGGAATATAACATGAACTAGGGGACAGAGTCTACAGGAGCTCATGCCTAATGGGAGACGCAGGCTTGTAAACAAGTGATTACAGTGCCACATGATACATGCGGTGACACAGAGAGGAATGCAATGCTTGGGAAGCGTGGGGAGTAGAAGTGGGGGGGTGGGGAGACTAACCCGGCATAAAAGGTAAAGCTACTGTAAGACAGATAAGCAGAAGTACAGCATGTATGGCCAAATAAAATGGTTTCTCTCCTTGGGCCTAAGATAAGCAACAAATTCCTTGGCCTGGGTGAGCAAGTCCTTTATGACCTGGCTCTAAGGTGTCTGCTTTCTTTCCCTCCCACTCTACTTACCGTTCTCTGTCCTTGGAGGCACCTTCTTAACTCTGCTCTTCACACATTCTGTTTCCTTAGACTGCAATAGCCTTCCATAGCTTTTACCCTTCCAGAGCTCAGTATTCTTAGCATCACCACGAGAATGAGAATAGCCAAATAAGCAATACAAATAATTTTAGTAGCTAAAACCCATTATGTACAAATTTACAGTCTCATCTAATCCTTTTTTTTTTTTAAGATTTTATTTATTTGACAGAGAGAAATCGCAAGTAGATGGAGAGGCAGGCAGAGAGAGAGAGAGGGAAGCAGGCTCCCTGCTGAGCAGAGAGCCTGATGCGGGGCTCGATCCCAGGACCCTGAGATCATGACCTGAGCCGAAGGCAGCGGCTTAACCCACTGAGCCACCCAGGCGCCCCTCATCTAATCCTTTTAACAACTGTATGAGGTAGATACTGTGCTGGCTCTATTTTTTAAAATTAGGATATTAAGGGTAAAAGATATTAAGTAGACTATGAAAGTCACACAACTAGTTATAGTGCAGCAAGGATTCTTACCTACCTCTCAACTTTTGTTGCTGCTCAGAATTAACTCTTTAGTAAAATAATTCTGCAACTTAAATATCTTAAACAAAAATTTCTTCATTTGTACTTTACTAGCATTATCTCCTCATTTATTATACAATTTGCTTTTACTTTTATTTTTCTAAAAGGCAAAAGTTATGTCTATTATAGAAAATTTAAATATGCAAATAAGCAAGTTTAGAAGAATAAGGGAATTATTACCCATGGCCCCACATTCTGGGGGAAAGACAATTTTAATCAACAGAGTTCATCCTGTATGATTCCATTTATATGGATTCTGGAAAAGGCAGAGGGAAAAAGAACAGTGGTTGCTAGAGGGTAGGCTACAAAATGCATTAGGGCTGATATAAATGTCCTGTATCGTGATTATGGTGGTAGTTACAAGATTATGTATGTTAAGATCAATAGAAATATACACTAAAAAAAGTGCATTTTACTGTATGTAAATGATACCTCAATAAATCTGACTGAAAAAACATCTTGAGGTATATCTTTCCTCACTTTTTCTTATGCATATATAATAAATATATATCTTTAAAACTGATTTATTTTTTATTAATATATTTTTGAGAACATTTTAGGTTTATGAAGTTCTGAAATCACCCCTCATATTATTAACATGTTACATCAATATGATACATTGATTGTAATTAATGAGCCAATACTGATACACTTATTTTACTTAAAGTTCACAGATTGTTCAATAGCCTTGGTTTTTACCCAGTATTCTTCTGTTGCAGGATCCTATCCGGGATATGCATAATACATTCACTTGTCATGTCACCTGAGATCCTCTTGGTTCTGACAGTTTCTCAGACTTCCTTGCTTTGATGACTTGACGATTTTGAAGTACTGGTCAGAGATACTATAAGATGTCTCACTGTTGGAATTTGATTTTTTCTCATGATTAGACTGGAGTTACAGGTTTTGCAGAGGAAGACCACAAAGGCTAAGTGCCATTTTTATCACATCGGTGTGATGCTTTATCACCCACTTTTCACTCAAAAATATATCAAAAACATATTCACTTCATAAACATGTAGCTGTCTTTTTTTAAAAAAAAAAAAGATTTTATTTATTTGACAGAGATCACAAGTAGGCAGAGAGAGAGAGAGGAGGAAGCAGGCTCCCTGCAGAGAGCCGGATGCAGGGCTTGATCCCAGGACCCTGGGATAACGACCTGACCCAAAGGTAGAGGATTTAACCCCCTGAGCCACCCAGGCACCCCAATCTGAGGCAGTCTTAATGGTGATAGTAATATACTATTGTATGGATGTGGCAAAATTCATTTAACCAATCACCTATTACTGGACACTATAATATTTTACTATTACAACAAATGCTTCACTGTATGTATTTGTGTAGACATGTTTGCAAACTTGGCTGGTGATTTCCTTAGGGTGAATTTTGAACTCTGAGGATCTGCTGAGGTGAGATATATTCACTTGTTATTGTTGTTGTTACTGTTGTTTAAGGTTTTGGCATGTAGTACTACAGTGTCCTCCAGAAAACTTGTTACCAATTCCAGCTTCTAGCAATGGTGTTTCAGTGCTCTGCGTCCTTACCTTCCAGCTAATTCTGGATATTGTTCTTTTCAACCTTTGTCAATTGTAGTCGAAAACGTATCATGTTGCCTTGTATTTGTTTTCCTGTTGGTGTCTTCTGCCAGACAGGGAGCTCCTAAAGGAAAAAAACTATATCCTATTCTTTTTCCGATACCCACAGTCTAGGTTTCAGCCTGAAAGAAACAGGAACGCGGCAGAAGGTGGGGCAGAGGGCGGGCTGGAATCCATCCGCGACTGTGTGATCTGACAAGAGAACGCATGCTAAGGAGAGCGTTTTCACCATCCGTGGGTGCAATCGTATACTCTGGGCCAGTGCCCTATATGCATTATGTAACCCAAAGGCGTGGTTCTAATAGTGTGAGCTTCAGACCAGCTAGGAGAGAAATCAAAACTAGACCGAAAGAGGGTAAACAGGATCTTGCTGTTTTCCTCAAACAACAAGCATAATGGTTGCGGATTTATTTCACCATCTCTGAAAAAGAGAATCACTTGATAGTTCTTTTAAGTTATAATGTGATTAATATATTCCCATATCATAGCTTTTTGAAAAAAAATATATTTTTGAGCTCTAGATCTTTTTCTCTTAGTACCTTATGTATCAGTGATAACTGACAAAATTTTATTATTCTTTTTATCTATACACTTCTCTAATATTTTATCTGCATCCTTTCTTGTAAAACCTTGAATTTCTCTCCTTTTTCATACCCTGCTCTTCCCAAATCTCAGTGTCACTTATAATACTTAATATATTATATAACCATACTGATAAATGCTGTTGTTTCAATTTGTCACTGGAAGAGGACACTATAGAAAAAGAAAAGGAAACAATTTTTTTTTCATATTAAATATTTTTAGTTTTGTTTTCTAGTTTTGGTTGATTCACTACTTATTAGCATCTGAGAAAAGAAAAATGTTTTCAAGTCCTGTTTGTAACTCAGCGGACTTTTAAGATTAAAATTTTCAATTTCAGTGGGAGATTTTCTCAATGTGGTGCTATTTGGAGTATACCTCACATCTAAGAATTTGCTTATGTTATTTGTAGAGACTTCCCCATCCTTCCCAGTTAACACTTAAACTCTCTCCAGGATGTAGGAGTGCCCTTCCAATCTATGTTACAAACAGTGGGACCAGATTGTGAGATGGGATGAGAGAGAGAGAAAGAGAGATCGTAACATATATTAGGACACAATGAGGAGAAATTCAAAGATCCAGACAAGTTCCTGGAATAAGAAATGCCACAGTATTAAAATTAACTTTACACTTTGGATCTTCTTGTGATCTATAATCTCTTAGTAGCTAAATCTATCAGCAGAGGAAAATAACTGATGCTATTTTTTCTAAGTAATCTTTACATCCAACGTGGGGCTTGAACTCAGGTCCACTAGATCAAGAGTCACATGTTCTACTGACCAAATCAGCCTCTAATTGATACTATTTTATTACATAAAAGAGAGAAGTTTACAAGATGATGACCAAATGTCTAAAACAAACACTCTATAGTGAAACAAACCTAAGCATTGCTCCTATCAGTTAATTTATCATAAAATCATTTTCCTTTATATACACATGGAGTTATAGGCATTTAAGTCAAATGCTTTAAAAATATGCCTTTAGTTTTATCTCTTGTCCTTAGTAATTGCCACATTAATTGTCTTGCTTGGATGACTTAGAAATATTCAATAATTCCTTTCATGAAAACATCAATAATTATGGTATTTGAAAGGGTCATCGTCTCTAAGTTAAATTGGTTGATATTTTAATAGCATATTTTTGTTGCTATGAATAAATTATATTTATTATTCAACTAACAATGCTTAAACAACCTTACTCTTAACTCCTGTAATCTAGAATTTAGAATTGAGTTAAGATAAATAAAAGTCAGAAGAATAGAAGGTGGGAAACTTTTAAATTATCAGCATTTGTTTACCTGAAACTGTCACTGAGGGAGAAGGAAGAGGATCAGAATTGAGTTACAAGAAGTAGCTTCATACCATTCCTATCTTTAAAGGATCAAAGTTGATAAGGATTCTAGAATGTTTCCTTGACAATCCGAGGAAAGGAAATGTGGACTCTAATTCTCCTCTGTGACACTAGAATTTAGGTATTTAATGATCAGCTGGTAATCATCAGACATTTAGGGAAACTAAAATGAACATATCTGACTGAATCCCATGACTTTAATTCCAGAATGTTAAATCTTTTAGAATAGATAGAATATTACAGCTGCATTAAACCTTTCATAAATGAAGTTAGACATAGAGATTTCCCAATGAAGTATTTCCAAAGTTTCCCAGACCCTATTAAGGTCTTTGGCAGAGAAGCCTGCAGAATGATGTCACCTAGCCAAATGTTTTGATAAAACAAGACCTTCAGACGGAATGATAAATTTAGCCATTTTATAAATCAGTCAAGATTTTTTGAACAACTTTGCAAACTGAAGATGGCAGAGGCAGCTTTGCCCATATAACAATATGAAAACAATAAGTAGTGTTCTCTGTTGCCATTAGGTTTCTGCCCTGCTCTAAAGCCACCTGTCTGTCCCTACTTCTTAGAGAGGCATCTCCCTAAATCTCTGTCATGGAACACTGGTATTCTGTGTATTACTGGTAAGACAGTAATAGATCTTACTGAAAAATAGATGCCTGCGTAAAAACTTTTTTCTAAAATGTATTTTAAATTCTGTATATGTAAGAAAACTTCTAAACACCTTTAAGAGATTATTAATATGGGATAATCTTTGTTGAAGAAAAGGCGTGCCAACTTCTGTGCAACCAAAGTCACTTTTAAAAAGTTAAAAAAAACAGAGACTGAAGAAGTTACATGCCAGACATGTAACAGATAAAAGATCAGACCCAGAATATATAAAACATGTGGACAAAAGGTACGAATAGGTAATTCACAAGGGGAAAATCCAAATGATCAATAAACGTGATGTTCAAATCACCAGTAATCAGGTGAATGAAGATGAAAATTAAAATAAATACCATTGAATACTGAGATTTGCAAAAACTGAAAAGTCTGACAATATTGAGTGCTGTCAAGAACATGAAACAGTTCTAACTAACCTGGTTCCTCTCACACTGCACATGGGAATATAGTAAGTACCGTTCTGGAGAGTTGATCGGCAATGTATCTGGTAAATTAACTATGCGCTTAATGCATGGTCCAGCAGTTCTACTTTTTTTTTTTTTTTTTCCCAGTAGTTTTCCTTCTAGGTACACTCACAGACATATTACTTCTAGGTATAGTCACACACAGTGTTCATTGCAACATTGTAACAACAAGACTTAGAAGCAATATACATGTATAAAATGTGCCTAAATTGGAGAATGAATATACCAGGAAATATTCATTCATTGACTCAAGGAGCATTTATTGAGCACCTCTGGTATGCTGGTGCTGTTCTGGGTATCAAGGATACATCACTAACCAAACCAAAAATATCTGCTCTCACAGAACTTAAACTTCATTGAGGGGAACGGTGTGGGTTGGGGAGAAGAGATAGGAAAAATATGATGTATAAGAGATAGTGAGACGTGTTGTGGAGAAAAATAAAGCAAAGAAGGGGAGTGGGGGTAGTTCTTGGGTCGTCAGGAGGATCCTACAGTGCAAGTGCCATCTGAGTAAGCCCTGGACAGGTGGGGGTGAGCCATCGGAGGAGTGTCATGGGCATAGGAGGCTACAAATGTGAACACTTCGATACAGGTGGATTCCTGGAGAGTTCGGGAGACAGCATTGGTAGGACAGAGGTGGGTGAGGAGGGGGCCAGTGCCTATAGCCATGTAAGCCTAAGATCACTTTGAAAATTTTATTTATTTATTTGAGAGAGAGAGAGAAAGAGAGTACATGTGAGTGCAAGTGGGGGATGGGGGAAGGGAGAGGGGCAAGCAGACTCCCTGGTGAGCTCAGAGCCCGATGCAGGGCTCCATCTCATGACCCTGAGATCATGACCTAAGCTGAAATCAAGAGGCAGAGGCTTAACTGCCTCAGCCACCCAGGTGCCCCGGGCGTGAGATCACTTTGAAAACTACTGCTCTCATCACTGGGGCATAGGTTTTGAGCACTCACAATATGCCCAGCACCACTCCAAGCTTTTTAACATGTATTTTGTTACTTAACTCTCATACTTGCCTTAAGTCTGTTTTAGATATCCAGTCCCATTTCATAGTTGAGGAAACTATGAAGAGGCCAACTTGATTTGGATCAGTAGATTGTGGCATGCTGACTCAAACCAAAGCCAACCAGCTGACTCTTAGCTGCTAGGACGGCTGCTTCTTGCCTTTGCTCTGTCTGGTGCCACGTGTCCTTCCACCATCCTCAGGGACACCCCCCCCCCCCCGGCCTTGTTCACTGTACTACCTTGAATTTTAGTCCCATGTCTTCTGGAATGTGGGAAGAAACAGGATAGGACAAGGAACTATTCCCTGGCCCCTTGATCCTTTCCATCTCCCCAGGACCAGCATAGCAGGCTGTACCAGTCGGCAAGAACTTCCTAAGGAAGGGCTGGGCAATTTCACAAGGGAGTTTCACAAATTGGACTTTCACTTAATTCTCAAAAGGGAAGGCAAATTAGGATGTAGGCCCTTACAGGAACCTCCCCCTTCCCACTTATCCCTGTTCTAACCTGGTTCCTCTCTATTCCTTTCATGCACCTCCTTCTATGTGGAATCTTGCATATCCTCTTTATTATCTGGGCAAGAGCTTCAAACCTCATTACCTCCTCATCACTAGTTTTCTTCTGATTTGTTAGTGGTAGTAGTGGTGGTTTCCTCTTCCATCTGCCACACATATTTATGATGTTATTCTACTTCCACTATAAATTAAATTTTTCTAACCACTCATTTTCCACAAATTTGAAGCTGGAAGAGGCCAATTAAAAAAAAATATATTGGGTGTCTCACACTTTCTGAATGCAAAAGCAAATCTCTAAATACTTCAAAGTGAAGCTGAACAGTGGCTCCAGCAGCTTTTAAAAAACTGGGAAGTGAGGGGCGCAAAGCTCAGTTAAGTGTCTGCCTTCAGCTCAGGTGATAATCCCTGGGTCCTGGGATTGAGTCCTGCAGTGGGCTCCCCACTCGATGGGGAGTCTACCACTCCCCCTTCTTTCTCTATCTTTTTGTGTCAAGTAAATAATAAAATCTTAAAAAAAAATTTTTTTTTTAAAGCTGGGAAGTGAATGACAAAAACAAGGTCAAGGGAATGTTTTTGGAATATGCTACCATTTGGGGTATAAAGATAATTTCAGCAAGGACACGAGACTCTGAGAGCAGAAGCTGTCTCTGGGGAGATACACTAGGGTATTATGGCTCAAGGCTAGGAGGCAGAGAAACTGGCTTTTCAGTCTTGACCTTTTGTTCAGTTAGAAACTTGTTTTTTACCAATATGCATAATACATTTTTTTAAATAAAAAATTAACAGTCTGGGAGGGAACAATTGAAAATATACAGTGATTTTTGTAATAGCCTCTTTCAAAAGTATTTGGATATCGCAGTCTATGCAACATTTGTTTTGCTCTGATGCATCTTGTGAAATGCAGCTTCATTTTGTGAGGACGAAATGAAGTAGACTTGATGCAGCCCCTGATATGAGGACCTGACCTACAGCATGACTCTCGACATCAAGTGGCCACATTATGGGGGAAAAAGAACGCTTTCTCATTTAATATTTATGCATTTACTAGGTGTATTAAAAATATGAGAGATGGGGCACCTGGATGGCTCAGTGGCTTAAAGCCTCTGCCTTCAGCTCAGGTCATGATTCCAGGGTCCTGGGATTAAGCCCCACATTGGGCTCTCTGCTCAGCAGGGAGCCTGCTTCCCTTTCTCTCTCTCTGCCTGCCTTTCTGCCTACCTGTGATCTCTCTCTCTGTCAAATAAATAAATAAAATCTTTTAAAAAAATGAGATATATTTAATGGTAGACATCATTTATTCTTAATAAACAGTTTTGATTTTTAAGATGGGGACATAGCCAAATTTGATCATTTCTTGCAGTTCGCCTGAGGGACAGATTTGGCTGCCTACAGGCAGGCACTGTATCCACTGGTTTTCTGATGGTGTTTCATCAAGATGTTATTACAGTTAAAGGCATTTAACTTTTGATGGCCATCCATGAATACATCATAATTATAAAAAGTACTCTGGGGTCAGTTAGCTTTGGGAAAGGGTGGAATATGAAACTCCTCAGCCCTTCTTTCTTTCTCATTCCCATTCACTCTCTCCTTTTGTGAACCTTTGCTTTAGCCTAAATATTCTACCCCTTGTCTCCTGGTTCCACTTCATTTCTTAAGTTTTCCAGACCTTGTGTATATTCCTTCTCTCATCTGGACCTCCTCCCTCCACATTTATTTATTTATAATAATAATAATAATAATAATTATTATTATTATTATTGATTTTATTTATATGTGTGTGAGGGAGGGAGTCCACAAACAGGAAGAGGAGGGACAAGCTGACTCTGCACTGAGCACCATGCCAAGCTCGATGGGGGCTCAGCGCAGGGCTCAGTCTTGACCCTGAGATCATGACCTAAGCTAAAATCAAGGAGTAGGATGCTTGACTAACTAAGCTGCTCAGGCAGTCCCCTTCCCCTCCACTTTTAAACCTATGCTTTTGGGACCAGAAGAAATCTACCTCTTCCCTTAAATTTCTCTGAAATTTAAGAGAAGAGGCCAATTAAAAAAAATATATTGGGTGTCTCACACTTTCTGAATGCAAAAGCAAATCTCTAAATACTTCAAAGTGAAGCTGAACAGTGGCTCCAGCAGCTTTTAAAAAACTGGGAAGTGAGCACCATACCGAGCTCGATGGGGGCTCAGCGCAGGGCTCAGTCTTGACCCTGAGATCATGACCTAAGCTAAAATCAAGGAGTAGGATGCTTAACTAACTGAGCTGCTCAGGCAGTCCCCTTCCCCTCCACTTTTAAACCTATGCTTTTGGGACCAGAAGAAATCTACCTCTTCCCTTAAATTTCTCTGAAATTTAAGAGAAGAGGCCAATTTAAAAAAAATATATTGGGTGTCTCACACTTTCTGAATGCAGAAATTCCTACCAAGTACCATTTCTTTACCTCACTTCATCGTTATCATTTACTAGAAGCAGTAGACAGAGTATGCTCCTCCACCCCCCAAGATGTCCATGTCCTGATCCTTGAAACCTATGAATATGTTAGATTCCTCATGGTAAAGAGGAATTAAGATTGCAGGTGGAATTTAACTTGCTAATCAGTTGATTTTAAGATAGGGAGATTTTTCTGGGTTATCTAGGCATGCCCAATGGGATTTTAAGAATCCTTGGGGCGCCTGGGTGCGTCAGTGGGTTAGAGCCTCTGCCTTCGGCTCGGGTCATGGTCCTGGGGTCCTGGGATCGAGCCCCTCATCGGGCTCTCTGCTCGGCGGGGAGTCTGCTTCCTCCTCTCTCTCTGCCTGCCTCTCTGCCTACTTGTGATCTCTCTCTCTCTGTCAAATAAATAAATAAAATCTTAAATAAAAAAAAAAAAGAATCCTTAAAAGTGGAAGAGGGAGGCAGTAGAGAGAACCAGAAAGATGCAGCTTGGACTCAGCTCGACATTGCTGGCTTTGAAGGGTGCCTTGAACAAGGAATGTGGATGGTCTTAGAGGCTGGAAAAGACAAGGAAACGGATACTCCGATGAGAACCTCCAGGAGGAATGAAGCCCTGTCCACACCTTGATTTTATCCCAGTAAGATTCATTTCAGATTTCTGATCTCCCAAGCTATAGACATAATAAATTTGTATTGTTTAAGCCACTCAATTTGTGGTAATTTATTATAGCAACAGTAGAAAGGTGGGGCACCTGGGTGGCTCAGTTGGTTGAGTGTCTGACTCTTGTTTCAGCTCGAGTCTTCATCTCAGGGTCGTGAGTTCAGGCCCTGCGTTAGGCTCCACACTGGGCGTGGAGTTAACTTAAAAAAAAGAAGAAAATTAATATACTGGGATGGCTTATTTTTTAGGTATCTTGACATCATCTTTTTAAGTGATTTTTAAGTTCTGAGAAGATGGTTATCAAGCCTTAAATATTTTTATAGGTCAACATCAAAATGTATATTGAGCATAGAAAGTGTCATCATGGGGCGCCTGGGTGGCTTAGTGGGTTAAAGCCTCTGCCTTCGGCTCAGGTCATGAGCCCAGCGTCCTGGGATTGAGCCCTGCATCGGGCTCTCTGCTCGGCAGGGAACCTGCTTCCCCCCATCCCCCGCCTGCCTCTCTGCCTACTTGTGATCTCTGTCTGTCAAATAAATAAATAAATAAATAAATAAATCTTTCTATTTATTTATTTGACAGACAGAGATCACAACTACGCAGAGAAGCAGGCAGAGAGAGAGAGAGAGAGAGAGGAAGAAGCAAGCTCCCTGCTAAGCAGAGAGCCCGATGCAGGGCTCAATCCCAGGACCCCGGGATCATGACCTGAGCTGAAGGCAGAGGCTTTAACCCACTGAGCCACCCAGGCGCCTCCTAAATAAATCTGAAAGAAAGAAAGAAAGAAAGAAAGAAAGAAAGAAAGAAAGAAAGAAAGAAAGAAAGAAAGAAAGAAAGAGGAAAGAAAAGAAAAGAAAAGAAAAGAAAAGAAAAGAAAAGAAAAGAAAAGAAAAGAAAAGAAAAGAAAGGAAAGAAAGAGTCATCATCCCAATTCTAAGAATCCAGGAAGGAACGGGGAGAGTTAATCCACTGAGAGACTGTATACTGACTTTGAAATGCCATATACACATGCACAGCCTCCATCCAGCAGGGCAGTCATTCCCTGCTTTAATAAAGTTCTGATAGTGGCCATGAGTATTTATACTGGTATTAAAAAGCTCTCCTGAGCAGTCTAGAAGGACAGAAATATAATGTGTGCAGCTTCATACCGAGTCATTTATTCAATACATATGATGTGAAGGCTTTCAGATAGCTATTTTATTTTTATTTATTTTTCAAGAAACAGACCAGAGCAGGTGCACAGTGAGGGGGCGGGGGGTGGGGAGGGGCAGAAGGAGAGGAAGAGAGAAAATCTTAAGCAGGTTCCATGCCCAGCACAAAGCCTGACCCAGGGCTTAGTCTCATGACCCTGAGGTCATGACCTGAGCTGAAATCAAGAGTCCAAGGCTCCATGACTGAGCCACCCAGGTGCCCCTCAGATAGCTATTTGAGAAGGTGGGTCCATTGCTTGACTGATGTTTGCAAAGCCAGTAGTTAGCATTTATGGTGTGCTCATTAATAACCAGGAACAATTCTAAATGCTTTACATATATTATCTCATTGCAACCCCCCCAAATAGGGTCTATTATCATCCCCATTCTGAGGAAACCGAGAGAGACATTATGTTGCCCAGTGACCTAGAGCTTGTAAGTAGTGGAATAGTGATTCAGCCCTAGGCAGCCAGTTTCCAGAGCCCAAGTTCTGAATTTTAATTTGTACCTTCTTATTGGTTTATTACCCATTTTTTTTCTACTTGATGGCCTGTGGTGGTTAGGTAAAAGTTTAAAAATCAATGTTAACTGAAGGTGGCTCTTATTTCATTCATTTTTTTTCCTACATCTTTTTTTTTTTTAAGGATTTTATTTATTTATTTGACGAGAGAGATCACATTAGGCAGAGAGGCAGGCAGAGAGAGAAGGGGAAGCAGGCTCCCCACTGAGCAGAGAGCCTGATATGGGGCTCGATCCCAGGACCCTGAGATCATGACTTGAACAGAAAGCAGAGGCTTAACCCACTGAACCACCTAGGTGCCCCCCTACATCTTTTCAATCTGATTTATTTTCTAATCTGTATTTGGAAATTTTTACCTCATTTGAATCTCAGCTTTCCTGCATTATTAGCTTTGTCAAAGTTCAGGTGGGCGCAGGCATTAATCCACCATAAATGGTAAATAGTATATACTAGGGTTTACTCATTTGTGAATATTTGGATTAGAAATTAAATTTGACATTTGCATTCACAAAGAACATGTTTTTGTTCCATTTATTTATATTAGTTTCTCCTCCATATAACCAACATTACAGCATAAACAGTGAATATATGTTTGGTGAAATTTTGGGTGATATCTATGTCTTGTCTATTTAAAACATCTTATTTTCCTTGGTGATCAATAAAGCCTTCTTCTGAATTAAAGAAATTAACTCTTTGCCCTATTTCTTTTACATAATTATTTTCCCATTTTCCCTCGCTTTTCATTTGCCTTTGCATTTTGTTCATGGTGGGGTCTTTTGGTTTATTTGTTTGAACTTGAATCAGCCAGATGAATACTTCTCAGTTCTTGGCCCACCTTTTTTTACTGCTTCATTTAAGGCCCCTTTCACATGGTAGCTAATTTTTTCTACTTTCCATCCTCCTCCTCCAGCCCTCTTGTCTTATACCTACCCCTGGCCCTGGGGTCCTACTCTAGAGAGTGACATCTGTAGTACAGGTTCTTGAATGCATATGTGTTCTTTCAATATATAGATATGGAAATGTATACAGTGTTGTTTAATGTGTGCAACTGTTTTAAATTTTTCTGAATCACACTGTGCTGTGTAGACCACATAGATTTTGCTGTGTCCCTTTTCTTTCTCACTCAATGCTATGATCTGAAGATGAATTCTTGTTTTAGTATGTGTATCTATAGTATTCCATAGTACAAAACCACAGCATTTAACTTGTCCATTCTAACAATGGATACCAAACTCCCCTGAGTGATAGACAATTTTCTCAGTTACTTTTGTGCTATAACCTCTGTAGCAGTGTGATGAAGCCTGTGAATTCCTCAAAATAGTGTTTTTAAATGTATAAGATAAAATGCATAGAATTATAAAAGCAATTATATTAATATACAGTAAATGTGTGCTTCTTTATTGATGAATTAAATATGTAATAATAAATAACTGACAATTTCAAAGTAGAGATAGCCAGAAATAATGTAACATGGAAATATTTATTAATATCAGTGTCACAGATATTGTCAGTCTTAATGTGGTTTGTTGTCTACATATGTAATCAAAGAAAATGCTAGATCTTATTGGCCCATAGAGCTCTGTCTCTGGGAGGACTTCCCCCATCTGTTTGAGTGGAGTCGTGTGTACCAGCAGTGCACTTTTGGTTCTCACTCCACGTAGTGAGTGAACCTGTTTGACAACCAAGCCTGAGTTTTATCTTCCCGCATCTGTTGGTCAAAGGTATGAAGTAAGGCATTAGTGTACTAGGAATAGGACATAGGGGAGCTTGGGCCACATGTTTATGTCACTTACCTGAATGCTGGGACCCTGTGGACCTTATCCTGTGTGTACCATTTACCTTTTATGACAGATGACCGTTAACACCTATCTGAACTTACTGTTTGATGGGTCTTATCATCTCAAATTCATGATGACTTGCCCTGGTTGCATAGTCATCTGGTGCCCCATTGTCAGGAGTTCAGTCTCTACTGCGGCCTACCGGCATACCAGACTTCACTTTTCTAATGATAGCTAGTTCTCTGCCACCAAGGCACCCCTTTTAACCAAAACCCCAAGGTCTGAGTTGCAACTCTTCTATTAAGGTTTGCTTGATTCTTAATAACTTTAAATCCTTGAATATCAAGGATATTCCTAGTATCTTGGTTCTTCCTTAGCATATGACTGGAGTGACCTAAAATTGCTAATATAGTTTCTCTTTCCCTAGAAATTGCTTAATAAAAGGTTGAATTTTTTTTTGCTTAATAAATTGCTGAATTGCTTAATAAATAGGTTGGAGCAGTATTCCTAAATTCAGTAAATGCTGTCTTTAAAATTGAAAGAGGCCCCCCAAGCCCTGTGCCTCCTAGTGCTAGTGGTGCAAGGTACAATGCTTTGTCCTATTCCGTAAGTGGCCTGTCTGTGACATCTTGGACTGCTGGACCTCTAAAAGTCTCACACAAGTAGCAGGACTTGAATCCTTATAGTGTTTATCTCCCACCCCCTGGCATGCAGGGGTCTTACTAGCATCCTGAATACTTGTCACTTTCTCTTTACCAAGTCTATTTCTGATGATATGGTAGACCAGCTTGGTTTTCTGGGGAGTGTCAAGATGATCAGGAATTTCGCAGACAATCTTATGAAGAAAGCAGAAGACTTTATATAGGCCTGAGTAGAGACAGTAAAATGTACTGCCATCCTTCTCATGTAAAGGTTAACTTCTTTGACCCTCTTTACTATTAGATACTGAAAAGAACGTGTTTGTAAGTTCAAGAGCTGTATGTATACCATATACCAGAGCTTATACTGATCTTTTATTTTAAAGATACTATGTCCAGCCCATCAGCTGCAGTTGGAGCTACCAAGTGGTTAAGTTTAATATATCACCATTAACCACCATAATCTGTCTGGTTTTTGCAAAGGTCATACAGGTAAATTAAACAGGGATGTGATGGAAACCAACACCTCGGCATCCTTTAAATATCTGGAAGTTGTGTAAATTCCTGAAATTCTTCTCGGGATATGTTTTCTTTACTATTTTGGCAATTTGATTCTAGTGGAGATGGAGAGGGTCGTTTTCAAGGATTTCTTCATAGCCTTTTTTGCCATGGTGACTTTCACACAGCTGTTCAGGGAGTGTGAAAATTCTACCATATGATAAGTACATCCATTCAAATTTCATACTGGGGACTGGGAAAATAACTACAAAATAAGTTATTTTGTGTCTTCTTCAAGACTCGATTCTGCAGCATTTTGGGGGATCACAGTAGCATGGAATTCTGTCTTTATCACTTGACATCCATAAGTCCCTTCTTTATGCAGTGGTCTATAATGGCAGTTTGGGTTTGGTTGTTTTAGTGGCAGTTCAGACTCTATTATGTGACAGCCCTCAAGAAGTCTGGGAAGACTCCTTTCTCCAGTGTTCAGTTTCTATAGTAAATGGCTGCAAGATTAGGGGGAATATTTATTGTGTATACTCGAGAAGGTATTCTAAAGTCCCTCCTCAAAGAGACCCATGCTTTCCTTTTATCATAGGCTAGGGTCTATGAGCTAGTTTAAAGATGGATGAGAGACCGCAATATTTTTCCATTTGTAGCTGTTGTCCATCTTCTCAGCAATTGTTTGTTGTTGTTGTTGTTGTGTTTGTTGTTGCTGTTTTATAAGGGAAGTAAGTCAAGTAACAAATTGATTGGCTATCTGTCTTGCTCCTAGGAATATCATAATCTAGTAACCATCAGCACGGTTTCTGTAGGCAAAGATACTTTGATTGCCATTCTAGTCTTGCTGTCTATTACAGTAGTTATGTCCATATCACGGTTTCTGTAGGCAAAGATACTTTGATTGCCATTCTAGTCTTGCTGTCTATTACAGTAGTTATGTCCATATTGACACTGCTGGTAGGTGCCATTGCCTGGCCTCTGCCATTTTAGAATTCTAACATCTCTTTTGAAGGCTGGTTTCAAGACTGCATTTCTTCAACATAGAGAGGAAATGTGTCATTGAGTTTCTCAGATGACCCAGTGCAAACTTTCTGGTGCATTTCTCATTTCCTTAGTGAAGTCTTCCTGAAGAGTATAGCCAAGTCATGAGTGCTCTGATCATATGCAGTAAGTGCAATAAATCTATTTTAACATTTTTATCTCCCTGAGCCTCAAGACCCCTTCCTCACTATCTCCAAAGTAATTCTGGCATCTCAACCTCATTTACAGCAAGAAGTCTGTCTGGTCAACGTTCAGGAGTCTATCTCAGCAGCAAAAAGGATGACTTGAGATTTCCTTTCCAGGAGGCATAACATCAAGTCACAGGAGAGTGCATCAATGTCAACAAGCTCCCCACTATGCAGATTTATTTTCTTTCCCTTTACCACAACCCTGATTGAACATTCTTGAAATACGCTCCCACACATGTCCTTCTAGTTCTTGCCAGTACCTATTATTCTGGTCTTGTAATTGTTTTGATTGTATAAGCTATTTCCTCCCGGAGTAGGAAATGTATTTTCCCAGTAGACACTTGCTATTCCTGAGGCAATGGAGGATGTGGTGGCAGATCTTAGAAAAAAAAGCATTGTCTTGCAAGATTCCTTACTCAGGTGAGGTTTTTGCAAAGCTTCCAGCCATTGTGAAGTTTTTCTCTCTAGCAAGGGGGAAAGGACCACTTCTCCTGATGAAAGATTGATGGGAATCTGGGGACTCAAGGTATTTTCATTTACCCACCCAAATGTCACCATCCCAGGTGTCAGGATACCACGGTTCCTGATGAAGGCACGGAAGACTGAGGCCATGCACTCACTCTCCTTGGCAGTTTTGCTGCCCTTACAATTAAATCTTGGGCCTGATTTCTTTCTTTCTTTCTTTCTTTCTTTCTTTTTAATTTTTCAGCATATATTGCCCTACAGCCACAGGAAATGAAGAACATTTTATTTATTTTTTTATTTTTACCCCTTTTTCTTTTTCTTTACTTTTTATCAAGGTGTAATGGACATAGAGCAAAGTATATGCATATCAAGCATGGTACTTTTTGTATACCCTTTTAACCATTACGCAGTAAAGACACAGACCATTTCCAGCACTCCAGAAAGGCTTGCTTCTTCATGGCCCCTCCCAGTCAACATTTTCCCCTCGAGGATATCACTGTTTGGCCTCATTCATCATAAATGGGTTTTTCCTGTTCCTTAACTTCACATAAAATAATCTGTGGTTTGTCCGCTCGTTCATCACTGTTTCTGCGAGATGCATTCATGTGTTGTGTGAAGCAGTAGTTTGTGTTCATTGCTGTTCAGCATTCCACAGCATACCACAATTCATTTATCCACTCTCCCGTTGATGGACATTTGGGTGATTTCCAGTTTGTGCTATTATGATGCAACTGCAGTGCACATTCTCACATAGGACTTTTGGTGGATGTAAACACTCATTTCTTTTAGGATTAGAATTTCCCAGGAGTAGTAGAGTTGCTTACTTATTGGCCATATGTACATAAAACTTTAATACTACCAATAAGTTTTCCAAAGTGGTCGTGCTGATTTAAATGCCCCACCAGCAACGTATAAGTTTCCATATCCTCACCAGTTACTTCTCATTGGCAGCCCTTTTCATTTAAGTCATTCTGGTGGGATGGTGGCAATTTACAGTTTTAATGTATATTTCCTTGATGAATCATGACATTAATCATCTTTTCATATGCATTTTGCCATTTGTTTATCCTCTGTGTGAAAGAGTTTTGGACGTGGTTTTTAAAAATCCAACCATATAGGTTTCCTTTTCTCTTTTTGATATGTAAGAATTCTTTATATATTCTAGATTTAAGATCTGAGTACTTTGTTGAATAGATGCTCCAAATCTTGGCTTGTCTTTTAACTCTTTTTTTTTAAAGATTTTTATTTATTTATTTGACAGAGAGAGCGAGAGAGAGAGATCACAAGTAGGCAGAGCAGCAGGCAGAGAGAGAGGGAGAAGCACGATCCCTACTGAGCAAGGAGCCCCATGTGGAACTCGATCCCAGGACTCTGGTATCATGACTTGAGCTGAAGGCAACCAGCTAGTCAACTGAGCCACCCAGGTGTCCCTTAACTCTTTTTTTTCTTTTTTTTAAGTAATCTGTACACCCAACATGGGGATCAACCTCATGACCCTGAGATCAAGAGTGGCATATGTACTGACTGAGCCAGGCAGGCTCCTTGCCTTTTCACTCTATTAATGGTGTTTTCCAATGACTCGAAGTTCTTAATTTTAATGATGTCCATTTATCAGTATTTTTTTTTTTACAGTTAATGCTCTTTATGTTCTGTTTAACCCCAAGGTCATGAATATGTTCTCCTGTGTTTTTTTCTTAGAAGCCTCGTTGTTTTACTATTTATATTTAGGTCCATGATTCACCAGAATTAATTTTAGAGTATGGTATGAACTAAAGGTCTAAATTCATTTTTCCCATATGGATATCTAGTGGATCCAGCACCCATTATCGAAAAGATGCTGCCATGGAGGACTTTTGATTTTAATAGTGGGCTTTGAGTTTGTAGTTGGAGGACAAGAGTATTTTGTTTTCTTTTATCAAGACTTGAAAAACAGCTAACAAATGCCAAACCATTCTGTAATTTTTATAATTACTATTGCCATCTATACTACTGCCAAATTACCACATAACCCATGTTTTCCTTTCTACTTTCATCATCTTCCAATCCAACATAGATGATTGCAATTCATGAAACCATTGTTATCAGAGATTATAGCTATCTTACATGCTACCAACAATGGGGTTCTTTTTGCTGCATGACCAGTGGGCTATCCAGGCTTAGAATCCTGTCTTGAGGGTTTTCTCTCCATGGCCACTTCTGATATCAACTTGCTTATTCTGGGTTTCCCCAAAAGCACAACCCTGTCTAGGGTTGCATGGTGGTGGTTTTTGAGTATGTGATTCCAGGAAGTAGAGATGAGAAACCCAGGAAAGTGAACTAGGGAAGGAGGGAAATGTAACACGAGACTGCGTTATGAAGAGATTAGTGCTTGGTCCTACTGAGAACTTCTGCAGACCTCTGTGGAAGGGACAGGATGAGAAGCATTTCCTCCCACTGCTGGTGTGGACTTCTGCATGCATTGTGTCGGTCCCCGTGGGCTCCTGTGTTATCCTGCACACAATATCAGAGAAGCTCTGGGTGGGAAACAAGAATGTGAGACACACTTTTGGGGTGAGATGCTGAGACAGAGAAAGAGTGAAAGCCTATGTGGAAGCATTTGTAACACAATCAGATGTAAGAAAGGGAGATGTACACAAAAAATTTCTAATAGCTATTTTTTAATTGAAGTATAGTTGACATACAATGTTACATTAGTCTCACATGTACAGCATAGCAGTTCAACAAGTCTATACATTATTTTGTGCTCATCACAAGTGTAGCTACCATCTGTCACCATAAAACCCAATTATAATACCTTTGTCTATATTCCCTATGCCGTACCTTAAATTTTTTTTTTTTTTAATTTTTAAGTAATCTCTACACCCAGTGTGGGGCTGCAGCTCACAACCTGAATATCAAGAGTCGCATGCTCTACCCTTGTCCCCATGACTTACTCATTCCACAGGTGGAAGTCTATACCTCCCACCCAATGCATATGTTCATACAGCTTGTGAGCTCCAAGAGAAACAAGCAGCCAGGTATCAAAAAGTATCTGAAGCTCAGTGTTTCAAATCCCCTCTTCATATCTGCTTTGCTCTGTGTATCTGCTTCATCTCCAGATCCTGGCAATACAGCTTTCTTTGCTTCATAGGTGCATGGTGAGTAGGACATGACCATCTGTGGCTTTTGTGTTTACATGTTCCCTATTCAGTATAAAAATCAGAATGAACCAGAAGCTCTTTGTCCCAAATCTGGATTCCCTGAAATTAAGTTTTATTGGTTCAGCTTGTGTTGCATATCTGCTGCTAATCCGAGATATTTAGATATTAGCTACTGAGGATGCAGTTCTATAGATTTGGTATAGGGCAGGGTTGTTGTCTTACAGGCTAAAGAGAATCTCTTTTGGAGGAGACCACCTTCTGTGGTATTCACTACAGCAATAAAATCTCTTAAAAATCTTATGACTTCTGTCTTTGGATAATGCTAAGAAGGTCTTTCTCTACCCCATGATTATAAAAACACATGTTTTATATTTTCTTCCAATATTTTTATGACTTCTTTTTTCAGTCAAGTATTTAATCCTACCTGGTATCAATTTAGGTATAAGTTATGAGACAAGGACCTAACTTTAAAAAATTGCTTAGCTTTTCACCACCAATTATTTAATAATGCATCCTCTTTGTACTGATTTAAAATACCATTATTTTCATATACCAAATTCTATATACAACATGTGTGCCTGTGTGTGTAGGTATAGAACTGTTTCTGGAGTTTTCCATTGGTTAGTTTATTGCTGTTTTAAATATATATCTCTGTATATTTATTTATAATATATAGTATATGTTATAGAATGCTTCAAAACTAATATGTATGCCATGAAACAAGTACTCTCATTGGTCTCACATTCCTTTAGAAAAGCAACCGAATCTATCTGTTTTACCTTTATACTGACTAGCACAGGTTCTATGCATACTAGATAATGATGATAATCATTATAGTTTAAGCATATGTATGCATGATTAAATATAAAAATACATATTTATAGTTTTCAATATGCTTTCATAAAGTGTTATATACATTATCAAGAAAAGAGCCTATTGATACGTTAAAACATTTCCGTATTTGGTACAGTTTACATGGCAAGCTAGTAGATTTTATTATTGTTCCAAACAATTTCCCTTCTTGCAAAAGAACTATGTATCTCTGCCCGTTATAACTTTGCAGTACCTCCTGTGAAAGTACACATCCTTGATCCTTTGATGTCAGTCTTGGCTACATGGCTTATTTTGGGCAATGATGTGTGAGTGGAGGTGACTTACATTATGTCTAAATAGAAATGTTGATTCTTACTGTGTGTTTCGCCACCCTTCTCTCTCTGTTCCCTCTCCCATGAGACTAGCATGTCTCTGATACCGAAGAAGGCACATGTAACAGGAGAATTATGATCCACTCATGGCTGATGAGCAACATGAATGAGAAATAATCCTTTATTGTTTTAAGCCACTGTGATTTGGGGTTTGTTCCTGGAGCCTTACTAGCAAGGGCCGACTAATACACAACGTCATCCTGACTGTTGACAATCATGTTTTGAATAATTATCAGTTAAGCAGATATGGTTCAGGTAGATAGCTTTTATAATAACTCAAGAAGTTCTTTAAAGCATTTTTATCAGGGCACCTGGCTGGCTCAGTGGGTAGAACATGTAACTCTTGATCTCAAGGTCATGAGTCCAAACCCCACATTGGCATGGAAACTACTTTTTTTAAAAAAAAGAGTTTTTATAAATAGAGTAAAAAGATTAATTAGGATAACTGAGACCTCACTATGGACATGTACCACCTAAGTTTTACTCAGCACTTATCTTAAATCCAGTCAGGTATTAAGATATTTAAGTTATAAGTAAAAGAGACATTAAAAACAAGGCCTAATAATGGTGATGATTATAAAAATATATTTGGCAAAAAGAGAGATTGAATCTCAAAGAAACTCATGACTGATAGATGTCTTCAAAATCTGGAACGTGTCCAAGGCAGTGCAGGGACAGTAAAGTGTGATCACTTGAATGCTCGGTGTTAACATGACTTTCACACTTTCAAGCTCTGCTTCTCTTAGTGTCTTTTTGCTCTTCTCTCTGCTACCAAATGGCTTCTTACAGTTCATCCTGTACCTTTTTCTCTTCCTCAAAGCTGCTTCTCTATCTGTAATTTCTGGTTTTTCATGCCTTCAGCTTGCTCCTAAGTTTAGTTTGCTCCTGGGTCCTTCCAGGACATCTTTGAAGTATCAGCTTCCCATATTAGTTGCCTCATTTATACTCTCCCATTTCAAATTCTTGAGAGGATAGTTGTATTTGACCCAACTCTACTGGGTTAAATAATATCCACCAACCACCTCCCCCCCCCCTGAAAAAAAAAATCATGTCCACCCAGAATCACAGAATATGACCTTATTTGGAACAAGGGTTTTTACAGATATGGTTAAAGTATGGCTAATGAGATGAGATCATCCTGGAGTATGATGACCCCTAAGTCCAATGATGAATGTTATTATAAAAGACAAAAAAGGAGAAGACATAAAGATGCAGAGGGGAAAAGGCCTTGGGAAGATGGAGGCAGAGATTAAAAGGCAGCCACAAGCCAACAATGCTAAGGATTGTCAACCCCCAGAAACTGGGAGAGAGACACAGAATAAATTTTCCTTCAGAGCCTCAAGAGGAAAACAACTGTACCAACACCTTGATTTCAAAATTTTAGCCCCCAGAACACAGAATACATTTCTGTTGTTTTAAATCATCCAGTTGGTAGCAATTTGTTATGGCAACTTTTGGAAAGTAGCACGTACTCTCACCTCTGAGGGCCTTTAATGATTACAAGCCATTGATTGGGCTATGGATTGGGTACTCCTGGGTGAAGTACTCAGAGCCAAATCATGGGCAGGGGGGGTGGTTTGCTTTGAAGACACTGCACATGTGGGACGTGTAACTGACGTGTCTAAAACAATTTAATGCTTGACGTGTAACTGACGTGTCTAAAACAATTTAATGCTAGGCTGCCAGGCTTTCACACTCTCCTCCCATATGGACAGAAGTGTTTCACCTGAGATCCCCCCATTCTCCCACATAGCACTGCCTGTGTCTGATGGGATGAACATCTGGGGTTGATGTCATAGGGGCATTTCAAAATATACTTGTCAATATTAGAATTCTGATTTTGTAGTCAATGTCCATTTCTCTTTTATTTAATTGAACTCCTGCTTAGTGTTACATCTTTGATATTTAGTATCCAAAACTGAAAGCGAAGTTCTCAAATTTGAGTATGATCTACTTTAAAAGGACATAGATGTCTGAAGACCCTGAGTATTGACTTAAATCATTTCATTTTAACAATAAAGCTATCTTATTATGTGTGTGTTTAAGATTTTATTTATTTATTTATTTATTTGACACACACACACAGAGTACACAAGCAGGGGGACAGCAGAGAGAGGGAGAAGCTGGCTCTCCACTGAGCAGGGAGTCCCATGTGGGGCTCAGTCCCAGGACCCCAGGATCATGACCTGAGCTGAAGGCAGACTCTTAACTGACTGAGTCACCCAGGCGCCCCTTCCCTTACAATGTGTTAAAACAATGTGTTAAAAGATACAAACCCATAGAGCAGGGGTTGGCAAAGTGTTTCTTAAGGGGTCAAATAGTAAACTTTTTAGGCTTTGTGGGCCATGTCATCTCTATTGTGACTATTGGAGCATAACAGCAGCCATGGACAGTACATAAATCAGTGAGTGTGGCTGTGTTCTAATAAAATTTTATTCGGGAAACACTGAAATTGGCACTTCATATAATTTTCACATGTCATGAACTGTTATTCTTTTAAAAATCTCCCCCCGCCCCCAACTATTTAAAAATGGAAAAACCATGGGGTGCCTGGGTGGCTCAGTCAGTTAAGCATCTGCCTTCTTCAGCTCAGGTCATGATCCCAGGATCATGGGATCGAGTCCTGCATCAGGCTCCCCGCTTCTCCCTCTCCCTCTGTCTGCCACTCCCCCTGCTTGTTCTCTCTCTCTCTCTGAAATAAATAAATATATATTTTTTTTTTAATGGAGAAACCATTCTTTGCTAGTGGCTGTATAAACACAGACCAGAGGATGTATGCATGGACTGAGGTTTGCTGACTTCTGTTATAAAAGATGCTTGATCTTCCTTATCCACACAAAGTCACCTCTTGTTTTATTAGTAGGACTTTCATTTCCTTTTGGGAAACGTCCCCCCCCCACCCACCTCCCATGGAAAATTGTCTGTTTGCCTCAGGTTGTCCCGGGGAGCTTGCAGCCTTGGCTGATTGCTTCCATCGGAGTGAAAGCTGCAGCTGCATGGGGTCTCCTTCCTCTCTGTCTGCAAGAACTTGTAGCAGTCAGGGAGCTGTGAGCCTGGAGATGCCAGAGGCTGCCGCATGAATCTTAAGAATGAAGCTGACACAGCAGAATGCTGAGCCAAGAAACTAAGAGAAATTGAATTTTTATTACATTTTTGGAGCTCTTATGTCAAACCACTCAGGACGCTAAACAACCCCAAGGCTTTTCCACTACATGAATAAATACATTTTCGTTTCTATTTAAGTGAGCTTAGGTTTGGATTCTGTCACAATCACAAGATACAAACTGCGGCAAACCTCTTACCTCTAATGCTTATTATAACGATAGAAGAAAACCAAAAATTAAATGCCAACACCACTACCAGACCAGAAGAGTTCAGATCAACAATGTTACTTTTTGTTTTCTGAAGCTCACTTTCTCCTCCCCAGATGTTAAAGAACATGGCATTGATGACGACGTTGTGGGTGGTTTGGAGTTCTGCATACCTTTGTGTCCTCCACATTAGGTGTATGTTATGTCCGGAGTCATTTCTTCACGGCTTTTCTCCTTTGGAGCTATTGCAAAAACTATGTTCACAGAGTTTGTTATGACAACATTCAGCCTTCTCTTGGTACAAATGTATACTTTACATAATCAGTCTGTTTCTGTACTTTGCTTAGTTGCTAAAACAAAAAAACATCATATAGTGCTTGCAGTTCAAATTATATTCGTATCAAATTAGAGTCTCATTTTATTAAATTACTAAAGGCAAAGTCTTTGATCTAAGAAAATGTGTTTCAACTATGAATTGAAAAGAGAAGCTTTGTGTTTTCAACAGGTGTTGAATTCAATTCAACTGGATTATGTCTGTTTGCCATTGAGACATACTGACTTTCACGAACTAGACAAGCCTCTGATATCTAGATCTGCGTCATTCATTTTGGGCCCAGTTTCTGTACCTTCCTCGGTACAGGACTCCCACTTATGTCCCATAATTCCACTCACTAGTGTGGTCTATTCTATAGGGGATTTTAAACTAATTGCACAATTTTTCAGAGTCTCTTTATCTCTAATTGCATATGAAGTCCTTGTACTAGTTTGTAGTTGGATTACTAGAATCTGTACATGTACTGCCTAGTCACTTACTGCTCCAGAAATCCAGCAAAGATCTCACAGCCACTCTGGCTTCTGACAGGAAGCCCAAATATAGGCAGCAGGGCACTGGCTCTTAGCTTTAGGTCAAGTCTAGGACTTCCTGTGTATCTCACTTGGGGGCCCAGACTGAAGGGACAGCAGCTAATTGGCATAGTCGGTATTCATGGCCATCACAGGAATGTGAGACATTGAGCCAAAGGACACAGGGATATTTAAGGTTTTGTGCATGTCATGTTTACTGAGGTTGTGTGGACTAGAGCAAGTTATATGGCACAATATCAGTAAAGTGGGGGGAACACCCATCCACTCTGGTGTGCTGTAGGTTTCCATGGCTACGGGATTGAGGAAGAATTAAGAACAATAATCCAGTCTGGTACATATGGCTTCACTTTGCATGAACTTTGTCTCTGTTCCTCCAACCCTCTGATCTCAATTTCTATTAGTAATATGCCCTGTGGGAGTGAAAGGGCTTTCTATAGAAAGTTTGAATTTTAAAGGAAGAGAATAGTTTCCAGATAGCTTAATGGCCATGAATCCAGTGGCCGTTATAGCTGAGTATTCATTTGGCTCAACCTTGTGGCTTTGTTGATTTTTTTTAAAAAAAGATTTTATTTATTTATTTATTTCAGAGAGAGAGAGAGAGAGCAAGCCTGAGGGAGAGCTAGCGAGCACAACTCAAGGGCGGGGAGGGGCAGAGGCAGAGGTAGAAGCAGGCTACCCACTGAGCAGGGAGCCCCAGGCAGGGCTGCATCCCAGGGTCTTTGGATCATGACCTGAGCTAAAGGCAGGTGCCCAACCTACTGAGCCACCCAGGTGCCCCCTTGTGTTGATTTATTTAATGATAAAATATTTTAAAATATATTAAGCTTTAATTTTTGTGTTTTCATGCAGTAAAAAGTAAGCTAGATGATTCTATCATTTGTATATCCTTAAAAGTACCATGTAAATTAGTAAGAGATAAGAGGTTTCATTCACAGCCAGATTTGTAGGACCTAGCATAGTGCTAGGGCATAGAATACATGCTCACTAAATATTTGTTGATTGAAGTGCATTGTTTTCTTATTTAGTAATGATTATCAACAGATAGTAACTTGCACCTGAATAGAATTTTCTGTTTTAATACAATGATGTATATATTATCAATATTCCCCAACTTCATTAGTGACTGTGACCCACACCAAAAAGGTGTTTGTAATGTGATGCACTGAAAAATGATAAGTTTGTGTTTGCTCTTTTCAGGACCAATACAAATTATTGGTTCCTGTTTTTCTCAGGTTTCCCCCACCCAGGTTTGTTTTAAAGAGTATCTATTTACACCACTTTTTGATGTGCTAAGAGCCCTTATAAGAATAACTACATGGATAGTTAGAAATATGTACAAATATAGACAAAAATCTATGAATTTTTAAGTTTATAAATTTCTAACAGTGAAAATGCCATTTAAAATTACCTCTAAAAAGGATTTAAAATTAAAATGAAGCATAATGTAGATACAAAAAGATCATCATGAATGAGAAAGGCAGTAAAGAACATGTGCCGCTTATTTCCTTCTTAGAAGGAAGTAAATTAATTCCTATAGTTGATTTTATGAAAAACATTTCATAAAACAAAAAGAACTTAATTGAAAGACAGTTTGCTTCTCATGATAGGTCTTCTACTTTGGGTAAGAGTAAGAGCAGGACCAAAGTAACAAAACGCTTTCTTGGGCTTTCTTCAATGATTCTGAAAGTTGAAGCTATTTCCTTTGCTTTCTTACAGGAAACATTTATTAGAGCTTAAACTTGTATTAATGTCTCAAGTTATAATCATCTTGCCAGATACACTTATGGCATAAAGAGAGGAAGGAAACTAATAATCATGAAGTGTCTACTTTATGCCTGATAAGGTGCTAGAAGCATATACTTGTTAAGATGAGAAATATTATCATTTCAGAAGAGAAGAAACTGGGCTCTGAAAGTTTAAGTGACAGATTTTTTTGACTCCCAGATCATGAGCCAAAACCCAAGAAAATGCTCTATTTGATAGTGTAGTAAACTGGCATGAACTCCACTTGCAAGTTCAATAATTATAGTGTAGTAAAACCAAGTTTTATTTAAAGATAAACAAACGACAACTGTGTACATATGTTTTGCAATAGACAAATCACAGTGGTCCAAAGTCTTACAGTGGGTATTCCCCAAGGCCACATAAGAGGCCCTGAGGAATAGTTCAAATGTGGATCTACCCCAGACATTCCCCGTCTTGGGCTTAAGTTGACACGTTGACTCCTCCTGGCTGGAATTTCTCACTGTGGTTGTCCCTACAGTGCTGACCTTCCCCCTAACCTCGAAATCCACTTCCTTTTCTGGTGGTGTCTTGTTTTTCTCATGCTTCTAGACCCATTTTAAGGTCTGGTAGAGCCTCTAGACATCATTCTTTGACATTTCTTGACTTATAAGACTTGAGATTCTTTCTAATGCAGGCAAAAGTTTTCTTTTATCAAATACGTTTCCTAAATAAGGGGTTTGTCCTCTTGGTGGTAAATTATAAACATTTAGCAAGTGCTTATTGTCTTTACAAACTGTTTCTAATGTGTTCATACTGTTTTCAAAGAAGTTATCATATACCTAAAAGCAATGACATAAAAATAGAAGCTGCCAGGTGAGAGCTCCAGACAAGAACAGTAAGCATTGCTTTATAGGAGGGAAGAATGAACATGGACTAACGTGATTCTGAAGAAGTTGAGACTAGAGTGGGCCTGGGAAGCATGAGGTGACCACAGGTCCTCCACCTCCAAGTCTAACATCATGCTCTGTCTAGCTTGAAAGGACACATCAAAGGTGTGAGGAACATAATGGGGCTCCCACATTGGGGGAAGAAAGGCATCAACATACTCTTTCTCTTGTACTGAGTCATCTCCCCTCTCCCCCCTACAGAACTTGAGGGTTTGCTTTCTTCTTGGTCCATGACTTAACTCTCAGAGCCAGGGCTAATGAGAAAACACCAAGGCCTAGAGACATACTTACGGCTTCTGTGTTGTCTAGCCCAACTCACAGAGTAGGAGATAAATATCAGACAGATACTCTGGTCATAGGAATAACAAAAGCACATTTTCCTTAAAAGAGCTCACGTCGTAACTTCCTGGAGACCCTATTGGTAGGATGAGGCAGTATAACAATAAAAAATAGCTGTTGGCATCTGGGGTGGCTCAATCTCTTAAGCACTGGACTCTTGGTTCCAACTCAGGGTTGGGAGATTGAGCCCCTTCCCGGGCTTTGCTTAGTGGGGAGTCTGCTTGGAGTTTCTCTCTCCCACTGCCCCTCATTCATGTGCATGAATGTGCAAATGCTCTCTCTCTCTCTCTCTCTCTCTCAAATAAATTAAAAAAAAAATTAAATGGCTAATGGCTCAGATTTGGGGATAAAAAATACTGTCCCTTAAATAGTTGTTCCAAGTGTAACTGTAAGAACTGAGATAGGTCCAGAAGGCTTCACCTGAGCTAAATGCAGAACTTGGAAAAGTTATCAGATTTTATCCATTGCTCCAGGTAAGCTGATAGTAAGTCCTCAGAGAGCTGATCAGAGGTCTTCTGAGCTTCTAGGTGCTTCATACATGTTCATGGCAATACCTACTTGGTGAAGTGGTAGCTCTATTACAATGGCCTAGAGAAGTTAACTTGTCCACATTTATGAAACTATTAAGTGGCTGATTAAACATTTGTTGGGATATGAATGTCAGTTCATGGATTAAACTATTTTTTTTTTTTAGTTGAAGAATTAACCACCTGAGAGTCAAATGAATAGTTCCAGAATGCTCCACCACTCTAATTCACTGATTTGCTAACTTAGCTTAATTTTTAATGTGTATGGGAATGGTGATGACTTAACGTTATCTCTCCTAAGTAATGTATTTTCATTTAAAATTGGTTGGGTGTAAAGATAATTTACAAACAAAATCTTCTTAAAATTTTTAAACGAATAAAACTGGCACTTGGATACATTTCAATGCAGTAGTTATTTTTTCTTTCTTTCTTTCTTTTTTTTTTTTTTTAATGTCATATAAACTTGCCACAAATGAAAACTTACTGCAAAGCCCCTGGAGTAGATGTGTGCACAGCATCACAGCTTAGGCTCAGATGTGATGGTGTGGGGGGAAGTGGTAGACTTACAGGGTCTTTTCTTCCTCCATTTCTTTTTCCCCCAAGGTTATCCCTGAGTGACCCCAGTGGAATTCCATGCCCTAAATTATACACGTAATAGCCAATCCCTAATTTAATCCCAGGGGTTTGAGAACTCTGATCTGGTAGATCTACAGAGGTCTTCAAGTATACAGCCCATGGGTGGACATGGAGCCCTTTTTGCAGCAGCTAAAACCTTGCTTTTAGATTGAAAGTCTCTTTCTTTTAGAGGGGATTGACCTAATCTAGAGAGGAGAAATTTTCTCTTGCTTAAGGTTCAGTTGTGTCATTTTGATGATAAAAACTAGAAATAGCCAAAAGCTGTCTCCACAATTCACATCATCTCATGATGTGAGGTGAGGGGGTTAAGGAAGGGAGTGGTTGAGCCCACTTATCTATGTTTGGTTCTGAGAGTTGCCATATTGATTTACTTTCATCTACCACTCCCCAGCCCCAGAAGGAAAAACATTATGTAATTATTATGTTGTGGTATTTTATCTTAATAGTGAGGGATGTTTTTAACTTCTTTGAGGAAAAAACTGGAAAGACTGACTCTATTATGAATCCACATATCAGAATTCCATTGATACTGTCTTTTTAAAAGAAAAAAGACTTTGTTTATTTTTTTTTGAAAGAGTGAGCAAGCATGAGCAGGGTGGAGGGGCAGAGGGAGAGGGAGAAGCAGACTCCCCACTGAGCAGGGAGTCTGAAGCAGGGCTCCATCCCAGGACCTCAAGATCATGACCTGAGCTGAAGGCAGGTACTCAACCGACTGAGCCACATGAGTGCCCCAATATTGTATTTATTTTTTATTTTATTTTTTAAAAAGATTTTATTTATTTATTTGACAGAGATCACAAGTAGGCAGAGAGGTAGGCAGAGAGGCAGGCAGAGAGGGCCAGGGTTGGGGGTGTGCGGGGCAGGAAGCAGACTCCTGCTGAGCAGAGAGCCTGATACAGGGCTGGATCCCAGGACCCTGAGATCATGACCTGAGCAGAAGGCAGAGGCTTAACCCACTGAACCTTCCAGGTACTCCTTAATATTGTCTTTAAATTATATATTCATTCTCCATGAAAGTGAAAAATGTTTAAATGTTAACTTGACTTAAATGTTTCTGTCATTAAGCTGATTCTGGTAATATGCTCAGGGAAGCAAAATTCACTATTGCCCATCACATAAAGCAAGTTTCTCAGTTTCAAGTGCAATTTGATAAAACATTTAAAAAATTTTTTTTCTTCGGTCCTTTATAAAAGTCTTTGGAAAAAGAAATTACTCTGTCAGAGAGCACTCGATTTTCCCTGATGTGTTACTTTTATCAGTTATAAATGTGTTTACCTACAAGCAACTGAAAACCCAAGAGAGAGGCTTAAACAGGGGAAGGATATGTTTGCTTCCAGCAACAGGATATCTGGAGGTAAGCTTCCAAAGCTGGGATGATAGCTTAGCATGGTTCAAGGGGCTTTCATTTTCAACATCAAAAGGTATCTTCATTTCAGGCATCATGTTAGTTACAAGTGGGAGAAGGAGGAAGAAGGAAGGGCAAAGTGCAAAGGAAACTGCCAGCTCAATCTTTAAAAAAGCTTTTCTAGAAGCCACAAGCAGAGACTTCTGTTTATACTGTAATGGCTGGAACTGAATCACATGGCCACTCTGCTTCTCTTCAACCAATCTAGGAAAGCAAGTGTCTCTGTTTTCAACCAGCATACTAGTAGAAGAGGCTGGTTGGAAAGGCGGTGAACCAGGAAATAAGGGAGCCAGTTTACATGATCTGCCACCACTGATTGGGGATTCTTCTCTTAACTGATACTTTGTCACGTGGAACTATTTTAAACAAAGAGTTTTCAGTTCAGAAGTTCCAGTTGAAGAATGCAATGTCCTTACCACTTATTTCCTCTTTTAAATGATAGATTTGGGCTGTCTTGTCTCTAAATAGCTACTTACTGTAGCTTGTATTTTGAAAGCCTCCTATCTAAGATCAAATGACAAAATGAAGGGAAACATCTTGTGACCTTTTTGGTTTTAGTCATTTGGGATGTATTTCTTCCCAGGGCAGACAGTTCAGTATTTTTAAATATTCTGGTGTTTATTTGTTCAAGACCAAGACAGAACTATCATGAATAATGAATACACGATAAAAGAGACAAACAATAAGGTTCACACTTTTGAAATTTACTTGAATCTATTGATCTAAAACAGTTCCCATTAAAGAACTGCATTATGTTTGTCTAGGAGGCTAAAATTTTGCTAATTTCAATGGGTAAATTTCACATTGTAGCTCTTAAGCGCTATTGAAGTCATCTAAACATTTTTGATTGATCATAAAAATATCTAATTTTGAGTAGCAGATCCTATATAATTCTAGTCATCAGATTATTGCAACTCAGCTTAAAAAACATTTCTTTTTGGGGTGCCTGGGTGGCTCAGTGGATTAAAGCCTCTGCCCTCGGCTGGGGTCATTGTTCCTAGGGTCCTGGGATCGAGCCCCACATGGCCTCTCTGCTTGGCAGGGAGCCTGCTTCCTCCTCTCTCTCTGCATGCCTCTCCATCTACTTGTGATCTCTGTCTGTCAAATAAATAAATAAGATCTTTAAAAAAAAAAATTGTATAAAAAAACACAAAAAACAAAAAACATTTCTTTTTACAATTAGAAGAAAACACCCTCATTAGAGTAAGTAACTCTGTAAGAGAAGATTCTTTCATACATCCACTATTATGACTACTTAACATTTTTTAATATTCTGCTCACGAAGATGAAATAATAATAGCCAGTGTCGATTGAATACAAATTCGATCCTGGTAATTTTATGTGTATTATATAACTTAATCCTCTCAAAAACCCTGGAGTCCTGGTGTAGTTTTATCCCTTGTTTATAGATGAAGGTAGCTATGGTTAAATAACTTGCTCAAAGTCACATGGTTGGCAAGTAACATAGCTGGAATGTGAGCTCAGACAGTCTTCAAAAACCTGTGAATGGGCCGTGTCAGATACCCAGGAGGCTGGAACACACTCCAGGGCTTGCCAATGCTTTTCTGTCCTCATATCATGAGATTCAAGACTCTAGTTCCCAAGAAGGGCGGACAGCTCAGCTGTCCATCAGTAGCTTAGATCCTAGATCCACCTGGTTCTTGCCCTTGCTGAGGGCTGAAGTTGCATGTCTCAGATTCTGTGAGCTCCTCTGTAGTGTTCAATAACCTTTTGTCTTAATTTCCAGAGTATCTCTGATGCTTCTTAGCAAGGAACACGGATACAACAGGTTTTGTGAAAACCTAAACATTTGTCCCATAGGAGAATGGACTGTTTCCAACAAGAAATCTATAGATGAGTTTAAAAACAAGTCATTAGAAAATCCGATAGTCTAGTCATAAATATGACACAGTATTATGTTCCTTATAGCCTATCCAAAACAATCCTTAAAATAGTTCTTTCTTAGTACTATTTGGCCATTTTATTACTAGAAGTTACACGCATTGGCCCCTAATACATTGACCCTAAAATTGTGTACATTTGGCCATTTCCATTTGGCAGAGACCTTACCTCTTTTACACAGTAGCTAGTACACTGTTTATGCTCAGTAAAAAAAAAAAAAAAAAAAAAATTGTAATCAGAGAGAGTGAGCACAAGCAGGGAGAGTAGCAGGCAGAGGGAGAAGCAGACTCCCACTGAGCAAAGAACCCGATGCAGGACTTGATCCCAGGACCTTAGCTTCATGACCTGAGCCAAATATAGTCTCTTCACTGGCTGAGCCACCCAGGCATCCCTCAGTAAAAATTATTCCTACTCTTTCACTTGTTTTAGTTAAGCAAGTTCTATTGGGTTGATTCATGTGTAAAAACTTCAAGCAAAACAGGCGGACAGAAAATCTTTTAACTGCTCCCAATCCTCATCCCCTCACTTGAAGTGAACTCAATTACACATTGGAGGTGGAACCTTCTTTTTGTCTTCTATCCATTTACCTACCCAGGTCCACATACAGAACTAGAAAGGTTTGTTTCATATGTTTTATTTTTTTTTAAACTTCAATATGCTAAAGAATGCAGTTTGCTTCGTTCATAACAACGTGTCCTGGAGCTCTTTCGCATGTCAGTGCCACTGGCTCTGTTTTACGCTTTGCAACTCCTGCCAGGTATTCCATGTTGTGGGTCTACAATGGATTATTTAACAACTCCTCTTCTGATGGACAAGTCCGTTGTTTGTGATTGTTTATAGTTACACGAAGCTGCGGTGCTTCTCCTTGTGAAGGAAATGTAGGAAAGGAAACTCCTCCTTGCCAGTAGTTCTCTAGGAGGAACATCTAGCCGTTGAATTCTTGAGCTTAAATATGTGTGCTTTAAAATTTTTAATCGATGGGAAAAAAAAAAATGAACTCTTAGCCAACTACCACTATCATGACCATATACCACTAGTTCCTTGTGTTCACACCAAATTTTTAATTTCTCATCAGTGACTCTTTTTTTAAATAAAGATTTTATTTATTTATTTGAGAGTGAGAGAGAAAAAACATGAGCACGGGGGAGGGGCAGAGGGAGAGGGAGAAGCAAGCTCCCCGCTGAGCCTGGAGCCCAATGTGGGGCTCCATCCCAGGACCCTGGGCTCATGACCTGAGCCAAAGGCAGACACTTAACCGACTGAGCCATCCAGGCGCCCCTCTCAACAGTTACTCTTACAGTCATTCTTACATTTCTTCTTTTGGTTCCTGTCTCTCATACTTCCATTCCTCTAAATGACTCATACTGTCAAGATACATATTTGGTTGCAAGGAATAGAAAACTTACTCACACCAGCTCAGACAGGAAGGGTAACTTACTAGCTCAGGTAACCAAAGTATGGGGTAGACCCCAGGCTAGCTGTCTCTCAGGGCCAACAGCGCTTAAGGCCAGAACACTGCCAGAAAGATATCCATGGTTTGTCTTCTAGTTCTCTCTCTCCCTCTCTTTCTCTCTCCTTACTCCTCCTCCTTCTTCTCTTTCTTTCTTTCTTTTTTTTTTGGTGGGCAGCAAAGCAAAGTTTATTGAGTGACAGTCCAGAGCTCCTAAAGAGGGAGGAGACCCTGGAGGATTGCCCTTGTTTTGTAACTCTCTTAAAAATATCTTTCAAGGGGCGCCTGGGTGGCTCAGAGGGTTAAGGCCTCTGCCTTCGGCTCAGGTCATGATCTCAGGGTCCTGAGATCGAGCCCCGCATCGGGCTCTCCGCTAAGCAGGGAGCCTGCTTCCTCCTCTCTCTCTGCCTGCCTCTCTGCCTACTTGTGATCTCTGTCTGTCAAATAAATAAATAAAATCTTTAATAAAAAAAATCTTTCAAAAGGTACAACATTCTAATATTTACCAAGACCAGTTTATTAATTTTTTTATGAATTGTGATTTTGATGTTGTATGTGAGAAATCTCTGCCTAACTCAGAGTCACAAAGGATTGTCTCCTATGTTATCTTCTGGTAGGTTTGTAGTTTTAGATTTTATATTTGGGTCAATGATCAATTTTGAATTAATTTTTGTGTAGTCTACAATGTATGGGTGGAAGCTTATTTTATTTTTTTTGTAATGGATATTTGATTATTTTAGCATTGTTTGTTGAAAATATGGTCCTTTCTCCACTGAATTGCCTTTGCATCTTGGCTAAAAATCAGTTGTCCATGCATGTATGGATCTCTCTCTGCACTCTCTGTTCTGTTGATTTATTTGTCCATCTTTGCTTCAATGCCATACTGTCTTCAGTAGTGTGCCTTCATAGTAAGCGTGAAGTCAGGTAGAGTTAGCCTTACCTTTGTTGTATGATTTCAAAGTTGTTTGACTTTGTCAGGTCCTTTGCATTTCCAAGTGAATTTTAGGATCAACTTGTCAATTCCTACAAAAATGCCTCCTAGGATTTTTTTTTAGGTAGATTTTTTTTTTAATTGAGCAAAATTCATATCACATACAATTCACCAGTTTTGCCTAAGTATATAATTTAGTTATTTTTGGTGTATTGACAAGGTTGCGCAAACATCACCACTCTTTAATTCCAGAACATTTCCATTACCCCCAAAAGAAACGTTGTATGCATTAGCAATCACTCCCCATTATCCTCCCACCAGTTCTTAGTAACCATAAATCTATTTTCTGTTCTTTGTGATTTGCCTTTTGTGAACATTTCATATAAATGAAAGTATACAATATTTGCCCTTTTATGTCTGTCTTCTTTCACTTAGCATAATGTGTTCACGGTTCATGTGGAGGCATGGATCACCTACTGGGATTTTGATTGGAATTGCATTGGATTCATAGACTAGTTTGGGGAGAACCGGCTTCTTTCCAGTATTAAGTATTAAGTATTAAGTATTCTGACCACAACAAGGTAACTCTCCATTTATTTACATCCTTAATTTCTCTTAGCAGTGTTTTGTAGCTTTTAGTTTGGAGGTCTTACACAGGTTTTGTCAAATTTGTCCCAAAATATTTTATGTTTCTGATGCTATTGTAAATCATTTCTTTTTCAGATTTGAATGTCCAAGTGCTCATTGCCAATATATAGAAATACAATTGATTTTTGTATATTAATTTCACTGATTTTCTCTAGTTTTTATGTTTTCTATTTCTTTTATTTCCTCACTAATCTGAACTATTTCCTTTCTTCTGCTTACTCTGGCTTTGATTTGTTTTGCTTTTCTAATTCCTTAAGGTGGAAGCTGGATTGTGATTTGATACCTTTCTTTCTTCTAACATAGATAATTAGTGCTATAAATTTTCCCACTAAATTGTTATAATTTTCATTTAGTTAAAAAAAACTTTTCCAATTTCCCTTTTGATTTTTTCTTTGACCCATGGATTGTTTAGAAATGTATTACTTTGTTTCTAAATACTTGAGGATTTGCCAGAGATCTTACTGTTATTGATTTCTAATTTAATTCTGTTGTGGTCAGAGAACATACTTTGTGTGACTTGAATCCTTTTAAATTAATTGACACTTGTTTTTTGGCCAAAAATACAGTCTGTTTTAGTAAATATTCCATGTACAATTGAAAACAATTATGTTTTCTGTTGCTCTTGGGTGAAGTATTCTATAAATGGCAAAGCAAACTGATAGGGCCATTCAATTATTTTTTCTTGATTTTCTGTCTACTTGTATTATCCATTTTTGAGAAAGAGATATGGATTTCTCTGACTATAATTGTGATTTGTCTTTTTTCCACGCAATTCTGTCTGTTTTTGCTTCTTGTATTTTGAAACTCTATTAAGAGCATAAACACTTATGATAATACAGCACACCTGGCTGGCTCAGTTGGTAGAGCATGTGACTCTTGATCTCAGGGTTGTGAGTTCAAGCACCACGTAGGGTGTAACTACTTAAAAATAAAAAATAAAATCTCAAAAAATTTAGTAGTGTGACTACTAAAAAATAAAATCTTAAAAAAAACCCACTTATGATGGCATGTCCTCTAGATGAATTGGTTCCTTTATCATTATAACATGACCTTCTTTATCCTAGTAATATTTGAAGTATTTTCTTGGGGATCATAGAGTTTGTTCTTGTTTTATTTTCTTAAAATCCAAGACAATTTCTGCTTATTTGGGGGACATTTGGATTATTTACATTTAATGTGATTATTGACATGCTTGATGTAAGTCTACCATTTTGCTGTTTATTTTCCATTTGTTTCATCCATTCTTTTTTTTTCTTCTCTCTCTCTCTCTCTCCATCTTAGAGTTTAATTGAGCATTACTTCTGTGGTTCTACTTTATCCCCTCTATTGGCTTGTTAGCTATAGCTCTTTGCTTTGTTATTTTTGTGGTTGCTTTGGGGTTTATAGTATGTATTTTTAACCTTTTGCAGTCTACCTTCAAGTGATATTATATCACTTCACATTTTTTAAGTAACTTACAGCAGTATACTTTCATTTCTCTCCTCCCAGCCTTTATGCTATTGGTATAATACATTTTAATTATATATGTTATTAACTCTATAATCCACTGTCATCATATTTGTTTAAACATTCAAATATCATTTAAAGAGATTTAAATAATGAGTGAAAAAACCATATAATTCACCTATATAGTTACAGTTTCCAGTGTTCTTTATTCCTTTGTTTATATCCATATTTCCATCTGGTACCATTTTTCTTCTGCCTCCAGGACTTTCTTTCTTTCTTTTTTTTTTTTAAGTTTTTATTTATTTATTTGACAGACAGAGATCACAAGTAGGCAGAGAGGCAGGCAGAGAGAGAGGAGGAAGCAGACTCCCTACTGAGCGGAGAGCCTGATGTGGGGCTTGATGCGGGGCTTGATCCCAGCACCCTGGGATCATGACCTGAGGCTTTAACCCACTGAGCCACCCAGGCACCCCTGGACTCTCTTTAATATTTTTAAAGTGTAGGTCTCCTGTTGATGAATTCTTTCAGCACTTGTATGTCTCAATAAAATATGAAATTGGTGGTTAAGACGATTTGGTCTTTGTCCTTAGGGTTAGTTGACAGTTTATTATAGGTTTGAATGTGGAGTATTTATCTATGTTTATATTTGTTTTTTTTTAGCATAATAATGTGGTTTTTTAACTGGAATTTTATTAGTTTCACTGCTCACAGTGGGCCAGGCTTTGTTCCTGAGTGAAAGTGCTATCCTAGAGTACAGGGTACAGCAGTTTTTAGCCCTCATGGAATCTATAATTCAGCCATGGGATCTCACAATCAATGCATCTAGTATCCATTCAACATTTTATTGTAATGGTGCTTAGATTGCCCCAAAACCTCAGTTTCCTTTTAAATCCTGGGAACCTCTATTAGAAACCTTTATGAAATTATTTTCAATTTTTTTTTCATTCCCTTGATTCCAATAATTTGGAATTATTCAATTGCTATTTTAGTATTCAATTAAAGTTCTTTAGAATGACTAGGATTAGAAATTCTTGTGGAAAGAACAATCAGAAAACCAGAGAAACGTATAGGTTTTTGCGACTTTCTGGTATATCGTAGTGACCGTGTAACGGTTTTTTCTCATCTGAGCCATCAGCTGACAGCTTCTAATTCTCAAAGGAACTTTATTTAGCAGAGCAGCTGTTGGTTTTTTTCTGTCAGAAATTCAGCCGAAAGATATAGCTTGATATAGCTCACTTAGTGGCAATGATTATTTTGTCAATGCCAATTACCCAGTACTAATTTAATAAGTGAAAGTAATTTGGAAATATATACAGAGCAACATTTTTGTCTCGTTTGTTTGTGGTATCAGACATAAATATATAGCTCTGTTTTACATTTCCTTAGCTAACAAATGTAATTGTTAAACATTCTATGAAAATACAAAAGCTTCAAGACTAAACATATTATAAACCTTTGAAAAATTTTTCCATTAAAAATTGATATTTTTTTTAAAAGTTCATGTTGTTGATGGATAATGAGTGCATGTGGGTTAGGGCACAGGGTGAGAGCCTTGACCTCAGGCCAGAGGTCCAGACTACAAATACAGGGTGGGATAGAATGAGGCCTGGCCAAGAACAAATAAAGTTAAAGATACAGAACTTTGTATTAGAATTGTTCAAAATAGAAAAAATAGAATGGGCTTTTCCATGAAGGGGTGAGTTTCACTAGATGTGTTCAGCAGGACCTGGGCAATATGCAGTGTCCTAGGATATACCTGTAATAAGGAAATGTGATTTCTAAAATCCCTCCCCATTTTAAGATTTTAAAAATTTTACTAGTGCTATATATTATAGCAAAGGTTAGAAATAACACAGTGTTCAACATCAGGGAAAAGATGACACAAACGATGACTTACATGCCTTAGAGAATACATAAAATTACAATTTACAAGCTCAGTCATTAACAACAAGTTCTATATAAGTATTTTAAAGTATTAAAAAAACCCAAAATTATAAGTTTAAAGATTAATGACGGGGGGATTCTTTAATTTTAAATTACATCTTTTAGAACCTTAGGCATTTTATTTTAAAAGAAAATCTATGTATTTTATTTAACATAATTAGGGCTCAGGGATGAACTAAGGATTAATTGCTTAATACCCACAACAACCCTAAGAGATATTATTATATGTTTTGAAGTTAAAAAAAAAAACAAGGCGGAAAATAGTGTACAGAATGGTACTACTATTAAAGTGTACAGATACAGACCTAACCTTGCATATACATCTGGAAGAATAATTTTGTCTGTCTGTCTGCCTGTCTGTCTGTCTGTCTGTCTGTCTCTCTCTCTCTCTCTCACACACACACACACACACACACACACACTTGCCTCTGGAGAAGGGAACTGAATTCAATGAATTTTTGTACTATGCAATTTAAAAAATTTACTTATATTATTTAAGAATACTATTTAAAAATAATCGGGGTACCTGGGTGGCTCAGTTTGTTAAGTGTCTGGCTTCAGTTCAGGTCATAATCTCAGGGTCTTGAGATCAAGTCCCTCATTGGGCTCTCTGTTCAGCAGGGAGGAACTTGATTCTCCCTCTCCCTCTGTCCCTCCCCTCACTCATTCCCTCTGTGTTTCTCAAATAAATAACTAAAAACCTTACAAAAATAATATATGAACTGTATTACAGAAAAAAAAGTCTTTTTTTTCCCTGAATTTGAAGTCCGTAAAAAAGGTCCAGTTGCATGACCAGAAGTCAACACTTCAAATGGGTTGGACAAGGCCATAATGATCATATATGAGCAATGCCATAAGGATCATATATCATATCCAGAAGAGAAATCCAGAGGAGAATGAAACCAGCCACCAGATCATGAAACAGACTTGGAAAAAATAAGAAGTTTAAGTTAAATGAGAAATCGTAAATCAGGAATGAGAACAATTTTTAGGCCAATGCCATATCAAAAGGTTCTAGCCTCTGGATGATCAGACCTAAAGATGGTTAAGAAAGTCACAACCACCAAAGGGTCAAAAGGCCTGGGGGTCAGGGTCTGTAGAGCAGTTCATTTAGAAGTAGCAAACTTTGAGTCCTAAGACTGCTTCCTAATGGTGACCCAAGGGCCTCCTATGTGGCAATAACGTTGTCAGCAGGCATAAACTAACATACTTGAAAATTTGGGAAGAAGAGTGCTATTCTTTCTAAATCTTTTTTTAAAGATTTTATTTCATTTTTATTTTTTTTTTAAGATTTTATTTTTCAGTAATTTCTATACCCAATGTCTGGCTCGAACCCACAACCCTGAGATCAAGAGACATGCTTATTCTGACTGAGCCAGCCAGGCACACCCTCACCAAATCATTTATTATTATTATTATTTTTAAATAGTGTGAGAGTGAGAGAGAGCCTGAGCAGGGGCCAGAGGGACAGAGGGAAAAGGAGAAGCAGGCTTCCCACTGAGCAGGGAGCCTGACGATGCGGGGCTCTATTCCAGGACCTGGGATCATGGCCTGAGCAGAAGGCAGACACTTCACCGTGTGAGCCCCCCAGGAACCCCTCTCTAAGTCACTTAATCAGCAGACTGACCCTAGGGTTTTATAAAGGTGTTGTAATGTAGTCCCATTTGGTTTACTCTGTCACTGGAGGTCAAGAAGCATCATAGCCTAACTAGTGTATTTTCTTTTACTGCTGTAATGAAGTACCACAAACGAAATGGCTTAAAACAACACAAATTTACTGTCTTCCAGTTCTGGAGGTCCAAAGTCCAAAACCAGTTTCACTGGGCTAAAGTCATGGTATCCAGAGGGCTGTGTTCCCTCCAGGGGCTTTAGGGAAATATCCATTCTCTGCCTTTGTCTACCCCTGTTCCTTGGCTTGTGACTGTCTCTTCCGTCTTCACATCTCCTTCCCCGACTCTCTTGCCTCCCTCTTTTCCCTTACAAGGACCCTGGTGATTACATTGGGCCCAGCCAGATAATCCAGAATAATCTACCTTACATAAATCTAATGATTATGGACTTTAGTCGCATCTACAAAATACCTTCACAGTGACACCTAGATTAGTGTTTGATGGGATAACTCAGGATTATAGCCTCACCATAAAGCCATCATTATATTTACCTATTATTTTTCTTTACTATGACCAGTATTTATATATGTTTACTTTTTGAAAAAAAATTATTTTTATTACATGATAAAAACCCATATCACACTCCAAAAACATAAAATATATTAAAATAACTTGTTCAATTCCAGCTAGATACCACTGCCTGCCAAAGGTTGATCCTGTGGCTTGATCTGTTTACAAAAGGAGAGCACCGAGGGTAGAGAAATGTTGACATTTTAGCACCAAATGAACCTTTCTCCTTGATAGGAAAAGAAGGATTGAAAGACTTTCAAAATAACATGAGTTTCTCAATATTTAAGGAAGAAGCATCTATGTCCTACATAAAATCTTATCACAGGCTGCCAGAGATTCTGTTTCAAACTTTGGGATACATTGGCATGTTTTCAAATCCACGCTCTTGAGTGAGACAAGCTGAATTTAAATCCAGAATTTGGGGCATGCCTGGCTGGCTCGGTTGGAAGAGCATGCAATTCTGGATCTTGGGGTCACAAGTTCAAGCCCCACACTGGGTGTAGAAATTACTTCAAATAAATAAATAAAATTTTATAAATCCAGAATTTCTCCGTCACTTACTAGCTATTCACTGTTCTACTGTCTCTATGAATTCATTTTCTTACCTATAAAATGATAATAAAACCTCCTTCACAGACCTGGTAGTTATTTAAATGACATAATGCACTTATAGCCCTTGCATGTATAGATAAAGGCATAATGCCCAGCACATGGTATGTGCCTCAAAAATGATGTCAGTCACTTTTAAAGCAGAAAGGCATTGTAGTAACTCTGATATCAAGACACTTTATGGAACTGTTAACTTTCTTCCTCCCCACCTCAAAGTTGAGAGACTTGGCCTTGACCTAACCTCTTCACTTTTAAAGATTATTTATTTATTTATTTGACAGACAGAGATCACAAGTAGGCAGAGAGGCAGGCTGTGGGGGGGGCAGTGGGGGCGGGGCGTGGGATCTCTGCTGAGCAGAGAGCCTGATGCGGGGCTCCATCCCAGGACCCTGGGATCCTGACCTGAGCCGAAGGCAGAGGCTTTAACCTACTGAGCCACCCAGGCACCCTCCACCCCCTTTTTTTAAAGTTTTTTTTAAATTTATTTAGTAACCTCTTCACTCTTGAGGTGCAGAAAAATATCACTGAATCTTTTATTTCAACTATGGAGTCAGTACCACAATTCCTATCTAAGTGACTTTGTTGAAGGGATACAGAAAGGGATTCATGTGGGAATTGTGGGCAAGGTCCCCTGAGCAATAGATACTCAGTCCTGGCTTGCCATAATTGTCATGGTATATCACCAACAGATACTGAGGGGTGCACCTTCCAGGGTGACAGCCTTGAGAGTACTGTGTGAGGTAGCCTTTGTGAGGGTTAGACCGGATGTCTGCAGCTCACTCTGGGAGGCCATCTGGAAGCTGCAGTTCATGTGAAATTGAGCTACTTTATGGCTGAGAGGCACAAGCTAAAAGGAATAAAATTATAACTTGCTCAGAATTGTACTTTACATTTCCCCTTGGCTGCTTGTTTATTTCTCAGTATAATCTGAGATGTTGACTAAGGTCCACAAAAATCTAGGTGGTTTTGGGTACCAAGCTGTCTTACAAACTACCTTTTTCTTTAACTTCCTTGTGGCCGAGATCAGCAAGTATAGTTTAGGATTAAACTGCAGAAAGATTGGGAATGCCTCAGTGGCTCAGTTGGTTAAACATCTAGTTCTTGATCTCAGCTCAGGTCTTGATCTCAGGGTCATGAGTTCAAGCCTCGTACTGGGCCCCATGCTGGGCGTGGAGCCTATTTAAGGAAAAAAAAAACAACAACAACTGCAGAAAGAGTGCTCTTTGACGAATGATGCTCATATGTTTAAATGTTCTGATTTGAGAAAACTTGAGTCTCTTTACATATAATTTTTAATGGTTGATTTTTTTTCTTAATATACTTTGTTTAGATGCAGAGATCTGGGGAAGACATTATTTCAACTCTTTATAGGCACAGATTTTTTTAAAAAAATTGGTCATCTCTATAAAATTGTAATTGTATATTGAATTACTGCCAAGTTCTCCTAGTTTATTGGGAAACATGAGTTATGGCTAAATTATTAATATAAGTTAAAACTTAATTCTTGAAATTACAGTTGGGCTTATTTGAATAGAAAGAAGGCTCTGTTTTCCAAATTGAATTTCCATATTACTTTTGTTTACTTTATTTTATCTTTTAAGATTCTATTTACTTATTCACGAGAGAGAGGGAGCAAGCAAGAAAGAGCGAGAGCAAGCTGGAGCCAGGGAGGAGCAGCAGGCAGAGGGAGAAGCAGACTTCCAGCTGGGCAGGGAGCTCGACTGGGGGCTCAGTCCCAGGACTCCGGGATTATGACCTGAGCCAAAGGCAGACCCTTACCTGACTAAGCCATCCAGGCACCCCGTATTTATCTTATTTTTATTCTTTGGCAAAGATTTATTTATTTATTTTAGAGAAAGAGCACAAGCACAAGGGGCTGAGAGAGACAGAGAGAGACTCTCAAGCTGACTCTGCACCAAGGGTGGAGCCTAAGGCGGGGCTTGATCTCGGGACCAGGACCTGAGCCCAAAGCAAGAGTCAGAGGCTTAACTGACTGCACTACCCAGGCATCCCCATATTACTTTAAAAATAGCCTAATGTTAATGACCCAAATAGGCACCCATTCTTTCTCAGTCTTATGCAATTAAAACTATTTTACAGAAGAGAGCTGGCTTGCTGTAGTTACAGCCTTACTTTGGAGAAAAATAAACTGCTAAATTGCTTTTCATTGAGATGAGGCATAGATCCAGATTTTATGCAGCCCAAAGCTTATGCAATTTTGGAGCCCTTCTTGGAGGAAAAAAAAAGAGAGAGAATACCAAATAATTGACTTTGCCAACTTTACAAAATTATGTGACTCTGTGGACACATTGGTAAGTTCCCCTTACAGGGCTTAGGAACCATCATGGGAAGGGGTTGGGAGGGTTCAGCTTCATTACCTCCATAGTAAGGCACCTGTGACTAAGATATATTATTGTGGACATTTCTTTCTTTTTTTTTTTTCTTTTTTTTTCCATATTCTTTTTTTTTAAATTAATTAATTTATTTTCAGAAAAACAGTATTCATTATTTTTTCACCACACCCAGTGCTCCATGTAATCTGTGCCCTCTATAATACCCACCACCTGGTACCCCAACCTCCCACCCCCCCCCGCCACTTCAAACCCCTCAAATTGTTTTTCAGAGTCCATAGTCTCTCATGATTCACCTACCCTTCCAATTTACCCCAACTCCCTTCTCCTCTCTAAACCACATTGAGATATCACCTTACACCAGTTAGAATGGCCAAAATGAACAAAACAGGAAACAATATGTGTTGGAGAGGATGTGCAGAAAGGGGAACCCTCTTCCACTGTTGGTGGGAATGCAAGTTGGTGCAGCCTCTTTGGAGAACAAGTGTGAAGATTCCTCAAGAAATTAAAAATAGAACTTCCCTATGACCCTGCAATTGCACTCCTGGGTATTTACCCCAAAGACACAGATGTAGTGAAAAGAAGGGCCATCTGTACCCCAATGTTTATAGCAGCAATGGCCACGGTCGCCAAACTATGGAAAGAACCAAGATGCCCTTCAACGGACGAATGGATAAAGAAGATGTGGTCCATATACACTATGGAGTATTATGCCTCCATCAGAAAGGACGAATACCCAACTTTTGTAGCAACATGGACAGGACTGGAAGAGATTATGCTGAGTGAAATAAGTCAAGCAGAGAGAGTCAATTATCATATGGTTTCACTTATTTGTGGAGCATAACAAATATTGTGGACATTTCTGAGAATGTTCCAGTTTCCCAAATTAATTAAAAACCTTGGGATGGGCAATAACACAAATGATCAATTAGCTACACAAGATGATGAACACCGTTATTGACAGTGGACCCTTATCATATTTATTTGTTGAAGTATGATAAGACAAATACAATTTCTAAAAATTCTAAACACAAATTTCTAAAAATTCTAACATTTTGCATTTTTCCATGGAAATAGCCAGAATTACCAGTAGCCCTTTCACAAGACGTGAGAAAAATGAGAGCAAGGCATTATACCTATCTGAAAGCACTTTTCCCCCTCAGTATAGATTTTTCTCCTGGAGACCTACTAAGTAAGAGAATTATATCTTACTTGTATTTACATAATTACATTCTCAAAGAATTACATGCATATATTAGGTTTCACTAGTGGTTGAAAATACAAAGAAAAAAGAAAAACAAGAGTAAATCAAGGAGACTAAACTTAAGTAACTTCTCTGTAACTGGGGAAGATCAATTTTCTCGACCATGCTTTGCTTAGATTTCCAGGATCCAAAAGAAGTAGACAGTTTAGATATTTACTGCATGTGGGAAATGCAAGCAATCTCTATGATGGTTCTAGAGGAAACTTTGTTCCTTCCTGAAGAAGAGCTTCCTGAAAGAAGAAAAGAAAGTCCTTAATTTTCCATTGTGACCAGAGGGACTTGGTCTCTGACTTCTTTCTTGTATGAGGTACACAATTTTAACAGCCTAATGTTTGCTCATGTCTGTCTGTCTTTCTTTCTTTCTTTTTCTTTCTTTACTTTCTTTTTCCTTCCTTCCTTCCTTCCTTCCTTCCTTCCTTCCTTCCTTCCTTCCTTCCTTCTTCTCTCTCTCCCTCTCTTTTCCTCCCTCCATTCCTCTCTTCCTTCCTCCTTCCATCCCTGCCCCCACACCCTTTCTCCTCACTTTCTTCCTTCTTTCCTCTCTCTATTCCTTCCTTCCTTCCTTCCTTCCTTCCTTCCTTCCTTCCTTTCTTTCTTTTCCTTCCTTCCTTTCTCTCTCTCTCTTTCTTTTCTTTCTTTCTTCCTTTCTTGAAGATGAAGAATGAAATCATGAAATGGCCAGAAGAGAGAGGAAGGAGAGGGAAGAGGCCGAGAATTAGGTTCCTCAGTTAGAAACTGGAGAAGGAAAATAATGAGTTTATTGAGTAATAAATTCAACTGTGTCCCCTCATCATCTCTTGAAACAATATTTGGAACATGGACCTTGGATAAGGGAGAGGTCTGCTGTTGGGTTAAGAGGATTTGGCACAGCCAGAGAGGGCAGGACACACTCCATCTGGTCAGTCTGGGCTGTGGGGGGGCCACTGCAATTGCTACGGGGCCTCATTTGGTTCAGGTGCCTCTCCTTGATAATGCATAAGCAATATTTGTGGCCTTAGAACACTAAACATAATAAGAGGGGTTAACTGGAAATGATGGCACACATATTAAATGATTAATTTATAATTAATTTAAATTTAATGCCCACACCATGCCTTTTCAACCAAGGATTTGAGACAGCTCAGTAGATACACATGTAAGAAACTAAATACCGTATTTTAAAAACTATTGTCATGGAAAATAGAGTAGAAGGTTGATAATTGTGGTGGTGATGTTGTATCCTGGTCAGGAGGGCACAGACACTGCAATAGAACAGTGCAGTTTTTTTGAAGTTTCACAGAGAACAAAGTGAAAAGGGAACTAGGGTCAGTTAAAAATTTTTAATTAACCATGAGAGGAAAAAACGTTTCTTCTGGGAAGCAAAACTTTCATAAGTTTAGAAAGGAATTTCTCAAGTGAAGCTGTTATAAACAGTATTCATAGCAAACAAAATAACCAGTTTATAAGCTGCTTTTGATATTGTCTGTTGATGAAGGCCAGCTGCGTTTTCAGAAAGCTGCTGAGTAAAAACGGTTCCACAGGGAGTAATCCATACTATGGAAAGGACCCAGTATGGATTATTAAGCGGTTGCACTAAATATATAAACATGAAATCAACACACTAAAAATAATATGTGTTAGTGTAATACCAGTACTTCCAATTCTTTCTCAATAAGGTGTTGGAGAAACTAGCTAAGAAATGGTTCTGATTTGGGTTTTCTTTTTATCTTTCGCCTTGTTCTTTGTAAACTTCGTATATTGAATAACTGCAAAGGGTTTGTATCTAGCTGCTCTGATTGAGATGAAGCGTTGTTTATTTGCTGTATTTACTTTTCTACCACTATTTTCTCTCTCTGAATCATAGGATCTGCGCTAGTTCTTGTGGTAGTTGCTTTTAGAACAATTTGTAAGTAGAGGAGAGACCTCTCTATTCTTTGTCATGAGGAAATAAGGCCCAGATAATGGAAGAGTTTGGTACAGGGTCTCACGGCCAATTTGGAGCACTTCTGGAGCTAGAATTCACTGTGCTTTCCGTGACATCATAGGCTTTTCCAGTGAAAATCTCTCCCCTTCCTTGACTACCTAGACACTAGGTTCTTTGGGGATTATCTCAGGCTTGAGGAACTATTTTCCATTTCTATATCTGGACCTTTTTTCTACTCTCATCAGTTCAGTGTGTTCTTTGACCCCTGGTAGTGTGATACAGTAGAACAGTTACGGATCTTGGGTGCCTTACCTGGTTTCAAACTCTGACATATTCTTGTTAGCATTGTGATCTTGGGCAAGGGGCTTCATTCTACCAAGCCTCTCCATTTCCTCATTTATAATGTGGGGATGATAAAACCGAACTTCAGATTGCATGAGGATTCAGTGAGATAATACGAACAAAATGCCCATCACCATCCCTCACACATGAGAGATGCTCAGAAATACAACTCCCTGTCTATTCTCTTTTCCTTGGTGAGCTCCCTAGAGACCCAGACTCCTTGCCTGTATACAGTTTTGAGAAAGTCAGTCACTCTTGTTGATTCTGTTTTCTCATGTCAAAAATGGAGGAAGTTCTCCTTACTATACAACATTTTTGGGAAGATGAAGATGACAGAAGGACGGTCAATACATCTTTGTTGAATCTGAATCTCATCTTCTTCTTGAGTTTCACTTAATTACTACTCCCATGACCACCTCTCCCCGTCGTATTTTCCACGCTGTTCTTCTCACTTGAGCATTGGGCTCTATTTCTAACTACTTGTTGTATAGTGCCTGGATCACCCACCAAGGGGTATAGTTATTTTTGTTTTTAACCTGTTATATTCAGAACTCATCTTCGATCTCTTCCTCATCTTAGATAGTTGGCAAGCCCTTTCTCCTGACCGTTACTTTCCCATGTCTTCTCCCATTTCTTCTCATTGTTCTGGTCATTTTCTCTTTATTCTCCACCCATCACTGCCATAAATGCTGATTCCTATGCAGTACATCTCAGTCTCCCTTGCCGGGTGGCTTTTCATTGGAAGCCCTTGTTTACAAGAGAGAAAAAAGTGTATGGTCTTCCAGAGATCGCAGTGTCATTAAATTGGAAGCTGAGACTACCCACTTGGTTATTTGGGGCTCCTCCAGCCACAGGATCTAGTGGCTACTCACTAAGGAGAAATTTGGTTATTCATTCACAAAACAGTCGATGGAAAACTGTTGTCCTCAGGATTCAGATCCTGCAGGAATAAAGGTTTGGGTTACCCCGACCAATGCTGACCACGAGTAAAGAAAACATGGTGTGGGTGGCAGAAGAAGGGACTTGTGATTATCAGCTTTGACCTCAAGACTCGTATAGAGGTGGGTACATAACTTCTGCTAATTGATTTTTTTTCTTGTATTCTCCCACTTTCCTGCTACCCTATATGAAGTTCTGAAGGCAGTTATTATTACAACTTAGGTCCTTCTCAGAATATAATTGAATTGGGCGCCTGGTAGGCTCAGTGGGTTAAGCACCGGCCTTTGGCTTAGGTCATGATCTCAGGGTCCTGGGTTCCAGCTCTGCCTCGGTCTCCCTGCTCCCTTCTCCCTCTGCCTTTGCTGTTCTCCCTGCTTGTGCACCATGCACACTCTCTATGTCAAAAAATAAATAAAATCTTAAAAAAAAAAAGAATATAACTGAATTGACATTACCCTGTGACTACAGTAGCTCAAGATGTTTCTCACAGTGTTTCTCTTACTCTGGAGATCAGAGTATTTCCATCTGAGGGAAGAGCAAAACAGATGCTAAGAGGCAAAACTTGTGGGCTCTTCTGGTCAACCTCCATTTGTGCCTGATTGTCTTTCCCCACATCTATTCTCTCTCTCTGTCCTACCCCAGGACTCTGATCCCTGTGGATTACACCACCCAGGGGCTTCCAGCAGCATGAAGTACAGGCAAGAGATACAAAAGCAGGAAGGGAGAGGTTGGGATGTTTCTCCACCACTCCTTCTCTGCTTCAGTGCTATAGACGTTTGGCAGTAAATACACTTCGTTTTTTTATAGGTGGTCCTCTTCTCCAACACTTTCTTCCTCTTGACTCTTTTTCTAGGTCAGGTTCTATGGGAAATAGACTGATACTCTGGGCGCCTGGGTGGCTCAGTGGTTAAGCCGCTGCCTTCGGCTCAGGTCATGGTCTCAGGGTCCTGGGATCGAGTCCCGCATCGGGCTCTCTGCTCAGCAGGGAGCCTGCTTCCCTCTCTCTCTCTCTCTGCCTGCCTCTCCGACTACTTGTGATTTCTCTCTGTCAAATAAATAAATAAAATCTTTAAAAAAAAAAATAGACTGATACTCTGCCTATAGGAGGTTCCCTGGGGAGTGTTCTTGGGGTTACTACTTGGGGTCAGAAAAAGAAAGACACAGGATTGGGCAGAGTGAGTTGGGATGGCCCTGAGGTTAGTTGTCTTGACTTGGGAGCAAATGGGCTAGACCTTTATATCTCTGTGTAGGTTAGTCATTGATGCAGTTGCTGGGGGACAGCATGTCTTCAGTGAGGAGGCTCCTTTTAGTGGGGGACAAGTTCCTAAGAGGGCTTTGGCTAATGCCTATTGGCCACTTGCTTTCCAACTGCTGGTGGATGAGTTCAGTCCTGGAGGGGGATTGAGGTGGTGCTCCCCTTACTCCCTTCAGACTGAAGAGTCCTAATGGCTTCCCACTATTGCTGGTCTCTGGGTGTCGCAGCATCTATTGTTGCCACTCTTAATTTACTCACACCTGTGCATTGTCTCTTTGTTAAATTTTCTTAATTGAATGATCTGAGTTGATTTGTTTCCTTTCCAGACTCTAATATAGGTAGTAATTTAGAAACATAAATTTAGATACATAAATACAAATTCTCATATGTTCAAGAAGAAATAAAGTATCCTATAATAGGGAGACTAATCTGGCTGGGGAGGCGAGGACAGGTTTTGTCAAGGAAGTGACATTTGAATCTAAATCTGAAGGCACATGATGTGATGAGCACTGGGTGTTACATGCAACTGATGAATTATGAACACTCTTTCTGAAACTAATGATGTCCTATGTATTGGCTAATTGAATTTCAGTTAAAAAAATGAGAAAAGGGGCACCTGGGTGGCTCAGTGGGTTAAAGCCTCTGCCTTCGGCTCAGGTCATGATCCCAGGGTCCTGGGATCGAGCCCCACATCGTGCTCTCTGCTTAGCGGGGAGCCTGCTTCCCTCTCTCTCTCTGCCTGCCTCTCTGCCTACTTGTGATCTGTCTGTCAAATAAATAAACAAAATCTAAAAAAAAAAAAAGAAAAGAAAAGAAAAGAAAAGAAAAAAAAAATCTGAAGGGGGAGCCAAATTAACTATGAAGAAGAAGATGTTGCGGGTGGCAGGGAGAGGAGGAGAGAGAGGCTGGAGGGAAAGAGAGAGAGAGACAGAGACAGAGACAGAGAATGTTCTAACTAAAGAAAACAGTCTGTCCGGGCAGGAAATGAGGCTGAGAAAGACAAGGAAAGCCCGCTCTGGGCTTTATGGCCCTTATTAAGGATAATCCTAAAGATAATGAAAAAGCTTTGAAGGTGGTTGAGCTGAGGAGGGACAGAATCAGATTTGCATTTCAAGATCTCTCTGGCTAATCCAAGACCAGTGTAATTTTTAATTTGGGGAAAATTACCACTTACCTGCCTGTGTCTGTTAAAAGCAGAAAAAATTTTTGGTTTCTAGAAGTCTCTAGACTAGCTAGACAGAAATTGCTATCACTTGGCAATTCTTACATATAAACTAGAGTAGTTTATGGACAGAATGCTACATGCTTGGGTGCCTGGTGTATCTTTTCCACACCTTGATGATTTGTTGCTCTCCCTCCACCCCCCACCTGCTGGGTAAGATAATACTGACAATATATCAGCCATTATACTTTTAAATACAACAACAATTTGTACTACAGATCAAAGAGTTAGGGGGGTGCACCTGGCAGGCTCAGTCAAAGGAGCCTGTTTGCAAAGCTTGATCTTGGGGTTGTGAATTCGAGCTCCACGTGGGGTGTAGAGATTACTTTAAAAAATAAAATCTTGGGGTGCCTGGGTGGCTCAGTGGGTAAAAGCCTTTGCCTTTGGCTCAGGTCATGGTATCAGGGTCCTGGGATCGAGCTCCGCATCGGGCTCTCTGCTCGGCAGGGAGCCTGCTTCCTCCCTCTCTCTCTGCCTGCCTCTCTGCCTACTTGTGATCTCTGTCTGTCAAACAAATAAATGAAATCTTAAAAAAATAAATAAATAAAATCTTTTTTAAAAAAGTTGGAAAATACTGTATACTCTATCAGAACTTCTTAAGTTACTTTCCACTCATTTTTGGAGTCTTTACAAAATACACAAACTTCTACAACTTTGGTCTTAGAATTGATTTAATAAGATTTCTCTTTATTCTCTCTTCAGGTCTGTTAATGAAAAAACATAACTGGGGATTGTTAGTCATGATTCCACATTCAGATGTGGCCTAGGACCTCAGGGCTCCTTTCTTGGTTTCTCATTTCTTGATGACTAGTGAGACTAACAGAGGCCCCCGGCAGAGCCCAATCCCTTGCTGAATGTTCAGAGTGAGGAAGAGGTGACACTAGCATTGCACAGTGTTTCTGTCCCATTATCCTTCCTTGGCACCTACTTGCCTTACTTCCCTGGAAAGGTCCAGAACCAGGACCTGAGAGTAATATGCCATTGTTTTTTGTTTGTTTGTTTGCTTTTAATACTTTGGGCATGAAGATTCTCTTTATCTAAATAATTAACCTTAAAGTCTGTTTCTGTCATCTCATTGGATTGGTGTTATTGAATTTTTTCTCTTTAAAACATATGTTGAAGTCTTAACTTCCAGTACCTCAGAAGGTGACCTTATTTGGAAGAATGATATTGGCAGATGTGTTAAATTAAGATGGAGTTTGGGGCACCTAGGTGGCTCAGTCCGCCGAGTGTCTGTCTTTGGCTCAGTTCATGATCCCAGGACCCTGGGATCAAGCCCTGCATTGGGCTCCCTGCTCAGTAGAGAGCCTGCTTCTCCCTCTTCCTCTGTCCCCCACCTTCACTTGTGCTTCCTCTTGCTTTGCTCTTTAATTAAAAAAAAAATCTTAGGGACGCCTGAGTGGCTCAGTTGGTTGGACGACTGCCTTCGGCTCAGGTCATGATCCTGGAGTCCCGGGATCGAGTCCCGCATCGGGCTCCCAGCTCCGTGGGGAGTCTGCTTCTCTCTCTGACCTTCTCCTCGTTCATGCTCTCTCTCACTGTCTCTCTCTCAAGTAAATAAATAAAATCTTTAAAAAAAAAATCTTAAAAAAAAAAAAGATGGAATTTTACTGGAGTAGGGTGGGCCCTTAATCCGTTAAGAAGGGCATCCTTAGAAGAGGAGAAATACTGAGCAGAGACAGATGGGAAGAATGTGGCCATGTGAAATTGGAGGCAGATACATCTGCCTATAAGCCAAGGAACACTGAAGCTTGTTGGCAAATACCAGAAACCAGAGGAGGCAGGGAAAGATTCTCTTTGACAGTTTTCAGAGGGAACAGGGCTCTGCTGACATCTTTATTTCCAGCTTCTAGAACAGTGTGACAGTAAATTTCTGTTGTTGTAAGCCACCTGGTTTGTGGTAGTATGTTACGGTAGCCTGAAGAAACTTACATAGTTGGCTTCAGTTTTTTTTCTAAGCCCCTAGGGTGAAGCCCTACATCTATTATCATTTAAAGTTTGAGTCATATTAGGTAAAATTTACTGAATACTATACGAAAAAATTTATTGAGCACTACAGAAAATATTTTGTTTTAGGGTGGCTAGGTGGCTCAGTTGGTTAAGTTTCTGACTCTTGATTTCAGCTCAGGTCATGATCTCCGGGTCATGGGACTGTGCCCTACATGGAGCTCTGTGCTGGGCATGGAGCCTGCTTAAGATTGTCCTTCTCCCTCCCCCTTTGCCCCTCCCCTCCCTCACAATCTCTCCCTCAAAAACCCCTCCTTCACACTCAAAAAACCCCTCCTCCCTCAAAAAAAAAAAAAAAAAAAGAAAAGAAAAAGAAAAAAGAAAAAAGAAAATACTGTTTCAAATGGAATGAGGACTTTATTTCTACTAAATGTAGACTTTAATTTTTACCTTTTGGACAATTATCAAGAATCTATCAACTTGGGGTACCTGGGTGGCTCAGTCAGTTGAGCATCTGCCTTTGGCTCAGGTCCTGACCTTCTGGTCGTGGGATCAAGCTCCTTGTCCAGCTCCCTGCTCAGCAGGGCATCTGTTTCTCTCTCTCTCTCTCCCTCCCTCTGTTCTCCCCACGGCTCATTCTCTCTGTCAGATAAATAAATAATTAAAAAAAAAAAAAAAAAGAATCCATCAACAATGTACTTTACTTTTTTCTCATTAAGAACATTTTTTATTTTTAATTTATTAATAAACTAATTATTAGTTTCAGAGGTAGGAACATTTCTTTTTTAAATTCACACAATCATAAGTCATTGATTGAGCTCTGAAATTTTAAATTTGGTGCCCTCTTTCCAGTCACCACACTCTTGCCTATTTTTCCCTCAACTCCTTTGCAGACACTGAACATTCTCTTGGACCTTCCCCGTATTGTATGTGAAACTCTCCTGTTGTATTTAGACAATTTAGTTACTTTTGTCTACCACATTCTTTACCACACACTCTGTAGTCAGCCTTTTAATGATGACCCCACCCAGCTGATATTCACACTGTGCTGTTCTGCAGCAGGCAGATAACTCTGTTCTGGGGTTCCAGAGTGCAGAGGGTAGGCCTGTGTATGTGGGGCTCACTCCTTACCCAAGCTATCCAACTTCACTGAACCTTCATTCAGTAGTTCCTTTATGCACCACTTGTTGAGTTGCTAAGAAACACCTCACCACTGCCTATTTCTTTTTTTTTTTTTTTAAAGATTTTATTTATTTATTTGACAGACAGAGATCACAGGTAGGCAGGCAAAGAGAGAGGAGGAAGCAGGCTCCCCGCTGAGCAAAGAGCCCGATGCGGAGCTTGATCCCAGGACCCTGGGATCATGACCTGAGCTGAAGGCAGAGGCTTTAACCCACTGAGCCACCCAGGTGCCCCACCACTGCCTATTTCTTACATCCACTCTAAAATGATTTTTTTTCTCTCCTTACTGAGACCTAGACCATGTGGCAACTTCACTTGTATTCTCATCCTTCCATATTCATCTCATTCTCTCCAGAATCTTCAATCCTTGAATCACTTATTACTTCCTCACCTCATAAATTCCTACGTGTTCAACCGTAACAGAAAAACCCAACCAATAGGAGTTTAAGCTAGTGCTTCTTAAACTGTCAAATACATCTGAATCACCTAGGGAGCTTGTTAAAATACAGATTTTCATTTAGTTCGTTTGGAGTGGGCCCTGAGAATCTGTATTTCTTACAAACTCCTGGGTGACGGTAATGCCCATGATTCCCAGACCATAGGGATTTACACCTTGTGTGCATATGGAGTCATCCTTATGGGGTAAGCTCAGTATTTGCAAGATGCCTTTGATTCTCCTGGTCTGCCCCTCAGGGTGTCAAGATCCTGCTGTAGCTTCAGACATCCCATCCTCACTTGAGTTCATCCAAAGGCAACAGGTACGGGTCTGACTGGAGATGAGAATGAGAGACCCTTTCTCCTCCTCTCCTCCTCTTCTCAGGGAGGTAAATATTTGTTGAAGTCTCTCAATTCACTTTACAATTCATTGGCTTGGAACTGGGTCACACCTGACCGACCACTGTCAAAACAGAACGGGATAGATGAATTATGATTTATGTCAAGAGGCTGGACATACTGGTACACAAGTTAAGTCCTGTCAGGAGAAGGAGGGAGGATGGCCCCAATAGGGCAGGCAGTTTTAGCCATATCTGGTTTTCAAGTATCACCTTGAAGTGAAAAAAATATATATATTTTTTAAATAATATGGCTTAATCTAGCCAGTTTTTAAACTTCTTCTTAGGCAGTTTTCTCTGTGACTGTTCTCGTTCTATCATATGTATATCCTCTCTATCCATATGCCTGAAATTTGACTTTTGTCCCCACTGTCATAAAGCACTTGCTCTTGGGGAGGTTGCCAGAAATGCCTTCCTTGCTCAACTCCATCAGCCACTGGTGACCACCTTTCCACTCTTAAGCCCCTCTGCTCTTGGAATTGGTGAGACACCACTCAGATTTCCTCCTTACTCCACACCTCCTCTTTCCTTCAGTGTTCCCTTCTCCTCTTCTTACCCCCTGGCTGGGGACTTGCCCTCATGTGGACCTTAGCTCTCTGCCCGTCATTCCTTATATTCATCTGTTAGCTCTTGGGACATTGATTCTCATGGCTGTGTCACCTCTCTGGTGCCCAATTCCCATGTGAATTCTACCCTCAGATCTTTCCCTGCCCAGCACATTCCTCTAACTGCATGTCACACCAAACATCTTCTCTCCCAGACTGCTTTCTATTCCCATTTCCCTTTAGTAGGTGGTATTAAATTCCTCTCCAGGTAAATCAGCATAATGTTTTGTTCCGTTCTATTATTTCATGGGATGTTCAACGGGAAGTTGTGACTGATGCACCAGGAAATGACATACTGAATACCAAAATCAGTTGTGACTCAGACTGAAATGTGGAGATCTCAAAGTAACTGGTAGAGGGCTGGTTAGATTCTCATTCATGCAGAGGGTTCAAGAGTGAGGTGACTGAAGAATGGTAGGGGGAGGGGCTTGAGATTTTATTTGCATAGAGTTGCACTGGGAATTCTACCTTCATGCTCCGCCTCTAACCCCCCCCCCCCCCCGACTGTGGGCAAGAGCACTGGCATCTCATATGAAGCCCAGTGAGAAGGGCTTCCCCAGGACCTCTTGGAACTTGGCACAGTGGGTAGTTGCTAAACTCCCACCTGGAAGGCATCCTATAGCAGCAGAGTAGAGGACTGTGCCTGGGATGGGGGTGATTATTCTACCTTTTAACCATGAGCTTTCTAAAGGTGTATGTACTTCAGAGACCACATGTAGAGTCCACAGCAGGGAGTCATTTTAAAAGAGATTCTGCCTGAAAGGTCTCACTGGAGGGTTGATAGAACCCCAAAAGTAAGATCTGTGTGGAGTAGACTGAAGGAAAACACAGTCTGAGGTAGAATAAGTAGTTCGAGAGAATTCATTGCCTATGTCTCAGGAATTATGGCCAGACATTCCCATTGTGGGACCACGAAAGGTTCATGGAAATTTCAGCTTCAAATATCTGGCAGTCCCAGAGGGTGTGATGCCCTTTTGTCAGAATGCTGGTCAAAGTACAAACTTCCAGGCCCCTCCACTTCTCCCTCTCCATATTATTGTTATGATTGTTAGCAAGTTGGCCAGGATGGGGTGGGATGGAGCAGGAGAAAAGCCCCTTGCCCTCACTTCTGCCCCAAGAAAGTCTTTGCAGGGAATGGGGGCAAGATTTTAATTACTAAATGGAGAACACGTCTTATCTTTTAGAGTAACAGTAGGGTTTTCTATTACCTGAGAGAACAAGATAGTTGTGGAACGCCTTGAGTTGTCATTCAGTTGAAGAGGAAGAACTGTCCTCCTTGAATGGGATAGTAGGCAACAAAACTTACGTTATGGGAACTCCATGAATCCTATTTATTTAGCATTCTGGTTACACATAGTTTCAATTCAGCTTCTGGAGCACTGAAATCATTTGACCAAACAATTCTATTCATGTTGCCCCAGAATTGCAAATTTACAAACATGTCTTTGGCTCCTCTTATATTAGTTTATGTGGTGAAACTGTATTTCTTTTCAGACTAAGAAACAGTCTCAAGGGATGAGGATGAATGCATCAAGAATAATGCTTAGCCACAAAAGACTGTGGAAGTGCTAAGTAAATATTATGCATTACAGACAACATGTAGCTAGACTATATAAAGACCTAATACATCTTAATAAAAAAAAAAGGGGGGCAATAATCCAATTGAAAAATGGGCAAAGGATCTGAACAGCCACTTCTCCAGACACACATTATCTTCTTCCAAAGAAGATAAACAAATGGCCAATAAGCACATGAAAGATGCTCAAAATCATTAGCTCTCAGGGAAATGTAAATCAGAACCACAACAATATACTACTTCACAACCATTAAGGTGGCTATAATAGAAAAGACAGATAGTGACAAATCTTGGTCAGGATGTGGAGAAAGTGGAGCCCTCAGACACTGCTGGTGGGAACATAAAATGGTGCAGCTGCTTTGGAAACCAGTCTGGCAGTTCTACAAAAAGTCAAACATAGTCACCATATGATGCAGCAACTCTAGTCCTAGGTATATATTCAACAGAACTGAAAACATATCCTCACAAAAACTTGTACATGAATGTTCACAGTGGCAATATTCATAATGGTCAAAAAATGGAAACCCAAATGTCTATCAGTGGATGAATGAATCAATAAAATGTGATACCCATACAATGGAATATCCATACAATGGAATCCATTCATAAAAAAGAATTAAAGTTCTGATATATGGTACAACATGGATGAACCTTAAGAACATATGCTAAGTAAAAGAGGACAGACACAATGTGGCACATATTGCATGATTTCCTTTATATAAAATGTCTAGAAGAGGCAGATACACGGAAGCAAAGATGAGTGATTACTAAAGAGAACTGTTTGGGGTGGTGGGGATGATGGGGGGGGGTGATTAAAATGTTCTAAATTTGATTGTGGTGATGTTTACATAACTGTGAATATATTTTAAAAATACTGAGTTGGGACACCAGGGTGTCTCAGTTGGTTAGGTGTCTGTCTGCCTTCAGCTCTGTTTGGTCATGATCCCAGGGTCCTAGGACTGAGTGCTGCATTGGGCTCCATGCTCAGTGGGGAGTCTGCTCTCCCTGCTTGTGCTGTTAAATAAATTAAAAAAAAAATCTTAAAAAAAAAAAAAACAAACCTTGAGTTGTATACTTTATATAGGTGAATTGTATGGTATGTAAATTTGAAATGCTATTTGTGGTCCAGCAGACTGGGAGCCTCATGATGGCAGGGACTGAGCCTAAGGCATCTCTAGCCAATGCCTCAACAAATACTTCCTGAGGAGACACATTTGTATACTGTACCTCACATTTATACAGTGCTTCATAAATTTCCACACATTTTTTTCCCCCACTGAGAGCAGCAGTCCCTTTGTGCCTCATAACAACTCCGAAGGTGGTCAGAGTGGGTGATTATGAGACTGTTATTGGCTGATATTATGAAAAATTATGAAAATGATCAACAGGGGAAAGATCTCAAAACATTTCTGCTACTAAATTTTATCTCAAGATGCTGTCTCTCAGGCCTGTTTGTCTCACATCCTATCTCCCAGAGAGAAGAATGCACTTTGTGCTCTGATAGACTGGTTCCCAAACTGCAACCCAACAGCAAGCAGTTCCTGTCACTTGTGGGGCCGGAATCAAAGAACCGAGATTCCTGTTTTGAGCACAGTGATGAGACCAGCAGGATTTTAGCTTTAGGATTTTGGACTCAGTCTTCTCAAATACTTCTAACCATAAGGTTTGAGTCGGTGTCCCACAGCCATCATGTCATTAGCAGTTAATTTATAAGCACATTCCAGGCTTAATTCAGGCTTCTCAGTTCTGGTCCCCTCTTCCACTCCCCATTACCCCCCACCCCCATGCTTGAGAGAATAAACTCAAACTGCACACATTTCAGCCAGAACCTTTCCAGTTGGAGCATAGAAGCCACCTTACTATGCAAAACTCAGAAAAGAAGCCCTGAATGGTTTTATCCAATTGGGACGCGGACTTCTAGTCGCCTACAGAAACCCCCTGGCCACTGTGCGATTTCACGATGCTCTCCTTTAGGTCCGCCCAAGTGGCCAGAAGCCTTGGCCGACTTCCAAGGTGAGGCTGGGAGACCCTCTGAGGCCCCGGGGCGTTCCCAGAGCGGCGGGGCGTGCTCCACTCCCGGCCGCCGCGGCAGGAGCGCAGGTGAGCAGCCCAGCGGGGTTCGCCGCGCAGTCCCCGGCGCCTCCGCCTCCGCGGCGCCCGCCCTGCGCTCCACCCCTCTCCGCGCCGGGCCCCGGGGGCGGGCGAGGGCTCCGCGCAAACACTCGTAGACTTTGGAGGGGAGTGGGGTGGTGGTGTGGGAGCCCCCAAACTGCTTGTTTCTGGCGGCCGCGGTCCGCAGCGCGGAGACGCGGGGCCGCCACCTCCCCTCAGGCGCTGGGCGCGGCGGCCGCGAGAGCCGCAGGTGGTTCCCCGGGCCGGCCCTTTTCTCCTCCCCCTTTCCTTTCTTTCGCCTCCCCTCCCTCTCGCCCGGTGTCGGCGGCACTTCCCCCGCTTCCTCCTCCCTCTCCAATCGGGAGGGAGGGAAGGAGCCGCCGGCTCTTTCCTGCCTCCCTGCAAACTTGAGCGGGACTCCCGTCTCCACTCGCCACCGCGGCCACCGCGCCCGGGAGCTGCTCCTCAAACTTCCTCTCGGCGCGCGGCCGGGCACTCGGCGGTGGGAGGACTCCTCTGGGCGCCAGGCAGCCGCGGCTCCGACCCTCGGAGCCCTTCCCCGCGGCTGCCCGGTCTCTTTTGCCTCGCCGCCCTACCACCCGCCCGCCCGCGCGTCCGTCGGTCCGTCCTTCCTGCCCGCCTCGCCTCCGCCCCGCGGCAGGAGCCACCAGGCTGCCCCGCGGCGCCCCGCCGCTGCCCGGACTTTCCTTTGTGTTGGATGCGCACTCGCGCCCCGCGCCGACGAGGAGCGGACTGAGGGCTGCGCTCGCCCCGGGCGGCCCACCGCGCCGCCAGCCCGCGTTCCCGCTCCACCGCCCCCCGCCATGCCCTTCCACCAGAGGACCGTGGAGCCCGCGCGGCTGCGCCGGCCCGAAGCGGCCGGGGCCGCGGGCGCGCCGCTCTTCCGCTCACTGGAGCAGGTCAGCTCGCACGTCCTGGTCTGCCTGCTGGCGCAGCTCGCCGACCTGTCGCGCTGCGCGGGGGACATCTTCGGCGAGCTCGAGGGCCAGGCGGCGGCGCTGGGCCGCCGCACCGCCGCGCTGCACCGCCGCCTCGACGCCCTGCACGCCGCCGTCGCGCGCCTCGACCACCGCCGAGTGAAAATCCGTGAGTGGCCGGCGGGCCGGGGGAGGGGAACGAGGCGGGGAGGTGCCGGGCCAGCTGCTCCCTCCCGCCCCCTGGCGGTCTCGGATGGGCTCTCGGGCCGCGGCGCGGAGCCGGGACCCCCAGCACCCCTGCACCCCAGCACCCCGCTAGCGTCGGCTTCTCGGGTGGGCACGGCCTGACCCCGGACGGGGCTGCGGCGCAGGTGGCAGGAGGAGCGGCGCTCTTCGGCTCTCGGATTCCCGGAGGTTCTTGGCCGCTTTCGGATGAGTGGGCGCGTGATGTGGGAATTGGGTTGGCCCGTCCCTCTGTCAGGTCCATCTCTGTGTGGGAGGCTGAGAGGAGACCCGGGGGCGCTGTACGCAGAGGAGGAGCCAAGGTCGTGGGAAAGGGTCAGGGGAAGGTAGTCTGTTCGAGAAGCCAGGGTACGATATAGATATGGATATAGATGATTACAGTTCTTGAGATTCCGGCAGGATCTGTAAAAATCTCTGGGGATCTCAGAGAACTTTGAGGCTGCTTGTCACCTTTCAGAACCGCGTAAGGCGCTCTTACCTGCAAACAAAAGTGTGTAGACTTTTAGTTAGAGTGTGTGTACATGTGAGTGCGTGCGTGCGCGCGCGTGTGCTATTTTACCTACCGTCCCCACCCCCCCGCCAGTTCTTTGTGATTCACAGGACCTTGACCTTGAGCTCAGACTTTCAGTCCCATTCATCTTTGTCTGACCTAGTCCAACCCTGAAAATCAAGTCTGTGTCCTGACGGAGTGATCTCTCCAGCACCCATTTCATTTCAGCAGCTTAACGAGCTCCAGTGAATGAAGTAACTGGAATTTCCTGCTGGCCCAAAGCAGAGAAACTTTCCGTATGATGCTTGTGTGGTTTCTCCCCGTTTTAGTACATGGACTTGGTCATGTACTAAACTGTACATGATTCTAAGTGTAAAGAATTCTAAGTGTAAAGAATAAATTGGAGATGGTTGGTGGATTGCAGGGTGTGAGGGGAGGTGTTGGTGAACACACGCCTAGATTTCCGCAGCTCTGAATGAAATACTGTCTCTCAAATAGCTGGTTTGTCATTTTTTTTCCTCTTGCTAGAAAAACTTAGCTACATTTTCCTTACCTTAAAACCGGAAGTGTTCAAGTTTTCAGTACCTTAATACTGGTGAGATTACTTGGATCTTTCTCCACGTTGTGAAGTTACCATATGATGACTTTACATTTTATATGTTTCATTGTGTTGTCAACAGGTCCTGGTAAGTTGTGGACAGTTCCCAACTGGGGAGGGCTTACTCCTCTTCCACCAAAAAAATGAGAGGGGGAAAAAATCAAGGTGGTCTCACAAAGTTGTTGGACAGAATATATCTACTGACTGTGAATAATTACCTGTGCATCAGGATATACTGTCCTAGTGGAATGTCATAGCCCTCTTGGTGATGCTTCGTTGCGTCTATGGGTTTTCTTTTTTTTTAATGTGGAGTGAGTATGTGGGTGAACGAGAATTTCACCCTTGAGGAATGACGTGATGAGGCAGATCCGACTGGTAGGTGAACTGATCTTTTGTGGGAGTTAAAAAAGGAGTTGGCCTGAAGGTCAAGAACTCCTTCTGTTGCTAGTTTTGTTTTGCATGTAAGCATTACTTTTTTTTCTCTGCGTACATACACACCAAATTAATGGCCAAAACTAAAACTGTGCAAATGTCCTAAATTAACTAAAATTGACTGATATAACTCTTTTTAAAACTTTTCACAAGTTTGTTTGAACCTTAAATAGCTTTGATTTTATACCAGAAAACCTGGCTCATCATTTTTTTTTTTTATGATTGAGAAAGAAGGCTTTTATTGAATGTAATTATGGGTGAGAGTAGAAGCGCACATCCAGAGAAAGAAGCCAAACTGTAAACACATTAGTTTTTGTGGTTTTTCACCTTCATGCACTTAATGTTTTTATTGTTAAAAGCAGTGAAGCACCAGTGCATTCATTTTACTTAGCTTCTATTAGGATTTAAGAAAAACAACAACTGCCTTAAACTTTGTTCCTGAGGGAAAGCTACATTTTGAAATCATTTTGGTACCTTTGTAGGCAGGCCTTCTGAGTAACATAATCCATTAGAATGGACACGTAGATTTTTAGGCGTGGAGTTGACTGAGAAGGCCATCTACTTCATTACCTTAGCAAGAGAGGAAATTGAGTCCTAGACAGCTGAAGTGATTATGTGGTGGACTCCTGGCACAGCCAGGCCTTCTCATTGGCTCACCTGCTTGTCCCACTGGGTATATGCTTTACTTTTAGGATCGCATGGGACATAGGAACAAAGCTTAGTACATTCCTCAAATAGTCCAAAGGATAACTATGACTGTTAATTTCATTCGTCTTGTCAGATCAACCTTTTAATGAGTCTCCCAAGGAGCAAGTAGCAGAACAGAACAGTTTATCAGAAGCGAACTACAGCAGGAGATGATGCGTATTTCTTGCCTTATGAGTTGCTACTGTAATTAAGGGTGTGAGTGCAGCTGTTTTAAAAACATATAGACTTTATCTTTGTAACAGAGAAACATTTTAGTGCTGTGGGCAGTAATTCTAAGACATATTTCATCAAGTTTGCCATTCCTCAAAATCTCGTAGGTTGTTACCTGACATATCCAACATAACTTTTTGTAATAGGTTGGGGAGAAGGTACCTTTTTCTCCTACTTACTCTTTTTATTTCTTAAATTAAAAAAAATTTTAAAATGTAAGTTCAATTAATTAACGTACAGTGTATTATTAGTTTCAAAGGTAGAATTTAATGATTCATCAGTCTTATAGAACACCCAGTGTTCATTACATCATGTGCCCTCCTTAATGTCCATCATCCAGTTATCCCAGCCCCCTACCCTTCTTCCCTCTAACAACCCTCAGTTTGTTTCCTATGATTAAGAGTCTTTTATGGTTTGTCTCCCTCTCTGATTTCATCTTTATTTTTCCTTCCCTTCCCCTTTGTTCTTCTGTTTGTTTCTTAAATTTCACATATGAATGAGTTCATATGATAATTGTCTTTCTCTGATTGACTATTTTGCTTAGCTTAATACCCTCTAGTTCCATCCACATTGTTGCAAATGGCAAGATTTCATTTTTTGATGGCTGAGTAGTATTCCATTGTGTGTGTATGTGTGTGTGTTTGTATATTATCTTCTATATCCATTCATCTGTCGATGGACATCTGGGTTCTTTCCATAGTTTGGCTATTGTGGACGTTGCTGCTATAAACATTGGGGTGCAGGTGCCCCTTTGGGTCACTACATTTGTATCTTCGGGGTAAATACCCAGTGGTACAATTGCTGGGTCTCTCCTGCTTATCCTGAAAGACTCCCCAATGCTTTCCCGACATCCCTAGGTTGGAAGGAGTCCTTTTATAACATCTATTATGGTCGTCCATTGTATCTATCCTACATTGACCAGCATGGGCACAAATTGTATTTTCACTTCTACTCCCCTCTACTAGATAGCAAAGTGATTGAGGTCCAGTGTGGCTGTATCTTTATTTTTCCAAAGCTCCAAACAGTGCCTAGAATGGGATAACTCAGTAGATATTTGAACTGAACCAGTGTTTGGTTTCTTAGTGCTTAGTGTCTAGAAGAGTAACTACAGAAGTCTTCCGGAGGGACTGTAATACTGACTGCTACAAACTATGTGAACAAGACAATAGCGTTAAAAACAAATGAAACAGTAAACTTCCTACCTTTTTAAGGTTTTGTGCTGAACCACTGTTATGCTGTTTTCTCTAAAAGTCAGACTTCATTAATTTTGCTGTAAGTGCTTACTGAAAGGAGTAACAGTAGCTAGAAATGTGGATAGTTTTCTTTCAGCCCTGTTAGCAATCAAATTTTTCTATGCAGAAATCAATAGACACTGAACTTAATAGCCTCTTTCATTATTAAGCCCCATGTGATTTTAATCTTTTTATAATTAATCACACTACACTTGTGGAGTGCTTTTATGACTGAGAAAATGTTTTACATATTTGTTATTTGACTGGAAATTTTGTGAGGTAGGATGGTCAGGTTGCATTTATATCCATTTCATAGACAAAGAAATGGAAGTTCTGGAACTAGTAGGTATATGTTAGATCAACATGGATTTCTGATTTCTTCACCTTAACAGTATTTCCTGGGTGAATATGAAATGTAATTGTAGAATACGGAAGGGGAAAAGAGATGCTTGTTGGCTTTTCTTCTTATAGGTCCAGAGAAGCAGAAGGTTTTCCCCCCCTTAGACTGTAAAAATGTTCCAAATTCAGGGAGCTTTGTTGTGTTGCAACAAGGGCAGCGGGCCCTGTTTGCATCTAGTGTGTGTGAACTCCCATGGAGCTGGTGTGGTTCTCAGCCTGGTGAGATTTTTGTGATGGCCTTGATAGCGTACAGTTTTTATGGGAGAGATGAATGGTGTTGCAGATAGTTGGCGGATGGAAAGACTGGATAGACACCGTCTTTGCATAAACAAGTTACGAGCTTCTGTGGTGTCTGCGTTGGGCAGATGCTGTAGCCTGAAACTGTCTGGATGCTGCTCTAGGTGTCTCGCTGCCTTGTCCTACATCCCAACAGACTGCCCCTTAACCTGACCAGAGGGTGGGTTGTCCTGATGCCAGAATATCTTTGCTTCTTCCTCAGAATGAACCTTTTATACAAGGTGCTTGTCAGAGTTCTAAGGACAGAGAGTGGAGGCTTCACTGCACTTCTAAGAACAGGGCGTATGGTGGTTTTTGTACCTGCCTGCCCATCTTCTGGTAAAATGTTTGTATTGCTGGTGAAATTGACCTAAGACTTGCTTTCATTGAAACATACTACTTGCTAGGGAGGGTGTTGGTATAGGAATGTGGTCTCCACCCACCTCTAATCCCTGAAGGGCCCCTAAATGTATTGACAGAAACTGAGGGGAGCTGAGCAGCCAGATTGCACCTCAGGTTAAGGAGGGTCTATGAGGTGAGGCAGTGTTTTCTGTACTTGCCTGACAATGAGAATTGTCTAGCACTCTTGTGGGAGTTACAGATTTCCAGAGCCTTCCAAAGCCCTACTGAGCCAGAGCCTCCAGTATGTTTAACAGATGCTGCTGTGTACTTGGAGGACTTGAGAACTGATATAGGAAAGTTCATTGGATTGAGAGTTGGGAGACTCGAATCTGGCTTCATCTCTGCGGTTCTCTATTGCAGGTCTTGACCCATATACTTGGCGCCTGTAGGCCTCAGTTTCCTTATCTGTAAAATAGAGACTTTGTCTGAAATAACCTTTACTGGCCTTTGCAGTTTGGGCATTTTGTGATTCTAACGAGGGATTGCTATTTGATAGTACTGCAGATGACCTTGCAAATAGGACTTTGATCAGAAATCCCTCTCTGATTCTTAAGAGTAGGGATTTAAAAAGTTTTTTGTGTGTGTCTGAAATAAACTCTTCTTGACTATAGGCACTCTTTCAAATCATGGTTCACTCACATGGAGGGCATGGAGCTTCGTGTCCGGAGGGAATGGGGGCTCATAGCTTCCTCCTCATCTTTAAAAAATGCTGACTATCATTATGGAAAGAGAATTCTTGTTTAAATGCATTTGCCATATGTCAGATTTCTAAAAGAGAGGTTTTGTTCTGTTTTGTTTTAATTTATGAAGGTGTACTGTTTAAGCCAAAACATCAATTTATTCCTTGACTCTTGGGCGTAATACAATTATCTGGTTCAAAAAGCTACCTTCATTTATGTTGGAATGTTATTCTAGCAATAATTTAATATTCCTCTATATTAGAGGAAAAGCCAATATTAAAATTTTATCTGTGTTTATTGTTTTAGGATTGGGACTAGCAAATGAAAAAAGTTTAAAAACGGAAGATAGTTAATATAGTTGAGATTTTTAGTATTTTGCAACAAAATTCAGAAAATGAAGCAGTGTTTTCCTCTGGCTGTTATTTTAATGTCTTAAAAAAATCAAGTTTTGGGGCGCCTGCGTGGCTCAGTGGGTTAGGCCTCTGCCTTCAGCTCGGGTCATGATCTCTGGTCCTGGGATCGAGCCCCGCATTGGGCTTTCTGCTCAGCAGGGAGCCTGCTACCCACACTCTTCTGTGCCTGCCTCTCTGCCTACTTGTGATCTCTGTCAAATAAATAAATAAATCTTAAAAAATAAAAATCAAGTTTTAAGTATAAGATAAAATAATTTATACTTAACTGGGCACCTGGCGATTTTTTAAACCATTTAATTATGTTTCTCCTCAAATTGGCTTTTATTCTGGAATGAATTATTTCTGCAGGATTTGCGGTTCAAAAGCAAGAGGCTGGTGCTGATGGTATTATCTCCACACATTACCTTTGAGGTCTACAATTCTCAAAACGCGCACCTTAACAGTGCTTGGACAAATGTAGCAGATTGGTTGGAGCTTTGGTTTCTGCATGTGGGCTCTTCTGAGCCAAGGCCCTGGAGGTCCCAGCCTCAGTCCCTTTCCTTGTGGATTAAATGATATGTCTGTGAAAGCATTTAGCACCCCTCAAACAATGACAGTACTGATACCACCGTCTATGCAGTGGCAGTAGTGCAATTCCAATTTCTGGCATTGGGGTGACTTTTTGGTGCCCGAGAATGCCAACAGCAGCTGTTGGAACATTTGCTATTGGCTGAACTCTTGAATACAGGAGTCTCCCCTTATCCGCTGGCCAGGATGAGGGGTGGGCAGCGTTCTAGGACCTATGGTGGATGCCTGAATCTGTGGATGGTGCCAAACCCTTTGTATACGATGTTTGTTTCCGACACAGTGTTAGGCTGCTATTGAACTTCTGAAGAGGGGTCCGAAGGAGGATCGTCTGCTTCTGAACCGTGGTCACTGGGAGTAACTGAGACCATGGAAAGCTGAACTACAGGTCAGGGGGTCAACTGTAGGTACAATAGCTCCACAAGGTGGACATTGTTATTCTCTCTTTCTTTGATGGGTGACGCAGTTAAGGCACACATAGTCACTTACCCACGTCCCTAGCTACTAAGGGATGGAGCTGGGGTCTGAACTAAGGCAGGCTTGTCTCCAGATTGGCCTAACCAATCTGTGGTGCTGTCTCTATTGAAATGATGACATTATGTACTGGAGATGGGCGAAAGCCTGTCACATAGCTGAGGGAGACAGCTCCTGGCTTTCCAGCTTTTCCTTCTCTTTTTGTTTTGAAACCTCTCAAACTGCTAGTGGATAGCCAGGAAATCTGAGACCTGATCTAAAGGACTTCACAGGGTGCCTGGTGCATCGCTAACATATATTTAACATTTCCTGTTGTTGTGTGGGGGGCCGAGAAGGCCGAGTTAGTGTCTGTGTGCACATTGATGTCCACGTATTACCGGGTGGCCCAGTCCATGTGGGCCGCTCCACTGAAGCCCACACGGTGAAAACTGACCAAGTTAGAGGGGACCTTGTGTCGGCGAGAAACACAATTAGAAAACCAGGAAGTTCGGCCCAGGGATCTTAAAGTATATGTGGTTCTTGACAGCAGCATTCAAGGGCTGTTCTTTCTCTTTTCTTCCTAGGCGGTGGGGCTTGGGGCTTGGGCGAGCAAGCCCACCTCTTAGGACCTTTATGTATATGACCTCTTTCTAAGAGCCCTGGTCACCCCCATTTCCACCTATCAGAGGAACTGTATACCTGGCTTAGCTCCCACTTTCGTTTCCTAGACGTAAAAGCTCCCCCTTTTACCTCAGTTGCACAGGAGGCTTCCAAGCCTCCATCTGCACCCTACTCCTATCTGATTTCACGTTCCCACTCCAACCTTGAGAGGCCCAGCTCAGACCTCCGCTCTCCCTGGGCATCTTGGAACCCATGTTAGCCCATGTTAGCACTGTTTCTTTCATCGCGTGTTCTCCACACTTTCTGAATCATCACATACACCAGGGGCTTGTTTAAAAACGGATTCCCGGAGATCCTGGAGATTTTGAGTCATCCAGTCTGGGATGAGGCCAGGAGGAACACGCCCAGCCAACAAGAACCCCCAGGTGATTCTGATTAACCTAGTTTTGGAAATACCAGTCTCTGTTGTGTGTTAGGAATCTGGTCCATGGAGGGTGGCAGGATTTTCTTTCATTCATGAAATGTATTTTGGGTTATTCTGCTAGTGCTGAGTTGTGAGGATTACAAGATGAATACTTTACAGTTTCATGTGGGTGATCAGATATGTAAATAAATATTAAGGAATAAAGTTAACCATCATTTATAACATTATTTCTATAAGAAAATCTATTCTGAATTCTGAATTGCCCATTTCAATTGGATTTTTAGAAAATCTCTAACTTAGAAGACCTGCCTGTAAGCATGTGGGACAATGGCTCTTCCTCACATACAAAATACTGATTTTAAATTTCAGAGCATATTTTGCTTACAAACTGTATTCTGAGAAAGAAATATAAACCTTCTAGAATACGAGTTCTTTTCCTTGTGCGTTGGTGGATTTTTCTTTTCTTAGTAATGCTTTATTTTGACTTATTCTTCTGATTCGTTTTACAAGGAACTTCTATGTAGAAAAGTAACATCTTGCTTTGGGAGGACAGGCAACTGTTTCAGGTTATTCCTGCAGGGATGTCCTCTGTTACACTTTCCTCTTTTCCCTGTTCCTTTTCTGATTAAAAGCTGGTAAAGATGTTATCAGTAATATATGTAGGGAACTGTGTGGTAACAGGCTGCTTTAAATTGTAGTAACACATGGTAAAATAGAATGGGGGCTTTCTACATGATAATATTAGCCATCTGATAAAATGTTCTGAGAACTGAGAGACCACCATGTGTAGCAGAGGAAATTGAATTAAGCAGATGCTATGCTGTGCAGAAATCAAATTATGCCCGATTCTCCTGGCATCTGAGAGCTACTTCTGAGGAGAACTGTGGTTTCCCAGCTCGTGGTCTGGCTGCTGTGACCATCACTGAGGCAAGGGCACTGTCCCCGCTCTCTCAGGATTTTCCATTCGTACTCCTTAGCTGGCTCCGGGCATGGCAGGCCCAGAAGATGCAGGCGGCAAGACGCAACAGCCAGTATTCTTTTTTTTTTTTTTTTTTTTTTAAAGATTTTATTTATTTATTTGACAGAGATCACAAGTAGGCAGAGAAGCAGGTAGAGAGAGAGGAGGAAGCAGGCTCCCTGCTGAGCAGAGAGCCCGATGTGGGGCTCGATCCCAGACCCTGGGATCATGACCTGAGCCGAAGGCAGAGGCTTTAACCCACTGAGCCACCCAGGCGCCCCAACAGCCAGTATTCTTTACCTCTACATTAGACAAGGGACAGGGTTGCCGGAAAATCATGATGCAGCCCGGTCATCTTAAATTTTCATTTAGTTTATTGAGCAGGCCATACATTTACCTTCTTGGAAAAAACGGATACAGAAAACTATGCAGTCTCAGTTCTTCTACCCCCTCTCGGCTTTGTCATCCCTTCCCACTAGAATAATCACTTTCATTCGTTTCTCCCTGTTCTTCCAGAGTTTCTTTATGCAAGTATGAAAAATAATTATCTCATGTTATTTTCCTTCCATTTACCATACACATAATTTTGGGATTTTCCTGTTGCTGCTCTTTATTTGTATACATAATCCAAATTGATTATTTTAATTGTTTTTTCTGTGTCTTGTAGCCAGTTTCTATTTGTGAAATTGTACTACTTTTTTTTTTTTTTAAGAGTTTATTTCTTTATTTTGAGAGACAGAGTGCATGTGCACAAAAGCACGGGGAGGGGCAGAGGGAGAAGGAGAATCTCAAGAGGATGCTGAGCCTCGTGGAGCCAGGTGAAGCCTAACTCTCGTGACCCAGCTCACCACCAGAGTGGAAACCAAGACTCAGAACCTCAGCTGACTGAGCCACCCAGGCCCCAAAATTGCAGTTCTTTTTTGTCAGAAAAATGCAGTTGATTTGGTAAAAATAAGATTAATTAACATTGAAATGTACTGTTAATTTAAGCTCTTTCTTATTTTTTTGTATTGCTAATGCTTTGATTTTAGATATATTTTAAATAGGAGCTTCTCAAGAGGTGATTAATCTTTTCCTGTATTAAGAAAGACAAAGTGGGTGCCTGGGTAGCTCAGTTGATTAAGCATCTGCCTTGAGCTCAGTCATGGTCCCGGAGTCCCAGGAGAGAACCCTGCATCAGGCTCCTTGCTCAGGGTGGGGGAGGTCAAAGTTTCCCTCTGGCCCTCACCCCACACGTGCTATCTGTCGTGCTCTCTCTCTCTCAAATAAAATCTTAAAAAGAAAGAAAGAAAGAAAAAGGGAGGAGGCTTCTGTGAAATGTCTGTAACAACACAGTATAGGTTGAGTTATTTAAAGTGGGCATTTTCTGCCTTCTCTCTGGATATCCTGCATGCTGAATGTGAATTACTTCCTGGCTCAGGAAGGGACTACTACCAAGATAGAGCTGCATTTGAATCTCTGTGTGGAATGTTTTACTCTGACATAGTGATTTCATTTGCTAAATAAATGCAATTGGTCATGAAGTTGGCTTCGGATTTTTATTTCACTGGGTTGGTTCTAACTCCCTTGCCTGTAGAGGCCAGTAGAGAGTGACATTGTCAGACATGTGAGGGAAGCAGCTATGGTCATTTGAATTATTTTTTTCCCATTTGTTAACCTGCTTAAGACCAGAGGTTTGTACTGAATTAGTATAGGAAATCAGTAATTAAAGCATTATTTATGAACATAACCTCAAAAATGTAACACATTCTCCCATGTAGTTTTGTGTAAATAAAAGTACATTAAAGAACTTTAGCTCGGGGCACCTGAGTGGCTTAGTTGTTAAGTGTCTGCCTTCGGCTCAGGTCATGATCCCCAGGTCATGGGATCAAGCCCCACATCGGGTTTCCTGCTAGGTTGGAAGCCTGCTTCTTCCTCTTCCAGTCCCCTACTTGTGTTCCCCGTCTCTCGCTGTGTCTCTGTCAAATAAATAAATAAAAATCTTAAAAAAAAAAATGCCTTTAACTCGTATGGGGCTCCTGGGTGGCATAGTCAGTTAAGCACCGACTCTTGGTTTGGGCTCAGGTCATGATTTCAGGGTTGTGGGATCCAGCCCTGTGTGGGGCTCCGTGTGGAGTGTCCTAACTTCCTTTCTCTCCTCCCTCTGCCCTTCCCTGTCACACATTCTCTCTCTTAAAATAATAAATCAATCTTAAAAAAAAAAAGCTTTAACTCTTAGAAGTATGTCATAAAATAATTCTGATTTATAATATTAATGTATATTATCATAAAGTTCAAACCTTTAAAATGCATAATATACAGAGAAGTATCACAGCCCAGAGAGTGTTGAATTCCTCCCTTTTTGCTCATATATCTGTATGAATCTGTATGAATGACTCTATAGCAACAGATGACTTTTTTTTTTTTTTTTTTTTAACAGAACATAGGGCGTCACTCTCTATAAATAGTTTTTGTGTCCTGAGTTTTTAAACTTAGGTTATATTGTGAGAATTTCCCCCAGGTCATAGACAACCAGAGACTGTTTTAAAGAGGAGAGGCATCAGGAGGCATGTTTCTGAAGATCTCTTACTTCGCACTGGCTCCCCAGTGAAGTCCTTTTGATGTTCTGTGGAGTCTGTTTACACAAGAGTTATCATGTGGACAGAAGTTTGTTATCTTCTGGGGCTTCCTAGGGTTTCTTCTCTGTGTTACTTGGGAACCTTTAAATTGCACTCACGAAGTAGCGTTTAGGAATAGATGTGCCGGAATTTTGTCAGTCCAGTAGATCGTTAAGTCTTATCCCCTTTCTGGACAAATTCACCCTCTTTTAGTGCTAAGTTTGCTGACCCACAGCGACAGTTCTCTCTATCTTTACAGTGAATAGATCATTGAGTCAAAAGATGGTTGTATTCCTTTCTTTATTGTTCTTTAGTTGAGTAGTGTGCCTGTTTGCTAATAAATTATGTTGCTTTTATTTTTTTGCTTTATTTTTTCCTCTAAAAAAATAAATAAACATTTCCCTTCCCCTCCACAAAATGTCAGACATCTGTCTCTAGATTCCTCACCTCAGCCAGTGCCTTCTCTTGCAACATACGGGGTCTGTTTAGATTTGACTCAACAAGTTTTCAAAACAAAGGTCTGTCGCCTCTTGCTGTGAACTTTTAGCTCTCATTTTGTGGGAAGATGAGGATGAAGCTTGCTCCTTTTATTCTAAACGTTGGTGGTTTAATTGGAAAATTAATAGTCTATAGAAACATTGAGGGACTGGGCAAACTCACCCATGATAATGGTTGCAGGGATTGAAGGCATGAAAGAGGGTGGGAGAATTGTCTTTCAGTGCCATTAGTATATTTTACATGATCTTAATATATTGCTTGCAAATTGCAAGGTCTGCTCAATAAAAATAATTCATATTAACATTTATGGGATCATATTTATAGCTAACATTTATAGGATACTTACTATGTGCCAGTTTCATTTAATCCTCATAAAAAACTGTATGAGAGACATAGTACCAGCCCCATTTTATTGATTTTACTGAGTGGCTACAGAGAGGTCAAGTAATTTACCCAAGGTCACACAGCTGGTAAGTGGTAGAGACAAAATGCAGTATATGTGAGTTCTGGGATTAACACTTTATTTGAAGGACTGTAATTATTTTTTTGGTGAATTTTTAAGTTTCATGTTAATACTGAAAATTTTCTGAGTTTGGCTAGGAATTTTTTTTTCTATTTGGTATTTTCTGTTTTCTTCTGGTTATTTTAAATCATTGTGCCCAGTGGCATGATGTGTGGAGGTGAATTAGTAGCGCCTGTGATAGTGCTGTTGTGAACTCATAGAAAATTAATCAATTTTATTTGATTCTTTGAGCTGCACTGATGAAGGGTACTTTAGTCTCTTGTATAAAGTCCTTTTGTTAATGCTTTCCCTCATTCTGGAGGCTTTTCCTTTTCCAGACGTTCGTGAGCAGTGTCAGAAGACAGGTGATGTAGGAACAAAATTCAATTTCTGTCTTATTTTGATTTGATATGTTAGGGGAAACTTCTTTCCCTGCTCTCCCCAAGATTTCTGTCTTTAAATGCTGTAACGCATGCTCTCAAGCCTGTACCTCAAGGACGTCACTTAGTGTCCTTGTTAGTGACGGAGGATAGGAGGAGAAGTTGTGAAGAGACTAGCTGGCCTTTCCTCCTTTCCTCAGCTCTTGAGAACATTTACTTTTGTGGACGAAAAATACCTGCAGTTAAGTGGTGCTTGCTGGTGGCCCCAGCCAAGAACTTAACTTAAATCAGCAGTTCTCAAAGCGTAATGTCATCATCAGCGTCTCTGAGGAATTTGCTAGAAATGCAAACTCTAGGCCCCACACCAGACCTCCTCCATCAGAATCTGTGGGGATGGGTGCAGCAGTCTGTGTGTAACAGCCCTCCAGGTGATTCCGATGCTAAGTTTGAGAACCACCATCTGCAGAGCCCGAGGGGTGAATCTGCTTAGAGACCTACCGCCTTTGCTGGGCTGTGGGCCATGAGTGGGGCTGCCAAAGCTCGGTTCCCAGAGGCTTCTTTAGATGCTGGACCATATGGTCCAGGACAGTATGAGTTTATGAACTAATGCTTCATTACCGTACAACAATGAGAGTCTGGCTTTAAGAATCTTTGAAACCCTGCCAATTTGTGCTTTAGAAGCCCATTGCTAGTGGGCCTTCACCATTTGGAGATTCGTGACATGGCCCTGGGCTTGTTTGTCTTCCTCAGGGCTGAAGGCAGCCTCTCTGATTTCCCTCTCCCTAGGAACTTTAAACAACACCCAGAGAGCAGAGGGGTGACTCACCACAATCACAGGGTAGGGACGTACTTTCTAAACAAAATCTGAGGAGAGAGGATTGTTCTCCCTAAATACTGCTTATATAAAACCCCCATTTCGATATTTCAGTGTCTCCTAGAAGATGTAACTAGGAAAACTTTAGGCAGACGTGGGAAATTGTACCTGTGGATGGGACGTACACGTTTGAACAAACAGGAGAAGAATATGCAAGCATGAACGTGCTGAGTGGTTGGTGTGCTGTTGCTGGTTGTGGAGTCCTATTTGGCTTTCCCTGATATAATTTAGCTTTTCAATTTATGTAATCTGGTAAAGTAGCTGTTAGTACAGTATAATCCACTGTAATTTGAAGAAGTGAGAGATAATTGAAGCAGTTTGATAAAAGGCTGCAGAACAGGGTGGTTAAGAGATAAGGTTTACTGGCTGTGTGCTCCTCAACAAATTGCATAACCTCTCTGTGCTTCAGATTTCCTCTGTAAAATCGGCACTGTACTAATGGTTGTGCAGATAAAGCGACATATTCAGAACAGTGCCTGGCCCATAACAACAATAAATATTAGCTGATAGATACTTCGGACTGGCCTTTTTTAATTTTTAAAGCTATTTTTACTTATTTTTTCCTAAGTGTGTTTTTAAATCTAAACATTAATAAAGCCAAGACGTTGGAATAAGGGATTGGACTTAATTATCTGATTTAACTCTTAAAATTTCCTAATGACTGTGCTTGTGTTCTAGTTGAGTTTTCTAGATAGCTAGCTGATGGCTAGGTTTGATAATTGGACATAAGGTGGGAGGTGAGATGATTGTTTTGGATATCTCAATAATTCAGTTCTGGAAGTCTAGAGTATTGGAATAAGTTTATTCAGGATGTTCTCTAAAAATGGTGTTTTGGTTACATTTCTGATACAAGTTTGTTTTGATGTTATTTTCCTCTTTTCCAATTGAGATCAGATAAAATCAAGTCAGGGGTTTTGGTTTGTTGACTTCCAATGAGTTGGTTTTATTACACATGCAATCTCTAACTTAGAAACTTGTCAAGTTACAAAAGTTAATTTGTAAGTTGTTTTAAATTTACAAATACATTTCCTCTTATAAACTATGTTTCCAAAGCATGACCAGGCACAGGGCAGTCCTCCCAAAGCCTCTTTGTCCTGACTATAGATACGCAGACCTGCAGTGCCGCAAGCCCTAATCATCTTGGAAGAATTTTCTACCGCAAAATGGATTGTAAGTGACGGCCAGGATACCTAAGATCACATTTTGCCGTCCTCCCGACCCCTTCCCTAAACTCTGTGACTCTGGCTTCGTCTATAGCATAAATGATTTAGATCAGGCCTCCAGATTCATTTGTAGGGGGAGGTGGACTTCATGGTTTCATGAAAGCAGGATATGTGAGTATGAAGCTTGGGAAGCAGGAGATAAGAGCGTTTCCAGGAGTGTGGGTGCACGAGACTGAACCCAACCAGAATGTTGGCTGGGACATTCATTCCAGGTAACAGTTCCAGGTCAGCGGAGTGAAGGTGAACCCTCTGGGAATTTGTGTGGGGCAATTGGCAAGTATATGCAGAGTATTTATATCTGTAAGTAAGAAGCTACTAGTTTTGCCTCTTTTACTTTTTTCTAGGAGTGTTTAAATGGATAAGGGGGGAGTAGTTTTATCAGTTTGAAAAGCCCACTTATTTTTTTTTCTTTTACTTACCTCTGTTTTATAGGGGCATGCATTTATATTTGATTTCTGTTCAAAGATTGTGTGTGTGTGTGTGTTTTTTGAAGCGAACAACATACAAAGCATTAAAGATCCTTTCCACCTCTCCTGTGCATTCTCTGTAAAAGGATCTGAATTGTTTATAGAATCCAGCAAGCTTTTGGTAAAGTACATGTTTTTAATTCATGTTGAACACATAAAGAAAAGACAGACTTGAGCTTGTAAAAATTATTCCTGTCAAGTCCCATGTAGCTTCACATGTCAAAAAGGACATGAAAATGCTTTCCCCAAGCGGCCATGTCTTAACAGCTTATGTCCTTCAGGGAGTTTCTTGGAAGGAATTAAATTCTGGGAGGTAACATTTTTCTTTCAAGTTCGATTTCCAAAGTGAAAATGAACTTCTGTTTTTTAACTTGAACTTTGAAAAACATTCAGTGAAGAGCTTTGAGAACTGTGCGATGATTGTGTTCCATGGAATTAGGCTTCCCCGTCTCTGTAGCCAGAAATGAGTCTTGACAGTTTTCTTTGTAGCTGTAAACATGAAGAGAGAAAGGAAAGAAGAGGTAAAAAGTGCTGAGTCTGGGAAACTGTTCTAGTTACTTAAATCTTAGCTACATAAGTGTCTGTTTATATTAATGGAGCAGGACCAAATAACAATAGTCTTTTTTTTTTCGAGTTAAAGATTTCCCCACTGGGAAATCACTTTGCAAATTCCTTAGGCCTTCTCATTGAAAACATATGAATAGCTAAAGTTTAATATTTAGCATAATTAAGAAATAGTTTTACTGTTTCCCAATCATAGTAGCTTACGAACTTTTTTCTTGACTCTTTGGGCTAATGGAGAATAGGTAATAGGGAAAATGTAGAAATACTTTTACTGTGCTATCTCCTTTATGTTTTGAGAGTCATATGGAGTACTTTAGGTTGATCCATGGTCATGGTTTTTTTTTTTTTTTTTTTTAGAAAGAATTAGATAGTGTTCTGAATCATCTATTGTGTCTCTTTTGGTCAGTTTTTCCCTCCTTCTCCCCATTTCGTATTAGAAACAGACCTTTCATCTCTCAGGTGGCATTGTGGATCTAGACCAAGCTGGAATATCCTTTTCATATATGGAGGTTTTTAGTTTCCTGGTTAGAGATAATAATTAAATACTTTAATTTTTAAGTTTTATTGTCGAGTGGTGGATAGTCAGAAGTATAACTGTGAGGGGAAAGAAAAATCATAAAAAGAAGGAGTGATAAAATTCTTCACTGACTAATAGTCACTGCATTCAAAAGGTAATAAATTATCCTGAGCATTCACTAAGATGTTGCCGCTATGGGGCAATTAAACCACCTGCTTTGACTTTTCCCTAACGACTGTAGAGGATTTATGGTGATTCATTTCATACCATATACCTTTCCCTTGATGATGGGCTGGCTTCATGGCCATGGAAATGAGCAGTGTAGGCTGGCTAGAGTGGAAAACCTCTGGACGTGGAGAGTCATTTAATATTTTTAGCTGATTTTTAAAAAATTTACGTCTGTATCTTTAAACGTCATTCTGGCTTTGCTATTTCACTTTTTTTTTTTTTTTAAGATTTTATTTATTTATTTGACAGAGAGAGATCCCAAGTAGGCAGAGAGGCAGGCAGAGAGAGAGAGGAGGAAGCAGGCTCCCTGCTGAGCAGAGAGCCCCATGCGGGACTCGATCCCAGGACCCTGAGATCATGACCTGAGCCGAAGGCAGCGGCTTAGCCCACTGAGCCACTCAGGTGTCCTCTATTTCACGTTTTTGTAGTCTTAGTTATTATCTGTTCTAGGTGAAAATTTAGCTCCTTTTGCTTCCCTTCATCTGACCCCTGCCATACATGCCTTACCTTGTCTTCCCACATCCCGCTCCACTCCACCTCCCCGGCCCCCGGGACACTTCTGTTGTAGTTTTGTTTAGTTCAGCATTCAGTGTTGACAATGTTATGACAGCATACACTGTTCCGAGGCAGAGCCGTGTCATCAAACATGATTACTTTTCCATTATTGTACACCTTCTGTTTCCCCTGGCATTAATACTGGCTCTTTTTGGTGTATGTGTTTTTATGTGTTTGTTATTATCTTCAGACTCTACTCTATCCATATCTTCTTTTTACCTTAAAAATTCTATCAATTTCGTCTTTATTTTTTTTTAAAGATTTTATTTATTCATTTGAGAGAGAGAGAGATCACAAGTAAGCAGAAAGGGAGGCAGAGAGAGAGGAAGGGAAGCAGGCTCCCTGCTGAGCAGAGAGCCCGATGCAGGACTCGATCCCAGGACCCTGAGATCATGACCTGAGCCGAAGGCAGCCGCTTAACCCACTGAGCCACCCAGGCGCTCCCAATTTCGTCTTTTGAATAATCTTTTCTCCCAGAGCTTTCTGATCTAATCTAATGTAGGATGATTCTTCTTTGTGGCTGGTACCTGTCACTCTGTTCTCCTTCACTATCATTCTGGAGATTTCTTCTCTTTTTTGATGTCTGTCTCCTCTAACCCATTCTTCTTGCTTTGGTCCTTCATTTTGGTGGAGCTCTATTTATGGTAGTGTCCTGAGAAATACTGTAGAACACACAATTTTTTTGCTTGTGTATTTTCTCATTTCTGTGATAGTTTTGCTGGATAAGGACTTCTAGGGTAAAATTTTGCTTTTTCTATTTTGAAGAGTTTGCTCTTTCAGTTCCTTTGGTCTTCAGCTTTTCTAATGTTGGTGTTGAGAAGGTCGAGACATTCTGATTCCTCATCCTTTGTGTGTAACTTCCTTTTCCTCTCTAAAAGATTTACATTTACAGTCAGTTCTTTAATTCCAGTATTCCAAAATCTCAGGGATGTCCTTTGGGATGTGTGTGTGTGTGTGTGTTTGAAGCTGTTAGCTTTCCAGTGACCATGTGGAAAGAAAGCCAGGTATCTCTGCATTTAGAATGTCTCTGTTTACTTATCCCTCTGCTTTTGGTAGGTTCTCAGGTGTGCCTTGTATTCTCAAGCCTGAAACCCTCTGTTTTAACCTCTTTTCGGAATTAACCTCCAGTCTTCTGCTGGGGTATGTGAGGGGCGATCACCCGGTGACTTGGAGTGGGATGAGGGACGTAGGGTTCATAATTGCATAAGCAATTTTCAGTCGATCCTTATTTTAACTGTTACTCCTTTCCAAGAAAATCAGTTGACTTCTGCTTCCAGAAGTACTTGTCATGACCCATTCCTGACCCATTCTAAGCTTTGAGAACTCTGCAGTGTAAAGTGACTAGGTTAATTTTCCTCCAAGCTGGTTTAGGATTGGCTTTATTAACTCTCCAGTTAAATACTGCTTAACTTGTTTCCTATTCCAGCTTCCAGAATTTTTCTCAGTACCTCTTCCAGTCTCTCCATCTTCTTAAAACAATTCCTTTGTTGTTTTAGTGGGGCTTTGAGAAGGATCTAGATTTGATGCTTGTGTTCGTTTCACTGCTGCGCCATCCCCTTCCCCCCATGCCCAGAGCCCTGGATGCTTTTTTTGTGTATGTTTGTCTTCTCAAACAGAATACCTTTCCTTCCCCCTTCCTCCCTCCCCCTTCCCTGTTCTGTTGCGGTTACCACCATTCTTCTTGTCCTCAGACCAGACCGTAAGGGTCAGCTTTGAGTTTTCATTTCCCTTCTTTCCTCCATCACATAGAGAAGCAGTGAGCAATTTCTCTCTGAACAAGGTCTTCCTTATTCTGTAGTATGAGTCATGAGGCCACCACATTCATGGGAAGGACATAAAAGTATCAGAGTAGACAGGGGCTTAACGGCTTGCCCTAGTGAGGACCTTCCATTCTTAGTTGGAGAGTCCTTTCTGCTCCCAAGAGAGGAGAGATAAGAGCTGGGTGTTCAGGGTGTTTTTCTTCAGGGAAGGTGATGTCTTCTGGGTTGAGTGGGCACTCTCCATGAAGGGTTGATAAAAGGAAAAAAGGCCGTTTTGGGGGCAGTTTTATCATGTCATCACCAAGACTAGAGAACCACTCACAGCATTTCTGACACCAACTATGTGGGTATTCCCCTTTCATTAAGTAATTCTGACACAAACTACCTGGAGCTAGTGGAGACCTCACAGGCTAAAGGCCCAGTCCCATAAGACTGTCCCCCTCTTCAGATGCCAGCTGCAAGTCCCAAGTTGTCACCCATATTTTTGACCAATTGGCTATAAATTGGGAATTCTCATGACCCTTTCCTCCAATTTGATGATTTGCTGTAAACTCACAGAATTGAAGGCAATGCTTACTTAATGTGTATTGGTTTATTATAAAGGATAAAGAAAGGACATAGACGAAGAGCCACACATGGAGAGCACAGCAGCTTCTGTCCCTGTGGGGTCATGGTGTACTACCCTCCTGGCATGTGGGTGGGTTCACCAACCAGAAACTCTCCAATCCACATCTTTTAAGGTTCTTAATGAAGGTTCCATCACATTGGCATAGCTGATTAAATTATTGGCATTATTAGTTGAGCTCAGTCATTCCTCCCTACCCCATGTCTTCCCCTGAGGTTGGGTGGGAGTGAGAGTGGGGAGAGAGAGGGGCTGAAAGTTCTAACCCTCTAATCATGTGGTTGGTAACCAGCCCCTATCGCCTAGAGTCACCTGATTAATGTAAATTCAGGTATAGTCGAAAGGGGCTTGCTCTGAATAACAAAGATTATCCTGTCTTCTCTGCCACTCAGAAAATTCCAAGGAACCGAGACTACATACATATATATTATACTTACCAGCTCTTATCATTTTGGGGCCACATCATTTAAGTGGTCTTTAAGAATTTTCACTCTTCCGTCATTCCTTGGTTTGTTAGATCACCTTGCGCTTTCCTTCAAAATGAATGTTCCTGAAATAGTCATCCTTATAATTTTTTTTATTGAAGTTTAGTTAACAACAGTTAATGGCAATGTTATATTAGTTTCAGGTGTACGGCATAGTGATTTGCCATTTGTGTACATTATGAAATGCTTACTGTAAGTCTGGTTACTATCTGTGACCATATGAAGTTATTATAATATTATTGGTTATATTCCCTATGCTGCATATTACATCCCTGTAATTTATTTATTTTATAACTTAATTCTCTTCACTTCTGTGTTATGAGGATTTCTGTTTTTTTTTTGTTTGTTGTTTGTTTTGTTTTTCAGGTTCCACACATAAATCTTGAGGTTATTTGTCTTTCTCTGACTTAGCATAATGGCCACTAGGGGCCATCCTTGTTGTTTCAAAGAGCAGTTTCATTCTTTATGGCTGAATAATATTCCATTGTATATGCATACCACATGTATTCATTTGTCTGTTAATGGACACTTAGTTCCTTGCATATCTTGGCTATTGTAAATAATGCTAATGTGAACTCAGGAGTGCATACATCTTTTCAAATTAATATTTTCCTTTTCTTTGGGTTAAATGCCCAGAAGTGGAACTGCTGTATCATATGATATTTCTATCTTTAATTTTTTGAGGAACTTCCATATTGCTAAAACAGTCCTTATGTCACTTCTTTGGTGAAGACTCAATGCCTATAAATTAGTATAAAGTCTTGACATACAGGGTACTTTCTAATCTGATGTATAACTTCCCACGATCCAACAGATGGGCGTTTCAGTTTCCTTTGCTGGCTGTATGACCCAGGCCATGTCCTATCATCTGTCCTAGTTTCCTCTTCTGCAGCATGGAAGGATTGTAATGTCCAGCTTCCAGAGTTGGATGGTGTTCAAATGAGATAAATATTTTATAAATGAGAGAGACAGAGGGAGTATGAGTGGGGGGAGGGGCAGAGGTAGAAGGAAAGGGATAAGCAGACTCCACGCTGACTGCAGAACCTGACATGGGGCTCTATCCCAGGACCCTGCGATCATGGGCTGAGCCAAATCAGATGCGTAACCAACTGAGCTAGCCAGGCGTCCCTAAACATTCTTTATATGCACATACAGATATACAGACAGAGCAAGATCCAAATGTAGTCTCAGCAGATGCAGTTGGAAGAGTGTTGGAATTTTGAAGATTTCTCCTTCTAGTGTATGAGGCTTAGATACTTGGGAAAGTTATGTCACCTCTCCAAGGCAATTTCATTTGATATGTGGGTGAATGAAATTACATGATCTCTAGAATCCAAAGTAAAAGAAAGGGTGTTTTTTGTTTTTGTTATTTGGGGATTTGTTTATAAATCACTAAGTAGCTGCACAAATTGTGGTAGTCTGAACTGACATTCAGACAGAATGGATGATAGGGCAAGAATTGGATTTCTGGGGACTTCATTATATAGTATATGACTTTGGTCATTGAATGCAGTCAACATTTTTCTCTATTTGGGTTAATAAAAGGGAATTATATTTTCCTTGAAGTTCTGCTTAAAGTTGACAGTCAAAGCTGGTTTAATATTTGGCATATATTTCCCTTATAAATGATTCTTCCTGAGTGATTCTAAGTTTTTCACACAGTCCCTAAGAAAGATATAATTTTTTTTTTTTTCTGATTTCAGAGGAAGAATTGAGTATTGACTGCTTAAACTGCAGAACTATTAAAGTAATGAACTTTCTTCATAGTCCTCTTTTTCAGATATCTACTGTGGACAGTCAGTGTGAAACAGGTTTTGAAAACCATGGATGTTTTCCAGTTGCCAATACCTCATTTGATAGTTCCCTTTCTAAGTGAATGTTAATGACTATGTAGAAAGGATATGAAAGTGAAAATAATGAATAAAGTAAGGATATATTCCTTGAGCAGGCAATTAAAGAGTCTAAAATTCTTTCTGGTAGTTGTTTTGCATTGGACTCATTTGGGATTTGGTGAGTGAATGAAATTGTAGAAGAGACTGAAAACATTGTGGTTGACCAAACATTGACATTTTATCCTGCCTTTTCCCCCCTATTCTTTAGAATACTGTCTTGAGTATATGCATTTCCATTCAGTCCTTTCAAAGAGAAATTATGTTGTGTTGAGTGATGGTCATACTAACCTTCATTTTTTTCTATACAGCAGAACAGAGGCTTCACTTGGATGATTTTTTTTTGCATTGTCTCAGGTTATGACATGACATGTAAATCTTCATGTTGAAGTTTTCTGTTATTTCAGGCTGTCTTTTAACAATGCAAAAGTTCCTTCATTGTTTTTCTGATTCTTTCTTTTTTTTTTTTACCTCATCTTGACCTGTTGCAGAAAGAAATATTCTTTAATTTCAGTGAGAAGGACATTGTTACATGGCTCAGTCAATAAAGTATGAGGCTCTTGATTTCGGGGTTATGAAATTGAGCTCCATGGTGGGTGTAGAGATTGCTTGGAAATAAATCTTAAAAAAAGAAAGAAAGAAAAATTAAAGTGTTAGGAAGTTAAGCCAGTGCAGAATCTGAGAATCTGAAAGGCCTCCTCTAACAGTAGGGTCAGTAGATGGAGGACTGAGAAATTTGGGGGACTGAAAAGGGAAGATGGAAAAATAGACAAAATTATAATGAAGGGCTGAAGAAGTCCTAATTTGATTGCTATTTTTTTTTTAAAGATTTTATTTATTTATTGGACAGAGAGAAAAATCACAAGTAGTCAGAGAGGCAGGCAGAGAGAGGAGGAAGTAGGCTCCCCGCTGAGCAGAAAGCCCGATGTGGGGCTCGATCCCAGCACCGTGGGACCATGACCTGAGCCGAAGGCAGAGGCTTAACCCACTGAGCCACCCAGGTGCCCCTGATTGCTATTATTTTTTTATTCTACTTTTCTGATGTGGTTTTTGTGATGGTTCATTTTATGTGTCCACTTGGCTAGGCAGTGGCACCCAGATTTTGATCAAACACCCATTTAGATATTGCATAGTGTATTAATAGTTTCAGAGGCAGAGTTCAGTGATCAATCAGTTTTATATAACACCCAGTGCTCATTACATCCCATGCCCTACTTGATGCCCATCACTTAGTTATTCCATTTCCTTACACTCTCCCCTCCAGCAACTCTCGGTTGGTTTCCTATGGTTAAGAGTCTCTTTGGTTTGTTTTCTTCTCTGATTTCCTCTTGTTTTATTTTTCCCTCCCTTCCCCCATGCTCTTTTGTTTTGTTTCTTAAATTCCACACGAGTGAGATCATATAATAATTGTTTTTCTCAGATTGACTTATTTCGCTTAACATAATACCCTCTAGTTCCATCCACATCCTTTCAATACAAGATTTTATTGTGTGTTTTTTTTTGTTTGTTTTTTGTTTTTTGTTTTTGATGGCTGAGTAGTATTCTATCATATATATGAACATCTGGGCTCTTTCCATAGTTTGGCCTTTGTGGACATTGCTGCTATAAACATTGGAGTGAGGATGCCCATTTGGATCACTGTAATTGTATCTTTGGGGTAAATACCTAGTAATAGGTATTTAGATAGGATTAGCTAGGATTAACATTTAAATCAGTAAACTTTGAGTAAAGCTGATTGCTCTCCATAATGTAGTTGAAGATCTCAGCCTATCAGTTGAAGTTCTTAAGATTGAAAGTACTGAGGTCCCCCAAGAAAGAGGATATTCTGCCTCCACACTGCCTTTGGACTTGGGCTACAACATCAGCTCTTCCCTGGGTCTCTAGCCTACAAGGCTGCCCTGCAGATTTTGGGCTTGCCAGCCCCCATAACTGAATGAGCCAGTTCCTTAAATATCTTTCTTTCTAAATGGATGGATACACACATATGCACACACACATATCCTATTGGTTTTGTTTCTCTGGAGAACCCTAATACAGGTTCAACATAACTAGAGTCAAGTTGTGTTTTCTATTTACTGAGTTTGTCTTCAACATTTAACTCCATCTAGAGTTTTTGAGTCCTTTGACAGATCACTCTCCTCTTACCAGGCAGTTACCTGATTCTGCCCTTGCTCAGTAAGTATCCTCTCTTGTGCCATTATATTATTGTAATTGTTGGCATGTGTGCCTGTTGCCCCAAATGAATCTGGAGCTTCCTACAACTGAGGGTTTGCTCCTCCTAGCTTGTGTAGCTTGGGTTGTCAGCTTAGGTGGCATGTAAGAATTTGTCAGTATGTATCTATTGAGTGAAAGAGTTTAGCTCTTACCTGATACTAGAAAAAAGGTGAAAGAAGCACCAAAATGAAAAGGGTAACCAGTATGACCAGTAGAGGTTGCCAGGCATGTTGGCAGCATCTTCTGGATTGCAGCCTTGTCCCGGAGGGCAGGTATGAAATGTATTGTGGTTTGGATACCACAGTGAACCACTATCTGATCGGTATTTGTTTTAAAATTTGTCAAAATTTATTCAGGCATGGCTTCACCAGTCATGGCCAGATAAAGTTAGACTTAAAAAATACTCCTTAGGGACATTTTCAAGAAAACATGGAAGCATCAAGAAGGAGGAAGAAGGAATGCTTGTCACCTCACTATTTACAGTTAACTATGAACATTTTATATATAGATTTACCTCAAATCTTAAATATACTGAGACATATGTAATGATAATATATCATATTTGTTGTTTGTTATTTTCTTTTTCAAGTAAATATGTCATCTTTTGCTGTTTTTAACTATATTTTTAAAATCTTCATAGTATTCCATTATATGGAAGTATATATTAATCAGTTTCCTTACTATTAGACATTTGATCTCTCTCTCTCTCTCTTTTTTTTTCTGTTTTCAACTTGGACTCAGTGAACATACATGCATCTTGGCGTACTTGGTTATCATTTCCTGAATACACATCTTTCTGTACTTGGTTATTATTTTCTATTATTTGTTAGAAGTAGAATCTCTGGATCGCATGTAGCCAACTTTGTTTTTACTTATTTATTTTTTTTTAATTTATGTATTTTAATAATCTCTATACTCAATGTGAGGTAAAGCTCACAATCCTGAGATCAAGAGTCTGATGCTTTTCTGACTGAGCCAGCTAGGCACCCCTAGCCAACTTTATTTTCAAAGGAGATTTTTGCTGTAAGTTAAATGCCCTTCAGAAACGTGTTATCAATATATATTAATTCCAGTGATTTATGAGAGAGCCATGAAAAGTGCTCTTAAAACATGTACAGGTATGTAACAAATTGATTATTTTTTCTTCTAGGACATGTTGCTTTTTCTTAAGCCCTTGAATATTCTGCATTGGATCTTGTTCAACCTGTTAAGCCTATTAGTGATTCTACCACGATAAATTGATAGTCATTATATATCCATGCTTGTTTGAACAAAATGCTCAAGCATCCAAAATATGAGTAGCCAGTCTTACAGCATTCATGAGTGACTCACTTGTTTGTCTAAAATGAGGGAGGTTGGGAGGAGGCGAGTCTAATGACTGAATTTTTTTAAAGGAACCATGGTATAGTATGTAAGACCTAAAGACTTGCCCCAACCCCAGTCCTTGTGGGAGAGAGTAGAGCACAATAAATCATGATTTGTTGTCACAAAATTCCAAACTGTGATAAATTATACAATTATCAGTTGAAAATAATGGTTTTTCAGGGATCAGGACCATACATTTCAGTTGGGACATTAATGTGTCTTTGGTAAGAAACATTAAAAGAGTAATAGTGCTTCCTCGTGTTCACTTTTTTCTTGTACAGATTATGGTTAAACTGTGCTTGTTATGTTGCTTAATGATGATCCAGGAACCTTTTAGAACTGAGAGGAGTCTATGAAAGTTACGGTGTCTATTCTAATTGTTTTTGTCGTTACAATTGTTGATGTTTATAAAGCCAAATTTATTTAACCTTTAGAGCCATCATTTATTCTAAGATCTTTTTTGAAAAAACAGGCTTATTCTGGGAATAAATGTGTTTCTTCATTGAAATTCTTCAAGACTCTTTTTTTCTTCTTAGATTTAATTCATTCTCCATTGAGCTTGAGCATGTTCTAGAAATTTCAAATCTCTAGTCAGAACTTGAAGACATGTTTTGGTAGGGTCAGCCCTCCTATTTCTTATTTCTGTTATTGCTGTTAACTAATCTAATAAAAGGTAAATCTACAATATGAGAAATGAAATTTAAATTATTTCATGTTTAACCTTTTTTTTTTTTTGGTGAAGTCACATTAAACAATTATTGGAATTTTGAAAATGTACAGATAAACATAAAGTGGTTCCCATGGTATCTATAAATTAAGGGGGCATATGGACTGAATACATCTGGCTTTCTGTGTCTGTGGTCAGAGTTCTATATTTTTCTCTCCCGAGATTTCAAAGGAGGAGTAAGGAGTCCTTTAATAAAGAACATTTCTGTGTGATCGAGTTTGTGAGTGTGATTCCTTAAGTATTCAAATGGAAGTACTAAAACACACATTAGCCTGAAAGTTTCCTTGCTCAGACTCAACTTACAGATCATTGAAACCTTAGATGTTTTAGTATAGCCTAATTAAGAAGTAGAGGAAGTAAAAAATGTGAACAAATGTTTTAAAAACAGAGAACTGATCCTGGGTGTACTCCTGCAGAAGGGGAATTATGTAGGTGTGGTTCCTGGGGCTGGTTGGAGTCAAACCTGCTGGGCTGAAACCATGGGCTCCTGTGTCTTCAGCTGTATAGACTTTACAAAAAATGTATTTTGTGTCAGCAAAGTAATGATGGGTATGTGAGGTGTTATGTGAGGGAAGGACATCATAGAAGTTATGTATTTCAGAAAGGGTGTGGTAGGTGAAAATACCTCTTGGTCTCTTAATTAGCTTTTAATGTTAGTTGCCTGACCTGACTTCAGATTATAATCCATTTATGGCAATAGGTCAAAATGTCATGAAATATTTTTACTAGTGTGTATCTTTGTGATTCTTGAGCTCTTAAATCCTCAATGAGTCCATTTTAGATTAGACCATCGTCCTCTTAACTCCATAATTTGACAGGAGATGCCCAGGTTATCTTGGCTCTTCTATGATTGTCGAGAAATAAAAAAACCTCTGACACAGCTGTCATTCAGAAATATCTTCATTTACTTACACTCTCACCAGTAGTTAGGAGAAGTAGTCAGAGAGTGATTTTATAAGAGAATAGTTAAGAATTATAGTATCTCAAGTGTCTCATGTGTGTGCCAATTCCTGTTCTCTTGCCCTTTGCCAGTATGTGTAAATGTCGAGTATGTGTGTCAGACCTGTCTTGGCGGGAGTTCAGCTCAGGTGACTAGAGTGTAGGCATAATACGGATGAGGGAACAGGGGTACAACTGTAGATGTAAAGGAAGCAAAACATAATTAAAGTTTTCTTCCTTCCTGTTAGCCCCAGGAAATCCTTTTGTCATTAAGATGGATTTTGTCAAATCACTTAAAATTCTTTAATTCTAATTTAAAGTTAGAAGCTCTCAAACAGATCATAATAGGACTCAGTTATAGTACCAAGCTTTAGTTTTAGGAGGGCTGTAGATGCAAAAATTTTTGCCAAGATAGTTTTATGATTTCCTCATCAGATACTCTTAAATGATATATCCCGGAAGCATTTTGTTGTTGTTGTTTGTTTGTTTGTTTTTTAACATTTCCAAACATTATATCTTAAAACTCCTATTTTGGGGACACTTGTTTTCTCATTGAAATTATTTATAGATTTTTTTTTCCCTTGTAGATTTAGTTCATTTTCCAGATAGTTCAGGTACATTCTAGAAACTTCCAACTTCTTCTTTTTTTTTTTTTAATGATATTATTTATTTATCAGAGGGAGAGAGGGGGAGAGAGCGAGCACAGTCAGACAGAATGGCAGGCAGAGGCAGAAGCAGGCTCCCTGCTGAGCAAGGAGCCCGATGCGGGACTCTGTCCCAGGATGCTGGGATCATGACCTGAGCCGAAGGCAGCTGCTTAACCAGGCGTCCCGAAACTTCCAACTTCTATTCAGAAATTAAAGACATGCTTCACAGAGACAGGATGGCTCAGTCTTGGTGTTTTTTAAAAGCTTTTTCTACTACTATTAGCCAAAGGCAATAAAAGGTAAATTCTTTTAGAATCCAAATGCTCACATTTGGATTAAAATTTAAATGAAAATTAAATGAAATTTAAATTTTCTCATGTTTTGATAATTTATAGTATTAAAACAAATTAAACATTGGTTTTGGTGCTGATGTTATGTTAGGTACTGTTATCATCTAAAATGCTTGGGCATTGGTTTTTCTTGGGTAAAATGATTTTCTTTGGTCTCTTAATATGGAGTCTTTGGCCCTGAGCTTCTAATGTTATCCAAGACAATGAAGATTTGCTTATAAAACTTTTCTAAAAATGTATATGAGTTTCTTTTAAAAAAATATGGAATTGGGGACACCAGGGTGGCACAGTGGGTTGTGTCTGACTCTTGGTTTTGGCTTAGTTGGTGATCTCAGGGTCTTGAGATTGAGCCCCACCTCGGGCCACACTCAGTCTACTGAAAGCTGCCTCTGTCCCCGCTGTGCACCCCCCTCCCCGCAGTGCACGCACTTTCTCTCTCTCTCAAGTAACTAAATAAATCTTTGAAAAATTGTGGAATTGACAATTAAAATGTAAATAATAAAACCTGGGTTGATTTTTCAAGTACTTTGATATAGGTACCTTTCTGCTGTTTTGGTTGTAAATCATGCAGCCTTCTCGGGGGGTGTGTTAGTGACTGAGTACCCATTTTTGCATGAGCGTGGTTAGCCTGGAGATCCAGTTCAAATGGGACGTCATCTTTGAGTTGAAACATAAGAGTGTGAGAGAGAGAGAGAGTGTGTGTGTGTATGTGTGTGTGTGTTTGTGGGGTGGAGAACAGTGCATGCAGATTGAAACAACTTTAAGTTAAGCTGAAATCCTCTAAATGAGAATTGATCATTGCAGCTAATAAATATGGAAATGGATAATAAGATATGGTATATAAGGAAACATACATTTTCTTCATGGTTGTCCTCTTAACGATAATTTGTGGTGTTGAGAACCTGCCTCAGGTTTCCTACTAGTATTTTTTTAGCTGGCTAATTAGGATGTACCACTGATATGATCCAAAAAGTGGTTAGTTCCAAAAGAAGTTGCCAAAAGAAGGGAAGCCTATGTATGTGCAATCAGGGAATGTATGCCCATTTTATTTAGAAGGGACTGTCAGAAATTTATCACTGTTGTGCCTCTATCGTCCCAATGTGCACCGGCAGTATTGTCTTCTCTACTCTATTATATATTGTTGTATTCCCTTGATCAGACTTTCCATTTCCTTGTATTATTCTAGATCCTCTTACAGTCCTAGCAAGAGGATGCTATGCTGCTGATTCCCCCATAGATGACCTGTCACTAGGAATGTTTTCAGCTGCAACAGAGAGACACCGATTTTTCTCAGGTCATAGAAGGTCAAGCAGGTAGGCAGTCCAGAGTCATGCAGCTGCTCAATAATGTTAAGGACCTGCTCTTCCTGTTTGGGGGGCCGGCCATCTTTGTCACAGAGGTTCCTTCTTAGAGTTGCTGGTAAGCTGTTGCATCTTCAGGATTTACTCATAGCTGAAAGAAGAGTTCAAAGGGGAGGGCTTTCTGCTAATGAGGCTTGTTTTGGGAGAGGTGATCTCTTTCTGGTGACTTCTGTCCACGTGACATTGGCAAGAACCATATATATCCACTGCTAGCTGCAAGGGGGTCACGTGCTTTTATCTGACACATGGCCACCCAGGATATATTCATTGGTGCTGTGTCAGTAAGGAAGCGGGAGTGGATACTAGATTATCAAAGCATTGTGTGCCCCCAGGATGCCGTTATTTTGATGATTTTACCTTGGATACAATACTTCTGAAGTAATTGCTTATCTAAAGTGATAGTACTTCGTGTGCCTTTGCTTACTTAGTTCTTTTAGTTTCAAAGTTAGAATGGAAAAAAAAAGAATGCAAAGTTAGAAAACAAATGAACAAAAACCCCCTTAATATTTTCCTAGAAAGGAAACACCAGTGGTAATTTCATTTTCAGTTACTGCTATTGAAGACGGACCATCTTTTCTCTAACTTATCTCAACCTTGTAAACTAGTTAAGAACTTATCCCCCGTGAGGTATTTGTGTCAGAGATCCTTTTTTAAAATCATAATTCAACATTCTCTTATAGAGCAGCAGCTCTTAGAGGTAGGGTGAAGAGCTGTCAGTGGCCTCTGACCTCATAGAGCTTCTGAGCTGTTGGGACAGGCGACTGGCTGCTCAGCGTTTGAGAGGGAGCATGAGGGACAGCTGGGTACAGAGGTCAGAGGTCATGTTTTTACACAGGTTGTGGGAGGAGGGTGACAATGGGGACCAAAGTAGTGTGATTATTTAATTCCCACATTTTAAATTGTCTTCTTATGTGTGTTTAATTAGTTTATTAAAGAGATCTTTCCCTTTAATTAGGAAGGAAAAGGACTTTTATGACTCATGTCATTAGTACCTAGTCCCTCCTCTTACTCTCCTTCCCTCCTTGTTTTATAGCTTTGTCAACAGGCTCTACTCAGTCACAGTTCTCAAAATATCCATGTAAGGTTTGCGAGAATATTGTAGAGTTTAGTTTCCCCAAATAAAATGTTAAACTAATAAAATCCAACCAATACAATGTAGAAAGAAATTCTTAAAAAAAAAAAAATCAAACAATATTGGAATTCCTAGGGACAGAAAAGTTGTCAATCTGTCTTCCAGTGTCCTCCAATTCCATACGTTCATGGGGATGTATACTAGAGTGGGGTTGGTTTATTTTCACAAAATTGCAGTCATACTATAGGTATTGTTCTTCGGCTTGCTTTCTCTTTTTCCCTTGTAATACCTTTTGAAAAAATTCCTTACAGTACACAGGGAATAGTGGTTTTCTCACTCCAAGATGGTACCACTCCCCTCCTTGGCCCCTGGGAGTATTTTTAACCATGTAGGGGTGTTTTGTGAAGAAATATCTTGTTCAGTATGCTCATAGTATCCCACTGAGAAACAATGGTAAGGAAAGACCTTCTCTTTTGGACATTTCTCTGTGTAATTAAGGAATGCGATTGTACCGTAAGTTTTTCCTTACCAGTGGTCAGTGTCTTGAAACATAGGTCTCTGTGCATCTGTAAGAGCTAGCATAAATTACTGGAAGAACTGCTGGGTAAGAGGGTGTTTAAATTTTAGTTATATGCTCCCAAATCATTCTTCAAAATGGCTGCACAAAATTTACAGTCCTAATAACAGTACACATATTTTCCCACATCCTTTTCAACACTTGATAGTATCAGTTAAAAATGTTTTGCCAACATAATAAGAAAAAATGAAGTCTTGTTTAAGTTTCCATTTTCCTGTCCAAAGGGCCTATTATAGTACACTTTCAGTAGAGTGATAAGTGACTAATTTGCTTTTAGAGAAGCACAGTTAGAGCTCATCTGTTCTAGATATCCTGCTGCCCGTTTCATTCATGTTTCAGAAACAGTCCTATTTACAGATCAGTCAGCCCCTTTGGAGTGTCTTTTTAGTCTCATCTGTGGGGAGTGTCATACTGACACTGATTGGCAGGAGTGATTTTTATGAAGAACTATGAATTAGTGTTTGTACAGAGGGACCTCTGTTTTCCAAACTCTGGTTGCTGCCCAACCAATGGGTTGGTGAAACCAAATTAGGGAGCCTGAGCAGGATGAAAAAAGAACCAGAAGAGAAAATAATGGAGAGTCTCATATACACTAAAGGTATGACATGTTTCATGAAACATGTGTTTTCGTATGTGGTTTGGATTTGACTATGTCTTTATGTGTGCATAGTTAATGTCTGTTGCATTGTGATGTAAAATGTCTCTCAGTGGGTTAAGGATTGCTGATCATGGCGAATCTTAGCTTTAAAATTTTTTCGAAACACAGTTTCTTCCTATCCTCACTGAGGCAGAAGTTTTATACTTGGTTGTGACATAAAAATACTACTACTAATAAGTTGCTAACAGTATCCATACATTGCAAAAGGTTAAAAGCCCAGACTTTTAAAGGAGCTTAAATGCTTAAAGAAAGATGTCACCTAATTGGACTTGGGATGCAATGGGTGTGGAAAGCCAAATTGGCTTGGGTGCAGGATGAAGAAATGATGAGTTACACCCTACTCCAGTTAATTTCACTGAGCACTGTAATTTATCTGCTCCCTGGGCTGGCTCCTGCTCCTGACTTGTGGTAGCTGTATCACTGTGCAGGCAAGAGAAGGCAGAGGAAATCTTGATGCCCAACAGTTTCTCCCCATGAGCAGGCACATGGACAGCTGATCATCTAAGAGTAGTAACTTGAACTAGTTTCCAGTGTGTAGCTTCCCTTAGTTCCAGTCTAGATCTTGTGTTGCTTAGAAAATTATCTGCTGGTAAGGATAATAAATGGTGATAATTAAAAAAAAAAAAAAAAAAAGGGCTATGGAACACTCTGCATGTGGGTGTATTTAATTACCTGGCAAGTGTTCATATTTCTAGAGTGTGAAACTTATGGGTAAACAATGGCCTTTCTGTTAAAGATTCTACCCACACTTTTGTGTTTCTTCCCTTTCACAGTTGGGTATTTTCCCTCACTTAGAGAGCAATGGTAATGATTAATCTGTGTTGTATAGTGTGTTTCCCAAGTACTTATATTTTTTCATTTGTTTTACTTCAGTCAAATCTAATTTTCTTATTCAGATTATTGCTCAATAATTGCATCTTTGTGAAAGATGATATCAATGGAAACTTTCAGTCTTATTTTCTGGATTTATAAGTAATGGTGTTTGAAAATTTGTGCTTTTAAAGTTCTGTGTTATAACCATAAGTTAATTTCTTCTGAATTTTATAAGGCATTACTGATACATTTTTGGCAAATGTAAACACAAAATAATGAATATTATTTCACAGACCAAAGAAGATGGGAAGAGAAAGGTCTTTAAACACCATCAGCAATGAATATTAGTGGGTACTTATGCTCCAGATTGTTACTATGAAGCCTAAAAAGTCAGTGTTGACCTTGAGTATACTTATTACATAACTTTAAATTTAGGTAAAATCTTTTAGCCTCCAAAATGTTTAAATAATTGTATACATATTCTTATTTCCCTTAATCCTATCTGTGAGGTGGCATCCTGGAGACAGAGCACGAGTTTTTCTGTCCATTTCAGTGCTTTCCCAGTGGTACTGAGGCATTTTGATACTTTGTGATTTGGGGTCAGCATCTCCTGTCAACTTTCCAGTCAGCATCTTCTATCAACATAACAAAAAGTTTGCTTATGTAAGCACTTTGAACTCTTTGCCAGTGGTGAATATAATGGTGCCCTTTCTGTCCAGTGTCTTACGGAACTTCCATGGGTGGTTCTTCTCTAAACAGTGTTTATTACTCTCCCTTGTCTTGGAAAATCCTCCTTGCCATTCACTGTTCATCTGAAGAAGCTGCAGCAAGAAAGAGAAGACAAAATATATGACCTGAGTGGATATTGAAGTTTCATAGTTTCTACTTCAGCCCTTCTATTTTGTTAACTTATATATTCTGTGTCGTTACTTGAAAATGATGTAGATGCTAATTTAGCCAGTTGGCTTGATGAGAGCATCTTGCACACTGGAGGAAGAATGTCTTATTAGCAGATGTTTGGAAGTGAAAAGGGGAGCTAATGTAACACATTATGCTCCATATGTTAAATTGAGGAAAATGTATTCTGTGAGTTTCTTTGAATTCTTTGTGCTCTTCAACAACTTTTAGCCTTTTCTTTTTCTAAGGTATGCCCTCCTTAAATTTAAGTCATAAGAGAAAAGGAACAAGTCCACATTTAGAAAAAAAACTAAGGAAATGCCGGTAAAGGTTAGAAAAAATATATATAAATTTAAAAATATTAGCTATTACATTAAATTGGCTGGTGTATGTAGTTAAGTCTTAACAGATGAGTGTTATGGCATGCTATCAAAATAGGAGGCAATTAAAGCAACTTTATTAGAAAAAAAATTTAATTTGCTCCTATTAAGGAAGACCCACGCAGAGACTTTCAGTAACAGAATTCTGTGGTTCCTTCTAGGGGCTTCCATTAGAAGGAAATAATGATCTGTATCATTTGTAGGTCTAATTTATGGGAGATCCGTACTGTATCCAGTTTCAGAACGGCTTCACTGACTGGAAGTAAAGCTATTGAATAGAAATGGTATATGAATTGTGGGTCTTCTCTGCATTTCCCAGTGAGGGACTAGAAGAAGTTTACAGAACCCACATTGGCCTGAGGTAGTGGTCTATGAATTGTGGATATGAAGGTTGAGCCACTGTTTGCTGTTGTCCCTCCACTAGTTCTGCCTGTTAGCTTGACATCCTAATGGCTGATGAGGGTGTATATACTTTCCTGTAATAGCCTGCTCTATCATTCCCCTTGCTCAGCTTCTGGGGGATTATATGATGCATAATAAATAATGGCTCAACTTCTATATGCAGCTCCTTATTAATGTTACCAATAAATGATTAGACAATTAAAGAAAACCCCACAGATGTTAAGGTACAGATTTTTATACCATCTCTGTTCAATTATGCTTTCAGGGCTGAGTGTGTTCTTCTTACCAGTAGGGATTTTTTTCCCTTCCCTCTACCCACTTACCTTTCCCTGCCCCCATCTACTACATTTCTTTCACATAGTTTGCCTAGCCTTTTTTATTCTTGCTTCTTCCGTGGTGCTAACCCAAAGAAATATGGTGTAGGTTCTACAAGTGGAATATAAATTGCCCTCGTGGTCTGTTACATCAGGAGACTCCAATAAAGGATTCCTCTAGTATTTATACCATCGTGTGGGCCCCTCCCTCTCAAAGTGGGTTGGGTCTGAGGCTTTCACTGTCTGAATCAGCAGACGTGACAGTGTGTAAGTTTTAGGCCTAAGCCTTAAGAACTCGGGCAGTCCCATCCAAGAAGTCCAGTTAACCCTAATGGAGAGGTCACACAGAGAGGGGGAGGCCCGGCACTTCCATTGTCCTTGCTGGTCCCTGCCAGCTCAGTGTTAGCCTCACGTGACAACTGGCAAGATGAGCCAGAAAGAACTGTACAGCCAAGCCTAGCCTAGATTGCAGAATTATAAGTAAATAAAACAGCTGTTTTTACAGCCACTAAGTTTTAGGGTAGTTTGTTACACAGCAAGAGAATTGAAAAGGCCCCTACGTTGATAGACATTGATAAATGGATTTCAGTACTACTTAGCAATATTTGTATTTTTGTGCTAGAAAGTTAAACATAAATTATTGCCAATCAGCTATTAGAATAGATTTATCAATGTATTACGTGCTTTGTACACATGGAGTTACGCCGAGAGGGGAAGAAATGAAATACTCATTGTAGAGGTTTGTGACTCAGTGCCGTTACAATTCAGTGCAAGCTTTGCCATCACTCCTGAGTAAACTAGCGATGACTCAAAATTTTGGTTATATTTTAGACCACAAAGTTGGAAGAGAAATGTATGTGAGAAAATTAGAAGTACTGTTTTCTGATGAGACAAGTTTTTAAGTTCCGTTTTCTTCCAGAATCCTTTCTCTGCTTCCTTTGACGTTTCAAGCTAAATGGCTCTGTAGGTTGACTGATTACAAATGTTTTCACTCAAGCACACTAGCTTTTAAATCTGTCTGTAAGCTGCTTTCTTAAAAAAGTGAATAAGCTTAGGAAATAATTATTCCTCAAAGTACACAAAACTCCTGAGCAAGCTTTTGTTCTGTAGACAGATCTGATTCATCAAGAAACATCAAGATAATTGTCACGATTTAAATTTTTAAAAGAAACCAAGAAGCCTTTGGCTCAAGTGTAAAACTTTCTGTTGCTTTCTTGGCATAATGCCTTGAATTGAATATTTTGTGCTGTACGTTGCTCCATTTTTTTTTGTTTTGCTTTGTATTTTTGCCCCTGGGACAGGAAACTACAGAACAAAATATATTCATGTTGGTAACCAGTGCTGGTCATTGGGTGACTCACTGTTCTTCACTGATTGGTACAGAAAGGAGAGGCTGACACTTGAATGCTGCTCCCTAGTGGATGCCAACCATGAACCAGGGTTTTCTCGTCTCCTCACAGATATTTTGTAAAACTGGGGATCTCTGTTTTGACGTAAGAAGAACATTCACACTGAAGCACTCTCTGGTCCATAAATTACTTCTTTTAGGTGGGGTAGTGTGCTCCCTTTTAATGAAAATTCTTAAGGGGTTCAGACAGTTTAAATGTGAATACACCAGTGTTCCCTCTCTCTTGGGATTAATCTGTGTGACTGTGTAAAAAGCAATTTTGTAGAGAAACATTTTCTTACACGACTTTAAGCTTCAGGATGGCAGAATCATGCCTTACTTGCTGGGGACTTTTCTAAAACTCAAAATCGAGGACAGGTGTTAGTATTTGTAAGTCTCATATTATTTTTTGAGTTAATGAATTTAGCTTTTTAAAAAACACTTTGTTTTTCAGGAGTTTCTGGTCTAGATAGAATCTCAACAATTCCAGATTGGCATATATTGTTGAAGGAATCATATTTTCCAACATCTTCAGTAGATAGTCACCGATTTTTTTTTTTAAACTTCAATTCTATAAAATATAGATAAGTTTTAATTCAAGTATCTATTATATGCTGAGTCTTTTCAGTGTATTATTTCTAATCTTACAACAAATAGATCATTTGGAGTTAGGAGTTAAAAATATTGTGTAGCTGATTTTCTTACAATTCTCTAGTGAAAACCGGTGTGACAAGGGATTTATGTGGTATGTTAGGAATGTTTAGATGTTTCTGGAATTACTGAGTTGGAAGATGCTTGGATAAGAAAGATGCATTGTGAAGGCTTTTGTAGTCTTATATTTATATGACAAAAGAAAATTTTTAGGTTTTTGGGAACATTTTTCTCTCCCATGTGAAAGAATAGAAAGAAATTTTGGTTTCTAGATTCATCTTTTTGCTCAGGTTATATCCTACTCTATTTCATTCATTAAAACACTTTGAAAAATTTAAGCAGTATATATTGAGCATTTATTTTATGCCAGATCCTCTTAAATTCTTGATGTACCTAGGTGAACAAGAAGATCAAAGTCCCAACTCTGAAGAAGTTTGGATTCCAGCCCCGGGAACATACAAACAATAAAAATGGCAAAAAGTAGATATGGTAGAGGTTATAAAGTGATAGGTGCTACAGAGGAAATAAAATAGGTTTAAGTTAAAGAGAGGGAGTACGTGATCATTTTAAATCATCCAGGCAAGCCTCATTAAGAAGGTGACTTTTGAGCAAAGCTGGAAAGAAGTGAGGTAGTGAGAGAGAAAGATGCTTGGTAGGAGCAACTTCCCTGCAGAAGAAAGTGTAGGGGAGCGATGAGAGGGCCAGGGAAGGGCCGAGCAGAGTCCTGGGGCCCAGGCTGCCCTCCTGCCTTTGAAGAATGCTTTGATGGTTCAACTTGCTGTTAGATCCTGAGGGACCTTGCTAGGAATGATCACTGTCTATCACTAAATTACCATTCATCCATTCATAAAAGAACACCAAAAAGGAAAATTATTAGAGTAGAACCACATAGTAAGATGTCACATTGAAACATTTGTTTTGTCCTTTATGGTTTGGAGCACCTAAATAAATCATACAGTGCCTCAGTGACAAATAATTGTAGTTCCATCGAATTCCTGGGGAGGCCCCAGAGGCCTTTCAAGATGTTCAGGGTTCAGAACTATTGACCTCGTATTCAAGGTTAGAGACCATATAAATTAGCTAATTAGAATGAGAAGAGTTGGAGTATGAACATTCCTTGTATCTGTGCCTGTACAAAGCATGTATTCTACAAATATTAATTGAATCTAGAACCAGAATTTTAAAATAGAGGGTAAAGTGTAGTATTTACATACATATATAGAAAACATGTTAATTTTTAAGTTAATTTTTATTTAAAGGTAATACTTTATCTCTTGTGCCATTTCTATTTTGTCTCTTTTCCCCTTACTCCCTAACTGCATAGTCCCTGCTTCTCCAAATCAAAGTCAGGTTGTGAAATAATGACAGTAACAATAATAGCAAGGCCTGTGTCTCCTTTTTGGAAACATTGTTTTATTGGTGTGTTACATCTTTGTAATAGAGATGATTTTTAAACTAACTGCCTAACACTTGGCAGGAGTTATTTCTTGATGTATGGCACAATACGAAAAAGTGTTTTTGAGAATTTTTTGCAGTCTCTTATTCTGTGACATTGTATGATTTTAGATAACTAATATGTACCAATTTCAGAAATGTTTTCTTTTTTATTGAAAGTATAAGTCCTCTGGTTCTGTTAAAACACCTAATTATAACATAATTTTGGTGATTGAGCTGTATTTATTTAGGGCATACTCTGTGTCAGGGGTTAACTAGGTGCTGATACTGGTGTATCTCCATCTTATACAATACATACAGCTTTTTTTTTTTTTTAAGATTTTATTTATTTATTTGACAGATCACAAGTAAACAGAGAGGCAGCCGGCATGGGGAGGTGGGGGGAGGCGGGGGGAGGCGGGGGGGGGGCTGTGGAGCAGGCTCCCTGCTGAGCAGAGAGCTGGATGTGGGGCTCGATCCCAGGACCCTGGGATCATGAACTGAGCTGAAGGCAGAGGCTTTAACCCACCGAGCCACCCAGGCACCCCAATACATACAGCTTTTAAAACTTGTGTAAATGAGCACGTGCATTTGAATATTGGCCCGGCCAGTTTTAAAGATGTGTCATTGTTCAGATTGATTACTTAATTCTTTCCCCATAATGAGAAATAGAACGAATGATATCTTCATCTTCAGAATTGTGAGGAATCAAGATGATGCTGCAGAATGATCTGCAAAATGAATGTCTAGCAATAGCGCTCGACACATTATATAGGTCCTCAACAAATGGTAGCTGCCCTTCATCAAAAAAAGTTGTCCTGTCCCTTATTAGCTACTGTTTTGGTTTAATATGTTTTCATCTTTGACATGTCTCTACCTAATATGTTAAGCTTACCTGTGCTTACCCTGTTCTTCAGTCTTTTGAAAATAACCACCTGAGTATTTGATGAGTACGTTTATGAAGCAGATCCAGTATTTAAAAGAATCTTAGAGTAACGTATTTTGAGAATGATTACCCTTTAATTATAGTGTCCTTCTTTGAACTCTTGAGTTTCCTTTTTATTATCTTTTTCTCTTCTCTGCTCACAGCCCTTATCTCCCTGTGCTCAGCCTCCTTTTGGATCTCCCCTAATTACTAACTCCCTCCCCACTTGTATTCTACTGTCTGCATTGTTGCTGGACTAAATTTTCTAAAACAACACTGTGCCCCTTCTTTTATTTTCTTAAAAAAAATTTACATCGTCTCTTTGTTACCGAGTCTAGACTCCTTTGCCTAAATTTCATGGTTCACTACAGTCTGAAACTGTCTTATTTCTTCATTTATTTTAATCTTCCGTGATTCCTAACCCATTTATTCAGTGGGGACTGTAAACACTGGTATATATTTCATATATGTTCCTATCTTGAAGCTTTTGTGCGTGTGTGTGTGCACCATTCTTTCTACTTAGATTGCTCGTCCTCATTTTCTCTACCATAAGTCAAACCCATCTTGTCAGTGTGTATTCAATTTCTGTGGCCTCTCCAGTGTCTTTTTCTGAGTCTAATTTCAGTAATTCCTACTACCCCCCTCCCTGCATAAAATAGTAAAAAATTAAATGAGAGAATGTATTTGTAAAGTATTAAATGCTCATTTTAGTCTTATCTCTTGAGAAAAATTTAAATATGAATTCTTGTAGAATCCGGTAGCCAAGTGCTGACTACCCAATGAACATTTGAGTGTTTTGATTCTCTATAAACTCCTACTTTCTTTAATTGGTATTAATATGAATTTGGGAGTCTAACAGAATATTGTTTATAAAGGAAATTTAATCATTTGTTAAACTGAAAGACTATTAAAAAATCATTTGGAATAAATGTAAAACATGATACCTTTTTTCCTTTGTGGGTATTTATTTGAATGTGTTCATTGCCAGTAGGCAGAACATCTGAGCTGGGAATTTGGTTTGGAAGCACCTAGGAGTAGGTGGTAGTTGAAGCTATGTTGGTGTTAAGATTGCTCAATGAATTTATAAAAGATGAGAAAAAGGCAGCGTGTAAACTCTGGGGAAAAAATTACTTTCAGGGATATCCAGAGGAAATTGATCTCAAAAATAAACTGAGAACAACATGGAGACTGAGAACATTGCCTGTCGGTGTCAGCAAAGCTGACAGTTCATGTATTTTTGGAGAGTTCAGTCTGATATTTTATCAGCCCACTGTTTGGAAGGGTTCCAGATTGAAGGTGGCTTTGGTTTTAACCATCAGTCAGTATTTTTAACATATCTACTATATACAAGGCATTTCAGAAGTGCTGTGAAAATACTAAGACATTACAGAATAAGTTTGGTTGCCCTACCCAAATGTCAGAATACTAGGTTCCTTTCACTTATTAGCTGTGGCATCTCATGACATAAAATAGTAAAAAAAAAAAAAAAAAAAAACCACATACAGTGAATAGGAACTTGATACGGACAATAGACCTATTAAGACAATAACAGTTGATACAGAGAACGAGACCTTAGAAGTAATAAAGGGAAAAGCTCACAAATGTGCGTGCTTTACCAGTTTGTATGGTAACTCAAGATGTTCAAAGATAAGGCTGTTTGCAGTTCTCCCTGAGATTAAATATGAGTCTTGCTGATGAGAATTCTGAAATGCCAAGAGAGCTCTATCAGGTATTTATGATGAAATATAGCATTCGGGATTAAAAAGCTGAGTTTCTTCAAAAAGTAACTAAAATTAAAATATCAGGAGATATATATCCTTATATATAAGGACAAGGCATTTGTATTTATCAGTGTTTTAAGTAGTTCAATGAATAAAAGTTATTATATGGCAATTACTTATTTTGTGGTGAATGAAATACACTTATGCCAAATTTTCTCAAGTTTTTAGATAATGCTTTTTATCCTGAAGATGGTTTCAGGGATACCCTTAATTCTTCCCAAGTGTATATAGGTGGAGGTAAGAAGTAATTTGACAGTTTCCAAATGGCTACTAAAAAAAAAAATTTTCTTGAAGTGCCTGATTACGAACACTATGAATTTTGTTGTTTCTCCTCTTAAGACAAATCAGGTAATTCCGATGTGAGTATGAATCTGCTGTTAACCCAGATTTAATGTTATTTAAACAGATGGCACAAAAGAAGAAGAAAAGTCTTTTACCATCCCCTATGAGCAAAGCTTAAACTTATTTATCCTCATCCAAAGGCAGTTTCTCTCTGTTTTGGCCTGACTTCTGGGAGCCCAGAACTCTTAAAAGATGTTTTTTCGAAAATAGTGAGCTCTTTTCTTGTCTGTCCTCGTATTCTTGGCTGCGCTTCTTATATTCTGGCTGCTTTTACTCATTAATATTCAGCTTGATCCATAGTGACTGAAGAAGCAGCAAAGGGCTGGAAGTTAGTGCAATGAAAGGTCCTAGGAGGGCTTTCTGAGCAAAGATGCAAATATCTCCAGGAATAATGTAACCAAATTTCATCTTCTCAAGTCCGTTGAATGCTTGAGGCTTTCAACTGATTCAAAGAGAAAGTTTTTGTTTTCTCTTCCTTTTGATGTAGATTCAATTAGGATTTAACTTTTCTGCCTCCTTTACAGTTAAGTATGCTTTTCTTGTTGAAAAGAAAGTAATGAAATCAGGTTAAGATAGGCATAACACATTTCTTAGCTTAAGCATATTTACATAGATTGTCAAATATTAAATTGTTTAGTTTTGCTGAACTGCTGTCAGCAGTGTGGCTGAGATGAAATTGATTGTAAAAAAATGGAAACTGTATAACTTTAGAGTGTCTTGTTTCCTTTTCAGCATTTTGGAAAAAACATATTTAGCTGTTCTTTAAAAGATATGATTATTTCTTTCGAAGACAGCTTTGAAAGGAGTAAGCAACTTACACAATTTACGAGGCATTACAGTGTAGAGTCTTTTAATAGAATTTTTGGTTTGTTTTCAGGAGAAAGTGATTTTGATCTGTTGAAAAAAAAATCTGAAAAAACACATAATTAAGGAAAACGGTCATTATTTCTCCAAACTACTTTACAAAACCTGCTTCCACAGAAATCAACTTCTAATTACTATATATTTGCTTATTAATGTTTGAGGCTTTGGATAAGTTTAGAAGGAAATTCTGTTACTGCAAATGTTTTTTAACAGTTGCCTCCACAACTAAATCTGTGCATTAATAAAATTAAATAAAATCTGGTAATTGCCTCTCTTTAATATACTGTTGATATAAAAGTTATTGGGCTACAAATACATTGGGTACTTTCAAGTCATAGTGGGATTTGGCCCACATTGAAATAATTAGGGGTGAAGAGTCCTTGTTAACCCAGTTCAGTTATCCAACACAGTAGTAGCTTCTGGATAGAGCCGATGGGAGGAAAGTAGAAATCATTGTCTCTCGCATGGTGGCTAACTTAATATTCAGTTACACTATGAAGAGAATATTCCTACACCTATGGGTCATGGAGCTTCCTAACGTTATTTAAGTATTGAACACTTTTTTTTTTTTTTTTGAAGTTGCTACCATGGAAGACAGCTGTGTTATATTGTTAGCATTCTGCTAGTGCCGTTCAGAGGCTGGCATGGGGTAATTGGAAGTGGTTGAGTGCCATATTGACGTATCTGATGTTTTCTTTTAACCCTGTCAGTGTTTGATAAAAATGTTGAGTTTATCCAGCAGGCATCCTGTAGATATTTACTAAGCACTCAATTATGTGCCAAGGTCAAAAATTTCTTGTAGTTACACAGTTTCTGCAGTAATAGTTTCTGCCAACTAGTGTGGCTTCAAATGACTTTAGTCTTGGTTAATGGCTACTATAGACAGAAAATGGAGGAACATTCTTTAATTACACAGAAAGAAGTCATTCAAAATCAGTACTTTAGATTACATATTGAATAATTCTTCTTGGGGATACTCGGGGTAGCTTAAAATACTGAAATGGGGAATTACCGTAACTGTAGGATGTAACATTACAAAATGTAAAGATAAAGCTATTGGCTGTCAACTTTGTGCAGCAATTCAGATTTGTCTTGTTGTTTGTAATGTCAAACATTAAAATAGCCTCCAGGATGTACATATTAAGGAGTGAGTATAGGAAATTAATATATATTGATCATAATGAATGATTATGTAGATGTTCATGTTTTATTTATATGTGCATATATTTAAAAACCTTAAAGTAATTAAGTTTTTTCAGATAAAATATGTTGACAAAAATATTTAAAAATAACTTACCTGAATAAATTTCGTAAATCTAGTATACTACTAGTATGTTGTAATGAATACAATGAAAATTAAGATTTTTTTTCCTTCTTTGATGAATGTAGAGCTCATTCAGTTTACATTGTATGTGTGTGAATGTGTGTCTGATACTTTGTCCTAATATGAAATCAACTGTGTTAATCGTCAAGCCACTACCATATTAGTAATCTAAGGGTATATACAGTGGGCTTTGTAAAACTTAGTGTTGTCATTACTTTTTGTATCTCTAATATAGGGAACCCAGAGGAAACAAATGGGGGAGCTAGTATTGTAGACTGAGTTTTCGTGTACAAAGGAGAATATTCAGGAATATTCCGTATAGTAATATTGTTGGTATACGTCAGCCAAACTTTTTGTATATTAATTATTCATCCTCAAAATACAGGCTAAAGGAAAGATAATTTTCTTGATTATGTTGACCTTTAGAAATTGACAAACTTCATCGAGTGTAGTTTGAGAATTGAATTTTCTAGAGTTTTTATGGTTTTGTTCTTCTTTAGAACAGGTTTGACATTAACTTGGTATTTCTGCAGTAGGTAATACTGAATAGAGAAGATTATATCTCATCACCATCTCATTAATCCTATATATTAGCCTTAGAGAGGAAAGAAATAGCAAGTGTTCCAAATTTCTCTATGGAGAAAGTAGAAAGTAGATTGTTTTGGGTACTTTATGTGCAGCAGAAAGTTAGATTAGTTAAAAGTGTACTGACCGAATAAGAATTGTATATGATATGCAATAATGTTTTTGTTTAGTCTTGATTATTAATAGTGATAGTTACAATTTTCAAAACATGTTTGATTATGTAAACAATATTTGCTAATGCTGAAAATTTGAAAATAATAGCAACCTACCACAGGAAGTTGGTATATTATTTTTTGTCTCTTTTCTAATATTTAAAATTTTGAGGGATAATTGAGATTTAATTGTATATATGCACTTATGTATAGGCTGTCACAATTTGATTATTTTTTTATATTTACCCTTAACATGAGTGTTTCCACAAGTGTTTTCTTATTTTTTGTGGTTGTTAATGGAAACATAGTATGCCATCATATGAGTGTGCCATAATTCAGCCAGTTCCCTAATGTTGAACATTTTTTTAAAGTTTTTACTATTATTAATTTATTGTAGTTTGCCATAACCATTAGTGAGCATATTTGCTTAATTTTTTGATGAGTATTTTTGTTGTATCTGTTAATTATGATAAAGTTTGTACATGAAGTATGTATATGACTTTTACCATGATTTAATTGAAATTTTAAGATGAATACACACACAAACACAATTAGTGTACTTTTTACTTTTTGAAAATTGTGATATTATTCATAAAAAAATGCTCCTTTGAGTAGCTTGAAGATTGGCTAGGCAATCTTCATTTAACCATTTTATTATTTTATTTTCTTTAGATACAATCATTATCATCTTTTTAACACTATAGAAGTGTCAAATAAGTTGTTGAAAGAAGGAATATATAAGAAATCCATGGAGGAGAGGTAGGTGTTGTAGTAGAAATAAGGGAATAGGAAAGCGTACCTGATTAAATAGGGAGGGGGTCATCCTCACTGTCCTCATTCCCCTCTTTAGAAGTTTTGTGACTTGGAGGAGGCATCAATTTGAATTGAATATCGAAACCCTGTAACAGTTCATGAATCTATTAACAGAGGGTTTTTAATGCAACATTCAACTCCTACTTTGAGGAATCAGCTGTGTTTTAAATTCTCCGGCAGGAGCAAGCTATTGCTTTGTTCTTGTCTTTATTTCTATATTATATACTCTATGTAATTTTTAAAAACCTCTTGCACTTCAAATTATTATTTAAAAAATTTTTTGAAGAGGATTACCACGTAGAAATTTTTTTTTAAGTCTTTTCTTCCCCTTGGCTCTTTCATTAGTGTTTAAGAACACAGTTGATTTTTGTGCATCTTTTTCTCAGGTAACACTGCCGCAGATTTGTCATTCTAGAGGCAAGGGAACCATGAATCTAAAGAGGAAGTCTGGGATAATGGGCTAAGAAGGACTAGGAAAAACGCAAATCGTTCCACAGGGGCAGAGAGGGAATGTTTATTACATATACCAAAGTTATCAAAACTGGGGAGCAGGAGGTAAAGCCAGGAGCTGGGACGCTTCACTGAGGCTTGGTCTCTTCTGTGACACACACATAAACAGTAGGACAGACAAGAAATAAACAGTAGGACAGACAAGAAGAGACTTTACATCAATTATAGGGATGATTTGTTTTGTGAAAGACTTCTTCCAATCAGATTTTTCCATTTCATTCACTTGGATATTTTTTGGGAAATGGAATTTTGTTACCTTTTGAAATTTCCTCCTTTTTAATATAGATTTTCTTTCCACTTATCAGATTTATTGATGTATTTCCAATTTACACATCTTTATAGTTTTGTTCACTCTTTCTAACTTTATTTTTTCTATTTTTATTGGTTAAAAAAAATCTATTCCCTTTAGACATGGGTAGCTAATTTTCAAAAGAATTGTGTTTAGTTTTTGGTTGTTAATTTCCTTGCCTTTTCTTTCTCCTCTGTGTGTGTGTGTGTGTGTGTGTGTGTGTATGTTTATTGAGTTTGCCTTTTCTAATTTTATTTTGGCTTGTTACTATTTTCCTCTTCTAAGTTATCAAGCCACTTGGTTTGTTATGCTTTTCTTTTTGCTTTTAACTTTGTTACCAATATAATCACTGAGTTTTACAGCAAGAACCTCCCCCTTAGTACTGCTTTCGCAGTTTTTCATGCATTTCATTAACTCACCTATTAAAAAACATTTTATCATATTCCAAATTTCATCCCAGCTTCAGTATTTATGATATCTTATTTTTAGTTTGCTTATATTTGAACAGTATTCAAGTCTGATTTTTTTTTTTCTATTCGATTTTGTTGTAATAACTGCTAATGGGCGGCTGAATTTTTGACTTAGTGCACGACCAGTTTTTTAAGTGATACGGTTAGAATGGAAAATACAGTCTGTTCTTTGGTCTTATTTATGTTCGCCTATGAAGCTGTTAGGTAATTCAAGGCTCATGTCATTGTCTGCTTGAACTGTCACGCTCTGGCAGGGCCTTCCAAGTCTTCGGTTCCATCTTGTCCTTTTGTCTCTGCCACCGTCATGCCAGCGCTCCTTCTTCTGTTTACATTGCTGCCAGCTTTGCATATCAGTGCCTGCTAGACGAGAACTTTTCAAAACAGATTTGCTATAAAACAACTTGAAGTTCTTTGTTTTATTCCTAATAGCTAGCGTAATTTGAGCACCCACTATCCATGATGGTAGTTACTTTTCCGGACATCATCTCATTTAGCCTTTTAGAGGATCCCTGCAAGGTAATTCTCATTTGACAGAGGAGTCTCATCTGACTGAGGCATTCAGAGGTTGGACCTGTTCCCCCAAGTCATATGCCTCATAGGAGAAGGATCCAGCAGGCATAGGGCTGTCTGCTTGCTGGGGCTGGCTCCAAAGCATGGACTTGCTATTACAGTGACAATGATATCATTCCTCTGTTCTGGTTTTTGCACACACCAGGTACACTGGCAATAGCTCCTAATTTTTCCTCTGCATGTATTTTTGATAGGTAATCAATTACATTAAAAAATGTAATGGTACTTACAAAATAGGACATTATTCCATTTGTTTTCTTTTATGTTTGATGTATTTCACAGCTGAGCTACCAGATGTAATTGATACATTTGTGTTCTTCACCTCTATCCCTATAGTTTTTGCATTTTCTTAACTTTTACCCTTCTGGGATGGACTCGGAATTCTGGTTTTCCATGGACCTAAACTGAAAGATGTTCTAGCTTATTCTGACTAGACAGCTCTGAATTTTCCAAGTATCTGGCTTGTGTGCCATGGACAGTATAATGAACTCTGCCAATGATCTCTGTACGCAGGATCAGTCGGCCGTACCTCTGTTGTTAATATGTTAGCAGTGACTCCAGGAAAGTGGCAGAGGGACAGGGACCACACATGTGGGTGCTACTGTGTCCTGATCTGTCCTATACACCCCTCCTCACTGTAACGCAACCCCCCCCCCCCCCCGCCCCAAGACTAGCTCCTAGGACTGTTCAAGAAGGGCTACTCATACAGGGGATCCTCTCACCGCAGTTCTCCCCAGCTGCGGCTCACCTGCGCAGCCAGGTGGAGTTGTCCAAGAGGACTCCTATCTCCACTCCCTACTTCTGCCCAGAAGATACCCAGCACATTGGATGAAATTTGAAGATTGGAGGCCGACTCACAAGGTCATGAAGGGGAGGATGCTTGGGAGGTCTGCTTGCTTGTCTCAGGCCTCTGTAGCTGTCTCCCACCCCAAGGCACGAGTCAACATTGCAGTGAACTGGAGGAGGTTGTATTTGCTGAGCAATAATCGGGAATATTATTACATGGTTTTTGAAAGTAGAATCCTCTCCCCTCACAATTCAAAGATATATTTGTTCTAATGTTAGATGGTTGTGTTTCAGCATGGTTTTAGAATGACCAGAAAAGAAAGAAAGACATGCTTATATATCTACTTTTCCCATTAACACCTGTAGTAAAATTGTTTGAATTAATTCTTCCTATGTTATATTAGCAGTCCCTATCTCGAATTCTTTTCTTGGACTGCTGTAGAGTGTAGTTTTTGAGTAAGTCATATTCTATGATTATAGTAATGGGATCCTTTGTGAAGTTCTGTTGCTACCCCTTGCTCTTCTCAAAATAATTCACGTTTATTAATTATAACATGTTGTTTAAGTTAAATTCTTTGGGGGGAACCGGAGTCTCTCTCATAAATTCTTCCTGCCTTCTTGCTTTTGTTGTGACCTCCTCAGAGGTTAGTCTTGTCGACAGATTGTTTCCGATCATTTAGGTCATGAAATACTTTGCTCCATCTTCAAAAAGAACAGGTTTTGCCTCAGTTCCAGCCCTGTGGTGACCATTTCCTTTGTGCAGATTTTCTTTCAAGCTCTTCTTTCTCTTCACCCCAATCTGAAGGGTTCTTTTCTTTGCATCTTAAATGTTATCTCATCTTCTTTCTTGGCAGTACCTGAGGAGTATCTTGTTTTTTTCCTGTGTGTGTATGTTTTTAAAATACTGTTCAAAGCCTTGATAGTAACTTATGGTTGTTTTGCTGTTGGACTCTTCCTTTCCAGTTCTTAGAAATTAAATAAATGCATATATTTCTGCAGTTTTTGTTCATACTGTTCAGCTTCTCAAACCCTTTTGGTTTCCACAGTTTTCTTGGTGCAGGAATTTATTTTGGGTTGTTTTTATTCATTTGTGCACATTGTACTAGTTTCTTTTCAGATCAGTGAATTCTCTGGAGTGGGGTGTGGTTTTGATTTTGTCAGCTTAGCTACGCCTTTAGCTTCTTCCCAGAGGACTAGTTCTTAAATGTTTTGGAAAGGTGGGCCCCTTTCTGGGTTTGAACACCACTCCTGATGGGTATCTTAACAGAAAAACTGCGAACCTCCTCCCAGAAAAAGAGGCATGAATGCACAGTTTCAGAACTGCATAGATCCTGAGTTTCTATAGACTTCTCCCCTCCTTTTTATAAATCCCATGGAGGACATACTATTACACATTTACTGCTTGAACTTGCTTTTTCACTTAAACATATATTGTGCCTGTCTGAGGCAGGTCCTTTAATTAGGTAGGAATGGTGAATATAATAAGTAGCAGTCCATCAATCCCTCCCGTAATTGCTAGAGTTAATTTAACTTGCTTTTAATAACTACATTATCATGTCCTTCCTCTATAAATAGGCACTTATCTTGGGGAAATTTTGATGGGCCATTTTGTATTTACACGTTTTTCGTGTTATTATTTTAGGTAGCCTGTACCTTCCTCTTTCTCATTCTCATAGACGTGGACAGTGTAGAGAAGGCGAAAGGAGCTCCTGAGGCTGGTCCAGGGACAGCTGGGCCTAGGGGTTAAGGCAGATGAGAGGGTCGTGAGGACATTGGCTTCTTGGAGATGCTTTATTTAACTAATCAGAGTTTTAAACTTTAGTTTTAAAGTTTATTAAAAACAATTCCCCCAAGTTTGTTGAGATGTAATTGACATATGACACTGTATATATGCTTTTAATATCAAGCATTACAAATTAGATTTAACACACAATTGTTGCTCGGACAGGTGTCCCACTTCATTCTGATGTGACTGGGGGGCTCCCCCTGACTGGAGAGCCACTCTGGGCAACTCATTATCTCTTTCTTTCACACACAAGTGTTTTAGAAAAGCATGAAATTCTGTAGAGGCAGAAGAAAGAAGGAAAGCTATTGTTCCCTACCATAATGGTGCTTCTTCAGTTCCTTTTATCCCTTCCTCTTCTGAATATTAAAGTGGAATATGTTAATTAAAAAACTGAGTTCTTATCTTGTGGTCAAGATTTCATATACTTTTCTGGCCACGTGAAGCCAGTGAATGGTTTTCCTGCAAACTCGCCAGAGAACGATGTTTTCAGGCAATGCTTTGCTCTCCACTTGGTGTATTTGTTATTTGAAAAGTGCTTCCTCTTTTCAGTTGGACAGGACTTGCCCACAGCTACTCACGGGTGTCGTGCGTGTTGCCCAGTGGTCTAAGTCATTCAAGAGATCGTGTTTTTGAGCCAGGTCTTCAGTGAGCGCTGAATCCAGTGAGGAGCTTTTATAAGCCGCACATGCCTGAGCATCGCTCTCATCCTGCTGATTGAGAGCCAGGGGCTGGGGCCCGGGCATGTAGGTCTTAGACTCTCCTTGGGTGGCTCCTGTACAGCCTTGATTAGGAAGTACTGATCTCACAAGTATTCTTCCTCTAGCATTACCAAGAAAGTTTGCCTAGTTTTTCCCTCCAAAAAAAAAAGTCTCCACTCCAAGTTTCTCTTAGAGTAATGCTTATTTGCTAGCTGCCTATAAAATCCCTCTATAAAAAAGTATCCATATATCCCTAATTAATGAATTCGCTCATGGGTGTTTTCTAGTTGTGAAACTTCCCCTGGGCTCTACTGCTGTGTATCTGTAGTGTTTTAGTCAAAGCCAAAGAGGGGGCACAAAGCTTCATGAGAAGCATTGGGTGGACAGAGTCAAAACATGAGGCAGTGGTGTCCAAAGGTGTGAGTGTGAAGCTGTCCTCACCGGCCCCTGCACTCGGCTCCACCAGCAGGAGGCTCTTTGAGCGCGGCGGGCGGGGGGGGGGGGGGGGGGGGGAGCACGACACGGGACGGGACAAACAGACGGTGCTGGGATGGGACAGGAAGGGGACGCTATGCCTTTCCATATGACACAGCCTGTCTTCCAGGAGACGGGAAGGGGGTGCCTCCTCTCCTTGAGAGTGCGCAGCAACCAGCAGCCGTAGAAGCTCTGTCAAGCTTAGCTAATGCCTGTCGATCGTAATTTTTTTTCTATTTTGCACGTGTGACTTTCTGAGCTGTGCTGAGCATGGCAGACTCATGCTATCCTAGAGAACAGTGTTTTCTCTTTCAGCAGGTAGTAGAGGGAGGGAGGAATGCAGTAACAGCTGGATGAGTGAATGAAAGGTGTACTGGGTGACTGAATGGAGAGAGGGGCCTTGTGGAGGTTCAGACAAGGAAAGAGAAGCAGAGATGGGGGAGGCAGTTCACGGAGTAGCCTTTCCAAAGAGTCTGGGAGGTGAGGTGGATCTCAGCAGGGTTGAGGGGGGTGTGTGTGGTTTGTCTTGTTCTCAGGCAGTTCTTTCGTCTGCCTGGAAAGATCGCTTCCCACTCTGATTAGCAAGCATTTCCCATCCACAGCCTCGCCCTCGCCACGTGGGCACCCCTTCCAATAGAGTCCCTCATCTTCCTCCTCTCTCCTGATTTAGTACCATGGTATTTGAGTTGCCCTTTCTACTTCCCCATTTAATTACAGTCTCTCTTGATTTCCTTCTTGCTTTATGTGAGTGAGCTAATTTATCTTCCCAAGCAGTCCGTCACCTTATCACGAGCAGCCCTGAATATTAGGGCTCTTCTTTGTCCCCACTGCCTCCAGGAGTGCAGTGCTGGAGTTTTTTGTCCCTGCCCAGAGCTTCCACAAACTCTTCCTTTGGACTTATGGCTTGATGGATGATGGATGATGTGGCCCAGACTGGACCGACCCTAAAGACAGTGGTTTGTGCGACTTCAGTTCATTGTGTTTCTTTGACCTGGTTCTACCTGACTAGGCCATTTTCCTCCAGAGTTTACTCATTTTGCTAATAGTCTTGGTGGGAGATATAGACCAGTTTCAAAAATTCCAAAGATCTAGTAAGACCTGTTCTGGACCTCTCCTCTCCAGTTCAGGTGTTGTCAAGTGGGCCCTGTGGTCTAGTTTATCCAGATTTGCAGGAGCTTCCCTGCATTTGCTAAGCATTGACCCCAAAATACTTGGTGTGGTGAGGTCTGCTGAAAGAACTTTTTCCTGCCCTCTGATTTCTCTGTCTCTCCGGCCACTTCTATTCATCTGTAACTTCAATGTCTTTTTATAGTTAAAGAAGATGGGGGAGTATGTCTATTAATGGGATAATCATTTTCACCAAGAGAATAGATGCATTGACAAGAAGAGACTGAAAGGCAACATTTTAAATACATTGTGAGAGGACCTTGAACCATGCAACAGTGCAGTTTTTGGAGGGCACAGCTGGAAGTCTGTCCTGAGTGTGAGAGGGCTTGGATGGCTGGCACGACCTGGTCCATACTCCGCAGCAGCTCGTGGGGGCTGAAGTTTCTGATTCTGAAGGCTAAGACCTGGGTGGAGCTGGGCTTACTTGCTCTTTCCTAGAGCCCTGGAGCTAGGTTATTTGAACTCAGATCCCAGATTTGCCATTTTCTATCTGTGTGAACAAGTGTATATTATTGTGATCTAGACTGTCTCAGTTTCGTCATCTGAAAATGGTGCATATAGTAGCTGCCTTGTAGTGAAAGGATTTGGTGAGTGACTTAGAATAAGGCCTGCTGTATAGCAGGTACTTGCTTCATTCAGTCATCATTTAGCTACAAATAACAGATTCTAAGCAATGGTCATTAATACATTTGGATGTTTAATTTTCTCCTGTAATGAGAAGTTCAGAAGTAGGCAGCCCTGGGCTGGTGTGGTGGTTTTAGGACGCCGCCATCAGATTCCAGTATTTCCACTGTATCCTTAACTTTTGTCATTGTCACCTCATAGTCAAAAGACAGCTGCCTCAGCTCCAGCAGGGTGATGGTTTCAGGAAGGATGAAGGGCAAAAGACAACAGGGCGAGCACCAGCTAAATTGCTTCATCTTCTAAAGAGAGTTCCCAGAAGCACCACCCATCAGTTTTCCACTTACATCTTGTTGGCCAGAATTATATCACATGGCCTTAACAGTAAGGGAGGAAAGGAAATGTAGTTTTTTTAAGTTGGGCACATTATCATTTTCAACAACATCAATCTTGTTATCGGTAATGAGAAAGAAGTAGGAAATGGATGTTGAATAGGCAAACCGGCAGTGTCTGCCACAGCACTCAATATTCCCGCAGAAAGTATCCTTGCATGAGACTAGCCCCAGAGATGGGAACCTCGGAGGCAGGAGGTTTCAGGATCCCATAGGAACTGTGGAACCATACAGACCTTCTGGATATTGATCCATAGACCGTAGCAGAAGCATTCATTTCCCTGCCATCTTGGAGTAGACATGAGCTTCGCATTGACGCATTCCACATCTTTCTCCTGGTTCCTCAGCCTTGCCCACCTCCCTTCCCCTCCCTGCCATTACTTCCTAGGGGACTTGAGTGTCCTTATCAGACATTCTTCCTCTATTCTGTTGCCCAAAAGTTCCAGAGTGCTTTGCAGTAGCCATCTGGCAGTCCCATCAGCACCCAGCACTGAAGCCAGGACTCCGGGCAGCCCAGTCCTCCACCTGGTGTAGTGAGCAGGCAAGTGGCGTGCTTTGGGGGAAATTTCCAGGGTTCAGTTCTCTACTTTCTGTACTTATTTGCCTTCTAATCGAATTCTTAGGCCTGCGTACTTCCTCTGTTTTATTGGCATTCCATTCCCATGCCGCGTGTTGATGAAATGGAAAAAGAGCTTTTGCCTGAATCTGTCAGCAGGGGAAGCTTGGCCCGGGGTCTTGGACCCAGGCACGGTGTTTCCCATCTGTGGGGGCCGTCATTAGAGGGATGAGCCTATAGTAAGGGATTCTGAATTTTAGGAAGGGCAAGAGGCCAGATGTCATCATCTCAGAGCTTACCTCAGTCAGAAATATGGGAAGATTTCCCAGCATGGAAACAACCACTTAAAACTTGGGCTTGAGCTTTGGGATAGTCCGTTTTACTAATGGCCAGTATTTTGGCCTGCGTTTTGGTAAAAGCACAATACCAGCCAGCATTTAAGCAGCTTTCCATACCTATTCTCAGTGGTCTTACTTCACTTCCGGAATCTGTAAACTTTCCATGAAAAAAAGGCCTGGTCTGGTGGTTTCTCAGGATTTGCTTAAAATCTTCTAATTCCATTATGTCTCAATAGAGAGCCAGTGCAAATACCATTAAGGGTGGCTCACTTATGGAGGCATGAATACTTTGTTGTCTGGCTGAAACCGAAAGTGGTATCTCCAATCCCTTCCCTTTTAAAAAAAGATTTTTGCCCCCTCAATCAAGTAGCTTGTAAATGCATAGATCAGCAAGGGAATTTCATTTTTTAAATATATATAATTTGTTTACTGCTCTTTTAAATACTGCAAACCAGCTCATTTAGTACACGGGAGATATATTTAAAGCCCACAAGTAAAAGATAAATGTTACTGTTCAGATTAATTAAAAAGGAAGATGGTCAAAAGGCTATCATGTCAATTCAACTCTTTTTTTTTTTTTTTTTTTTTTTTTTGTATATGGGGGCTTTCTCATAGTAAAATCTTCAAATAGTGTAATTCTCCTTGTCCACTCTACCCACTTCTTAGTCCCTTCCTCAGAGGTGAGCCATATCTCACTCTGTCATACACCAGTCAGGACTTTTTCCTAAGCATTTGTATTTGCCCATGCAAATTATCCTTAAACCTGCCTATAGGATTATACTGTCCACCTGTACAACTTTGTTTTTAACAGAACAATCGATCTTAAAGGTCATTACATACCAGTACCAGTACATTTATGCTTGTCTCATTCTTTTTTACGGCTGTGGGCTAGTTGTGTTAGAGCTACACCGTAATCATAGTTATTCCCCTGTGGTTGGGCATTTAGATTGTCGCTAATGTTTTTGTTCCATTGTTTTAGGGCAGGGGTATTATAGACAATGGTGCAGTTCTCGTGTCTGTCTTCTTTTATACATGTTGTAGTGTTTCCCTAGGATAGAGGCAGAATATTTTAGGCATAGAGTATGTGCATTTAAAATGTTAGTACTTCCAAGTTGCCTTCTCATGTGGCTGTGTATGCCAGTATATACACTCCCAGTAGCAACATATGAGTTGTTTTTGGTTTTTTTTTTTAAGATTTATTTATTTTAGAGAGAGAACGTGCGCATGAGCTAGAGGAGCAGAAGGAGAGGAAGAGAGAATCGCAAGCAGACAGCACACTGAGCATGGAACTCAGCATGGGGCTCCATCTCACAACCCTGAGATCAAGACCTGAGCTGAAACCAAGAGTCAGATGCTTAACCGACTGAGCCACCCATGAGAGTTACAACATACTTTTTAAACTTGGCATTTCTTTTCTACGTTTTCTTTTTTTTTTAAAGATTTTATTTATTGATTTGACAGACAGGGATCACAGGTAGACAGAGGCAGGCACAGAGAGAGAGGGGGAAGCAGGCTCCCTGCTGAGCAGAGAGCCTGATGTGGGGCTCGATCCCAGGACCTTGAGATCATGACCTGAGCTGAAGGCAGAGGCTTAACCCACTGAGCCACCCAGGCACCCCTTTTTTCTGTGTTTTTCAAGGGCTGTTAGTGCTTCAGGAAAGTGATCCTGATTCAGGAGTAAATCATTGAAATACCATTTTCCCTGGCCACTTGAGTTTAGGGGTAAACAGATGATGTAGTCCTGACTCATGAGATGCGGCTGATCACGTGCTAAAGGATGCATAAGAATTCCCTTTGCAAAGACAGACCCAGGAAGAAAGGCATTCTTAGTTTTCACCTTGTGACATCTGTAGCACGTCCCTCCATCTTTTGATAAGAGTGGCAGTGCTGAGGGAAGACAGACCGAAACTGGATCTGCCAAAGCAATTAAGATTGCCCTCGGCTGCAAGTAACAGAAACCTGAAGTGGCTTGGATTGGGCTGGCTGGCTGGCTCTTTCGTTCTTTCTTTTTTCTTATCTTGACTCAGCTTCTCAGTGATGTCATCAAGGCTCAGGTTTATCCACCTTCCACATGCTGACCTTTGTCCCTTATGCTCCTCGCTTCTTGGTCACAAGACTGCCATCTCCGTTCTGTGGAGAAGCAGCTCCCATTGAGCAGAAATCAAAAGCCTTTGGCAGAGGGGCTCTTTCATTGCATTGCCAGTAGTGGGTCACAAGACTGTCTTCCCCCCAAGGGTAACTTGGAGATCAGATATCAGGCCTAGTGGGATACCCTTTTCCTGATTTGCTTATTAGACCCATCATGATTTATATCCTCCTGCAGTCTTTCCAGTCATACAACACGTAACTTGTCTTTCTGCTCGAGCCATGTTGGGTTGGGCTTTTTGCCACCTGTAGCCACAATAGTTCTAACAGATTCAAATAAACAAAAAGGAATAGAATGCCAAGGATGACTGTGCTTCTTTAAGGCATGAATTTAGTTATGTGCTCCTTTGATGGCATGTGCTATCTGTGCCTTTCTGGCACACATTCCTTACATTTTCTGTTAATAACGCTTTTACCTTCCTGTAGGACACCTGTCCCCATTCTTGGTTTATGTGACTTTGGGGCAGCTGCATAACTGCGAGCCCAGGTCCCAGGCCTGGACAGAGGTACCACCGTGGGTTCACTGAGCCAGCAGCAGTCAGCCCTGGGGCTTCGGCTACAGCTCTCCCCAGACAGGATGCAATGAACACAGCACCGGTGCAGCTGGGAGGAGAGTTTGTGATCAGGTCTTTTGAACCATCCTTGGACACTTCCTTTTTGCTTACGCCTTTTAAGGTGTGTTTCTAGTGTTTGCTACTGAATACCTAGAACTAACATAGCCTCCAGACCTAGCTTTTTAAAACGTTTCATTCAAATCTTAGTTGGCTCAAAGATTTGTTTGGTGCTTTGGGAGGAGGCATTGGTAGGGTCCTGGGCCAGCCACCAGCCAGCCGTTCTCGTGTTCTCTGCATGGGAGCCTCCGCGGGTGAGATGGGGAAGGAAGCTGAGAGTGTTCTGGTACATCCTCAGGTCAGATAAAAGGGAGGAGTATGGCATGGGGCCAGGAGCTGGAGGTACATGGTGCCGCTGAGCACATCTGTGCCTTCAGAGGAACGTCCCCAGGGGCATGTGGGGCGGTCCAGCTGTATTGGCAGGAGCCATAGGAGCGGTAACTCTTGAGCATCGCAGTGTGCTAAGCACCATGCTATGCACTTTGCATTCATTATCTCATTTAATCTTCTAAACAGCTTCTGAGGTAGCTGATACTGATGTCACACTTCTATAGTGAAAAATGAAGGAACTTGGTTGAAATCACACAGTGGGACTTGAGTGCAGGCAATCTGATCTGGGGGCCCTCGGTGATCTATTTCCAGCTGGCCCAGCTGATCAGGTTCAAAAGACTTGATCACGAAAGTCTCCTCCCGGCTGCAGCGGCCCTACCAATGCAGCGTCCCCCATTCTTCCCGCCACTGCTGCTGGGCCACAGCTTTGGTCCCCAGCTCACCCTCCCACCACTCCGTGCAGCATTTCTATGAGCTCTGGCCTGTGCAGCTGTGTCCTGTTTGAAGCCTATGGAAAATCTACTTGCTTATTCACCTGTCTTGGTCACTTTATTTGAAAATTATAGTAGTCTTAGGAACTCTCCAGCATGTATTGTCTATACTAGCAATTCTTTATCTTTTAGGAATTGTGCATGCTTTGGATAAGCTTAGTTCTTCCCACAGAAAAGTGCATATATACATGTAAATTTGCATACCATTGCATGAGCTCACAGTATGCTGAAAATCACTGTTTGTCGTTGTTGTTTTACATGCCTAGCATCTTAGAGCCACTAACAGACTGACGTGTAATATAGTGAGGGTGAACAAAATGTTCCAATCCTGTAAATCTTTTTCTTGTGTTTAAGAGTTCCTAATTTCCCAGAAGGGAGGGATAGTCTCAGTCTTATACCGAATTCATTTGGATATGATGATGTAATGAGCACAATTATTTATCTTAAAAATTGTGGAGTTTTATTTTTAGTGGCCGTTGAAGGAGACCCCTCTGCTTTATTTTTTGCCAAATCAAATCATCCTTGTTTCAAATGGTAACTGCTGTTTATAGTCCGGAGTAATGGATCAGGATTTTTTTTTTTATAGAAAGTTAAGGGAATTAAAATGGAAAGTTTAGTAGAAATAAAAGTTTCAGTATGGGTAACAAGTTTTATCAAACTTAATAGGCTCAAGAAATGAGTTTGTGCCTCAGACCTATCACATTCAATGCCCGTTTATAGAGAAGGCAGGAATTTTTGGAAACATATTGCATTGAAATGTATAAAATTTTCGCCTCTACTCTTACCAGTTTAAGTTGACTTGCACATATGGAACCTGAAAAAGGGCCTTTTTTTTTTTAAAGGATCAACTTAAAATTCTGTTGCATATATGAATTATAGCTTTTATGCTTGGATTATTGGTGCTAAGATTTAGAAACCTTGAGACTGTTTTTTTTGTGTGCGTGTTGAAAACTGGCTTCCTTTATCTCAGAAATTGCCTGGTATGAAAAACATGTCATTCAAAGTAGCTTTCATGATTCTCTGACAGACAGACATGTTAGTGCCTTTCAAACAAACTAAAGCCTTCATTTAATATGATTTCTGCTCCTGTGAACTAAAATATGTGCTTAGACAAAGCAGTATCCTGGTCTAGAATTCTTTTGTTGGGGCTCACTGTCGTGGAACAGATTTTCCTGCTCAGCCGCTGCAGCCATGCCTGTGGCTGGACGGGGAGTGCGGCTGGCAGTGTGAAGGTCAGCTTCAAGGGCCTGGGCGGCAGCAGCTCTCCACTTAGGAGGTTCCCGTAACACCACTGCGTCTCCCCAGAGGACCTCAAAGAGCCCCCCCACCTCTAAGGGCCCAGAGAGGCGGACTGTCACCTCTCGCTATCACCTGCTGTTGGAGTCTAGGTCATGGGACTTAATTTCATTTCATAGTAGGTATGAGTTTAAAGACATTACAAAGCATCCATTTGGTCTGTCCAAGTGAGTACCTGTCTTTTGGACGCATACCTCAGCTTTTAGCTCTAAGGCCACATGGGAGGGAAGGAGGCAAGTAAGAAACTCCGTTCAGTGGTCATAAGCACTGACAGTCCTCACCTTGATGGGGCATCCATCACTGCTTTTGCTTTTGTTCCGTGCAAAGCAGCTTGTTTTTCTTGAGTTCCCTGGGCTTTTGTTCACTGGACAAAGAATCAGAGTATCCACATTTTAAGCCTGATTACATTCCATCTCACTTACAACTTGACTGCAAAGAAGTGTGCACAATTTTAATATGTAATATGTAAATTGATAATCATTGCTATGAGACTTTGCTTTTTTGTCTATGGACCAGATGAGGTGTTTTTACCTTTTTTTTTTTTTTTTAAGATTTTATTTATTGGAGAGAGAGAGAGTGGGAGGGCAGGGGTAGGAGCAGAGGGACAGGGACAGGCAGACTCCACGCTGACCATGAAACCAGACACGGGGCTCAATCTCACAGCCATGAGATCATGACCGAAGCCAAAATCAAGAGTTGGACACTCAACTGACTGAGCCGTCCAGGTGCCCCAAGTTTTTGCCTTCTGATCTGTTTCAGAGATGATCTGTGTTAGCACTTTCTTTCTTTCTTTTTTTTTTTTTTTGTTGGTTATATTTGTTGTCAGTGTCTTGAGAAGTAATGTTCAGAATGGCAGTGATATCAGAGAGTTTAATAAGGTAGAGTTGTTCTTAATGAGGTGAAAGGAGAGATAAGAAAAGGAAATAATTCCTAAATGGGAGGGAGCATTATAGGCAGGTGCACAGGGTCTATGATAGCACTGGAGAGCATTGGATCCACTTTTTGGGCAGCTCCCCTTTGAGGAGATTCTGTCTTGAGTAATTAAGGAGGTAGCACAGGCAAGCCAGATGAAGGTGAGCAGGGGCCCTGTAAATCACAGAACACAGAGGGACAATAAACAGCATGATATGTGTGGGTAATATAGACACATGATTCTAGGTGCCTGGTGGCCAGAGACCTCTGAAGTAGGCAGGGCCTTATCATGGAGGGCTCTGTATGGCCAGTGGAGGAGATTTGGTCCCAATTTAAAGAATTGGCCTGGAGTCGCATGGTCAGTATGCTGTGGGCCTGTTCAATGAAGAGACATTGCGAGCATCCCTCATGGTGGACACTGTGGGACTTAGTATCATTTTGTTATTTTGAAATTTTGTGATGGTGGTTTATCTATTCATTAATCATAGTCTGTAGTAGATGGAATGAGACAATGGAGACAGTCCTCTGTGGGGATGAAATATTTTAGTTGTGAGAGGGGAAGCAGGAGGACGAAGAAGATACAGTGTTGACTGTCCAGGCTGGAGTTAGTGGAGGAGAAAGAAGGCTGTTTTGTTTTTGTTTTGTTTTAAATTATTAGTGTTATTTTTAATAGAGAGATAGAGCATGTGTGCAAGAGGGGGCGGGGGCAGGGGCAGAGGGAGAGAGATCATCTTGAGCAGGCTTCATGCTCAGTGTGGAGCCTGACACAGGGCTCGATCTCATGACCCTGAGATCATGACCTCAGCCAAAATTAAGAATCAGACACTTAATCAGTTGAGGCACCCAGGCACCCCTTGGTTTGTGGGAGAGTGTCAGGCACAGCAGAGCGCTGCTTGAAGCCCTAAGTATTTGCATTCAGGAAGCCCCTTCCCCTGTGTTACCTGAGTTTACAAAACTCCCATCTAAAAAAGCAGAACAGGGGCACTTGGGTAGCTCCATCAGGTTAGGTGTCCAACTCTTGATTTCAGCTCAGGTCATGTTGATGGAGCCCAGCGCTGGGCTCCCATGCTCAGTGTGGCGGAGTCTGCTTGACATTCTCTCTCCCTCCCCACCTACCGCTGCCCCCAACTCATGATCTTTCTCTCTCTGAAATAAGTAAACGATATTTTTTTTAAAAAGCAGAACAATAATTCTCTTTGAGTTACAGTTCAAGTGAAGAGAAGGGAAATGAGATGTTCAAGAACGTGCAGTTAGGAATTGAAAGATATGGTAAAATTCCTCCGATCTGTGACTCCAGAACTTGTGTGCGGGCTACTCACTCTCGCCTTGCTTGGTGGCCATGGAAGCATTCCCACTCCTTTCCTCTCAGCATTGCAAGCAGCTTCCTTCAGCAGAGACTGCTGTGTGGAGAAACCCTTAACAGCATAAAACTCTAATCAGATGAATGTGGTGATGGGCCTACCCTCTGGAATCATTTTGGTTATATGATACCTCACTCTGTTAGAAATCTAGCTTTTTTGGTTGTGCCTAATGTCTTAGAAATACCCTTCAAATCAAATAATAAATGTGGGAGAACAGAGCTAAGAGAACCAAGACCTTTGTCTTTTCCTGCCCAACAGTGCCTTGCCCCGTACTTGGAGCTGATAATAATCTGTTCTATTTTGTACTGCTGCAATATTTTAATTCTGGCAAACTCTTTTGAGGTGAGATTGTGAACTTTTACATTTTTGTTTGTTTACATAAAAAAGGTAATTAGATGAGTATATGCAAAAAATGATGAAATGCAAGTTAGGTCTGTTGTCTTGTTAACTGTGCTCTGCTGATTAGTTTCCTGCTTCTGATAGTGTGCTAGAGTTATAAGATGTCCTCATTGTGGGAGGCTGGGTGGTGGGCACACCAGTCTCTGCACTATTTTTTCAACTTCTTAGGAGTCTATAATTATTTTTAAATAGAAAGTTAAAAAGTAGAGAGGATGTGTCACTAAAATTATTGTTAAGGAAATCTAAGATTTTTCTTTAGGTTTGAAATAATTTGCTACAACTAAATTATAGCACAAACTACATACTCATAATTCATTCATTCATTCACAAAATATTTGTTGAGCTCTTTGTGTCCTGAATTATCCCACTTGGAGAACAGGAGAGAGGTACCCTTCTTTAAGGAGTTAGCCAGAAAGACCTTCACCTTACCTCTTTTGTTTCTGGGCTGTGGAGCTGGAATTTTTAACCTGAGGTCCACAGATTTCAGGGGTAACATTTGTGTGCAAAGGTGCCTTCTACAGAAAGTATCATTGGTGGTCATCAGACTTTCAAAGGCTAAGGACTTCTGCCTTGGGTGATTACTTCCGTTGGATGTATTTTGAAAAGAACTGAAGACTATATTGGCAGATTTTATTTTGTATATATAGAGAGAGTGTGTGTGGAGGGGGAAGAGGCAAAGAAAGAGGGAGAGAGAAACTTAAGCAGACTCTGTGCAGAGTGCAGAGCTAGACATGGGGTTTGATCTCAAAACCCTGAGCTCACAACCCTCAGATCATGACCTGAGCTGAAACTAACAGTTGGATGCTTAACTGACTGTGCCACCTGGGCGTTCCAGCACTGGACACATTTTTTTTTTTTTTTTTTTTTTACCCTCTTCATTCCACATGGCCAGCTTGGCTAAACAGCTCTGCTCTTCAGAATCTGTGTGGTCTATTAAATTAGTTCCAAGTGAAGCTTAAAATTCACAATATGTTTTATATGTTCTCTCTTCTATAGTGGTTGGTAGGTTGGTACAGGTGTGTGATTTTTCTCTCAAAACATTCAAATTGATCTGGAATTTGTACTGAACTATATTGCCCTGCAACTATTGCTGTGCTTCTTGGTAGCATTTACTGTGTGACCTGTTTGAATTTTAAAGGGGTGAGATGTTCTTATGTAAGAGATTCAAAGTGAGAGAAGGGGATTTGGGACTAAAATGAGTCTGGTTACATGTGTAAGAATTTATAATGGCAACTTTTTGGCCAGCCTTTTGTCCTTAGACTGTAGGCCACTTGAAGGCAAGGGCTGAACTCAGTCACATGTTCATAGCATCTAGTGTGGGGTCTAGCACATGGTAAGTGTCCAGAAATTATTTGATAAAAGACCTTCTCATAAAAGCACCATTTCTACTGTTCAGGTCCCACCAAACTTTCATGTTTACCTAGGAACGCACAGGAAATCTTTACACCAATCACTGAGTCATACCAGCTAGAGCACTGAGTGATGTTTTGTTTTCAAAATGCTCATAATCCTCAAATGGTTTCCTCTAGAGGTGCATAAAATATTATTATTCTTTCAGCAAACAATTTCATTTAAAAACTTAAAACTAATAGTTACATTTGGTTAATTTGGGGAGTTGAAGGCATCTTTCTCCTTTCCATAAAAGGAAACAGAGGCCAGCAAGTAAAAACTTGAACTGAACTTTTGTTTAGGTTGACAATTTCTCTGTTAGTTGGAGGGCTTTTTCTGTGGGTGCTTTACATGCTTAACCATGATGATGTTCTTTGTAGATTTATGAACTGTCTGGGAAGGCATTCTGTTTTAATTTCTCACAGCAAAACAGTGTCTTAAATGTATGTCTTCTTAATGCATATGACCATGAAAATGTAATTCTAAACATTTATGTATACTGATGATTAAAAGAACAAAAAGCATGCCATATTCATTCATGTAGATTCTCTTAGCTGCATTATCCATGGAGAATAATAAATGCCCCAAATTGTTGGAAAACATCTGAAATTAGATTGAATAAAGATTTAAAAGTAATTCTATTAATATAAAAAATGATTTGCATTTCTGTGAGAACTCAAATTAAAAATTCAGTACCTATATTTGCTCTGAAAAAAATGAAATAAGCATGTACAGGATCTGTATGCTGAAAGTTATAAAATGCTAATTTTTTATGCTAATGAAAGAAATCAAAGTTGACCTAAAAACCTAGAGACATACCATGTTCATGGATTGGAAGAGTCACCATATTAAAGATGTCCATTCTCCTCCAAATTGATCTTAGATTTATGTCATTCTTATCAAAGCATCAGCAATGGTTTTTTTTTGTTCGTGGTGGTGTTGTTGTTTGGCTGCTTTTTTTGTTTGTTTGTTTGTTTTTTGGTAGAAACAGCTAAACTTACTCTAAAATTCCTCTGGAAAAGGAATGGCTATAAAATGGCCAAAGTAACTTTGAAAAAGGAAACGAAAATCAGAAAAATTACGTCTTCTGTGTTAAGTCCTACTATATAGGCTGCAGTAATCAAGACATTGTGGTATTGGAAATGGGTAAGACAACAAATAGATGAGGAAAGCAGAATAAAGGACTCAGAAATGAGCCATATAAAGTGCTCCGTTTTTGACAAAGGAGAAAGACAGTTCAAGCCAGGAGGGATTGCTTTTTAAACAAATGATGCTGAAGCAACTGGACATCCACTGGCACCAAAAAAAAAAAAAAAAAAATCTTGAACTAAGCCTAATACCTGATACAAAAATTAACTCAAAATGGATCATGGATTTAATGTAAAACATTAAACTACACAACTTACAGAAAAAAAAAAAAAAGAAAACCTTCAGGATATAGAACTAGGCAAATATGTGCACATACATTTACCTGAAGAGAGTATATAGATGGCAAATAACATATGAAAAAATGTCTGACATCACGAGCCATCAGAGAAATGTGAATTAAAACCATGTAACTAAAAGAGTTATCATTATATACCATTTGAATGGCTAAAATAAAAAGTAATAAAAATTGCACCATATCTGCATTACTGGTCCAGCCACTCTGGAAAATAGTTCGGTATTTCCACTTAAGAAATAAAAATGGAGATGCACTCTTGGGTATATATCTCAGAGAAATAAACCCTTGTACATTATGTTAATAGCAGCTTTGTTTGTGATAACCAGAAAGTGCCTAAATGTCCTTTGGTAGTTGAACAAACTGTGGTACATCCAAATCACCCATATCCAAAAATATTTAGTAATAAAAAGGTATAAACGATTGATACACAAAACAAAACATGGATGAACCTTAAGAAACTTATGTTGAGTGAAGGAAAAAAACATGTTGCAGGATTCCATTTATAAAACAGTCATGAAGTAACAGCTGTAGAGACAGAGAACAGATTAGTGGTTATGAAGGGTTAGGGATGGAATGTGAGTAGCTATAGATGGGGTAAAGCATGGGGGAGCCTTATAGTGATGATATATAGAATTTGGTGGCAGTTCTGCAAAGTGACATGTAAAATTGCATAGTTACACATGTGTACACACACAAAATGTGTCCATAAGTAACAGGTAAAATCTGAATAAGAGAGTGTGTTGGGGCACCTGGATGGCTCAGTTGTTTGGATGACTGACTCTTGATTTTTGGCTCAGTGATCTCAGTGTTGTGGGATTGAGCCCCATGTGGGCTCTACATTGGCTCTCAGCATGGAGTCTGCTTGTCTCCCCCCCACTTGCATTCTCCCTCTTTCTACTTGTGCTCCCCACAATAGATATATAGATAGGTAGATAGATAAAATCTTAAAAAAAAAAAAAAAGAGGTGTGCATTATACCATTGTCAATTTCCTGGTTCTGATACTGTGGTGTAGTTATATAAGATGTTAATATTGGGAGAGGGTTGCTTGGGACTTCCCTATACATTTTTTTGTGCCTTCTTGGAAATTGATAAGGACTTCAGAATTATGAGGTTGTTTTTTTTTTTTTTTAAAGATTTTATTTATTTATTTGACAGAGAGAGAGAGAGAGAGAGATCACAGGCAGGCAGAGAGGCAAGCAGAGAGAGAGAGGAGGAAGCAGACTCCCTGCTGAGCAGAGAGCCCGATGTGAGGCTCGATTCCAGGACCCTGAGATCATGACCCGAGCTGAAGGCAGAGGCTTAACCCACTGAGCCACCCAGGTGCCCCCAGAATTGAGTTTTTTAAAAATAAATCTGATGGTTCATCTTCACATCTTAAAAAAAAAATTGCAGCTTAATTCTTAGTTATCATTTTTCAGTGTATACTTGATGCAGTCACATTGTAGTCTCAAGGTATAATGATACACTTGCCATGATTTAGGGGTTTGTAATCTGATAGATCTTACAAAAATATTAAAGCATATACATTTCCTTCTTTTTTAACCTCAGTTCTTATTTTCAAAATCAACGAATTCCTGAGTTTTTGTGGAGCTATTGCCTGATTTAAGAAAAACTCCTATAGTCAGTTATTAGCCATTATTTTTTTAACCAAAGAGTAATTGTTTTAAAAATAGTACTGCTCTCATGTATGTTTTCTGTGTGGCTGGTGCCGGTTGAGCAGTAGCAACATGTGTGCAGAGATGGACCTGAATGCATCACAAAAGGTGGAAGGGGTTTCCAGAAACCTATAGAGTATATTTTACAGCTTCTTAATGACTTAGGTGTTGGCTTAGCTTGAGATTCAGTATACATGAAACTAGAGAACATAACTGAACAGATTGCAAAACAAACAAACAAAAAACAGTGGATACGGTTGCTGCATTAGAGTGAAAGAGTTAAAATCTGGCCAAGGAATGTAACGAAAAGATGCCCAACAATCCTGATGAAGTTTACTTTAGATTAAAGTTCCTGAATGAGGGGTACCTGGATGGCTAAGTTAAGCATCTGATTCTTGATTTCTTGGCTCAGATCGTGATCTCAGGGTTGTGAGATCAAACTCTGCATAGGTCTCTACACTGGTTGTGGAGACTGCTTCATATTCTCTTTCTCCCTCTCCCTCTGCCTCTTCCCCTGCCCTCATATCCCCCTCTCTCAAATAAATAAATGAATCTTAAAAAAAAAGAAAAAACACAAAACTTTTAGATGGTTAACAAATGACTTAGAAATGGCAGCCCTTTCCAAGTAGCTATTGTATTTTGATACACAGTGGTAAGTGTAGACATTTCGTGTTACAGACTGAAGTGGCCATTTTTGTGGGATGAAGTTTCCAAAGAACATTTTGGAATATTGAAGGTTGGGAGTATTATAAAGTATCATTTTTCCTCTCACAAATTAAAGTTTTTGATCCCCACTGTAGCCAAACATACAAATTCTCGTGAAGAATTAAGACCCAAGTGTCTGAATTCCCTGTTAACTAGAAACATTGAGGTTATTAAAAGTATCAAAAATCGGGCCACCTGGGTGGCTCAGTTGCTTAAGCAGATGCTTTCAGCTTGGGTCATGATCCCAGGACCCTGGGATTGAGACCCACAGCAGGCTCCCTGCTGAGTGGGGAGTCTGCTTCTTCCTCTCACTCCCACTCTGTGCGCTCTCCCTCTCCCTCAAATAAATAAATACAATCTTTTAAAAGAAAGGTATATCAAAAATTACTTTTCCATTTAAATTTACTGTAATTTGATAAGAAAGAAATGATCCGAATCCAGGGCAGCATGGGTTGCAATTGATTTAGCTTAACGATGTTCTCTTTTGATTAAAAAGTGAAAGTCTTAAAATATTTAGAAAGTTCTTAGGTTTGTGTCACTCAGCAACCTAGAGTTTAATGACCCTTTAGAGGCTGATAAACACTTCATTTTTGCAGCAGGCATTGCTAAATTAAGTTTAAAGAAGGCAGCGAGAGAACGTCAAAACACCTTGGTTACTGCTTCATTTTAAATTTATTACATTCTTCCTCTGGGTATCCAGAGTATGATATTCTAAATTCTTTCAGCACCAGTCAACAGAAAAGCCATGCAGATGACATTGGAAAATTATTTTCTAGGCTTTCTGCAGGTACTAACCTCACCCAACCTGAGACCTGGCCTTGAGATCAGATTGGACCCAACTGCACGTCTGCCATTTGATAATCCCAAGGTGTCTTAAGCACAGGAGGATTCTAGATGTCTGGGTTACACACGTGGCTAGATGAACCAATTCTAATTTTGTTAGCACCATTATTTCTACATTTATTATACACAGAAGAAAAAAAGACTGACACGTTCCAAATTTTTTTCATACATTGCAATTTATCATAAAACATCATACGGTGTTGAATTCATGTTGAATAAAGTGTGTCATAGAATTCAAAACAGCTAGGTAGCTCAGAGTATTTGATGAGGTTATAACGTATCCCTGTGTTGAGAAGTAACAGACAAATCTGATCCTCATTTCACAGCTGGAAAAACTTGAACACCCGGAGAGTGGGTGGTTTGCTGGTGATCAAGCAGGAAAGCTGCGCTCTGCACTCTGAACTTTGACTCTCACATCTTGTGCAATCTAATGATTGAAAACATGAGCGTGACCTGAATTAAAAAGAAATGTGCAGAAGGCTGTGTACTGTAATTTCATCTTCATTGTAGTGCTTTGGGTGTGCAGATGCTGCCATTCTAGAAGGAGCAGACTCACGATCCAGCATTGGGTAGAACTGTATAGTTTCTCCCTCGCCGCCACTAGGAGAAGCTGCCATCCTTTTAGTTGGTTTGCACCAATCGGAATCTGTGAGCGTTGCGGAGAAAGGATCCATGCTCAGGCATTTTTTTCAGAAGGACCTAGAAAGAAGACAAATGAGTCCTAGGAGGGCAGTAGCCAGTTTCACCCCACGCCGGGGCTGTTAGGGACCATGGCAGCATTTGGAATAATTGAGGTAGGGAGGCAGGCAACTACACGCTAGAAGGCTTTAGGACATCCTTTAATTGGTAGTACTTGCTCATTGCTAATACTTTGTGATATCCTTTTCCTGTCTCGGAATGGGAATTTCCGACGCATTGCAACCCGTCTATGCACAAAAAAATGTAAAGTCAGTGTAATGTCCTAGCTATTAATGTCAACAAAATGACCATTTGTAGTTTTTCCTGTTTGTTGCTCTGGCAGAACTGTACTAGAAGGTGTCATGAGATGATTAGATGCTTACATGATGGGAAAGCGGGTGACTCACACGCTGGGAGCAGTGGTGTTGTCACTGATGCAACTTTCAGAAACGGTGAACAATTACTGAGAAAGTTCCAAACGAAGCAAACCTGAAGCGATTCTTTCAACATCAATGGTATCTGTATTTCTGGAAAACTTAGCATGCATTAAAGTCAAGCACAAAGATTGTGTTTTCATGGAAAGAAGAGGTGAGTTTCTAAGCTCAGATAACATGGAAAAAGTTGTTTGTTTTTACTCATGTAACTCTAGCGCTTTTGAAATCTGTGACGGGTTTGGGAATATACTGTCCCACACACCACTTGATGTCCAGTGTCACTGCTGCCCGCCCGCACGCTGCCAGGGGTGCGACAGGCTGAGAGGCTGCACACGTTTCTCAGATGCCTGCTAAGGTGAGATACTACTGTTCGTTTCCTGCTGCCTTTGACGATTTTCTTACTTTTAAGGGGAAGTCACTCTCTCATACCTTCTCCTAATTTCCCTGGCTCTCTTTAGATCTAGTGGTGTGTGTGGGTCGGGGAGAAAGAAGACTGTAGTTGGAAGTAGTGGAGAGTTTTATTTTGATGGTTTTTGCATTAATTTGTGAGGAAATGGGTCTCTACTCTTGATAGTGCTTCTGCCCCTAAAAAATATCATTGGCCTGACTTCATTTTCTTCATTGTTAAGCTGGAGAGAATATTTAAAAACTGTTGTGAAATGACTGTTAATTGGGATTTTTTTTTTTGACACCCCTAACTATTCCGTATTATTAACTATAAAATTTCAAAGCCTTGCAACCACCTAGTTTTGGTGATCCAAGCAGATTTGGTCATTGACAGCTGAATGTGTCTCTGTAATTTACCAGAAGTGTTGCTCTATTTGGCCAGTATGTACCAGCAATCAAGCTGATGGAGTAGACATAGTATTTGCCACAACATAATAGCAAACTTGTTATAGTATTGACCCCAATGAACATTAGTCATGTTGCAGTTCATGATTTTGTGAAGGTCTGCACCTCTGCATGCCACATCCCCACCCCTGATCCTCAGAGCCAAGATGGTGTAGGGTACCTGATCCCCACATTCAGTATGGGCTAGGTTGGACACCAAGCCCAAGCTGGCCTGTCAGTTTCTCCTCTTGGGAACTGGTATCGTAAGAGGGAGAGAAGGAAAGGGAAAGGAGGAGGGGGAAGAGAGGGAGAGGAAGGGGAGAGAGAGAAAGAGAAAGAGAGAGATTTGGTTCTTTTGTGTAGTGGACTTGGGTGTTAGGACTAAAATAAGGTGTTGGCATGGTTGGTTCTTTCAGAAGACTGAGGAAAGGAACTATTCCAGGCCTCTCTCCTTGGCTTGTAGACAGCCATCTTCATACTGTCTTTCTTCTATTTGTATCTATCTTTGCCTATAAATTTCCCCTTTTTATAGGGTTACCAATAAGGATACCAGTAAGACATTGGATTAGGGCCCATCCTGATGGTCTCATTTAAACATAATTACCTGTGTTAAAACCATATCTTCAAATAATGTCACATTCGGAGGGACTGGGGTTTAGGAGTTCAACATATCATTTTTAGGGGTGTGGGGGTCACAATTCAACCTATCAGAAATGTTCTAAGCCTGTATCTTACCATGTGGACTGGGGAGAGCAGGAGGATGATTTGCAGAGAGAAAAAAAAAGGGGGGGGGCAAACAAGACATTGGCAGAAGTAATTTCATGGGTCCCTGACTTGTCATTTTCATTTTTTTCTGGAGCTCACTCGTATTCCTAATGTTGGTTTCTATGAACTACCATTGTGGCCTTCCAGTACACTCCCCTTGTTTAAGTTTGTTTAAGCTGATTCTGTTATTTTTTAGCCAAGGGATGCTAATTAATAGAGAGCCAAACTGAGACCCATATTGTTGTATGCTACTTTAAGGAACTAAGGATTACCCTGTAGTTTTTGTGAGGCAATCACAGGGTAGATAAACTGCAAAAAGGAAGCAGGAAGTACCATTAGAAGCCTGCTGTAATCAAATCATGAGGTAGCAGGAGAGAAGATTGGAAAGTAGCCAATAGATCTTGGTTCTTTCAGAGTACCTGTTACTGTATTTTATGGACTAAATGTTTGTGTTCCTCCAGAATTCATGTGTTAAACTCCTAAACCCCAATGTGATATCTTAGGAGGTGGGGACTTTAGGAGGTAATTAAGTCATGAGGGTGGAGCCCTCACAAATGAGATTAGTGCCCTTTGAGGAACAGACATGAGAGCTTGCTTCTCTTTCTTCTCTACCCGGTGAGGATTCAGTGAGATGACCTCCCCCGCCTTAAGCAAACCAGGAAGCAGGCCTTCACCAGACACTAGATCTGCCTAGGTTAGCTACTCATTTGGTGGTATTATTACCATAGGTGCCTGAACTGACTAAGGCATTGTATAAACTCTTTCATTTAATTAGGCCTGAATTAAAGATGTGGGTTAAAGAGATTCAAAGAAAGAAGGGTAGTGAGGAGTCCATGGTGATTTTGAACATTCTGTCTTAGGCAGCAGGGCTGATGGGTTGGATAATAACCAGCCAGAGGACTGTCTGTGTTTGAGGAAGGACTCTGAGTTTTGATCTGGGAGTGCTGAGTTAGAGGGCCTGCAGGGTAGTCAGATGGAGATTGCCAGCAAAGAAAGTGGATGTGGCATCTGAGTGTGGGTGCTGGAAACATTATAGCCTGTGATGGTGGTTGAAGCCATGTTGACTGAAAGAGATCACCAGGGACTAGAAGAGAGATTCCTAGAACAGGTCATTTAGGAGCATCACATTTGAGGGGCAATCAGAAGAGGATCTGCAAAGAAGACTTAAGGTAGAGAAGCAGCCATCTCATGTAGCAGTTAGGTTTCAGTAGACTCAACAAACATGACACAATGGTGACCCAAGTTATGAAGTGGTGTTACTGTGCACTGAAGCAAGAGGTGTGCATTGGGGAAACTGAGGCAATACAGATTGTTCCTTCAAGACTGCAAGAAGGGAAGAGAATGACTGCTCACAAGGAAGGCAGGATAGAAGGAATGTTTCCACATGAAGGGAGAAATCCATATTCCTTCCAAGATATGCTACTTAAAATAGCCATTATTCATTGTGGAGTGTCTGGTGAAATGCTCTGTGTACATTATTATCTCCTGTAACCCTTCCACATACCTGGGAAACTTGAGAGAGAAAGTTAAGCAGGTAAATTCTTCCTGCCCTACTGCAAATTCATGCAGCTTGTACAGTGTCCAGCCAGTAAAGCAGACCAATGTGTCTGGATGCCAGGTCACCCAGTCTCTCACAACCACCCTTTACCCCTAAAAAAAACCACAACAGAATGAATTCAAAGAATCTGCTAACTATAAGAAAATGCAGGAAAGGAATTTAGGCCATCTTCTGGAATTTATAAGATGGGATTTGGCAAACATACTACATTATTGAATTAAATGAACAATAATAACTTGAAAAAAATTGTAAATGGCAGTAAGAGGCACACGGATCCCATTTAGAACGAAACTGCCTCCAGGGTTAAATGTGTAAATGAAATAATATGGGTAGAAATTAGAAATTGACTTGGGTGGGGATTGGGAAAAAAAAATTAGGTAATGGACATTTAGATGAGCACTTTCAATAAAGGTCAGTAATATAAGAAAGATCCCCACTAAGAGAACAATTAACCAACCTAGACATGCTTGTCAGAAAGCAAGAAAGGTGTGAGTTTGAACCTGAACTAGGAAATGAGAAAGTCAAAGATGAATGCAGGAAAACTGAATAGAAAGCATATTATGAAAGAGAACATCCCCTCACCCCACACATGATGAATATCTGTTAAGAGAGAGGAAAGGGAAGAAATTAACAAAAAGTTGTTCTCCACTGGGGAAGTCAAATGAAAGTGTAACATTAATATTAATGCGCGTCACATCTTTTCTGCTATGTGTAAAAGGGCGCTTGTAAAATAAAACCATGCAGTTCGTAGATTGAAAATTATCTATCATTTATTGTAGTAATGCCTACTCTCATTCCCTACCTGCCTAACCAGGAAGCCTGACCTGTTTCCCAACGACACAACCTCTTCTTACTCAACTGGCATCTTTCTCAGGGCCTAATCCACTGAGTACGTGGTAGTCATCCATAAATACCCGATAATTCTGTGTATTCTTTCATTTCCATTTGATGCTGGAAATTTAAGAGATTAAGGTCTTTGTTAGAGGACTTTAGGTACTTGATCAACAATTCATTAGCTCAGTAAAATAAACACTATTTTCAACTAAGAACTTGGAAGTCTTAAGTTTACATTAGATTTTCACATTATTAGAAATGCTGTCAATTGTTCCTTGGTTTTTGATGACAAATTTGTATTTCTCTTTATTTTCTAATTTTTAGCCCAAGATGTCCTGTTGGGAAACTTATTAGATACCTTTATATTTAAGTGTACCTTTGTCAAATTGACATAAGACTATATGTTACATAAGAGAACAATGTTCTATTTTGTTGTTTGTTTTGAACATTTAAAAAAAGATTTTATTTATTTATTTGACAGAGAAAGATCACAAGTAGGCAGAGAGGCACACGGGGGGCGGGGGGGGGGCGGGAAGCAGGCTCCCTGCTGAGCCAAGAGCCCAATGTGGGGCTCGATCCCAGAACCCTGAGATCATGACTTGACCCAAAGGCAGTTTAACCCACTGAGCCACCTAGGTGCCTCTTGTTTTGAACTTGTAATTGAAAGTGGACATGTATACAGGCACCTGCATTATATTTAAGTGCTTTTTAACTTGTAGTGTCCTTTATTTATTGAACAGCTTGATAGTAGAGTGAGTTTGTCCTGCTTCTTGGATTTTAATGGGTCGTGAGATTCACTTCTAGGTCTTCCTACTGTGCATTTGCTAAAGGAAGCAAAAGGGCAATGTTAATATTCAAATAACTCAAAAAAAAAAGGAATAGCATTTACCTGGGACCCACTAGAGGTAAGGCATATGGGGCTTTTGGCGGTTTCAACTTTTTGATTCCAGGATAGGAATCTTGTGCACTTGAAACTTTCTTTGATAGAGTTTTTTCGGTTGAGCTTAACTCATATGCTACTGCTGCCTCTAAAGACCATTTAAAGACCATTATTTCACTGGAGCTTTGAGAGTTCTCCCCTAGCTCCCCAGTTGAATCTAGGTGAGCAATGGAAGTGAATTTAAAAAGGTACATGAGCTCCTTAATCCTTAGGAGAAGCTCTGATAAATTAGTTTCAGCAGACTCCTTGGGATGTCCTTCTGTGGTGCTATTGATTCGTTCAAGAATCCTAAGATAATTTGGCCAAAGGGAGCACCCCCTTTATAATCTTAAGCCTATTAACAAATGGAATCCTGTTCAGTCAAATGTCATGATAGTCGAGCAATCCACGTTAGTCCATCAAAATCCCATTTTGACACATCTACATAATCCTTTTAGTCTATTTTTAGAGTTATTAAGTGCTTTTCATGCCTTTGGTGAAAAAGCTTTCACATGGCCCTGGAGGCTTTCCACATGACCCTGGAGGCTTTCCATTGTAGTTTAACAGTAGTTAACATGTTGCATTGTTTGTTGGAAAGTGCAAAGTAGCTCAAAGCTGGCCTGTCAGGGGATGCTATCCTTAGAGCTGGGAGGGTCTCAGGGCTGGTAATAGAGCCTCTTCATTTTATAGTCACAAACCATGAGAGTTGCGTGACTTATCCAGGCTGATTCCACTGGTCAGGCATGGTCAGTTCTGACCCCTAGGCCCTGTGATTTTACCTGCATCTGACTGACCCTTGAATACCTATGGACTTTCAGATCTTTGCCAGAGGTCTTTCCGGTTGCTTGGCATGAAAGCTGCAAAGGAAGAGGTACTTTCGTCCTGGATATTCTTGTTTTAAGTTTTCAAAGAGAGATTTACAACTTTTTTTTTCCTCCTTGGGGTGGGAAGAGGGCTATGTTAAAGGGAAAGGAGACTTAGAAATGCTACCATGCAGTTAATAAGAAGGAGAAAGGTGGCCGCATTGGAGGCACCTCCGTCTGTCCAGTACCAGAAGCCCGTAGCACAGACATGCACAGCTGGGAGCCCTGGCAGCCAGCCGCAGACCCTTCGCTTTCTCTTACCATTGTCTCCATCAGGACTGATGGTCTTGTTATCTAACCATTTCTCATATCTAACCAGTCTTTATGCTGGACTATTTTTACTCATTCAGGGTGCATAGATACCTTTTTTGCTGATTAAAGAAATTCAGAAAGGAAAGAGGGAGAAGCCCTTTTTATAGTCTATTCCAGGGTCTCCTATATTAAAGTTGTTGGTTTCTTTAAAAATTAATATGTCTTTGATTTTAACTCTCTCCCACCTCTTGTCTAAGCCTTTTTCTGGTATACTCTGCTTAGGGACTATCTGTATAAGATAGGCTAAGTAAATATACTTTAAGAAGAAAACCATTTTTCAGAAGTCACTTTCTATCTCTTGTAGGGGGTTGACTTACTTATGAGATCTGCTAGAGGCTGACACCCTGTGCTATGTAGCATACAGTAGTCTCGGCTTTAGCACAGTAGACATTTTCAGTTTTGACTTTCTCAGGTACCATCCAGAGAGGTTCAAGCCATGTAATGAAATGTTGAGTCCCAAATTCGGGTCATGCACTGGTAGTGGGCTGTGTGGGGGAGCAGGGGCTTAGGCAGGTGTGAACCCACAGCCCCCTAGCTGCAGCCATCTGCACCTGCAAGAGCTTTGTGGAACGAACACTCCTTGTCTTAAGCACTGTACTCCTCTCAAAGTCATTTGTTTCTGTTCCTTGTGAAAAAGTCCCAGAAAAGAATAGGGCCACCTGCGAATGCTATCATTTGTCTGTGAACTTGGGGACTCATTAAAATGTTGCTAGGTAGCCCTACCCTTATTAATGTCAATGTGCTCAATTTATGGTACATGCACAATCAATTATTTGTCTATTGACTTCATCTTCCTAGGAAGCAGAACGGTGGTTTTCAACTCTGGCTGCTGCTCTTTGGGAATCATGTTGGAGTCTGTAGATTTGGCATTGGGCCATACATCTGTAGACTTAAAAGCTCCCTAGGTGATTCTGATGTATGGCCATGGTTAAAAACCACTGAAATAGACTAGAGCATGCAGATCAAAGATTTCAGGGGAAATACGCCACTACTCTGATTAATTCCGCAGGAACAGGTATAGGGACTGTTGCTTAGAGTCAGGGAGTGAGTTCAGAAGCCCAGGGGAGTTGGCAGTCTGGTTGGCAATGAGAAATTAAGCTATGAAGGATTTAGCTCAGTTAGGCTCCTTCTCCTAATTCCATTTTGACTTAAAACAGAGACTCTTGACTCATCCTGAAATAGTTGTGAATCAGAGTCTGCTGTTCTCTGCTACTAAAGAACAAAAATATATGATGCTTTTAGAAAAGTCATTCTCTACTCTTGCTTAGAAGATACTGAACCAGTGTAGTGTGTTTTTCATATATTATTCCCAACCACCACCTCCCCTCCAGATAATAAATGTGACCAAATAAACTGTAATTTCCCCCTCCCCCTATTCTTGGAAATTTACAGCATCATTAGCATATCAAAAGCTGGGAGAGTCCTGCTGTTAGCGAAACAAAAAAACTTTTTAAAACTTTGTTTGAGTTAAACAAACTTATTTGCATAGGAAGAAACTTTTTGCTTCTCTACCTACAAGGAGACACTTTTCCCTTAACGCCTGTTTTGGGAAGACTGGCCAAGTCATTTTGATTCAGTAATTTCCTTACAGTTAATTTCTGACAGATGAAACTCTTTTTAAAATCTCCTTTGAAGTTGGACTGAATTAACAAATGGAAGGCTTGGCAGAGCAGTTTACTAATTCATAACTATATCCCTCTGCTTTCTTTGTGTTGCTAAGTACTATAATCTTTGACCCGAAAGGAAGAATACTGCTAACAAGTAAATATTTAAAGGCCCCATGAAGTATAATGTGCATGAGTCTGTGCCTGGGGAGCCGTCTGCTGGATGAAAGAAATGACTTACTTTTCATCTTCTAAATGGGCTGTTGTTTTACAGTAGGTTGAAAGGAAGTATTTTAAGTGCTAAGAGTTAGATCTCTTTTTATTTTTAGGTTTAGTTAGCCATTCACTTCACTGATTTGAAAGTGGCATGGTAAGTCATGATTCCTAAGTGTGTCAGTGCCCTGAACGAGTGAGTTAGTGTTCCTGTGAACGAATGACCTCTGTGCTACCAAAGACTACTTGGAACCATTTGAGGAAACGGAAGTGTGAGTCATGGATGTGCTTGAAGAGTAGCAAGGGGGGGACTCACTGACTCCAGAGCCAGCCCTGACGTGTGGTAGAGCAGGCAGAGCCCAGATAGGGTGATACTAAGGCTCTAGTCCCCACTGGGCCACTGACCACCTCAGGGACACCATCTCATGACCAAATGTCCCTTCTGTGCATGATGGGAGGTGTGAATTACGTGTTGTTAAGCATAGCTTCTAGCTTTAAGATGAATGAGTCTTTGAATTCTACTGATTTTCTGGTTTGTGTGGAAGTGGGTGTGTGTGTTTTAATGACCTTCAGGTGGGGTTCATCAGGGCTTCATGAAATGAATCTTTATTTTTTAGATTTGAAGTGAACTGCTCTGACAGAATTTGACCAGGGGAGTCCATAACAGAAAGTGAGGAAGCAACTAACTTTGATTTATAAAGCTGTGGGCTGCTTATTTTCTATGGCTGTGGCATTTGGTATATAGGATGATGCAGATGTAATCCTTTTGAAAAAAGGTTCATCACCATTTACAGGCAAATGTTCTTTTTTTTTTTTTTTTTTTTTTTGAAGATTTTATTTATTTATTTGGCAGACAGAGATCACAGGCAGGCAGAGAGGCAGGCAGAAAGGGGGTCGGAAGCTGGCTTCCTGCTGGGCTCCATCCCAGGACCCTGGGATCATGACCTGAGCCCAAGGCAGAGGCTTTAACCCACTGAGCCACCCAGGCGCTCCCAAATGTCCTATTCTTATCAGGATTTATTTTCAAAAGCTGTAAAATAGTTTCTAGCTACCTTGTTTGATACGCCTTGTTATGCTTTCTTTCTTTTCTTTTCTTTTCTTTTTTTTTTTTTTAAGAAAATATTTAGATCACCCTGCTGAAATACTAGGTATTTCTCCTTAAGGAATTCTTAAGAATAGCAACCCGCATATCTGACACTTTGTAATTTTTAACTCTTGCTACAGAGTTTCGGCCGCCATTATTGTATAAACTTGTGTTCTCTTATTTTCATTCAGTGGTTTTCTTTCATGCAACCTAGGTTGACAAGTACTGTGAAGTGTTGGTGCTGTGCCTAGAAATTACCTATGTATTCTTTAAAAGTGATAACCTGCTTTATCTGGCATTATGTTTGGGGAGCAAGTAAGTGCCATTTTTTAAGGGTCATGATTAATTTTCTTTCGTTTTATTTATGGCCATGAGAATATATTAATTATAAGAGAATAACTGTGTAAGAAAAACCCCAAAATATTTCATATGGTAACTTTCAAAGTTAAATATTTGAAAATTTCTGTTATTTTATCTTTTATCTGCAGCTTAAGCCACAAGGTACTGTTTGCTGCCAGTATAACCTTCTTGAAAAACTTGTGGCAGTAGTCCTTTACCTATTCTTCCCCCGCCCCCCCCCCGACTGTATCCTGTAAATTCTTACGTTCAAATAGATTTGTCTGACAATAATGGTTTCTGTCTGCTGTAGGTTTGTGTCTGACTCATACCCTCACTAGGTGGTGATATTGCTCTTCTTGCTTTTTTTTTCCCCTGTAGGTGGCGATATTGCTCTTGTTTTATGGACTTTTTCTGTGGGGTTCAGAGAGGCATGCTCAAGACCAACTTGCCAATAAATATGTGTTGAAAGCAAGATTGGAGTCCAGCTTTCCCTCATTTACATATTTGTGCTTTTTGGCTCTCTGTCATAATGGCATGTTTTGTGGAGGGAAGGGAAGGAGGAGGAAAGGAATAAAGCCTTATTTCTTACATTATCTATTAAGCAAATTTTTAGTGAACATCCACAGACTTAAAATTGTTCTTTTCAAAGAATTGTTCCCTGTTGGTGGAAAGGGGAAAAGATAACGGGGTACCTAAGCACACTAAGGCGTCCTGTGGGGCCAGCCTTGTGGCACCATGTGAGCTTTCAGGATGGAGTGAGTAAACAAACAGGAGTCACTTGGCAGGTCAGAAGTGATGCTACAGAGGAAGGGGCACTGAGACCAGTCCAGAAGGGCAGGGTGGAGCTTATGGTGGGGTCCTAACTCAAACGCCCAAAGCTTGGATTCAGTTAGTGATGGTGGCTGGAAAGCTGGGTTTGACAGGATTGGGCTGTGGTTTGAGGCAGACGTGGCGGGATATCCTGGCCAGAATAAGCATAGAGGTGGATCCCACCACGGTGGAGTGCTGCTGGAGCTTACCCTAGGGAAGAAGGGAGAAGGGCCCAGGGACATCTTGACTCCTCTCAGCCTTGTTCAGACTCGGTTTTGTTCAGAGGAAGGTTATTATCTTTGCCTTGGTAGCAAGGTGGGAGTCAGGCTTCAAAGGAAACCTCGTGGTTTGAACAGCCAGCGCCTTGTAAGAGTGGAACTGTTGTAGAGAAACCAGGGTCCCCCTGGAGGTGGGCAGTGGAGCCTGTGGTGCGGTGATTCTTGCCATTTATGAGGTGGATGGAAACAGACAGGATTAGAGGAGGTGTCGGTCCCGGGTGAGGAAGAGGGAGTATGGGGAGGCGTGGTGGGCAGAGTGGAGCCCTAACTTCCAGCTCCAGACAGAATTTGTGAGGGGGAGATTGAATATGCAAAGTAGGGAGCAAATTCAGGCTGTAGACAGCGATCAGGAGGCAGGGGTGAGCCAGGAGTGAGAAGATGGGATCCATGAGGTTTTGAGGTGACTGGGAGGGACAAGGAAGGGGTGGATGGGACAGCTCCCAGCTGAGTGGAGGGCTTGCCTGGCCCCTTCATAATCTGGGCCAAGCCTCGAGAGGTTTGTCAGCCCCGCCCACCATTTGTTGCTTCCCTGGACAACTTGGGAAGTGAATCCTAACCTGTGGGGCCACACATTAGGTTGTGGGATACCTGCCCCTCAGGTAGGTAGTACACAGGCGTGTGTTGTCTGGGGGCAGCCAACTTGTCTGACATCATCCTCAGGTGATCCCTGGGCCCTTTCTGCAGAGGTTCTGTGTGTCCGGAGTGAGGCCCCAGGGTCTGTATTTTAATAAGCACCACTAGGTCATGCTGCTTATCAGGCAGGTTTGAGAAACACTGATCTGGGGGCCTGGGTATGCTTCAGGCTGGACCCTGGCCTCTAATACTTTTTTAGATCCTCACCAGTGCTGCCATTTTAAGTACAAGAGACGCTTCTAAATTTTAGTCTGTAGGTTATTGAGGTAAATGGATACCTGATTGTTTTTAGGTTCCTTGGCTGCTTCCTAACCTAGTCCTCGTCTGTGTTTGAAGACAAATCCCACTTTCCGGTGAATTCCCCTAAGCCTCCGCAGCCTGGGGCTTTATGGAAGGTGGGTTGTTATGTTCTGCCGTCTACTGGTAAACCGCCTGCAGACTGTGCAGTGTTTCGAGAACTGTTTTGGTGAACGGCCTCCGGATGTGAGACCGCATTGCAAACATGATTCTCAATGGACCGTAGATGAAGCATGAAGTCTTACTTCTAATAGAGCCATCTGCTCTAATTTAAACCTTTCACACTTAATGTTGCCAATCTGACACAATTAATTTCCTCTCTTCCAGAGCTTTTTCCAGCCCAGGTGTTAAAATGTTAATAACAACACGTTTTGAGATTAGTTTGCTGTGTTAATCTCAGAAAGAATTTTTTTTTTTTTTTTTTAACATGCTGCCTGTCTCTTCCAAGGACAGATGATTCTGGTGATTCAGGGCAGTGGTGAAGACAGATGGATTCACGTTTCAGAGCGTTGGAGAAGCTTGATCTCAGAAAATCGCTTCACCTCTTACCATCAGTTGGTTTGCAGAGTATAGTTGTTGTGTACAGTCATCATCATCATTTTAAACTGCGCCTCGCTCTGGGTCCCAACTTGGGCAATGACCTACACCTGACAATTTCTGAATATTTTGTGGTGAACCTATTGGACTTAGGGCCACACAGTGAAAAGTGTTTAGATGCGATTCCTACAGGCATGGAGCTGGCATCACAGTGTGGCCGACCACCTCTCCAGTTCTTTGTTTCCGTATCTGTAGAATGAAGGTGACAGGCTCATCTCTGAGATCTTTGGTCCCAAGCTTCTATACTTTAAACAATCAGCGTGAAATATAGGATTTGGTTTTCCCAGTGACTGTGGAAGGCCATGCCTGCCCCTTTGGTTGGGTGCCAAGCTTTCAAATTCTGGGCACAACTGACACCAGCATCTCATCAGGGTATTTCTAAGGAGGCTTAATTTCATGCTTTGCATTCAGTGACCTTTTACACACTTTTAAAAATTAGAATTGGAAAAAGGGCAGGCTTCTTCCTTTTCTTTAAAGATTAATTGGTTCTTAATTAGAGGTGGGGGCCATACCTAACATAAACCATGAAGCTTTTTAAAAACATATGTGCCAAACAGGGGCCCCTGGGTGGCTCAGTCAGTTGAGCACCTGCCTTCAGCTCAGGTCTTGATCCAGGGTCCTGGGATCAAGCCCCACATCAGGCTCTCTGCTTGGCTGGGGTGGGGTGGGGGGGTTGTCTCCTTCTCCCTCTGGCTCTGCCTATTTCCCCAGCTTGTGCTCTCTCTCTCTCAAATAAGTAAATCTTAAAAAGAAACATGTGTGCCAAACAAAACACCGAAAACCTAATCTACACATAACCTATTGAATAAGAATCTCTCATAAAAGATGCTTCTGATGTGTAGCCGTAGTTGAGAATGAAGGCACTTCTACAGTGCCAGTTGGGGCTGACTTATCTTGTATCTCCTTAGGCAGTGCTGGGCCACCAAAATCGGGGACTTGCAGTGCACTGTGCTGGGCCCAGGACCCTGGACACCTGTAAATACTTCTGGATTATCCTCTGTTTACATCCCTCTCTACTACCTTTATTAGGCTGGTGGCAGAACATCTTAATAGACTATTGATTTCTCTTTTTTTAAGATTTGATTTACCTATTTGACAGAGAGGTAGAGAGCACAAGCAGGTGGAGCTACAGGGAGAGGGAGAAGCAGGTTCACCACTGAGCAAGGAGCCTGATGTGGGGCTCAATCCCAGGACTCATGATCTGAGCTGAAGCAGACGCTTAGCCAACTGAGCCACCCAGGCATCCTTCAGCTATCCATTTCTTTAGTTACACTTTAGTATGAGGCCATCCCCTACTTAGGTAAATTAGATTTTTGATCTTGCCTCGGACTTCATTGTAATCTCATTTTATAGAGGCCATACTTATTAATTCTTAAATGAGTCAGGTTATTCTGTCTTTTTATTTAAGGATTGTATTTATTTATCTGAGAGAGAGAGCACAAATGGGGAGCAGCAGGTAGAGGTAGCAGCAGGCTCCCCGCTGAGCAGAGAGCCCAGTGCAGGACTCAGTCCTAGAATCTGGGATCATGACCTGAGCCAAATGCAGATGCTTAACTGACTGAGCCATCCAGGAGCCCCAGTTAGGTAATTCTTAAGTGATGTCAGTTTCTTAAGTGACATCATTTGACCTGATCTCAAATGCAGGCTGTAGCATGCTAAAATTTCCTGTGTGCTGAATAAGTAGTATTGAACTGTGTGATAGATTAAAAATTATTTGAGGGGCACCTGGGTGGTTCAGTGGGTTAAAACCTCTGCCTTTGGCTCAGATCATGATCCCAGCGTCCTGGGATCGAGCCCTGAGTCGGGCTCTCTGCTCAGTGGGGAGCCTGCTTCCTCCTTTCACTCTCTGCCTGCCTCTCTGCCTACTTGTGATCTGTCTGTCAAATAAATAAATATCTTTTTTTTATTAAAGAAAAATTATTTGAGACCGTTTTTTTCCTTTTCTTATTTTGAAATGTAACTTTTAGCTAAACATTTTCTTACCAACAATAACCAATAATGTGTATTTTATGGAACTGTACAGTAACTGGCATTTTTCTTCTGTGCTCATTTATTTTTCCTAGAGAACTTATCAGCAAAGGGAATTTTGGAAAATGCCTGGAGCACATTTTGGGAGAGAGAGAGAGATAGAGAGAAAGAGGTGGTTTGACAAAATATAGCATTTTCTTTCTCTCTTTTTTTTTTTTTTGCCATTTAAAATGTTATTACCAATGAGGTAAGTAGCCATACCTGGGCTATTTTTGTAATTCCTTTTAGGGTGTCAGATTTTACACTTTACTTTGAGCCATTCATTGCCTCATCATTCTGGGGAGAGAAATGTGCCTAATGACTGTGAATAGGACACAAGTGCAGTGACTTGAGAATCTTGTCATTATAGGTGAGATGGGGGCACTCAGTCCTTCCCTTGGAGACTGTGGTGTGAGTGAACTATTTCCCTGAGCAGAGTAGGGCCCTCCATTCCAGCTCCCCATACCCTCACTACAGGTACCAGGCGCCAGGTGCAGTTCAAATCAACCTGCTCTCACCTGTCATCTCGCTTGTCGCCCGTACCTGCTTCAAGACCTGTAAGGTCAATGCCAACCTCTTTGTTGCTGCTCTTGCGCATAACCTGGGAATTACGGAGCGCTAATGATGTCAGCATCTACTCACTTCAGTTTTCATAACAACCTGAAGAAAGTCTGTGGCGTCTCCAGCGTGCAGGGATTTGAGCCTGGGAATGAGAACTGAAGGCATTCACCACCCGGGTGCCTTTTGAGGCCACACTGTCTGGGTTCTGCCATGTCTGAGGGGGATGGTGGAGGGGCTGGGCTAGGGGTGGGGGCTGGGTGGTTGAGAGGGGACTCCCTCTAGTGCCTTCATTGTGCTTGCTGAGCTCTGTCAGCCCACTCCCGGCTGCCTGCCTTCGTGGAAAGGCTCTAGTGTTTTTTTGTACAAGTACTTCATCTTTTCTTTGAAGTTCTCTTTGATGGTATATCTCCGAGTAGTGTATTAGAGAAACAAAGGTTCTCTTGACTTAACCATCCATATTTCTACCCAGGGGAACAAGTGTTTCAACTAAAAATTTCTGAATGTCTTAAGGGTTCTTTAGGTCTTTTGTTTTCTAAATTTCTCCTTATCACATGAGTTTATTATCTGAAGGCTGACAAATGTGATTGTACAGGGACAGCTAAAGTAGTCATTATCAATTAGATTCCCCTTCTTTAAATTGCCTTTTTACTTGGAGAGTTCGGTGACTGTCGGAGGAGTTGGCAGTGTCTCTGACTGTTGAGCTAAAGAGAAAAACATATAAAGATAAAGGTGTCTTTATATTCTGCCTGTTATGTTTTCATGAGTTCCAGAAAGGTTAAATTTGTTAGGCTTTTTAAGAAAACATTCTTAAGCAATGAGTGAAATTTTAATAGACATAGTATATGCAAGAGACATAAGAGGCCATGCCCTTAAGCAGATTTGCACATCAAGTAGAGAGACTTAGAGATCCGTTTTTAGATATATCCTGCTGTGATATGTTCCTTTAATTACCTGAACGAGGTTGTAGGAAAAGGATCAGGTAGACTGGTTTATAAGAGGTACCACCATGGTTCCTTTAGTTGCAGGGTGAAAAAGTTCTTAATATTAACCATTTTATAAAAATAATCTTAAAAATATTTGGGGATTATAATGCCATCTGTGAAACTTGGAGAAAACAGTATTGTGTCTTATTGATGAACACACTGGTATTCAGAAAAAGTGTGAAAAGTATGTTGGGAATGATACAAACCAAATTTAGAATAATGGCTAAACTGGGAGACTTGGGACAGGAGGATATTTATCTGTAACATTTTATATTTTAAAAACTGAAGCAAAAATGGTGAAATGCTAACTCTTACATCTGTGCTGATTTCTCTCCTTTTCCCTATGTTTCTAATAACTCTGAGTGAAAATTAAACATTAGATGATTAAAAATTTTACAGTGTAGCGCAGCCTGACTAGCTTAGTCACTGGAGTGTGTGATTCTTGATCTTGGGGTTGTGAATGTGAGCCCCATGTTGGGTGTAAAGATTATTTGAAAAAAATTTTTTTTTTAATTTTATGGTGTATGTTTAGCATACATATTTTGGAAAAATAGAAAATCCAAAATAAAAAATTAAAACAATCTGTTATCCTGTATTCTGCTTATAATACCCACTGATAAAATTTTTAGTATATCATCCTAGTTTATGTTGTATGTATTTGGTATTATATCTATGATGTTTGTACATTTTCAGTGATATTATAAGTAGGGATTTGAACTCTATACATTTACTTGATATTCTAATATAATTTAGATGTTGAATTTAGGTATTGAAACTAGTGATTTTCAAATTTTAGCATGCAAAAGATGCATCTCGGAAGCTTGTTTAAATGTGGACTCTCAGGTTCTCTCCAGAGGTGTGTATTAAATAGACTCCAGGAATGTGCATTTTTAATAAGCCCTTCTGGTTCCCTCCCTCCCGCACCCCAATCCGTCGTGATTCCGATACACGTGTCCTAAGGAACACAGTTTGGTAAACATTTGTGAACTGTCTATGCTTGGGTAGTCCACACAACTCTCAGCACCGCTTATACTTCTTTTTCTAATCAAAGGTCAGCCAACTATATTCTGTGAACCAAATACAGGCCACCACCTATTTTTGTAAATACAGTTTTATTGAAACCCAGCCACCCTGATTTTGTTTACTTATCATCTGGCTACTTTTTTGCCACAGTGGCAGATGGAGTAGTTGCAACAAAGACAAAGCTCGAAATGTTTACTGTCTGGCTGTTTCCCAAAATTTTGTTGACCCCTGCATGTAAGCTAGCATTTCTTGTGGGAGAATATCAAAGAAAGTCCAGTAAAGAAACTGGAGTACATTTAACAGGAGAAAGTTGAAAAGTAGTGATGAAGGGCATATCACTGACCCGTTTAATTTAACAAGCATTGATTTGATCCTTAATGTATTCCGGGTACTGTGCACATGGTGACATAAGGCTTGGTTTTCCCAGTTTACGGTTCTTAATGACTGAGATGTGATGAGGTAAATGCAGCCTCTCTCTTTATGGGGTGCTTTGGAAACAGATTAGGCAGGGCATCTAACAATCTAATCCTTGCAGTCAGGAATGGTGTCCTAGGAGTCTTCAACCCTTGGTAACCAGGAGGTGCCCATGGTACATGAGATTCAGAACCATCCATCTCCTCCCCCTGGCTTGCTTGGATGATGGGAGTGTATCGTTGTGCGTGAAGCCCTGGTCACGCTTGGCGTGCTTTGGCCCGTGGAATGTTAGCAGCTTCAATGCAGAGGTGGCTTGGGTAGTTGAGTTTTGCTCTTTGGTGCCATTGCTGTGAGAAAGATGAGCTTGGACTGGCCTACTGGTCCTAGGATGGGGAGGAGAGCCACCTAGAGGCACGCAGAGGCTAACCTAAGGTGACCAAACATTCTGGGATACTTGGGACTGCCCCAGTTTTAAAACAATTTCCATATCCTGGGAAATTCCTCAGTCTTGAGCATCCTGGGACAGCTGCCTTGGAGCAGAGCCACCCCCAACTGAGTCCAGCCTGAACTAGCTGACCTCCAGACAACCCACAGAGTGATGAGAAATCATAAGTGATTGTTTGTTTTAACAAGCATTTGGAGTTTTAACAAGTTTGGAGTCATTTGTTATGTAGCACTAGTTTAGTGGTATAGTTAGTACCCAGTAATTGTTTGCTTATTTGGGCTAGATAGCTCCTGGTCGAAGGTGTGAAGAGTGCATAAAAGTTAAGCAAGTGGAGAAGACGAGAACTATTAATCATGCATCGAGCACCAGGGCCTTGGAGTATGGTGTGAGTTGGCACATGGAGGACAGCTTTGAAGGGGGCACAGCTGAAAGCCGGGCAGCCCATTCCTCAGGGCATTACGGCAGGCCCATAAGAGACCTGAAGGCTGTGGCCATGAGTAGGGAGAAGGGAAAGCTAAGGTTTTGTTGTCAGGCAGATGCCCCTTCATTTAAAAAATATTTATTTATTTATTTATTTATTTATTTATTTATTTATTTATTTATTTATTTATTTGAGGGATGGGGGGAACCAGACTCTCCCCTGAGTGTGGAACCCAACGCAGGGCTCCATCCCAGAACCCTGAGATCATGACCTAAGCCAAAACCAAGAGTCGGAGACTTAACCGATTCAGCCACCCAGGTGCCTCATCCATCAGATGTTTTTTCGAGTCTCAGCTCTGCTATCTAAATAACTTGGGGACCTTAGGCAAGTTGTTTGATCACCTTTATGCTCAGTATCTACAAATATCAAATATGTGTACTAATACATTTCCCAGGGTTTTTGTTAGAGGGAATAATCTAATGGGAAAGGGTGTGTTGTTTTCATTCTGACTCCACACTTACTCTCAAGATGGTGTCAAACAGCCTGGCTGCCTGAAAGGCAAGAAAGTTGAATGTGAGCATGATGACTGTCTGCTCAGTGCTTTCAGAACTTCTCAGAGTTTTCTTTGCCCCACCAATTTTTTTTTTTTTAAGGTTTGAATTTATCATTCGTTTTCACTCAGTTATGCCCCGGGGAAAAGGGGAACAGGGATTATTTGGATTTGAGGAGAAGAAGTACTTTGAAGATTACTGATTGTATTCATCTACATATTCTCAATAATTTAAAAATTCCTCTTCAAATTAATGCCACTTTGCAAAAAAAAAAAAAAAAAGTAGTGCTTTTTATCACATCATGATCTATTTAAACAAAACTAAAAATATTTTCCTATATGGGAGAAAGGGGTATATGGGAAAACTTTTTCAGTTTTGCTGTGAATCTAAAACTGCCCTTTAAAAAAAAAAAACTACAAAAAAAGGGGGAAAAAACAGGAAGAACTGGAAGTATTTTCCACATTTAAAAAAAGATATTTTTCTCCCAAACAATCAAATCAGGCATTATTGGCTTAAAACTGAATTTTTAAGAAGTGGAACCTTGAAACTTCCAACCTTTTATTTTTCTTATTATGAAAGGAAAAGCATACTTACCTGTCAAAGACTAAAAGATTCAGAAAGGAGGGGCATGAGGTCACACTGTGTTGCCAAGTCAGTGCAAACTACTTAGAAGCGTGGTATCTATACTTCGAGACCCTTATTAGTGTTCTTCCCATCAAGTATTTTTTTAAAAGTTGGCAGTTGTTGACAGTTGAAGCAGCTTCCACTAGTTCCTATAAAATGAACAGAAATGCTTAGAGATGTCACAGATGGCAAAACTCTCCTTTGGTGTCCCCCAAACCTGTTTCTTAAGGCTATTGCAAAAAAAAAGCTGCAAACACTGTGACTTAAAAGATGTAGATGTATTCTCTCACAGTTCTGGAGGCCAGAAGTCTGAAATTGAGGTGTTGGCAGAACTGTGTTCCCTTCAGAGGCTCTAAGGGAAGACTCTGTCCTTTTCTTCTTCCTGCTTCTGGTGGCCCGGCTTCTCTCCTCAGCTGGTGGCTACATAGCTCCCGTCTGTGCTCCCATGCTCACATTGCCTATCTGCAAGGTCTCCCACTGCCCCTCTCCTATAAAAGACTTGAAAAGATGCCTTTGGGGCCCACCTGGATAATCCAGGATAAACTCCTTTGTCAAGGGCCTTCCCTTAATCACAGCTGCACACCCTTTTTCTTTCCCCCCATTACTAACACTAAAACATTAGTGATTGTAGGGCTGTTAATATTCTACTAACCCATTGTTTTTACCAAATTATCATGTTAGCCAAATTCATTGGTATACTGGAGCCAGCGTGTACTGGCTTTGAAATCCCGTTCTTAAATATTTAGGATTTTATGATTTTTTTTCATTTTTTATTTTATTATTGTATTTATTATTTCAGATTTTATTTAAACTCAAGTTAGTTATTGCAGAGTGTGTTATTAGTTTTAGGGACAGAATTTAGTGATTCAGGTGCATATAATACCCAGTGTTCATTACATCAAGTGCCCTCCTTAATGCCTGTCACCCAATTACACCATCGCCCCCACTGACCTCCCCTCCAACAACCCTCCATTTGTTCCCTGTAGTTAAGAGTCTCTTATAGTTTGCCTCCCTCTCTGTTTTTATCTTATTCTATTTTTCCTTCCCTTCCCCTAATGTTCATCAGTTTTGTTTGTTTCTTTCTTTCTTTTGTTTATTATTAACATATAATTTGCCCCAGGGGTACAGGTCTGTTAATCATCAGGTTTACACATTTCACAGCACTGACCATAGCACATACCCTCCCCGATATCCATAACCCAGCCACCCTATCCCTACCCGCCCACCCTCAGCAACCCTCAGTTTGTTTTGTGAGATTAAGAGTCTCTTATGGTTTGTCTCCCTCCCAATCCCATCTTGTTTCATTTATTACCTCCCTACCCCCCACAACCCTCCACCCTGCCTCTTAAATTCCTCATATCAGAGACAGCATATGATAATTATCTTTCTCTGATTGACTTATTTCACTCAGCATAATACCCTCTAGTTCCATCCATGTTGTTGCAAATGGCAAGATTTCATTTCTTTTGATGGCTGTGTAGTATTCCAGTGTGTGTGTGTGTGTGTGTGTGTGTGTGTGTGTGTGTACCTCACATCTTTTTTATCCATTCATCTGTTGATGGACATCTAGGTTCTTTCCATAGTTTGGCTATTGTGGACATTGCTGCTATTAAACATTAAGGTGCATGTGCCCCTTTGGATCATTACATTTGTATCTTTAGGGTAAATACCCAGTAATGTGATTGCTGGGTCATAGGGTAGCTCTATTTTCAACTTCTTGAGGAACCTCCATGCTGTTTTCCAGAGTGGCTGCAGTAGCTTGCATTCCCACCAACGGTGTAGGAGGGTTCCCCTTTCTTTGCATCCTTGCCAGCATCTGTCATTTCCTGACTTGTTAATTGTAGCCATTCTGACTGGTATGAGGTAGTAGCTTGCGTGGTTTTGATTTGTATTTCCCTGATTGCGAGTGATGTGGAGCACTTTTTCATGTGTCTGTTGCCCATTCAGTTTTGTTTCTTAAATTCCACATATGAGTGAAATCATATGGTATTTGTCTTTCTCTGACTGACTTACTTCACTTAGCATAATACACTCTAATTCCATCCACTTCGTTGCAAATGGCAAGATTTCATTTTTTCTGATACCTGAGTAGTATTCCATTGTGTATGTATACCACATCTTTTTTATCTATTCATCAGTCCATGGACATCTGGGCTATCTCCATACTTTGGGTATTGTGAAATTTTTACGATTTTAGCATGCTGGTTGTGAATTGTTGGTAACTTGAAATTGGCCATAGTTGAAGTGTTTACATGGAAATACTATGGATCAGGGCTCCCACACCCCTCACCCCATTTGGTTTACCAAGACACCATTGATTGGCCAAACCCCCGATCACCAGGAAGTTCTTCTGAGAGTACCTCTCACCCTGCAGAGCCCTGCCAGAGACCCTACTTGACTTAAGGACCCTACTTGTTTCCTTTATTTTCTTTCTTGCACTAAGTTAAAAATAGCTGTGTGTATATCTTTTGTCCTAAAATACACTTAAAATTCCAGGACAGGGTTCTGACTTCTGTGCTTTAGAATCAGCCTGCCTGACTGATCTCCCAGAAGGAGATCAGTAAATATTTAAACCAATCCCTTTATTTGGGCTCTTTCCCATTGCTGAAAATAGTAAAAAACCGATGGCTAGGGGGAATTGCAATAATCCCAGATATATTTATATATTTGCGTTTCTGTCTCTTTCCTGTTTGTGAGTACAGGGTACCACAAATGTATGACTTTCATGTACTTTATGCCTAATTTTGTTTACTCACATCGTTAGAAGTAAGATTTGTCTGGGTCAGTGGAATCACTGAAGTTATTAGCAATGTCTAACATGTTTGCCATGGCGTAGCAGTGTAATAAAGGGTAGCCAAATTGATAAAATGTCTGTTGAAAAACCAGATATATAGGGCCCACAGTGAATATGGCTTTACAAAAAAAAAAAACAAGTGACCCTTAGAGGGTCACTTAAAAGTTGATGGAAAAATTTTCTTTGTCTTAAAAGATACCAGGAAAAACTGATATAAAAAAAATTTCCACTACCACAGAACAACTACATTCATATGGTGGAACACAGGAGGTCCTGCCCTGTCTGTGTGGATTATAAGGTAAGATGGGGGCTGCATTTTAAAATTTGGCTCATTATTGATTGCCATGGATTCTGAGCCGGATCCCTGGATTCTGGAGTCTCAGCAGATGGAAGCAGTGCAGAATGTCCTAACAGAGTAAGAAAAGCATAGAGCCTCACAGTTAATGACCCTCTTCTCAAAGTGAAGCAGTCTAACTCTATGACCAACAGAATTTCATTAGTACTCTTTAATTCAGAATTATATATATTTTTGGTCAGCTAACAAATTTTGCTTTGCTTTTGCCTTTTGGAATTTAGTGATAAAGTAATGAGTGCTGTAGAGGTCTCATTATCTCCTTTTCCTAAAACATGTTAAGATCAAAAGAAAGAGGTACATGCAAATGAATAGATGGTTCTGTCTACCAACAGCCACTCCTCCTGGCAGTGTGTAGCTATCCTAAGATATAATGGAGATCAAAAGATGAGATCCCTGCCCCTAGGGGGCAGTCCAGTCTAGTACTGTGCTAACTCAAAGTTACCTGGGGGCTGGCATCACCTGGGCCCTTTGAGGAGTTCCGAATTTCGGGCCCTGCTCCACACCCGAATCAGACTCTACATTTTTTTTTTTTTAAGATTTTATTTATTTATTTGACAGAGGGAGATCACAAGTAGACAGAGAGGCAGGCAGAGAGGGAGAGAGGAGGAAGCAGGCTCCCTGCCGAGCAGAGAGCCCGATGCGGGACTCGATCCCAGGACCCCGAGATCATGACCTGAGCCGAAGGCAAGCGGCTTAACCCACTGAGCCACCCAGGCGCCCCAGACTCTACATTTTAATAAAATCTCCCGTGATTTATGTACATGACAAAGTTTGTGAAGAATTGGTTGAGTAAGTAGTAAACATAATAATAATTATTAGATCCAATAATTATTAGATTACTGAAGAGGCCATAGGAGAGGCATAGGAAGTACAAAAAAGATCATGATTTTAAAACTTTTTTTTTTTTTTTTTTTTTAATTTGGAATTTTAGTTCTGTCTCAGAGCAAGTTCATCCTTGTTCTTACATGAGAAGAGTCTCAAAGTTAGTGTTCACTCTTAAGGGACCTTTTTAGCCAAACCCCTTGGATGAAGACATTTTCTTGGTTAGGGTTGGGAAGGAGTTCGGCTCTGGGTAATCAACTGCTCACCCGGCTTCTGACATTCCATGGCACCCATCAGTCAGTGATGGCTTCTGTCCCAGGGACAGCCTTTATCCCCTTGCTGCGTACCCCGCCCCGGGGGCTGAGAGCAGTAATGTGCTGACCTACTGCTCCCCTATCAAGTGATCCCGCGGTAACAATGTGGCAAAGTCTTCGAGTGTCAGATCATTTCAGGAGTCCCTTTCAGATAGGAAGACGTTGAAAGGTGGGATTCAGGCTTGGGATGATCTATAATTATAGATGTTTGCATCTACTCTTTCCATTTGAGGGGAACAACATGTTTGTTTCCCTGAAGGGAACGTCTTCTCTCTTTTAAAGCTACGGCTTAATAAAAAGGCAGTGCTTTTCTCTTTTAAATATTGAAGCAAGCAGTGGTTGGTGAGGGAACCCTGAATTGTCTCTGAATGGGTAATTGACAGCATTTTGTCTTCCATGACCTCTTTCTTGAGTAAATCAGTTTAATTCCTTAGGGCTTGGGAGGAGATGACAGGAGGATTTAGTGTTCTATGGGAGTTGGCTGCAGTGGCCCTGGGTGTAATATGTGTTTTGTTTTGTTGGTTTTGTTTTGTTTTCTCATTATAAATGTCTGGCTCACATTGTTGACTTCTAGATATTGAGATCAGCTTTCACTATTAGTGTGTACAAACTACCTCATAGAAAGTTTGCATATCAATCTACTCTTAAATTATTTACAAGAGCCGACAGTTGGAAAACCTACCGTTCCCTGTCCCAGACACTAAAGGTCCCTGTGGGTTGTCTGGGTGATTCATGTGGTAACCTGATAGTGTGCACACTTCACTGCTCCTGTCTGGGCAGGGCTGCTTTGCAACACGACCCAGTTGAGAGCGGCTCCTCTCACTGCTGTGGCACCTTCGTCTCTGTTCTAGGCCTTCTATGGGTGCACCCCACTTCCAACCAAACTAGCCCACCTCACCAGCTCCACCAGCCCACACTGTTCTCGACTCATTTCTCAGGGCAGGGTTCTGCCTCTCTCCATCCTTCTTCCAGGTTTGAAGGGTGAGGGGCAGGGCAGGAAAGGCACACACAGAAATGAAAAGCTGCAGTGCTCGTTGGTGGCTTTTGAGGCCAAGAAACTGATGGCACTTGAAATTAGTTCCTACTCTTGGCTGGCGTTTTCCACAGATGGCAAATGGGGCAATTACACGCCCGGGTGGGTTGAGGGGTCTGTCTGATCCAATGATGTCTTGTCACGTTAAACAGTTTTTATTAAATCGAAGACTTCTGTTTGAGCAGAAGTCCTTTTTAAGGATGTCAGTATATATTGAAATAGGAAATCTTGTTTCTTTTGGCAAGGACTTTCCAAATGTATTTGATCTATCCATTTGGCTCTTGCTAGAAACACAAATAAATCTTTTTAAATTAATGGATATTTGATTTAGGAGTACCCAACTAACATGATGATCCCAGAACTTCCTTTAGGAATATATTCTGGTGCCTCCCAGTTTTTATCATTAACTTTTCTTTAGTGTTGGACATAAGTCATTCCTAAAATAATATAATTTCTTGTCCTTTTGTCATTCACGATGGCTAAATTTCTCACCACCCTCAAGTGTTAAGAACTTATCACGAAAGAGGTAATGAGTCATAAATCTGGTTTAGTCCCGCTTGGGGGTGTTAGCCCAGAGGTTGCTCCCACCATTTCAACTGTGGGACGCTCACCTGGCCAGTCCCAGGGCGAGGGTGCCGGCCAACAGGCAGCTGTGGCAGAGCCCTTGTACTAAAGCTGTATATTTGGTTCTGTGGGGGCTTATCAACTCCCCCTAAACACATAATTGAAGCAAGATGATTTATCTGATTCCTCGAAGCCTGGAGCCTGGCAGAGGTGAAGCGGTAGGCAGGGAGCAGCTATTGGCACCTGTGAGGACAGTTTGACAGCCTGACAGTGAGGGGGGAGATGAAAAAAACCACCGCACAGTAAGGGATGCAGACAAAAATCTGTGCAGCAGGTCTGGTTCAAAAGTCTGACCAGAGTGTATTCTCTTGTAGATTATCACAGGGAAAAGCGTAAAATTAAGATGTTTTATTCCACTGATGATGGCACTGGAAGAAACCGGGTAGACTCTCCCAGGGATATTGCACAGCAGGGTTACTGTGAAGATCAGCAGTGATCTCCATGGAGTGCCGGGCACTGAGTAGCCTTGAGACTGGCCCCTGGGAGCTGTAGATTTGTGTGGCTCTGGGATCTGGATGGTTAAAATATGTGGCTCATTGTAGTTGCTAAATAAATATGGATTGAATGAATGTAATAGCTTTTCAAGCAGCCTACTTAAGATTTCCTAAGCGAATGGGAGTACATACCTAACGTAGATAGTGAAAGCTAATTAAAACTTTAATTTACTGTTTTGTTTTAAGCTGTTACTTTTTTTAAAAAAAGATTTTATTTATTTATTTGACAGATAGAGATCACAAGTAGGCAGAGAGGCAGGCAGAGAGAGAGGAGGAAGCAGGCTCCCCGCTGAACAGAAAGCCCGTACAGCTCGATCCCAGGACCCTGGGATCATGACCGGAGCCGAAGGCAGAGGCTTTAACCCACTGAGCTACCCAGGTGCCCCAAACTGTTACATTTAAATGTTATGTTCTCTTTTGGCTATGGGGGAACTCCGACACAGTTGTAAAGGTAGTTAATTTATTTGACCTTCTTTTACATAAAGCAAGATGTTCATCATCAAGCGCCAGTATGATAGAAATGTAGAAGAGCTGGTCAGTAGAGAATTCGTTATTGTACAGACATATCCACAGGTCTTGTGAATAATGGGAAATACATTAAGTTGGAAGTCCAGCATACGTGTGCATTTACTTTGAAGGAGAGTCTTTTTCTTTTTTTTTAGTTAACATAAATGAACAAGAATCTGGAGTCTAGTCCCTGAATGGACCAGTTGGCCTTCTTGGCTGCTTGGCAGTGGGTGTTCCTCCAGCCCCCTCTCATGGGCTTGTTCTCAGATGTGTGGAAGGACAGGAAGGACTGGCGGGAAACACACTGGTTACTAATGACACCTATTTGTCCCTGCTATTGTGTCTACAGGTGCACACACTTCAAGGAGGGTGGGTTAGAAAAGCATCCAACAGTACTCCCTGAATGTAAGGAACAGTTCAAGGTTTATTTCAGAGCTTAGGTATTCCTAAATTTAAAATCTAGCTGTAGGATGGAGACATTAGGGAGGAAACACAATGTTTTTTTTTTTTTTCAGGGAGGTCCATAGATCCTTAGAAAATGCATATGTGGATTTTAGGGGTTCCACGTACCTCTGAAATAGAAGGCAGCATTCAGGATGTTTTTATATTTTTTATATTTTTCTTGCACCATGGTCTTTTAAAATTTTTTAAATTTTTTAAAATTTAAAATCTGAGTATTTTAAGATTCTCAAAATTGTCTTTGACTCAGAAAGAGTATTTGAAAAAAAAAAAGGAAGATTATTTGATGTTCGAACTATTACAGGCACTGGTGCTCTGCATAATGATATTGTTTTTGCCTTTATGGAATTGATCAAAGTAGAGATATCATTCCAGTTTAATAGCTCAGAGTGCTTGCTGATGTAGCTGGCAGCCCCAGTAAGTAGCAAAACTTTGAATGCGGTGGGATCTGATATGACCTGGTCCCATTCCTGAATCTTCTGAGTGTACTGGGTATTTCATATGCCATGTCTGGGCCTGAATTTCCTCATCTGTGAATTGAGGGGTTTAAACTACATGAGCTCTTGAGGACCCTTTTAGCTTTCAACTGAATCTCTGTTTCCCCTAGATGCCTTTAGCTTTGCCCTTAGTTCTTGATGGCTGTTCAGTGTCACGGTTTCCATGGTAGTGTGAGGTGTCCCATCTGAGGAATGTTTTGCAGCAATTCTGTTTTTCTTCTAAAAAGGTCTCAGTCCTCGTATGCTTTTAGAGCCCTTTTCTTAAAATATCGGTGAACGGTGGTAGATGTATGATGCAAAATCACTCTTTTATAATTTTTTCAAAATAATTTTTATTAACATATAATGTATTATTTGCCCCAGGGGTACAGGTCTGTGAATCATGAGGCTTACACATTTCACAGCACTTGCCATAGCACATACCCTCCCCAGGGTCCATAACCCAATCACCCTGTCCCTACCCCCCACTTCCCAGCAACCCTCAGTTTGTTTTGTGAGATTAAGAGTCTCTTATGGTTTGTCTCCCTCCCAATCTCATCTTGTTTCAATCCTTACCAAAATACCATCAATTTTTTTCAGAGTAATGGAACAAATAATCCTAAAATTTATGTGGAACCAGAAAAGACCCCAAATAGCTAGAGGGATGTTGAAAAAGAAAGCCAAAGTTGGTGGCATCACAATTTCTGTTTTATCATTTTTAATCAGCGTTTATTTTCTGTTGCACTGGGTTAGTTTTGAAACATTTGCTCAGTGCTGAGTAAAGTGAGTTGGACCCAGTTCTCTACTCGTTGCTTATTAGTCTTACTCTGAATAACGCTTTGGGGAGGGGATGCCTGACCCAAGTCTGTGTGATGGAAAGGTAAGGGGACTTTTTTTTTTTTTTAAAGATTTTATTTATTTGTTTGACAGAGAGAGATCACAAGTAGGCAGAGAGGCAGGCAGAGAGAGAGGAGGAAGCAGGCTCCCTGCTGAGCAGAGAGCCCGATGTGGGACTCGATCCCAGGACTCTGAGATCATGACCTGAGCCAAAGGCAGTGGCTTAACCCACTGAGCCACCCAGGCGCCCAAGGTAAGGGGACTTTTAATGCCCACAGGACCATGGGATTATGTGGCCTTGGGTGAAATGCTGCACCCAGTGCATTCCAGCATATGGCTCTAAATATTTTGCATGTCATGATTCATGGTTTTAGGAGTCTCAGGAGCCTGCAGCTAATTGCTGCTAACATAGCTGTCAGATGATGGTTCTTCATGATATGAAGATCCTTCCAAACTATAGAGGAATGATCTGTAGGGGCTGCCAGCGGGAGGCAGAAGAGGGTCCTCCACCCCATCCCACACCCCGGCTGCTGGCGGGAGACGGGAGAGGCAACAGCAGGTACATGAACGGCTGCATTTCACCTTCGCTGAAAGCTGGGAGTGAAGGAATAACCGAGTCAGTTTAATTCTCTTCGGAAATACATTTTCTCAGCTGATGACATCCCTCGATCAGTGGAGGAATGCTCGATGTTTATAAAACTACACGCTCTTTTAAACTTCCTTATCAAAATTCTACCTTCAGAGGTGCGGTCTGACGATTAATAATCAAGTTCTTTTTTTTTTTTTTTTTAATTCCCAGAAGTCTGTACTCTGCGCAGACTTGCATATAGCCCAGCTTTGCAGGAGTTCAGAAGTTGGAGCTGCGGGCTGAAGTGTTGCCCGTGGGGAGGAGGCGGGGTTTTCTGTGTCCAATGAGGAGCCTTCGCTGTGGGGAGAGCCTATCGCCTTTCCCCCGAGCGCGTACCGGGTAATCCCGGCGACAGCCACGCAGCCAGCCGGGTTTATTGTTTGTGGAGTCCCGTGGATCCTGAGCGGTTCACGGACCGCAGAGAGGGCAGGTGGGCGCGTCATGATTCTGTGCCGAGCGGCGACAAGGGAGCCGACCGCTTTGATCCCCCCCGGGTCACCTGGGTGGGTGAAGTTCACACGGGGCACCGAACCTCTTTCTCCAGCCTGAGGAGTTCTTCCGTCTGTCGGCCGCGGAGGGCTGCTCTCGCGGCTCCCTGCCCGCGTGGGGGAGGATGCTCGGGACGGGAGCAGGATCAGGATCGCAGGAGGGGATGCTGGGCACACACCAAAGAGTCGGCGTGCCTTGGTTTTGTTCTTCTCCGGGTCCTGACAAACGTTCCTGAAACGAACACCCGGCTGCGTTTTTAAACTTACACCAAACCAAGGGCCACAGTGTGGCTAGGATTATTTTTGTTTGTTTGTTTGTTTTGTTTTGTTTCCTAACTCCTCATTTTCCTTTTCTTTGTAACTGGGTGACCTAGAAGCAGTCTTCCTGCATAATGCCGTGCCTGACTCGCAACATTGTCTGAATTTAAGTGGGAAGGAGCAGGTTCCTTGGAAGGACATGGAATGATAGTGAAGCCGAGCTTCTTTTTTTGCTGGTCTGTGCTTTATCTCTAGTCGATGGTGGTGTGAAAGAAGATGAAAAAGGAAGGCTCTTTCAGACTCAAGTCAAATTCAGGGTCTCTCTCACGTGCTGTGAGTTGGATCAATTTCTCCTCCTTGTCCAGGCAGACAAAGAGGCTGTTTCGCAGTGATGGAGAGCTCTCGGTTTGTGGGCAGCAGGTGGAAGCAGATGATGAAAACTGGAATTACAGAACCCAGCCCAGAAAAGGTGACTTGATTTTTTTTTTTTTTAATTTAAACATTCTTGCAGGTTTGCAATGTAGCATTCATTTTCTTTCACTGATTTCCCTTCCTGGTTTTTTTGGGGTGTTTTGTTTTGTTTTGTTTTTGTTTTTTTGGTTTTTTTTGCCCCCTTAGAGGAGTTTTGTTTGTTTTTCTATTGGAATTCGGCATCATCCATTTGTTTTCATGTCTAAAATCAAAGTGCTCTTCCAACTAGATTCAGCTTGAGGTTGTGTCCTAAGAAGGATAAGATAGCTGTTAGTGGTCCTCAGCACCCCTTCCCCTCAGCAGATCCACACACTCAGGTGACTTGTGAAAAGTTCAATAGTAAGCCACCCTCACGGGAGTCTTCTTCTCTTACAACTTGAAGTTGGGACACGGAGCTCTTTACCGAAACAATGCACTGAGAAAACTTTGGGAATCATGAATAGTCTTCTTGTGTCTTTCTTTAAGAAGACTGAGGAAGGACACAGACACTTGAATTAAACATGTTATTAGAATGACATCAAGGAAAAGGAACACATGAAGGGCTTGCCCTTGATACTGTGGCCAAAAGGAGTTTTTTGGATTTCTTTCAAGTTCCTTTTCAGACCAGTGTTGGCCTCTTTGCTTGGGGTTAGCATATTTTGCCTTCCTTGGGATGAAGAAAAATATCAGTCCTGGTGGGAGAGAGGGAAATATTTCAGTATTTCTTAACACACCCCTATTTTGTATGTAGAATTTCTGAGTTCTCCCTTTTAGAATGTTTACTGTAGAGTTCTAAGATGGTTTCCCCCTTTGGTGCTGTGGCAAAGCCCGGTAGGGGAGCGCTATTTAAGTATTACAAAAGAACCCAGTCCAGACATTCCTCCTGATTGTGTTTTCCCTGTTTATCACATTCTTCCCGTGCCAAGAGAAACCTCGCTGGAATCTTTCAGCGACCTGTTCTTTCCCATTTTTTGGGAAACAGAACATCCGAATCCTGAGAGAATAAGTTGCATATGGGCCGATGGTACAGTGTTTTTGGTCTGCGGACTGAGAATTTAACACAACTCTTCCTCGAGGATGCTGTGTGTTAAACAGAGTGTTAAACAGTTTCTATATTAAAAAGTCTTCTCTATTAAACTGTGGCACAGAAGAAACTAGTTAATGTTCTCGGAAGATGTCAGTTGTTTATTATGTCAGGAAAGGGGCTTTAACAGCAGTCCACTGATAACTGAGCTTAAAGATGCAGGTTTTTAGTTCAAATGTGGAATAATTGCCACACAGAGAAGAGGCTTTCTGGCTGGAGTTGTGTGGTTTAGTAAGTCCACGAAATTTGCTCTTCTAAATCAGGAATAAGCTGCGGTTTTGGTTAATGGGTGGGTTGTAATGTTTGAGGCAAGAATGTTTGCAGGGCGGATACAGTAGTCCTGTGGTCATCAGAGGGTGTAGTTTTGGTTCCGTTGGCCTTTGCCAAAGGTTGTTCTTTTATGACTTGTTTTAGATCAACTGCCATCAGATTTCCGTTAAAGACTCTAGACATGTGAGCACGTGGCTTTAGGATTTCTATCATAGATGCTCCATCTAAATGAACATTAAAGGGAAAGATAACTGTGAATATGCGTGTATTAGTTTTAGCTGGGAAATGAAGCAAATATTGTACACTTGACTTGTGAAGAATAATGAGGTTGTTGTAGAGAAGAGGGGTGACTTGTAAAAGGAGGGAGGACTTGTTTATGCAACAACACAAAAGACTGTGCCCTTTATCCTTTAATGTAATCAGGGATATAGTAGCCCTGTGAAGAGACATGGAAGCACAATAGAGTGTGTAAATTTATATGATATTTAGAAATAATTGGCCATGGGTAATACTGCCATTTTGTGTCATAGGCAGCTAGGGGAAAATCCTTTAAAAGCTGCCTGTAGATCAAAATTTTTACATTTGACTTTCAAAAGAAAATTGGCTCCCAACTTGACATCCTGTCCCAGGGGCATTGATCTTTGACACTTGATCTTTATTTCAAATAGTTCTTCCCTTTGGAGAAATACAAGAGTGATATTTGTTTACACTTCCAGATCAAAAGAGGATCAGTCTTTCACTAAAATTACTCAAGATTGGAGTTTTTTTCTTAACAAAAAAAATAAGTATCAAATAAGTTAAAAGTCTAGCAGGGATTATCAGTCAGTGCTAAGAATGCCAATGGGCACGTTAGGATTTGGTGGCAAATAAACTTGCATTGAAGATATATCCGTCTGATGGGAATTGTATAGCATCTTTTACTTACTATTTCTTTTAAGGTTTTATTTATTTATTTATTTATTTATTTGACAGAGAGAGAGATCACAAGAAGGCAGAGAGGCAGGCAGAGAGAGAGGTGGAAGCAGGCTCCCCGCTGAAGCAGAGAGCCCAGCGTGGGGCTCGATCCCAGGACTCTAGGATTGTGACCTGAGCCGAAAGTAGAGGCTTTAACCCACTGAGCCTCCCAGGTGCCCTAGCATCTTTTACTTTAGATCTGCTTGCCTAGAGCACATACATTCGAGACCACATACTTTCCTTTCACCCTGCTTCCCAACTACCCTATCTTATAGTAACATTTTTTGATCTACACAGGTTTCTAAAAACTTGTTATCCTGCCTCCCCTCCCCCGCACACACACACACACCACCACCACCACCAAGCAGTGAGCACGAGGGGTAGGTCAGTGTAGCTTAACAAGTCAGCCTTGCTTCAGGGTTGTGTCCTGTGTCCTCCCCACCCCCATGGGATAGTTGGCTGCTGGGGCTGCTGGTTCTGCAGCCTTATGCCTTTCTCCCTTCCATCTAGCAGGTGCTGCGAGGCCAGAGTGCTTGCGTGCTCCCTGCCCACCGTATCCCCATCACATAGCTTTGCAGAGTCAGCCCACCGAATCCTTACTGTCCTGTGGGAACCGTGCTGTGTGCATGCTCATTTTATAAAACAGTTCTTAGAAGCTCTTTTTGAGAGTGAATCTCCATGCTGGGTTGCTTGTTAGGACCATCGCAGTAAAGTTTTTAAGTAGTTACCTGTATGGATATCTATCAAGACACAAACCTATAGACTTGCATTTTAATGTTGTCACATACATTCAGGACACTAAGGATAAAACTACAGTGCTTGAAAATTCCTTGGAGAATTTTCCTATAAGATTAGATGCTATAATAGGCGTCTTTCCAATTACACTACTTTTCCTGAGCCTAAAAAGTAACTAGAAGATACATACTGGTATGTCCAAAGCAATCACAGGTAAGCACCTGCATATTTTCTTTTGTTCCAGCACCTGGCAAGTTTTAGAACTTTAAAACTATTGGCATTTGTACTGAGGAACATAAAAATGAATTAAGTAATAGCAGTTATCAGTTCTTATGTTCTTAGTGGGATATGACCCATTAAAATAGCAGATTATGTTTTGACTTAATTAACTATAAAAATCAAGGATGTGAATCAGTATCTTCTTGAGTATAAATTTAGTGAATCATGAGCTGTTTCATTGGATGCCTGTGTAATAAAAAAGTAGAAGTCAGTTGTAGGGGAGACCGTATATAGCTTTTCGCATGGAGTTGTGGGAGCATTTATTGAAGGAATTTTTAGTACTATGTGCACAAAGAAATATAGCACACAGCCTGGGAAGTCATGGAGTTCATACTTAAGTGGAGGAGCAGATAGGACATCTAAGGGGATTATAGGGAAACATGCAGGATAATTGTGAAAAATGGAAAATGAATGTCTTAGATGAGAAGCTCCAGATAAAGAAACTTTATCTTGAGCATTTTCATGTTTTGCGTGGTCTTCTGGCTGTTTAGCATTGATTTGCACAACATTTAATGAGCTCCTGCTTTGTTTCCAGCACTGTGGAAGGTTCTCAAGGGAAACTAATGACTTGTATTTATTCTGTGCTCCCCCATCTTGCTCACTTACCCTTCTCTTGTCAAATAAAACCAAAAGAGGTGGAATAATAATAGAGTAGCCTCTCATTGAGCAAAGCATGTTTTGTTGTATCTCCAGCTCTGTTCAGCTGAGCAGAGGCGTGATTGATGATCCTGGTATTGGCAGGTCAGCACACAGAGAGGGTAATTGACATGCAAAGCCTCGATTTAAACACTACTTTCATTCTCTTCTTCAGGACTTTTATCATATATGCTAATAACATTACCAAATTTGAATCTTTTGAATTTCAGTTCCTTTCCATCCCAGGAAATACAAAAGATGACCAGAGAATGGCTTCACTGGGCATTAAGGATAATGAATAATCAATACACTAGATAATCAATTGTTGAGTATGGAGTTGGTTATATTTCAAGTAATTTCATCCCAGTGTCCTCCCTAGTAAAACAATTGCAGAAAACAGGACCCTTGTGCATAATTAGATTAGCAATGATTTCAGATATTACAACAGAAAAAATGGCACAAAAGACCAAAAGCTACAAGGTTGAGATCCTGTTTCCATGTAAATAGCTATGATTTATTTCTGATCATAAAAATCTTTAAAATGTTGGGTTTTAAGGGCATTTTCTTCATGGCATTAAAGAAACCTGAAAAGTAGTGGCAAATATTGCTAAAGTAGCCCCCTGAATTTGAAAGTAAAACAAGATAAATAAGTAATATTTATTCAGAGGGTCACCACGTACGTTGGAAAAAGAGCTAAATGGAGTTTATCTTGGAGTCTTACTAAAAGGAATGAGAAGATATTCTCGTGCAGCGAATGTAATGTTTTCCTTCTTATGTTTTACCAAAGCTGACATTCTGTGAAAGAGACACACAGTGAGTGCCACTTAATATTTTATCTGGTTCATTGAAACTGCCCTTTATTCACCTTTGATTATTTTTTTCTTTTGAAGATGGGAATCTCTGTTGTTTTGCTGCCTTGTTTTATTGCAAAATGATCTTATTTGTTATTAAATTGATGAAGTTATATTGAAATGATGTTTTTATCTAATATCCTTCCTTTACTTACTTGTCTTAAAAAGTTTGTGGATTTATTTTGAGAATTATACACTTATTTAGATTATTAGAAATAGAGTGTTAAAAGAAGTAACTTACTGTCAGAACATTCATTTAGAAGTTAATAATCTATATTCTTCATGGAGATGGCTTTGCTCAGTTTTGAAAACTTTTTTGAGATTGTCCTTTTCAAACAGTTGTTTTTTAAAATAATTTCAAAAGACCCTGAACATTAATTGGGGTTAATTTTTATAAGTCTCTTGCAGTTATTTCAGGATGTGTCATATTTCTATGTAATTTCAAGGGTTTTTGGTTTAACCATAATATTTTCTATCAAAGTATCAAATAAAGGGCTTTTTTTTTTCTTTTTTATGACACTACTGCCTCTGAAATACTTCCGTTAACTCCAGCCTTATTAGTTTTAGCTCTTCCAGGTCTCTTCTGTCTGTACCTTCTTGTCCATCCAAGCTATAGTTTCGGCCTTCCTCTGAGAGGTCTTCTACTCTTTCTTACAACCTGTACTTACTCTTGTCTCCTTTTGAGCCATCCTTGAGTCTTCCCCAAATGCAAATATAATTGGGTCAGTCTTGTGTTTCTCCCCATTGCCTACACAATGAAGCCTATCTCACTTAAAGTAGCATGGACCTCTGACCCCTCCCCATTCCCTGCCCGTTTTAACTCCCCATGTAGCAGATGAATGCAATGCTTTTTCACCATGCCATCTCCTATGCCCTGTGCCACCATGCCCCAGTCCCCGCCTCTGCCTGCTGACTTCTGCTCCACGTTCTCTACTTTCTTTAGAGTTCTGTGAAGCCTTCCCTAATCCCCTAGGGGCAAAGCCGATACTCCTTTCTCTATGTTATTTCTCCACTGTCTACAGACCTTGGTAATTATGTTTATTATATGCTGGATGATATTTACATTTTGTGAGTCTGTGTCTTCAGCTAGACTGTGAACTCTTTTAGGACTGAGACCAAATCTTACTTATTATCTTTTTTATTCCCCAGGCTAAGTGCTTAATAAATGGTGCCGACTGGGTCACCGTAACTCACGTGGGACCCTGTTCATAGTGCTGTTTGCAGAGGCCACCATGCCAGACGGGGTCGGGTACTAGTAGCACTGTGTGCTTTCTGTGTTCGATGTACTGACGAACGTCTCCATCACCTCACAAGTGCTCCCAACCATGAAGCTTGTTGAGGGTGGCAAAAGAGAGTGTTCCCTTTGTGGGAACATAATTTTAGCGGCATCTGCTGTTTCCTATTGCTCACTCACACTGTGTGTGGATCAAATGCTTCATGGAAACGTCTGATCACGAAGGTTTGGACCATTAGGGAAGCTGGTTAGGAAACAGAGATGAGGTATGAGAGGGGATGACGCCATGTCTGGTAAGGCCAGGCAACAGGGTGCTCTTAAGGTCGTCTTCACTGGTCCCACGTCCACCCTTGCTCTCCCCGCCTCTGGCTACCCTCCCGCCAACCCCCAAGAAAGGCTAATTTTGACAGAGGAGGCTCAGTGGTCTTGCAAAACATCAAGCGTAAGTCATGTCATGCAACTCCTCTGCTTTAAACTCTTCAATGATTTTCCTTCTCAGGTAGCTCGATAACTAGTCTTTACAACAAAATGTGTCGCCCTACCCTGTGGGCTTCTCCAGCTGCATCACCTGTGCCTTCCCCTCACTGTCCTCTAAGTCATACTAGGCCCCTTGCTGTTTAGAACATGCCCTGTGACTTGACCTTCCCCTCCACCCAGAGTTCCAGCTATGCACACTGCTCCCTCCCTCTCCTCTTTCAGCTCTTTGCTCAAAAGTCATCTGAGTGACCCTTTGTTACCTCTGACCTCATCCTGACCTTTCTATTCCTATCTCTGTTTTTCTCCAAAGCACTTACCACCATCTGAGGTGCTGTATACTTAATGTACAGTTGGCCCTTAAATGAGACAAGGTTGAGGGGAGCAGACCCCGGTGCAGTCAAAAATCCCATATAGCTTTTGACTCCCCCAAAACTTAGCTACTCATCCCCTACTTTTGACCAGAAGCCTTACCTCTAACACAAAGAATTGATTAACATATTTTATAGATTATCTATATCACATACTGTATTCTTATAGTAAAGTAAGCTAGAGAAAAAATAATAAAATCATAAGGAAGAGATAATATATTTATAGTACTGTATTTATTGAAAAGAATCCACATATAAATGGTCCTGCACAGTTCAAACTGCTGGTGCTTAGGGGTCAATTGTATTTATTTTCAGTATTGTCTGTCTCCTAAAACTAAAATTTAACCTCTAAGACAGGAGAAACTTTTTTTTTTTTTCTTGTATGTTTTGGTAACCACTGTTCCCCCAAGTCTGGCACATAGTAGGTATTGGATAAATTTTAGTTGAAAGAGAGAATGAATGATACAAGGAATATTAGGTCAGGAAATCCGAATGTTTTACTTCTGTCACTTAGTAATAATGTGGCCTGGAGCAACTCACATCATCTGTTTAAATTCTAACAATCATTTCGATAAAATGAGATGGGCAGTAGGTACAGCTCACTTCTTGAATAAATGAATGTATGTTTATAGGTACTGTGTCAGCTTACCAGTTGAGTCTGGTTGTATTTAATGGTATTGTCCAAGGGGTTGGCAATCTCTTTATGACTGATACTCAAGTCAAAAGATTTCGTATCCTAGTATAGACTATACTACTCTGTAGAATTTCAGTGTAGAAATAAGTGCTTGTATAACCTACACAACCCAAATGGAAGCTGCTACTTCCTTTACATAATTCTTCAAGTAATATATACCACAGTTTTTATGTCAAATCCTGAAATGGTTAAAATACTAAATTGAAAGCTGTGTCTAAATCAGTGCAGCTGGGGCACCTGGGTGGCTCAGTGGGTTAAGTCTCTGCCTTCAGCTCAGGTCATGATCCCAAGGTCTTGGGATCTAGCCCCGTATAGGGCTCTCTGTTCAGTGGGGAGCCTGCTTCCCTCTTCTCTGCCTACTGCTCTGCCTACTTGTAATCTCTCTGTCAAATTAAAAAAAAAAAAAAAAATCTTTAAATCAGTGCAGCTGCCCATAAGTATTACCAACAGCTAACGTTTAATGATGGCTTGCCATGGCCAGACCCTATTAATAACACATTACATGAATGAACTCGTTTAGTACATGTTGTCTGGATACTGTAAGTATTTAATAAAAATAATAGTTTGATAGCAAGGAAGGGTCATTCAGGAGAACTGAAAACTGAGCAGAGAAACTTAGATTTGGTGACACTGGGAACCCAGTGTGTATCTTCAGAAAGAGAAAGGATGTTGAAAGCATCTTGGAGTCTTGGACCCAGTATCTTCTGTTTCAAGGGCACATGCTCTGCGTTGAGACTCTTTGGGCATGTGCTTCCTACTTTACCTGAATTTGAAGCTCTTTGAAATCTAGTCTGTCTTATCCAGTGTTTTACACTTTGCAAGATAGTGAGTAGGTATTTCTTGGTTTTGGCACAGAATGGATTGGATCATAGGAACCAGAACTTGGACTTGAGCCAGATCACCGTAGGGTGCTGAGAAGTGACAAAGTGCTGGTGGAAGTGATTATACAGGTACAGGAGGAAAAGCAGTTATGGAACTACAGATTTTCACGTGAGGCTTTCTTTATTCAGGGAATAGGATTTAATAGTTACTTGTTATTGTCACACAGCATCTCTGATTTTCTTAGGCATTGTTGTATGTTTTCTAGCTTTATGAAATGTGGGTGGTCTTCACATTGTAGTTCTAACCTTCCTGATGAAAGATGATATTTATGGGGATCACTGTCTTAATAAATGTGATTGGAGAGTTTACCTATTATCAGCATGCATATTGTCTATATACAGAGCTTTCCATGAGGCTGGGGGGGGGGGGTAGAAGCTGGTTGCAGTGATGTCTCTGGGGTCTGTCCCTCTTCAGCCTAGTGAACCTCTTTTTTCTGTACTCCTGAATTTGGCATCACAAGATTGCTCTCTGTAGTTGATGGCTGACATTTGATGACTAACTAGTTATTAGAGACATTAAGCCAGTAATTATTTACTTAGTTCCTGCCAGAACCCATCACCCGGCTGGATGCATAACATTTTGGCTATTTAAATATGTATGGTACATGGTGGGCGCTTGCCTATCAGGTGTCTGAGATGGTCTCCCTGGGGGGATTTGTTAGCTGGAGTTCCCAGCCAGTGCTGTCGCACTACCCCCCCCCACCCCCCGCCACTTCCTGGCCAGTACTTCCGTTTACTAGACTCATTTTATGATCTGGGTTTGTCTTATGGATTCTTGCGTTTTGAGAGCTCCTGTTGCCTGGTAGACTTGATACAGAGCAATGCCTTGAGAAAGCAACGTAGAAGGAGCCAGCCTTTCTCAGATTAAAAGAGAAAAAGGCTTGAATAGTGAGTAACCTGGAGTGACCCTGAACAAAGGGCTTTCCCTAGAGTAGGCCCTCATTAAGGCTGGGGGAACAAAGAGTGACTCCACTCTGTCATTTTCATGCCCTACTACTTTTGAAAATGTGTGTTGGGAGCAGTAATCAGTGGAAGATAATGGGAGAAGGAGGCAGTAGACTAGAGGAAGGAAGGAGCTGGGATAGGTTATAAGAGAAAAGCAAATGAGTCTCTTAGTTCTCCATGCTGCCTTCCCTTTTTCTGATCCCATCTTCTAACTCAGTAAAGTGATGGTAGTCTCCAGGGACTGGTCCAGTTTCTGAATATGCTGTTTGTACAACTAATTGTACACTTGGAATATTTGGGGATTGTTTGTTTTTAAGATATGGCTTAATAAAGTTTCTATACGTGGTTGAAAAGGTGTGGAACCAAGGATAAAGGCTCATCTGTCCACTGGTTAAAATATTTTAGTGGCACATGTAAATTATCCGATTGGGTTTGATATATGTTTATCCTTCTCTAAGAAAAAAAAGCCTCCAGCACTTCAGATTTCAATAAACTGTATCACTTTGTTTTTTTCTTTTCAGTAGACTTTAAACGAGTGAGAATAAATATATTTTATTGTTGGTGTAGTTCCTTACCCCTATTTCTGAAGGTTCTCTTTTACTCTGTAACTGGAAACGCCTCAGCGAAAGTAGAAACTGGGTGTCAGGTGTTTCTGGATTACATTTTGAGATAAACCAGAATTCCTACCTGAACACAGGTGTATACTGCTTCAGTCCTGATTGGTTGGCGATTCTTTTACAAAGCACACAAAAGACAGTTTGTGAATTTATCTTGGTGGGTGGTTGTGACTGGTATTGGCTTGGTTGCTGTGGTCATCTTGACCGGTAGTTATTTATTTACATAATTTTTTCACCATCAGAAAGTACATAGAGTACTTTTGACTTCCTGGAAAAAAGAGCTTTGATTTTTACCTTAATTTTATTGCAGAGTTAGTCAACACACTATTCCTACAAAAAGATCTTTTAATAATTTTTCTTTTTTGCTAGCTCTCCAGTTCTTTGTCCGTAAGTATGAATGCCTGAATGTTGTTCTGTTCTAAGGATCCCTCTTCTGTTTGATTTGTAAGCCATTTTGAGACCCCTTGTTGTGTTTGGGGCATTCTTGTGTGCTACTGATGTTTTCTCAAGCTGGCGAGGTTGGGATTTTTCTCCATCAACATTCCTTCGGATCATCAGACCTTGGTTACATCCCACACACGGGGGTATGTGTTGATTTATCCACTTGATCTGTGTGCTTGTGTCATTGGAACCAAGGAAAAGTTCCATAGCTGATTTTGGAAATCAGCTTGAAGGTTATATGTCAAATTCAACTAATAAAGGTTGTAACAAAAATCCAGTTTCCTCTAATTTCCAAGCAAGTTGAGCTATGTTGTTCTGTAACAAATGCTTCTTTGGGATGGAGTAAGGAATCTTCTAGAGTGGAACTATAGTGTGAATGTCTTGAGTATTTCAGTGCCAGAAAAGTTTAATTATACTTGACTTTTTAAGTCAGTGACTTTCAAAAGTTTTGCCTGTGTCTTGAGTAATGAGGGCACTTTAAATTGGTTTATACTCCACACATTGCATATACAGTTGACCCTTGAACAACATGTAAGTCCACTTACATGTGGACTTTTTTCTGATAAATTACTGTACAGTACTGTAAGTGTATTTTCTCTTCCTTATGTTTTTCTTAATAATGTTTTCTTTTCTCTAGCTTACTTTAGTGTAAGAATACAGCATATAATGCATATAACATCCAAAATATGTATCAATCGACTTTATGTAATTGGTAAGGTTTCCAGTCAATGGTAGGCTATTTAGTAGTTAAGTTATTGTAGAGTTCAAAAGTTGCACAAAGATTTTCAACTGTGTGGGATTGGGGGAGTGGGGGAGGAGTTGGTGTGCCTAATCCCCATGTCATTCAAGGGTCAACTGACCACACATACTCACACCCACACACACGCATATAAAATGAAGCAAAAGTTTTGCAAAGCTATTTCATTATTGCATGGCTCCATGTGATACTATTTTCTTTTGTTTTATTCTGTGTTACTAGGCAGAAATTGTCAGTCCTGACCTACTGAAATGATGACTCCCTTACTAGGTCACAGCCTTCAGGAGGCAGAATGCTGCTTTCAGTAGACTTCACTTCTTTTAGTAGGTTGTTAATATGTTTGTGTACCAGGTCGCTCCTTTACCATGTTTAGAAGTCACACACTATGATAGAGTTTCTGTGAATGGTCCACTGTCCTATCCTTTCTACCTCTGTGTGGTAGAAAGGTCTCACATATCTGAGGTGTCTTGAGATGCAGTATGGATTTTAGTGCATCTCAGAAATCATCTCTGAGAACTGTCCTACGATCATGAGCTTATAAGCATTCTCCCCAGTAAGTCCTCTTCTAGGTTGACCTCTGCACCCCTCACCCCTACCACATCAGTGAATAAGGATAAATGCTTAAAAATTAGGCAGGACTGAATGATTTCTAACCTTGTTGCCTGATGGAGCACAGTGTCACAGAGCCTGCCCTCGGCAGATTATGCGCACCTGCTAACTCACCCAAGGGAAAGCTCATGGATAGCAATGTCTGACGAATTTCTGCCTTATTCTGAAGATTTCTCTGCCATTATGCTTACTGGCCTACTGTCTGTCCCCCTTAGAGGAAAACCACTTGAGAAGTTGAGGCTACTTAACTTCACTTTCTAATCGTTGGACTCTAGCCTATATCTGTCAGACATGTGATGTCTGTGTTGGAGGGAAAGCTGCATTTTCTTTGAAACATAAGGTTACTGTAATAAACTGGTAATTGGTTAGAGATACTTTTCTAAATTGTGATCATATGGACTACATGTTAGCTTATACAAAATGTTAGAGGATCGTGCCTTTCATTTGTTTGTATTTTCATATAACAGAAGTTTGCCTCATTCATCTTTCAGAATTTTAAAACAATTTAAAAAATTTCTTATGAACATCTTTTCAAGGTGTACTCTGCAGATAGAATCTGTTTGCAGGTTATGGTTTGCATGGTATTCACACAGGTGTGGCCTTATTCCACTGTTATGATGGTCCTATGAGATGGGCAGAACAGATGGCATTATTCCCTTTTGGGGCAGGAAAGTAGTCCCTGAAAGATTAAGTGACTTACCCAAAGCCATATAGATAGTAACGGTATAGATTGGATTTGAGTCTACTTCTTTGTTTGTTTGTTTGTTTTAAGATTTTATTTATTTGTTTGACAGACAGAGATCTCAAGTAGGTGGATAGGCAGGTAGAGAGAGAGAGAGAGAGAGAGGAGGAAGAAGCACACTCCCTGCTAAGCAGAGAGCCCGATCCGGGGCTCAATCCCAGGACCCTGGGATCATGACATGAGCCAAAGGGAGAGGCTTTAACCCACTGAGCCACCCAGGCACCCCTAGCAAACTCCCTGCTGAGCAGAGAGCCCAATGCAGGGCTCGATCCCAGGACCCTGAGATCAGGACCCGAACCAAAGGCAGAGATTTGACCCACTGAGCCACCCAGGTGCCCCTGTTTTGTTTTTTTTTTTAATTTTTTTATTGTGTTACGTTAATCACCATAGAGTAAATCATTAGTTTTTGATGTAGTGTTCCGTGATTCACTCTTTGCGTGTAACACCCAGTGCTCTTGCAATCTGTGCCCTCCTTAATGCCCATCAACGGGGTTACCCATCCCCCCTACCCCCCTCTAAAACCCTCAGTTTGTTTCCCAGAGTTCATAGTCTCTCATGGTGCGTCTCCCCCTTGGATTTTCCCTCTTTTATGTTTCCCTTCTTTCTTCTAATGTACTCCATGCTATCCCTTGTGTTCCACAAATAAGTGAAACCGTATGATGATTGTCTTTCTGTGATTGTTGAATCTACTTCTTGTGACCTAGACCCCACACTTTCCATGACATCGTGCAGTATCTCTGCCAATCGTCAGCACAGTCAAGCCTTGTTCTGATGCTTTGGTGTCACCGTGAGTAGTCACGGAACCTGAGAACCTGGTGACGCCCTGGAGGCTGCTGAAATTTGTCAGGATCTTTGCTTTGGCATGAAGTGGGTCTCCGCTGCCTGTTGCCTCCTGCTGCTTCTGCTGTACTGCCATCAGCTCTCTTTGTCCAGGCTGTCATGCCCGCTTCTTGTCCTCACCATTGTCTGATTTGGTATTTCTAATTGGTTACCTGGTGTGGAGCGTCTGGGCAGTCTGGTTGATTGCGACAGTATCAGTCAAAAGATGATAATGAAGGGCGCCTGGGTGGCTCAGTGGGTTAAAGCCTCTGCCTTCGGCTTAGGTCATGATCTCAGGGTCCTGGGATCGAGCCCCACACTGGCCTGCTTCCTCCTCTCTCTGTCTCTGCCTGTCTCTCTGCCTACTTGTGACCTCTGTCTGTCAAATAAATAAATCAAAAAAAAAAAAAAAAAAAGATGATACTAAGATCCTGAGCCATAATCCTGTGAGTGATGCTCTCTGGTCAGAGACCATTTTGGCTTCTTCCTTCTTGGCTGTATTTTGAGTGGTTGAGTTTGTTGGAAAAGTGATCTCTTGAGAAGTAGGATGGGACTGCAATATGTAAATACGTTTTTTACATGTTTATCTTCTGTTGGCTTTTCTTCTTGGTACAGTTGAATAAAGCACATGTTTGCATTAATGTTATGAAATTGTGACTATATTTGGGCATCTCAGTTCTTTTTGTAAATGTTAGATTTTAAACACTTCTATAAAATCACTCTGAGTTTTCAAGTAGGATTACTGCCTTGACCCAATAAGCAAGTGCTTTTAAGCTGGGTTTCACCATTAACCATTTTCCCCAATAATGTGCTATGTTCTTGCTCTCATCTCCCTCTCCTCCCTTCCTCCCAGCTGATACTTGGATACCAAATAGATTTTCTTGTTTTTTGTATGGTTGAAATTGCTTCCCCAAATATTCAATTTTATGTCTTCTTGTCATCTGCTTCAAAAAGTAAAAAAAAAAAAAAAAAAGAAAAAAAGAAAGAAAAAAATGTTGACAATGAGACCATATTTCTATAACTGAAACCAATTCTTCTCCACTGAATATTTTTAGGCAAACACTATAAATGGCATTTGATCCTCATTAACATAAATGGGAGTTATATGACATTTGTGACTGAAAAGGCTGTTGGACTATGTCTTTTCTGTGAATTTCTTAATAAACTGCTAAATCCCAATACTCAGAAATAACAGGAGCTTTTAATAGCCTATTTGAAGTGCTGTAATCCTCATTTTGCATCCTAGGCCCATAGCAGTATCTCAGTGAATATCTAGATTTATACATAGGACATCTCCAAAAATATTGGGATGCGATTTGAATAAGTTGAAAGTAGAGTCAAAAAAAATTTTTTTCCCTATGACTCAAGAAATGAGACTCAGAAAAAAGTAACAATTTCAAAAAGCATTGTTACCCTTTCTTTCATTCTCCAAATATTAGAGAATGAATAAAAGATGCTCCTGATGTCAGAACAAAAGCTTTTGATATCCAATATAGTTATTATATGTTTTGGTTATAAGGTCTCAGGGATAATCATTGTAAAGATGTCTTTCCTTTCAGATAAAAGTGAAATTCCAAATAAAAGTTTGTTTTGTGTATACCTAATTTGAAAACTCAACTTTAGCAATTATTTAGAAGTAGTGACTATGTATTTTTCCCTCTTAGTGTCGTTTAAGAGTATTTTAGTAAGTATTCGTATATAGTCTCTCAGTCGGAGCTATGAGGGGATCCAAGTGGTTACCGTGACAAAATAAGACAAATCTCTTAGGGCTGGGAGGAATCCCGGAGATGCCTGTCCGCTTCCTTGTGGGACGGATAAGCAAAGATCCAGGTAGCTTGCCTCAGACCTTACAGCGGACTGTGGCCCAGTTAGGCTGTGTCCTCCCCTTCCTTTCTCCTCTCTTCAGTGGTTTTGAGATTTTGTTCCTTTCCATTCCTTTCTTTGGTTTTGACATTCCTGATGGCTCTGTGAAGGTCAAGTGACAGATTCCTTTGCTGACCTTACAGGGCGGGTTTGGAAGCTTTTCATTCACTCTGTAGCACGCAGAAAGTTTTCTCAAGTGGAAGATAGGCAGCTTACTAATGATGGCAAAGGCAGAAGGGGGACAACATCGCCTTGAGAACAGGCTCTCTGGTGTCACTTTTATTCCCTTACAAAAGTAAAAATTCATTTAGCTTTCAAATTGAAGGAAAAAAAAATCTCAAACTAAACTGCCCCCTCCCCCCAACACACATACACAAACACATATGCGCGCGCGCGCACACACACACACACACCCCAAAAAACAAACAGAAAACCCCAAGGGCCCTGGGCTGATGCCTTTCTTTTGTATGAACTGAGGTCCTCAGAGACAGTCAGATGACTTAATAGAGCTGTCAGAAGCACATCTGCTTCAAAATAAGTGCATTTAAAAATTTTTTAATGTAGTATTCTATTTTTGGCATATAACCTTTTTCTCTGGAGGAGCCATAGATTTTACTGTTGTTAAAAAACTGTCATTCATTTGCAGAGATGCATTCAATAAAGGTAGAACACAAAGTAAATGCCAGCCATTGCATCAACAGAATTGTAGGTGACTTTTAGCAGGACTTACTGTTACCGATGTCACCCAGAGAAGGGAGAGGGTGAGAGACAGAGAGAAAGACAGTGGGGAGGGAGTGAAGGAGGAAAAGAGGAAGAGGTAAAACAAAAATAAAAAAGGAAAGGCTTAGATCTATTTAGCACGATCAAAGAGGAGGATCAGAAAAGATCGTGTCTGTTTCTGTGGCTTGCTGTGTTCTCTGTGGATCTTGTAACTCTGTGATTATCATGCACTGTGGCAAGACGCCACCCTCAAATTGGTCTGCCAATTTGAAGAATAATTTTCTTGCTTATTTTTATACTCCTAAGGACAGGGAAAAAGATGGAGGGAGCCTAAATGGTGTGGTTTCCTCCGACCATTATTGTTGTAAATCCGATGGGTCCTGAAATAACTGGCTATTCCTGGAGTTTCAAGCTGCCTGGCCGCTCCAAAGACTTGGCACTTGAACGGGAAATGATTAGCTCCTTCCTTTAAACCTTGTCACCACAGTTTAAGTGGGTCACAAGTTGGAGAATGGGATTTCAGAAATAAACTGCCTTTTTGATGGAAATCCTCTAGTTCTTTATAAAACTTCGAGCTTTTCCAACACATAGTTGGCTATAAAATAAAGTGGTTTCAAATTTATATGTCTTAAGTAACTTAAATATTAGAGTAGGTATTTAGTTTTCCGGACAGAAATTATCAGGAGCCTGGGCATTTTAACTTGGTACATCTTCCTTTTATCTTTTTCCTTGATGATTAAAGATAGTAACAGTCCAGTTACTCTCTGGTTATGGGTTTATGCTTTATTAACTAGTAAACCGTGACAGAACTTGGGTTCCTTTTGGTTGGCTGGTACATGATCTTGACTAATTCTTCTTTGTAGACTGACTTCTCTTTAGAATGACTGAGGAGGGTAATTTTGTGGGCGGAAGAGTTGCACCTGTTTCTGAGGCCAAAGATTGGTTATTGTTTTAACTTCCTTAGATTACTCAGATGTTTAGGGGAAAATGATATAAATGACCTCTTCATTTTAGGTAAGCTTGTTTGTTGTTGTTGTTTTTGAAGGGTTGCCACTGATGCTTATTTCCGGAGTTACACGCTGGTAAAATATACAGCATGAAAGGATATGAGGTTATTTTTATATGCTTTAAGCTTAAACTCTCCAAATATGCACATATTAGGCATATTGACAATGGCAAAGCTTTAAGGAAATGACATTTAGACTCTAGGGTGTTTTTTTTCCCTCTTATGTTTCATTATAATTCTACTAGGAAAGGGTATTTGGGGTCATTATTACAATATTTTTTGGTATCCTCCCTCCCAGCTGGACACACTGACTTCAACGTTCTTGTATGGATACTTTCAAAAACAATTTTTTTTTTCTTTTCCACTTCCGTGATCCTTCAAACATTTAATTAGGCTGAATGAGAATAGGAAAGACTGCTCTCTGAGTTTATTGGAGAACTTGTCTTCAGAGAGAATGGTATTTGTTTTTGTGGGTTTGAAAATGGGGTCTCTTTAGACTACTAGCCATTTTTTATGGTGTATTTTTTTTAATTGAGACATAATTTACGTATTATATTATATTATATTATAATACAACATAATGATTTGATATTTGTGTGTATTGTGATAGGCTGTTAAAGAAATGATGATTTAGGGACACCTGGGTGGCTCAGTTGGTTAAGTGTCTGCCTTCAGCTCAGGTCATGATCCTAGGGTCCTGGGATCAAGTTCCACGTCTGGCTCCTTGCTCAGCTTTGTTCTCCTTCTGCCTCTACCCCTTGCTTGTGCTCTCTCTCTCAAATAAATAAATAAAATCATTTTTTAAAAAAGAAATAATGGTTTATAAAAATTCTACCATAAGTTTGACTATTAATGGTCATAACTATTAATAAGGAGTTTCAGTATGATTATATGTAGGGAAAATATGTATTTAATTTTAAGGACTATGTTAAATATTTTGATGATGTCTCATAGCAATCATTATACTGTTGGAAATATATCTCACCCAGTTTTTATACTCTTTCCACTATTTTGCTTTTGGACGAAATATTGACGTGATAATAATTGTGGTTTATGCTACAAACATTGACCGTCTGTTCTGTTTCAGGTATCCTGTGGGGCTTTGTAGGTTAAGTGAGAATGAGTCCTACGTTGAGGACTTTTCCTTGTAGGTGGGCAGAACTGAGACACTCTGATCACTGCTTAGAAACAGTGCTGCGGTGACTTGTGCAAGGAGAAATTGATTGAGAGGAGCAAGGTCCGCAGGCCTAAGAGAAATAAAACAGGCAGTGGGGGTGTTTTGTGCTGCATTTTGGATGAAGGAGATGATTGTCTGATCAAAGACAGAGGAGGTATGAAGCCATTCAGAATATGGCACAAAGCCTGCTGACAGGGCCCCTGAAGGGGGAAACAGCCAAAAAAATTCTGGGGAAAAGAGCTGAGTCCAAGTGTCAGACAGGCTTTTATTGCTAGTCGAGGAATTTGGGGTTTATTCCACCTTGTGTTTTTTGCATAAGTGGAAATATCATCACCATTATCTTTATCATTATTATTATTATTATTGGTTATTTTCCTAAAGGAGAGAATAGAGCTCTTGGAGCTCTTTTGGAGAGGTGTAGTAGGTATGTATGAAAATAGAATAAGGAATCAGATTTAGAAAGAAAAAGTAAACTACTGTAAAGGAAGCAAGGAGTGTTATAGCTTGGAGAAACATCTCAGCCACGGGTATAACTTTTGGAAGCTCATCCAGCAGGATAGATGGAGCAAGGTAGCACAGTAAAGCCTCATCCGGCTGCTGTTGCTCACGAAGCATACTGTGTTTCTGAGGCACTGGGTGGACTTACAGAAGGGAGCCCAGTGGATGGCAGTGGAGTCAGGGCAAATCTGCACACTAAGAGAGATCAGGAAAGGCTCCGAGATCATCTATGCTAAGAGCTCAGGTCAGCCGGGAAACTTGTTATTACATTCCCTGGGGAAAAAAAGAACCAGAGGGACCCAAGAGTTATTAACAAAAAGAAAATCAAGTCATTTGGCTCTTAGGAGAGTGAGGGTGGCATGAATGAGATAAGAGATGGGTTTCACAGTAGAGAGCCAAATGAGGGCTGCCTTCTTGGCCGTGATGTCATGAAGTCCAGACTTAGCCGTGAAGAAAAAAAAAAAAGAAGTAACCCTAAAAACTGGCTCAGGAAAGCGTATTTTAAAATGTCCAGTGAGAGCAGAACTCCCGTGATTCCTCAAGGAAATATGGTGACCTACATGAAGTTCCTGAGGCCAGAAGCCACCAAGAAACCCTAGTGAAGTGTTTGCTGCTCTCCTCGACTTCATAGCAGATTCGGGTCCAACACGGAGCAACCTGTCTCTATAGAGAGCGGGGGTTCCAACACCTCCTTCAAGAATGGTCGCCCTGGGATCAAGTAGGTCATCCCTGCCTCCAGAGTGCAGAAGAATCTAGCAGGAGACAGGGTCTGATGATGCTAGGAAGAAGTGTCTAGAACAAAGACCCGTGTCTGGATTTTCATAGGATGAACTAACCCTGCTACAGAAAGGACCAGATTGGGGCACTGAAGTGGGGGAGCTAGCCAGGGAAAACATAAAATTAGCCAACTTAAAGTTTTGATGCTGTCATATTTTTTCCTCTTTCTCTTGGGCCTGTGGTAGTAATCAATATATGGAAAAACTCGAATGTTGGTAGAAACTGCAGTGTTGTAGGACAGTGAGGGAGCGGGGAATGACTGAACCTTTCCAGATGCGTTCAGATGTGGCCACTCAGCTTTGGCTACCAGGGGGCTTCCTCTCTGGTCCTTCTAACCTTAAAAGTATCGGAAGTTTTCAGCATCTTCAGTCTCTTATAGTATAGGGGAAAACGGAACATGATGTTTGGGAATAGGTCTTTAATCCCCTCTGACTTGTAGGGCGCTGAGATGCATGCCTAGAGATGAAGGTATGAAGATAGGCCTTACCTGGTGGAATCCTTCTCTAGTTCATGTAAAACAAACTCTGGAATGGATGTAGAGAAGGGTTTTTTCATCTTTGTCTGACTTTTTTGGTAAGAGTCAGGGTCAGGGTACATAGAAAGAAAACCTGGTTTGCCTGTTTTTCTTGTGTACGTCTGCCTTGTGTTTTGCCAGGAACAAAGTAAAACTTTGAGCCTATCTAGATTCACTCATTCAATGTATCATGTAAATTAATTCCTAATTGACTCATATCCTCACTATTTTATTGAAACAACAGCATTTTTTTTTTTTTAAAGCAACAAATTTCATAGCAGTGGAGTAGTTTGGAAGATGTAAGGGTCTAAAAATTTTTGGCTGGTTGGTTACCACTCCCTCTGGCAGAGATAGTAATGTTAAACTTTAACATGACGCTGGATGTTGTAATCCTCCAAGGGAGAGAAGTGGTTGTGCTCTAAGGTCATGGCTGGCAAAGGCACCTGTGTCCAGTCCAGAGGGCGGTGGATTCGGCAAGCATACATTGTCCCACGCCCGCCCCCCTTAGACGGGCTTCTCAGCAGCTCTTATCGGCGATGACAGATAATAATAATTTTCCTGATAGTTCTTATTTTTTTCCGCCTAGATTGAACAGTGTGCCTTTTCAGGTTTTATTTCTCAAATATATTCACAGTTGTTTGATGGTACAAGTAAGGGATTTTTAAAAGTATCTCTACATAATTTCATGTTTGATATTAATAAAAGCATATTCCATTTCCATGGCTTGGGTTTAGTGCTGTGACCTTTTCAGGTAGGCGATACCTATAATCTCACTAATTTAATAGAAAATGGTATTCGTGCTATTTAAAAGTATTATAGGAAGATTTTTTTTTTCTTTTTTGGTAAAAATTCAGCCACAGTAACATGGTTAAAGTATGGCTTTAAGCCCATGTGATTATAAATTTAAGTTAGTTTAAAAAGAAAAAAAAATTTGTTCCCTTCGTCCCAGAATGCTTACCTTGCTAAATGTATTAGTTTCCTGGGGCTGCTGTGATGAATGACAACAAGTGGGTAGCTGAAAACGACAGAAATCTCTTCTCTCACAATTCCGGAGGGCAGCAGTCCGAAATCAAGATGTCCACAGGGCCATGCTCCCTCCAGAGGTGTGACTCTTAGAACTAACTTAGTTCCCACATTCAGCGAGCTTGTTGGCAGCTCAGGAAATTGCTGTAGAGACCAGCGGGATGATGGTATGGAAGTGGCTGCAATCAGGTTCACTTTGTTTTTTGGTTCAGTGGTCTTTCTAGCGCATACAGTCACCTCTGTATGGAAAGGTTGGACTGTGAGTATTCAGAGTGCAGTAGAAGCCTGTAAGCCCCCCAAACTGTGTGTACTGACCTGTGTTCAGAAGTCATAATTATCCAATTTGTAAAAGTTCACTCTCTCTCTCTGCAGCTTAAAAATCCAAATCCAACCCAGAAGAATACTTTCAGGAATACCTTGACAATTCGTAAATTGCACAGGAGATACCACCCCCCAAACAGGAAAGGACAAGGAGTGACTCTGCCCATCTGTGGGGAGGGTCATGTAGTGAAATGGAAAAGGCTAGGTCAGGTGGCTTGATTTTGATCTTGATTCAGCTCACTGCTGGTTAGCTGGCCAAATCACCTCATTTCTGAGCCCTTTTATCAGATGAGATGAGTGATAAGGTTCCTTCCCGTTCTGTTCTAAGGGTTAATAGCACTGGTTTTCATTCCACATGCAGGTTTTTTCACCCCAGCAGCTTCTGGCTAGGAACCTCTTAATATTGTTTTTGTGTTCATAGCAACTAGTACCATGACTTTCTCACGGTAGGGAACTTATGAACTGGGCACTGCTGGAAATACTGGAAGACGACGAGTGGAAACCAAACGAGGGTATGCTGAGTGGTATGTTAAAGGCCAAAAGACACAGAGCATCTACCCCGTGTCACAAGGGCTGCAGCGAGCACCCCAGGACACAGACAGATAGATTGGTTCTGTGAGTCAGTTTCCTGCATCCCGTGGAGTCAAGAGGAAGACCAGCACACAGTAACGGGCCTCACAAACAATGGCCACTTCCGGTGGCCAGGGAGCTGGAGAGTCTCCGAGCATCTCGAGGGCACTCACAGTTCAGACAGTGCTTTCAAGCAGGGTGCTCCTGAGGCCACATTCGTAGACCGTTTCTCTTTAGATAGGCAGTGAAGTTCCTTCGATGGCTTTTTAACCCATGCTGAGAAGTTTGCAGTGATTGTGAACTCAGCAGAGTGAATTTAACTCTTGGGTGGAAGAGAAATTAGCGATCCGACTGTGGCTGCAGCAGAGTGAGAAATTCACAGCCTCCAATGTCAACTGAAATGGACTGATGTTTGTTTCCTCTGGGAAAGGGCAATGCCGTGGAAGTGTAACACGTTTCAGATTTGAATCCCAACACTCCAGTTTATTACTAGCAGTGGTGGTAGTCATGATGACAGTCAACATGTCCACAGTGCTTATTCTTTGTTCAACACTGTTGAGTGCTTCACAGAGACCCACCCGTTTATCTCGACTCCGACAGCTGTGTGCAGAGTTGCATACCGTGATGTTTAGTGCTAATTATGTCCCAGTATATTAATTGTTCTACACCAGGAAGAAAAATAAAAGTTAAGAGTATGAGTAACAAAGGAAAAATGAGGTCAAAGAATAGGACTCATAATTAATAGCAAAGAGTTAAACCGAATCAAGTGATTTCCTTTTTGTGCTGTCGATCACGTGAGGTCCTGCATCTGGTGCAATGGAAAATGCTGATAAGACAAACAAATGGGCTTGCCCTGACGTGGGTCTGCACTGGACTGAGCGAACAGTGACTGCTCAGCTCCGGCGCCCCTCACTTTTCAAGATGATCCTGGCTGATTCCATGGTGTGAAACGGCGTATGAGAGATAGGGAGGTGTCGGCAGCTCAGCCCAGAAAGCCAGGGATTGGGCAGTGGCTTCCTGTAATCGCAGTTGCTGGCTGACTGCCCCGCTCTCTGGCAGTGAATGTGGGGAGGTGGGCTGGGGGACAGCTGTGCCTAGCACTGCAGGCTCCATGGGACTGTAGAGCACCAGCCCCCCATGGCACTGCTTCAGAATGTTCTGCCTGAAAGGTGAGGGGGCTTTGGGTCCATTCGGGTGGTGAGGTTTTAGTTAGGAAAAACAATCATCTAGCATCAGAGTCTAACTCACAGTGCTCACCTAGCACTATTAAAATCAAAGTTTGGGGGAGTTTGCAAGTATGAAAGTGAAAAAAGTCATTGTTCTTTTTCATTGTTGTTGCAAACAGGAAGAAAGACCTCCTGCTGGGGAGGTGGAATTTTCTTTTAGACAGAAAGGATATTTCTCTGTTTGGATGTGTTTTGTATGCATTTTCTTATTGACAAAAGTAGTTACAAGTTTAGAATTAAGGAAAGTTAATGCAAGTAGGAATGGTGTACAGTTGTAGCATGAGTTCTACCAGAGAAGCTTTTATGGGGTAAGTTGCTCCTGTAAAGGATCAGAGTGAATGGGAAGGGGAAAGCTGTTCTATTGCTTGAAGCTTTAATGTGTGAATTCAGGAATGAAATTATTTTTGTTGTACAACATACTTCTTGTTCTAGCTACGTATGGACGATAGTGCTTACTAAGTACTGTAAGATGGAGAATATGTGAGTATATATAGAGACTCCCTGATTAGTTAGGCAGTGTTTCCTCTTCTTAGGCAATTATTTTTTCTTCAAACTCTATTTTTGTTCCAGCTCTTATCTTAATGTAATTAATTTAGACATTTGAGAATGTGTGGGTCTGTGAGATTGTTGGAATGGAAGAGTTAAAATGAATTCTCTTGGAACCGGAGTAGACTATTTTTTTCATATCTTTCAGTGTATGTTATTCTGTTGATGGGAAATTCTTGACAGCTTTTCAATTTTTGGAAATGAAGAGGTCCTGGCTGTCTTGCTTTGCTGATTCTCTTTGTCCACAAAGCCCACTAATGAGTTCTAGACATGGATTTTTTAGTTTCCACATTTACAGAATTAACTCTAATTTGACGCCTTAAAACCCACCACTGTCTTTAATATAAAACTTTGAGTTTGGTGTGTTTGTTTCTATAGTTGGTATAAATTTGATGAAATCAAGGGGGTAAAAACAAACAAGAACATCACATTCTTCCCTCCCTAAGAATTCAATTAGCTCTTGCACTAGAGAGTTCCTAGTTGCAGTGGATTTCTAAAGAGCTCTGTTTAAGACTGAAATGAATTTGAATAGTTCTGAAAAATAATTTTAGATGAAATGACTTATGGGCTCTCATAGTACTGTTTGTTAAAAAATGTTTGCTCAAAAAAAACATAACTAGGAGGAGCCAGAACTCAGTATTATGGGAGGAGGCTGTAGGCTAACCTAGTGTAATTTCCACAGTGTAGTTGAAATCATTATGACCTAATGATAGCTTAAGGTTTAGGATTTTTAATTGAATTCAGGTGTGGAGTTGTTGCAGGGTATGACTTCTGCAGCTTCAATGTATTTGTCTCCACCCATTCCCATAACAGCAATTTCATTTTATTAAAGAATCTATCAACTTCATGAACTCTTAGTTTCCGTGGTAACTTGGGAAATTTTAGAAAGTCAACTGAATGGCATGTGATGACAAGCGAGTACTTTTGTGCTGAAGTGTGTGTTCAAATCAGGAATCCACAGTCCCCTTTAAAGCCCACTTTCTGATCTGCCAGCAGCCAGGACAAACAGTTGACATTTGGCTCTCTTCCTGTGATTAATAGCCTCTTGATTTACAATAATGATTTTTAGGTCGCCCTTCCATGCTTCCTGTGAGGCAAACTCACGAGAAAGTAATGGTGACTGAGCCTGAACACAGGAATATGAAAGGCTACTTGCGGACACTTTGTGTTTCCTGCTGTGTTTGTGTTTCCCTCTATAGGAGACTTTTCCAGGGGCTTTTATTAATTGGCCTATTTCTATGGCCATCTGAGGTTCTAAGGGCTCTTGAGTCTGTGGTTATGATTAGCACGGATGTTAAAGGAAAACACGATTGCCCTTCGTTTGGGTAAATCATGTTCCCATGTATTTTTTTTAATTGTTGAGAGAAAACATTCCCATCAGATGGTCTCCCACATTACTGCAGGGTTTCCTCTTCTCCATTTAGACTGTTTATTTCTAAAGTCATGTCTCTTCAGCTTTTGGTTGGTAGGGTACTAGGAAAAAGTACCTTCTTGGAAGAGAGATGTCATCTTTGTCATTGCTGTCTGCTCTTAAAACTCACAAAGTTGTAGTCACTCTCTGTTAGTGCCATTGAAGTAGCTCAGATCCATTCATTCCACCCAAGTTTATTTTCTGTGAACAATGTCTCAGCTCCCAGTCTCTCAGAAGACGTTCTCTTAGGTTCTGCCGAGGGTCCTGTGGTTAACAAAACTCTGGTTGTGTTGTTCCTTCATTGTGTAATTAGTGATGCACTGTGGTCTCGGAAATGAGTTTCCAGATAATCAAATAATGTGATTAACAGTTAAAGACCATGCATATATTGTAAACCATTTGTGGATTACGCCATTCAAAATATTAGAAAAAAATATTTTTACCACTGATACTGAGACGATTCAGAATGCAAATTTCTTAATTACAGCCCTCCAGCTTCATCTTTGTAAATATTAATTATCTGCAATGCATCTCTAACTGTGAAGACTGGTTTTTTTTTTTCCTTTTACTTTCCAACCCATCACAAACAGATATTTTATAAAACAACATTATGTCTTATGTGATGTCACTACCGTATCAAACAGCCATACGAATCCTTAAGCATTTAATTTGTTGCCTGGAGTACTCTGCTTGCAGACGGGTAGCAAAGCATTGGCCAACTGGCACTGGTTAGGAGACAAATCTGGATTTGTTTCCTAGAGCTTCTGTAACAAATTACCAGTAGGCAAGTGGCTTAAAACAGAAATCTCTTTTCTCATAATCTAGAAACTAGAATCCAAAATCAAGGTGTTGGCAGGGTCACGTCCCCTCCGAAATCTCTTACAAAGGGTCTTCCCTTGCTTCTTCCAGTTTCTGGCGGCCTCGGGTATCTCTTGGCTGGTGGTAGTATTTCAGGCCCTGTTTTCATGTGGCCTTTTTCCTGGGGGTATCTCTGTAATTTTTATATAAGGACAAGTGTCATTGGATGTCAGACCCACCCTAATGCAGTATATGACCTCATCTTCAATGATTTCATTTGCAAGGACTCTCTTTCCAAATAAAGCCACATTCTGAGGTTCCTGGTGGATGTGGGTTTCCAGGGACACTATTCAACCCATTAGAGCAGACCATATGTAAAATCACACTGATTGAAGGTAACCTTATATGAGGTGGGCGCAGCACTGTAAGCATGACTGTCCTTGGATGCTGCACTTGAAGCTTGGTGCAAGCTTAAGACAGGTTTGCATGTGCAGGGAGAAGGGTGAAGCGTATACTAGGGTCAGTAGCCCTAATGAAAATGTTGCGTTTTTCTTTCCTATAAGTGATCCAGTTTTCCTTATGAAATCCTAGCCTGCTGAGAAAGGGAAAAACAACAGACAAAATTGAACTTGGTTCACTGCAGTCATCTCAGTGTGAGCCAAAATTTAAACAGTTGCATTAGATAGCTCGGTCAGTTGGATGACTCAGTCTTTCAGAATTCTCCTCTAGTATCCCCCTTCTCTCCAAAGTGGATTTTGTCGCCTAGTCTTCTTATTCATATAGCACAAGTGATGCATGCTAAATTATGTACTTTTGATGTAATTTTGTCATATTTGCAACATAATTTTAAAAATTGTAAAACAGTTATGTCCATAGTTGAGTTTAGAGAATAAAGTATTATTTTAAAAATGTCATTCTTAATGTGGAAAGGAATCATCTCCAGGTATTTTCTAAAAGCCCCTTTGCATTTGCATTTGCTAAGGAACTTTGCCGTTTGAAAGAGAAAAATCATTGCTCTTAACTTCCGGTGTCAGTTTCCCCAGCCAACATTCTGCCACCTCTAGAATCTCCCAGACTCCCGCCTCTCTTCCAAGAATAATTTCAGTGTGTTTTATGAGCATCATGGACCTTTAGTTTCTGAATTTAGTATTGGGTTTTACCTAGTCAGCATTCTCCCCAGAGATTTAAACCTGGCTTTGGTGTGTTGGACTAGATTCTTTACCTTTCTCAGCTCTTACTGCCATTGGAGATCTAGAAATCCAGTTTCATGGATTGAAAAAGTGGTAAATTCTCTGGGGTGGGTGTATCCCAGCTGCCTGCGTGCTCAGCATGGTAGGGTCCTGTCTTTATTCTTTTCTGCTTCATGAGTTACAAACTTAGGAAAGCCTTTAGGTTGTCTAATAATAGCAAAGAGTTATGTTGGAGATTACAGCTATGAACTATCTCAGGCATGTGCTTCTGCTCCCACGAGGGCCGTTTATACTAGAAACTCAGCTCTCTCCCTCCTTGTGCATCCTGGAACGGATCACAGACTGCTTTCCAGTTGTCTCGTGTATGTTGTGCATGTAAAAGAATTCCTTAGATTCTTTTCTTGGCAGCATTTGGAAAATAATGTCTGGAATCAGAAACAGATTTGTTATTTCTGTGCTGAAACAAGTGTATTTTTCAAGTTAGCTAGCAAGTAACCATTTGCTCTGGAAGGTTCCCCACCCCCTTCTTAAATCAGTGTTAAACTGTCATGGAAGCATTGAGCAAAGTTTATGTTATTTGCCATTTGATTCAGAGCATCACTTTTAAAGACTTTAATAACCAAAATGCAAAGCAATCTTGAAAATGTTGCATCTTTGTGAATCAGGACATTTTATTGTGCATACATTTAGATTTTGAGTTTTACTTAAATTAACAGCAGCTTTTAGGACTATAGCCCTTCAAGTTTCTCTATTTTCCCTCCTCCTTTCATTTAAAAATTTCGTATAATTGTTAGTCAATAACCTACAGCTACCAAGGGGAATTCACATTTGCTCAATCTGCAATTTAAAGTAGCACTTTTAATAAACGCACTGGTGATATCATGCATTTTTCAAACTGGCGGGCAAAGCCCTTGAAATTTAATAAACCAAACAAAGCTGGCCCTTTATTTCCTTTGTCTTTCCCTTGAAAAGTCTATCATGCTTTCTAGTTCTTTCTTCTTCCTGCAGTTAAAGTCTTGTTTTTAAATATGTTAATGGAAGGAGAAGCCAGCTCACCATGCTGAATAGATAATACAATATAAACTAGGAGATGCTATCCTTAAGGAATGAAAAGGCAGTTAGCAGAGCTTTGCTGCCTGAAGCTCAGAGCTGGAGGTCTGCTCATTTCTGGAGCATGCTCTGTGCGAAGATAGTGCTCTGGGTAATTTGGTGGAACTGAATCAAATGACTCGAATTACTGTAAGCACTGGCAAAGGTTTCAGTTAAGTTCTCCATTTTAATATCTCCTGTTCCATTTTTACCTGTTCTTGTCTCCTCTTTTCCCCTCTGTCTTTTCTAGTTTCTTTTCTTTACCTACCCCCCTTACCCTCTTCGTTGGGGGAGCTGTATCATGCCTAAGCTGGATTGAACTCCTTCTAGTTACGGAGGTGTGATCAGTAGTCTGCACACGCGTTAGTAAAGGTGATAGTTAATAGACGAAGGCAAATGAATGGATCAGTGCGATGAAGGCAATTTACCACTCGGGACACCATGTCACCACCATCCAGCAGGCACAAAGGTATGGAAGGGTATGTATTTTCCCATTTTAAACCTCAGAAGGAAACACTGCTTGAAAACAACCTAAGGGTCTTAAGCAAATTAAAAGCTTTTGTGTGATTAAGCAGCTTGTCAAGATTTTTTGTTGGGGGACATTGGGTGGGAAGGTGGATATTCTTAAGTTGAAAAGTGTCAATTATTTTATAAAATCATACATAGCAATTGAATTTGAGATGAGGAGGTCTTAACTTGACAGGCAGTACAACGACACAATGTTCATCCTCCGTGTGCTGATGACATGACACTGAGCAGGTTTTATTAGCTTAGGTTTAGATTTTTTTATTGTTGTTACTGTCAAAATGAGGCTGATACTGAGAGCCTTTGAGACAAAAAGCTATGCTGACTTGAACTTGGGCTGAATTTGTGTGTGTATTGCGGGGGGTGCACGATAAGAGAGATGTGAGCGTTCATGACCATTTTTTCTTTGGAATGTCTTGTTACAACAAAAAGATATAAATAACGTAAGGTGAACTCTAGGAACTGTGTGAAGTATAATGTAAGCAAACTTCTATTTAAGTGCAGAGTGGTTTTCAAAGGTCAGATTATGGATGTTTGTTCTTGAGAAATTTTACAAGACAGAATTTGAAAACAAAGAATCTCTGCTTCGGTGACCGCAAGAAGGTATCTGTGATCTTTCTTTCAAAACGGTGCAAGCTTCGCTGCTCCTGAAACTTCGGACTGGGAGTTGTAACAAATGCCTCTGCTCTCCTGAGTGAGCCACTGTTCACAGTAGGAGTGGGAGGGAGGAAAGGCTGGACGGAGGCTTCTGAGGGTGTTCTCAGGAAGGGGAGGCAGAGGGTGGCCCCATTGTTCAGGCCATGCTCAGGAGAGAGGCGGGAGTCTGGGGGATTCTAGAGGTGGCAGAATGTTGGCTGGGGAAACTGACACCGGAAGTTAAGAGCAATGATTTTTCTCTTTCAAACGGCAAAGTTCCTTAGCAAATGCAAATGCAAAGGGGCTTTTAGAAAATACCTGGAGATGAGACGAATATGGCAGGGCAGAAGAAAATAAAGCAGGTGGAGGCCTTCACTCCCGCTGGTACTCCATTGCTCCATCCCAGCCATCTCCTGCAGATTGCGTTTTTGTTTTATCCAGACCCTTTCCTGATGCTCAAAGGACAAAGAAAGCTCTGGTCCCTTCATTTTTCCTGGAAAAGTGTTGCTAAACAGAATACCCAGCTTTATGCCAAAAAAAAAAAAAAAAAAAAAAGGCCAATACTCTCCCCAAATGGCTAATTTGTACATCTAAATTCATCCAGAATCTGCTGATATTCTGAAATACCTCTGCAGTTCATCTTATCGGGCCAAAATAAACTCTTAGGCATAAGAGTTTATTCCTCAGGGGCACCTGGGAGGCTCATTTGGTTAAGCGTCCAAGTCTTGATCTCAGCTCAGATCTTGATCTCAGGGTCCTGAGTTCAAGCCCTGAGCCGGGCTGCATGCTGGGCTGCATGCTGGGTGTGGAGCCTACTTAAAAAAAAAAGTTTATTCGTCGGATATTGATGGGCACTGACCATATGTCAGGGGCACGCACTCCTCTGTCTCCAGGAGAGCCTCCGTCTCTGACGCCGCTGGGTTTCTTCAGCACCCAAGGCCTCTAGCTGCTTTGCTGTTCACTTGTGAGCCCTTTTGGCAGTTCTTTCCCCAAGGTGGACTTTGAGGAAAAAAAAGCAAAGTCAGAGACTCTTTAAAGGGGTTTCCTGCCAGTTATGACACAAATAACAAGAGTAGCTAACAGGTTAGTAAAGATTCAGTAAATCCCAGCTCTGTCTCTTAACAATACAAGCTTGAGTAAAATCTCCTTCGCTGTTAGAATACAGCTACCTGATAAAATACTGAGGATTAAGTAATAACATGAGATGGTGGGCATTTCTTCACAAATATGTAGTAGTGCTATTTAAATCTGACCTTAGTGCTTTATAAATTTACCGATTATACCTACCTTGGGCTTGTGAAAGTAAGGACTAATTTGTACCTTCATATGTGAAGATGGTGTAGCTATCCAGGGAGAATGCGATCCTTTCGGATTGGTATCACAGCATATTTACACCAATTTTTGTAAAGTTTTTGATAGTCACAGTCGTATAAATACACCCAGATGACACAAAGTATTAAAAGTCACATTTACTGGCAAACGCGCATGATAGCAATGCAAGGATTTTGAAAGCCGTGGAAGCCAGCGAGAGTATCCTGATACTAACTTGCTTCTGAGTGCTTCAACTCCAGTGAAATGTTTCCTGGAAGAGCAAATACTTGCTAAAAAACTGGAGCAAGATTTGGACTACTCATGATGCCTTTTATAAAGTTGTTTTGTTTTCACACAATCTCTCCATAATTATATGAGCAGAATGGGTGGATGGATCTTTACGTGGGGAGCAGTGTTCTTATTTTAGGCTGACTGCTGCATGAGCAATGGGTAATGAAGTCTCCTTATTGCTGGGTTATTCCTCATCTCACTGTATTCCTAGGTCCTCAGAAACGGTAGCCCACTTTTCATCCTAGATAGAATAGGCTAGTAAGTGTAAATGTTGTCCAGCTGAATTGTCAGTAAATTATAATGGAAGTCTAAAACAAATAGCATACTGGAAAGATGACGTTGTGTATCCATCCCTCCAAAATTGCAGGCCTTAAACACCAAAAGTACTGAATACAGATGGGTACGTTTTTGATGGCTTTAAGCTTGTCTTGAATATAAAACATTAGTTTGATACTTACCATCCCTTTTCTTTAAAAAAGATTTTATTTATTTATTGGACAGACAGAGATCACAAGTAGACAGGCAGGCAGAGAGAGAGGAAGAGAAGCAGGCTCCCTGCTGAGCAGAGAGCCCAATGTGGGGCCCGATCCCAGGACTCTGGGATTGTGACCTGAGCCGAAGGCAGAGGCTTCAACCCACTGAGCCACCCAGGCGCCCCTTACCATCACTTTTTGATATAGGTTTATCAGATTATGCCTATAAGGACGGCTTCTTTTCAGTTCCCTACTGAGAACATTTAAAACTTTTAAATGTCCAGTGTCTTTTCTGCTTCCCACAGAAAGTTAATGTTGGTATGGCAGATGTGCTTTTTGGCTACTGATAGCAAATTTGGCTGGAAATGAGTTTCTGTTACTTGCTCCCTGCCCCTCACTCACCTTTATGAAATTGCTGAATGGATCCATTGTTGGCATGTTATCTGCAGGAGATAAAGTGTCTGAGAGCCGTGGGGAAAACAGGAGCCCCTGAAATAGATGAGATGCCTTTGGCACATGACATACTAAAGGGTTCTCCCAGACTACTATTTGGGACTGTGTTTGACTAGATTTTCTCTGCTTTAATTTCCCCATTCCCTCCTTTTAACATTGGAAAGTGACCTCTGTGTTCTGTGCATGAAAAGCAGCTACCTTTCTCTGTCTCTTGCTTGATATTGCCCTGTAGCAGCAATGATGTCAGACTATACAGATGCCGTGTAGAGAAATGAAGAGAACAGGTTTCTCTCTGCCAGAGTACGGCTTCCCTCATACCCAGCAAGAATTATTACTGTGAGGTAATTCTCTAGCCAGTGTCAAGAGTTGATTGTGGTTTTCTAGTAAGCGAACCAAGTATTTGTGATATGCTGGTAGCACCCAAATTTTATTTCCAAACTTCAAATATGAATATCCATCTGCCTACTCCACATTTCCAACTAGATTTCTAGTAGACATCATGAATACATCAGACTCCTGGTCCCCCTCACACTTGCCCCCATATCTGTTCCTCATTTCAGCTGGGGGACAAATGCATTTCCAGTTGCGTACACCCAAAATCTAGAAGTCCTATATGTCCCCCTTTTCTTTCTTACCCCACTCAGTGTGTCAGAAAATCCCATTGACTTGATTTTTAGAATCTTTTCCATAATCCGACTGCCTCCCAGACTACCACTGCCCCCTCCTTGCCTGAGTCCCACCTTAGTTTCCCTTTACAGATCGTTTCAACCCAGTGGCCCGAGTGAACCCTTAAAAACACAAGTGATGGTTCCACTCCTTTGCTCACAAGTACATTTCATGTGAAGTAAAAGCTCGAGTCTTGGCAATTTCTCTGTATTTTGGGGGGTGTCAATCATGGGCCAAACCTAAGCCAAAGAGAAGATGGGTTTGGTGCCTGAGCTACAGGACTTGTAGCTCTGTCAAATCCTCTAGTCTGGTGGAAAAGGAAGAAGGTCAGTCATGTTCTTGTCTGATGCTCACAGAAGGTGTGATATTTAATGAGATTCCTTTGTCTTATCTTCAATGGGAATGAAGATCGTGCTACCTGATCTCATTTTAGCAATAAAGGTAGCAACCTGTGGCTTTAATGTGGCTACCAAGATATACCTTTACTTTTCATTAAATAGCTTTGATAAGAATTTTGGTTGGGATTTTGGAAAATTGATCCCTATGGCTTTTTTGATAGGGAGCCTATAGAAGGAGTAGGGAGCCTATCCAAATTAGAAAGCTCACTTATATGTCTAATAAGCAGCTCAGTTTTTATTCTTATGAGTGTATTTGTTTTGCTGAGCTTTGTGTGTTAATAAGAAATAGCAGAAGTCCAGTCATGATAAGTGCAAGATATTTTACTCTTTTATAATACCACAACTTTTTCTTTCATAGCATTATTAAAATGGAGGGCATGTTCTGACCCCCTCATTGAGTGTGATTTGCATATTCTTTGGGACATGTACTACTTTTTGTGTGTGGTAGTGATTGATGCTTTGGCTTCTCTACTAGATTCTAAGTTCCTTGGGGCCCTAGCACATTAGCTTGACCATGAAGGAATTCCAACTGATATTTGTGGATTAAAGGCATGAAATGTAATATGCAACCCAGTTTAGGCTAAATAGACTTTAGACATCACTCTCCCTGAAAATAAATGGGCTTTTTTTGAGGATAGTTTAAAATATAAAAGTGGATTTTTCTACATTCAGCTGATAATAGATAGGCAATAAGTAGAGCAAGAAAGATTTTTAACTTTCAGAGTCTTATTTTCTGTAACAACCGGATTGAAAAATCTAATGGAATGATTTCAATCATAAATGGCTTGTAAGAGTGGGAAGCTGGTATAAAGGAGAAAGGTAATGTATTTCTAGAATTCAAACATTGTGGTGATAGGGAGGGAGGTCCATTTCTCAGGTGTTTTCTTGGTCTTTGAAGTGGCAGATCACCCAGGGAGATGGCCAGTCCCCTCTTGGTTCCTCGCAAGCCCCATTCTGAAGGGCTTACAGTTCTCTTGACTAAGAAATTGAAGACTTACTCACCAAGGAGAAATGCACCCTGATCCAAGCACTCTCTTAGATTTAAACACACACACACCACCACCACCACCACCACCACCACCGCTCCAATGCATAGTCTGGTGAATAGGCAGTTGAACATGGACAAAAAAAGAAGAGTGGTAAAATTTTCTTTAGAATTAGATTATTTTGTCTTAGCAGATCATTTAAATATGTGGGTTTTTTTGTTTTTTATTTTAATTTAGCATGTTTAAATACTTCCTTTGGAATTGTACTTCCTTTGGTCTTCTCATCCCTTGTTCTAAATTTTCAGATCTGCTGGATGATTTTGTAGGGTTCCCCTGTATGCAGTTCACTCTATTTCCATTATTACCTTTGTTCCCCATTTTCTCTGTAAATATGCACACAATATGGTCACTTTGTTCTTCTCTTTGTACTAGGTACCATGAGGACAAGTTGGTTATTATTCAGGACCTTATGTCAGAGTACACCTAGAGGTGCTCTATTAATATCTGTTGAGTGATTGAGTCCTTAGCTGCGTTCAGGACTTTATTCTTTCCCTTTATCACTGTGATGGTTATTAAACGTTACAAGAACTTTGACCTAGAGGTTGTCTTTTCACCTCAAAAAAATGAAGATGACAGACCAATCATTTTAATGACCAATTGAGATCTTACTAAAATGCCCATTCAGGATTATGAGCCTGAAGTCTTCTTGATTTTTTTTTAAGACTTTATTTATTTATTTGTCAGAGAGAGAGAGCAAGCGAGCACAGGCAGACAGATTAGCAGGCAGAGGCAGAGGGAGAAGCAGGCTTCCTGCCGAGCAAGGAGCCCAGTGTGGGTCTCAATCCCAGGATTCTGGGATCATGACCTGAGCCCAATGCAGCGGCTTAACCCACTGAGCCACCCAGGCGTCCCTTGATGTTTTTAACTGTGAGTAAAATTTCTGCATGTGAAGCAGAAAGAGTCTTAACCTAGGAATCAGAGTTTCTGATCCTGAGTCTATTATTTACTGACTCTGAGGAGGCCACGTAAGCTCTCAGAGCCATTTCCACCATCTAATAACTAGAAGTGACTGCACCTCCTGCTTGGTGGGGGTGATTCTTCGGGAATCAAATGAGATGAGGTGCCTGGAATGTAGTGAGAAACCAGCAATCCTCTGTCCTCCTCTCCCTTTCTACACTTCCTGTCAGTTCTCCTTCTTTTTTTTTTTTTTTTAAGATCTTTTATTTATTTATCAGAGGGGGGGGGGAGAGCAAGCACAGGCAGACAGAGTCAGAGGGAGAAGCAGGCTCCCTGCTGAGCAAGGAGCCCGATGTGGGACTCGATCCCAGGACGCTGGGATCATGACCTGAGCTGAAGGCAGCTGCTTAACCAACTGAGCCACCCAGGCGTCCCTCTCAGTTCTCCTTCTTGAATATGCGCTGTCCTCTCTGTCTCCTGGGCCAGCCCTGCCGTAGTGTGGGGACGAGAAATATTTTGTTCTTTTTCTGGCTTATCCGTCTCCTAATGCCCTGATTTTAATCGACTTGCTTTTCGGAAGTACCCAGACTCTCTCCAGAATGTGTTTTCTCCTCTGGTAAACACTCCTCAGTCCCCTCACCGTATCATTGTTTTCAGGGTAAAGTCAACTTCCTTACCATGATGTAGACAAGCCCTTCATGAAAGAATGCCTCCCGATTTTCTTCAGCTTCAGTTCCCACTAGCGGCTCCCCCTTCTATATTCACCAGCCTTGTTCCTCTTTCTCTGCATGTGCCAGGACCCTCTGCTTAGAAGGAATTTCTGTTTCTCCTGCGGTGCGTCACCCTAACATTTAGATTGGACTGACAGGACTGCACTCAGATGTTAGCTCCTGTAGAAATCCTCCACACTAACATTCCCAAGCTTGTCTTAACTTCTCTGGGCCGCCTGCCACGTTGTCATCTACCAGTTTTCTTTGTGCTGGGCAGTAAGGCAGGGAACACGTTCTTCATTGTCTTTGAGGCCAAGAATCGCATCAAGGTTGGGTGGTTGAATTAATTCATTAGTACTTGAAAATTTTTAAAAATATGAGGGAAAATTGTGGTGTATCGGCTGGCTTAGTATTAGAAACAAAGTAGAAAACCTACCCTAACCTGTTTATAAAGTTATAAATTGTTTCATAGCTGGGATGCTGTGCTTCATTCTAGCTGTTACCTGTGGATAATTTCTTTCTTTCTTTCTTCTTTTTTAAATATTTTATTTATTTATTTGACAGAGAGAGAGAGAGAGAGAGAAATCACAAGTAGGCAGAGAGGCAGGCAGAGAGAGGGGGGGAAGCAGGCTCCCTGCTGAGCAAAGAGCCCCATGCGGGGCTTGATCCCAGGACCCTGAGATCATGACCTGAGCCGAAGGCAGAGGTTTAACCCACTGAGCCATTCAGGTGCCCCAACCCTGTGGATAATTTCTGAGGTGTTGAAATGCACACAAAAAAGTTTCAATTAAGATTATTTGCGTTGGAAGGAGAAGTAACTATGCCAAGAAGTCCTAAAATAATTTGGATTTTACCAGGGAAAATCATGTTTGGGATACAGCAGCACAGTGTCCTAAAAGGGTAAATGACATGGAGGTTGTCAGCCAGAGCTAGGTATTCAGAATGAGGGACATAGTGTTCATTACCTGGGATAGTGGTGCAAACTAGAAATATTAACTCACTCAAGAAAAGCACAGATAACCAGTTAATGATTGATCATAACTGATTATCGAAATGGTCTGAGTCTTCTGGCCTTGAAGGAATCCAAATAGTGGAAAATCCACTCTGCCAACTCTGGTGGGCAAAATTTTGGCCCCCAGGACTTTCATCCCCTGGTACCATGCTGTCAATATGTTGACCATGGCAGGACAGGACTTTGCAGCTAGAGCGAAGGTTACTACTGAGTGAGGGGGATTAGCCTGGATTATCCAGGTAGATCTAATGTCATCATAGGAGCCTTTAAGAGCTGAGCTTTCTCCCGGCTGCTGGCAAATGTGAATTCAGGGAGGTTCTAAGCCTGGGAAGGAAGGATATTCAGTGTGTTGCTGGCTTGAAGATGAAAGGAACCACTAGGAAACCCTTGAGAAGGAACTGAATTTTCCCAACCACCTGAATGAGCTTGAAAGCAGATATTCCGCCATAGCCCCCAAATAGGAAGCCAGTCAACACCTTAATTTGGGTGACATCTTAATCAGAGAACCCAGAAGCCTTCTGGATTTGGGGCCTACTGAACAGTGAAGTAATAAATGGGCATTGTTTTAAGGTGCCAAATTCATGGTAATTTGTTAAAATAGCAGTAGAGAACTACTACACCAACAAAACAAAAAAATGGGGCAGGGGTATGGGAACATCTTGCTTTGGGGACATTTCTATTGGGAAAACCTGATTTCCAGTGGACCGAGTTCGAAAACACTAGAATTGAATGCCCTTTCTGATGGTTGTAAGGAGTCTTTATTTTCTGGCTGATCTGAAATCTCTCCCTGATGTCTGGAACATCATAGTGGATCCAAGCCATGCCACCGAGTGTGTCTTAGACCTATGGCCTCTACAGGAAAATCAAGGCTAACTGTACATTATCATAAGCTTACTTTGTCCAGGAGCAGTTAACAATAATAAATCAGAGCAGTGAAGATTGTTTTTGGTAGTAGAATATCAAAAGCTCATTCTTAGTTTTTCCAAGTGTTGCGTAAGTGGGACATCTGAGATATTTACTTCTTTTTAGCCTTGTTTTTCTAATGTTGCCTTTGTGAGAACCATCCTGTTGGTCAAAGCCCCCTTCAATACCCAGTACTTGAAATATACTTGTTTTTTGTTGATTAAAATAGAGGAGTTGATTTGATGTCCTTTAAGAAATACTGTACTCTCATTGCAATTCTTTTTTTTTTTTAACTTTTTTTTTTTTTTAAAGATCTTATTTATTTACTTCACACAGAGAGAGAGATCACAAGTAGGCAGGCAGAGACCCTACTGAGCAGAGAGCCTTATGCGGGTCTCGATCCCAGGACCCCAGATCATGACCTGAGCCTAACACAGAGGCTTAACCCACTGAGCCACCCAGGCGCCTCTCTCATTGGAATTCTAAAAGCCATTTATTTTAGTCATACAGTGCAAGACAGGCAAAAGTCTTAAGTCTGGGCTGTGCTTTGCCGATATGGTGGATTTATCTACATGAAATATTAAAGCAGTTGGCTTGGTATCGGTTGGCTTGAAATATTAGAACACTGGTATCCGCATAGGGTAATAATAATAGAGTCAGAAATTAACAGAGCTGATAACCCTACTTAATCACTCACCTTTGTAGGAATTAAGTGATGAGTGCCTATATCTTTCTAGAGGAAAATCATGAATTATACATTTATTCCCCTCCAACATGAAATAATAGGCTCATAAATAATTCTCTTAATGACTAGTCAAAGAATGAAAATTAAAAAGACAGGCTACTGACTTGATGGGCCACTGTGCCAACAAAGTTTAAAAACCTGACAGTTCTTGTTTATTTGTTTGCTTTGGTTATTTTATGTGTGTAATAAATTTCAGCTGTAATCCTTAACTTGGAAATGAGCTTTATTTGATTAGAACATTAATTTCATCATCCAGAGATTGTCTACATTTTGTTTTCTAAGCCAGTCTTTCTTCTGTATCTTAGCATATTTGATTTTTTTTTAAAAAAGACTGTTTGTCAGAGAGAGAAAGTGAGAGAGAGCATACAAGCAGGAGGAGCGGCAGGCAGAAGGTGGGACTCGACGCTAGGACCTTGGGATTATGACCTGAGCTGAAGGCAGCTGCTTCACAGACTGAGCCATCCAGGTGTCCCAGCATATTTGATTTTTTTTTTTTTTTTTTTAAGAAACATTTACTTAGGGGCACCTGGGTGGCTCAGTCCTTTAAGCGTCTGACTCTTGGTTTTGGCTCAGGTCATGATCTCAGGGTCATGAGATCGAGCCCTGCATTAAGCTCCTTGTTCACGGTGGATTCTCCTTGAGTTTCCCTCTCCCTCTCCCTCTGCTCCTACTCCATGCACACACACTTTCTCTCTCTCTCTCTCAAATAAATAAATCCTAACAACAACAACAACAACAAAAGAAACATTTACTTAGTATGAGAGCCAATGCACTGCATGGAAGTGTTTGAAGGCTAGGCTGGCCGCTGAGTCTTCACATTGTACTACCTTTCTTCCTTGGTCCTAAAACCTGGCACAGTTATGAACCCGGATCCGCTTTGATTTTTTTTTTTTTTTTTTGGCTTTTCTTTTTCTTCTAAATATGTTCCCCTCTTCTTCCTGAATGGAAGCCTTTGGCTCTTTCTCCATTCTACCGTTCTCCTTTACTTTCTTCTTGCTCCAGTTATTCCTGGAGTGTTAGGAATGTATTTTAAAAAAGCAAATAGCAGAAGCAAAATCTTGATATTTTAGGCTTATCATGTAGTCAAGTGAAATCATATTGACTTAAGAAGCCTTAGAGTTATGTCAGATTTTGTCAGATTTATAATTTGTCAGATTAGGTCAGATTTTGCTTTCTCCCCATTAATCCTCTCATCTGAGTCTTAGATACACAGTTTACCCGTTCCCAGTAAATTACAAAATGTGAATTGGAAAATGGCCCATGGACCCCAGAGGAGGAATTATAGGAGGAATAAATAAGAAGCAGGATCTGGTCTCTCATTCACAGGTTCCTGTTTGGGGCTTTCTAATCCCTGATGACTGCTTTACCTGTAGAACTATGCAGCCGTGGGGCAGGTCACCTAACTTCTTTCATCTCTGCTCTTTCATTTCTAAATTCAGATGGTGATTGCCTCACTGATAAGATTTTCATGAACTTTAAATGGGCTAATACGTGGAAAGCTGGCCTGGAACCAAGACTCGATCCAATAACTGTTAACTGACATTTTTCTTTCTGTCCTATGTGTGTTACAGTCTCACAGCCTCTGCCCTTCTAACTGGTATTTGTTGGACTTTTCACTTTGGGTTTTCAGTTTCCTAAGTGGATTGGTAAGGGTCCTAGTATGTACCCACTTCTTTTCTACTTTTCTTATGTAAATGCCCTCCACAAATGTCTGGACACTGGTAATCCCACTGCACTCTGACTTGCCATTTCCCCTGAGCTATAAATTCATGTATGTAAATGTAAATGAGGATGTAAATGAGGGGATTTGTTTTCATGGTGTGACAAGCCTTCTAAGCCTCATAAACTCTTTTGTCACTTTGGATTTTAAAAAGAATTTTTTTTTTTGGCACTTCCTCCTTCCCAGCGTCAGAGTCTCACGCTGCTGTTTGTGAACACAGTGGGAACGGTCATCTAAATGTCTGTATGGTTTTTGGTGTTGCACAGTGTTTTTCTTCCTCTGTACTTAACTGAAGTTTCCCAAATATGTAACTGGGAAAGAAGTGCTTCTCTGTACAAAATCCAGTGCAGCCTCACAGAGCTGGTCTTGACCACCTCCTCTGTCAGATGGATTTTATTCAGTTTGAGACCTTATGGCAGGTTATTTTACAATTCATTAGTATTATAGATAAAAAGTAGAAAGAAAAGAAGATATTTGAATACAAAAGTAGACTCTCTAGAAGGTAGTGATACAGAGGAAGTTAAATCTCAAAACTGGTGGGATGTAGCCAAAACTGCATGCAGAGGAAAATTAGTAAACCTACATGTTTATATTTTTAAATAAATAAGAATAAAAATCAGGCTCTTGGAAAATCTTGAGTGACTGAAAAATCTTATAATCAAAATGGGGAGAAAAATGGCAAGCCCACTGGAATGAGTTTCATCTGCCATAGGTGTTCTGGGTAAAAAAGCAGGAAAGTGTCCTATATAAGAAGGAAGAGAACTGAGAGCTATGTATGGCAAAATATGTTGTTTTAACATTAGGACTTGGGAAACTTAGAGCACATTTTAAAATTCATTTTTAATCCTGGGATCATTTTGGCCAAATATTTTCAAAAGAATTTTTTTTTTTTTTTCTAAAAGGCTTCCTTATAAGATCCCCCAACACATTGCTCCAACACTTAAGTTGTCCTTAGAACTCCCCTGCACATATCAGTCCAGCTAACCTCTGTTTTGTTTTGCAACAAAAGTGTATTCATCTTCTGGCTTTGGATGCATTGTATAGTGAGTGTATAGGACCGAAGCCTTGCTGTTTCTGACAAGCCAGAAGCATTCTCTCTGTTAGCGATCTGTATCACATTATGTTGCCCAAAATGGAAGTGAGAGCTCAGCTAGTGCCCTTCTGTCATTTCAGTGGTGAAACACCCAAGGCCCAGAAACATTGATGCTCCAGGTCTCACACAGAGGGTTGAGACCTGGAAATTGCTATCCTGGGCCAAAGACTACTGTCTCCTGCATCATTTGTGGACAGCCCCGTTGCTGTCCACTGACCCTTTCAAGACCCTTTCAACCAGTTTCCCTTCTCTTTAGTTTTCATTACATGATATTTGGCAAGCTGGGCTTCCTTCCATCATTCACATGATTTTCAGAAAGACTCGCTTTTTAGTTTATTTCTGATATTTCAAAATGGCCCTGGGATAATTTTTATGATGCCCTTCAATATTTTAAAGCTCTGTTTATACTGGAATGCCCCTCTACTATGGGAAGAAAACTATTAAATCAATGTGCTAGTCTTTCCTTTTTGGAAGACTTTTTGGCAATATCTGCTGAAGCTGAATGTATGCATTCCCTATAAACCAGCAACTTCCCCTTCTAGGAACATACCCAACATCGAGGTATGTATGTGTCACCAAATGACATCTGTGAGGATGTCCAAAGCTGGGCATGAATCATGGAATGGATTTGTGTTCTCTTCACCAAACAGCATTAAGAATCAACCAATACTTGCCATGTGGATCCCATGGTTGAATCTCACAAACGTAACGTAGAGTGAAAGAAGCCAAACACAGGAAGTATGATCCTAATCACATAAAATTTAAAACCAGGCAGAACTAACAAAACCACTGATGACTATGCCAGGGTAACAGTCACCTTTCGGGGATCGCAGGAGTGACTGGAAGGACATGAACAGAGCTCTGGGAGCTGGTCATCCTCTCCATCTTGATCCAGGTACTGGTGACATGGGCGGGCACTCACTTGGTGCCATACATGTATTTTGTGCACTTTTCTGTGTCCAGTAAAAAGTTTACTTAAAGTCCGGCCTTTATTTGACTTTCCATTTCTCCCGCTTTGAATCTATGTGGGGCTCTGCTCTCTGTCTGCTTTGCTAAGTACTCATTCGTGCCTTATGTATTCCCAGGAGTCCTATTACATGGTGAGTGGGTAGGAGGAAGCCTCCAGCACTGCAGATCTGGTTTGAATTCTTGCCCCACCACTTGGCATGCTTTTGGCTTTTGGATATTACCTAGCTTCTTACTGAGCCACCATTTCCTCATCTTGAAAAATGGGGAAAATTCAAGCTCCAGTGCCCTAGGGCTGTGATGTGAGTTAAGTGAGATATTGTGCATGAAATGCTCAGCTCAGAGGAAGCACCGTCTGCTTCTAGCTATTATTTTTCTTTTGTTTCCCTAAAGACTATACTGTGCTTGTAACATATAGAACCATCTTGCCATTTGGCACCAGGCTGGACCTACAGCATAGACATAAGTTTAGGCATTCCATTCTTGCGTCCTTGGAGATTACACACTCTCAATTACTTCTCTGTTATAGTACTTCATATTCTTGATTCCAGATTAGTTAACCAATCAAGAATTCCTCTCTCAGTCCACTGTCTTCTATTCCTGGAGCTATTTGCTTCAGCTTTCTTATCTTAAAAAATTATTAATCTGCTGCTCCCCCCCACCTTAATTTTTTCATCATAAATAGATTAAAAATGCTGTGTGAGCTGTAAGACTTTGTGGTGGACTTTTCCTTAATGGCCTTGATGGGTACCTTCTGCCCAAATGAGTGAGTCTTCTCAAGAATGTTCGGAACTTGAATCCAGCCATTGTTAGTTGGTGGAAAGATGATGTCTGCCAGTGTTGTACAGAGAGGTCATGAAAAGGTGCAGGGGTAGGGGGAGGATGGTTGGAGGCCCTTTCTTTTTTTGATTAATGAAACTCATTAATTCAGAAAATAATTCCCGTCCTTTCTGCCTGAAGATTATTGTCATTCATTAACCCAGATAGTTGAATCCTGTTTCGTAATGCGAATCTCAAAAAGGCTCTGTGGTGGCTTGTGGACTCAGAAACAAATTAAGAGATCTTGAGGAAAACCCAAACATTTTTTGAAAAAGGAAATTACAAGGACTTATTTCAGTTTTTGGAATTACATGACCTCACATATCCTTCAGTGCTCACATATTTTTCTATCTTGATAGCAAAGCTTAGTAATCAGTCACGTGGTCCACATCTGCCCTTGCCCCTCCCCCACCTCCTCTTCACTTTTCTGTACGTCCAAATCTGGGTGTCTGGCCCCCCATTGCTCTGTACATTCCCCTCAGGGATACGGAAGCATCCACATAGCCAGATGTGATGTGCGGAGCTCTCTCTTAGCCTTATTAGCATTTTCTGGAAAGCTGGCTACTATGTTTTCCCTCCTCACAAGTCTTTGCTCTCTTCATTTCAAGGAACTACTTCTTCTGCCACTTCTGGCTTCTCCAGAGGACCTTCCTCCTCTTTTTCTGAGGAAGAACCTCGGGGTTCAATCTTCTGTTCTCTTGTATGCCTGCCTTCTTACCCTAAGTGCTTGCAGTCCATGGCTTTAAGTTCTGTGTACTCGTTTCCAAGTTGCTTTTAATCTCCAGCCCTGCCTCTCTTCTGAGCTTCATGCAACTGCCTATGTGAGATTTCTGCTTGCGTGTCCAATAGACCACTCTCATGTATGGTGTCGGGGTTCCTTTTCCCTACGACAGTTCCTCCTGGACCCAGGTTTTTCCCTTCTCCGCAAATGGCATCAGTGGCCGCCACCCAGGTACCTTCCGGGAAAAAGTGGAGTTCTCTCTGATCCCTGCCTTTCTCTCCTGCCTGCATCTTTCTAATCTTTCTGCTCTACCTCCAAAATCTTTTTGAATCTACCCATTTCTCTTTTCCCAACACTAGTTCAGGCTACCATCATTTCTTGCATAGTTCTTAACAATAATGTCCTATTTCTACTTGCCCATACACAATCCCTTCTCCACACAGTGGTCAAAGAGATCCGATTGAAGTTTGTGTACGTGTTGCAGAAAGTTGAACACAAGGTGGAAATGGCCATCTTTTCACTTAGACTCTGGCATAGACACACATGGCTCTGAATGTTGTTTGTTTTTAAAGATAGACCATTTCGGCAACATAAATGTGAAGAAAAGCATTGCTAATCAGCCCTATCTGATTTCCTGAAATGAGGAGAATAGGAAATACTGCCACTGTGTTCTGGATCTTTCTCCTGTGAGCTGGTTAGAAATCACTAGCTGTGTGAGGAGGAGTGTCCTTTCTGAAGCACAAGGAAAAACTACCACAGAGAACAACAAACAAGCAGACACTGTGCTTGTTTCCAAAGATTGCTTACAGAATTTTCCCATGCTCCCCTGCTGATTTTCTGTTGGGGGTCTATGTGTCATGGACAATAGGAATGACATCTTTTACAAATGTCATATTAGCCTTGAAAAATTAAATTATTTATGTATTGAGGTGGGAGCAAATTATTTTCTCCATCTGAGATGATAGCGCTCTGATTTAAAAAAATACACTGGATAGGAACATTAATATTTCATGCTTTTATTATAATACCTGAGTGTTTATGAAGAAGTAAATATTTGCAAGTTATGAGATACATAGAAATTCCATTTGCTTGCCATTGTCTCTTGATAAAAGTTGAAGGTCTTCACTTTATTAAAAGAAAAATTGAATAGCAGAAGAGAATTTCTTTTGAAGATTTGCTTTCTATTAAATTAGTACCACAGATTATACTGTGAAAAAAATGCTATTGAAGATATTACTAAATACATGGTAAAGCATTTTTATTCTGCCTCATTCAGAAAAGGTTTATTTGTACAGTTCTGCCCAGAAAAGTTATATTTTCTCAACAGGTGCTTACCTGTAGAGCGCTTTATTCTTCAGCGGCATTTTGTTTTTAATTTTACTTCTTCATTTTTTTACAGTGTATTTGAATTTTTACTTATTTTTAAATTTTTTTTTTAATTCAGTTTCTTCAGTGGCATTTTAGAAGTGTACATATTGAAGTTACTATGTCATTGCTTAGATTATGTATGGTCTTTTCCATAAGAACTCATACATAGAGAATGAAGGCCAAACTTCTATTATTTTTTTTTCCCAATTTTAAGTACATAAGGTAGGTGGAAAAGTGATTTAATTGAATTTGCTCTTTTAAATATTTATTTATTTATTTATTTGAGAGAGAGAGAGAGAGAGAGAGAGAGAATGAGAACGAGCAAGCATGAAAGGGGAGAGGTCAAAGGGAGAAACAGATTCCCTGCTGAGCAAGGAACCGGAGGCGGGACCCATCTCGGGACTACAGGATTGTGACCTGAGCCGAAGGCAGTTGCCCAACCAACTGAGCCACCCAGGCGCCCAGGTTTGCTCTTTTAATTTGTAAAGTCAGATTTCAACAGCCCATGGAGTATTCTAGTTGCCTAAAAAGCATTGTTGTGAATCTTACCACACTCACCCGTCTCGCCATTATTTTTCTTGCATGACATGAATTTGAACAGGGCTTTTTTTTTTTTTTTTTTTTAAGATTTTATTTATTTACTTGACAGAATGAGAGAGATCACAAGCAGGCAGAGTGGCAGGCAGAGAGGCAGGCTCCCTGCCGAGCAGAGAACCTGATGCTGGTCTCCATCCTAGGATCCCGAAACCATGACCTGAGCCAAAGGTGGTGGCTCAACCTACTGAGCCACCCAGGTGCCCCAAACAGGTCTTAAAAACAAGCAAACAAACAAATAAAAAAAAAAACTAGGATTTTTTTTTTTTTTTTTTAAAGTTCTCATGAAAGGGAGCCCACAGGAAGAAACCAATCCTGGACTGTGTTGAGTTTTTCTACTCAACAAGTGACAGTGTTGAATACTACTTGTTGAGTTCTTGGGACTACCAACACAATCTGAGTGAAAGAAGTCTCCGTCTCAGCTTTTGATTCAGGGAATTCTGGTTGTAAATAAACATTTTTCTGAATTTGAATCAAAACTGATATAAGCGACTACAAATCCAAATTGATTTTGGACTGTATTAGCGATTTTTCTTCCTGAAGAACCTGGCTAGAGGCGCCTGGGTTGCTCAGTCAGTTGGGCATCTGCCTTCGGCTCAGGTCATGATCCCAGGATCCTGGGATTGAGCCCTGCATCCGTCTCTCTGCTCAGCAGGAATCTTGCTTCTCTGTCTCCCACTCCCCCTGCTTGTGTTCCCTCTCTTGCTGGGTCTCTCTCTCTGTCAAATAAATAAATAAAATATTTTTAAAAAATAATAACTTGGGTAGAAATCCTGCAGCAGTTTCTGTCATTGGCTCGCCCAACTCCCAGCTCACACCTTCCTGGCCTGACTCTTTTTCCTATCAGGGTAGCTAAGCAAATGCCTTTATTCTCAGACTCCCTTGCAGCTAGAGTGCAGGTATGTGACCAAGGCACTATCAAGCAGTACTGAATTTGGTTGCAGTGTGTAGGTATATAGGGTCTTTGGATCTACTTGTATGCCTAGCTGCACTACCAGCCTAGTGCTCCTCTGACATTGACTTCTGTGGACACTTAGCATCCAGACTTGCATGTGATCAGTGATAACAACAGGTGGCAGCAACAGCAGTGTTTCACTGTGACCGTCTTAGCCATGTGGCATGTCAACTTAACCTCTGGCCCTCCTGGAGATTCTGAAAGATCCTTAATATCTCTTAATAAATCCTTTTTCCTTAATATAATGAGTAGACTCTTTTGTTTCCACCTCAGTGTTCTGACATTGTCTTCATAGCCACCTGACAAGGCATTGTCTGTCTTGTTTCCATTACCTGATATTCTTTCCCTAAATACTGATAGTATAGTGGTTAGATGTTGTTGGGCGTTCTTTATCAAAATTTATGCAAATACTTCAGCTGTTTATAACTAAGATTGGGGGAAAGTCAGCATTTAAAAATAAATACAGAGAATATGTTATTTTTCAATTATGGTCTTTGATCATGACCATATCATTTATGCATTTATGTTTGTCTAAGTAAAAAATAATCAGGAACCACAGTATTCACTCAGAATTGCCCGACATCATGAAATCAAAAGAGAAACTGGTAAGGCTAGAGGCTAACCCAAGGCAGTGGGTGGCCACATCCTATCCCTGGACTGTTGGTGTTCCAGTTGGAATAGGTAAAGCATTTCAGGGAGTCAGGAAGTGCTAGGACACAACCAAAGGTTAGGCATGGAGTCAATTTTGAACATAAGGAAGACAGATTATTTACCCCCATTCCTTTTTTCATCAACATTAGCTCACCTTGGATTTATAGAATTTGCCTAACTTTTCAGTTCACTTTTCCGTTGTGTCTACAATTCTTGTCTTCTTCTGTCTTGTATAAAAACCCTTGATTTTTGCCCATAACTGACTGAGGTCTAACCTCTTTGACTTGATAGGCAAGGTTCCTCACAACTGCTCCTGACTTTCTTTTCCAGCTATATCTCCCACTGCCACCCTTGTGAACCCCACTTGGTCATCCCAGTGGGCCAGCAGATTGTCTCAGGCAGGTCCAACTGCAGACACCAGTGTAAGAAGGGAATCTAACACAGGGTTTGTGGTACTTACACAATCATTGGAAAAGCCTGGGGAAACAAGTCCAAGCTGAGCTCCCAGGAATGACTCCCAAGACGCCATTTCAGAACTGGCTTACCAAGGGCTCCCTTGGTTCAAGCCCTACCTCAGGGCTTGAACACTGAGACTTAATTATTGGTCCTACTGAGATGCTTCAGCAACCAGACTTACCAGCAGAAATAGCCGAAGCAGCAAGAGTGTGGGCTCAGGTCCTCGGTGAGATCCACCAGGTGTACCGGCTTTGCAAACCAGGTGGTAAGGGAGATGGGCAAATGCCGTTTTCAGCTTCTAGATATTCACAGGCAGTGCACCCTGCAAGGTGGTCTGGGGCTTTGAAGGCAATGTACGCCATCCATTATACATGTAACTCAGTATTCCCAACACAGATGACTCGCTCTCTTCACTGTGCCTTTACTCTTGCTCTTTGGTTTAGTTGGAATGTGTTTCATATCCTTCTCCATCTAGCAGATTCTTATTCATGCATCACACATCACCTGCTGTCATTTCCTCTGATACTGTTTCCTTCTAGTTCCCATTAGAGGGCACCCTCTATTTAAAAATGTGTCTTATTAACATTTGATTTCATCAGTCTTCCATCCAATGGAGTTCCTAACAGACAAGGAATAGGTTGTTTATTCACTCATTTTGCTCTTCAGTCAGCAGACTTACTAATATCTCCAAAGCCAACGAAAGCCCAGTCCCTGTCCTCAGGGAGATAAGGTTCAATTATGGAGGGATAAGCCACAAAGAAGCAGATAATGCCTCTTCTGGAGAGAAGGCATGGGAGGCAAAATGGTCAAGCAGGAGTTTGGAAGAGAACGTTGTCTTCATCTTTGGGTCTTCAGTGCCTAGTGTTGTGCTTGGTGTGTAGTGTCCTTAATGAAGAAGTCCAGGCTGAAAATGAATGAAATGACTTTTTGAAAAGTACTTTCGTGTCTAACTAAAAGCTGTCTACCAATACTGTGATGCTTTAACATTAGCTCTTTTTTTTCTTTTTTTTTAAAGATTTTATTTATTTATTTGACAGAGAGAGATCACAAGTAGGCAGAGAGTCAGGCAGAGAGAGGAGGAAGCAGGCTCCCCACTGAGCAGAGAGCCCAATGCGGGGCTCGATCCCAGGACCCCGAGATCATGACCTGAGCTGAAAGCAGCAGCTTAATCCACTGAGCCACCCAGGCGCCCCATTAGTTATTTTTGAATACCACAGAATAAAGCTAAATTCTCCGGCGCTCATTTTGTTTAAACTTTTCCTCCTGTAATTTATTCCTTTAATAAAATAATAATTGCATGCCTACTGTGTTTCAGAACTGGCGCTCAGCACCTAGGCCTTGTGGATCCAGAGAGCCATGGCCTCTGTTCTGTGGTCCAGATCATGTGTCTTGTTGGAGATAGAGTCACCAAACAAAGAACTATACCAAAATAGGAAGTAGTGCTGTAAGGAAAGTATGGGTCTTGATGAGAGTGAATAATAGGCAGTGTCAGTGGAGTCAGAGGGTCAGGAAGGTTTTGCTTTCCTGAAGAGATTGTCAGTTAATCTGAGACCCAGAGGATGATGGGAAGAGAGTGGGTTAAAGGTAATTCACTGGTCCTTCTGGCTCCCATTTTTTCCCTAGCAACAAAAGAGTTTTTCCTTTAACTCTTTACTTCTCCCTGTCATACAGCTCCAATAATCCTTTGGTTGCCAATATACTTGGTATTCAGGAAAATAAATTCCAATTTAGACACACAGGGAAGCTTTTCAAAAAGCAATTTACATTTGTGAAGTGAAAATAGTCATCATCCATGTGGGAATTTTTTTTTTTTTTAAGATTTTATTTATTTGACAGACAGAGATCACAAGTAGGCAGAGAGGCAGGCGGGGGATGGGGGGAAGCAGGCTCCTTGCTGAGCAGAGAGCCTGATGCGGGGCTCCATCCCAGGACCCTGGGATCATGACCTGAGCCGAAGGCAGAGGCTTTAACCCACTGAGCCACCCAGGCGCTCCATGTGTGGGAATTTTTATTTCATTATTTGCCAGCCATTTCCTAGGGGTAGTTTTCACTGAGGTTAGACTTTTGTGGCATTGAAGGACAGGTGCTTTTAAATTCAACCAGCCCTTTCCCTCCTTCACTGATTCATGAAGATGGATGATTATCCCATTTTTCTGAATGTTCCCAGGAATGTTATGTGTTGTTATGTTGCCTCAAATTGGGGAGTAGCTGACTTGGCAAAACAAATACTTGGATTTGGCTCTGGCCTTACAAAATTATCATCGGTGGGGGGGGGGGGGTCTTGCCACGTGTGGAATACACAAAACATTAAGTCAAACCGTTTCAAAAATTAACCTAAGAATGGATCATTCATGCTAGAGCATGAATAGATTTAGAATAAGTACATTTTATTAGAGAGTAGGAAGAAAGATAAATGTATGTGGAGAATGGAGGCAACTTTAGGGGAACCCAGTGGAATTAGCTAGTCCTCCTTTGATCAGTGTGGGAATCTCCTGAAACCCTTCTCTTGCCATTTGCATCGACCTGAGAGGAATTTGCAGGCTACTGCTGAAAGCAGCCCTCTGCCCCCAGACTCCCAAATGGTCCCCTTTACCACTGTGTTGTTTTTAGGGCATGCTACACATTTTATTTCTCTCTGAATGAAGCATTCACGTTGCCATTCAACATGTCTAGTTTGGGGTGCATTCTAAGTCAAATTATACAAGAAGCTATTTGTGGCATTCAGCAGCTGCAGAAAGAAGAGGCTGTTTGGGGGTGGGGGCAAGGGAGAGTGGTGGCTTTAAACACAATGTAAGTGAAGCTAGAAAGTTCAGAGTATAGTGTTATCATTGTTGATGGTTAGGTGTGATTGTATTGACAAGAGGAGGATGGAGGTTCCTGTGTGACCAAGTGAATTTTATCCTATTTCAATGTGGGATGCCCTGCAGGCACAAGCCCTTGGTAGATGCTCCGGGGTAGATGCTCTGGGCTTTATTTTGATAACGAATGTGATCTAGCCTCTAGAGTCTGTGGCTGATTCCCCTATCCAGTGGGGTACAGTTAGTGAGTATCTCTCTTCAGAAAGCAGTTACAGTAAAATAACTCCATTTCATCCCGTTGTGCATGGACATCGAGACAAGCAGAGAACAGTGCGGGTGCTTTAGGACTGCCTTTGAGAGCTGAAATGTTTACTTGGTTTTAAATATGGTTCACTAATGAAAATTGATTGTGGCAGCCCCGTTTAAACATGTTTTATCACGTAATGATTTATATGGACTGCTATGCACAAAGAGATGGGTGTTTCAGATAAGGGGATAAAAATGGGTTGAGCTAAGTCTTCTGAGAGCTGCTGTACAATGTGTTAGAGGTTTGGGGGAAATTATTTGGCATTGTAAGAACCTCCCTGCATTATTTTCTACCTAGGTATCTTACTTTTCTTTTTACTCTGGTTCAGGAAAACATTTCATGTCTTTATTATCAGTCAGATTTTTATAGCGCTTTCTACTCCCTTCTGCCTTTTTTTCTTAGTGAAAAAAAAGCAATAAATAAATAAATGAAAATAAATTGAGGTAGGTAAACAGTGTACAGAACTACAAACTCTCTGTACCTGTCTTTATGGTTCCAAGCTTGCTACTTTTGACTGCATGTTGAAGCTACCGTTAGAATGCATGAGAAAAACTGCTAATCTCAATCCTTCCTATTTTGATTGTATCTGCTATGATGCGAAGAATTCCATGATTTTTTTTCTGCTGTTTCCAGCCCTGCTGATACTGAGGGGGAGGAGCTAAGTATATCGTTTTAACAAAGTCAGTGGCCAGCCATTACCTAGCATCAGCATTCTTGTTTTGATTACCATTTGATTTTTCTCAGATTCTGTGTGGGGCTAATTATGTGGGCTCTGCAATCAACACGCCTCCCTTCCGTCCAGCTGTGCCCTAATTGTACCGCCATCAGGTCCTGGGGGTGGGGTGCACTTCCGCCGTGTGGGGACAGAAACCTGCCCTGGGAACTCCTGGCTTTAGAAACAGTAGGTTACTAGAATTTAGAGACACTGAATACATGTCCCCCTGTAATAACCGATGTCTTGTCTCTCGCTCTCATTTGTTGATTGCTCATTAAAATTATCCTTATCTCTCGCAACTGACAAGAAAAACCAGTGAAATAACATGAAACATTGAGCTTAGAGGAAGGTTTATTCGTGTCAAAAAATGCTTTGCTTGACTTTAATGAAAGTTCTGTACTTCCTAGAATTATTCTGAATATCATTTTATGCCTGGCTGACCTTCCTTTGCTCCCGCTGTGACACCTCCAGCATAATTACGGATCCTTCTTAGCCCTCTGCGTCATACTGAGCTAGGCTTTCTCCGTTTGAAGAATTCTGCTGCTGTCTATCCAGTAGTTGAGGACATTGTAATTTTTTTTTTTTAACCAACCCTAATGAGATAAATGTTGTCCTTGCCTAGGTCAGCCTTTACCATTGTTAGAAAACCAAATACAGTTAGATATTTAATGTTGCTGTCAGTTCCTCAGCAAGCCAGAGCCGTCTATCTTAATTTGTCTGATTATCATTTTGCATGTGGACCAGCTGGCCTCTTGACAAAAGCAGTTGGTCACACCAGTTTATTAATTGTAGCGCTCATCTTAACCATATGTGAAACCGTATAAGCAGTCACAGGAAGTAGAGGAAAGAAAAACGGAACAGTTCGTGAGATGGTTCCACTGCTTAGAAAATAAGGAGTCCAGGGGCGCCTGGGTGGCTCAGTGGGTTAGGCCGCTGCCTTCGGCTTAGGTCATGATCTCAGGGTCCTGGGATCGAGTCCCGCATCGGGCTCTCTGCTCAGCAGGGAGCCTGCTTCCTTCTCGCTCTCTCTCTGCCTGCCTCTCAGTGTACTTGTGATTTCTCTCTGTCAAATAAATAAATAAAATCTTTAAAAAAAAAAAAAGAAAAGAAAAGAAGGAGTCCAAATGATTCTTTTCTCTAAATCTTTATACATACTGATCATTAATTGTAACAAATTTAAGCAATGAGAAATACGCTTTTCCTTCTGTCATTTTAAAGAAAGTATTTTTCTTTCATGGACAATCTGGCTTCAGAATCCTTGTCTCGCTACATGGAAACACTCTCGTTTGGATATCTGTTTGGCAAGAGTGTATGTTTTGGTTGTAAAGTGAGGTGGACCTCTTTTTTCTTCACTGTTTTCCGGTTAAATGTAGCTGTCCCTGATAGATTCAGAGATGTTTCACATCATTCACGGATGCTTCCTTAATCCATGCTTGGTTGCAGATGCTAGGCAGTTTATGAAAATTCACAGAGATTATGGAGTGTGGGTCTTCCTTCATTGGAGGGAGATGGGAACATTCTTTTGAGACCTGTTAAATCAGAGGCATTTCTTCCAAGCTCTTCTGTCAAGAGACAGTAAGTAGCCAGGATCATTTTCCTGTGTAAATGTTTCACTGGCTACCAGTCCCCCTGCAGGGGGCGACCTTCTGCTTTATTTCATCAGCCATCCCCCAATGGAGTGTTCATTAGGATGTCCCCCTTTGTTCAATTTTAAAAAGTACAAGAGAACCCAGAGTATAAAGCACTTTAGCTAGTCACATGACTCTTAAGTTAGATCTCTTATCATCACACTATACTTCGGCTTTTCATTCTACAATGAGGTTTTTTTTTTCTTTCTTCCCTGAAGATTTTAAAAAGTTGAAATTGATTTTTTTTTCTTTTCAAATTTAAAGTTCATTTCCCTTTAAGTTATTTTTATTATAAAAGGATATAATTATGGTAAATTTAAATAGCAAAGAAAATTAGTCTCTAAGATGTGATAGACCTCTAATACGCATTCTGTGTTTTGAGTGATTGAATTAGGAAAGGTGAAGTGAGTTTAGTTGAGAATTGAACTAATTGATATGTAGCTCTACTTATATACATTATTTCTCTCCTGAATGAGCCTTTATATTCCTCATGTAGGCTGAGTAGAATGAATTAGATGAATCAGTACTAATGTGGGTAGACAGATTAGAGCTATACAACATTTCATGAATAATTGGTACAAGCCTAAGAGGCTTACAGTTAATGAAATTATTCGTTCTCTTTCTGTGAGACAGACGTATTTCCCTTTTGAGGAAGTTCTCCTTGAAGCAAAATGGCCTATATTTTTGAAATAAAGAGTTACTAAAGCTCTGTCAAGGAATACCATGTAAGGTTAATATTTGAAGTGAAATTTGAAAAACAAACAGGGGCATGCCACGTCAGGCTACGTCAGGCCTTGAGCATTTCAGGTGGAAGACTGACAAGTGCAGCAGCATAGAAGCAGAAATGAATGTGGACATTTGCAGCCCTGCCCCACCAGCTCTTCCCATTGAAGGCAGAGGCATCGTAGGAGCCCAAGATGGAGGGTTAGTGTGGGTGTTGGATAGCTATGTGATGCGCTGCAGGTCGCTTAGTTTGTAAAATGAAAAGGAGTGGATGGGATGCTCTTTGGGAAGGTGTTCAGCTCTGTCTAGGAAAATAGGAAATCCTTTTTCAACTTGCCCTTGCCATATCCGTGCTCCCAGGGACTTCCAGCCTCACGGCCCATTCCCTTCGCAGAGCTCTCCACCATCGTGCCCTGTATCTCCAATCTCCAGATGGTCCTGTGCCCTGCATTAGACATTGCTCCCTTCCAGCCCTGGAAGGGAGGTCTGAGTTTCACATGCCGTGTCAGCAGGACTCCCTTTGTGTTTTGGACTTTTGATTGGGGTTCTGTCTGCCTCGCCTTTCATTTGTTCAGCATTTGTCACATGAATATTGTGGCTTGACTAGTCACAGTGATCGCAGACATTTTAAAATTGGCTGAGCAGATGGTAGCAATGGTTTTAGACTAAATTATTAACTAGGATCCACAGCAGAAGCCTTGAGCTTCAACACATGCAGAGTAAAGGGTATTTTCTAGCATCAGAATTAACTGGTCAAGTGGATGCCAGATCAGGTTCCTTCTAAAGAACTGATACATTATCGTCTCCTAAGGTTTCCCTTTACACCAAGCACCTCCCTTCACTGAGGTTTCCCTTTCTACACCAGCCACTCCATATTGATGGAGAGATTTCCATCGGTCTTGTTTTCAATATGCCATATGATTCATCATTAAAGATTAATTCAGAAGCAGAAGGAAAAAAAGATCATTGTACCACTGAAGTTCTAGAACACTGGGGATTTTTAACATGCCTTTGTGAAATAACATAACTCAAGGGACAATTAATATAGTTCTTCATGAGTGTCTATCATCAGACACGTGTTTTCATTCCGGGAAAGTATTTCTACAACATTACCTTGCAAGTGTGTGTGTGTGTGTGTTTAACCTCCTTAAGCAACCATAGAAAGCACAAGATCAAAATCACACCTGGGATATAACTGAAATTTCCCCACTTGTCTCTAAACGGCCTTTCTTTTTAATCTGGTTTATCTAAAACTAGTATCCTATCCAGGATATGGACCTCATTGTGATGGCCCTCAAATCTCCTTTAATTTGGCATATTCCTTATTATAACTATTATTGTTTTGTTATTGTTATTATTATTATTTGACTTACCAGAGAGGCCAGCAAAATGTTACACTTTTAGTTTGATGGTTTTCATTTTTTCCTCTAGCTCTTGTATTCCCTGTAAACTGGAACGATTTAGTCAGCAGTGTTTAACCTGATTTTACCGTAGGTGATGCTTCTCCTTGGTATTTTCGCCACATCAGGGGCCACTTACTTGTCCTATTACTTGTCCTATTAGCATCTGCTGGATTACAGGGATGGCAGGCTGGTCCTTTCACTGTGCAGTTGTTCCAATATTCCTCTTATATGACAGCTCTGCAGTAATGGAACCTAAAACTGACAAGTGAATCAAAGAAGTTTTGAATGCATAAGGTCTTAGACTGTTGAGAGAGGATTAGTAGAAATTTGGAGAAAAATGCCTGATGTGAAAAAATAAGAGGCAGATCCTTTAGTCACATATAATCAACTCACCTTTTTGGGTTGTTTCTAATCAAATAAATACCTAACAGCCAGAACTTGTAGTCAATTCAGTTTGTCTTGAAAAATATAAAGTATATTTTTTATCTCTGTGCTATATTCCTACAGCTGTTTTTTTAATATCATAAATTACAATTGTGTCAACTGTAAATTTTTTTTAAAGTCCTTTTATTGTGAAATTTTATCTCCCTGAAATTCAATTTTATGTCTTGGGATTCTATATTTTATCTGACAGCCCTATTTTTTAAAGTTACTCTTTTATTTACACATTTATTGATTATTATGAATTATTCTGTATAATTTGCTTTGCAACTTAATAATTGTTATTTTGATAGATAAAAATTACAGACCTACGTAATTGCCCTCAGTGTGAAAAGTGTTTATAGAAACAAGAAGCACAATTCGTGCCTCCAGAAGTTAGAGTTGTGGGAAGACTTTGTTTCTTTAAAGTTTTTTTTTTTTAGATTTTTATTTATTTATTTATTTGACAGATAGATCCCAAGTAGGCAGAGAGGCAGGCAGAGAGAGAGAGAGAGAGGAGGAGGCAGACTCCTTGCTGAGCAGAGAGCCTGATGCGGGGCTCCATCCCAGGACCCTGGGATCATGACCTGAGCCCAAGGCAGAGGCTTTAACCAGTGAGCCACCCAGGTGCCCCAAGACTTTGTTTCTTAATAGATGGGAGGGGGCACCTGGGTGGCTCAGTTGGTTGAGCAACTGCCTTCGGCTCAGGTCATGATTCTGGAGTCCCAGGATCGAGTCCCGCATCGGGCCCTCTGCTCATCAGGGAGCCGGCTTCTCCCTCGCTCCTCGCCCCTTTCATGCTCTCTCTCTCAAATAAATAAAATGTTTTAAAAAAATAAAAATAATAAACGGGAGGATAGGACTAAGCTATCTATAAGTTTATTACTAAAGCATTGCTGTGAATGTTTAAGTAGATTATGTTGTTAATTTTTAAATATTTCTCTTTTTTTAAAGATTTTATTTATTTATTTGACAGAAAGAAAGAGTACAGGCAGAGGAACAGCAGACAGAGGGAGAAGCAGACTCCCTGCAGAGCAGGGAGCCGATGTGGGGTTCAGTTCCGGGACCTTGAGATCATGACCTGAGCTGAAGGCAGTTGCTTAACTGGCTGAGCCACCCAGGCATTCCTAAATATTTTCTAAAATCTCTTACTATTAGGGGCACCTGGGTGGCTCAGTGGGTTAAGCCACTGCGATGCTCGGGTTATGATCTCAGGGTCCTAGGATCGAGCCCCGCATCTCAGGGTCCTAGGATCGAGCCCCGCATCCAGCTCTCTGCTCAGCAGGGAGCCTGCTTCCCCCCCCCCTCCCCCTTTTGCCTGCCTCTCCATCTACTTGTGATCTCTCTCTGTCAAATAAATAAATAAAATCTTTAAAAAAAAAACCCTCTTACTATTTTTTTAAAAAGATTTTATTTATTTATTTGACAGAGATCACAAGGAGGCAGAGAGAGAGGAGGAAGCAGGCTCCCTGCTGAGCAGAGAGCCCAATGCGGGTCTCGATCCCAGGACCCTGAGATCATGACCTGAGCCGAAGGCAGAGGCTTAACCCACTGAGCCACCCAGGCGCCCACCTCTTACTATTTATTGTACACTTTATTTTATAGGCCAAGGGGCCTTGTATTGGATGCTTTCTGCTGTGATGTTTTCCAGTGTTCCGGGTCAGTACAAGAATGCTTGGGTGTGTCTGTGGATTTAAAAATTGTATTTCAAGTATTCTAACCATGTGTAAAGATAACGAGGATACCTAAATTAACATAGTCATGTACAATCTTTTATTTCAGATGTTAAGCTTTATTTTTAAAAGTAGCCTAAAACGAATCAACAGTCAGTAAAAGTCCTATTTATAGATAAGGTTGGGCTAAGAACTCTCATGTTTTAAAGAGGTAAACTTCCCTTGAAAGGAACTTAAAATTATCTTTTGGTATATTCCACTGATCTGAACGCCATTATATCTCATTTTTCTTTCCCTTACCTCCCTTCCAACTTCAAAAACCACCATGAGCTTTACTAATTATTTATTCCATTTTCAGTTGATCAAGGATTCAAATTTTGTGTGATTCAAAATGTATATACTACATGGCATCACACCTGCATGTAACTCTTGTGGGCGGTATTTGAAAATGTTCCTCTTTAGTAAGTACTGTTTAACAACGTTTGTGAAAGTTTTTTGTATTCAACATAAAGAGTTTTAATGCCACAAACTCACAATGCACAGAAGAGGGCCTGAACTTTTGTCTAAGGGGAGATGGGGCCGTGGGAGAAGAATTCAAGGGGGCTAGAATAGAAGCCTTTTCTGTGAGTGCTGGGAGACTTAGCACTGCTCTTAAGAAACTCCTAGGTTTAAACATACCTTTTGTCCTTAGTGAAAGTAATGAGGTTGTATTTTAAGGCTGTACTTTAGACGAAGATGTGGGTGTTAAGAGAGTCATTTATTAAACAGCCAGGGCTTAATTTTAAATTTTTATACCTTAAGTGTATAATGGTTTCTGAAGTTACAGACTTAAAGACAGACTGGTAAGACCAAGGTAGTTGTAGAAAAATGGCCCCGAATGAGCCCTGATTTGGGCCTCGTCACCTCGGGCACACATTGCTCCACCAGCACCCAGCTTCTCTTGCCGCCCCTGGTCGGGTACATTCACACCCACTGCTCATCTGGTACTAGTGATCTCTTTGAAACATGATACTGGCCTTATAGCTTTCCCTTTTCAACTCTATCAGTGACTCCCTGGCCCACCAAAGTAAACCCACCCCCTTATGGGAAGAAAGTTCCTTCGGGGTCTGGCCCTGCCTCTCTCCACCTCCCTTGCCACCTTTCCACATCGCCCCCCCCACCGCCCCCCAGGTTTATCTGGAACCTCCCTGTGACCGTGACTGTTTTATCTGAGAGTTCCCTCTTCCACTTGTACTCCAAATGGGCTGGGTGCCCTTTAACATCTTTTTCATTAACATCATAGTCTTATCTCTCCCTGTGCTTGCTCACTACTTTATTATTCTTATCTCTTTGGGTGTGTTGCTCCATTGGACTTTGACCTTCCTAGGGTCAGGAACCAAGTTTGATTTACTTTTAACCCGGATGTCTGTTGTGGAACGGGGGTCAGTTAATAAGTTCTCTATGTAAAACTTCTGAAAAGTTCTGAAAGTGCATAGTTACAGGTAAAATCTTTAGACTATGTATTACTTTGCAAAATATTTCTATAACTCTTTGCTAGTATGTGTATACCTACTCCTGGAAAGTAATCCGATCACTGTAGAAATAATCAGATGATTCCTAGGAGAAAAATTTTAAATGGTGGTCAGAAATAAGATTTCATTTCACTGAAAAACTAAGCAGAAATGTTGGAACGTTATAAGGATGCAAATATTTAGGCAATAGTAGTGGTAATAGAATTCTCAAGGAAGATAAGCCACCAGGATGGTTGAAGTGATGAGGAGCATATTTTTCTGTATAACATTTGGCAGTATTTTTAAAGAACAGCGATTCTCAAATATTTTTATTATTTATGTGTCTAATAAGGATTTTTGTAAGGCACATTGACTTGAATATACTCACTAAAGATATCTTTTCCCGGCTTTTAATATGTGCTAATGAAAGAGAAAGCAGGACACCCAGAGACTCCCCTTCGCTCCTATGTCGCCTTGGCTTCTAGATCTCCGTTTTCTCATTTTTGACTGAAGATGAAATCGACCCGTCTGGTTCATTGAAAAATTGACTACACTCGTCCTTATAGAAACGAGGAAGTTCTTGATAACCAGTTAGGGTTTGGGGGGGGGAAGCAGGTTAGCTTAAATTAGCTGTCCAGCGTGAGATAATGTGAAATTTAAGTAGAAGTTAGCTATATGCATCTGGAAGACATACAAATGAAAGACAATCGTGTGAGAGGAAGATTGAGCAGAGTCTTTAAAGGCAGTAGCATAGTCTATGGATTATCCGCCTTTTCCCCTAAAGGTCCAGATAGAAAATAGCTTCAGTTTTACAGGCCATACGGTCTGTGTTGAACACAGCCCGAGAGCAGCCATAGACAGTAGATAAACTCATGGGGTAGTGGTGTTCTGTTACAACTTCATTGTTGGACACCACAATTGAAATTTCATAGAATTTTTACATCATGAAATATTATCTTTTAATTTTTTTCAACTATTTAAAAAGGCATCAGCTAGTTTTGGCCAAAGGGCCTTAATTTGCTGACTCGGGCCCTTTCTCCAGTAAAAGCATCAAGGTTTCAAGAGGGAGTAAGTAGACAGCGCCTGACAAATGTTTAAGGACAAGCCCTTTGAAGCTTGTTAAGAGTTTGTTAGAACTAGGGGCACCTGGGTGGCTCAGTGGGTTAAGTGGCTGCCTTCGGCTTAGGTCATGATCTAAGGGTCCTGGGATTGAGCCCTGCATTGGGCTCTCTGCTCAGCAGGAGCCTGCTTCCCTCTGCCTCTTTGCCTACTTGTGATCTCTCTCTCTCTCTCTCTCTCTCTCGCTCTCTCTCTCTCTGTCAAATAAATAAATAAAATCTTTAAAAAAAAAAAAAAAAAGAGTTTGTAAGAACCCAGAGAAGGAACAGTGAGATGTAGGAAAGGAGCTAGTGTTATTTCTACCCAGTGTTGATGAAAAGCTCAAGAACTGGGTCATTTGTGGTATGTAATTACAGATAATTAGAAGAGGAGATAGAAGACCATTGGGACTAGTTAGAGGTGCACTGGAGACCACTGGGAATTTTTTGTGAGTGAATAAAATTTTAGGCATTAGAAAAGATAGTGTGTAGTGTCTATACTATAGTATAGTATAGATAGTATAGTATAGTATCACTATAGTGATAGTTTTAGAGCAATCTTTCATGGAGGTGATAGTTTAACTCTGAGACAAGTAAACAGACTAAATTCTGTGAAGTTGATTCCCCTTCTTTGAAAGCATGACTGACCCTTCTTGAGCTGAGGACTGCTTAGCTATGTCTTAAGATTATACTCATCTATGTGACAAATATATATGCTTACCACGTATCAGATACTGTTCTAAGGACTTTATCAATAATAACTCCTTAAATTCTCATAATAACCTTGCCACATAAATACTTTTATTTTCTCCATTTTACAGATGAGAAGACCAAGGTATAGAAAGCTTCCTCCTGTAGTAAGTGACTAGTATACTTGGTGGGATGGCACCAGTATTGGGCTCTTCACTCCAACCTTCCCTATAATGTCAAATTTACCATGTTAGGGCCCCTGGGCACCAGGGTCAGATGGTTAAGCATCTGTCTTCAGCTCAGGTCATGATCTCTAGGTCATGGGATGGAACCCCACAGTGGGGCTCCCAGCTCAGGAGGGAGTCTGCTTCTCCCTCTCCTCTGCCTTGCTTGTGCTCCTTCTGTCTCTCTCTCTCTCTCTCAAATGAATAAATAAAATCTCTAAAAAAACATTTTCCCCATGCCTGGGATATTTAAACTTTTTTCCTCCTGCTATTTATAGAGTTAAAGTTGGAAGAGGAGGTACCATGGTACCATGGATTTATTTATTTTCTGTTGAATGTATAAATGGAGCTATTAAAAAAATACTAGACACTTCCATTAAAAACCTGGCTCTTAAATAAACTATGACATGGAGAGAGTGCAAATTATAAGCCTGTTCTCATGCTGATATGCAGGCTATAAAGTAAGAGATGATGAAATTATTGGGGAAATCTTTATAAGTAATAAGCTCTTTCAAAATGTAACCTGATGTGTCATGATGTGGTAAATACCCTAATTTATTTGGCTAGTATCTGAAGATCTGGACTGGGGTGGGGGGCCAGCACGGAACGATGCCTAGAGGACAGTGTGGCCTGGAGGCCAGCGTGGAAGCCTGCTCCCGACTCCCAGCCTTACCACTGACTGGTGTGCAACCAAGTAGTGCTGTCATCTGGACGCAGCTACGGCCACTAGCTATCAGACTTAATACCAAGTGAGGAAGGAAATTCCTCCCCGCGTGACTCCTACTGCAGTTCATTTGCTTAGAGCACACCTCTGACTTCCTACTTCCTAGTGGACTAGAAGGTTCTTCCCTCCCTCCCCCACTGATCCTCTCCACCCCCTACCCCTTCCCCACTACCCAGTGATCATATCCCCTGTTTAAATGAGAACCAGTAGATTCACTGTAGATTTTTGTTTTATTTCCATCTCTTCCTTAAGGTTTGTACTAACATCTCATCTTTTCAATGAGGTCTGTCCTGACTCCTATTTAACACTGCCGCCTGGCCAGCTTCCCTAGCCCTACCGTCTCTTTTATTCTTCTCAGCCTTTTCCTCTGTCCATTCACTTACCACCTTCTAACACGCCATACAGTTGTCATTTACTGTGAAATCATACAAGCCCCTTGAGGGCAGGGATGTCCTGGATGTCCCGGAGGTGCATGGTACGAGAATGTTCTCAGTATTTACCTTTGGGCTGAATGTGTGGATGCCGCCGTTGTAGACATGAAAAGCTGCAGGCTGTTTCCAACCCCGCGTTTGTTGAGTGACAATGAACCTCCGAACCTTGGGGGTGGTGAATCGGAGAGCTTTTGTCTAGAAGCTTGCCGGCTACTACTTGTCTCTCGCGCAGTGAGGCTGAGACGCGGCTCTTGAAGCAGAGCGAGGTCACTCTTGCTTATAAATCTGTTTTCCTAGGGGGAATTTCGCTTGCTAATTTAAGGCAGCTATATAATTTTAACTTTGGAGGCATTTCTCATTTGAGTCATTTCTTGTTTGCCATCTGGCCATGTAATTACTTTTAAGTAAAACTATGTACAGGATGAAAGAACACAAATTGGAAATCCGATAATGTGGATGGTGAGATGATCGTGTGTGTGTGTGTGTGTGTGTGTGTGTGTTTTGCTTTGCTTTTGCTGTTGTTCAAAAAAGAAGATTAAGGGGGGGGGAGCATTTGAGGAGGAATCATTCCAGAGCTTTCCCTAGAGGGAGCCCCTTATATAAATTTTCTTCTTTGACTAAGGGCTTTTGTTATAAACGAAATGTTTTGAATTAGTGGATTATTACATTTTTCCATTCATTTATAAGTCTGGCCCTAAGCTGTGAAACCAGAGGTTGTCTAACATGTCTCCAGAGCTGTTCTGCCGCGAAGTGGAACTGGGCGGAGGTGTGAGCATCATTCTTTCCCTTCATCTGTTTTCCTAGTATTCTCCAGTCTGTATTCTTTTCTTTTTTGTTCCAGTCCCTTCACCCCGGAAGTTATTTTCCTAGTGCCAGCCCGAGTATTATTATTTCTGAAGCTTCCCTTTCACTTTGCTCCCCCAGTTCTTGGAGGTTAATTGCAAAGGGACAAAAGAACCGGAACCCAGTACCGTATATTCAAGTTCAAGAGAAACCTAAATAATGTTTGTTTGGAATTACTGTTCTCCCTCTTGGGTAGGGGCAGGGGAGGGGAGGAGGCTGGAGTGTGGAATTTTTTTAAACCAGGTGCTTAGATGATAGTTAAATTTAAAATACAGATTTAAATCATTAGGGTACAATTGTAATGCTGATGTTCAGTCACAGGCAAAAACCAAACCAATCCAAAACAAACAAACAAATAAAAAACTGGGTGAGAAGACCGGAGGTACTAATTTGCATGAAAATGCAACCAAGTCATCACTTAGAGCTCTGTGGAAATTCTGTTGTAAAAGTTTTACTGCTTGTAAACGTTCCTTTGGTGTGGGAGGCAGAACGTGGGGGCGTGGTCAGGGAAACAATGGTTTGGCTCTGCACCCCCACCCCCAAATCAGTTCAAACGCCTGAATTAACTGGAGAGTCAAAGAATCAGAACAGACTTGCTGTAAGACTTTTGGGGTCCAGCAAACAGATCTGGATGTTCCTAGTAGCCTAGTGAAAATGGGGAATACATTTGCTTCACCTTGACTTGCATAGAGGAAGATCTGCACTGTTTTCACGGATTCCAGAGAGAAGAAACTTTGGATCTGTTGAAGAGAAAGTGAATAAATGAGCACCGAGGCAGAAAGGCTGATGTGGCTATCATGCAAATAAGAACTGTGATTGGCTTTCTCTTTCTTTCTGTATACTTTGTCACTGCAGCTCTCAGCGTTAAAGATTAGGTTTCAGTGGGAGCTTTTCAGGTTCAAGGACTGTTAATGGCTTGTAACTGCCTGACAATAAACTCAGCCTCAACATTACATCAGCCCCCAGCAGATGTCTAAAGATTTGAGACTGGAGGAAAAAAGTTAGAATCTGGAACAGAGGGATACAGCTTACCACCTGCCTGATGGGCTGAGCTTTTAATGTGATTTAGATTTCTAAGCCCTATGTACTCATCCTGGAAATGGTGGCCTTCATTAATGCAAAGATCAAGTCTTTAATTAAACTTTTTAAGAAAAAAAGTAAGTAATTTCTCCTCCCCGCCCCCCCATGTTTGTGTGCGTGCGTGTGTGTGTGTGTGTGTGTGTGTGTGTTTTGTACTATTTCATCTTCTTGAGTGATGGAATTGGAATGTGAAAACATTAATTAGCACAGGTTAAACTCCATTTTCTACTAAGTTCAAATACCTCTGACTTTTATAACTCTAAGGCAGAATTATGTGATTTTAGCATGTCTTATTTATTTATGTTTGGAATTTTAGGTGAATTCACTTCGGTGCTTCTCAAAAGAAGCCCTTTGAACAAAATGGGGTGGAGGGAGCCTTGTATTTACCTTATGTCTGCCTTGATACATGTTTTTTTAATTCTTCGGCTTACTATGCAGGGAGGCTGTGTGTGATCTATCATGTATTGTTGATGGGGATGATCCTTTAAAATTCCCCGGAACTCTCTGTTAACGTATTTCAGAGCTCTGGGACAAACTGTCTAGACTGATCAGTCACTGTACAGTACACAGCGTTTGTGGCATGGCTTCATTGTGTACTGACCCTTGGTTTACATATCTTTGATCTAGGTGCTTCTCCTTTCTCCGCAGAGTGTAAATATTACAAATACATGGTTTTGTTTTTACATAGCTGTTGGCTTAGTTCAGTTGAGCTTTTGGGCCAGTGATTTTAAACTAGATTAATGTGGTTGGGTATGAGCATTGGTAAAAGAGACCTTGGAGGAAGCAACAAAGAACAGCGCTCTCGGCCCATTTTCTGCAGCTCCCTCTGTGGGAGGCTGTCTTTGGATGGACTGATTAAAATCTGCCCTGGCAAGAGTGAGATGCTCTGAGAAGAGACAACTGTTCTTTCATGGGAGCCAGTTGGTAGCTGTACTACAGTGGGGCCAGTGGCAGGATTGCACAGACGCAAGTATCACTACTTGGATTTGATTTGTAATTGGCAAATAGGAAGTTGCACTTTTCAATAGTTTTCAACTATGAAGTGTGTGGTAGTTGAGTCTTCCAAATAAATGCACATCAGCAGGAAACATTGCAATTAACTGTGGCTGCCGTTTGGAGGACATAGAGTGAGTTCCCTCTAACGCGAGATTCTCAGGCCCGTAAATAAGGGCCACATTGGTCTTTGTGGATTTTATGTATTAAGATTGGTAATTACATGCAGCACGCAGAACAGTTTTTCAACAAGAGGTTACGTGAACTACCAGGTGCCTAATTTACGTGCTTTTGTCAAACAGCAGAAAGCAGAAAGCACACAGACGTTTCTGTTTTTATTTTAGTTTGATGTCGAGTTCGCAATGTTTATTTTCCCATTTAGCAATTTATGGGGAAGGTGGGATGATTTGAGAAATGAGGCTTACAGAATTTAGTAGCTGTAGAAAAGATGGGTTGATGGGTTAATGGGTTATGGGGGAGTGCTAACCTGTGACTCAGGTTCCCAGGAGTGCAAAGAAATGCCAAGTTCCCCTTTAGCGGTACAGGTCTAAAGTCAGGGTCTCTGTTACTGTAGATGAATTTCACTCCTGCCACAATCATGCTTTACATATATTAGTTCACTTGGTCTTTGTAACAGCTCTAATGCTGTGCTGTTGGGTACTCTAAGTGAATTTGAAATACATTAGAATAGAAAGGTTCAATAGTTGATGCATGCTTATTCATTTTATTTTGAGAATCTGTTTATGGTCTTGTTTCCAGGGACATATTGTGTTGTACAAATTTGTATGCTCAGTGTGTGCTCTGTAGCCTACTTCAGAGTCAGGAAAGACTAGCCCCTGGCTCACAATTCTAGGATCTGCTGGTTTTATTTGTCACCCCCAGGAAATGCTTCAGCACATGGTTTTCCTCTAAAATTGCCTAGTCTTTCCCTACATCTGACTTACAGCAGCAGATATGTAGAAAGGGTTAAAAACTGTTGATGCATGTATTTGGTGCTGTAGCTTCATGGTGGGCTCCACTGGTATCCCCAACTCTGTGTTTCAGGAACAAAAACAAAGTAGACACGGAGATCCCAAGCCCTAGGGGGATCAAGGAAAATTATTTAGAAGATTTAGGATACTCTCATGGTTACCTGTTGTTACCCCTCTGATGTACTCTTTTCTACTGGGAAAACTCAATTGAACTGGGTTATGGTGGGAAGGGTCAATTGCATTGGAATTTAAAAAAAAATTTTTTTTTAATATAACAACATTCTTTGGGGAAAAAAGTATTCCATGAAAGCAGGAAACAAAGTTTGTAGCACAAATTGATTTCTACTTCTATTAGACATGCTATTTAAATATATTTCACTGAATGTTTATGCTTAATTTTTTAAAAAAGTTGAGTTTATTACAATGATGTTTTAAAGTAATGCTTTAGAGAGGAAACATTTGGTCTGCGCCTCTTGGTAGGAAATTTGTTTCTGTCTTGGCAATCTAACATTTACTGTTACAAAGGCAGTGTACAGTTGGGTAATAAATACTCATTGTGGCAGAGTTAAGTCGGAATTAGAGGTCTCTATCAGTTTTCTTAATTGTTTTCTGACTTTGGAGTCAGGGGAGGGCCTAAAATGCTGGGAAGCAAGTAACTGAAGAAGTAATTCTATCAAAATATTGTGGGGAATAATGGGCAGTTTCAGCTTTTTGCTTCAAGAGACAAAACACTGTGAAGACCCCTAGAGCCTAGTTAAACCTTACGCAGAATTTGTCCCATTTCCCCATTTTGGGCCCTTACCCCTTGGATATGTTAGGCACCAAGAACCCATCTTGATGGAAAATATTTGGAGCCACTGACACTTACTTGGACACCAGAATTCATGCTGCCTTTCTTTCTCCAGCGGTTTCCAACCTTGATGAGGAGAGTCGATGGACAGTCCACTACACTGCTCCATGGCACCAGCAGGAGAATGTGTTCCTTCCCACCACAAGACCACCGTGTGTAGAGGACCTGCACCGCCAAGCCAAGCTCAACCTCAAATCAGTATTGAGGGGTAAGATTGCCTCCCTCCAGCTTGCTGTTCTTAGAGTACTGGCCATTAGAATTGAAAGCACAAATGTGATCGTTCTTTTTAAAAGAAGATCTATTTATAATGAACACATGGTATGCTGGTTTTTTTAGATGAGATCATAAATACTTCTAGCCTAATACATGCCTAATAGGTTCTGGTCTCTGTAGAAACCTGCCAGTTTACAGACATGCAAATCTATCCTCACAGAGCCCACCCCTGCTTGGAAACTCTCTTTAGCATGTTCAAACCACCAGTACTAATGTAATCCAAATAAACCCCTGATGACATGGGGAATTTGCCCCTGCCTTTTTTAAACCATTGTAGGTATTCAAGGCAAATTTGTTAAAGCTAATACTTTCTAATGGTTTGTTCTGTTTAGTTCAGGTTGGATGGGAAGGGGACCTATATATAGACTTTGAGTTCAAAGTGGTTTGTTCATCAGGACTTGGGCAGAACCCAACTGCTGTCCTCTTAAGCATTGGTTCTGTCAGCAGATGGGCAGAGTGCCCTGCGGGCAGTAGGAAATACATAGGAAGAGTCTCCTCCTATATCTAGTTTAAAAGCTTCATTTTTCTTCCAATTACTATGGATGTTAAGAAGTGTAACTGTGGGACGCCTGGGTGGCTCAGTTGGTTGGACGACTGCCTTAGGCTCAGGTCATGATCCTGGAGTCCCTGGATCGAGTCCCGCATCAGGCTCTTAGCTCCATGGGGAGTCTGCCTCTCTCTCTGACCTTCTCCTCGTTCATGCTCTCTCTCACTGTCTCTCTCTCAAGTAAATAAATAAAATCTTAAAAAAAAAAAAAAGAAGAAGAAGTGTAACTGTGTGGGAAGGAGGGCTTCTCTTAAAAGTGGTAAAGAAGTTGTTCTTTAAAAGAGGAAGGAATGTCTGTTAAGATTCAGAGACTTTTTCCTTAAAACAGCAAACTAAGGTTCTTGTTCTACCAGATGCTGCTGCCTCTACCAGTTTTCTCCTCCCAGGCAATATTTGGGACATTGTTTATTTAAAAAATGCTTGTTGTTGGGGCACCTGGCTGGCTCAGTCAGACGATCACGTGACTCTTAATCTCAGGGTCTTGAGTTTGAGCCCCACATCGGGTGTGGACATCACTTAAAAACAAAACAAAACAAAAAGCTTAAAAACTATTTGTTGTTTTGTTATTTATCTGAAATTGAAATTTAACTGGGTGTTCTGCATCTTACCTAATTGTGAAAAACTTGAATCTAGAAAAAATCTTTTTTTTTTTAAAGATTTTATTTATTTACATGATAGAGATCACAAGTAGACAGAGAGGCAGGCAGAGAGGGGGAAGCAGGCTCCCTGCTGAGCAAGTGCCCAGTGTGGGGCTTGGCCCCAGAACCCTGAGCTGAAGGTAGAGGCTTAACCCACTGAGCCATCCAGGTACCCCAGAAATCTGTTATTGATTCAAGGAAAACCCAGCATGAGGACCTCAACTGATACTTACTAAATACTTGTCTACATGCCAGATTCAGTTCTAAACCCATTACTCTTACTATATCATTTAATCTCCAGAATAATCCTGTTTATTATTATGCAGATTTTACAGGTGGTAAAACAGAGACACACAGATCAGAAACTTGCTAAGATCTCTAAGTTAGTTAATGGCAGAACAAGGATTTAAACTTGGACAGTCCAAGGCTACAGAGCCCATATTCTTAACTGCTACATTATATTGCTTTTAACATCCATTTGTTAGAACTCTTTTCATTCTGGTAGAAGTGCAGGCTATAAAGGCAGGGGCTTGGGTCTCAAGGAATTTGTATGTACTTCTATAGTACAAATCAGTGTGAAAAATTCTTAAGAAATGTGCCCCAAATTGTTCTTTTAGGAGTTAGAGAAAGCCGAAAATTTCTGCTTCCAGAAAGAAGGAATAGCTATTACCAGACTCACAATAGATACGGTATTCTGAACAGAACTCATTGTAAACATTTTAGATGATAGCCTTATTTTTTCTTCCTTGATATTTTTCTAATGCTTAGAAAAGCAGTATGTATCTTATAGTATCTTATGTATCTTACAATATCTTACAGTGTCTCATATCCTGTGGTCTTGGCTTTGGACTGTCCAGAGCTGAGATTATTGGGTCCCCCTTTTTATGTAGCCTGCCTAACCTGTGTATTTAGTGACCGAAAACTTAAATGGAAAGAATTCCATTAGTTGGCCTCTTCTGTATGGCCTTGGTATTGTACTTCAACCTTTGTTGCCTTCATGATATACCTAAATCCAGCCAAAATTTTTTCTATATCCCTTCCCTACGATTTATTTTCAGTACATTTCGACCAAGAGCATCTCTCCTTATAGTTCACCTTCTTCCCCCCAAATAATTAATAAAAATATTAAATGGCACAGTTCCCAGGACAAACCCCAGAGGCAGTGCCATTGTTAACATTTCTCTCTGAGCTAGGAACAACAGAGCTCTGCATGGTCTGGCTTGTAGAGAACGCTTACAGGAAGGTATGTGTAAGTTTGAGGATTCAGGCCTGGCTGTTTTTTGATCGCTCTCCGGGAAATTGTGCTTCATGGCCTCTTTCATGTATTTGCAAGTATCAGATCAGAGCTTCTCTTTTCTTTCCTGAGAAAATTGACCATCTGTATATAGATTTTTCTGATTTTATTTTCCTTTTGATTATTCAGTAGCTTCATGTGAAATATCATCACCACTAGTTTTGCCTACACTTGAATTTTTTTAAAAGGTCAATGCTTTAGCATCTGCTCTCATGTCCTAAAATGCCTCATCAAAGGGATTTGCTATTAATAAAGTTAATAACTTTGGAAAATTCTTGGAGCTCAACTTTTAAAGTCTGGATTTAAATACTCCTGAAGAGATTTTTAGATAAATAATAACTTTTTAAAGCAGTGATTGAGGAAGATGAAATGTGAAAGAGCACCTGAGTGGTTTCCTCTTCATTTATTTACTTTTAATCACATGCACAAAACTTTACATCCCAAACTTTCCCTACACCATGTTCACAACCTGAGTTAATAAACACAAGTGCGGAGCATTAATGGCGTCAGTATCAATGAAGATTAAAAAGAAAAAATCTGGTCCCTGAATGTATGGCACTATGAAGACATGAGATTATATAAAGATATCAGTTTAAGTTAATTTGTCCTCAATGTTCTTTGCTTAAAGATATAGAAAGGTAGCTAATGATTCACTATGAGTGATCTGTTTTGCTCCTTCTCTTCTTACTGTGACCTTATCCATAATTTTCAGGAAGGAAAGCTGTTCATTGATGCTGAATAGGTTGGTCCTTTTTTGTAATCATCAAATGCCATCATGTTAAGTTCTGCCAGGTTTAGGAGAGCTCAGCTGTCCTCTGGAGGATCATAAAATGTGGAGGGAAGTGATGCAATGAGTACTAGTTAAATTAATAACTAAGTGTTGTAAATATTTGCTTATTAAAGTAACGCAGAAGTGCTTAAATTGGTAGAGTGAGGAAGGCATGGGTTTACTTAAAAATGTTTTTATGAAAAAAAAGTTTTTATGAAAAAACTGAGTTGGCACATAAAGACAGATAATAGACTCAGTTTAATAAGCATTTGAGCATCAATTCCGTACTATACCAGGAGTTTTTTGTTGTTTGTTTGCTTGAGTTTGTTTTCTTTGGGGGATGGGGGGCTATGCCCAGAGTTTTTAAATGAACTAGGAAAAGTTCATGGGTCCTTTACAGAGCTGAACTTGCTACTTTGTGTCAAGATTGAAGTAAATAGACAGTGATGTAGTGGAGATGTGTATGATGTGCAGTGTGCGGGCAGAGAGCTCAGTCGGCTGGAAAAGAAAAGCATTGGGAAACACCCCCACCACCACCACCACCATCTGCCCACTCTCTCATCCCGCTACCGAGGAGGAGGTAGGCATCTTGTGGCATATGGAATACCCAGAGCAGGTGTCTTCTGTGTGCAAATGTACTCAGTGCTGGTCCAAATAGGTCCAAATTAACTCAGGTTTGTATCTGTTGTTGGCTAGTCTCTGGAGAATTTGGTAGAATTTGGTGACCATGCTCTTAGACCAAATGATTTGATTTTGGTGATTTGCTAATGACCTTACAAACATGGACCTAGATTTAAAAATATTACTTTGATATTTGGCTCAACAGGATATCTGGCTGACAGTGAGTAGTTAATTTCTGAAGACGGATCCCATTGTCTATTAAGAATTCATTTATTGGGGCACCTGGGTGGCTCAGTGGGTTAAAGACTCTGCCTTTGGCTCAGGTCATGGTCTCAGGGTCCTGGGATCGAGCCCCACATTGGGCTTTCTGCTCAGCATTCTGCCTGCCTCTCTGCCTGCTTGTGATCTCTCTGTCAAATAAATAAATAAAATCTTAAAAAATTTTTTTTAAAGAATTCACTTATCTTTTAACTGTATTTCCAGAAGAATTCTGCCCTTTTAATCTCCATGGTTGTTTGAACCATTCATGAACTTCATCTGAATTAGATGGGATGATAGGTAACCTTTACCTAAATATCTATGTGGATAATTTTTAGCATTAGTCAAAGGGCCACATTAAATGGGAAAAGGCGGGTTGAGGGATGGGGTTGGTTAGGTTAGGCTGAATGAAGTGTTCAGATTTTATTTCTTTTAGAGCTTTAGTTCTACATTCAATAGTTAGGAGCATGTCGAAGGCTGAAATAAAGACATGTTATTTTCCAGGCTCCATCCCCCAAAAGCCTAACCTGGGAGAGAGAGAGAAACACAGTTTCTCACAGTATGTTTAACAGACAGTTTAGTTACTGTGTCCACGTCCACTCCTGCCATAATTAGTTCACAGAGCATCTGTTGTTGTATCGAAAATGTTCCCTAGTCACTCTATCCTTCCTGAAGAAATACATTTTAGCAGGTCAGCCCGGCTCTAGAATTAGAAGTGTGAGCACAGGGAAGAATGGCGGATCTGGCCTGTGTTAATTCAGTCAGTGGGTTATATTTATTATAGGAATTGAGGATTTACAGTGTGAAGAAATGGTTTATACCAACCGGTTTTTTGTGGTTTTTTTGTTTTTTTTTTTGTGCATGCGTGTATGCTTCCCAACATGTTCGATGCTGGGGAAGGGTACACCTCTCTCAAAGTTAGGACAAGGTTTCCAGGTAGTTTCAGTGGGGTTCCTCTGACAGGTTGTGACCTAATAGGCTTTATCTAAGGCTCTCTGCATCTACCTTTTATGTCAGGAAGCTTTCTCATTGGCTTTTGGCTTAGACAGATAGGTCTGTTCTGGGAAAGATTATGGGATTCTCTCTGGATTTGATGAGGTGGCTTGGCTATCATATCTGGCTGCCTTGGGCACGTGGTTCCTGTGGTTTTGGCCATTGATGCTCTTCTTGGGGGTCCTGTGGCACTTCTCACGGGACTGTTTGGGGGATGCTTTTGGAGGTGTGGGCTTGTGGATGTTGACCAAGAGCTCTCTCTCCTGGAATGGTCCATCTGCTCACTGCCGTTGACACACTTAAGATGAACATCTGCTTTGCCCACCTGTGCTAAACATGGATTATTTTTCTTCTTTGTCACTTTTTAAAAACTATGACATAGAACACAAATACCTAAAACATTGTACAATGTAAAAATAATTATAAAGCAAATGTCAAAAGAACCATTACCATGGTCAAAAAGTAGACTAAGGCCTAAACTCCAGAAGCCTCTTGTTCTTGCTTTCCAGTAGGGAAAAATCCAGGTTTAATGAAGAGAGCCTGGGTCACATCTAGGTTCAAATCCTGCCTGTTATGTACTAGATATCTCTGATTTGAGTTTAATTTTGAGTTTTACTTCCTTAACAATTTGACCTTGTTTATGCATCTGTAACATAAAGACCATCATATCTGTGTTTATGGGAAAAAAATTAACGTCCCTTTGCCAAATATCTCAGAGTACCTGCCCCTAAAATTGGAAGCAGTGTTTGTAGAGGGAAGGGTGCATTTTAATTTAAGTGCAACAGAATACGGATACGAAATTATAAATCTCAGCCCTCTTTCCTAAATGGCTATCCTGATTTAGCTGATGCTTTCCTTCCTACCCATTATGCTCCAGAGATACGCTGTTGGGAGGAGGGAGAGGAACAGAACCAGAAATATCAGTGATGACAAGGACAGCTACAGACACTTGGCACTCAGGGTCGTTTTGTTTGTATAAGCAAGGTGACTTTTTCTCCTACCCACCTTCAACCTCGGGAAGAGCGTAGATTGCTAGAGCTGGAAGGGACCCCCCACATCCTTTGATTAATAAACCTCTTTTCATTTTGTAGGTAAGTAAACCAAGGCTCCCAGAAATGAAGGGGTTAGTTTATAGCTGCTTTTGCAATTGATAGATGATGAGGTTGGGGTTTGAAATCCGGTTTCTTGCTCAGCCCACACCTGTCCCTTTGGATCTAAGATCCTGAGGGCCCTGAGGAAATGCTTTGATGTCTGCCATCAGCTTTCAGAAAGGTCACAGGGAGCTGGAATCCAGAGGCCTAGGGCAAGTTTGGTTTTGTTAGCTGATTCACTTAAGGAATGCAGATGAGCTTATGGATGCCCAAAGGAGGTGCTTCACCCTTGCTCTAGAAATCTTTTCTTCATTCAGTCCTGATTTCATTGCAACTCAAGTATAAGAGAATAAAAGGAGGGAAGCTATGTCAGGAGACATTGGGTATGTCAAGTATCTATAACTGCTCTTTCATTTTAATGGCATTTGGTGCATATTTTAGGGCTGTAATAGGTCATTAGTACTTCAGTGGACTTAAAAAAAAAAGGCACAGATTTTAGAAGGGACAAGAGAAATAAAAGGGGACCCGTGATTTAGCACTCCTTTGCCTGGTCCTTCCTTGTGTTCCCCAGAAGAATCCTTAGGTAGAATTGATAGGTAGGAGGAGAAGAGGATGTATCACTGTTTATTTTAAATTTTTTAAGATTTTATTTATTTATTTGACACAGAGAGAGATCCAAGTAGGCAGAGAGGCAGGCAGAGGGAGAGGGGGAAGCAGGCTCCCTGCTGAGCAGACAGCCTGAAGCAGGACCCAGGACCCTGAGATCATGACCTGAGCCGAAGGCAGAGGCTTACCCAGTGAGCCACGCAGATGCCTCGAAGTATCACTGATTAAAGAAAGGTTATTTTTAATATTCTATAAGTCAGAAACGTTAAATAACTTAGATTCATTCATACAGAATTTTTACTTAGTTTCTAGTTTAAATAAAAATAGGTCTAGAATTCAGGTAAGGAGAATGGTACATCATTCTGGAAAAGCCACTCAAGAGGGGTAGGGAATATATTGTCCCATCTTTCCTAAAACATAGCAGCATCAGCATTTTGTTCATTTGTCATAACTAGTCAGGAAATAGAGATGCAAGGCTGGAACTTGTATTTCTGGGCCGCTAGGAGCCTGTGAGATGTTGGAAAAGACTGTCCTATTTTTGCCCTTGGCTTCCTGCTCTGGAAAGCAATGGATGATGTCTAGGTTCCCTTCTGAGCTCAAAAATTCTGCTTGGCGTCTCAGTACTTACTGCTTAAGAGTGACGGATGTGACGTTCTTTGACACCAGAATAGAACTTAATGCTGAGTCTTCAGTCCCAGCAAACTGGGTTATCGACAATCTAAGTTGGTGCTGCCGTGAAATTTTTCTAAGTGCATCCTGCAGGTAAAGCATGGGCTGGGTATTGTGGCTGAGTCCAAGAGGAATGAAGCTCCCTGGAGAGCTGTCTGTGTGAGTAAGAGGGCAGAAGAGAGTGGTAGGAAGAGAGTGGTATTACGGAGCCTCACCCCTGCCCCTGGGTGTCGTCTTTAAAACGGAAATCTGATCGTACCTCTCCTTTGTTAGAAATTCCCTAGGCGCCCCTCTACACAAAGCTCCTTAGCATCTAAGAACCTTCATGATCTGCCTGCCCCTTGTTGGTCTGGCTTTATGCCTTCTACCACCTGTGCCTTCACCTGAAGGATAAAGTCCTTGCATTGGAATGCTAGCTTGTTTTGTGCTCCTTTTCTCTGCTGCCTGTCCGGGCCTTGTCCTTCTTCCTGCTGTATCATAATCTCTTACTCCTGGCTGGCGACGCCCGTTTCCCTGGAAGAGTCATCTTGGGGTTATCTGAGAACCCCGAGAGGTTTTCCTGGACTTTCCAGGACACGCCTTCCACCCTTTCCCATACACTCCCACAAAACCTAAACAGCCCTCCATTTTTAAACTGCGTAGTCTGTGTTTACTCGTGTATCTCCCTGCCTGATAGCGAGACCGTTGGGAGCAGGACCTTGTGTTGTCATTTGTGTGACTCTAGCACACAGGCTGCTGCTTAACTTCACTAGGTTGATTTTTCAGAGGCAAATGGTAATGTTAACAAAAAGCTGCTCTCTTTGTGTTCGGTATTTCATTGGACGGTAAACAATGTTGTGTTTGTGGAAAGGTCACCTAGAACTCAGGAGAGAGGAGAGGGCTGAAGGCTGGAAAATGGCGAGGGGCAGGGTTGAACCCGGAAGCCTTTACTTTAGGGGGCCGGAGAGGAGAAGTCGGTGAGAGAGTAGTTGGGGGAAGAAGAGAGTCAGGATGGGCGGTGATGATGAGGCTCACAGATGGGGAGAGAGTCTGGAGAAAGGATACTAACCTGGTCATTAGGCTGCCATTGGTGACAGCGAAGTGTCAAGGAAGGCTTTGGATGTTAAGAAGCCAGATTTTATGGGAGAAGAATTATTTTTATAAGCAGAAAAATAATGCAAGACATTTTTTGAGAAACAAGGAAGTAGAATAAATTGATGTCAGCAAAACAAAGAGAAGAAGGGGACAGTATTTCAAGGTGTGGCAAGATAGAGGTAATATTACTTGTTTTAAAAACCAGAGCCAATTCAAACATGGTTGTAGACAAAAGGAGCCCAGGAGGAGGGGAAAGATCACAGATGCTAAGAGAGAATGGGAGGATGTTCCCTGAGGATACAGAGCAATAGGCGGTGAACTCAGGGCCACAGGTGAAAGTCAGGTTTCCACCTGTGTCTCCTAGACAGAGAATTGGGAAGAATTTTGAGATGGAGCAAAAGAAATGGCAAAGTTGTTCATGAGTTGGTGCTGAAGGCTTGACAGAAACGGGGCCCTCCACTCTGTTGCTGGGGCTTTGGTGAGAAGAATGACTTGATTTGGTGCTCTTGTTCAGTGCTTGTGAATTTAATTAGGTTGACTTTTCAAAGACAAATGTTCATGTTATGTGTTATTGAAAGCTTTTTTTTTTTTTTTTAATATTTGGTATTTCATTAAACTTCTTTTGAAATTTTTGTCCTTAGGGAAAGTTACCCAGCCTGATGAAACAATGGATCAGATTCTCTATTGAGGAAAGGGAAGAGCAAAGACAAAAAACGAGGAATTAACAGAATGGAAATGACATGCAAACGAGATTGTTTAACTTCTCTTGTTAGATTGGAGGGCTCGGGAAATTTTTTATAATACTAACTGCCCTGCGCAGGGTAAAGCTGAAATAGTTGCGGAAGTCTGATGCAAGAGCAAGAGAAAATGAACAATCACTGCTTTTTCACTAGGTTAAGAGACATGGTGCCTTTTTTTTTTTTTTAAATGGTAAGCAACACACAAAAGATAGACTAGCAAAGACAGTCATTTAAATGATCCAGGTCTTAACAAAACACTGGGGATTGTTTCAACAAAAGGCTTTTTGTTTTGTTTTTGTGTCCACGGCTAGTCTGCTGTTTCAGCAATTCTGTTTTAATTCCTGATAAAGTGAGTAACTTGAGTGGCCTCTGTGTTGCCCTCAGTGCAGCATAAAAACGCTACATTGAAGGTACTGTGGATAAGGTTTGTTATCACTCTCGGTACCACTGAAGTCTCTCCGTGTTGGTTTAGAATCTTAGCTGGCTATTTGATACTGAGTAACCTTGGTAATGCTCCACTACTGCCAATGAGAGGGCTTTCTCATTCTCGAGTGAAATGAGATCACCTCCCATTCGGCTGTGCTCTGGTGCCACTCAACCAGAACTGGCAAACTCTTCACACGCTCCCATTAATCATGGCACCAGAAAACGCTCACCTTAATTTCAGTCAGATTCAGTGCTTTGAGTCTCCTTGAATTAATTTGGGCATGTGAAGAGAAGAAGTATTAAAAACTAGTTTTCTACAATAGCAGGTGACCTCTACAAGTAAATCTTCCATGGTTGGCTGTGAAAAATAAAGCTAAAGGTTTTATCGAACTGCTTAAGTTTTAATATTTAATTCCTAATTTTTTGGAGGTTTTTATTCCACTCTTACAGAAATTAACCACAGAGGGACGATATTCACTGAAATGACCTTTTTAAAACCCTTCCACATAAAGGGAAGTTCCCTGTGGTGTTGAATGTCAGTGAGGGAGACGTTTGTCCTGGGATTGGGAGCAGGGTGGTGCTTTCCAATACATGTTTACACAGTAGTCACAAACGCATTTCCTGTTTGACTTTGAGCTGATGACACAGTTAATAGCTCATTTGTCTCCGAGGTACACCGCCTTTCCAACCCTGGTCATTTTATTTCCCCAAACCCACTATGTAGATTGAAATGAGAAGTCATTTGGAATTACATTAAATAATTTTTAAGCACATGACTTCTGCAGTCCGCTTGTCATTCGTCCCTGCCCCCCAACCTTAGCAAAGAAAACTGTCCATTTCAAAGGCGTCCATTCCATCACCATTTCCTGTCTTCTGCCTTACTCCTACCTGAAACTTCTGGGAGCTCTATTTGATTCTGTCTGATCAGAAATCTTCTAGGGGGGCGCCTGGGTGGCTCAGTGGGTTAAGCCGCTGCCTTCGGCTCAGGTCATGATCCCAGAGTCCTGGGATCGAGTCCCACATCGGGCTCTCTGCTCAGCAGGGAGCCTGCTTCCTCCTCTCTCTCTCTGCCTGTCTCTCTGCCTACATGTAATCTCTCTCTGTCAAATAAATAAATAAAATCTTAAAAAAAAAAAAAAAAGAAAAGAAATCTTCTAGGTCTTATCCATAATACAGCTAGTTTGTAAATACTGGATTTAATCAGTTTCCCTGAAATTCCGCTGAGACTAAATTTCCTTGGATAGATAACCCTGATTGAGCACTGGACATCATCTTCCCTACTTCATTCCCTTCCTACCAGCTTTCCCTTATCCCTGATTTCCTGAAGATATGATTGGGGCCCCACCCGCATTGGGTTCCCAGCCCACACTTCCCAGCTGTGGTTAATAAACACTGATGCCATGGCCAGTTTAGACGAGACAAGTCATATGCCTTCGGTTTATTGAGGTGGAAAGCGTGTTCAAGGATACAGTACATGGGGGAGAGGAAAGGGACGGCACCTCTATCATGTAATCACAGTACCCTTTCAAGTCCAATCACAGTATGCTTCAGGTCCTTATCATTCATTCTCTTAATGAACTCACTGGGTACCTGCTAGCCACCCACACAGAGTGAGATCATGCAGGGCTTAGAAAACATTGGGATTTTACTTTCAGGGCCTGGGAAGCCATTGGAGAGGTTTGCACTCAGGAGTGACATAGTCTGATTGGTCCTTTTTAAGTAGCTCAGTGGGGTTCTGTGTTAAAATTCACCTCAAGGGGGCCGGGGCGGAAGCAGGAGACTGGCTGGTGATTACCACAGTAATCCGGTGAGAGGTGGTGCTGGCCTGGATCAGGAAGCTTCCTCCTCAGTTGGAGCTCAGTTGGGATATTAAAAGCAAGAACTCTTCCAGCATTTTAAAGGAGGCTTGACAGGCAAGGCACTCCCGTAGTAGCAAAGTTAAAAGCTTTTTCTGCAATAAAACAGTATTCTTTAGGAACTGAAAGTAGTACCAAATAGAGCATTTCTCCTCTCTGCCTTGACCCTACCCATAAACTAAATTCTTCTTCATCCTTTGTTTCCTGTTCCCCGCTGAAGTTTCTCTTAGTGGGTATGGATCATTTGTGACAGTCTAAGACTGATCAACCCTCCCTTCCTCTTGGGTCTTTCGGCATTTCTCACTTAGAATATCTAGGAAATATCAAACTTCCCTAATTCTATTTCCGTCTCTTCTCCTACTGCAGCTCCCAGACTAGCAGCATCACCATCACTTGGAAATTTACTAGGAATGCAGGTTTTCTGGCCCCACCCTGGACCTGCTAAATCAGACACTCTGGGAGCAGGCTCAGCAATGGGTTCGACAAGCCTTCTACGTGCTTCCAAGGCACCTTAATTTGGAAAGCTAGGGCTCTGTCAGCAGTCAATGCGAACTTGTTTATCAGTCACCTACATTGTAAGCCCCCTAGAAGTTGGAACATAGCCTTTCAGCTCCACTAGCTCATTGCAAGCTAGGATTTGAACATAAGCTGTTCTACTCTCAAGAGTTTGATCTCTGAACTCCTGCTCTTCTGCTCTCTGGCTGTTAGCAGAAAGTGACTTAAGCAAATTGGAACTCCTTGCCTTCAGGGGAGCTCCCTTTCCTTTGACACTTGGGTGATAGTTCGCATACTTTCCGATCTGCCTTCTTTCTTTCTTACGCAGTTAAGCCATTTATTCTCTAGTATTTGGAACATGTTGTTGTACACACACCATTAGGAGAGGAGACCTTTGCTTTCTGAACTTTAGAGAGGCTTAGGCTTAGTCATTAAAGCCATATATTTTCTCTTTATCCTTTTATGTTTTATGGTGCTTTGGATTGTAAGTATCATTGAAGTGACGACTGGTGAAGAAGCAATGTTATGGGGACACCTGGGTGGCTCAGTGGGTTAAAGCCTCTGCCTCCTGCTCGGGTCATGGTCTCAGGATCCTATGATGGAACCCCGAATTGGGCTCTCTGCTCAGCAGGGAGCCTGTTTCCCTCTCTCTCTGCCTGTCTCTCTGCCTATTTGAGATATGTCTGTCAAATAAATAAATAAATAAATAATCTTAAAAAAAAAAAGTGGGGTGAAGCAATCTTATGGACCCAACTTTGTGTTTTTTGGAAGATGAATTTGAGTTTACTTCTTCATATATAAATAATATGCTTTTATACCATATAAGTATTACTGTATAATGACATAAAAACTTCTACTCTAAAAAGGGGGAGGGAAGAAAAGAACCAAACATTAGTTTAATATTAAACCAAAGAGCATGTCTATTTGAAATCTGTTATTTAAAATAGCCATCAAAGTATCTAGGAAACTATCCATATCAGTATCCAACATCGATATTAAATTCATGGTGTCTTTAGGATTTAACAGCTTTTCAGCTCACTTGGTAGGCTACAAATAACCAAGAAACTTAAAAGCATTTGAACATCTATAATCTCTTAATTATTCCACTTATGATTCTTAAAAACAGTTTAAATAAATTAAAGTTCAACTGTTTTGAAGAATTTTCAAGAAAATCCAAATGTATTTTGGGGACATCCAATATGCCTGATTGGCAAGGCAGAATCCGACAATATGAGAATTATTTTTTTCCAGTGTTGCCAAACCCAGTAAATTAATGAGCTGGAAGGTAAATCCCTTCTGTTTTAAAATGCATTTTGGTTTAATTATCTTAAGAAAATAAATTCCCTAATGGTTACAAAGCATAATATTTAAGTGCAACAGATTTTTCCTATGTACTTACTTGAAAGCTCAAATTAGATGAGCTATATAATACCCAGTACAGCTATTAGACTACAGCTGATACTCTTTTAAGTATACATGTTTGTAGCCTTATGTGTTCTGAATGCTCTATTCCTGGACAAAGATATATAATAGAACTGGCCTTTTACCCTGTTGTTGATAAATCTGATGGATAAGTAACTGGGATAGAAGTTTGAAAACCTGAATCTTCTAGAAACTTTAGACCTGAGTATCATAATCCATAAGACACAGATCTGTTCTCCTTCAGTTTCCACGGAAATACTTTAAACACAAATCAAATAATGATGGCCAAGGGCTTTCAGTTTAGAAAATAATGCATTTATTTAGTGTCAGCGGTAAGGACTTTAAAAATCAGTGATCTGAACAAAGGACTTTTTTAGACTATGGTTCATCATAGGACATTCTCACTGAAGCAGCACCTTATGACCTTATAAATTATTTTTATAATTAATTTTGGAAGTGGAGTCCTCCCAATTTCAATGACCTTGCATTACAGTAGGAGGATTATGAAAGACTTAACACTGTTAAAAGAAACCATGTTCAGATTTTAAAATATGGTGCATCTGGATTGCTCTGCTGTTGTGAAATGCCAAAATTGTGCTTTTGATTTGAATGTTTCAAAACTTGCCTAGCAGTTCATACCTGCACCCACCAACATTAACCTGAAGAATGACAAAATTACCTTCTTAATGGATCCTTCTGGTTTTTACTAGAGCAGCATTTGTTTCAAATTTTTCCTTCATCATTCCTTCCCTTGCTTTCCACATAGTCTAGCAAGGCAGCCACCTTCTCCCTTTTTTCCTTTTAGCATCCCCATACACTACATCATTCCTTGGGGAGTAGAACACCCCATTATGCTTTCAGCGTCACATCTCCTCCTACAACTCTTCCTTTTCCTCATTTAAGCAAGTCAGACTTACTAGCCCTGAATTGAGATAAGAATTTTCTCCTCTTGGAGTATAATTCAGAATTTTTATAATTCATTTAATTTTTCACTATTGTATGTTTTCTCTCACAGAATTATATATGTGAAAAAAAATCAACTAGGGCAAGTTATGCCAGTCAGTGATTAAAAATGTCCATGTACTTTTTTACTGGCATCACTGTGATTGGCTTTCTCCTCCTGTGGGTAACAATCAAACTTGGCTTTCTCCTCCTGTGGGTAACAATCAAACTGCTGTTGTGGGGGTGCCTGGGTGGCTCAGTGGTTAAGCCTTTGTCTCGGGTCATGAACTCAGGGTCCTGGGATCGAGCCCCATAACCGGCTCTCTGCTCAGCGGGGAGCCTGCTTTCCCCTCTCTCTCTGCCTGCCTTTCTGCCTACTTGTGGTCTCTCTCTTTCAAATAAATAAAAAATCTTTTAAAAAAATTAAAAAAAAAAACGGTTGTGGTTTATTTGGGATTTATGTGTCTGAGAAGTTTTCAGCTGAGTCTTAGCATCTTAGGGAAGTGGGTAGGCAAGAAGAAGGTGATAAATGCAAATAAGATCATGTCCCTTCTCTGCTCCAAGTCCCTAGAGGCCGTCCCCCAGCTTCATGGTGAAAGCCAGAGTCCTTACAGCCTTCAAGGCCCCACATAGTCAGTCCCTCCTTTATCTGTCCAGCCGCATTTCCTACTATTCTCACCCCAAACTTTTCTCTAGCTCTTTCTCAGGGTGATGGAACCTACTTTCATTGCTCAAATATCACTACTCAGGCCAGCTCCAAATGCCATTCCCAGTTCCTTTATTGGCTCTGTTTTTCTCTTAGCCCTTAGGACCTTCTAACATGCTACATAGTTTACTGTTTTTTCTATTTGTTGTCTGTGCTGTCATTAGAGCGCAGGCTCCATGAGGACAGGAATGTTTCTTCTGTTCCCTGTAGAAACTTCTGTGCCTATCAAAGTACTTGGCAGGCAGTGGATGCTTCATGAATATTTGTGAATTAATGATAAATATGGCATGGGCATGCTTTGCCTTGTAGTTGTAATACCTGAGTTCCCGAGGAGAGAGAATTATCTTAGGAACTAAGGACTTTTTCTAACTATGATTCTGCCTTGGCAGTAGATGCTACCATACCTCCCACTCCTTTCTCTTTGCGATTCTTTCATGAAAAACATCAGTTGAATCTCTGTACTGTGTGAGGCATGACAGAGTTTCTGAGGAATATGCAGAATGGCTTACAATATTGAAAAACTCAGGCTAGCATGGAAGGCTGAAGTGACTGGGAAAGGCTTTGTAGAAGAGAGGATTTGAGGTAAGCCTCAGAGGTGGATGGCATTTGGATTAAGCTGTCTTCTGGTAACACAGTGAGGTGAGTTCCCGGTAAGCATGGCCACCACCACTGTGGGCCAGTAGGACCTACGCTGCTGCCATCTGTGGGATTTGGGGAGTGATAATGCTGATATGCAGGCTGTGTTAATATGTATAATTAATATGACTTAAACGAGAAAGGAATCAGATTTTCTTTTCCATCTTAACATCTGAGTCTACTAACATTTTCATTATTTTTTTTTTTTTAGATTTTATTTATTTGACAGACAGAGATCGCAAGTAGGCAGAGCAGCAGGCAGAGAGGGAGGGGGAAGCAGGCACCCCGCTGAGCAGAGAGCCTGATGTGGAGCTCGATCCCAGGACCGTGGGATCATGACCTGAGCCGAAGGCAGAGGCTTAACCCACTGAGCCACCCAGGAGCCCCCATTTTCATTATTTCTTTGAGAGACTTAGTATTTTCACCTATAGACCTGCTTTACCCGTAAGGAAAAGAGACTTTCCCTAATCTTAAGTTCTGAAGACCATAAATATCAATATTCTTTAAGATACACGTATACTGACTAATTTCATACTCATTTTTTTTTAATGAAAATGCAAATGTAAAGGAAAAAAAACTATAATAGAGCTAGTTGAATCTCTTTTCTTTCTAGGAAAGAGCTTAAGGGCACTAAATCCCCAAACCCAAAGCATTGATTTGCTAGATAAAGGCTAGTGTTCTTTTATACATGAAGTGTGATCTGGGAGGAGTGGAGGGGTAGTTTCTCATCACAGCACTGTTGTCAGCTGTGAGTTGTTAACCTCAGGAAAGAATACCAGTTCTGGGGTCAGAGTGCCTGGATTTAGTGTTGGCCCCGTCACTCAGAGCAAGTTTCTTTTTGTTTCTCAGAGTTTTCATATTTAGAATGTGGAACAGCTTTGGGTCATTGTGAGGAGTAAGTGACTCCCTGTGCAGGAAGTGCTCAGCGGCATGGTGGTGTGTTTGTCCGGAGCCCTCATCACAGTTCCTACACCACAGCGACTCCCTCTGCTGAGGGCAGTGACCACATCTTGCCTTTCCCACCACGGAGAATAACTCAGGACGTTAGAGATGAGTTCCTGAAGCCCAGAGCCTCACAGCTCTTCAGTATCCAAACCGGGCATTTCCCAAGGTCCAGTTCCTGCCCTAGTTCTTTCAGCGATGCTTTGACACTCTTGCTAAAGAATGACCACCCTCTCGCCCCATTTCCTTGACAACACTTGTAAGTTTCTTCCACGTGTTAGCATCTCTTGGTTCCAGACTGTGTACATTTCCTGGGTCTGCCATGACAAATTACCACAAACTGGGTGGCTTTGAAAACAGCAGAAATTTATTGGCTAGATGCCCAAAACTCATGTCAGTAGGACCATGCTTCCTCCGACCTGTAGCGGAGAATCTCTATTTGCCCTTCCAGCTTCTGGTGGCTCTGGGCTTTCTTTGGCTTGTGGCTGTGTAACTTCTAATCTCAGCCCCTTTCAAAGGCTTCCTTCTTTCTGTGTGTGTATGTCCCTGTGTCCTTACGTGGTCCCATGGTCTCTGCTTTCTCTTCTTACAAAGACAGTAGTCATAATGGAGTAGGAAATAAGGTCACATCACAGGTACTAGGGATTAGGACTTCAACCAGCCTTTTTTGGGGACACAGTTCAATGCCCATAACACTATCAGATCAAAGGACCTCAGTCCTTTTCCTCTCTTTCCTTAAATGCATTTACCAAGTGCCTGGCTGATATTCGACCACATAATGACATCCCTAGGTATGAGGCTTCCTGTCATGTAAAACTTATTAGTTAATAACTTTATAAATATTTCCGTTAGATCAATTCAAATATTTTAGCTCTATTTTGGATTGAAAATAGTTAAGAAATAAATGCTCAGGCAATTGGGAGAAAATCCAACTATCAGTGCTGCACATAGTTAGGCAAAGAAATAGAGCCTCATGATGTTTTGGTAAAGGCAGAGCCAAAGCCTTGGTGAAATTATAGAATCTTGAAGAACTGTACAGCCAAGCATATCTTGTTAGGGAATTGCTCACTGGCTTTTACAAGGGGAAGAGTTTGAGGTATTCCTGGTTTATGTGGTAAATCCTGGCAGTCCTGTCCATTTTCTGAGCACCTACCTTGTGGAGGTTTCTGTGCAAAGTTCTGGCATATCCCTACCTCAGCTCTCACATCAGAGAGCAGAGCACTCAGAAATATTTGTTGAAATATTTGTCTCATGTCTGCCTCCCAGATGGAGTAATGTCCCAGCTTTACAGAGGTAGAATCTGAATTTCCAGCAAGGTTAACATGCTGTCCCCTAGACCTCATAGGTAGAAAGTAGGGGCCGATCCACCTTGATTTCCAGACGATCAGCTGCTCCTCCATGTGGAGTCCCTCCAAATGGTTAGCTTCCTGTTTCAGCAACACAGAGAGTAGCTTTTGATTGCCCTTGCAAATTCCACATCAAAAGCCTCTCAACCTCATTCAAGAGAGATTGGAAGTAAACAGTAAGTCTACTGAGGATCAGGAAAAGTCTTTGTTTCAGTGTGCTGCCTGTCCATTTGGAAGAGTCATCGGAGCAGTTTTGAGTATTGTCATTTGCCCCTTGCTCATGAGGTAGGGTGGCCCTTTCTTGTCCCCTCTGAAGTTAGGTGTGGTCATATGGCTTGTTTGGTCCAAAGAAATGGGACTCAAGTAACCAGGGGTTATTTCTGGCAGAAGTTTCGGGAGTTCACGTGAGAGGCCACATTCCCACTGTGTTGCCATGTGATCAGTTAGCACAGGTACGTCCCTCTTTCCAGTCCCCTAGGGTCTCTGGTGAGCAGAGCCCCTGCTAGTTCTTCTTACACCAGGAGAATGTGTGGCAAAGATTCTTCTAGTTTCTTAAGTCATGGAGTTTTTGGAACTGTTTGTAACTGCTGCATATTCTAGCTCATTGTGACCAATCCAATAAATGTAAAAGCAAAACATGGAAATTGGAAATTCATCAAGAATTTCCAGCAGAGAAAATTATTTTGAAAATAACTCTTTGAACTATCTTACTCTAACATATTAATATGAAAAGCCTAATGAATAGCCAAATGCATGAAGGTTTGGAGACCCAAGGCCGGCTAAATTCAGAAGATGGTTAGATCACCATCCAGTGGTATGACATTGTTTTGTTTTGTTTTGTTTCTATATTTAAAGCTTTGGTCTACCAAAGAATGTTCACTCACTATTCTTGTGCTGAAGAAAACCGTTTGACATGAAAGGGAAGAGGAGGGAATTTGTGGTTGGAAAACCAGAGGACACAGTGAACAGGGATACCTTTATCCAAGCAGGACTGTGAGAACAATAGCTCAGTTTTACTCCAGATTTCTATTGCAAGAGGAGTTATGTGTTAAAGATAGATCTTCTGTTATATTTAGTATCTCGTTTCTAGCCTGTAGCCGCTGGCATAACTGGCTTTAAATTATGCTTTGCCTTGCAGTTACTCACAGGGTAGTGTTGGAAAAGTCTTTGTCTGTTCGTGAGGGCTCGCACCTACTTAATTCTCACTCTCCAGACAATAAACTCCATTTAATGAATAAAGCCGTGTTTCTAGAAGCTGAGAGCTCTTGCAACTTGACAAGAGGAGATTCTCCTAGATTTTTCCTAGTTGGAATAAGATAAGAGACGATGGAATTTGATGACTTGACTGGATTTCAGAAATTTGATAAGAACAAAAAAGTGGTCATCCGCCATAAATGTATGCTGTCTAGTTTCACCTTAGACCCAGCATCTTGTTTCGTGGACATACTACTATTTAAACATTTCTGTGCTCAAGCCTCATGGTGGCAAAAAGAGGCACTGTCTTTTAAACTAAGGCTCAAAAGGTGATGGTAGAAGTTCTGATAACTGGCAGATTTTTCATAGTTTTATGGATAATTTTGCAACACTCTGGTCTTCTTTTTTTTTTTTTTAAGATTTTATTTATTTATTTGACAGACAGAGATCACAAGTAAGCAGAGAGGCAGGCAGAGAGAGGGGAGAAAGCAGGCTCCCCGCTGAGCAGAGAGCCCGACTTGGGTCTCAATCCCAGGACCCTGGGATCATGACCTGAGCTGAAGGAAGAGGCTTTAACCCACTGAGCCACCTAGGTGCCCCACAATATTCTGGTCTTTTAAGATTTAACATGTATCAAGTCATTTTAGCTATTTTTAATATTGCTAACAACATCAGAACTAACATCACTTTTAGAGATGATCCAGCCTATATAATACAGATGATCTGTATTTTCTAGCAAGGAATAACCTCACATGATAAGTGCCTCCAATATGTAAAAAGATTTTCAATATTATAAAACGGTGTAACTTGGGGTGCCTGGGTGGCTCAGTGGGTTAAAGCCTCTGCCTTCGGCTCAGGTCATGATCCCAAGGTCCTGGGATCGAGCCCGAGTTGGGCTCTCTGCTCAGCGGGGAGCCTCCTTCCCTTCCTCTCTCTCTGCCTCTCTGCCTGCTTGTGATCTCTGGCTGTCAAATAAATAAATAGAGCGGTGTGACTTGAAATTTATACTTCTTGTAGGGACAGTTAGTGAAGGATGAAGACTAATTTGAACAACAGAAGGATTTAGTTTACAAGGACCTTGGTTTGAGGGGCCTGGCTGGCTCTGTCAGTAGAGTGAGTAACTCTTGATCTAGGGCTTGTGAGTTTGATCCCCACATTAGGTGTACAGATTACTTAAAAGTAAAATATTTGAAAAAATTAATGAATAAATAAAAGGGGCTTTCACTTTGTATTTTGTTTTGTTTGTCAAGTATTTGAAAACAATTAATTATGAGTAGCTACAAGTGGTAACAGTTTTTCTTGTTTTTGTGTGTATGTGTGGCTGGCTGCATTTCATTTTTTACTTCTTTCAAATATAATTAACGTACCGTGTTTTATTAGTTTTAAGTGTACGATATAATGATTCATCAATTCTGTACATTCCTTCAATGCTCATCACAATGAGTGTACTTTTAATACTATCATCTGTTTTAACCATCCCAACCCATCTCCCCTCTGGCAACTACCATTTTGTTTTCTATTAAATATAGAATATATAGTCTGTTTTTTTGTTGTCTTTTGTTTCTTTGTTCATTTGTTTTGTTTCATAAATTCCACATACAGGGGTGCCTGGGTGGCTCCGTTGGTTAAGCATCTGCCTTTGGTTCTGATCATGACCCTGGGGTCCTGGAATCAAGCCCCACGCCAGCCTTCTTGCTCAGTGGGAGACTGCTTCTCCCCAGCCTGCCGCTCCCCTGCGTGTGCTTGCCCTCTCCCTCTCTCTGTGTCAAATAAGTACATCTTTTTAAAAAAATACCACATAGAAGTGAAATCATATAGTATTTGTCTTTCTCTAACTTATTTCAGTTAACATTATACTCTATAGCTCTCTCCATGTTGTTGTGAATGGCAAGATTTCAGATTTTTATGACGAATATTCCATTATACATTTATACACACACATCATTTCATTATCCATTCATTGCTTGACGGATACTTCCATAATTTGTTGCTTCCATAATTTGTCTGTTGTAAATAAACCTGCAGTAAGCATAAGGGTGCATTTATCTTTTCAAATTAATGTTTTTATTTTCTTTGAGTAAAGACTCAGTAGTAGAATTACTAGCTCATATGGTAATTCTATTTTTAGTTTTTTGAGGAACCTCCATACTGTTTTCTATAGTGGCTGCACCAGTTTGTATTCCCACTAACAGTGTGTGAGGGTTCCTTTTTCTGCACGTCCTCGCTAACACTGTTTCTTGAGTTTTGATTTTAGCCATTCTGACAGGTATAAATATCTCATTGTAGTTTTGATTTGCATTTTCTTGATGGAGAGTGATGTTAACACCTTTCCATGTGTTTGTCTGTCTATGTCTTCTTTTGAAAAATGTTGGTGCATTTCCTCTGCCCAATTTTAATTGGATTATTTGGTTTTTATTGAATTGTATAAGTTCTTTATATATTTTGGATAACGACTTATCAGTTACATCATTTACAAACATCTTCCATTCAGTAGGTTGCCTTTTTGTTTTGTTGATAGTTCCTTCACTTTGCAAAAGCTTTTTATTTTGGTGTACTCTCAAAAGTAATTGGATTTTCTCCCCCTTGCCAGAGGAGACATATCTAGAAAAATGTTTTTATAGCCAATGTCAATGAAATTTTTTTCTAGGAATTTTATGATTTCAGGTCTCACATTTAGGTCTTTAATCCATTTTGAGTTTGTTTTTGTATATGGTCTAAGAAAGTGGTCCAATTGCATTCTTTTGCACGTACCTGTCCAGTTTTCCCAGCACCATTTGTTAAAGAGACTGTCTTTTTCCCATTGTACTTGCCTCCTTTGTCAAAGATTAATTGACTCTAAAAGTATGGGTTTGTTTCTGCACTGTCTATCCTGTTACATTGATCTATATGTCTGCTTTTGTGTCAGTACCATTCTGTTTTAATTACTACAGCTTTGTCATAGATCTTGAAATCTGGGATTATGATGCTTCCAGTTTTGTTCTTCTTTTTCAAGATTGCTTTGGCTTTTTGGGGTCTTTTGTAGTTCCATGCAAATTTTAGGATTATTTGTTCTATGAAAAATGCTATTGGTATTTTGAAAGAGAATGAACTAAATCTGTGGATTGCTCTGAGTAGTATAGACATTTTAAACAATATTAGTTCTTCTAATTCATGAACATGGAATCTTCCCCTTTGTTTTTGTCATCTTCAGTCTCTTATCAGTGTTTTATTTTCAGAGTATAGGTCTTTCATGAATTTGATTAAGGTTATTGCTAGGTATTATATTCTTTTTTGGTGCAACTGTAAATGGAATTGTTCTCTTAATTTCTCCCTCTGCTACTTCCTCATTAGTGTATAGATATGTTGTAAAGATTTCTGTGTATTAATCTTGTATCTTGTGATTTTACTTAATTCACTGATCAGTTCCAGTAGTTTTTTAGTGTAATATTTAAGGCTTTCTGTATATAGTACCATGTTTTCTGCAAACAGGGGAAGTTTTGCTTCTTTACCATTTTGGATGCTTTTTACTTCTTTTTCTTGTCTGATTGCTGTGGCAAGGACTTCCAGTACTATGTTGAATAAAAGTGGACATTCTTGTCTTATTCCTGATCTTAGAGGAAAAGCTGTCAGTTTTTCACTACTGAGTATGATGTTAGCTGCGGGTTTTTCATATATGGCCTATATTACATTGAGGTATGCTCCTTTTGAAGTGGTAACAGTTTCTGTTGGTTTGTGAGACAAGGTTCACCCTGGATCCTTAGGAGACTATAGTTTATAGGACCACAGAAAAATTAACTTGCAGCACCCAAGTTAATGAAATGTAAGACGAGTATTTTTTTCATCCCAATTTTAAGGTAATTAAAAATCAAATCAATACTTACAGAATCCCAAAACTTTTCACAGAACACTGAAAACTACTGATCATGCTTTATATAATACTCTCTCTATAGAAGGAGAGTATAATTCTGTTACATTTAAATTCTTTAGAGAAATTGTAAATATTGGAGAAATGGGAAAGTTTTTCTCACTGGAAAGGGTTAGATTATTATGAGTAAATCCTCATTAAAAAATAAACTGTGTTCTGGAAATTTCAGAATTTAAAAAAAAAATCTATTTTACACAAGTGGTTGACAGACGAACCCACAAATTAGCCCCTAAGTAACTGAAGTAAAAGTAATTAGCTATCATGTGATTACATCATGCATTTTTTAAAGTTACTTTAGCATTCTGAAAGATTCTCATGACTATTTTCTGAGGTTTTTACAAATCTGATTTGCAGTTCTGGATTGGAAACTCTGTTCACTCCCACTGTGGGATAGCAAAGGAGAGTAAGGATTTTTTTTTCCCCCTGGTTGGAGAATTTTTATCCTTTCATTAAAGCGACTGTTCACCTCCTCTCTATGGGGGAATCATAGATCCTAGTGTTATAAAGGCACTCTGAAGATGCCCTACTTTAGTTCTGTGCCATTACGTGCATGGTTTTGTCAAGCTGTGCAAAGAGGAAACTTCCAAAACCAAACACATTTCATACTCCTTCAGAAAGCTGGATATTTAAAGGTACCCTGTGGTGAGTGAACCCCTTTTGCAAGGCAAATGCTTCCCTAAGGTGCTGTCTGGGTAATAGAAAATCTCCTGGGGCTTTAAAAAGCCATTAATACTTTTCTTGCTGCACTTGCCCCCACTGATCCAAGTAATTAGCACAATGGTTCCTCCTTGAAGGGAGTCCCTAGTCTCTAAGCAGCCAGTGGCCCCAGCCCCTCTGTGAAGCAAATCACCATGCTCCTGGTTACCTTCCACCCTCTGGTGCCAGGCATTTCTCTGTAGACTGGCAGATGTCTTGACTGCCACCTAGCCTTTTACTAAATTCCACTCAATGATTATAGCCTGTTTGGCATCAAAGTTAAGTTGAGAACTAAAAATAAAATGAGGGCATCGTTACCCATGGTTTCTCATGTCACTTCCAGCTGATGAGTCTTGGAAAGAAGCATAGCATGAGAATTGCTTGTATTTTTTGATGAGGAGTTATATAATCAATTGCTGTATATCAAAAATAATAGTAATTAAGCCCCTGGGTTTAAATTCTGAGGTCCATTGCTTATCTGCATAACATTACTGAGCAAATAATTTAATTACTTTAAACTGATTCAGAGGGCTGTTGTGAAGTGAAGGAAGTCCTATTAAAACCCATGAACAGGGTATATAATCAGTGTAATCAATGTTTTAGTAATTTTGGGGGGGGGTTAAAAGATTTTATTTATTTGTGTATGTATGTATGTACGTATGTTAGAGAGCATACAAGGCGGGGGAGGAGCAGAGAGAAAGGAAGAGAAAGAATCTCAAGCAGACTTCATACTGACTGTGGACGTGCGGGGCTCAGTCTCATGACCTGAGATCATGACCTGAACTGAAATCAAGAGCTGGGTGCTTATTAGCTATCAGGGAGATTCAAATCAAAATCACATTGAGATACTACCTTATACCAGTTAGAATGGCCAAAATTAACAGGACAGTAAAAACAAGTGTTGAAGAGGATGTGGAGAAAGGGAAACCCTCCTTACACTGTTGATGGAAATGCAAGTTGGTGGAATCACTTTGTAAAACAGTGTGGAGATTCCTTAAGAAATTAAAAATAGAGCTACCCTATGAGTCTGCAGTTGCACTACTGGGTATTTACCCCAAAGATACTGATGTAGTGAAAAGAAGGGCCACCTGTACCCCAATGTTTATAGCAGCAATGGCCACAATCACCAAACTGTGGAAAGAGCCAAGATGCCCTTCAGCAGACAAAAGGATAAAGAAGATATGGTCCATATATGCAATGGAGTATTATGCTTCCATCAGAAAGGATGGATACCCAACTTTTGTATCAACATGGACAGGACTGGAGGAGATTATGCTGAGTGAAATAAGTCAAGCAGAGAGAGTCAGTTATACGGTTTCACTTACTTGAGGAGCATAAGGAGTAACACACGGAGGACATTCAGACAAAAAAAGGAAAAGCGAATTGGGGGAAATTGGAGTGGGAGACAACCCATGAGAGACTGTGGACTCTGAGAAACAAACTGAGGGTTTTAGAGGGGTGGGGGTTGGGGGATGGCTGAGCCTGGTGGTGTGTATTATGGAGGGCACGTATAGCATGGAGTACTGGGTGGGGTGCATAAACAATCTTGGAACACTGAAAAAATAAAATTAAATTAAAAGAAAAAAAAAGAGCTGAATGCTTAACTGACTGAGCCCCAGGCTCCACTCTTAGTTGTTTTTATCATCATTTTCATTATTAATAGTGTTTCTTTGGCATCTTATACTTAGGGCAGATATTACTAGAAAAGGTAAAGAAAGAGGAGTAAACAAATCATTTTTTAATGCTCTTTCTCCCCTCCGTGGCCACTCTGTAGAATGTGACAAACTGAGGCGGGATGGCTACCGAAGTTCTCAGTACTACTCCCAGGGACCCACCTTTGCAGCCAATGCCAGCCCACTCTGTGATGATTATCAGGATGAAGATGAAGAAACAGATCAAAAGGTAAGCCTTCCCAGTTCAACGTGGGATCCTGAATTGGGTCTCAGAACAGGAAAAGGACCTAAGTTGAAAAACTGGTGAAATCAGAATAAAATCTGGTTTCAGTTAACAATACTATCCCAAATTAATTTTCTAATTTTGACGAAGGTGCCATGATTATGTAACACATCCACATACGAGAAGCTAGTGAAAGGGTTCACAAGGGGTTCTCAGTGCTATCATTGCAACTTTTTTGCAACTCTAAAATTAGTCTACAATTTGTTTGAAAAGATAAGGTCAGGATTCAAGAATCTCATTAAAAGATCACAATCAGTATATTTGAATATTCTCTTTTGGATAGAAAAAAAATGAAAAGTCTTATTTTTGTTGTTTAGGTTTTTCATATGACTTAAGAACCCAGTCAAATTAAAAAAAAAAAAACAAAAACTCGAAGTACAACAGGCAAATGCCGCTGTTTCACAAGTGGTCGGTGTTTTTCAGAAAGATTGAATAGAGGGAGCCCTTTAATATTACGGCACCCATCAGTTCACTGTAGAGATGCTGTTTCATATGCGTGGTCCTTTTTCTCATGCCATCTCTTATGGTAAGTGCAGACTACTTAAGACAAATATATTTTCTCAGTAATAGAAGCCTATGAAAGAATAAAAATGTAGGGAAATTTTGACTTAAATGTTTGTGGGTTTTTTTTTCCCTTTTCTTCTCTTTTCTTTTTTTTTTTTTTCACTTTATTTAGTACTGTGGACTTAGAATTTGGACATGTTTTGGTTTAGAAACCACTTTTAATTAATCTAAGAAATATCAGCAGAATTAGGTCAATATATAAATGTGTTCCTGTTTAGGGAACATTATTCAAAGTTTATTGTCTTTCCACAAATAAATAACATCAGAAAAAAGGGTGGATAACAGATAACTAAAAATGGGAGAGTACTACCATAATGTTTTAGTCTTCTGGTGGTGATGGGACCCCAGGTGGTTTTTTTTGTTTGCTTGTTGAGAATGTTTTTTTCCTGTTCCTTTAAAAATATTTTCGCACATTAGTTTTGTTCTTTGGGACTTAAAATACACAAAGAAGTTCTCTTACTTTGATAGGAAAAGCAGCTACTTCAAAATTGATCTGGTTTTTAATTTTAAAACTTTTTATTTTTCTCTCACTGACATGAGTAAGAAAAATAGAAATTAGAAGATAAATTAGTCAGGATTTTTTTCTGTTCTTTTAAATTTTTTTTCAGGCTTATTCAAATTATAATTGACAGAATAATTATATATATTTAAAGTGTGATGATATGACATATATATATATATATATATATATATATATATATATATATTTTTTTTTTTTTTTTAAGATTTTATTTATTTATTTGAGAGTGTGTGAGCAAGAGAGCACAAATGGCAGGGGCAGGGCATAGGGAGAGGGAGAAGCATGCTTCCCCTGAGCTGGGATCCTGACCTGGGCCAAAGGCAGATGCTTAACTGACTGAGCCACCCAGGTGCCCCTGACATACATATGTGTTTAACATGCCTGTCACCTCACATAGTTTCTTTTGCATATGGTGAAAATCCTTAAATTTTACTCTCTTCTTGGATCTTAAATACACAACACAGTAGTATTAACTGTAGTCACTGTGCTGTACATTAGATTCCCAGAGCTTATTCAACTTATAACTAAAGGCTTGTACCCTTTTGACTGGCATCTCCCCAAATTCCCCACCTGTGAGATTTGTCTTTCTTTATTCAGATACACTTCAGCCTTTTACTGATGCTAAAAGGAGGAAAATTGAGTTTAGAGTGGGACCCAGTTATTAGGCAGAGTGGTTTGGGTGCAGTCTGATTATGTAAGTTGGAAGTATCTAGGAGCGTAGAGTCCCTTGGTAGCAAATTGACATTATGGAGACGACATCCAAAGGCCTTTGGGAAAGTGGAATTGGAGTTTCTAAATTCTCACACAGCTGGTTACTTAGGATGATGCTCACATCTGAGGGAAGTCTTGTCTGTGGACGAGTTTCTATTCCTGTGTGCATTGCAATGGGCCCCTTTGAGCAGCTGTCTCCCAAATGTGTGGAGAAAGTAAAAAATCCTTATCTCTGAGAACACAAGGCACCTGTCACACTACACAGATAATGATAATATGGGAAAGAATATATACATAAATGTCATCCTTTAGATGATAGGACATGACATATGACATATCCTATTAAGTGTAAGAAGGACCGTAGCGTGACTTGGTAGCCCTAGGATCCACTCGAGCGGAAACCAGAGTTTGGCTGTGGAACCTTAGAACTCTTCATAGGGCCAAATGCTGCTTCTGTAAAATGGAGGCATGGGAACAGCAGAGGAGCCTTCACTGGTGTGTGTGCGGGAAGGTGAACTGTTTCGGGGGCTCCCTGAAAACCCCCTCTGGGTTATAGGCTCCATCACAGTGTCTGGACTCTCGGCCTTCCTATGCTTGGACCCTCATAAAAGTGCATAGTTGCTTTTAAACCTTACCTTCCTTTACTGCTAAATGCCTTTGGGTTTAAGTGTTTTTGACATCCTTAGAATATACTGTTAGTGATATTTAAAGAGAGCTTTTTTTTTCTTAAATATATAGAACTAAGTAGAAGTATGTTCAGAATTTTTTAAATTATCAGGCCTGAATGTCTTCTCAATGTAAGAAATTTTTTGAGAATAAAATAAATACCAAGTTATATAATGTATTAATCATGAATGATTATATATTAATTAAACATCCACTAACAAACTATTCCATCATGTTAACAAACTGACTTCCTTAAAAAAAAAAAAATTGCTTCCTTCCTTCCCTTCTGCCCTCCATCCCGTTCTCAGTTAGACTATATCATTCAGTGTTGCATTAACTTCTGTAACTTCTTGGTTCCACGGAACATCCAAAAAGCCACTTGCCTCTCACTGTTGCACATCCAATTTGGTCTTGGAGCACATTCTCCACTTTTTGTTTATTCATAGGTATTGGATTAATTACAGTGTTCTGTACCAGACCATTTGCTTTTTTTTTTTTTTTTTAATTAACTATATATAAGTCAACAAGATCCAGTATTGCTTTCAGTCACAAAAGTCCTAAAATTGGTGTGGAAATTAACCTTTGTAGGTCATTGTGCTTTTTCTGCCACTTCTATGGGTCCTTCCCTCCCCACCCCCCTGTCCCCCGCAAATAGTGCTGAAGTAGCTGCCATTGAAGAAGGTTTGATTGATGTGTACCCCACACAGTGCCTAGTGCATGATGGGCTATGTTGCTGGCTCATTCATTCAACAGTTATTTCTAGAACAGTCACTACTAAGTACATACCCTGAATCAGGAGTCCTTATTAAAAATCTGTGTCCCTCCGCTCACTGCTCACCAAATCACAATGATGCACGGAAGTCTCTACGTGGCTCAGCCATCATTGATAGTCACTGGGACATATTCCTTTATCCCTCCTCAGTGTGTTCCTAAATCTAACTACTTTAAGCACAGACTTACAATTCATTTTCAAGTTAACTATTACTCAGGTCCTGTGTGCCAGGGACTCTTGTAGATGCTGGAGACATAACAATGAAGCAAGCAGAAGAAATCCTTGCCCTTAGGAGTGGTTGATCTGACAGTGAGACATGAGTAAGTTAGCAGTGATGCTGTATTAGAACTCTGGAGGAAAATAAAGCAGAATGAGACAGAGGGGAGGTTGCTGTTGCAAATGAAAAGGGCAAGCCTTCCTGAGCAAAGAGGTGATTGGGATGAAAAGAGTGATCCAGGCAGAAATCTCAGAGAGCATTCCATGGAGTAGAGCAGCTGATGCAATAAATGTTTCTTAAGAATATATGACATATACCAGATATTGCAAAGGGCAATGATTAGTAAGGTATCTGTACTTGGCCTCAAGGAAGTTACAGCTCTCTGGTAGGGAATAGCCTGAATAAAAAGGTTTTTACATATTACCTACTGCAGGAAGTGTTTGTCGTATAGTAGCAGGTGAAAGAGAAATTCTTCTGGCTTGGCAGTGGGAAGTGGGGAAGGGTTGGGGAGAGGGTAAGGATATGCAAGGGGAAGAGTCATAGGGCTGTTGCAGTGGGCAAAACATACCGAGGACTAGACCAAAAGAGTGGCTGTGTCAGTGGCAAGAAAGGGAGATTCTAAGAGGTGAAATTAAGAGAGGGTGGTATCCTGGGAGTTTGGAGACTCATTTCACGTTTTAGCTTTGCCACTTGTTGGCTTCCTTCGGACGTATCACTTGGGCCTTCCAGGCATTCGTTTCCATATCTAGAAAGCGGGGAGTGGAATAAGATCACTCTCTTGAGATCTTTTTAAAAAGCTGCTCTCATTCATTCATTGACTCAATGAATACTTACGCAGCATCTCCAACAAAGCAAGCAACCTTGTAGGTTCTGCCGACCCCTCAGGTGAAAAAGACAAAGTCCCTGTCATCAAAGGGAGAATAGCAGTAAGCGAATAGAGCACAGAGTGGTGATACATGTTAAGAAGAAAAATACAACAGTAGTAAGGAGAGTTTTAGAGTGACAGGGCTGCTATTTTTAGATTGAGTGTCCAAGAAGGGCTGTCTGAGGGTGTCATTAGAGTAGACCTCAGAATGAAGTGTAGGAACACCGCATGTGACTGTCTTTGGGAAGAAGAGATAGTAAGTGCAAAGGCCTGGAGACAGTAATATGGTTTTCCTGTGGGGGAAATAGACAGATACCACCAGAGTGGCTGGATTGGGCACGGTGAGGACTTTGGATTTGTTGTTCCTAGGTGAGATGGGGAGGTCCTGGAGGAACTGAGGTGGAAAGCAGCATGATCTGATTTGCTATTTAATAGAACAGCTACTATATAGCAATAAGACTGTGGAGAGTTGAAGATGGAATTAGAGAGACAAGTCACTAGGCCATTGCAGTAATCCTGGCAAAGATAGAGATGATGTGGGCTGGGCCCAGGATGACAGTGGTAGTATTTTATTTTATTTTATTTTTTAAGATTTTATTTATTCATTTGAGAGAGAGAGAAAAAATGGGAAAAGGGAGGGAGCCCAACATAGGACTTGATCTCAGGACGTTGAGATCATGACCTGAGCTGAAGGCAGATGCTTAACCATCTGAGCCACCCAGGTACCCTGATTCTAGCTTTATTTTATTTTATTTTGGATCCTATAGAATTTCCTGAAATTACAAGAAAAAGAAGAGTCAGGGATAATTTCCTTTACTGTCTTTCCAGCTTGATCCCTCTAGAGTGTCGTTTCTTCCTTCCTCCCTCCCTTCCTTCCTTCCTTGAATCCCATTTCAAAAATTACATGACCCTTGAGAAATTCTCTTCCACCGACCCTACCCTCTTCATGTCATCAGTCATCTTCCTCTGCTTAGATTTCATGGCCCACACTTAACATTCTCTTCTTTGCATACACTTTCACCTCTGCTGGCCCCTCTCCCCTTCTGCCAGTTTTCTACAGAAATCCCTCCTTCCTCCAGTTCCATGCGGCTCTACCCCTGCTCTGTACTAAAGCCTGGTTAGCTGAACAAGACTAGAGGAAAACACCAGCATCTATAAGCTAGCTGTACTGGAAATTCCTGACCTCGAACCTAACGTGGCAGCAGTCCTACCATACCAGCTCATCATTCATTCTTCCACTCTACCAAATTATATTTCACACCTTCTTCTCAAATCTCCAAACACCATGTTCTCTACTTTACTCTCAGATACTTACTGTCTTTGGTATTTACTACACTGGGTGGGGGGTGGGGTGAGGGCAGGGGTGGGGGGCGCACAGTCCAAAGTATATCCTTTCACAACCAGACCTATTGAACTGCTTGCATCTGGTCCACCATCTACTCGCCCTTTCCTGCCACTGTAATGGGTGAATAGTCCTTGCTGCTTTCTACGCTGTTGTATCCCAAGTGCCTACCTAGATTTGGGTTTGGCATGTAGTGAAGACTCAGTCGTTTTTCAGTGGAATGATTAAGACCAACTTCTCAAGGACTTCATAACTCTCTGTTGCATCATAACCGTCATTATTTGAACATGCTGTGTTTTCTTTCATCTTGATGGAATCCTCCTTTGACCTTTCATCCCCCTCCAAATTCTGCCATGTTTTCCAGTTCTTTTAAAGAACTTCTCCAAGGAACTGTCTAGACTTGCTATCAATACTGCCTGTCTCCTTTGAACCCCCTCTGAATAAGCTTTTATCCCCACCACACTACTGAAATTACTCCTGTTAAGTCTAATCATCACGTCTACCTTGCCAGATCTAATAGTGAGTTCTCAGCCTTCCTCTGATTCAACCTCTCAGTGGCCTTTGACATAGTTTACTATTCTTTTGTTCTTAAAATACTTTCTGTGCTTGGCTTTCAGAAGACCACACACTCTGGTTTGCCTCATCGCTCGTGATCCATTGCTTCTCAGTCATTTATTGGATGCTCTTCCATGTGTCTGAACCGTGGTGTAATTCTGCTCGTCTGAAACCCGCTCACTCCTTGGGTGATTTCATTGAGTCCCATGACCTTAAGTTCCATGCACTGAAGTTTCCTAAATTTCTATTGCTAGTCCAGACTCATATATTTTTCTGCTTACTATACATTCCCACCTAAATGTCTTATGGGCATCTCAGATTTCCCAAATCCCAGCATGTGATTCTCCCAACCCTACTTGCTCCTCTCATAGTTTTCCCCAGCTCGGTAAACAATAACTCCATTCCCCTAGATGCTTAAGTGAAAAATGTTGAGAACTTTCCTGATTTTTTTTTTTTTTATTCTCCCACTGTAAGTAAATTCTATAGAATTACCAATGATTGAACCACTACTAAGACCTCACATCTGACGTTATGTAATGATTAAGTCGAGGGCATGTTTCTGAGACTGGGTGGTAGAGGTATGTTGGAAGTGAGGTGGTAAAGGACCAAGGCAGGGAAAAGATGGATTCGCTCTCTAATTGTCTTGAGTTCACCAAGAGTGTTTACTGGGATAGTGGTGGAGAGAGACTGAGTTGGGATCACAGGATGGCCATGCTAAGTGAAGGAGTTAGCTTTTATTGCAGAGTTCTTAGGAAGTCACCAACATATTTTTGAAGCAGAGCACTTTGGGATTATGTATTTATAACAAAAGTTATATATACCATCTTTTGTTAGATGAAACTGATTTTCAAATTTACATAATGTATCCAGTCTAACTGTAGAACTTCTAGAAAGGGAGTATTTTAACAGACTGATTTCTATTTTTAAAAATAGAGAAATTTTATCAAAAATTCAGATGGGATTGACCGGAAAAAAAAAAGATAAGTATGTTAGGTAATGGATGGATTTACTAATCTTCTTGTGGCAATCATTTTGCAGTCTATACATATATCAAATTATCACATTTTATACCTTAAACTTACACAATGTTCTATGTTGATTGTATCTTGATAAAGCTGGGTAGAAAAATGAAGTCCATTAAAAAAAAAAAAAAGAAAAGGACCAAATTGTGAAAAGCACCAAGCTTGGATGGTTTCGTAGAGAAGGTTCTATTAAAGCTTTTAAAGAGTAAGTAAATCCAATGCTTGAAACTTTCGCAGAGCAAAGAAAAAGAATATGGTGTGTGGGGGGTGTTTGTTTGTTTGTTTTTAGTGAATTAGCTTAACCTTGAGGCCAAACCTGACAAAGACTACACAAAGCAGAAAATCAGCTGGCCAGTCTCACTCACAAATATTGTCATTGGAAGTCATAAGTGGAATGTTAAGAAACATAATCTAACAGCTCATTACAAGACAAATAACTAAAAAATCAACCTGGATTTATCCCATTAATAATGCAAGGATCTTCAGTATTGGTTAGTCTAATCACATGGCAATCATATTGAAGAGAAAAATCAGGTCAAAACCATAAATACTGACAAGGTATTTCATTCAATGCAATAGCCATTCTTGATTTAAAAAAAAAAAAAAAAAAACAAAAACCTATAATATAGGACCAAGTAGATACTCATAAGTTAAAATGTATCTGCATTGTCACCAAATCCAACATGATTTTTAATGAGCCATTCTTGTTAGAGTGAGGCATAAGACAGCACATTCACTATCACTATTATTGGGGAAAACTAGCCAGAACGATTAGAAAAGGTATAGAAGAAGAAGCTCAAATATAGGAAAGCCTGAGATGATATTATCATTCTTTGTACACGGTAAGTCTGTATACTTGGTGAATCCAGGAAAATAAAAATTTGAAACTGCAATCAATAGTAGAATTCAGTGATAGAGTAAGGTATGAAATTGATGTATAGAAATCAATAATTTTCATATCTACAAAAGAAAGTAATAAGATGTAGGAAAAATCTTAAGTTGTGCTAGCAGACCAAGTAGGGATAAATTAATAAAAATGTAAGATTTTTGTGCAAAAAAATTTAAATACTGTAGAAGAACACAAGATTTGAATAAATGAAAAGACTTATGCCCTTAGAGGACTCAGTATCAAAAAACTCATTTCTGTCCAAGTTAATTTATAAAATTAACACAATACCAATAAGAAGTTGACTAGTTTAGTTTTGGTTTGGTTTAGAGTCAATTTGGGAGATGGGAAGAGGAGGGAGAGAAGAGAGAACCAGAGAGGCTGAATCTTAAGGGTCAAAGCTAGGAAAGCTGTAAGGTCCAGGAGCACTAAGAAAGGAGAACTGGCCTCACCGAGTATTTAAGAGTCAGGAATGACTCAGTGTGGAACCTGGGTATACAGACCAGTGGGACAGAATGTTAAATATAGAATATAAAGTTCAGCAGGAAACCTAAATCTTTTTTTTTTTTAAGATTTTATTTATTTATTTGATAGAGATAAGCAGGAAGAGAGGCAGCCAGAGAGAGAGGAGGAAGCAGGCTCCCTGCTGAGCAGAGAGCTCTATGCAGGGCTTGATCCCAGGACCCTGGGACCATGACCTGAGCTGAAAGCAGAGGCTTTAACCCACTGAGCCACCCAGGCGCCCCAGGAGACCTAAATCTTTATAGTATATGACGAAGTTGGCATTTAAAATCCCATGGGAGTCCAGTAACTATAAAAGGGGCTGCCAGCCAGAAGTTTATGGTTTCCGTGTTAAGAACAAGACCCTTAAGTTCAGTTCGTGTTCTTAAAAGTCACTCTGACAGTTGGGGTTATTTTAGATACAGACTATGTAGACGTCAATGTGAGGGAAAATTCAGGGAAATACTTTGGTTTGTATTTTCCTCGGTAAACCGTTTGGTGAGAACAGTGGACTACATAGACTTTAACAAGTGCTTTAGGCTGCAAATACTCTGACATTGAAAGAAGCATATAGAGTGAAAAGCATCTAATTTGCATTCAACCATATGAAGCATTTATTACATGCCCAGGATGGTAGCACTCTTCTAAAATGAGTATTACTAATAAGGTAAAGGCTAAATACCTAAATTAGAACAGAAAACCTAGGGGACATGTGTTCTGGGTGTTTATTCTAGAGAATTATTTATTCTACAGTGTATCCTAATGCAAAACATTAAGTAAGACTCCGGTTCTTGGTGTAAGGAATGGTGTTTTGCTAACAATACCCATATGTATCTTTCAAAGTGTAACAAGAAAAATAATTAAAATATTTCCAGTGATAGAGGTTATATATAAACCTGCTGATTGAAAAATGCTGTCTGCAAAGGGTTTTAGAAATCTCACAAAATACCTTTTTTTTTTTTTTCAACTGTGAAATCAGAGAGTAGTCATTGCTTTAGTACTGTTGAAGTCTTGAAGGTTTTTGTGTGTTCAGTTTTCAGTGTGTACCAAGTACTACCGAACAGGTTTTTCAGGTATTTGAAGGAAGTTCAGTTAGAGATGCCAAAACATTTCCTGTGAGTTGATAGGGCATTTCTTCAACTGCCATTGTTGGAGGTTGTATTTGATGATAGGCTCACTGCATCAGGGAAACATTCATAGAGGCCCCATTGTCTCAACAGAAAGGATGTCAGTCATGGGTTACTCAATCTCTTGTGTAAAATTAACCCCCAAACACATAAATTAGACTGGGATTATAGCAATAAAAGGTTGGCTTTAATAGTATTGATAGAACCCCAGAGTTTCCATTTCCTGTTATTCTTTGAACTGGCATCTCAGGTTCTGTTTTAGTCTTCATTGATGAGGCATAGTTAAATCAAAGAAGGACTTTGAAGAAGACAATAGGACAGGAGCCTTGCTCTGTAAATGCACAGGTGGGAATCTTACATCACATGATGCTTGAGAACACTGATTTGGGGTGGCTTTTCCACCTGTTGAAGCCGAGTAGTCTTACATAAATTGCTTCTCTCCATGAGCTTCAGTTTCCACACTATAAAGAGTTATAAGCCCTGTGTTGTGGTTTGCTCAGGACAGGACTGGTTTACAGCTGCTAGCGTGTATAATTATTCAGAGCACCCCCTTTCACTTTCCAAGGAATTCTGGCTTTGATAGTAAATTACATGGCTACCTTATCTACCTTGGAGAGGGATGCGGTGAGGTTGAAATGAATAAAGGTTTATGGAATTCTTCGCTGGTGCCTGGCACACAGAATATGCTCAAGTAATGATTAGTACAGTATCCTTAAACTGCTTGATTTTTCAACCAGACTTGAAAGAAAATGACCTCATGGACAGTGACATTTGGCCACTCTCCCAGCCATCCTCATTCTCTTATTCCACCCACCTAGAATTGCTTGCCTAAAGCAATGAATTTGAGAGGTTTGAGCAGCTACTAAAAAAATTCTGGTGGTTTTGTCTTTGTAGGTTATCGCCAAGTAGAGCTACTAGCGATCATACTCATATTAACTTTATAATAATGGTACAACATTTTAGAACATTTTCCAAACTTTTTACACAGTGTATCTCTTTTTCCATGGGAACTCCTGTGAAAGAGTGTTTCGTAATCATTACTATCATTTTAATGATCTGAAGTCTGAGACTCAGAATTTATGAAATTACTTACTTTCCTAGGAGCACGTGGCTAGAGTGTGTCAGGGAAGACATGAGTGCAAGGCCTCTTACTTTATACTCCATTTCCTTTTCCTTGTGCTATGTTGGTGAAACAAAAGGGCGAGGTTATTAAATGAACCAAATTTCTTCTCATTATGCCTGCTATTGTTATTTTTCATTCTACTATTGACTTGTCTGATACTCATTCATTCATGATTTTTGGATTTTTTTTTTTAACCGTTTATGTGCTCCTTGGGCTCAGTACATACACATAGTACCTGGCCTCAGGTGGTTTATGGTCTGGAAAAAACCCATGATACCTCTAGATGCTGTCATGTCAGGGCATCTCTGTGTGAATCATTTCAGGGCACTGTGGGAACACAGAGGAGTCTGCTAGCTTCATGTGTTCAGTGTGCTACAATTTGGGACACCTTGTTACTCTGTGTCTTACAAGGATGAGAGGACTGGGGACGGTTATTTTTCCAGGCCTTTATGCATTCAGACCGGTGAGGGTGTCTCTAGTAACGTGTCCCAGTTTCTCTTATTGTAAACATCCCATTACACTGGAATAAGGCTCTCTTCACGTCTGCCTTCCCCTCTAAATGGGGACACAGCATTCCTGTCTTGTTGATATTTCTATCATCTCCCAATATGGAACCAAGTGCCAGCATGCGGAGAAGTTGAGGAGCCAAAGACTAGGCTTAATGCTGTATGTGAATCTATTTAGTACTTACTGCAGCCACAAGAGGTAGCTTGGATTATACACAATCACAGATGAAGAAACTGTATTTTGGGGAGATGATATCATTGCTTCAGATCACATAGTTTTAAGATACTGAAACTGAAATCTCTCTTTTTTAGAGCAGTGTTACTGAGATTCAATTTATGTAAAATAAATACACATATTTAAATTATACAATTTAACAAGTTTTGACATATGTTAATACACATGAGCCCATCACAGTCATGACAGTGAACACCCTCAGCATCCTTAAAAGTGAGCCAGGATTCAAATCCAGATCTGTGGCTCCAGAGCTCCTGCTTTCCCTCCCATGGGGAGTGGATGGGGGAATTGAGTGTTAGCCATGTCAGCCTTCTCCTCCTCACCTCTTTCTCTTTGGGCGTTCTGAATTGTTGAGATGACAGAAAGAACAGCTTATACAACCCAATTATTCATCAATAAAAGAGTGAATAGATAAATATGGCATTGGAATGGAGTGTATGCCCGAAAATGAGTGAATTGTAGGCTCACACAAAAACAGTGTTCTTATGTCTTAGAAACATAAGAACACAACACAGAGAATGAAACCATTTTTATTAAAGCCAAAGCAAATACAAAGATGTAATTTACACCTGTTTGTACACACATCACAAAAAGTAAGGGGATGATTAGTGCATAGCTCAGGAGAGGGGTTACCTTGGGAGATGCAAGGAGGAACATGGAGGTAGATGCAGTTATTGGTAATATTTTATGTAAGTCATGGGTTGGTAGTAAGTTCTGATATAGTCATTATGTTATGTTACATACTTTATATATATCATTTATGGAAATTAAAAGATTAAAAACAAATGCTGGATGATTTTAAACATTTATGTTCTAATTAAGTATCTTCTGTTATTTTAAGGGAAAGACCACTTAATGCAAGAGTTGAAATCCACAGTATTTTAACTCAATAGATAACATTGATAAAGGGGCTAGCTTTGTAGTAAATGGAAGACAGTTATTTAATAATGTGGACATGGTCACCACTACTGGGCCATCATGGAAGTTGTTGGATGAACCATGAACTGTGTTTCTGTGTGGATCCATGTCTACCATCACTTTTTTTTTGGTTCTTGTTAGTCCAGAGGGGGGAAAAAAATAGGAGAGAACAGAATTAAGTCCGGTTCTTTTTTGTCTGAATACACTAAGGGTAGAGGAAGCACAAGCCAAAAAAGACTGCAGAAGTTTTGACACCTTATGAAACCATCTAAAATCTTGAAAACCAAAAGTAAAGAGAGATGTAATTCTGGGAAGAAAGTCGCCAAAGACTGAATAAGTGTCCTACAAAAATGAGTGGATTACATGTTGATATTCTCTTAAATAATGCTTTGTATAGTTTAATCTGTTCTGTATTTTCATGTAATAATTGCTACATGAGTGCTAAATTTAGCTCTGGTTATAATTCTAGTTTCTAATTTCTAAGAGCATAACAGGAAAAAAAAAAAAAAAAAGAAGCAGCAGCAGCAGCCTGGGCTAGTCTATGATTTCACAGTTAAGCTCACTTTTTGATAACTTGGCCAACTGCCAAAGACATCATATTTCAGGCTCCACTGTCCATCTGGTGGGAGCTTGTCTGATTTCCAGACAGGGCTAGTAGTCTCTGAAATGTAGGTTTGCAGCATCCAAAATCTGCAAAACAAGTGCTGGGGTGGCTGGTGACTTCCTTTTCTAAATTAAGTATTTTGGTACAAGATAATCGTGGCTTCTTGGTTCATTTGTGACTCTCCATTCCTTCCAGGACTAAGATATGGGGAGTTGATGCACATTATTGACCAGTGGTCATGTCTAAAATCTGCATTTAAGTTCTGAAAGCAAGCCAACTTTAAACTCAATGTTTAGAAAAATAATTGAGTCCATATTGAGGGATTCCATTAATACGAAGCGTGGTGAAGCTCTTGGAGTTACTGTCTTATGAACACAGGGAGTTTGAGTGGCTCAAAACCTACAACTACTAGATGACAGAGCCAGGGTGCTGATGCTTAGTGTTTCACTCTGGGGAATAGTACTTCTTTTATTATACCACACTTGGGGGCTTTTATAGATTTGCAAAAGGTTTGTTCTTAAATAAGAGACACAAATGGAGATTTTTATCTTTGGATCAGACAACCCAGTAATTGACTGCAAATATTGCCGGGTTGATATTTTACACTGTTTACGAGACTTTTGAGGGGTCAATTCTGGATTCTAATCCCGGTTGTTCACTTGTGTAGTTCCCAAAAGTAAACTTACTTTGCTCCATATCCTTATTTATAAAATGAGGTTACTAAAGGGTGACCCTTTGTTAGCGAAAATTCTTCAAGGGTTCTCCATGCAGTTCTGATTTAAAGCTTCATGGAACTTACATTCTCATGGGAGAGATAAACAAGATGAGTAACTGAAATGTATGGATACAAGTGATATGTGCTAAAGAGAAAGAACAGAGAGGGGAGAAACAAAATATTGGGGAGCAGTTAAAATTTTAGGGATACTGAAGAAGTAAGACCTCAACAAGAAGGGGACTCTTGAATGAACACCCGAAGAAAAATAAGCTGTAGATGTCTAAGGGAAGAGCACGTCAGCAAATGGGAGCAGCAGTTGCAAAGGCCCTGAGGCAGGCAGGAGTGTACATGATATGTACAAGAAAGTGCATGGAAAGGGTGGTGTGGCTGGAGTAGGATAAGGGATAGAATAGCAGGAGATTCAGAGATAGCAGAGGGGCAATGGCAGATCACAAAGGGCCTTGAAGGTCATAGTAAGGATGATGGGGGGCTTGAGCAGAGGAGCAACATGATCAGACTTACATTTTAAAAGGCTCCCCTGGCCTCTGAGAAATAGACTTGGAGCATGGAGACCAGTTGAGAGGGTAACGTAATAAACCAGAGCATTACAATATCCACCTTACTGGAGTAATTATGATGTGTTCACTGTTGAGATGCAGGTTTTTTCCTGTGCCCTTTGCTGTGTTTATAAATACTAGGAGGAAGAGGAGTCAGATTGTTCTGGAAGTCATTACTTTCCTGGCTTTAATTTTTCATTAGTACGTTTAAGCACTGCGTAATAGTCACATTTGTATATAACATTATTCTGTGCCGTGCTTGGGAAATTTTCTTGCAAATGAAGGGAGTACTTTATAGAACAGATTACCTTTGAAAGTTGTCATACTGGAGCTATCCCTGGTGATTATCCCATGGCAGCAAGACTAAACCGAAGGACTATTTCATTGTGATCAGTTGTCAGTCCTGACGCTGTCAGCCAACTAAAAGCAAAGTAGGTTACTGGGGCTGATGAGCACCACTGAGATGCACACAGACTGTGAGACAGTGCTTCATTCACCGTCTCCCTTGGTAGATGTCACATGGAAAAGGGAACCCTCTCTGCAGGATGTCACCCTGCTACTTATCCTCCATCAAGCTGCAGCTTTACTTTTCTCACTGTTAGGATGTGCTTCCCATGGCCTTCAAAGCTTGTGCCATATTGCAGGATTACCTGAAAAATTACTTCTCTGTGTACATCAGAAAAATGGAGTAACCCAGTTTACTAGGTTGAGACTCACTCTTCAGTGTCCTGAAACTTTCATGAAATTCTCGTATAAAATTAGTTTTAATTTACTTTGTGTACGTATGTGTGGATCTGTGTCTTAACGGTAGAGAATATATAAGTCAAATTTAACAAGAATGTTACAAGTGCAAATAGGCTGGAGTAATATATTTATATCACTCTGGCTTAGCTACTGCTGCTGACCCCAAAATTCCTTTGATTGTTTTTCAAGGATCTGTAGGAGTTGTAACTATTTTCCCAGAAGTGGATTAAACATGAATGGATATGGTATAATTTAGTACCATAATCAGATGTCAGTAACATATGCTCATCATAAGTTGACTATATTTATTTGTCAGTTTAATTACAAACATTATTTCACATTTTCCTTTGGTGGGAAAGAAACTTGAATATCATTTTACATGTTTTATGTATCAAGAATATAAAGTCAACAATAGAGATATTTAATTATGATTTATTTTATTAAATAAATAACACCTGCATTATTGGTAGTGTTTTTTCAATAAAAGAAAAAATTGGGTACTTGTCAATTCATGATTTTGCTTTCCTGAAGTTACATTTTATGACCATTACCTTCATTTCCATGATATTTGTCATAGACATTTTCACAGATACCAGAAGTCTTAAGAGTAGCTCTTTGGGGGGATTCAGGAGGTAAACCTATAGCAAAGGAAACTTTAGTGTTCAGAAATAGCCTAGACATCACTTAACCAGCAAGGATAGAATGAATGGACTCCAGTCTTCAGATTATTAGTCTAGACCCTGTCCCCAACACCAAACCATTTCTGTTGGCTCTTCTGCAGTCTTTTTCAAATTTGTGGAGGGCTGGTAGTTGTAGAATAAAAACAGATATTTTGCAATAAGATGAATCCAATAGTAATAAGCAGTGGTGACAGTGTTCTTCTTAGTGATTGAAATTTCTACCTGACGCATTTCTTTTCTTTTTTTTTATTTTAATTTTTTATTTTTTTATAAACATATATTTTTATCCCCAGGGGTACAGGTCTGTGAATCACCAGGTTTACACACTTCACAGCACTCACCAAAGCACATACCCTCCCCAATGTCCATAACCCCACCCCCTTCTCCCAAACCCCCTACCCCCAGCAACCCTCAGTTTGTTTTGTGAGATTAAGAGTCACTTATGGTTTGTCTCCCTCCCAATCTACCTGATGCATTTCTATAAATTTCTTACCAGTGTCCTCTTAGAAACTTGCATTAAATCCAGAAAGGTATCAATGCCTGTTTTTTAAAGATAGATGAATCCTCACAAACATGATGTTGAATGAAAGAAGTAAGTTACAAAAGAGAATGTACACCATGGTTCCCTTTGGTTGAATATAGGCAAACAAAGCTATGGTATTAGAAGTGAGAAGGGTAGCCCCCTTTGTGGTTTGGGGAGCGGAGTGTTGAACTGACTTGGGTGCTAGTGACACAGATACTCCTGGGGAACCTTGGAAAGGTTCATTGACTGTTTATTCTTAAGTAAAACTCTTTTAAATGCCTTATTTTCACAAGTGGAAGTTAGTTGAAATGCTTTCAACTCCAAGGGCCGTTCTTAGACATCTATTTTATGTTACTGCAATTTCCCAACAAAAGCCAGTTACCCTTATTTGGTCATCATTGTTGTTTGTGAGCACACTGTATTTCTTTTGAGGTCTTGGATCTGCTCTGTCGAAGAACCAGCTGCTCAGCAGCCACGTGAAGTCCATCAGAAAGCGCTTGCCAGGTTTCTTGCTTACGCTTTCTAAGATGGTTTGGGAAGAAAAGGATGGAAGACGGGCTCCCCAGTTAGGATGTTAATCTGTATCAAAACAGACCCTGCCAGAAATGTTTTCATGGAATTCTGATAAGGCTCAAAGCAGAGAGCTTCAGTCAGCTTCTTAGAATTTAACAATTTCACACTGATTTTTTTCACATAAATGGTTTCAGAAGAGCACACACAGTTGAGTAACAATAGCCTTATGATTTCAGAAGTGTTCCTTGAAGTCAGTGCCTAAAAGAAATAAGATGAGGCTAGAAATTACTGTGAGCAAATAAAATTTTTATAAAAATGGAAACCGATGGCCCCAGCCATGATGTTTCTCTAGGCTCCTTGTGGTAAACGAAATCCATAAGCTTTCTGACCACAGTAAGTATAGGAAAAGCAGGAAGAACTGAAAAGATATTGTGAGTCAGCAAAACCTTTTGCAGTCCTCATGGTTTAGAGACTAAGGCCACTGTGTGAATTGTTTATCTGTAACTGGTCAAGCTCAAGGTGAAGAACAGTTTTCTTGCAAACCATTGCTTCTTTCTTAAATGTGACTTTTTGTTTGGTTGCTTTAAATCAGTTTAAAAAAAAATTTTTTTTAATAAGAAATGTGTTTTTAAATGTTTCTGCCAGCTGTTTACACGCTATACCTCTTCTTCCTTTTTCCCCTGCAGTGTTCTATTTCTTCATCAGAAGAAGAAAGACTTATTTCCATCAGGAGACCTAAAACGCCAACCTCAAGTGACTTCTCTGACCTTAATACTCAAACAAATTGGACCAACTCACTTCCCTTGCCAACACCAGAAGAGAAGATGCGACAGCAAGCCCAGACGGTCCAGGCTGATGTGGTTCCCATTAACATAACTGGTATGCTTTGCTATGCAGATAGGTTTCTAAACGCACTTGGGCTTTTGTTTGTTACGAGCTCTTAGCATCTCATTTATAAATCAGCGGTAAATAGCTGTACTCTGGCTTCCTGCTCTTCGTTTAGTGAAAGGAATATTAAAACTTGTGTGTGCACATGAAATATTTCTTGCTTGTTAGAACACTGTGTTACCAAAGGTTAATATCATGTAATTCATAAAAAGTGTGTGTGTGTTTTTTTCATTGAATTACTTAAAATATCTTACTTTAAATATTTTATTTGTGAACATCTTCTAAACATGGTCCTGGGTAAGAAAACAATGACATGTTTCCCTTCTAAAGGTTTGTTTTATATAGTATTTATAGAAGTGAAGAAATAACAGTTTTGTGATATTTCTAAATGATACATTTTCTTACCTTTTTGTCTTCTCAAGCAGAAAAAGGGAAAATTGCTTAAAATAATATCAAGTGAATTAACAATTTTAAAGTTAATAGGATGGCAAAATTATATTTTGATTCCCATAAATTTGAATTCTGCACTCTTCAAATAAAAATCAGTTCCTTCTGAATATAAAATTTTAGAATATGTTATATTAAGTTGGAATATGAATATTGCCAAATATGAAATTCAAGTTCTTTTAGAATATTAATATTATGCTCAGATTTTAATCATCTGTGATATTTAAGGGGACAAATAAGGTACATAAAGCTCAAAGCAATATTTCACAAACTTAGAGGAGTTGTTAAAAGATTAAAAGTCAAAGTTTTCCTGCTTTATCATTTCCAGAGCTCACAAAGATTGGTCAGTGGTTTTGGCGGGAGGGTGTACTAGAAATAAAATAGATGTGTTAAGAGTTAACATTGCATAGGGTGTTCAAATGAAACAGATTAATAATAATCATCATTGATAATCAGTCCTTACAGAGCAAGATCTGTAGGGCAGAACCCAAAAAGACAGGTGACCAGTAAGGATGAATTTTCATTAAAAATTAGGATGAAAACCCATAGCACCCTTGCTGTACTTCTGAAGGTACCACTGTTGATCACTGTTAGAAAGGTTTTTACATTTTGATAGTTATTGAAGATTTTGTAAAAACCTTATAGACGATTAAAACTTCCATTTAGAATAAAAATGACATCTATTTTGAATCCCAGAGAAATTTAGTAAATAAGTGAATGTATTATTTTAAATTCCATGTACATTTTTCCATACTTATTGTACTTAAGCCTAAAGAAATAACATAGTATTTTATTCCATTTTTCTTAGCAACTAATATTGTTGCTCTTTCTGAATGTGATTCTCAGGCACCTAGGTCATATCTTTTTAAGATTATTTTTCAAAGTAGCTGTGTTTCAGAAATAAAGTGTGTTCATTGCTTGGTGGAATAAGTGGACACATATTTTCTGTAAGAAAATGCATTACATTATTTGATTGATTAAATGCAGCAGAAACATAATTACATTATATATGATTAAATGCCTCAGCAGTAGTATTATAAGATAAGATTGTGCTATGAAATATGACAGTCCTTAATGGAATTAGGATAAATGTATTATCCTGAGATTAGGAAATTTAAAACAGAGTAACAATAGCTTCAGAAATAAAGAATTATTTGCAATGAAATGCACTGTAACAACAGTAAGCAGTGCTATATCTTTGAGCTCTAATTCTCTCCTGTTGAGGACTTAAGTGGATATGAAGTACATAGAATTTAAAAGGAGTCGTTCAGCTACCACAGAGGAAAGGTGAATGACAATAAAGAAGTGAGCAGTATGAGTTATTTCAAAATGCAGTTGACTTTTGTGTGTTAACATTTTCCAAAATGTAATAATTAAATATAGTACCTAATTATGTATTTCTGGATCCAAGTGTTCACATACATACACTTACATTTCATAAAGAGATGCTTTTTTTCATATTCTGATATAAAGAAGCATTGTATTTAAATTCTTCACTTTTAGCAGTCAAATTGACATAGGTGTTACATAGCTTCTGCTACTTAAATGTTGTATTTCTGAAGCCCTAGAAGACTTTGAAACTAAAATGTAGCTTCCCGTAGGGAACTGTCATATGTTCATTTATTTGGATGAACATTGACCATCCAGTTTGATTTTCAGTCAGGTTCAGCAGGGGGAAGAAATGTCGATAAATATACTGTTTCCCATCCAGAGTGAAGCTAGCCAGGCATAGAGGTAGGACATTAGCACAATGAGCTGCCAGCCGGAAAATCAATTTAATCCCTTTAGTCATAGTCCTGTAGGGGCTCATCATTTTAGTTGAAGAGAAAAAAATGTTTCAAATGAAATGTATCTATGCATAGGTTTCATATTCTGCCATGTGGAATAACAAGCTTCCACCTGGAAGATAAATAGAGGGGTAAACATGCTTCAGCAGTTTTGACAAACTGGCTTTGTACTAATGTCTGAGTTAGCTACGTTTATTTCTAAGTATGAACCATGACTAAGGCTGATTTCTAAGTATGAACCATGACTAAGGCTGTTTTTCAATGAAAGGGGGGGGACTTAGTTCCTCTCAGCAGGTATTTATTAAATACCCACTTTGTGTCTAAGTGACACAGGGGGTGCTAAGGTTTGTGAGTCATGATACCTACCCTCAAGAAATGTTTAGTCCACCAGGAGGGACAGACCTTTTAGGTCCTGATGCAAGATGGAGAGTTTGGTGCCTTTAACGGCATAGGTCTTCGATGTCCATTCTCATTGTTTGTTTCTTAATTTCCTTGGAGTTTGGGTGCCTTATCTTTTGGTTTTTTAGGAAGCAAAACTAGAGGGTAAATGGAACTATCAATGTTTTGTGTGTTCTTAATGACTTGATACAAGAAAATTGTTTTCCTCTGCCGCAGGAACTCATTTGCCCCTTATAAGCACCATGTATGCTCTCACACGTAGTGGTGCATTTATCACAGCGTTGGCTCCTTCTGGTGTCTCACTGTCTTCTCTCAGTCCTTTCTGGTTTTCTCCATTAGGAACAAAGTTGCAGGCATTTTCAAAGTTGCCAGTATTTATTTAAGTCTGTTGCTTCCTGGGTGAACTGCGTTTTGATTGTTCAGATCTTTTATCTTCTCTTTAGATAAGTTTCTTTTTGCAGTTTATTCCTATTTAAATAGAGGGTACAACTGTTTACAACATACCACTATGAATGTGCGTCAGTATTGCTAAAAAGAGTAAATATTTTCATACTTATTTTTTTTACAACATAAGAGTGATGGAAGTGTATAATTTGTGTACATAATATATTTTTTAAATCTCTTTTTGAGGAGAATAACCATTTAACAAGACAGTGCTATAAAAGTTTATTTAATTAAACTGGCAAATAATTTAATAAAGCAGACCAATCAGTAACTGATACTGTATTATTTTATGGTTTCCCATTGGTGTGTTAATCACACAAGCTCACAATGTAGAGATTTAAAAAAAGTCCTGTTGATATGGCATTCTAGGTTTGATTGTAAAATTACGGGAAATGTCTGAATTAAGATCAATTGTAAAAGGTGATTATAAAACAGAGAAAGCAATTCAGCTTTAACAACAGCAGTGCTACTGGGTCTCATTGTGGTAAAAGTACTTGATCATTATAAGGCTTTTTATTGGTCGTGATAGTTGTATCTCACACCATAGCAATAACCACAGCCTGTCCAAATTGTCAGCCTCCCTGACTGAAAGAAAAAGCTCTTCTTGATAAGTTATTTGTATCCTTCCAGAGGACAAGACATAAGACAAGAGATAACCAAATAAACCCAATATGCCCACTGCCATCTCAAGTACACTGATTTAAGAGAGATTTCAGTAGAAGGCCTATGTAAAACACTTCCAAATGAGCCATCTTTTAAAAATAACACAGAATCAGTCTTCAGGTGTGTTATTAACAGATTGGCCCTTGTTACCCCAGGATGTCTGCAAATGAGATCAAGGTGTTTCCTTTGGAAGGACACACACCTGGAAATGGAAAAAAAAAAAGCCTTATGATGATAATGTGCTTTCCTTCTTTTTTTTTTCTTTTTTTTTTTTTTTTTTGGTCCTTTCAGCATTCATCCATCATCATATGACTGGCTAACATCATTATTAATACCTTCTTATCATTTTACAACCAGCTTCTGGAAGAAAGTGCATGGTGTCGGCTTGCTTGAAAATAACATTGCTTTGCTTGTTCTACTACTCTATATTAGGGGAGAATTTCGATCGCCAGGCCAGCCTTCGGCGGTCTCTAATTTACACAGACACTCTGGTAAGACGACCGAAGAAAGTCAAAAGGAGAAAGACTATTACAGGAATCCCTGACAACATACAGAAGGAGCTAGGTATGGCTCATCAGAACTGTATTCTGTTGCCCCTGGTTACTGCTCAGCATTACCACGCTAACCTCATTACCGTGCTTATGAGATCAATACATTCTGATAGCCGTGTGGTGTCCCCAGAGGGACCGCTTCTCCTCCTGAGTGAGGCACTGGGTGCAGGTCTTAACATCCCATGCAGATGATTTGTTGAATTTTGGTGAGAAGGGAACAGGAAGAGCTTACATGAAAACTGTTAACTGGGATGATGGAAATGTACAGTCATGTCCTCCTCTCTGTGAACCTTGGCACACCGGGTATTTCCACAACGAAACTTACCTTCCATTTCAACCTTAACTTTTCATAAAACTGAAAACTCATTCTAGGACTTCGAATTATGAATATTGACTCCCTAGTCATACTGACAGTGTTGGTGGCGTTTTGTCATCCAAGAGACAGTGATGTGGGATATTTAGTAAATTCCAGTACCCTAGAAATAGTCATTTGTGTTGGATAGTGCCTTAGGAGAGCTTCCAACGAAACAATTTCATAGGTTTCTGGTATTTTCCAACCTGTGATAAAAACACAAAAAAGACACCTTCTTCCCCTTTTAGGGGGAGCAGCTAGTGGAAAGGGTTATTTACTTCATAATTCACGTATCCAGATTATTTCTGCTTATCTTTATATGTGCTTTGGATAATCCTTTCCTTCTATATTCACTTCCTCTCTCTGGTTTTTACTGGGCCCATTTGGGAATGTCTCCAGAGGCAGCAGAGAGCATACTGGGTAAGGGGCAGGTGCTCTGACACCACGCTGCGTGGATTCAAACCCTTACTCTCTGGGGGGCCTCAAGCTGATTACTTGACCTCTCGGAGTCTACTTCTGCATTCAAGAAGTGTGGGTGCTGATGCTAACAGGGCGTATGTCACAGGGTGGCTTGAGGACTTCATGAACTTAGGTGAAGCACTTGGTGCCCGGTGCTATATGTTCACTATATGTTCGCGCGAGAGCTGCTTTGATAATTACTGTTGAGAACTTAATACTACCTATTTTGAAATTTGCCTCTTCTCTTCAGCGGGCCTGTGGAGTGATTTCCTTATAGTTAACCTGATGTGTTTACTTTCATTTCCTGTTGAAGTTTATAGTCTAGAAACTCAGAATAATTATTTCTGAACGTGCCCAGGAGTCTTTGAGTCAAAATGAGTCTATCCTCACCGTGGTGATCTATCTGTTACAGCACTTTGAGGTGGCATTGCAGCTGCCGACATTGTTCCTGTGCGTTTTTTCTCAACACCCCTGCTTAAATGCCTTGTATTAGGGACAGAAGGCTCTTCTCTACCTGGTATTCTCTCGTACTGCCGCCCAGTTCTGCAGTCCGTACACTCCACCTTCCAGACTAAAGCCACAGTGGGACAAGAATAGTGATGCTTTACTTTTGCTCTAGGTAGTTCCAGTGACCCAGATGGCATACAGGTGCCCATCTTATTTCATAATACAGGGTTTTATCACAAACAGAGGCAAGACCGCATCCATAGGATTTATGAAATTTGTCTTTGGTTTAGACTGCTGCATCTGCTTCCAGATCTGGGCCAGTCCTGCTCATTCTTTCAGACTCTTTATTATTTTTTTTTCTCTCCTTTAGGTGACAGATAACTAATGTAAGAAACTAGTACATACTCATGTGTTCAGTACTCATATCTTACAGCACTCAGGTAACATTTGTATTTTAAATGGTCTTTTAGGGGACGTTCTTTAACCTAAAGGAGTGACTTTAAAGATGGACCCTTTGTAAGATAACAAGGTTGATGTTTTGAGGTAGTCTACATGTTAGTGGCTGTACTACCAAACAGGTAGGTTTTGGATGGCTTTTTGCAAAGAGTGTAAGAACAGTTAGGCCCAGGTAAAGATATATATACATACAAGTATTCAACATGAATTCTCTCTCTCTCTATGCCCCTCAGCTCTATACATGTGTATATATAATATGATTTTTAGAACCTCAGAGATAGAAACTTTTATCACTTTTATTACCAAACCAACCAGTATGGAGCCAGTAACTTAGTTGCCTCTTTGACCTTGCTAGAATGATCTGATCACCTAGGTAAATCATGTCTTCTCTAATTTTATTTTTAAAATCAATGATTGAGTCCCCAGGGCCCCATGTTCATTTCTCTTTTGCATGTAATACAGAAACACCAGTAATGCTGGAGGAAAGAAAATAGCTTTCCCCATATCATTGCATTGTGATTGCCAAGCAGGAGACAGTTGATGTCATTTCATAGTCAATGACATGATTTGGATCCTAGCTGGGTGGTCACCTGGGACAGTTGTATCTAAGTTAGAGCTACTGTAAAAAAAAAAAAAAAAAGAAGAAGAAAGAAAGAAAGAAGGGAAAAATAAAAAAAGACAAACAATTGTAGTTTTATAGATAGGCTAGTTTGAAGGATTGATAGAGTAAGGGAAAACAATTAAATACAGTAACATTCAACAGAAAATTTGGATCATACATTTTTCTTCATTTTATGACTTCTGGGTGATCTTGCCTGTTCTCCCCAATATTTTGTACTTGTTAAGTTATCTGGTAGTTCAAAGCTTTGTAACACCTAACTAATGATTCTCAAAAACAAACACTTGGTATTTTCCATAAAAATTAGACTTTTCTAGATATAAAATGGAGGGAATTTGTCAAACAAATGAGGTAAAAAGAGAAATGATTATCAGAAAAAAAAAGACATTCACTAAGAAAGATACTTGCTATTCACTAGACCTTGCCCAAGTTGTTGGGGATTTGGATTTTTTAAAAAACCTAACCAGAGATTCTTCCAGAATTAGAGAGTTGATTGTACTTAATTCTATGTGCTTTTCACTTCAAAATCCATAAATAATGGACTCTAGAGGTGAGCCACTTAATAATGCTAAGTCAAGATATGATATTTATTGTTTCAAGCAGTTTATGACTTGTTGCCTTCCATAATTTTTTTTACTCTTATTATCTTAAATGTACATAGAAATGTATTTGAACAACCCCTCATGAGTTTTCATCTTCTAGAATCAGATAGGATCATTTTGTTGTTATATAATTATATTTGGTTACTGAATAATTTGGATACCTCTAGAACAGTACCTCTTCCCAAGCAGAAAAAGCTTCATTTAAAGGAATCCCCTTCTTGGGGCATCTGGGTGGCTCAGGCAGTGAAGCTGCTGCCTTTGGCTTAGGTCATGATCACAGGGTTCCTGGATCTCACCTACTGATGGGCTCCCTGCTCAGCAAGGAGTCTGTTTGTTCCTCTCCCCCGGCTCACACTTCCCCCACCCCTTTCTTTCTCTCTCTCTGTCAAATAAATAACTAAAATCTTTATATAAAATAAAATAAAAGGAATCCCCTTCTGAATAATTATTGATAGTTTGTACTAAGAACACTAGGAACATAAGATCAGACACAACTTTTTATAAATTCACATATTAAACTTTAAATTAACTAACCTGCAGATATCTGTCTTCATTGTCAATGTCTTCATTGATTACATGTTTTTTTAAAAAAGATTTTATTTATTTATTTGACAGAGATTACAAGTAGACAGAGAGGCAGGGAAGCAGGCTCCCCGCTGAGCAGAGAGCCCAAAGTGGGGCTTAATCCCAGGACCCTGGGATCATGACCTGAGTCGAAGGCAGAAGCTTTAACCCACTGAGCCACCCAGGCGCCCCTGATTACATGTTTTTTTTTTTTTTAATTGGATATCCCTTGTAGTATTATGTAATAAGTAAGAAATATATATAATTATTTCTTTATATTATATTTTATAATCAGATACATCCTATTAAGAGTTTTAACAACACCTCAGAGGTCTATATTTGTTTGCACATGTCTTTTCATAGTCTCCTTCTGTTATTTAATTCTGGTCAAGATCCATTTATTTGTGTCCTTTAATATGTGACACTTTTTGTACTGTGAAAATATTAGAGGCTCTGTTCTGGGAATGGAACTTCACGGATCCCAAAATTGATGATATATGAGTTATTTTTTATGTATATTTTTAAAGGTCTTCAGAAAAAATCATTATTTTTTAATTTTTTTGTTTTAGTTTTTGTTTTTGTTTAAGATTTTATTTATTTGACAGACACAGATCACAAGTAGGCAGAGAGGCAGGTGGGGCGTGGGGGGTGGGTTGGGGGTGTGGGCAGGGGAAGCAGGCTCCCTGCTGAGCAGAGAGCCCAATGCTATGTGGGGCTCAATCCTGGGACTCCAGGATCATGACCTAAGCTGAAGCAGAGGCTTTAACCCACTGAGCCACCCAGGCGCCCCAAGAAAAAAAATCATTATTTTAATAAGAAAGTTGTGTTGGGCCGTAGATGGTGGACAAATTGCTATATTTCCATTTTCAGGAGCCTAGAATTGTTTCATGTTCAAAATTGTTAACTGAGAGAATCAGTATATTGTTTATGGCTCTTACAGACAGTTCAAAATCTACCACTGATCTCATGCAAAAACAATTGCAATTTTTAAAGAAAAAGTTAGTAAAATCCATTGTTGAATGGAATAAGGTATCTTGAATATCTGGAACCAAACTGGTGCAAACTGATACAGCCAAACTAGTCAGTTTCTCCCTTAAGAAATCCCAAGTGGCAAAAACTTTCTATCTTTTGTTTTCTTTCCTCAAAGTGGACTTTTCTCCTCCTCCTGCCCATTGCCCACTTCCTCTCTTTCTAGGGAAGAGCCTTATGTGTATGTGTGTGTATCTGTCTCTCTTCAGTGAGTGTGCCTCGCAGAGGGTAGGGGAAGGAGATAGATGCTCTCTGCTATTTTAGGTTTGAAAATAGTCTCCATCATCACAAGTGAGGGAACAGGTACTTTATGCTCTATTCCTCATAGGATGACATCTCCTTTGTGCTTCATACAAGAACATTGCTGCCATATTTGTAATATCCTTTGCTGTTCAGATGAGCAAAGTGCTTTATAGCCAGCTAGGGACAGTGGTAAATTCACGTGGGCTAGGGAGGGAGTTCCCAGGAATCCCATCACCACCAGTGTCCTCACCCAAGTGAGCCAAGATGCTGGCAAGTACTCAGCTTGCATTGCTCAGCAAAACCCCTGCTGGAGATGTTTTTTTTTTTAAAGTTTTTGAAACAATGTAGAATAAAACTGGTTATACTGTTATTTTTCAAGATTTAATGTATCCTAGTGGTTACTATGCATGAATTGATTTTTTTTTCCCCCTCTCTCTCCACTTTGACTAAGTTGTTGGTTTATGGTGGTTTTTTTTTTGTTCTTTTTTTTTTTTTTTTTTTTTTAAAGATTCTGTTCCGTTCTAGGTGGCTTGAAATCTAGCTGTTACCTACACTTTAGGGTTGTTTTTGTTTTTTTGTTTTGTTTTTTTTCTCATCCATTTCACTCTGTTTGGCCCTCTTGATGCCTTTTTTTTTCCCCCCTTTGATTTTCTTTAAATATACCTACTCTCAGTTTGGTTATAAAGCTCCAAGAAATTAATAACCATAATTTGAGGAAAAGCTCACTGGATCAGTTCCTGCTGCTTTCCCCCCACCAGAACACAACAGATTGCTTCTGGATTTTGAATGTCACTGACAGACAGATGACAATGGTGTAAGATGGATAATGGAATGGTTGAAACACAGATGGGCCTGTAAATCACTTTTCCTTAGGTTTCCTTCTGACATAAAAAATTAATGTAATTAACACTGTTCTATACCGATATCCCTTGTAAATAGTGTCTCTGTAGCCTCCTGTTGAACCGTTCCATTCATCTGTCTTTGGGAAGGATGGTCACAGCTTGACAAGATGCCCTGTACAGTCACCTGGTGGGTGACAGGCCACCTTGAAATCTTTACTAAAAGGAGGTTCTTTGAAAAGTAGATCTTCCAACAGGCACTCAGCCTTGATCTCAAAGAGAGTAACTGAGAATTCCATATGTAGCCCTTAGTCTATAGGAGGATTTGAAGTACAAATCAAGAGATGTACATGAAATTCCTAATAAAGGTTTTTACTTTAGGAGCTGTCAGTAACTATTTAAACTCTCACTCTGGTGCCTATAGGAGAAAAGAAACGAGATCAAGTAGAAAATATATATATATATTTTAAATACAACAGGGTAAGAAGGGGATGAGGATACAGGTGATGAACTAAGATATTTTTAGATAACAAGCCTCTTTCTGCTTTATCTCCAGCATCAGGCACGGGCCAAGATGATGTTGGGGGTCACTCAGTATACACCCCAGACCACTACTCTACACTAGGAAGGCTTGATAGCTCTCTGTCTGCGGGGCAGCGCTCAGAAACCAGGGACTCCAGCTGTCAGACTGAGGAAGTGAAAATTGTACCACCTTCCATGAGAAGAATCAGGGCACAGAAAGGCCAAGGCATTGCTGCCCAGATGAGCCACTTCTCAGGCTCCTCTGGGAACATGTCTGTGTTGAGCGATTCTGCGGGCATTGTATTCCCTTCCCGGCTCAACAGTGATGCTGGTTTCCACAGTCTCCCACGTTCTGGGGCGAGGGCGAGTGTTCAGTCCCTGGAGCCACGGCTGGGAGCCCTGGGCCCCACAGAAGACCTGGATGGCCCTTACGCCTACCACAGCGATCACCCACAAGTAGATGAAAACTTAGGACATTTAGGAGGAGCCTCAAGGACTGGAATGCTTTTGAGGCCCAAGTCCCAGGAGCTGAGGCCTTTTGAGAATGTAATCAGCCCAGCATGTGTGGTCTCTCCTCACGCCACCTACTCCACCAGCATCATCCCAAATGCCACACTCTCTTCCTCCTCGGAGATTATTATTATTCACACTGCTCAGAGTTCAGGACAGCTGGACAGCAAAATTACCAGCTCCTCTTCGTACACAAAGATAAAATCCAGAGACCACCTCCTCTCCAGGCATGCTAGTAAAGAGGACCATCAGCCTCCCAGTGGGAACTGGACAGAGGGTCACCCCAGCATTCTTTCACAGGCCTTAGGTCCCCATTCCCCCACTGCAACCACGCTGTTGTCGCTCTGTGACTCAGCGGTCTCTCTTAATATGCCAGCACATCAGGAGAATGGATCCCAAGCCATGAGCTATAACTGTAAAAACCACCTGAGCTCTCCAGCCCACGCCCAGGACGTGGATGGCAAGAGTGAGTCCAGTTACTCAGGAGGTACGGGGCCCGGCAGCTCCGAGCCCTGGGAATACAGTGCCTCTGGTAATGGGCAGGCATCCCCATTGAAGGCACATGGGGCAACTGGCTACTCCACTCCTGGGAGTAACGTGAGCAGCTGCAGTTTGGACCAGACATCCACCAAAGATGATGCCAGGTCCTTGTATTCAGAGGAGCATGATGGCTACTACACGTCTATGCAGCCTGACCCGGGATGCAGATCTGGAAACCAGAACAGTAGCGATGGCTTTGGGAACCCCAGGCACAGTGTGGTCAACGTGTTTGATGGGAGAGCTCAGAAAAACCAAGGGGACCGGTCACATTTCCGTGACAAGTCTCTCGCGCGGAATATCTCTCTGAAAAAAGCGAAGAAGCCTCCTCTGCCACCCTCGAGGACGGACTCCCTGCGCAGGATTCCCAAGAAAGGCATCCAGTCAAACGGGCAGGCGCTGAACGAGAGCCTGATCGCCTCGCTCCAGCACTCGCTGCAGCTGAACCTCCCGGGCAAGGGCGGCAGCTCACCCTCGCAGAGCCCCTGCAGTGACTTCGAAGAGCCTTGGCTGCCTCGCTCCCGCAGCCAGAGCACGGTGAGCGGGGGCAGCAGCATGACCTCGGCCACCACCCCCAACGTCTACTCCCTGTGCGGGGCCACGCCGTCGCAGAGCGACACGAGCAGCGTCAAGTCGGAGTACACGGACCCCTGGGGTTACTACATTGACTACACCGGCATGCAGGAAGACCCTGGGCACGCCAGCGGGGGCTGCTCGGCCAGCAGCGGGGCGCTGGCCGGGAACGGGCCAGTCCACCATATCCACGAGGGAGCCAGGACCATGATGCCCCAAGTGCCTGGTGGCTCCATCAAACCAAAGATCACATCGCCGGAGAAATCCCACAGGGTCACTTCTCCGTCCAGTGGGTATTCCAGCCAGTCCAACACACCCACAGCACTCACCCCCGTGCCTGTGTTTTTAAAGTCAGCGTCACCAGCGAACGGGAAGGGGAAGACCAAGCCCAAGGTGCCAGAAAGGAAGTCCTCTCTGATATCTTCAGTCTCCATCTCCTCCTCGTCCACGTCTCTGTCTTCCAACACTTCCACGGAAGGAGGCGGGACCATGAAGAAGCTGGATTCGGTGCTGGCGTCTCCCCCTGCCACTGCCCCTCTTCCTTCTCCTCCCTCACCATGTCCTGCGGACAAGTCTCCTTTCCTTCCTCCTCCCCCGCCTTTAGCGGATTCCCCCAACGGCGCTCTGCCTCAGTCTCCCCTCTTCCCCCCTCCGCCGCCAGAAGCTCTCACTCCCTTCTCTCCCCCCACCAGCGCGTGCTTTCCTCCTCCCCACAGGGCACTTAGCCCCCTTACTCTGGGTGCCCCTGCTTCCCTGCCGCCTGCCCCCGCTTCCGGACCCTCCTCAGTTCCCCCGCCTGCCCCACCCCTTGACCCCAAATGGATGAAAGATGCCAGGCCTTCTTTGAAAAAATCTGGCCAGCCAGAATGCTCCCGGGAGGCCTTCCGGCAGCCTCCTAACAAGGAGGAGGGCAGCAGACCCCCCATGCCCCTGATAACCACCGAAGCGTTGCAGATGGTACAGTTGAGGCCCGTGAAAAAGCACTCAGGAACCGAGCAAGCACTGTTATATGAACAAGTATCTCAGGAAAAACTAACTCCGGTTGTTCCCCAGTATCATTTAAAGCCATCTGCTTTCATGAAATCCCGAAATAGCATAAATGAAATGGAGAGTGAAAGCCAGACTGCCTCTGTGACAAGCTCGCCGCCGACTCCTGCCAAGAGCTTGAGTCAGGGTCACCAGGACAGTGCAGCCGAGCGTGGCCTCCCGAGCCGCAGCCCGGGCAGCGCCGGGGAGTCAGAGGCTGGGCCGGACCCCAGGGCCACCCCGCTGCAGGAACCCCCCGGCCCTTCACCCAGCAGGAAGCCGCCCCCCATTTCCAAGAAGCCCAAACTGTTCCTCGTGGTGCCGCCTCCGCAGAGAGATTTCACAGCGGAGCCCGCGGAGAACGTGAGCGGAGCATCACCCATTCCCACGAGGGGAGAGGCAACAGAGAGTTGTAGAGCCAGGGCTGGTGCTGAGGAGACAGGCTCTGGCAGCTTGGTTCTCGAGGGAGGAGCCGCAGGAGCCGCGTCCCCGGATAGAGTGAAAGCCAATGTCCCCATGGTGCAGCCCGATGTCTCGCCAGCCCCCACGCGGGAGGAGCCAGGTGCCGAGAACGGTGCAGACGGTGGAGGCAGCGTGGAGAGCTGCCTGTCGCTCCAGGACGGAGGGCGTGAGTATGCTTTTCTCTCTCATTCCCCTTGGACCATATGCAGCCCCTGTAGAAGAGAAGGCTAGTGCATGTCCCCTGGAAAGCCAGCAGCATGTGGGCTGCCAGGTCAGCCACACGCTCAGGTTACCAACTAGGCATTTTAAGAAATTGGGGAAAAAAAAAAATGGAGATCTCAGGGTATTGCTTCCTGAACGTCAGAAAATAGAGGGGTAGGGTGGTCTGCAGCAGACAGGGTATTATTAAATAGCAAGGAGGAGTAGTCTCCCTTCTGGAGAGCTGCAGAGAAATGTTACAACAAGATTTAAGATAGATTCAGTAGGAGTTCTAGACTTCAACAGAAAAGAATGAGCTCTGGCTCTCCTGATCAGAATTGAAGATCAAAATGACAGACCCCACTGCCTGCCTGTCCTTTGGTCCTCCGTTGGCAGGAATGGCAGGGACAGGATACTGGGAAGCCTGGCTGGAGACTGAAATTAAGTCACTTGTGCGTCCTGTGCTTGCTGCTTCTAGCTGGGGTGCCAGAGCCTGACACAGCTGGTTCTTCCTCTGAAGCCAGTGACTTCCTTAGGGAAGAAGGGAGTGATGAGGTGATGACCCCCAGTAGACCCCGGACCACAGAAGACCTTTTTGCAGCTATTCACAGGTATCTAAAACTCCTTCCTCTTAATTTTGATCTTTATGAGTCTACCTTTCTAAATGCTTCCTCACTTTGTCTTCCTTGAGTTTTTTCCTGTCACCCATTAGCTTGATCATTTATTTTTATTGTGTTTCTGTATTCTTATTTCCTCTGACTCCCAATTTCTGTTTTACTTTGTTCCACTGATTTTTATGATGATATGGGGGACAGAGACTCCATGTGGTGCCTTCTGCTCGGCATTGCGCTTGCTGGCAAGAAATGCAATGTGTCAATCATATGACAGAGTATTTACAGGATTGGATTAGAGCAATGGGTAGTCCAGTCCAGGATGAGTGAGGCTGTTTTGTGGACATAAGCTACACAGACCAGCTCCACAGGACTGCTTTCCTAAGGGTGTATTGTGGGGGTTTTGGGGTTTTTTTTTTTTGTTGTTGTTTTAATTATTTTTGTGTTACAGAAATTTCAGGATTTTTTAGTGCAGTTGTCTTGGCTACTTAAATATTTCAATACAAGAGTACAATCTTTTCAAAGCAGAGTGGAAGGAATTAAATTTGTTATTGTATACTGTTAGTGCCATCTACTGGCACAAGAAATTGTTGGGTTTTTAAAAAATGTAGAGTAAATTTTTCAAAATAACTGCCTGAACTGTTGTCACACTTTTTACATCTGGTTGCCTAAGAGAGTGAGTATAATTTAGCACGAAAACTATATACTGCCTTTTTTCTGGTTGTAAACAGCCTGTACTCCCAGCAGTGTCATTGTAGGGTATGATAAGGTTGTACATGTTGCAAGTACTTTGGAACACAATGCTGGATAAACCCTCTGCTTCCTTCTCGACTTCTTTGCCGCAGTATTTTCAGATAATTCTTAGGAACGTCCTTCTGCTGCCAAGGTCTTACACTGCACTGAATGGAGGTCCCTTTTTTTCTTCCGGAAACAAAGATGCCTATAAAGTCATTTGATTCTCTGTGTAAATCACCTTGTGTCAGGACTGTTTTCCCTTCTTGGAATTTAACTGAAAAGGCTATTGCATGAGATGAAAAACATAGGATTGTCCTGATATGAAGTTCCCCATGCAGCATGTAAATATCTAACTTAGAGGGGAGCAGTGGAACCAAGCGAGGGAGTTAGGTGTTTGTCAAGAATTTTGTTCTTTACCTCTTGACTCTAGCATTGATATACTATCCCCAAAGACCCTAAAGACTGCCTCTTTAACATCGTCTTTCTGACTGGTATCTTTGATCTCATTAGAAATCAATGAGGTAAATGGTACATACTCATCCTGTCTGATGGCTGAGTAAAATTAAAGAGGGCACGTGATATGATGAGCACTGGGTGTTATATTCAACTAATGAATCATTGAACATTGTATCAAAAACTAATGATGTACTATATCCTGGCTAATTGAATTTAAATTAAAAAATCAAACAATCCAATCGGAAAAAAAGAAATAAAGACGTAGCTGCTTATGAAACTGTTTCTCAGAACAGTAAAATGAAAATGCTACATCCTTTGAAGCCAACTTTAGTGGCATTTCTAGAAGTTTATACAGATGTTTCTAACTCTCACCGTGCTAGACACATAATAAGCACTTAATAAATATTTTCTGAATTAAATGAAACCGATTGGAATTTAACTCTTAGGAATTCTTCCAAGACTCAACATCTTTCATTTAGTCTGGAATGCACTGGGTTGCTAAACACGTAGGCATATAGATTTATAGTAGCGGTCCCCAGAGAAGACGTGTTGCTGATGGCTCTATGTACTAACTACTTGGTCTCAGTGAGGATCCCAACTGTTGTGGGGCCAAGTTACTATGTGCTTTTCCAAAAAATATGCCAAAGTCCACATCCATATTTTACTTTGGGAAGCTTCTTAAGGCACCGAGAAATCTGCGGTTTCTCCTACTAGTGAATTCTATCTACTGCAGACGTGGAAATCTGCCAGTCTCTATTATTCTGTGTACACATGGTAGAAATAAAGGCCAAGTAGGGTATGGATCACAAAGAGAGCAAGGACACCTGCTCATTTCTGTTTTACCATCGATCATGTATTAGCAGACATAAGAAAAATCCATCTGAAGTCTGATTTTTAGGGCTTAATTTTATATTTGTCAGCACTAAGCTAATAATTTAAAAGAAGGAGTATCTCAACTGTACCACAGCCTTCAGATTTTATAATGCAAATTAATTCACTTCAGATTTAAAGCCAGATGGAAAATGTAGAACACCAGTTGAGGTGTGAAATTTTTATATTTATTGAAGTAATTAGTTTTCAAGCCCATGTTAACTGTTTGAGCACTTTTTATAGCCCCCTTCTTTAGAAATACACACATAGTGTACATGTGCGTGTGTATATACACATGAATACATACGTTTATGCTGAGAATTCACAGAATTCATATGTTTAGATTTAATTCTCATTTTCGGGCCGCAGCTGCTCTTGAGAAATGACATAACTTGAATCAGGGGTAGCCAGGGGCTTGATGTGTGGGTCAAGCACACCCTCATCTTTTAAAACTCAGACAAGAACTTAGGCTCCAAAGTGGTCCCTGCAAGGATCCAGTGAACAGAGCTGCCCTTAAGAAAGAACCACTAGAGGTCGTGAGGTCACGTGCTGCAGGCGGGGAGATACTGCATCGAGTCCTCGTTCTTGGAGGAGGCTGTGTGGCTTCACTCTTTGGCCTTTGTTACCTTCTCTGGTCAGACAGGCTGAAGTCATTTCCGGCTCTGAGATGCTGAGACATTATTTCTGTCGGCTGGTCAGGAATGTGAGCCAGAGCACCGCTCTCTGCTGACAGTGGGGCAGGGCCATTGACCCAAAGGTATCAGAGGCCCAGCTCTACAGCCTCCAAGGGGCCGGTGCCATGTCAGCTCTGGCTGCCCTTCACACTTTGTTTTTTAGCCTTCGCCACTTCCTGTCTTCCACTTTGGGGGCTTCCTTTTGGCCAGAAGCATAGAGAGGACCCAGGGAGCACCAAGCCCCCGGCAGCCTGCAGGGCCCATCCTCTCCAGTGCCTGGTTGTGCAGGCCTGTGGTCAGAACAGCACAGAAGCCTGGCCTGGTAGCTGGGCAGAAGAGCTGGAGTTCCCTGAAAGGCGGTTTGGTTAAACACATCCTTCATGCCCGACACTCCATAGCTGTTATTTGCACTCATCTTTATTGGTAAAGCATGAGCTCTCCACTGTTTATTTCCTCTTCCAGGTAGGAAACTGGGTCAGAAACTTCAACTTGCCCAAGGTCACAGAGCATGGAAACTTGAGTGTGGGATTTAACCCAGGTCTGTGTGACTCTGGGGTTCTTTAGCTCACTGAAGCCTCACAGACCTGTGAGGTTAGTATCCTCACCCCCATTCTGCAAATACGAAAGCGAAGTTGCAGCATAGATGAGTAGCTTGCCCAAGGTGCCACAGCTGGAAGTGCTCAAATTCAGTTCTTTATCTGTATGTACAATAGCATTCTCTTTATCTTTCCCTGCTGCATATGCTGGAATTTTATAGCAAACAAAGAGATATTTGATTAAATGTACCGTTTCCTTAAAGCACCTGCACTTAACTGAGAGATTCCTTGTAGACTGAGTTGTTCTTAGGAAGAGACCAGCAAGAGGCCACTTGGCTCATCTGCTTTATTACCCCTGACTCACTCTTGGTACAAGAGTGGTTGGAACAGTGAGGTTCTTAGAGATTGAAGACAAGAAGCACCTCCAGGAAACATTTTACTTGTCCCTACCTCCTTTTTCACATTATCCCTGCATTCCTCAGATTTTCTTGATTGGTGGGAGGTTGTCTGAAGTCAGTCAGGCAATAGAATGTGGTGTGGGAGGTTCACCCTTGTTTTCTGGAAAACGGGATTTTAAGAAGTTGACATAGGGTCCAGTAAGAGCCAAAGAAGACCGGTTTTATGTTAGACTCTAGAATGACTAAGAATGCAGAGTTGTAGAGTCATCCTAGAACCTGAGGGTGGGGGTTTACCTCAAGGTAGGCAATATTTTGGGGATTGGCTTACCCATTAGCCCTGTTCAAGGGCTAAGGTCAAACAAGAAAAGAAAAAGTAGAGAAAAGGGTGGTCGGCACTGAAATGCTCTCAAGCTCAGTCCAGTAGAGGAGAGTTAGATAAAAATGGCAATTATTTGTAACTTTTGAAGTGATCCTCACCAAAATAAGTTAATAATCATGTCTGAGATGTGTTTAAAATAATCCAGAGAGGGTAGAGATGAAAGAAAGATGACCATAAATTAATCATCCACCATAGCGGGGTCAGGGGCTCACGTGATAATACAGTGAACTGTTAAAGTAACTCTTCACAAATGGTGACGTGAGTATGCAGTGAGCAGCGCAATTGTGACTGATGTCCCATGGCCCCCTGGGAGTTAACCTTCATCTTAATGTCATTAAATCTCAGATCCAAGAGGAAAGTCCTCGGCCGTAAAGATTCAGATGACGATCACTCCCGGAACCATTCTCCTTCCCCTCCAGTGACACCCACCGGTGCTGCCCCCAGCCTGGCGTCCCCAAAACAAGTGGGCTCAATTCAGAGAAGCGTCCGTAAAAGCAGCACCAGCAGTGACAACTTCAAAGCTCTGCTGCTAAAAAAGGGGAGTCGCTCAGACACCAGTGCCCGCATGTCTGCAGCCGAGATGCTAAAGAACACAGACCCTAGATTCCAGAGGTCAAGGTCAGAGCCTTCGCCAGACACCCCCGAGAGCCCATCCAGCTGCTCCCCAAGCAAGAACAGAAGGGCCCAGGAGGAGTGGGCCAAGAACGAAGGCTTGATGCCTCGGAGTCTGTCCTTCTCCGGCCCCCGGTACGGCCGCAGTCGGACCCCACCTTCTGCCGCTAGCAGCAGGTTCAGCGTGCGGAACCGGATCCAGAGCAGCCCCATGACCGTTATCTCGGAAGGCGAAGGGGAGGCCCTGGAGCCGGTAGACAACAGGGCTCGTTGGGCCCTGGACACGGCAAGGGGGTGTTCCCTGGATGGACTGGTAGGGGGTGAAACAGACCGGGGCAGCCTGCTCTGTGGTGGGGAGCCCGCCGCCTCCTTGCATGTGCAGGGTCCCAGCCCCACAGATGGGCCGGTCCGCACCGAGGGCGCAGATCCAGCAGAACAGAGTGGAGCTCCTCTGCGGGAAGAGAGCTAGGGACGAGAGTCTGATTCCCCCAGGTAATGTGAGGGAGGCGTGCAACATGCGGCTCTAGGAAAGCCCGGCACACAGGTACCCTTCCCTGCCTGGCCTGCAGATCCCACTCAGCATTCGCTCCGTTCCTGCCCTGGGCCCCAGCGCGGAAGAAGAGCATCCCATAGGACTCACTTGGCACTTGCCCTGTGGCTTAAAAGCAAGTAGAAGCTTAACTTCTTAAAGTGCTTCCTGGGGAAGACTTTTTTTTTCTTTTTTTTTTTTTGCAAAATGCTGGGTGTATGTGTGGAGGGGTGTGTGTGCATTTTGAACACTTTACATGTTTAAAAAAATACACACATACAGCGTATACAGAAGTAGGAGAAGGAAACACAGTTAAGCTGGGTAGAGGGATGGAGGCTTCTGGACTAGGTAAGAATCACTTTAAAAGTATCACGTTGTCAGAAATTAGTGAGTTCCTGAAGACGGGAGTGAGAGAAGCGTTCCTTCTAAGAAAGAGGGGGCCTGTGCGTGGTGCCCCTGCAGAGGACACACGGCGGTGCAGGCCCCGGTGAGCTTTCCATGTGAGCCATGTCATCATGAACCCAAAACGACGGGAAAGGGCTAACGGACTAATGGGTTCAGGTACTTTTTTCTTGGGGGGTGGGGTGGGGGACTTTGTTTCCTTTTCGTGAAATTGGCAAACACGTGGAGGGGCCACGCTCCAACCTGGAGCGAGCTGCTGGTGCAGACACAGACTCCCAGCTCTCAGCCTGACTTTGAGACACGTGGGTCCTTCTGTACTGAATTCCTGGCCTGAGGAGCAGCAGAGGCCTCCTTGAGACTAGCAGTGAGGTGGGCATATGCGGGGACGGTGAGCGAGGAGGGGGCACGTGAGACACTGCTGGAAGCGGTTTCCTGCTTAGTCAATAAAACTATTTTTCAGAATTAAATTTGAAAACTTGCACTACGGAACTGTGGGTGGAGATTTTCCTTTTACGACTGTTTGTACCAGAGTTTAAACTTCCATTTGGCAATTTCTTACCACTTGAAATGTCAGCATTTGCTAACTTTTGGATATCCTTTTGGTTACACCAAAGAAAAAGGTATGGCTATTTTTCCTTGAACTGCCTACAGTATCATGTCCTCATTTGAAAAGGTTTATGAGAATCGATTATATATTACCTTACTCTGAAGAAAATGCTGAATAGCTCTTGTTAGTCAAATAAACTAATACAAATTGGCAGGGCTTGGCTATTAATTAGCCCTGAAAAATGAGTTTTTAGATTAAAAAGATTTTTTGCATCATTTGGTTTGTGAGTTTTTATATCTTTTATAAGGAATTGAGTTGGCTAATTACCTTCTAATCTTCTCCAGTTAGAATTCTAATACTTTTAGGCATGGGAGAAAAGTGTGTAAAGTATTTATTTTTATGTCCTATTCTTGTGACCTCCTTTCCCTATTCCCTCCCAACTGATGTGGACTTGGACTCCTGTATTTGTTGGCTAAATAAAATAAGTCTTGTCTTCTTCATTCGAAGAACCTAAGAGGACAGTACTGAGATTCTTGGCCTACGTACAATGCAGCTGCCAGTGGTCATCTTTTTTGGTATAAAAATATCATCGATAAGTTGGACTATACAGGCCAGATTATCAAAGGGTTTGTTATACATTACAGCTTTAGGTACCCATTTTAGACACGTCTTTGAAACAAAAACAAACCTATAGGATTAAGACTTCTTCTTTTCTCTGAAGAAAACAAAACACTTCTTTTCACAGAACCAGAAATCAAGACCTGACATTTGGCTGAAGGCTAAAGGACTTTCTACCATTTGGAGCAATTGTCTACTACAATGGGCACAAGGATCTTTTCTTCTAAATTTTAGAGAAGTGGTGTTGGCTTCTGAATATGAAGTCTTCTCATAGCTCCCTAAACAAGATTAGAATGTACGTGGATATCAGAAAACTTTAACTTAATATATAAATCATTTATGTCGAAGGTATAAAGTAAACAACATCAAAACTAATTATAAAACTATTTAAAAAATCCCCGTTTTTTAAAGAAAAAAATACTAGGTTTTAAAATTTGCTTTGAATAAAACAATTGTAAAGTAAATATTTGAACGTTATTTCTTTTTGTTTGCACACTCACTTTTGAATAATAAGGTAGGCCTCCTTTCACGGAACTGTTGAGTGCTTTGCTGGATACAAACAGAACAGCAGCGAAGACCAGAAGGCGCCTGTGGGAGGTGGGGACCCAACAGAGGAGATAGAACGTCACAGACACTGTGGATGGTGCCATCTAAAAGGACATATGGAAAAACAACTCTGAACAATGTCCTATCGACTCTTGAATAAAAAAGGAAAAATGTCTTAACTGATAGTTCAGGTGATGTGGCATGTGGAGGGATGCGAGAACTTCTCACAGGTGTGCGTGAAATATAGGAAGACAAGAATCTAGATTTCACCCCTGAAACATATGGCATCTTTGGCTTTGCTGCTTTATTCCTCTGTGAGGACTCGCTGCTGATAACAGACCATATCATCTTTAAAAATTCAGTCAGCATAGACATGTGACATTTCCTCATACCCTGAGACTGTAAGTGCCAGAGAATCGTAGACAGAAGCCCTGGGGCTAAATTATTTCCACCTTATTTTTCCTGAGAGTTGGGAGAGAGACAAATGACCATGTGGCCTGTCAGTGGGAAGCCACCTCACCTTTGGTCTGATTTCTGCCCTCCTGTTTCTGAAGAAGGTTGATTGTGAGACCATTGCTTCTCCTGTGGGGGAGTCACAGTTTAACAAGGGGAACAAAGGAGGCATTTCCACATCTCTGTCTCCTGCCTGCCTTGCAGCACAACACCTGGCTCTGTGATGGGCGTCCTGGTGGGACAGGTGAAGCATGGGATCGGCTTTATTGGTTCTGCCTTCATGTGTTTTCAGCACATTAACTGAAGGTGAATAACCATTTACGTTCCTGAGAGTCCATCGTGAAATGAGTACAACAGGGTAACGGGTGGACATTAGGATATTTTCGGGGGGCAGGGTTGGGAGGAGGATCTTTGAAACAAAATGGACCTGACTCTTCAGGTCCGTTTGATTCTTGAGGCCTGTTTTTCTGTAATAAGCTATTCAGTTACTGGAATACAGTTTCTTTCGATGAGCTTCTGTAAACCGCCTTCTACACAGGCCAGCCTTTACTCATAGAAGAGGACTGGAGCGCAATCTGTAGACATTTTTTCAGCAGTGAAAAAAAGCCCGTTATTAAATACTTCTAATGTGCTAAAGAGGAGGGATCCTAGGATTAAAAAAGTGTGGTTGAGACTTTCCAGATCTAGTGAAAAAGAAACAAACTGGGAACTGTCCTGTAAACTGTGTCAGAATAGAAGAGAAGAAAGAGGCCTCTGGCCTTCACAGCCAGCCCTGTTGGGACCCGGCCCTCTGTGGGTTCTCCTTTACCACTGGAACGCCTGACGTCTGTTCATACTGGCGACACACCCAACCAAAACACTACCTCACAGCCTCCCCTGTAGTCAGGAGGGCACAGTTTTGGCCAATGAGACATGAGCAGTAATCTGGAAATCTCCAGGATGTTTGCTGATACAGGAGCCAGCTCCCTCCCTTGTGGCTTCCTTTCTCCTGTTTCTCCCTGAATGAATGGGAGGCTAGGAGAGGAGCCGTACTCTTCCAGCCTTTCAGTACCAATGGGCTGAAAGCCATATGTTGTGGAAGGTGAAGGAGAAAGTCCTCTCTATACCCAGTGTGGGGCTTGAACTCACAACCCTGAGATCAAGAGTGAGCCAGCCAAGTGTCCCAGGTGTCATTGCTTTTGACTAGGTAGATGTGGGGAGGGATTGATGATGAACCTGAACTGAGACGTTATGGCAAAGGAGGGTTTCACCAAGCAGGGGAAGCTGACAGAAAAACACTCCAAGTGGAGGAGATAGCATGAGCAAAGACACAGAGGCCAAGTGTTCAGAGGAAGCCACATAGTTAAAATGTCTCTAGGGAAACGTCGTAGGGTACAAGACTGGAAAGGTCGTCTCTGGCAAGAATGTAGAGGATCCAGGATGCTCTCCCAAGGAATTTGGGTTTTCTGTAGTATTTAGCAACAGTGAAGGTTTTATAAGGAGAATGGTATGATCTGGCTTGGTTCTTAGCCTTCTAAAGCTACACTCTTCTCTGTTAACTACATCTAATCCCATAGCATTAAATGTGTGCATGTGTGTACTGGTGACTCCTGAACATCTGTCCTCACCTCCTCTGTGATCTCCAGATCTGTGATCTCCAGATAGGTATTACCTACTGCCTGCTCAGAATCTGCATTAAAGGTGGTTTTTTTTTTAAATTTAGATTTTATTTATTTATTTGACAGAGAGATCACAAGTAGACGGAGAGAGAGGCAGGCAGAGAGAGAGAGAGGGAAGCAGGCTCTCTGCTGAGCAGAGAGCCCGATGCGGGACTCGATCCCAGGACCCTGAGATCATGACCTGAGCCGAAGGCAGCAGCTTAACCCACTAAGCCACCCAGGCGCCATGCATTAAAGGTGTTTTAAACTTAATATCTCCAAACCATTCTTCTACACGCCCCCCCAAAAACACACAAATCTCTACCTTATCAATTAACAACGTTACACACACAATGGCTCAGGTGCCATATCCAGGTTCCTTCTTGTGCCTGTTTCCTTTTCACCGACATCTAAACCCTAAGCAAGTCCTGTCAATCATACTGCCAGACTATTTCCCAAATCCAATCACTTCTCACTGGTTCCCTTGCTACTGCTCAGCTCGAAGTTGTTTTCTCCCACCCAGACTCTTGTAGAAGCTTCCCAACTGGTTGGATCTTTAAGGCGCATCTTCAGTCACTCTTAATGTGGCATACAAAATAAGCTCGTAAAAACAATTCATAGCCCTCCAGTGTTTGGAACCCTTTGAAGACTATTACCATCAGAATAGGATTCTAAGGCCTTGCTGTGACCTTTAAGATCTGCCACTGTTTCCCTCACTCAAAGGGTCTGGCCTTATTCTCATTTCAGTCCCTGAGCAGAAGCTACTCCCCACCTCAGAGCCTTGAACTACTGAAAAGAAAAGTTCCTCCATTTCTATGCTGCCTTAACTTTCCTCGGCAAGTAGACACCAAGATCCTGAAGAGTGTCAGTGGTTTTATTGGAGCGTAACACCTTTAAAAGGAAAAGGGAGGAAGGAAGATGAGGCCAGGAAAGCTATCGGATGGCAGTCCTGATCTTACATGTCTGCCTAGCCTATGAGAACTCAGGAAAGCTCACACACTAGCTGGCCCTTTGATGGACAGAAACAGCTAGGTCCTTTACTGCCTTGCTTGGTCTTTGGTAAGAGGTTACACTGAGAAAAATGTGCCTTCAGTTTCTAGTACTTAGTGTGATTATTGGCCACCAACCCTTTCTGATTTGGGAGTAGTATGACCTTAGCTTAAAAGCTAAGGTTGCCCCTGATGAAGCCAACAGTTAGAGGCTGTCAACCAACTACACTATTTGGAGCTGGCTGGCAAGCCTTGAAAAGAGAGCTAAGTGGCACATCTCCATGCTTGCCACGGTCCTCTCTGTAACCTTGTAGGTCCTCTTCCTTCCCCCGCCAACCCGCCCCACCAAAAATCATGAGAGCCGCTCCGCCAGGGCTCTGGCGGACTCCTTTGCATGAGGAGAAAAATGTTTTAAAGGAGCATGGTGGGACCAACTGTAGCTCTTCCTGCCATTGGCCTGGGGCCACATCTGATATTCATCATTTCCACACCCCCACCCCCGCCATGTCCTTTACCTTCAACTGCCACCTCTGCTCCTCTCCCTGGCTTTCCTAGCAGTGTGAACCAAGCTGTCATTCCTAAGGGTCCTAAGGTCCTGAGAATCAAACCATTCTGGGACTAGGGTTGCTACACTTGTCCATTCACAGCTGCAACTGGGCAAGGGATGCCCCAAGTGGGAGACATGTCCCTGGGGGTTCATGCTAGCCTCTGTTTCTGCCACCATTGCTACTTTGTGTGCATGCTGTGCCAGCACTAGGATGGGCACCAACAAAAGCTAAGGGGCCAGGCTGAGTGCCTCTCTGGTGGACATAAACATGTGAGACAGTGCTTTTTTTGCTCTGTGCCTGCTCTCATACGTCCATCCACATGCCTCCATCCTCAGACTTCCTTGTCTCAGTCATCCTTTCTTCTTTTTCCTTTCCAAACTCTGGATCCATTGGCCAAGCCATTTGCCATTGCTATGACTTGAGGTATATTTCACCTTTTCCCTTGCAAAGTAAATGACCAGGTCCATTACCAAAAACCCTACCCTGCCCTACTTTTTTTTTTTTTCTTGCAGAAAAATCACAGAAATTTTTTCCTCCAAGTTGTCTTTCAACATCACCCCTGAGGATGCTGTCCCTGTTGATCTTGCACCCTCAGAGTAAGTCAAGTGATCAGTGCACCAAGTTGAAGTTTTTCCCTCTTCCCTCAGCTGATCATACATGTCTTCCAAATAATCAGAGGGAAGCAGTGAGAATGGGTGTATGCAGCGGGAATGGGTGCAACCATGATGACACAGGAGTTTGGGTGGTCTGTTCATGCAGCTTGCTTATGTACTCTAGTCCTGCTCATGCTTGCTTCTGGATGTATCATTTCTATGTTATTATGATGGACCACTGGTCCTGCCAACTTTATGATTATGAACGTAAGATGGGCAGTTCTGGACACATCATCATGTGGTGTGTCATAGTGACACCTCTCCTAGGGCCCAGTAGCCTACCTGAAGCTTTTTTTCAAAAACCATATCATATTCTCCTGCAGTTAGCAAGCCTTGCTTCAGGAACCCCGGGACCTGCATTGTGATTCTCCCCCTGGGGCTTGTCATAATTCTACATTGTTTTCTTTTCATTGCATTTCTTTCTTTTCTTCACCTCTGATAACATAAATCTGCAAGATCAAATGGGCCATGCTGCTAATTCCTTCCTTTCACTTCTAGGTCTGTTCCTAATCCTAATTGATTTTTTTCCTCCTAATTAAGAGTCATAATTTTGTTTCTTTAAATATCTTTTCTAAAAAGGGGTGCCTGGGTGGCTCAGTGGGTTAAAGCCTCTGCCTTCGGCTCAGGTCATGATCCCAGGGTCCTGGGATCGAGCCCCACTTTGGGCTCTCTGCTCCGAGGGGAGCCTGCTTCCTCCTCTCTCTCTCTCTCTCTGCCTGCCTCTCTCCCTACTTGTGATTTCTCTCTCTGTCAAAATAAGTGAAATCTTTAAAAAAATATATTTTTTCTAAAAAAAGTTTTTTAATTGAATGTTGGGAGTTGTTTGTGGGTGGATTTTGTTGTATTCCTTTAAATAGTATTGGGCCGGGACGCCTGGGTGGCTCAGTTGGTTAAGCAGCTGCCTTCGGCTCAGGTCATGATCCCAGCGTCCTGGGATCGAGTCCCACATCGGGCTCCTTGCTCTGCAGGGAGCCTGCTTCTCCCTCTGACTCTGCCTTCCACTCTGTCTGCCTGTGCTCGCTCTCGCTCACTCTCTCTGACAAATAAATAAAATCTTTATAAAAAAAAAAATAGTATTGGGCCTTATTCAGGCACACAGCCAAGTTTCTTGGGATTAGTTTGATCCTTTCAAGGATTGCTTCTAAACTTCATTAAGGGAGGTCTAGAAAACTCTTTGGTTTAGACAATTAAACCTCACTACTAAGGTAGAACCCTTGTGAGGCACTAGCGGATGCCTCCCTGCATTTTGAGTTATTTCTACTCCTGCTAACAAAAACTCCTGCCTGAAATATGATCTGTGAGTCATTTCTTCTACTGTTTTCCAGTTGTTCATTTCTTGGCTTGGATACTTTCTTCTTACACCTTCACAGATCAGTGCTTGACCAAGGACCTGAGAGGACTCACTGTATATATAGAGAGGTGGAGGTGTGTGTGTGTGTGTGTGTGTGTGTTCATCCTCTATGCTGCTGAACAAATTCTGTTCCCTTTGGCATCCCCTAATACTGATCTCTGTCTTTTCAAATGTCTTCTCAGTGAGCCTACGGGTCTCTGTTTGGCTTTCTCCTACCTGCTTTGCTGCCTAGAAACAGCCTCAAAGCCATAAGCTTGAGCAGTCACTGAACTCACCTTTCCACACCCACCCAGCTCTCCCAACCCCTTCTCTCTGAGAGCACAGATACTGTGGGCTTTCAATGTCTGGTTCCTAGTTCACCATCACAACTAGAAGTGAATGTTCACCCGAGGATCTTTAAAAATATCGCTCAAGGGAATACTGTTTTTTATTTAGTGGGCCAGTTTGGGAAGAGGGGATTTAGAAGCTTAGACTCTTTCCTCAGAAGTCAAGCAATCAATGTGGGGTCATCTTACCTTCCAAGTATGCCAATTTTAATTATGCATCCAGGGATTGAGGCAATAACCAGTGCTTGGTCTGCAGACCCAGGGAACCAACTGGAAGCAAACTTTGATTAGAACTCCATTTATTTTCTAACCTCCATATGCTCTCACTTTAATGGGGAAGAGGAACTATGATGACACCCTAGGTTTCCAGGCATCCAATGTCATTTGAGACCCCAGTGTATCTGCGTATTTCCCTGTCTCCAGGGTACATCCACCTGAGTAAATGGACACAGGTCCCTTTAGAAAAATACTGGGGGACTCATCAGTGTGCACACTTACTGAAATATTGTGGGGACCTTTTCCTGGGAACCCAACCACCTCTTCAGTCAGTGAGTTTTGAGTCTGAAAAGAGGCTCAACTCTGGAAACTGGGCAAGGGGTCAGTGTTGTGGGCAAGGGTGGGGGGCGGTGGGAGTGTGATCTCAGCCTCCTGCTTATCCATTCCTGCTCTCCTTGGGTTATGTATAAAGAACCTTACCCTTGTTGGCTACCCAGTCTATTGTGTCCTTCCATATGCCATGTTCTAGTAACCATTTCCATGAGACTTTACAGGATAGGCCTCCTCGGGCTGCCCTTTTGCCCTTAGTGGTTAACACGATCATTAACTCACCCTGGTTTCTGCAATGAGCGCTGCCACCTGGGCTCTTCGGAGTCTGCCCCTCACCCACATGGCTGTCCTGGCAAGCTAGATTCCTCCCCAGCCTGTCCTGCCAGCCTGGGCTGCAAAGGACAGCTGCTGCTGAGCACGTGGTTCTGTTCACACACCTGTCACCTGTGCCTTTCCAAGGGGACGTAATTGGGTCGCTTGCTGCACGGCGGGTCCTCCGGGCCTTCCCATGGAACATAATTTCTATGGGCTGAATTGTGTCCCCTCCCCCAAGTTCACACGATGACGTCCTCAGCACCAATGCGGCGGTTGTTCAGAGATGGGGCCTTCGGAAAATAACTCGGTTTTGATGAGGTCATGAGGAGAAGCCCTCAAGTCGGGCTTAGTGTTCCTACAAGAAGAAAAATAACCATCTTGTTGGCTCACAACTTGCTTGGGAACCTTCCCCGGTTGTCATCTGAAGCTGGTTCCCAAACGCAGAAGGCAGGGAGAGAGCAAAGGAAGAGGTAAACCGCCTCATACAAGGTGGTGGCAGTTTTGGTAAACAAGGGAACAAGGGAGGTTTGTCTTAGGTAGCTGCACGACCTGGAGTTTTCCGCACCTGCCCACCAGAAGCTCCAAAGTTTTTCGCGGACCCCCTTATCTGGGGCTTTCCCTCCTGTGGCTTCAGGCCCTGCACCGTAAACTCCTCCTCAGGAAGTGTGTTCAGAAGGTCAGGAGGAGCCCAGCGCTGCATCACCATACCTGTGTCCCTCATGTCGCTTCCTCTCCTAGCATAGGAATTTTGTCACCTCACGTCCCCACAAGGATGAGAGAGCCCAATAAGGTATTTTGAAAGAGAGAGATCGTATTTGCATAACTTTTAGTAGAATATTTTGTTATAATTATTTCAGTCTTATTATTGGTTATTGTTAACTTCTTACTGTGCCTACTTTTCATAAACTTAGACGTGATCAGAGGTATATAGGTAGAGGAAAAACCAGTATGTATATGATTCAGTTCTGTCATGGTTTCAGGCACCCGCTGGGGGTCTTAGAACAGATCCCCTGTAGCTAAGGGGGTACGACTGTGGCTAGAGGCCTTAACTGAGCCCCATCCCTGTTTCCATCCATGGGCTGTGACCTTGCAGGAGTCCCTAGGAGCCAGGAGGACAAGAGGAGCGTGCATTCCACCCACAGGGGCGGGCGTGGGGAGCCTCCCACTGCTCTGGGGTCAAGTGGTGTGTTCTTAATGACTGCCTCTGATACGTCCCCCTCGGCCACATGGGGTTATAGTAAGACAACACTGTCTGCAAACCAGCAAGCCGGCCTTCAACAGGCACTGACTTGGCCAAAACTCTAGTCTGAGCATTCCCAGCTGTTAGCACTGTGTGAAGCAAATTTCTGTTGTTTAAGCCCCCGCTAGTCTATGCGGTTTGTTACGACAGCCCTAGCAGACTAAGACAAAAATCAGGTGGGTCTTATTGCTGCCCCTAATTATCCAGCATGGGCCCTTTCGTGAGCTTTGCATTCCTTTCTCTGTTCTCTCTCCCTGCAGCTCAGGCATTTTGACATTCCAATCACTTTTTCCAGGCCTCTAGGAGCCACCCACGTTAAAGCCGTGAGTTTGCACCATCCCCTGGAGTTTTTCTCATGGTATTAAATCCTGTATCCTGAGTGATAACTCCCAAACCAGTAAGCCTTCCCTTATCCAGTCTTCTGATTGAGCACCTGGGGAACCGGGGCCCCAGGGCGCCATCTTGGCCTGCCAGTGGCTGGGTGTTGGCTAGGTTCCACAGCACCTGTGGCATGTTACCCATTTCTTCCTTCGTTAAGGCCTGGCATGGCCCCAGCCAGGTGATGCTATGACTTCACCTTGGGTACAGGCCTGGGAGGTGGGGGACGTCAGCTTCTTGGGACACCCATTGTGTTATGGAGACAGATCTCTGTGAATATTGCATTTCCTCCTGTTAAGGTGGGAGAAGGGGAAAGGTTCTTAATGGGGAAAGGCTAAGCCTCTTCTGCAGGCCCAGAGTGTTCAGAAACTTTCAGGGAGTCAGAATTGTTGGGGGCATCCACCAACTGTCCTCATCATCCAGGTTTGGTCCTGACCTTGGTGTAACAAAGGTGGTTTAGTTTAATTTTTTTTTTTTTAAGATTTTTATTTATTCATTTGAGAGAGAGAGGAAGAGCTAGCGAGAGCATGAGCAGGGAAGCCTAGACTCCCCAACTGAGCCCAGGGAGCCCAAAATGGGGCTCCATCCCAGAACCCCAGGATCATGACCTGAGCAGAGGGCAGACGCCCCAGTGGAGCCCCCAAGCTGCCACTGGTTGAACATCTTTGGTGGTTACTACTTTTACCATGAAATCCTGTGCTTGACCTACAGCTTTTTCTGCTGAACTTCGGCATGAGGGGAGGGCTTCTTAGCAAAGAGACTCTGGCTCTCACACTTAGTTTTAAATTGTCTGTTAATTGACCTCAACTTTTCCTTATCCACCTGGAGGACATCAAGTTAGTAATAACCACTTGAGTCCATTACCCTTGTACTCATTACCCACCCCCACCCCCCTTCTAATACACCTGAATCATCCATAGCCATTGTCCGCTTCTCCGGGAGTATGTCACCTAAAGTTTTAATAACTAGACAGCCCTCTTATGCCCGGAGTCATCTATGCACTGCCTACCCACCAGCGATGTGAGCCTCAAAACCAACCACTCAGGGGATGACCCAGTGTCAGGATGCTCTTAGCGCCCGTAATCGAGGGCCACTCTGACCCCAGTTATGCCGGTTTGACCCTGGGATGGAGTTAGGAGCACAAGAAATGTATGACAAAGTTACAGGCTCTGAAAGGAGAAAGGAGAGGCAAGATTGTGGGGGTGGAGGGAGCTATCAGGCTTCTTAACAGATCTAATGACGTCTCCTAGACCCCCACGGAGCTCCAGAACAAAGACTGTTTACTCTAGGTCCTTGCCATCACTTTGCTCAGTCTTAGGCTGGAAGATGCCAGAAAACAGCAGACTATCAGTTCCCACTGCCTTGCTCAGGCACAGACTCTCTATGCCCAGAGAATAGTGTGTCCTTATCTTGAATCTGCAGCCAACCCTGAAGAGAATGTCAGCTAGAGACATCAGCTGACCACAGCCCTCAAAGCCAGGCAGCTGGTCCTTTCTTGAATGTGGATCTGAGGAGTACAGCTCCATGTAACTGGAGAAGTCCCAAGTCCCAGAAAAGAAATGACCGGTCTTTGGCCAAAGTTACACTAAGTACCAGAGATGACCAAGGACAACTTCGTGTCAGTAATCTCAGCTCTACACCAGCCTCCTACATTGGGCTAGGCAGCGGCAGCCCAATGAAGGAGTTCCCTCACTCTGGGAACTGCACCTCCACCACAAAAGCTCGATTCCTAGGGTATTCCTAAATAAAGGCTGCTAACCCTTGACTCCTGCACTTCCCACAACCCTGTACCAAATCAGCAGTTTCCTTTGTCCCAGAGAGCTAGAGAGACTGCAAGCACAGCTTTCTCTCTTCTCTCTCTTGCTCAACAATCACTACACACAACTTTTTGTTCTGAATACTGAACATGGCCTCTTCCTTTGACCTGGTCATCTCTGCCCAAGATGTCCCCAATCTTGGGGACTGACTGGCCCCTTCTCACCCTCCCAGTCTCAAATCTCTCTTCCTCAGAGAGGACTGGGCTGTCCCCACCGTGAGACGTCTGCTGTCCCTGGCCATGCCACCCACCATCCCAGAGCCTCATTTTATCTATACCCTCTCCCTCTCCAGAAAATAAACCCCACGAGGACACTCACTGCTGTATTCTCAGGAAGGAGGACTGAATGGAAGAGAGGCATTGTGGGATTGGATAATTATGAAGTCGCCGATGAGTGAGTGTTTCTGTCACCACCATGTCCCAGTCCCCATGCATAGTGCAGTGGTAGACATGCATGCTAGACATGCCACTATGACTTCTTCAAGAGTGAAGGAAAGAAAACGACCTCCCAGTGAAATGTTTAGGGAGAAAGGTTAAGTAATAACTAGAAAAGACAGAATAAATGCACTGAATTTAAGTGAATTATTTTCAGAGTTTGGAAAAGATAATTTAATGAAAAATGGATGGACACATCGACATGTGGAGAACTCTGAGGAAAGCAGTGATGGCTGTGGGACTGGATCGCTCTTTCTGGAGAAACCAGATCACCCAGGCAAAGGAGAGATGGGAATTATTGCCCCCTACAAAAGTCTAGGGGGGAACTAGGATTTAATTTTGGAGGATAAGGACGGTCAGGCAGAATCTGAACCTGTTGGTAGGCAGGGTGGTTAGGACTTGTGGATCCAGACAGCTTAGAGAGGAGAGGAGGGGTGCTCACTGAGGGGGCAAGAGTTACACCAAGAGCAAAGGTGGAAGGCTTAGCCTTAGAAAAGAGTCTACACAGAAGTTTGCTATAGATAAGAGAAGAACAATCTCCACAGAAATGCTGACATAAGGGATATGTGGTAGTCATTGCCAGCCGTGTTATTAAAATAACTGATTTACTGCTATGAGAAATATTCTCTGAATTGATTGAAGGCTGAAAAATGTTTTAGTTTATGATTTATGGAAGAGAAGGGGGAAATGGGATATCCTGGACTTGAATGGTACAAAATGCATTTTTTTCTAGAACATGTTTCAGATTTCAACTAGATGTTGGCTATCAAAAATATGCTTCTCTTGTTAAAAATGGAATTTATTACATAAGAGGTGCCTATTTGCATAGAACTATAAGGTAAATATTAGAAATATTTACCTCATACAAGTAGAAACTAGTACTGTGGACAGTCTAGTGGGAGGGCTAGAAGGGGTCCTCCAGCTGGTTTCTTTTAAATGAGCTAAAGAAGAAAATTAATTTCTTTTTGGCAAGCATAAAAAGGCAAATAACCTTGAAAAATAATTGCCTGAGATTTTAAAATTTTATATCCGTAAGAATTTCAAAGCCAGAAATCTAGCTTGTTTTGTATCAAAAATGACAACCTAGAAGGAAGCTCTGAGGTCATCATCATATTGATCATTGCTCATGCACATTGCCTACACAGGATGAATGGCTCTGTATGGTCCCGGCCACTCGTGGCCCAAGAGAGCTGCGCTCTGCCATCTGCCAGTGGGGCATAGCGGGTATCACATGGACCCAGCAGTCAGACCGCCCGGACTCCAATTCGCCTCTGCTCTTACAGCTTCTTCTGGAGCAAGTTACCTAACAGCTCTGTGCCTCACATCTTTGTCTGCAAAAAGGAGCTGCTAGAATGTGGCACAGAGTTGTTCTGAGGGTCGAATGTAGTAATTCAGGTGAAACGCTTAGAATAGTGCACCTGGAAGGTAATCCAGAAATTTTAGTTAGGGATGGGAACCGTTAACTATAGGTATGACTTTATCTAGGTTAGCAATTCAGGTAAGAGAGATGGGAATTATTGTCCTAGAGAAGGGTCTAGGGAGACCTAGGATTATATTCACTATAGCTGTTCTGGTTAGGGAGGTTAATTTTAAGATATATCACATCATGTTGGGGTTGACAGGACCTTAACATCTATGGTTCCATCCTCTTGCTTACATCTTCTCTGGAAGTGATCACACGGTCTCTGCTTAAACACACACCATGACGGGAACTGGAAGCAGTGTCATTCACGGGCAGCTGAGTTGTTGGGAAGTTACTAAGCACCAACCTGCCTTTCTCCTTTACCCCTTCAACCATCATGCCCTGGGAGGCCACAGTAGTCACTGCCTTTCCCACAACGGGCTTCCTCTCTGTGGAAGAAGACTCCAACCACCCCTGTTTTGACCTCAGTCTGTACTTCTAATCGATTCTTTCCAGCGTGACTGTTAACTCAAGCAAAAGACCAGGTGGGCAAAGTATCCCTGATGGGAACTGAAACTACCTGCTCAAGCAGTGAAGACTCTGTGTGATTGAGCCCAAGACAATGATCGACTGGACCTTTACCACCCACCCACGTGTACCCACCGACCTTTGTCCCATGCTGTTCTTAGATGAACCTGGAAGTATTTTTAGCATGTTAGAGATCGTCCTTAGACGCCAGACCCCAGTCTTCCCAGTGCTAGCCTCAATGAAATAAATTCCTTTCTTGTTTCACCACATCTCATCTCTCTGCCTTTGGATTTTGTCAGCGGCCAGTGGCCGAACCTGGTCTGTTTGGGACCCCCAGAGCCAGGTGCTTTGGCATCTTTGGGCTCCAGTTCATCTGACATCTGTAGGACAAGCATGTTCCAATACAATCAGGCACAGATTTCAACCTTGATTCTGTGGCAGCCCATTCGTTCAATAATTATCATCATTTTTGTATGACCTCCCAAACTGCATGAAATACTTAAAAAATGCACGTGAATTTTAAAATTGCATGTTTGTATACATGCCTTTGGGAAAGAACATGTCTTTATTGAGTTTCAAAATAGGATAGAAGTCCCTAACTTCATAAATTTGGTCTCTGTCATGAAATATTATTGACCCTTCTAGGTATGGTTAGAATTTTCTTATGCAGTGGGGGTAGTTGGGAGGATGGGGAAGAGTAGCCCAGAGAATGTGACCCGGTCAGGTGCAAAAGAATCTGATTTTTTTTTTTTTTTTAAGGCATTACCAGGATAACCAGGCATAATTAAATAGAGTCTTTTTTTTTTTTTTAATTTTTTATTTTATGACAGTGAGAGACACAGCAAGAGAGGGAACATAAGTGGGGAGAGTGGGAGAGGGAAGCAGGCTCCCTGCTGAGAAGAGAGCCCAATGTGGGGCTTGATCCAAGGACCCTGGGATCATGACCTGAGCCGAAGGCAGACGCTTAATACCTGAGCCACCCAGGCACCCCAAGAATCTGATTTTTGCTTTCAACTGAACTTCACCTTATGAGGCTTCACAGCCGTGCCACACAAAATACCTCTTTAATATTTTTATTGATAATATCTGGAGGGGATAACATCCAAAGGACGCAAATCCAAGTTGAAAAAGGCAACATCATGTGAAGAAGGGTCAAGTAACAGGACTTCCCGGGAGCCTCACAGAAGTAAAATCCTCCAGAGCTGTGACTGATTCACATGTTTCTAGAATACTGTCCTCTGTTCCCTGTGTATCTAGATAAAGCTTCAAACATTAAAAGGCACCTTGGAGATAAGCTCAATTCATCGTTCTCTCAAGTAGAGCAACTACTCTACATTTTACAGGTATGCAGTGCTGATGTCTACAGTAAGAAATGAAACTTCCTGGGGTTTTTTCCTCATTCATTTTCTTTGGATGGTTCATTTTTCTGAATCAACCACACTTCGTTATTTCTATCAAGCAACTTGAAAGGACTGTTGTAGACAGCCGTGTAGTAAACCTTCTCATTGAAAACTTTTCCTTCTTCCCTCAAAGTACTTGCTAATGTCAAAAGTTGTTCTTGATTTTTTTGAGCACTAGAGAATCCATCGAAAGCCCTGCAAAGGAGAAAGTAAATAACCATGAGGGATGTTCATGCCGATGTAAATGTCAGTCTGAGAAGGACACGATGAAGGCTGGATCAGGTGCAGCTTCCCGGCCCCTCCCCCTCAGCAGCTGACCAGGCCATTCCTCTCCTCTGGTTCCCATTCCCAGCGCCCCTCGCCACACACGGAGGAGACCCAGGAAGAGGCATACGTCCCAGCTGCTGGCAGGCAGATTTGGAACTTTCACCATCTCGTGCTCTAACTCTTGCTTCTCAGACTTTCACGAGTGTGTACAGGTCACCTGGGAATCTTGCTCAAATGTAGACGCAGGAGGTCTGGGGTGGATCCCGAGAATCTGCATTCCTAACAAGCTCCCCATGATGCTGAGGCTGCTGGTCAGAGGAAATCCCTTTAGAAGACTCCCTTTCAGGCTTCTAATTTGTTATGGAATCATTCCCTTCCCCCCCCCCATCCCCCTGAAGAAAAGGGTAGGTGCCACATTACTGAGGACTATGATAGAGTTTCGACCCTATGAATTTATAGTCTAATGGAAGAGGGGAACATTTTGGCAGCTCTTTACATATAGCCTGAGAAGAGATTTAATGGAGACAGGATCGATATGCTTGGGAACACCGAGGATATTTCTGAATCAGGGGTAAGGGATGTTGTCTGGGTTCGGTCTGGAATGGTGGATGGCTTTGCTGGGCAGGAAAAGGGGAAGGAGAAGAAAAGCAACCAAAGTTCAAAAACACAAATTCATAGTGAGGCACAAAATGAGCTCTGAAAGGTGAGTCAGAGCCTGAAAGGGGAATCTCGTATGTTGGCTCAGGGCCCTTTTGAGATTATTGTGAAGGATGCTGAGCACAAAAGTGCCTTGATCGATCTGGGAAAGACAGATGGAAAAGAGACTGGAGGGAAGGAGCCAGTTCGGAGGTTGCTATGGGGATGGGGAAGAAAAGACAGTCAAAAGATTTAAATAACAAGTGGGAAAAGAGAATCGAAGTTTAAGTGTAGATTTTCAAGTATATAAACAAAACTATCCTGGGACGCCTGGGTGGCTCAGTTGGTTGGGCGGCTGCCTTCGGCTCAGGTCATGATCCCAGCATCCTGGGATCGAGTCCCACATCGGGCTCCTTGCTCAGCAGGGAGCCTGCTTCTCCCTCTGCCTCTGCCTGCCATTCTGTCTGCCTGTGCTCGCTCTCTCCCCCTCTCTCTCTTTGATAAATAAATAAAATCTTAAAAAAAAAAAAAAAAAACTATCCTGAGGTTAAATCATGACAGCACTCAGACCTAGCTAAGTTGTTGTTATATATAGATGATGAATTTGACTTTGAAGAATAGGAAACAGAAAATCATGGATATTCCCAATATGGCTTCTTTTGCATAAGTTCTATTATCAATGTGCCAGCGGAAAAGCTTAGTCCTACCATTCTCCAGGTAAGATGTAAGGTCTCAAAGTACAAACCATGTGTATTTCATTCAACGATGTTCATGAGACACCTAGAATTGTTCCTGGCACACAGTATCTTTTAAACCCTCATCAAATAGTGTAGGAATCTAATACGCACATGTACATGAAATAAAATGTTGAAGATAAATTGATGAAACTGTTCTAATTTTCAGAATGTTGACCAATAATGATAATTCTGAACCATATGTTTACCTCCTAAATCTATTATTTCCTTAATGAAGAGCCAACGCTTAGTCTGTTCTGCCCAAAGGAAACTTGCTTTCAGATCCTATTTCTGCCCTGACATCAAATCTCGAATCCCCCTAGTTAGAAATCATCTTTTGTTCTCCGAATACATATTGTTCTACAATGACCCATCACAGCTTTATTCAGTACACAAACATATGAGTCTCTTCCCACGCACCTGCCTTGCTAGGAGCTGCAGGGTATGAACAGAGGACCATGTTCCTGAATTGTTGAGAAAGTTACAGTCTGTACCTCTATCACTCTAATTTAGAATAATAGAAGAACAGAGTGACTAGCTAACTGGAGAAAGTGAGGAAGGCATCACAGAGGAGGTACCATTTGATCCAAGTCCTAAAGGACAAAAGTGGATGCTCCAGGAAGAGGAGAAACGAAGAGCTAGAACTAGTAGCAAAGTCAGGTGCACGTTTTAATATTTTACAGAAATCAACTCATTTAATCTTCATGGCAACCCTATGAGATAGGTTGTTACTATAACTATATATATTTTACAGAAGAAGAGCTTTGGGCAAGGAAAATCTGAGAAACCTGCCTGAGGTCACGGGTAAAGACATGTGGAAGGTCCTAGCCACAGTGATCCAGTAACAAAAAGAAATAAAAACCATCCAAATTGGCAAGGAAGAAGTAAAACTTGAACTATTTGCAGATGACATGATAGTATATATAGAAAGCCTGAAAGACTCTGCCAAAAAACTGTTAGATTTGATAAATGAATTCTGTAAAGTTGCAAGATACAAAATCAATTTACAGAAACCTGTTGCATTTTTATACACCCATAATGAAACAGCAGAGAGAGAAATTAAAGAATCAATCCCATTTACAATGGCACCAAAAGCCATAAGATCCCTAGGAATAAACCTAATCGAAGATGTAAAGGACCTGTACTCTGAAAACTATAAAATATTGATGAAAGGGGCACCCGGGTGGCTCTGTTGGTTAAACGTCTGCGTTCGACTCAGGTCGTAATTCCAGAGTCCTGGGATCAAGCCACATGTTGGAGGGAGGGAGGAGGTCCCTCCTCAGTGGGGATTCTGCTCCTTCCTCTCTCTCTACCTCTCTTCCCCCAACTCCTGCTTTCTCACTCTCCCTTTCTCAAATAAATAACATCTTTTAAAAAATAAAATACTGATGAAGGAGACTGAAAAGGACACAAAGAAATGGAAAGACATTCCATGCTCATAGATTGGAAGAACAAACATTGTTAAAATGTCTATATTACACAAAGCAATCTACATATTTAATGCAATCCCTATCAAAATACCAACAGCATTTTTCACAGAGCTTGATCAAACAGTAAAATTTATATGGAACCACAAAAGACCCTGAATAGTGAAAGCCACCTTGAAAAAGAGAACAAAGCTAGAGGCATTTCAATTTCAGACATCAAGTTACATTACAAAGTTGTAGGAATGAAAATAGTATGGTATTGACACAAAAACAGACACATAAATTAATAGAACAGAATAGAAAACCAGAACTAAGCTCACAATTATATCATCAATCTTTGACATAGGAGGAAAGAATATTCAATGGGATATTGGATCATCTCTTCAACAAAGAGTACTGGGAAAATGGGACAGCAACCTGCAAAAGAATGAAATTGCCACTTACTTGCACCATACACAAAAAGATTCAAAATGGGTTAAAGGCCTAAATGTGAGACCTGAAACCATAAAATCGTAAAAGATAACACAGGCAGTAGCTTTCACATTGCCCGTAGCAATCTTTCTAGATATGCCTCCTAAGGCAAGAGAAACAAAAGCAAAAATAAACTATTGGGAATACATAAAATTAAAAAACTGCAAAGTGAAGGAAACAATCAACAAAACTAAAAGGCAATCTATAGGATGGGAGAAGTTATTTGCAAATGACATATCTGATAAAGGGTTAGTATCCAAAATATATAAAGAACTTAGAAAACTCACCACCTAAAAAAACAAATCCAATTTAAAAATGGGCAGAAGACATGAACAGACATTTCTCCAAAGAAGACAAACAGATGGCCAACAGACACATGAAAAGATGCTCAATATCACTTGTTAGGGAAATGCAAGTCAAAACTACAATGAGATACAACATCACACCTGTCAGAATGGCTAAAATCAACACAAGATACAACAGGTGTTGGCAAGGATGTGGAGAAGGGGGAACCCTCTTGTGCTGTTGGTGGGAATGCAAACTGGTGCAGACACAATTTGCACTACTAGTTATTTACCAAAAAAATACAAAAACACTAATTCGAAGGGATACATGCACCCTGATGATTACAGCGTGATTATCTACAACAGCTAAAACAGGGAAACAGCTCAAATGGGTGAATGGATAAAGAAGATGTGGTATATATACACAGTGGAATATTACTCAGCTATAAAAAGAATGAAATCTTGCCATTTGCAATGACATGGATGGAGCTAGAGAGTATTATGCTAAGCAAAACAAGTGAGAGAAAGACAAATGCCATGATTTCATTCATATGTGGAATTTAAGAAAGAAAATAAATGAGCAAAGGGGGGGGGGGAAGAGAGGCAAACCAAGAAATAGACTCTTAACTATAGAGAACAAACTGGTGGTTACCAGAGGGTGGTGGGTGGGGGAGGGGTGGGACAGGTGATGGGGATGAAGGAGGGCACTTGTTGTGAAGAGCTCCGGGTGATGGATGGACGTGCTGAATCCCCTGAAACTAATATGACACTGTATGTTGACTAACTGGAATTTAAATAAAAACTCAAGAAAAAGGAGAGATGTGGAAGAACATGGGCTGCTTGGGGAAGAGTGGGAAGGTTGCGGAACATAACTAGTGGGGAGACACGGCTGGGCCACGTTATAAAAGACATTGTAAACAATCTGAACTTCCCCCCACAGCAAGTGGAAAGTCACAAAAATTTCTAGTGAAGTAACGGGTTGGGGTTTTTGTTTTGCTGTTGTTGTAGTAAGAAAGACCATGGATTCCTATGAGGAGCACGAGGGGAAGGACAGGTTACTCCCAGCAGCCGGGAGGCTACTGAAGTGGAACAGTCAAGACTTGAGATGAAGAGACATCCGAGCATCTACTGAGTATCCGGCATTGTGCCGAGCCCTGAGGGATACAGAGATGATTAACGTGTGGTTCCTAGTAGATGACGACCTGAAGAAGTCACAGGGAAGGGGAGAATGAAACAGAATTATGGATCATTTCCAAGGAGACTGGATCAGATCTCACAACCAGTTGTCAGGGAAGAGTGCACTGATGATGGCCTTGGAGTCCTTGCTGGGGAGGTTATCTGGTGGAGGAAGGTCACTGCTCACATACATTGAGGACTGGGAAAAGGCTCATTTGTAGAGCTGTTGAGTTTAATCCCCACCTACCCCCCAATGGAAATGTCCAGCAATTAGGGTAATCAGGGCTGGATACACCAAATTTTGAGAGTCACTAGACACATGTGGTTGAAGCTTTATAAACAGATCACCCAGAGCAAGTCTGCTTTGACGTGGGGGGTCAATGCGAGCTGTCAATATCACTTCCTGGGTGAGAGAGAGGAACAGGAGGAGATGAATGGCAAGACAGCGACTTTCTGAGACATAACAGGATGAATCAGCATCAAGAGAACAGACGAGGCAATACATGAAGGCCCCAGGGGTCACACGGGCAAGAGCGGTCATCACATGACAGGCAAGGGCACTGCTGACGGTGACGACGGCGTTCCCAAGGAGATAGTACGGGCTCCCCCAGACTGTCTGTGGAAACAGAGACAGATTCCTTTAGCGGGTGAGTGGTAACAAGAGGGAGAAAGGAATAAAGTGACTCCAGTACGAGAGTCTTAGCATGTTCTGTGCATGTTTTATATTTCAACAGAGAGAATTTAAGAATGTGTTGAACAGGTACTGGAAGCCAGAAATAGTACAAGGAAACACTTGACGAAGAGAGGCAATGACTGCCAGAAACAGCCAGCATCCATTGGGCTGGGGCACAGAGGAAGAGTCTGGGGCTATCAGAATCTAGAAGCTAGGAGGACGGGTACTGTGCCCTGTGTGTTAGGACTTTTGTTCAGGGTTACCTCAGTGGTAGGTGGAGAATAATGTGCATCGTGTCTTAGCTGTGTAAGGTGTGCAACAAGCTCTTCATTACATGAATTGATTTTATCTTGCAGTAGCCCCTTAGTAACACATAAAACTAAGCCAGGAGGGAAACACCACGAAAACGCGTTAGACCTCTTTTTTGACAGAAGGGTGAAAAGCCCGCTGAAATTGCAGAGGAGCAAAACCGAGAGCAGGCAAGGAAAGCTAGCAGTGGGCAGGGCCATAAATTATCTACCACTTACCGTACAAACACAGTCATTTCAGCTCTGTCTTCAATGAAGACATCTGACTCTGAGGGCCGGGGCGGATCGGATTGCTGCTCAGAGGGGATGTACAGGGAAATGGTAATGATAGACTCGCTAAAAGGACCTGAACCGGGCTCCACGTAGCTTGTCACCGGAGCTGTCATCTTTATCTTCATCTCTGGACCATAAAATAACATATTTAATGCCATGAAAAGACTGTGAAAACAGATTTAGTTTCTTTACGACTACTTCTAAAAATGTAACCTATTATTTTTTGGTTGGAGTTTCCTGACTTACATTATGTTACTGACTTAAAATTTACCTTTGAGATAATTTTCATCCTTAAAAAATAAGGGCAAAATGATTCAATTATCCTCTGGCCACATTAAACACTTTCTCTACTATTAATATTTTTGGTTAATAAAGTCTAGTTTTAGGGATGGAAGGGAAAATTAGAGATCATATAGTCCAGTCTTGGCTGTCTGTCTGTCTTTCTCTCTTTCTTTCTCTTTCTCTTTCTTTCTTTCTTACAATTCAGAAACTGAGATCCCACAGGCTAGGTGACCTGCTAAAACACAAATAGCGAAAGAGACCAACCCAGATATCTTGAGACCCTGAATCTTGGGTTCTTTGTACCTTCCTGCTTCCTGATGACTCTTAACCTACCAGTCACCAAATTACCTAGAAGCACTAGCCATGAAATGGACTTAACAGGAGTTACACAGAGGCCTAGCTCATCTAGCAGAAACAGGCAAGAACAGAGGCTGAAAGCACTAGCCTCCTCTAGACTCTGCTCAGGATGCTGAGCAGAGTCCCTGTCTTCACACACTAAGTCTTTGATGATCTCATTATTTTTCTATTCTAAAGTATCTCTCTTTAATAAGCTAAAACACAAGAATAAGCCAGGGGACTCGACCACAATATATATAATTATAAGGTAAACTGTCTTCACCTTTCTCATTTTTGCCTTGAATGTAGCCGTTCAGCTTTGTAAAACCGGTCTGGATGGCTGAATCCCAGTCCATGGACTCAACGGAAGTGCTGACCCACTTGGCGGGTCCATAGTGCCGGATCTCGTAACTTCGCTAAAATGGAACAGAGAAAACTGGGGGAAGCAATTCAAAGAAGGCAAGACGTGAGAGGCAACAGTCCAGGTTCTTTGATCTCAGGTCCACCTGGTTCTGGTTCCTTCGACCTGGCGGGGCCCCTCCCCCGAGGCTCCCATCCTGGGATGAGAGACTGTGGAGGCCTCCGCCGCCCCCAGAGGTCCGGAGTCGCTCCGTTGAGATAACAGCTAGCATCTGTTAGGTCCTCTGGGCTGGAGAGTCCTCTGCGGGCTCTGAGACCTGATCAATTCCTTTTTCTTTTTTTAACCTCACAAGAAACTGAGATGTGGCCAGTTGAAATGGAGATGTGGCCATGACCTAGGGTTATGGCTAACCGACCGAATTTTCTCCTCTGAGCAGGAACGGAACCGGGGACCCAGACAACTTTTTTAAAAAAATTGAAGTTTTTACTTAAATCTGCGGGACCCTCCGGTCCCACTGCAAATCCTCCAGCGCGCTCCGCCCCGCACCCGACCGTCCGCGCCCGCGGGAGGCGCCTACCTGGGGGCCCGCGTCCTCCGGGGCCGTCCACCCCGGCGTCTCCACGGCTTGGGCCGCCGCGCGCTCGGCTGTCGCGGGGTCCGGCTCCAGCACCTCCGCCATGGGTGGCGCCGTCGCTCGGGGGGAAAGAGGCTGACGAGCCGAGCCAGGAAGGGGCCGCCCCGCTGCGCGCCGCGCCCGCCTGCCCCGCCGCGAGTCCCCGCCCCGGCGCTGCCCGCAGCCCAGGTCACCCGGCCGACGCGCGTCCCTCCTCCCCGCAGTGCGGGGGACCCGAGTTCTCAGGAGCCCGCCTGCGCTTGGGCCGGGAGGGGGCGCTGCGACCGCGAGGGCCCCCCGATTCCCACGCCGGCAGTCTGGCGGGGCCGCGTTCCCTCTGCCGGGACCCCCCACTCCTGCCCCGCCCGAACCCCGCAGCGGTGAGGGCGGGAGACAGGATTGCAGGGTTCGCTTAGGCCGGGCGTCCTTTGGGATTCCCTCCCGTCCCCTTCGCGCAGAGGTGTGGGCTGTGGAAGCCGGGGGTGGAGGACTCAGAGACTGGCTTGCGGGGTTTCTGGTGTAACAGGTTTGGGAACCTCTCCGCGGCTCCACCCGCTCAGGAAGCCTGTTCTGCAGATCGGTCGACTCCCGGGGATCGGCGTGAGCTCGGCCCGCACCCTGGGTGCACTCAGTGGAGGCGGGAGGGAGCCTGCTCGCCCGATGGGAGGGTGGACAGGCTGCCACCTGGGACCTTGGCTGTATCTTCTGCCCCACCTCCCACCCCCTCCCGCCGTGGGCCCAGAGCTCTGTGCACGAATCGGATCCCGGGCGCAGCCAGAGACATGAGGTCTTACTCACACCTAGAAAGTGTCCATGGTGCCCAACAGCCATCAAGGTCCGCCGGGGGAGGAGTCAGATGGGGCTACAGCTAGGCCTGGAGACAATCTTAAACTGTTCTGGTTTAATGACCTTTCCCTGAAATGCTGAGGCGGTCCCACTAGAGCTATCAGGCTGGAGGGAGGGAGGTAAAGGGGGTCAGAGAAATGAGGGGGTACAGCGACAGGACTCTGTGCTTCTAAAACTTTGTGGTTGGATTTATTCTTTATTTTTCCTAAGAGCTTTACTGAGATATAATTCACATTCCATCAAATTCACCCATCTAATGTGTACCATTCAGTGTTTCAGTGTATTCACAGTTGTGCAACCATCACTACAATCAACTTTACATTTTTCTTAAAGACTTTTATTATTTATTCCACAGAGAGATAGAGAGCACAAGTAGGCAGAGCGGCAGGCAGAGTTAGGGGGAGAAGCAGGCCCTCGGCTGAGCAGAGAGCCTGCTGGAGGGCTCAATCCCAGGACGCTGGGATCATGACCTGAGCGGAAGGCAACCGCTTAACTGACTGAGCCACCCAGATGCCCCACTATAATCAATTTTAGAACATTGTTATCACCTCTTCCTGGACTCCAAACCCCATACTCCTTAGCCATCACTCCCCAATTCCCCATTCCCCAGCCATAGGCAACTACTAATCCCCCTTCTCTCTCTATAGGTTTGCTTTTTCTGGCATTTCATATAAATGAAATAATGCAGTGTTTTAAGGTCCACTCTCTCAGGGCTTATAGGGAACAGAACCTTATTGCTCAGGGTTCTGGATGTGGAAAGTCCAAGATCAGAATGCTAGCAAGTTCGGTGCAGGCTCTTCGGGAGGCAGACTGCTGATGGCGTCCTTACAAGGTGGAAGGGGCAAGGCAGCTTTCTCTGGCTTCTTCTATAAGGGCACTAATCCCATTCAGAATCCCATTCTCTGGCTTCTTCTATAAGGGCACTAACCCCTCCTGACCTATTACCTCCCAAAGGCCCCACTTCCTAATAGCATCACATGGAGCATTTGGTTTTCAAAGCATGAGTTTTGGGGGGATGCGAACATACAGACCATATAGGATGCAGCGTGTGGTCCTTTATTGCTGACTTCCTTCACTGAGCAAAATATTTTGGGTTTCATCCATGTTGTAGCATGCATCCTTGCTTCACTCCTTTTGGTGGCTGAGAATATTCCATTGGATAAATATTTTTCATCAGTTGATGGATGTTCAAGTGGTTTCAAACTTTGGGCTATTATGAAGGATGCTGCCACAAACATTTTTGCCCAGGTTTCTGTATGACATGTTTTCATTTCTCTTGAGTGAATTCCGAGGAGTGGGATTTGCTGGGTCAAATGGTAACACGGCATTTAACTTTATAAGGAACAGCCAGACTGTTTTCTAAAGTAGGTGTACCCTTTTAGATTTTCATCAGCAGGCTGTGAACATTCTGTTTCTTCATACCCTCACTAATGCTTGTTATCACTTTGCTTTTCGATTATAGCCATCTTATTGTGCATGCCTGATGTAAAAATAAGGGTTTTTTTGAGCTACAATTTACATAATGTAAGATTCACTACCTTAAAGTATACAGTTCAGTGGATTTCAGTATTTTCAGTCTGGTATACAACCACATCACTATCTAATTCCAGAACATTCCATCACTCCAAAAAGAAACCCCCATACAATTGAGCAGTCACTCCCAATCTCCAAAACCTCCTAGCCCCTGGCAATCACTAATTTATTTCTATCTCTGTGGATCTGCCCATTCTGGACATTTCATTTAAGTGGAAAATAACATGTGTTCTTTTGTGACCGACATCTTTCTCGGCGTGTAATGTCTTCAGAAGTCATCTGTGTTGTTGCATGTATCAGCACTTCATTCTTTTTTATTGCTGACGACCATCCCATTGTGTGGTCCTACTGTTTTTAAAACAATTGATGTCCTCTTTCTCCTTTCCCCTTCCCTGTCCTAACAAGTGGACGCATGATACTTGCTAGTGTTTACATCGATTTTATCATTATGCTGATCTAAGTTTGAATTCTTTAGTGAAGGCAAAATAATGAATTTTGACTGATTTTTTTTTAAACAGTCTGATTATTTTAACTGCTATCACATGTGATCCTCTGCTTAAGTGACTTGGCAAAGTTGGGAATATAATTTTCTTCTCAGAAAGTTGCTTTTTTTTTTTTTTAAGATTTTTATTTATTTGACACAGAGAGAGAGATCACAAGCAGGCAGAGAGGCAGGCTGGGAGAGCGGGGAAGTAGGCTCCCTGCTAAGCAGAGAGCCAGATGCAATTCGGGGCTGGATCCCAGGACCCTGAGATCATGACCTGAGCCAAAGGCCAGGCCGAGGCTTAACCAGGCGCCCCTACTTCTCAGAATGTTTTAAGAGAAAAAGAAATAATTTACATTGTTTAAGATTCCTGTTGTTCTTTTCATCTGCAGTTGTAGAAAACCTGAGGCTGAATTTGGAGACATTCATTTAATAGGGTGTGGAATGCCCAATTAATGAAGATAACAGCAGGTGACTCAGTTGAGTTATCTATATTTATAAGGTGATAATTAGCCACGTAAAAGAACAGAAGGAAGGAAAGAAAAGGATTTATTTCAGAATAATAGGATTTCAGTTAGCATGAATTTAATGAGATTCAGAAGGCTCAAGTTTTATACCCATATGTCAAAATGATCTAGCTAGTTTTCTTGTTGATTAATTATGGCAAAATTGTTCTATTAGCACATATTTAGTCACTGTTTGTATGACATTATGAAAAAGATACTCTGTTGAAGCTTTACAACACATGTGGTGGTGCCATTGGGGGAGAGAGTGGGGGTGAGAATAGGTTTCTCCACTTCACCCCAGCAGGGGAGGAAGCCCCGCACAGCCCTGCAGCAGTGGCCTAAGTCAGTTCTCATGACTTGAAGCAGCTTTGTTCTATAAAGTCACCATGAGTGACACCTGGGTGGCTCAGTCAGCTAAGCTGCCTTCAGCTAAGGTTATGATCCCAGGGCCCTAGGACAGAGTCCCTCATCGGGCTCCTTGCAGTGCGGCGTCCTACTGCTCCCTCCACCTGATGTTCCCCCTGCTTGCACTCTCTCTCTCTGACAAATAAATAAATAAATCTTAAAAAAAAAAATCAAGCATCACGAACAATTGAATTAATGAATCCCGAACTATTGATTCCAGAGGAAATACAGATGTAGGTTCCTGTGAACCTCCGGTTACATCTTTGCCAACTACTCACTAAGTAACCTTGTTTTATATGCGTTATTGTATAAAGAGACCTTAGTTAACAGATATTTTTGGTTCATGAACATTGAGATCTTCACCAACAACACATAGCTCGTACTTTAATGAAGCTTATATAACACTCGTATCTCCTCCACTTGAGTGCTATGTTCGGAGGCCATTTTAAGCAAAAAAATCAACAAGAATCACAAAAATGCAAAAAACTACAGACTAAATAGACTGCAAAAAAGGCTTGTTTACTGTATGACAGCTGAGACTAGAAGGCAGAGAGCTCCACCTTATTTAACCTGAGCTGGAAATGTGTGCCTCGCATGGCTAGAATTTCTCACAGCTATCCACAGGCAGATGTCCACCAGTGACCGAGAAGGTGATGTGAGCATTGGAGTTCTGAATACAGACCAACAAGTCAGTGAACTTGCACGTACAGAATCTGTGAATGAGGAGAATCAATGATAAATACTTCCTGCAGAAAGTTACACAAGTCACTTCCATCCATATTTCATTGACCAAAGCAAATCATAGGCCTTGGTTAACCTCAAGAGGGTAGAAAAGTTCAATCACACTGTATTTTCAAAGAACTCAACTAACTATTGGAGAGAATTGCTAATGTTCATTACTGATACCGTTTAGTCATTCATTGATTAGTCCATCCTTAGAGCAGTTTTTCTTTTCCAAAGACATGGGCCATATGTTGGCCAACATGTTGTCCTTATAATGTGGCTTTGATACATCCTCCCCCCCCACCCCACCGCACCACCCCCCAAATGAGAGATGGAGGTCTATGCTTCCTCTCCTTGAAACAGGGAAGTTTTGGGACTCCAGGATAAGTCACCCTGTGTGACCTCTGAGGCTAGACCATTAAGGACTTCCACTTGATTTTCTTTGGGACAATTAATCTTAAAATCCAACAACTATGCTGAAGGGAAGCCCAAGCAGCTCTAGCTCGTGGAGAGCCCTGTGTCTGGGCTGACAGTACGCATCGACCCTACCCATGTGAGTGACCTTGTATTCAGACAGCGCCAGCCCACCACCACTGAGTCACTACCAGACGTCCTTGATTCTTCCAAACTGAGTCCCCAGAGGTCGCAGGGTGGACATAAGCTGTCCTTGCAGTACCCACAGAATCTGGGAGCATAATTAAATGGTTATTTTTTTGTGCCACTAAATTTGGGGTGGCATGGTTTTCAGGATAATAACTGAAAAATTACCTTCTATGTAAAGTGCTATAGTAGATGTTGGTGGGTTTTAGTAATGCACAACCTGAGGTTCTGGTCTATCTTGGTCTATCTGGTTTATCCTATTAGTCAGGCATTGTTTACTCTGGGGCCACTCTTACATCCATAATATAATTAAATATTTGGTCTTTTTAGAGTTGCCACTATCTCAAATATGGCAAATGTAAAATGGGTAGAAACTTGGTAGTCTAACAGGAAGTGTAACCTTTGAATTTGCCTGGCTTCTCCTTTAGTTTTGGTGAGAATTATAATACTCATCCATTATTGAGATATCAAGACAACCCATTGAAGCCCCTCTTACACGAAGCACTTTACTCAGGGCCTGACACATACTTGCTTGAAGAAGTTGAATGAATGCCAGTCAGAATTTCTCAGACACATTGATAGTAACTCAGTGTTTTCAGGAGCATCTGTGAAGCTCCTTTCTAACGGCCCACAGAAAATGAAGAGACATTTATTAAATGTAGGGTTGAGGAATAGAAGGCTAAAGTCTAAAACTGAGAATGTCTTGAAAAGTTAAAATATTGATCCTAATCAATATGAGGCCTGATATCACTTCTGAGACTGTGGGGAGTAGTTATAAAAACAAAGGAGAGGGATCTTTATACTGATTTTAAAAGGTTCATGCTTTGAAATAAAAAGAGACCATGAGCTCTGCTGCAGCTAGATAGCTCTCACTCTCAAAAAGCTTTTATCTATGGGGCTTTTGGTGTTGCCATATATTATTACCTTATTTCTTGATTTAGAAGAAATGGAAGAATTGGTAGGAATGGGACTCGATTCCCTAATGACTTTTTTAGAACAGAGGTGTTCAGTGTTTCAATGCTCCCAATTCTGAGAGGAGGAGCCACAAAGCCCCAACCTAACATACACCTGTGAACCAAACAGCTCTTAGCCTGCTCATGGGTCCTGCAGAATGGTCTCTCCGGGCAGTTCCACACTTGACTTTGTTCAGGTCTGCATGTTCAGAATGAGTTCCAAGCATGGGAGAGGTCAGTGGCAGATTGACTTGGCTCCAGATAGATGGAGGAGAAGTTTAGCATTAATGCCCGGGACATCTCATCTTCTAGACCAGTGCTTCTCAAGCTGTCTGTGATGAAGAGCCTTCTCCCTTTAAGAAATACTTTCTAGTTCATCAGGAACCGATATGTGATTCTACTGCACAAGACTATAGGCAGCTCACTATGTGGACCTTAACCCATGAGTTTAACAAGAATTTAGTTGGTCTATACCATGCTCAGTGAGATGAGTCTACTGAAGATGTACATGGATTTTGTAAAAATGTTGAATTCCTATGACATTTTTAAACACTTACTATAAATTTCTCTAGTTATTTTATCTCAGATTGGTGACAAATAGTTTGTGAGCTAGCACCATTTTGTGGCTCATTCCTTGAAGAATATTGATTTAGGTGACCTTCCCAGTCCCCTGGTGATATTTTGGAAGGTTGTTATTGCTTCAATTTCTTTAATATATAGAGCCTTATACAAATTGTTTCTTCTTGCATGAGTTTTTGCAGATTATATACTTTAAGGAATTGGTTCATTTCTTCTAGGTTATCAAATGGGCATGGAGTTGTTTATAGTATTTCTTTTTTTGCCCTTTTAACATCCATGGAATCTGTAGTGATGTTTCCTTTTTTATTTCTGATATCAATAATTTGTATCCTCTCTCTTTTTTTAAAAATTTTTTCATTTATCTTAAAAAAGCCAGCTTTTGGGGGTGCCTGGGTGGCTCAGTGGGTTAAAGCCTCTGCCTTCGGCTCCGGTCATAGTCTCCTGTGTCAGGCTCTCTGCTCAGCAGGGAGCTTCCCTTCCTCTCTGCCTGCCTCTCTGCCTACTTGTGATCTCTGTCAAATAAATAAAACCTTTAAAAAAAAAAAAAAAGCCAGCTTTTGGTTTCCTTGATTTTCTCTGCTGATTTCCTGTCTTCATTTTAATATTCATTGATTTCTTCTTTAATTTTTATTACTTGCTGTCTTCTGCTTACTTTGGATTTAATTTGCTTTTCCTTCTAGTTTTGTAAGGTGGAAGCTTAAATAATGATTTGTGATCTTTCTTCTTTTCTAATATATACATTAAATAATGTAGATTTCACTCTAAGCACTGATTTTGCTGCATCTGAAAATTTTGGTGAGTTGTATTTTCCTTTAAATTTAGTTTAAAATATTTTTATTTTCTCTTGAGTTTTCTTTTCTGTCCCATGTATTATTTACAAGTGGGCTGTGTAAGCTCTAAGTAATTCAGAATTTTCCTGCTACTGATTTTTTAGTTTAATCCCAGTGTGGTCTGACAGCATACATTGTATGATATCAATTTTTAAAAATTTGTTACACCGTGTCTTGTGACCAAGAATGTATGTGGTCAATCTTGGTGAATGTTCCATGTGAGCTTGAGAAGAATGTGTATTCTGCTGTTGTTGGATGAAGTCATGTACAGAAGTCCATTATATCCAGGTGATTCGTGGTAATTTTTCAACACAACTATGTTCTTACTGATTTTCTGCCTGTTAGATCTGTTTCTGACGGAGGGGTATCTCCAACTGTAGTCATGGATTCATCCTTGATTTATTTCTATCCGTTTTCCTTGCAATTCTATCAGTTTTTGCCTCAAGTATTTTACACTCTGTAGTTAAGGGTATATGCTTTAAAAATTGATGATGTGGGAGCATGGGTGGCTCAGTGGGTTAAAGCCTCTGCCTTCAGCTCAGGTCGTGATCCCAGGGTCCTGGGATCGAGCCCCACATCAGGCTCTCTGCTCAGCAGGGAGCCTGCTTCCCTTCTGGCCTCTCTGCCTACTTGTGATCTCTGTCTGTCAAATAAATAAATAAATAAATCTTTTAAAAAATGATGATGTCTTTTTGGAGAACTGACCCCTTTATCATTACATCATGCTACTCTTTATCTCTGGTAACTTTCCCTGCTCTGAAATCTGCTCTGTCTGAAATTAACACAGTGCAGCTATTTTTTGGATTAGTATTTGCATGGCATTTCTTTCTCCATCCCTTTATTTTTCTTGTACATGTGTCTTTGTATTTATTGTGGTTTCTTGTAGACAAGATAGTTGAGTCTTGTTTTTAATCTACTATGACAATATCTTTATTTCTTTTTTTTTTAAAGATTTATTTATTCATTTGAGAGAGAGAGAGAGAAAGGTAGAGAGGGCATAAGCAGAGGGAGCAGCAGGCAGAGGGAGAGGGAGAAGCAGACCCTCCTCTGAGCAGGGAGCCTGATGTGGGACTCCATTCCAGGACCCTGGACCATGACCTGAGCTGAAAGCAGACACTTAGCCAACTGAGCCATCTAGGTACCCCGGTATCTGTCTTTCAATTGGTGTATGTAGACCGTTGAACTTTAAAGTATTATCAATATATAATATCGATTATATCTACCATATTTATTACTGTTTTCTATTCCTTCCCCTTGTTCTTTGCTTCTTTTTTGGTTTTCTTTTGCCTTTTGTCCTTCTAACTGAACATTTTAGAGGATTCCCATTTTCTCTCATTTCTTAGTATACTGATTATACTTTTTTTTTAAACTTCTCTTAGTTGCCCTAGAGTTTGCAATATACATTTACAACTAATCTAAGTCAACTTTCAAATAATACTCTACTGCTTCACCAGTGGCATGGGTACCTTATAATAACAAAATAGTCTTAATTCCTCCCTCCTGTTTCTTGTATTATTTCTGTTATTTATTTCATTTATATGTAAGCTATAATCATCAAATACATTATTGCTATTATTATTTTGAACAAATTTTTACCTGTTTGATCAATGAAGAATAAGAAAATTTCCCAGTTTTGTTTGTCTGAGAAAATCTTTATTTATCCTTCACTTCAAAGAATAACTTTGCAGAATACAGAATTCAGACTGTTTTTTTTTTCTCTCTCTCAACCATTGGAAATTTCACTCCATTCCACTAGATTATGTGGTTTCTGAAGAGAAGCCAGGGTAATTCTTAATCTTTGCTCTTCTACAGGCAAGGTGTTTTCTTCCTCTAGCCTCTTTCAAGATTTTTTAAAATTTATTTTTAAAATTTATTTTATCTACTTTTTAAGTAGGCTCCATGCCCAGCGTGGAGCCAAATGTGGGGCTTGAACTCATGACCCTGAGATCAAGACTTGAGCTGAGATCAAGAGTTGGATATTTAACCAACTAACCCACTCAGGCATCCCAAGATTTTTTTTTTTAAGTCTTTGATTTTCTGCAGTTTGAATACAGGACACCCAGCTGTAGTATTTTTTTTTTTTTTCCCCTTCTTTGGCATTATTCCTGCTTGGTGCTCTCTGAGCTTCCTGTATCTATTGTTTGACATTAATTTGTGGACATGTGCAGTTATTATTGCTTAAAATATTTCTTCTGGGCCTTTCTGCTATTCTTCTCTTTCTGGTATTCCCACTATGTGCATGTAACACCTCTTGTATTTGTCTCACAGTTCTTGGATATTCTGCTCTGTATTTTTTTTTCCTCTTTGCCTTTCTATTTTAGAAGTTTCTATTAACATATCCTTAAGCTCCAAGATTATTTCCTCAACTGTGTCCAGTCTACAAAGAAGCCCACAAAAGGCATTCTTCTTTTCTGTTTCAGTGTTCTTGTTCTCTAGCATTTCCTTTTGGTTCTTTCTTAGAATTTCCATCTCTCCATTGATATTACCTATCTGCTCCTGCATGTTGTCTACCTTACCCCTTAGAGCCCTTTGCGTATTAATGATAGTTATCTTACATTTCTGTTCTGATAAATCTTGCATATCTGAGTCTGGTCCCAAAGCTTGCTCTGTCTCTTCAAAAAAAATTTTTTTGTTGGGGGGGGGGTTTGCTTTTGTTCTTGTTTTTTGCCTTTTAGTATGTTTTTGTTGAACAGTGGACTTAATGTACTGGGTAAGAGGAACTGAAGTAAAGTGGTCTTTCCTAATGTAGTAGTGGTTTGGTGGAGGGGGGGCAGGATCTATAGTCCTATGATTAGGTCTCAGCCTTTGAAGGCGGCTGCTCCTCTGGGCTGTGAACCTCACAAGGGCTTCTCTGTTTTTTCTTTCACTCCCTTAAGTAGAACAAGATGGCCAGAGAAGCTGGAATTGGGTATTTTCCTTCTCCACTGTAAGGCTAGAGCCACGTAGGGTTAATTAATCCCCAGGTTAATTAGGCTTTGATAAAACCCAGCTGATTAGAGCCTGTAAGACAGTTTCATCTGAGGGCACGACTTGTTTAGGACAGAGAGAGTGCTCTGGCCATTTCAAAATGGTTCCTTTCCTTTCTTGCTCTACCAGAAAGCATGAGAGGCTTTTCCTTAGATCTTTATTCTGAGAACCCAGTAAGCCTCCTGAGGCAAACTCACAGAGTGTGGGGCCCCTCTGGACTTTGTAACTCTCTGATTTGCTCCCCTCTGAGCCTCCAGAAGTTTGTTGATTCCAATTCTGGCCTCCCTAGGCCGGCACTGGTTCCTGAGGAGGTTTTTGCTCCTGGATTTCTACTCTGGTAAGTTGTGCTTCTGTTTCTCTCACTTTGGGACAGTGGTTTGTCCTGTGACCTCCGTTCTCTGATGGAGTCAAGAAGTGTTGATTTTCAGTTCAGCTTCTTCTTGTTGGGAAGGAGTGACGGTTCTAAGCTCCTTTCATGGCTGACCAGACATTAGATTCCTTTCCTTTTTATAAAATGATGTCATGCTGATATTTTCTGATCTAGTGTAGGATCTAGTGAAAATGTCCACATTCAAGTCACTGTTTCTATTATACTGCCTCCCATTCTTAACCTTTTCTGGCTATACAATTTCTTCCCAAAATACTTCTCAGTTGCTAAAAATCTAGTTCTTTGATTTGTGGATTTTCTTCAGTCTCACTCTGTCTGGGAGCACTAGCAACAAATCCCACTGTGTTTGCCAGTTGTGTTAACATGTAAGCAAGGATGTAGTTTACTCTGTTGTTATTAATATTCTGCTTGCAAATCTGCTTTGGGAATTGAATTGCCTACAGCTAGATATTAGCCTGGTGGCTTCGGGCATGTACAGAAAATGTTGGGTTATAAATGATGGTTCAAAGCTTGATTTACAGCTCTAGTTTCCTCTCAGTCTGGAACCTTCCATCTATCCATAGTGAATTCAGCTGTGTTTTGTGGCCTAGTCAATGAATTGCTTTCAGCCTCGATCTTATATTAGAATCACTTGCTTTATTTCAGTTAAATTGGCCTAGGTGGGTCCTGGTATTGGTAAGTTCAAGTAATTCTATCATGCAACTGGGGGTAAAATCCACTGCACTATAGCCAGGGTCAGCAAACCTTTTCTTTAAAGCATAGTAAGATATTTCAGGCTATACAGATAGTAAGTATTTCAGGCTTTGAAGGTCCTTACAACCTCTGTTGCAACCACTTAAGTCTGAAGTAGCAACCATAGGCAAGTGAGCACTAACTTATGTTCCAATAACTTCATTTCTAGACACCAGAATTTGAATTCATATAACTTCATGCATCAAAAAAATCCTTCTCCCTTTGATTTTTTTTTTTCCAACTATTTACAAATGTAAAAACCATTCTTGTCTCCAAGACGTGTAGTAACAGGTTACAAGCAGGATTTGGCTCGTGGGATGTACTTTGGCAACCTCTGGTTAGGAGTTTATCTGCTGCTTCAGTTTGGTTCCAGAGGAGAAAAATCTTTCTTCCTCAGATCACTGATGTATTTTAAAGGAGTCCTATCATTGACTAATTATTTTATTTATTTATTTTTAAAAATTTATTCATGTATGTATGTATGTTAGCATGCAAGTGGGGGTGGGAAGTGGCAGAGGGAGAACCAGGCTCCCTGCTGAGCAGAGAACCCCACGTGGGGCTCCATCCCAGGACCCTGGGATCATGACCTGAGCTGAAGTCAGGTGGTTAACTTATTGAACCACCCAGGCATCCCAGACTAAATCTGGAACTAATTGCCTCATGGTTGCAAGATGGTTGTAGTAGCCCCAGGTGTTACATGAGACATATTAACATCCAGCAAAGATGCACAGTATTTCCTCGTGTGTGTGTGTATTTTTTGTTTTTTTAATGAGGCAACCTTTTCTAGAAAAACTCTCTCCTGCATTTATCTCCCCTTAGGTCCCAAAGATCTGATCAGTTCCTGGTAGAGGAATTGAGATCACTGTGATTAACTCTCATGATGCCTCCCCTGGCGTTGGGAGGGATCTGGTCTGTCTTACACAAGTGGCCTCAGGATTCCAAACCAAATCAGGGTTCTGTTAGCAAAGGAGGAGGAATGGAGGTTAGCAAAGGAGTTGGAAAAGAATAAACATAGTTTCACCCAGAACAAGATCCTTAGGATTTAAAAAAATAAAAATTTGAAGAAGGCTCTTTGCTGAGCTTTTCATTTCCATTTGTTTTACTTACTTCCTTTAATGGCCACCAGGGAATTTTTCAGTATAATTTTTCTGAGAGAAATTTTATTGATCTTCATTCTAATAGCTTATATTTTACATTAGTCCTTAAAGATACTATTATTTCTCTCAGATTCTATTTAGAAATAAATGTATCCTATTTGGGCTTACTTTGTTATCTTCCCAAAACCATATCACATTATATATCTAGCATAAAACTGCTTATGTAAAAAAGTAAAAAAAAAAAATTTGTTCATTTTTAGCCATCGAAGTGTCGCCTGGTTTTTGTCTTACGAAAAGAACAACAAACGAAGAGTTTTACCAACAAGATTAGAGTATCAAATACAAGTTCTAGAATCATCCACATCATTCTCCTGGTTCTCCCTCTGCCACTTCCCACCCCCACTTGCATGCTTCCTCTAATACCTCCAAGGGATTTCTGATCTGCATTCCATGTGGTAAAAGCCCCACCTCTATCTCCCCATTTGAAAATCATGGACGGAGATTTGTATCCCTTCCAAACTAAGCTGGGCTCCTCCTCCTGAGCAACTTGATGCCCAACCACATTTGCAGTTTTGTTAGAAGAACGTCTGGTGCAGTGGAAGGTGCTCTAGCCCAGAGGGGAGAGGCTTCTGATCCCAGCTCTTGATGAGGTATTTAGTCTCAGACAAGTTACTTAACTTCTCCTCATTCTAGTGCTGATACCTGTAAAACAGAAGTTTGGGCCATATGATTCATGAGGTCCCTGTTAGAGCTAGTCTAGGTTTCTCCTTACTGTGTGATCCGAAAATCTGACCTTTGCTTTCCAGTGTTAAGCCAGTATCTACTCTGTTACTGCTGCATGGTGTAGGCCACACAGTTGCTCATGGTGTCCTGCCATAGCACGGAGGGACAAGCTGTGATGCTCTAGTGGGAGATTGTCCCATCTAAAAGCAGGGCCCCTTTCCCATTTTAGGAGGCAAATTAGAACACAAATCAACAAGGGCTACATCAAGAAGGAGATAATTTTGGAGAGCTTTATTTGTTTTTTAGTCTGCACATGTCTCTCTGTACCTTCATTCTTAATATTGAGCCCCACTTTACCATTTTTTAACCACACAGCTGACCACTGCAGCTCTAGAGATATTTTCCTTCTAGAATTCTCCAGCCATCTTGAAGCCCTCACATAAAAGTAAAGCCATAAAACCCTGAAGAGCATGCGTAGGAAGAACCATTGTATTTGGTGGCAAAACCCGTTTCCTTTGGCTTAGCAGCGTTTCTGTTTTCCTTCAGAGCTCGTCCACAGGCTTACCAGTAATTCTAAGGGTTTCTCAACTCACATAGAATTTTCCTATTTTTTTCCTCAAGGGTGTTAAGTATTTTAGATAAGCCTAGCCCTCCTCACGACAACCTAAGGAACTTGAGAATGGTTAACCAGAATGATACCAGCTCGAAGCGCCCATTCATCCAGGAGTCTCTTCGGTCCAGAGGCCTCCCCGCCGCTCGCCTGGCCCGGCTGGCTCCCGGAGGGACTGCGAGCTGTGCTCTAGACTGTTCCCAGCTGCCCTTTCTATCCGCTTCTCCCGCTGGGGGAGCGCTCTTTACAGGGGGGGCCCGCCTCGGCCTCCCGGACCTCCGTCCCCGGGCGATTCCTGGTGGCCTCCTCGTAGGAGGGAGGCAGGCCCGTGGAGAGGAGGGCCGCCTCCCGGGGCGCCGGGGAGTACGGGAAGTCCTGCTCGCCTCTCCCGGGGAAGCCCGGCAGGAAGTCGGTGGCCTCCTCTGCTGTGGGGTGCGCTGGGGGTTCGGTGCTGAAAACCTGCCCTTGGGGTCGGGGGGTCTTGCAGTGACGGTACAGGAAAAGCAGCAGAAAGGCCAAGAAGAGCAGGATGGTCGCTGGAAGAAGGATGCACAGGAAGGGCTCCACGTCGTCTTTGGTGGAGCTTATCTTCTGGGTGCCCTGGAATTCGGGAACGAGGCTGGGTTAGGAGAGGAGGAAAGACTTCGGCGTTCCTGAAGCTCCTCTCTTTGATCTTTTATTCCTATCTTCCTTACCCGCTCTGAAAACCACCATGCTCTTTCTTTGTGCCAGTGGGCTTGAGCCCATGGGAAGTAAAGTAAATGGATGAGATAAAGGATGCATCGAGATGTCAAAATACATATTGACGACATCCTACCATAGCTCCCTGAAAGTGAACCAGGAGAGTGGGTTTTAGTTGTCAGCTCACTATGCATTCTTTGAACAGGAGCTCTTACTCTATGGACTTATTATTTTTTTTATTTTATTTTATTTTATTTTTAAAAAAAATTTTTTTTTAAGATTTTATTTATTTATTTGACAGAGAGAAATCACAAGTAGACAGAGAGGCAGGCAGAGAGAGAGAGAGAGAAGGAAGCAGGCTTCCTGCTGAGCAGAGAGCCCGATGTGGGACTCGATCCCAGGACCCTGAGATCATGACCTGAGCCGAAGGCAGCGGCTTAACCCACTGAGCCACCCAGGCGCCCCTCTATGGACTTATTTTATTTAGAATTAGACCAATAATGTGGTATTGCCACAAAAAGTATCCTATGGAACTTAAATTATTTAATTATTTAATTATTCTGGAATGAATTCTGACATTAGGTGTTCATATGCCATATTAATATTTGAAATATGAATTGATCGCTGATGTTTATGATGAATGAAATTTTAATATTCCTTCCATTTGTTTTTGCAATATTGGTAGAATCAATATGGAAACTTGTGAACCCTTTATAGAAAAAGAATTGTAGGGGCACCTGGGTGGCTCAGTGGGTTAAAGCCTCTGCCTTCTGCTCAGTTCATGATCCCAGGGTCCTGGGATGGAGCCCCATATCGGGCTCTCTGCTCAGCGGGGAGCCTGCTTCCCTTCCTCTCTGCCTGCCTTTCTGCCTTCTTGTGATCTGTCAGTCAAATAAACGAAATAAAAATCTTAAAAAAAAAAAAAAAAGAATTCTATTGCAGCCTAAAATTTCTCTAAGTGGCTGTGTAGTGATGAATTGCAGCCAAATTCCTGCAACATGCAGTTTATATCTGTTCAAGAGGGAAAAAAAGCCTGAATTGAACAATAAAGTTTAATGAATCTTATTAAAAAACACACCCCCCCCAAGAAAAAACCCTACATAGTCTAGGGTATTATTAAACTAGATATGAGAAGATTTCTGCAATATCTGTGCTTTGAGAGTAGAAGTCATTTGTGGATTCTATCTAGTATTAACACTAATTTTTTGGTTGTTAGAGTATAATCTCTACAGTGTAAGCATATTTGGTGCTTTTTATGATATTCATCATCTGACTTCGCATCTCAGTCAGACTTCAATGCAAACATGAAATTAAATATCCCCGAAAGTTCAGAGACACCTAGGTGGCTAAGTCATTAAGTGTCTGCCTTTCGCTCAGGTCATGATCCCAGGGTCCTGGAACCAAGCCCTCTATCCGGCTCCCTGCTTCTCCCTCTCCCATTCTCCCTGCTTGTGTTCCCTCTCTCACTGTGTCTCTCTCTGTCAAATAAATGAATACAATCTTAAAAAATTAAAAAAAAAATTCGTGAAAGTTCAATAGTTAAAAAAAAATTGCAGATAAATTCTTTAGCAACCTAGGAGGTATTGATTTTACAATATTAGCTCACAAGGTAATGATGGTTCCTGACAGAGTAAAGAATGTAATCACCATGAAATGATGCTTCAGCAGCAAGGCAGAGAAGCACCAAAAATACTGTCCCCAACTGCAGAGATGTTACTTTAAATAAAGCTGCCAATAGTGAGGTATTAAAAACTTCTCTCTTATGTGAAGCATACAGCAACAAACGTGTTTGGATGCACTACAACAGAAGAAAAAAACCTTGAAGCCTTACATTGTGTTTCAAACAAACAACCAAAATACTAAGCTCTTTATCTACTTATTTAATATAAAATATAATAATAAAACTATGAGAGTCAGGGATCTCTCCTTGATTTTTGGGGGGTAAGGACAACTTTTGCTGTACTCTTTTGCTGAACTCTTTTTTAAAAGATTTTATTTATTTATTTGACAGTGGCCATGACCTCTTAAGAGACTGGCTTATCTAGTGGTGTTTGCATTGTCTCCTTTTCTTACTGAAGAATTATATGTTATGTTGATTCAAAATCAGATAGTTAATTTAGTATTTATAGTGCCAGATAATTTGTCCTTGGTAAGGTATGAGTTCAGATATTTTAGCTTAAAGTGCGTAAAAATTAAAAGTGTGTTTTGTTTTGTTTTTGTTTTTGGAAACCAAGTATTATTTTGGGGGTTTGCTGGCTTTGAATTCTGGTAGGACTTTCTAATATTTGCATGACGACGAACCATTTATTAATACCCTATGAGCCTGGATTTCCTTCTCTATGAAATGGAAATAATATCTTTTTTGAATGGTTGGGATGATGATTTAATGAATCAATGTGTGTAAAACACTTGGTGAATAACAGATATGTATTTTTACCTCAGGAACTCACATGGTTAAATTTACTAGAAAATAAAATACTAAAAATAACTAGAAGAAGTCTAGAAATTTATTGCTAAGGTTAGAAAATGCAGTGAAAATAAAACTAGCATTACTATGTTTACATTTTAATATATTTTTTCAGAAAAAATATTTTAGTAACAATAGATTTTATGTGTGTGATTGTTGTTTTGTTTCTAAGTTATGGGTTCTTTCTGTTTTCTTATACATAATCTATCAAAACTATTAAGTTGAAACCTGTTGTGATATAATAGGACTTGGATTACAAAAGCTATAAGCATAGATGAACTCATAAATAATTTACTACCATTAATAAAATGTCAAGATGGACTCCAAAGCAATTTAACTATGTTAAGGCTTTTTTTCCAGGTGAATTGCTAAAAATATTAAAGCTATTAAACACTATTCAACCTTGATAAACATGGATCATTATGCATGACTTAGTTTTCTTCATTCTCCATCAATTATGTGGACGATAATAGTTTCTAAACAGTTGTGGGTATCAAATTTTAAATACTCTGTATGTTCAAGATGCATAGAGTATAAAGAGACTTAAAGAGACTTAATGTTCTTTTTTAAAAGATTTTGTATAATAGACCCTGTCATTTATGGCTATGCCACTTATGGTATTATCAGTATTAGTTGCATTTTTTTTTTTTAAATTAGTTGCCACAGTCCCCTCCTGTAATCAGTATTTCCCTTGGTTGAGTTAAGTTTATCCAAATATCAAGTGGAACTAAAAGACTTATCTAAGATGGCAAATTCAGACAATTTTTCGAGATAACTTTTCTTGTGTTATCTCTTGTGTCCTCTTCTAGTTAAGAGAAGCACAGAGCAACAGGACAAATTTATGATGATGGTCTCCTTAATCTTCTCTTTTACTAATTCTTGTTATATTGGTTTAAGTTGTTTTGGATTTTTTTTTTTAATGCGGAAAGGATGTTTACTTTTCTAGTCAAATGTTATTTATTTTAATATTTTTGATGCATGTATTGACAGCATTCTTGTTCAGGGAATATTTTTCAAAATACTCAGTGAAGAGCATGACTGTTGAAGGATATAAAATCATAGTTAAATATATGCAATTATAAATGTTAAATATAAATAATATATAAATATATAAAAATATCTTTCTGTAAAAGGTAGTTTGGGAGAATGTAAATACCAACCTCATCAGCTGATTTTCCAGACAACAAGAAATTAGGTTAATTTTCCTCTCTTTGTGTAACAGCAGTATCTCTCCTTTCCCTCCTGATCATGAAACTGAGTTCTTAGGTTTCTACAAATATTTTTCCTTTCTGCTGCCTCAAATTGAGGCTTCTTTGGTGATTTCCCAGACAAAGCAGAGCAGCTGCTGCGTTTCTTAGAGACAAAAACCTCCTTAACCCTCTGCTATCCTGCCCGAGGTAAGATCCTTGGCTTCTCCTAACTCCTGGAAACACCATCATTCTAAAGCCACAGGGAGTCTCTTTGTTATTGTGTATGTAGACATTGCTTCACTGTGCAAAGAACAAAGTCCTAAAACCAAGGCATAAAGATTTGTTGACTCCTCCCTTCAGGTGTACTTTGATAAACTTGATCTATCTGGAGTTCTTGGAACATATTTGTCGCAAGTTTGACTTGAATCCATCCTTGGTCAAAGAATACAACTTTCCAGTTACTTTCTTAGACCATGCCAGTCAGTGAATGAATATTTCTGTTCATAAAGTAAAATGTTGCTACTAAGTTTTAAGATCCTAAAAATCTAGGCATAGTTGGTTTTAAAACTGACAAAGACACTTTGGAGAAGAAAAGGCTGAAGTCATAGATACAGACCTGCAGCTGAGTTTCCAGAAGAGGTGGGCTTGGTTCACTCGTTAACCACTCATACGTCCCCCTACCAGCGTGGCCAAACTTCCTCCAGCTGCTGGCCATCAGTCCCCGCATGTTTCCATCCGACTGATGCACCGACCACCCTTCTACCTCGCTGCCCAGATTCCAGCAATACTGCTTGCTCTTGGCCTGGATCCAGCTTGGATGTGCTCGGCTAATGGCTGTTGGTAAACTCGTTCTCTGATGAGTGGCAACCGGGAAAAGAAACCAACCAGAGAGACCTCTTGGGGCTGGCTGTATTTAAATTCAGTGCCTCTGCATTTGTTTTTGTGGCCTTTATCACTGTGAGGATTGGCATCAGATATCAGACACAGAATAGATTTCAGACAGAGACATTCTCTGCATTAGTGTTATTACAGTGCAGTGGACGGTCTCAGTGAGTAAAAGCTGTTTATATTGAGATATAAATAAGACCCTCTCCCTTCCCTCACCACATCCCTCTCCAGAGATAACAGCTCAGCAAGAAAAACTATCCAAGCTGAATTTCCTTTAATTATTTCTGGGTTCTATGATAGAGAGGGAAGGGATATTTGGTAGAGAAGCAAGAGTCCTTTGTAATATTTTAGTGAATTATTTAGATGAAAGTTGCTAATGATAAAGTTGTACAGCAGCCAGACAGACAATAGCTCAGATTGTTTGGAAGAAATATTTGCTGGTTTTGTTAAAAAAAAAAAAAATAAAATCACCAATACTTATTGGTAATCTTGGGAACTTTATAAAATTATTTATAATCTGAATATAAGGATCTTTCAATTTGAATATTCACTGAGGTAACTTTGGGATGTCTAATTCAACATATTTGTGAAGACTTGAACATTTAAAACATGGTGGTTGGATTCTCTTTCTTTTAGTGGAAGAAACTTCAGTTTCAAATATTTATTCAATTCATGACAACTCAATATTGCAACTACCCACATCCTGATCTAAGCATCATTTCCATCTAAGCAGCTGTCTTGATGCTGAAAGAGTAACTAGGATTTTTTTTCTAAATTAGAATTCTTCCTCACTGGCCATGGTGTCCCATGGATAGGTTTCGGGGATGGGGTAGTGAGCTCACTTCACTTGATACCCAATTTCTGAGGAAATGCCATTGTTTTCAATACCTTTTCTTCCCCCCCCTTTTTTTTGAGGAAAGATATACATTTATTTATTTATTTATTTCTACAGCACATCAAGCAAGTCTTGGCTACATTAACATATTTCTGGATGTCAGTTATTCCAAAATTTATTTCAAATGTAATATACTTCTGAATAAAAGTTTCTTATAGAACTTCACAATGATGAAATATGAAATATGAAATGAAGTTCATATGGCATGAGTTTATCTAGCCAGAAGCATTTTGTTTTATTTTATTTTATTTTTTCAGTGTTCCAAGATTTATTGTTTATGCACCACTCTCAGGGCTCCATGCAGTACATGTCCTCCTTAATACCCACCACCAAGCTCACCCATCCCCCTGTTGCCCTCCCAACCCTCAGTTTGTTTCTCAGACTCCATGGTCTCTCATGGCTCGTTACCCTTTCAAAGGCAGCATCCCATCTTGATAGAGTTTGGCTCTTTGCCAAATTTCTCATTTGTGGTAAGTTTTCACCAAGTTTCCCAGCACCTGGATCAGTATCCTAGTGTGGAACCCTTTATCCCTTTCTCCTTTTAGTTCTTACCATGGAGTAAGTTGATTTGGTGCTCTCAGTTAAAATATTGCTTTGTCCCACTGATGTGTTCCTATTTTAAGCCAGACCTGTATCCCTACACTTGTGTATCCAAAGCATCTGGCCATCAGTGCATTATTTTGCTTTTTTTGCATGTCTGTGGCTTTGCCAATATTGTCTCCTCAGCTTCTCCTTCACTCTATTGACTTCAATACCTTCACTTCTTAAGAAGCAAGTTGGAAATCTGGATCAAAAGCATTAAATAGGCACAGTGTAAATGTTGGGCCCTCCTCTAGTACTGAATGAATCAGATACAAATTCCCGCTCTTCTAGAAATATTTTTGGGGACCAAGAGAAATCGAACATAGTATCAGAAGGTGATACATGCTATGGAGAAAAAGGAAAAGCAGAGTATGGTGGAAGTCAACTATGACCTCACGAAAAGTAATATTTGCATAAAAAGCTGAAGGATGCAAGTGAATCAGCCATGAAGTTATCAGATGAAAAAATATTGCAGACTAAGGGAATAGTCAGTGCAAAGGCCCTGAGGCAGTCACATGCCTGGTGAGTTCTCAGAATGACTATAGGGTCAGGGTGGCAGGCACAGTAAGCCAGGAAAAAAGTAGGATAGAAAAGAGAGTGAGGATATGTCGGAGACAGTAGGACAGAGGGTTTATAAGGCATTGTAAGAATTGTGGCTTTTACTCTAAGTAAAATGTAGGAGCCATTTTACTCTAAGTAAAATGCGGAGTTTTAAGCAGAGGAGTGATAAAATCTGACTTTCATTTTAAAAGGATCACTCAGGTTCATCTGTGTTGGAAAGAGTATAGGGATTAGGGCAAATGGAGGGAGACCAGCTAAGGCTTCTTTTAATAATTCAGGAGGGAAATAATAGACCAGAGTAGTAGCAAGGAAGTGGTAAAATCTAGGCATATTTTAGGGATAGAGCCAACAAGATTTCTGGAAGAACTGAAAGTGCTAAAAATGGGGGAAAAAAAATCAAGGAGGACTCTGTTTTAGGCTTGAGCAGTAGGAAGGATGACCATTCTCCTTTACAGAGAGGGAGAAAGACCGGATGGGGCAAGTTGTGTTGTTGTCTTGTTTTGTTTTTACACAAGAGGAATAAAGAGAGTTGAGTTGGGACATGTAAGTTTGCAATGTGTGCGAGTTTGGGTATTCAAATTTGGAGTTCAGGAGTGAGGATGAGGCCACAGTCAATAGTTGAAACTCATTGGCAAAGAGATGGTATTTGAAACTACAAGACTTACTGAGATCACCAAGAAGATGAGGGTCAATAGAGTGGGGAGGCAGGGAGTGGCCAGTGAGGTGAAAGAGAACCCAAGAAAGTGAGGTCTCCTGGAATCCAAAACAGGAAATGTTTCTAGAAGGAGGGGATGATCGTCTGTCTCAAAAGGTAGGTACTGTGTAAACAAGATGGTTGAGATTTATTACTGGAATTAACAAAATGAGCTTGGGGAAGGGGTGTCCTTGGTTATTTGGCCAGGAGGAGGAGTTTTGGTGGAGTGGTTGGAGCAAAGCTTGATTGGAATGGTTATAAGAGAGAAAGGGGGAAGCAGAATTGGAGGTAGTGAGTATCAACAATCTTGGGTAATTTTTGCTTGAAAGGGGAGCAAAGGAATGATGTCATAGCTGGATAGAGAAGCAGAGTTAAGAGTTATATATTCAAACAGAACAAGTTAATAGATTATAGAGAAATCATCAATATATGTCAACCCTCAAGAGTTCTACTTCTAGGAACTCATCCTAAAAAGATAATCTGATGAACACTCAAAGATAATATGTTGTTGAAAGATGATTTAGCACACCTTAAATGTCTATAACAACAAACAGATTTTTAAAAATTCCACAAAATACTTATCTAATAAGCTATCCACATATAAAGACAGATTATCACCTGAAAAGAAATACCAGAAAAATGTAAACATGTTTACCTCATATTAAGATGAACTTGCCAGAAAATTACGTTTATTATAAATTCTCATGTTTCTACATATAGAAAAAAGTCTATATTAACAATGGTATTTCTTCTATGTGGTGGAATTATGAGGTTTTTTTTTTTTTTGATGAAACTATGGATCTTTTTGCTGATCAACATTGGCCATTTTTCTATGAATAGAGATATTCTACTTTCAAAAATTACCAAGACTTCTTTTTTTTTTTTTTTTTTTTATTCTGCTGGTCTGTGGAGCAGTTGGACCCAGCGTAGTCTGCTTTAGTTGTGAGACGTAGTTCATCTTCTGGGTCAATAATGGAGAAAAATCCGAGAGAACTCCTGGTTAGGGAAGATTGAAATGAACTAAAGATGCCTATAGAACAGTAGTAGGTCTTTTTTCCCCATATTTAATTCTAAGCTAGTAAATACATTTGAATTTTAGCAAACTGATCAGTGCCCTTTCTCAGGATGCTATTATAGGAATTAAATAAGCTTGTATTTGATTAGGAGAACTGGAAACTAATCAGTAGATGGCAGGCAGTACTGTGATGAATCACTCTGCCTGAACCAGAGTTCCATGGAGACCAAGGGTTCACTTAACGGTCAGCAGATCTGGCCTTGGGTTTTGTTTGACTTTGTCCCTGATAATCTGGAAGGGAAGAGTCCTAAACAATGTAACTAAATCCGCTAGCAATAATGGACTGAGTGAGGAAGATACGCCAGAAATGATTTTTTTAAAAAAACTGAACAAGTATGACAATAGAAAAGGAAAAATTATTGCTTTGAAGTTTACTTTGGAAAAATATGAACACATGGAAATGGAAAATTTCCATTTTGAACAAAAGATTAAAAAATATTTTACGAAGCTATAATTAACATAAGTTAGAATCTTAGTGTTCTTATATGCAAATTCTGGTGAATCTTAGCCTAAAGATCTTCTGTGTTCTGTTTGATGAATTTTGACAGTTTTATTCACCCTTATAATCACCATGTAAAACAAGATATAAAACCTTTCCATCACCCCAGAAATTTCCTTTTTCCTTAAGTCAACTATTTTTAAATTCCTGTCTACAATGGAAAAATAACTTTAAAAATCTCAATTCCTCCCCCAGATCAAAAGCAGGATATGAAATGTATAAGCTTACTGTATTTTCTGGTTATGAACTTGGGTATCTTCAAGCATTTGGCCTTTACTTTTTCCATACCTGGAATCAAGGCAAATCTAGTATATTTAAAATAGTATAATGATCACAAATGTTTGGAAACCAGATTGATATTCTTGAACTTAAAACTGGAACTAAGTAGGTAGATACATTTAGATTAAAAATCCTTATGTAATTTGTCTATGCATGATTTCTTTATTCATACATATGACAGGGAATGGGTTAGCTGGGGTGGAGGAGTTCCAGTATTTAATCCCTGAATTTTCATATATTATTATGTTATCTATTTTTTTTTCACAACTGTGAATTATAAGAATTCTTCCTAATTTTGCAGATTAGGAAATTAAGGATTAAGTAATATTGGGGGAAAATTTGCCAAGGTTTTCCTAGATTCTATAATTCCTGGAGCCAGATCTGGATGTCCCCATGTCTCATTGTCTGCAAAGCAAAGCAAGTTTAAGATGATGAGGGCTGTTCCTCTTCTCCAACATGTAGAACTGGCAAATGTTGTATGACTAAAAACACCTTGATGTGCAACCTAGAACTGGCAAATGTTGTATGACTATAAATACGAGGCCTCTTACAAAAAATCAGTTGCCTTCAAACTCCTTTCTCTACCATCATTTCTTTTTTGAAATGGTTTGCCTCTGTCACCATCAGCCCAGACACATGTGGCTGGCTCCCATGCCATACACATGCTTTCATTAGTTCACAGGTTGTAGTCTGTGTTGAAATTGTCTGAAAGTCTTTCTTGACCTCCCCAATAGAATTGTCTTTTAAGTCTCTTCTTAGAACTCCCAGTCCAGGTGTGACGCGCAGTGGGCACTCAAAGGCTTTGGGAAGAATGAAGTTGTGGAGTCTCCTTTTACATGTAATCTCTATTGCTCTATTCAACACTGTTAGACGACCTCACTAGAGGGTTACTGGGTTGTATGTACTGGGGTGAGGAGGCCTTTTGGGTTGACCTGGGAGCTGCTGGAACTACATCTAGGTACTGGACCTGTTCCCTGCTCTGTGGCGGTTTCTGCTCAAACTCCACAGGGCTGGCCCTTGGAATCTGTGGGTCTATACACTGTGCTGCGCCATTCACTTGAGCTCATTCAAATCCCCCGAAAGATGCTCTCAAGAACGCGCATTTAAGCAAGGTCACTTAAAATATCCAAAATACTCTTGGGAAAATTTTAATCTGAACCCCACATTTAGCAAGTAGTTTAGAGTAGAACAAATAACAGAAGTGGCATATATTTGGGATAGGACAGCTCCCGAATAAACAGCAGCAACTGTTGGCCATACAGAAGAACCTCTAGAACATCCATTAACTCTGATTTAAATACATGTTTTGAAGTCCTCGTTTGTATCAAGATCTTCTCCCTCTGGTTTGGAATACTATCCTATGATAAATGCTTGATAAATTTGACCTCATGGTTTAAAATAAGAGAAATGAATTCCAAATACATCTTGGTTGTTTTCATGTGAGGCCTGATCATGGAGACAATGTCTTTTCCTTCAGCAAGCATTTTAGTATTTTTGAAATGATGATGTAATTAAAGTCACAGTGTCCAGGTGCCCAGAATTTCTTCCCCTATAGACAACAGTCAGTACTTGTGCAAGTGTGCCCAAATGATAACAACAATGAAACCTGAATATCTCCTATCCCTCCTACAAACATACACTTAGGCAAGCAGAATGAAATCTTCAGTGGGTTTGTGATTCCAGATAGAATTATGGAAATTCTTTTCAGGGGCAACCAGTTGGCAGGACTTTTTGGATTGTGTGAGAATTTTAAATTTATACCTTCATTCACTTTTTGTGGTTAATTAACCCATAGCAGTATTTCTGTTTACTATCTCATTTCAAGAACTTCCATATGTATAAAAAATGGGCCTTTTAGCAACATTTCCACACACATAGATCTAAAATATTGTCCTGTTTATTCCAGATAGTATTTTATGGACAGACTTGAGCAATTTAAGAATATATTTTCTTTTTTTTTTCCTTCAAATTTTTATTTAAATTCTAGTTAGTCAACACACAGTGCAATGTTTGTTGTAGGAGGAGAACTCAGTGATTCGTCACTTACATACAACACCCAGTGCTCATTGTAATACACGCCCTCCTTAATACCCATCACCCCATGAGCCCAACTCCCACCCACAGCTCTCCATCAACACTCAGTGTGTTCTCTATCTGTAAGAGTTTCTTATGGTTTGTTTCCCTCTCTTTTCCCTCCCTTCCCATATGTTCACTGTTCTGTTTCTTAATTTCCACTTTTGAGTGAAGTCATATAGTATTTGTCTTTCTCTGACTTATTTTGCTTAGCATAATATGTTCTAGATCCATCCACTTCATTACAAATGGCAAGATTTCATTCTTTTTGATAGTTGAGTAATATTCCTGTGTGTGCATGTGTATGTGCCATATCTTCTTTATCCATTCATCAATCAGTGGACATGTGGGTTCTTTCCACAGTTTTGCTATTATTGATAATGCTGCTATAAACATCAGGGTGCATGTGCCCCTTCAACTCGTATATTTTTTTATTCTTTGCGTAAATACAAAGTAATGCAACTGCTGGGTTGTAGGGTAGTTCTATTTTTAACTTTTTGAGGAACTTTCATATTGTTTTCCAGAGTGGTTATACTAATTTGCATTCCCATCAACACTGAAGAGGGTTCCCCTTTCTTTGCATCCTAGCCAACACCTGTTGTTTCTTGTGTTAATTTTAGCCATTCTGACAGGTGCGAGGTGGTATCTTCTCATGGTTTTGATTTGTATAAGATGTATTTTCTTTTAACACGAAGTTGGTCCCAAGTCAAGCTAATCAGAAATGAGAAGCTTCTGTTTATGTAGGCCACAAACACTGCATTCTAGTTTAAGGTCCAAAGAACACAGCACAGTTATACATGTTATTAGATGTTTTTAAGAGATTGGAGGATGAAAACAAGAGAAAATGTCTGACCTCAAGGCAATTACCTCTTTTTCTCTTATTGTGTTCTGGCATAGTTAGTGTTTTTTTTTAATTAACATATAATGTATTATATGTTTCAGGGGTACAGGTCCGTGATTCATCAGTCTTACGCAACTCACAGCATTCACATAGCACATACCCTCCCCAATGTCTATCACCCAGCCACCCCACTCCTCTCACCCCTCTTCCCTCCCGCAACCCTCAGTTTGTTTCCTGAGATTAAGAGTCTCTTCTGGTTTTCTGCCTCTGTTTCATTTTTTCCTCCCTTCCCCTATCATCCTCTGTCTTATTTCTCAAATTCCTCATATGATGTGAATGAGATCAAATAATCGTCTTTCTCTGATTGCCTTATTTCACTTAGCATAATAGTCTCAGTTCCATCCACGTTGTTGCAAATGGCAAGACTTTAGTTTTTTTAATGGCTGCATAATATTCCATTTGTATATATGTCTCACATCTTCTTTATCCATTCATCTGTTGATGGACATCTAGGTTCTTTCCACAGTTTGGCTATTGTGGACACTGCTGCTATAAACATTGGGATGCATATGCTTCTTCGGATCACTACATTTGGGTAAATACCCAGTAGGGGCACAATTAATTTTAATCTGTCTTTTATAATCAAAATATATAGGGGCTTCTCAAAATAAAGTATGGGGAAATAGTCAAAGTAGCAATCTTTCAATGGAATCTCTTTGACAGAAATAGACATAAATTACACCTCATCTGTTATCTGTTCACAGCTGACCTGTTATATCCCTAAGAAGCAAATAAGGCAACAACTTCCCAGGAGAGCTTGTTCATGGCCCTGCATTACATTTCTCCTACTGATCCTGCTCTATTTTGAGGTTTTAACCAAGAAGGAAAAATAAAAGATGAAAGAAATAACAAAGGATATAAATGATTCAAAATGTGGGTAATCAGCTTTTGAATAACCATTGAATTCTTTCTTGTCAGACTTTTATGAGAAGTAGTCAGATTTGAAATGACATCAATGCCCATATGCAGGGAGAATGGCTGAACTGTGGTGTATCCAGACAAAGGCATACTATGCAGCTGTGTAAGAGAATAAGCATCTCCATGGATGCAGGATTGGGATGTGGTGTTAGGGATGATAGGGACAATACCTCTGGGTATACTTTTTTGTATAATTCTGACTCTTAGAAGCTTCATAAGGTTTCATATATCCAAAAACTTATTTTTCTATAAATTAATCACTTTTATGTCTTCAAACTTACTGATATCATTGATATTAATTCTCTTTAAATCACACCTTTATCTATGATTGTGTCTTTTTTTTCCATTCCCAGTTTCATTTGTGCTTCCTATTTTTTCATCTTTGAACAAGATTACAGATTTGTCAGTTCTATTAATCTTTTCTAAAGACTATGTTGGATTTCCTGATTCTGTCTTTTTTTTCTATTTTATTAATTTTCACTCTATTTCTTCTCTTTTTTCTTTGAATTTATTTTGGTGCCCTGATGGCCCTAAGTTTCTTGAGATAAATGCTTAACTCTGGACATTTTTAGTCGTATTTTCTTTATGAGCAGTTAGGGCTATAAGTTACCCTCAGACTATTGCTTTAGGTGCATCCTCCAAAATTCATTATATAGAACTCTTATTATTTCTGAATATTTAAAAAATTCAGTTATTTTTATTTTACCCAAGACTTAGACATGTATTTAATTTCTATCAGTCAGAGGATTTTCTTTTTACACTTTTTAAAAAAAGATTTTATTTATTTATTTGATACACAGAAAGAGAGATCACAAGTAGGCAGAGAGGCAGGCAGAAAGAGAAGGGGAAGCAGGCTCTCCACTGAGCAGAGAGCTGGATGTGGGCCTCGATTCCAGGACCCTGAGATTATGACCTGAGCCAAAGGCAGAGGCTTAACACACTGAGCCACTCAGGTGTCCCTGACATTTTTATCAGTATTTTGAAGATGTTGTACTGATGGCCTCAGTAGCTGTTGTTAAGAAGCTAATTATAATTTCTAGGTCCTTTACCTGGTCTGTCTCTTCTGTCTGGCTGTCTTTAAAGTTTTTTCTTTGGTTTTTAATATCATTATGCAATTAAAGTTGAAGATATTTTATTTAAATCTCATTATAAGTTGTGTTTTATACATCTATGGTTCATGGCTTCCATTCACTTTTGGAAAATTTGGACTTAGTCTTCTATTGTTTTTTTTTTTTTTTTCATTCCTTTCAAAACTGTTACTAAATATATTTTAGATTTTTCATTCTGTTGTCCATATCTTTTAACTTCCCTTCCCAGGTTCTGTATCATTCATTCTGCATTTATTGACTGGCTAGTAAGTTCTCTTCTCCTCAGAGTCTGATTAGCTGTAAAACATTTCCATCCTAAGTTTTAAATTTGAACAATGACATTTTTCATTTTTAGATGCTTTGGGGTTTTTCCCTTTGAAAGTGGTTGGCAACTTTTTATAGTCTGTTATTCCTAGATTTTATCTCTGGAACCTGCTATTTCTTATAACTTCATTTCTTCATCTGGTCATTGAAATATCTGAATCCTTTAGAATCAAAGTCTGTTTTTGCTTCATTTCTCTTAGAGTGAGAATGTATTTCTCCTGTGTAGTTTTTAAAGTTGGGAGCTCATAATTTGTTGAACCTGATCTGTGAGAATCCTGATACTAAATTGAAGGTGTTTTCTCTAGAGGTGATTCGTATTCAGTACTAATGGGTCCAACACCAAGATGGGATCACTTGAACTAGGGAATTCTGAATTAAATGTAGGAGCTGCAGATTCAGCTTGTTTGCCTTCGTGGAAACCTCAGGCTCAGCCTTCCATTTCCATGGTGACCTCTGCTTTAGTTTCATATACACATCACCTTGCCTGTCAGATTCCCAAGTGCCCTGCTGTGCACTGCTATAGAATGGAATATTTCTTAATCTTATTTGATCATGGAGCTTTTTTTGGGGGGGGTACTCATTTTCAGATAGTTTTCTGGTGAACATTGTTCTAGTCCAACCCCTTCATTTAATAGAGAAGAAACTGAAGCTGTGTGACTGGGCCAGTGTTTCACAATGAGTCTGTGCTAGAGTGAGGGAAAAATCCTTTACATCATGTAACCAACATGATTTCAAACTCTGGAAAGTCCATAAATAGAACATCCATTTCTTCTCTGGTGAAAGTATTCCTGTATGGGACATGTCTCACCATTGGGCATGTTTCTAAGAGCTGACTATCTTGGGGCAGATTGATATTTGGGGCAGATATTGTTAAAATATATGAGAAAAATCTTACATTGTTTTGGTAAGGGGAACTATGAGATTGATGTTCTCAGCAATAACAGGTTTACAATAACAGTAAGAGGCTTAGATATTGTTCTGGGTTAGGGGTATGTGCTGTGTAGTTTCTTAAGCATTAGGCTAGGTGATTTAGAAATATATTTGTATACTCTAGGATATTGCTGTTGAAATATGAAGGGGCAAGCAATTAATAATTTCATGGCTCAATTTATCCAGATGAAAGCCTTTGAATTGAAATATGCATTATTTAACAGCTCCCATTCTTTGACATACAATTGGGATACTGGTGATTTAATTTGGGGACATTGGGTTTGAAATGCCAAGTTTAATCTGCATTTTCACCTTAAGTCTCATTCCTTAAGGCAGTATTTATAACTCAAAATTTTGCTGAGTTATATTTCAATTTCTTGCTTTTATATATTGTACTTTACACATATTTTTAAAACTCCTGCTGGTAGTTCTTCCTGTAAATAGATATTTATTATGGTTGTTATAATACACAGTTTATATTGAATTGAAATTTGGAACCCTTCATCCCTTAGTCACTGAGTTATACTATTGTTTGGAGGAGTCTTAGGTAGTGGAGTCTAAGATCAGGGTTTCAAATTCTAAATTAACTACCAAATAAGTGGTATAGATCCTTTATTACTCAGCAGTACTTTTGTCATTTGTTGAGCGAGCATTTCTATTGAGTTTTTAAAATTTTATTAACATTTAATGTATTATTTGTTTCAGGGGTACAGGTCTGTAAATCATCATTCTTACACAATTGACAGCATTCACCATAGCAATACCCTCCCCAATGTCCATAACCTAGCCACCCTATCCCTTCCCCACCAACCCCAAGCAACCTTGTTTGTTTCCTGAGATTAAGAGTCTCTTACAGTTTGTCTCAATCCCAGTCCTATCTTGTTTCATTTTTCCCCTCCCTATCCCCCATAATCCTCCACCCTGCCTCTCAAATTCTTCATATCAAAGAGACCATATGATAATTGTCTTTCTCTAATTGACTTATTTCGCTTAGTATAACACCCTCTAGTTCCATCCATGTCATTGCAAATGGCAAGATTTCTTTTTTGATGGGTGCATTCATTGTATTCCATTGTATATATACACCATGTCTTCTTTATCCATTCATCTGTTAATGGAGATCTAGGTTCTTTCCATAGTTTGGCTATTGTGGGCATTGCTGCTATAAACATTCGGCTGCTCATGCCCCGTTGGATTACTACATTTGTATCTTTAAGGTAAATACCCAGTAGTGCGATTGCTGGGTCATAGGGTAGCTTTATTTTCAACTTTTTAAGGAACCTCCATACTGTTTTCCAGAGTGGCTGCACCAGCTTGCATTCCCACCAACAGTGTAGGAGGGTCCTCCTTTCTCTGCATTCTCACCAACACCTGTCATTTCCTGACTTCATAATTTTAGCCATTCTGACTGGTGTGAGGTTTTGGGTTGTTATTTCCCTCATGCTGAGTGATGTTGAACACTTTTTCATGTGTCTGTTGGCCATTTGGATGTCTTCTTTGCAGAAATGTCTGTTCATGTCTTCTGCCCATTTCTTGATTGAATTATTTGTTCGTTGAGTGTTGAGTTTGATAAATTCTTTATAGATTTTGGATATTAGCTCTTTATCTGATAGGTCATTGGCAAATTCTTCTCCGATTCTGTCAGTTGTCTTTTGGTTTTGTTGACTGTTTATCCTTCGCTGTGCAAAAGCTTTTGATCTTGATGAAGTCCCAATACTGCATTTTGCCCTTGATTCCACTGCCTTTGGTGATGTTTCTAGGAAAAAGTTCTTGCAAATGAGGTCAAAGAGGTTGCTACCTCTGTTCTTCTCAAGGAGTTTGATGGATTCTTATCTCACACTGAGGTCTCTCATCCATGTGTGTGGTGTAAGGAAATGGTCCTATTTCATTTTTCTGCATGTGACTGTCCAATTTTCCCAACACTAAAAGAGACTCTTTTCTCCATTGCACAGTCTTTCCTGCTTTGTCGAAGATTAGTTGACCATAGAGTTGAAAGTCCATTTCTGAACTCTATTCTTTTCCATTGATCTATGTGTTTGTTTTTGTGTCAGTACCATACTGTATTGATGACTATAGCTTTATAATAGAGGTTGAAGTCTGGAATTGTGATACTGCCAAATTTGGTTTTCTCTTTCAAAATTGCTCTGGGTCTTCAGGGTCTTCTCTGGTTCCATATAAATTTAGCATCATTTGTTCCATTTCTTTGAAAAAATTGATGGTTATTTTGATAGGGATTTCTTGAAATGTGCAGATTGCTTTAAGTAGCATAGATATTTCCATAGTATTTGTTCTTCCAACCCTTGAGCATGGAATGTTTTTCCATTTCTTTGTGTCTTCCTCAATTTCTTTCATGAGTACTTTATAGTTTTCTGAATACAGATTCTTTGCCTCTTTGGTTAGGTTTATTCCTAGGTATTTTGTAATTTTGGGTGCAATTGTAAATGGGATTGACTCCTTAATTTCTCTTTCTTCTGTCTTGCGGTTGGTGTATAGAAATGTGACTGATTTAATATCCTGACACTTGACTGAATTCATGTATGAGTTCTAACATTTTTGGAGTGGAGTCTTTTGGATTTTCCCCATAAAGTATCATATCATCTGCAAAGAGTAAGAATTTGACTTCTTCTTTGCTGATTTGCATTCCTTTAATTTCTTTTTGTTGTCTGATTGCTGAGGCTAGGAGTTCTAGGACTATGTTGAATAGCAGTGGTGATAGTGGACAGCTCTGCCATTTTCCTGACCTTAGGGGAAAAGCTCTCAGTTTTTCCCTGTGGAGGATATTTGCTATGGGTTTTTCATAGATGGCTTTGATGATATTGAGGTATGTACCTTCTATCCCTACCCTGTGAAGAGTTTTGATAAAGAAAAGATGAACTTTGTCAAATGCTTTTTCAGCACCTATTGAGAATATCATCTGGTTCTTGTTCTTTCTTTTATTAATGTATTGTATCACATTGATTAATTTGTGGATGTTGAACCAATCTTGAAGCCCAGGAATAAATCCCTGTTGGACATGATGAATGATCTTTAGAATGTACTGTTGGATCCTATTGGCTAGTATTTTGGTGAGAATTTTTGCAGCCATGTTAATTAAGGATATTGGTCTGCATTTCTTTTTTTTGATGGGGTCTTTGTCTGGTTTTGGGTTTAAGGTAATGCTGGCCTCATAAAATGAGTTTGGAAGTTTTCCTTCCCTTTCTATTTTTTGGAACAGTTTCAGGAGAATAGGTATTAATTTTTCTTTAAATGTTTGGTAAAATTCCCCTGGGAAGCTGTCTGGCCTTGGGCTTTTGTTTTTTGGGAGATATTTGATGACTGTTTCAATCTCCTTACCAGTTATGGATCTGTTCAGGTTTTCTATTTCTTCCTGGTTCAGTTCTGGTAGTATATGTGTCTCAAGAAATGCATCCATTTCTTCCAGATTGTCAATTTTGCTGGTATATAGTCACTTGTAAGATGTTCTTATAATTGTTTGTATTTATTTGGTGTTGGTTGTGATCTCTCCTCTTTCATTCATGATTTTGTTAATTTGGGTCCTTTTTCTTTTCTCTTTGATAAGTCTGGCCTGGGGTTTATAAATCTTATTAATTCTTTCAAAGAACCAGCTCCCAGCTTTGTTGATTTGTTCTACTGTTCTTTTGGTTTCTAGTTCATTGATTTCTGCTCTGATCTTTATTATTTCTCCTGCTGGGTTTGGGCTTTCTTTGCTGTTCTTTCTCCAGGTCTTTTAGGTGTAGGATTCGGTTGTGTATTTAAGACCTCTCTTATTTCTTGAGAAAGGCTTATGTTGCTATATATTTTCTTCTCAGGACTGCCTTTGTTGTGCCCCAAAGATTTTGAACAGTTGTGTTTTCATTTTCATTTTTTCCATGAATTTTTTAAATCCTTAATGTCCTGGTTGACCCATTCATTCTTTAGTAGGATGCTCCTTGGCCTCCATGTATTTGAGATCTTTCCAACTTTCCTCTTGTGGTTGAGTTCTAGTTTCAAAGCATTGTGGTCCAAAAATATACAGGGAATGATCCCAATCTTTTGATATATTATATATATATATAATGCATGCTAGACTGTGAATAGAACAGAGCCACACACTTGATTTGGGGTACATTTTGGTCCGTTAGAGGAAATTACCTCCCAAAATTTTAAAGAAAGAAAAACATATATATACAAAAAATAAGGGTAAATATGATGAAGGGATGGAATATGACTGTAAAGATGAAAAGATGTAAAGAATCATGGGGAAAAAACTATGAATTCCTATGTGTTGCTTTCTTCTAGCTCTGGAGTTCCACAGTTCTCATTGATCAGAGAACTTGGTCTTGGATGGATGTTCTTGCCGATCTTCTGGGGGTGAGTCCTGTTATAGTAGTTAGCAAATGTCTTTGCTGGCCCTTGCCAGGGGCCAGGCTAAGCAATCTGCTCCATTTCACTCTCAGAAGCTATTGTTCCCTCAATGCTTTCTGTATAGCTTTGGAGGACTGGAATGAAGATGGCCACCTCCCAGTCTTTGACCTGTAGGAGCTGAGAGCTTAGGACCCCATGCCTTAGTGGCTGTCAGAGAAAAGCCATCAATCCTTCCCATCTCCCTGGTATCTGGCTGCGCTCTGTGCTCACCTGGTCTGTGACCGAGCATTTTTATCTCTGGCTTGTGGCCCCATTTGGAGTCTCCAAACCCAACAGATCCCTGCTGCATGCTCCCCTGCTTCTCCTCCTAGAGGATGAAGGAGGGTGTCTCCCAAGATCTGCTACTTGTGGGGTCCCACTCAAACAGCAGTGGCCTGACTGCCTCAGATGATGGTTTAAGGTAACCCCGAGCTGGGAGCCCACTCCTTGGCTCTGTATCTGCAGATCTGTATCTGCAGATCTCTGTATCTGTATCCCTGCTCTGATACCTGGGTGCTCTGCTGTACTCAGACACCCCTGGTCTTTTTGCGACTCAATAAGTCCTAAGACTACACTGTTCCCGTGAGGACTCTACTCCTGCTTAGCCTCTGGAGCAATGTCCCTCAGTGGAACAGATTTCTAAAAATTCTGATTTTGTGTTCCATGGTTCTCTCACTTGCTGGGGGCTGGCCCTTCCCCCCGCAGTTTATCGTCCCATGGCTTTGGATTCACTTCTCCACACATCCTACCTTCCAGAAAGTGGTCAATTTTCTGTTCCTAGAATTTCTGCTCTTCTTCACTTCTATCTCCTGTGGAATTTGTAGGTGTTCAGAATGGTTTGATAACTAACTAGCTGAACTCCTGGGACCTGATAATATTTAGGTCTTCTACTCTTCTTCCATCTTGCTCCTCTCTCCCTCTGTTGAGTATCTTTTATTAGTAGCATTAGTATTTTATTATTTTTTGAGTTTTAATTTTAGTTCTTTAGTTAATCTACAGTATCATTAATGTCAGGTATACAATATAGTGATTCAACAATTCTATACATGACCCAGTGCTCACCATGAGAAGTGCACTCTTTAAGTCCATCACCTGTTTCACCCATCCCCTTCTCCCTTCTGGAAACCATCAGTTCCCAGTTTCCTATAGTTAAGTCTGTTTTTTAATTTCTTTTTCTCACTATCTGTCTTCCCCCTTGCTCATTTGTTCTGTTTCTTAAATTCCAATATGAGTGAAATCATATGGTATTTGTCTTTCTCTGACTGACTTATTTCTCTAGGTCTATCCATGTGGTTGTAAATGGGAGGATTTCATCCTTTTTTAGTGCTAAGTAAAAGTTCTGTTGGATATTTGTTATGTTCTAGGCAGTATAAAACAGTCTCTGCCCAGGAAAGCTTATAGTTGTGTGTGGGACAAGCAAATGAATAGTTAGAATGTGACGTGAAGCATTTTGGGCAAATGTATGCTAAAAGAGCTCCTAGAACCATAAATGAAGCCATCTATACTAAACATGGAATTGAGGAATGGTCTTTTAAAATAAATATACCACCAGCTCCTTTCTCACTCCTTTCCAATCATTTACCACTATCTTTAAATCCTTTGCCAACTGCCTTTCTTTCCTCTTGGGCTCAGTTTTTCTCTCTGAAACAACTATTAAGCAAGAACTCTGTCCTATTTTCACTTTAGTCAACTTTCCTCATCTTTTCTTATCCACCATGGTTGGGATTGTGCTAAGGAAGTGCTGTCTTTTTTGTCCAAAGCAAGTTCTGCTGCCCTAGGTCCACCTCCAACCTATGATCCAACCCAGTCTCCTCCCTCTTGAGATCCTGTTCTCCTTTTCCAATATATATATCCTCTCTCTCTCTCTCTCTCTCACACACACACACACACTCCTGTCTTCTTCTCTAATAGCATGGGAGGCCACTTCTACCCCCCATCCCTAGCAGTCAATCTTGAGCCACTTTCTTTCAAATAATTTTGCCTTGGTCCATAAGCACTAGATTATCTCCCATCCTGAAACAAATAGAATAAGAACTTTAATTTTTTTCCTAGGTCATTGTTCCTTCAGTGTATTCCATGTTGTTCAGAAATAGTTATCATTCCTGCCTTCCCTTCTCCCAATTGTTCTTTGTACAGTTTGTCTTCTGCCCTCACCCTTGTCCTGAAATTAGTCTGATGAAAGTCATTACAACTTTCAAATGGGTGGTAGACCACTTCCAGTGTTTATACTACATGGTGTTCAAACTGAATGCTCTCTTCTTGAAGGGCTCATTTACTTGACTTTGGGATATCCTGACTCTGCTGCTCTTCAGTCTAGCTGGTGGTTGTTTCTCATATTTCTCTGGGAGCAATGCTTCCCTGGGCTACTGGTTTTGCTCAGCTAATATTATCCAATGGTGAACTTTCCAAAAAATCAAATTTAAATAAAATAGCCAAATAGGTTAAATAGAAAATACTAGAAAAAAATTCCTATGCAATAATTAACCCAATGATTAATATCATTAATAGCAATTGATATCAATCCAAGAAATATTAACTGAAATTTAAGGACATTTAATAATAAAAGGGTCAATTTGTTAAGGTAACAATCTTGTGCTTGCTTTGGCATCACATATACTAAGATGGTATAACAATCCTGAATATATATACCTCACAACCACACTTCAATATATGAGACAAAAGCAAAAGAAATTAAAAGAAGTAATGGACAAATTCACAATTATAGTTAGAGATTTTAACATTTCCTCTCAGTATAATTGACCTAGTTAGTATTTATAGAACATTCCATCCAACAACAGTAGAATAGGAATTCTTTTCAGGATATATGGCATACTCAACAAGACACACCATATTATGGGCCATAAAAATTCCTAAATAGAAAAGATTTGAAATCATGTCCTTTGGAATTTAAATTGGAAATCAATAAGAAGATATAAGGAAAACAAATACTTGAAAATTAACATGACTTTTAATAACAAGGATTAAAGAAGAAATCACAAAATGAAATATTTTGAACTATTACCCTAAAAACTTGAAAAAGGAGTGAATTAAACACAAAGTGAGAATTAGAAGGAGACTAATAATATAGTATTAGAAATCAAAGAAATAGAAAATAGACAAAAATAAGGAGAATTAATGAAATTAAAAGCTGGTTATTTGAAATAAATCAACAAAAGTACCATTTATCCAGACTGGTCAAGAAAGACAGGGCAAAAATTGCTAACTTTGGGAATGACAAGGGAGTATTACTACTTGAGATATTTAAAAAACAATAAGGAAATATTATGAACAACTTCAGACCAATAAACTTGACAAATGAATTAATAAACTCCTACCAAAGCTCACTCAATACATAGACCATGTGATTTAGCAATTACATCCCTAGGAGTCTATGGGAGAGAAATGAAAATTTGTATACATGCATGTATAGCAGCATTGTTCATAATAACTGAAATGTAGGAACAACCCAATGTCCATCAACTGATGAATAATAAACAAAATGCGGTTTGCCCATACAATGAATATTACTTAGCTATAAAAAAGAAATGAAGTACTGATACATGGTACATGTTATAATAAAGGTGAATGTTGAAGACGTTAAGCTAAGTGAAAGAAACCAGTTATAAAATACCGCATATTGTATGATTCCATTTATAGGAAATCTCCAAAATAGGCAATTTTAGAGAGAATGTAGAGTAGTGATTGCTTTAGGTCAGGTGGAGGGGGTGGTGATAAATAAAGTGTGTGGGGTTTGAGGTGATGGAAATGTTCTAAGATTTACTGTGATGATAGTCCTGAAACTTTTTAAATCTAAAAATTGCATTGAATTGTACACTTTAAATGGGTGAATAATATGGTATGTGAATTATAGCTCAATAAAGCTGTTATATGAAGAAAAAAGTAGATAACCTGAATAGCCACTATCTACTAAAAGAAATTAAATTCATAATTTAAAACCTTCCCCAAAAGAAAACTCCAGTCCCAGATGTATTCATTGGTGATTCTACTTAACATTTTAGGAAAAACAGCATCAGTTTTACAAAAACCCTTCTGAAAACTAGAAGAGAAAGACAACACTTAACAATTAATTCTATGAGGCTACCATCACTTTTTTTTTTAACTATTCAGTTAGCTACTGTATAGTACATAATTAGTTTTTGATGTAGTGTTCAATGATTCATTAGTTAAGTATAATTGCCAGTGTCCTCATAGCAAGTGCCCTCCTCAATACCCATCACCCTATTACCCCTTTCCCCACCTCCTCCCCTCTGATGCCCCCAGATTGTTTCTGGGGTCCATAGTCTCTCATAGTTCATCTCCCTCTCTGATTTCTCCTCTTTCAGATTACCCTCTTTTCCCCTATGGTACTCCTTGCTATTGTTTATGTTCCACAAAGGAGTGAAACCATATGATAATTGTCTTTTTCTCCTTGACTTATTTCTCTTAGCATAATCCCCTCCAGTTCCATCCATGTCTATGCAAATGGTGGGTATTCATCCTTTCCAATGACTGAATAATATTCCTTTATATATATGTACCACATTTTCTTTGTCCATTCATCTGTTGAAGGTCATCTCAGCTCCTTCCACAGTTTGGCTATTGTGGACATTGCTGCCATGAACATTGGGGTTCACATGCCCTTTCTTTTCACTACATCTGTATCTTTGGGGTAAATACCTAATAGTGTAATTTCTGGGTCATAGGAAGCCTACCATCACCTTGATACCAAAGTCAAAGGCATGGCCAGAAAAGAAAGCTACATACCAATATTACTAGTGAATATAGATGTAAAAATTCTTTTTTTTAGATGTAAAAATTCTTAACACAATTTTAGCAAATTAAATCCAGCAATATATGATAATAATAATAATACATCATGAGTATTATGGACAGAATTGTGTCCCCTCCAAAATTCATATTTTGAAGGCTTAACCCCCAATGTAACTGCAGTTGGAGATAGGGCCCTTAAAGAGATAACCAAGTGTCAGTGAAGTCATAAAGCTGTGGCCCTTATCCCATAGGACTGATGTCCTTATAAGAAGAGGGAGAGGGGCACCTGGATGGCTCAATGGGTTGAGCCTCTGCCTTTAGCTCAGGTCGTGATCTCAGGGTCGTGGGATCAAGTCCCACATTGGGCTCCCTGCTGCTTCCTCCCCTCTCTCTCTCTGCTTGCCTCTCTGCCTACTTGTGATCTCTCTCTGTCAAATAAATAAATAAAATCTTTTATAAAAAAGAAGAGGAGAGATGCCAGAGATCTTTCTCTTTGCATATGCACAGATGAAAGGCCATGTGAAAACTCAGCAAAAACCTGAATGTCTGCAAGGCAGGAAGAAAGGTCTCACCAGAAACCAATCCTGCTAGCGCCTCAGTCTTGGACTTTCAGGCTCCAAAAGGTGAGATAGGAAGTTTCTGTTGTTTAAGTCCCTCAGTCTGTGGTATTCTGTTAGGGAAGCTCCAGGAGACTAACATAATGACCAAATGGAGTATAGCCCAGGAATGTAAGTTTAGATTAACATTAAAAAATATTAAGCTAATCTTTCACCATATTAACTGACTTAAAAAAAAAAAAAAAAGAATTTGATAGCCTCAACAGACATAGAAAGAACATCTGACAATCTTCAACAATCACTCATGGAAAAAGAAATGTTTCAGGAAACTAGGTGTGAAAGAAACCTTTCTTAACCCGATGAAGAACAGCTAATATATTTAATGGTGAAAGACCAATGCTTGTCAGGAAGAGGGTCAGGAATGAGGCAAAGATGTTCTCTGTCACTACTCTTATTCAATATCTTATTGCAACTGAATCCTATAATAAGATTGGCAAAAGAAATAAAAGATGTGTATTGGAAAAGAGAAGTGAAATTATTTTAATTATCAGTTGATGAGATTGTCTAGATATTCCATGGCATTTACAAAAAAGAAATGTTCCTAGAAATAATTGACTTTTATTAAGGTCTCAGGATATAAAGTCAATATAGAAAAATCAATTGTATTTCTGCATATTAACAAAAACTGTTAGAAGTTAAAAAATAATATAAATTGTAATAGTAAAAACCATAGAATACTTAGGGACACATTAAACAAAATACATGTAAGAATTACACACAAACTTCAAAACATTACTGAAAAAATTAAAGAAGACTTAAATGGAGAGGTATGTTATATTTCTGGCTCAGAAGAGTTAATATTAAAATGTCAGGGATCCTTGGGGACTCCTGGATGGCTCAGTCAGCTAAGTGTCTGCCTTCAGCTCAGGTCATGATCCCAGGGTTATGGGATCGAGCCTCACACTGGGCTCTCTGCTCAGCAGAGACCCTGCTTCTCGCTCTGCCTGCCACTCTGTCTACCTGTGCTCTCTCTCTCTTTCTGACAAATAAATAAATAAAATCTTAAAAAAGGGGGTTTCTGGGTGGCTCAGTCATTAGGCATCTGCCTTCAGCTTTGGTCATGATTTCAGAGTCCTGGGATCCAGCCCCACATAGGGCTTCCTGCTCAGCGGAGACCCTACTTCTTCCTTTCCTTCTTCTGCTCCCCTTGCTTGTGCTCTCTCTGTGGCTGTCTCTCTCACTTTCTGTCACTTAAAAAAATATGTCAATAATCCCTGAATTGATATACAAATCTAATGCAATCTCAACTAAAATTCCAGCATATTTTTTGAGGAAATTAATAAGATTTTCTAAAATAAATAAAGACATGAAAAAAGGGATAATTTCCAAAAAACCCTTTTTTGAAAAAAAAAAAAGAAACTGGATGATTTACTATGTAAATCAAGAATTTAAAGATGTACAGTACCTATGTTGATATGATATACTAACGTGGTGTGGTACAAGAATCTAGACCACTTCAGGATAATGGAGTTCAGAAATAAATCCAAATCTATTAATTGTTCTGAAAGGTAATAAGGTGAATCCATAGGGAAAGGCTAATCTTTTCGACACATGGTGCTGGAACATTTTGAAATCTACATGCAATGAAACAAACCATAAAGCTTCCTTTATACTGTACGAAATAAGTAAAAGTGGATCATTGACTTAGACCAAGAGTGATAGCAAAAGCACTACTAGAAGGCAACACCAAACACATTTTTTTGTGAATCTAAACAAAGATTTCTTGGGTAAGTTATGGAAATCAGGAAAATAAAAAATGAATACATTTGATTTCATCAAAATTAAAACTTCTGCTTTTCCAAATTTACTATTAAGAAAATGAAAAAACAAGGCACAAACTGTGATTTGCAAAACCTGTATCTGATAAAGGACTGTATCCATAATATAAAAATAACTTTATATATTTTTTTATTTTTTTAAATTTTTTATAAACATATATTTTTATCCCCAGGGATACAGATCTGTGAATCACCAGGTTTACACACTTCACAGCACTCACCAAAGCACATACCCTCCCCAATGCCCATAATCCCACCCCCTTCTCCCAACCCCCCTACCCCCAGCAACCCAAGGTTTGTTTTGTGAGATTAAGAGTCACTTATGGTTTGTCTCCCTCCCAATCCCATCTTGTTTCATTGATTCTTCCTCTACCCACTTAAGCCCCCATGTTGCATCACCACTTCCTCATATCAGGGAGATCATGTGATAGTTGTCTTTCTCTGCTTGACTTATTTCGCTAAGCATGATACGCTCTAGTTCCATCCATGTTGTCGCAAATGGCAAGATGGCTGCATAGTATTTCATTGTGTATATATACCACATCTTCTTGATCCATTCCTCTGTTGATGGACATCTAGGTTCTTTCCATAGTTTGGCTATTGTGGACATTGCTGCTATAAACATTCGGGTGCATGTGCCCCTTTGGATCACTACATTTGTATCTTTAGGGTAAATACCCAGTAGTGCAATTGCTGGGTCATAGGGCAGTTCTATTTTCAACATTTTGAGGAACCTCCATACTCTTTTCCAGAGTGGTTGCACCAGCTTGCATTCCTACCAACCGTGTAGGAGGGTTCCCCTTTCTCCTCATCCTCGCCAGCATCTGTCATTTCCTGACTTGTTGATTTTAGCCATTCTGACTGGTGTGAGGTGATATCTCATTGTGGTTTTGATTTGTATTTCTCTGATGCCGAGTGATATGGAGCACTTTTTCCTGTGTCTGTTGGCCATCTGGATGTCTTCTTTGCAGAAATGTCTGTTCATGTCCTCTGCCCATTTCTTGATTGAATCATTTGTTCTTTGGGTGTTGAGTTTGCTAAGTTCTTTACAGATTTTGGACACTAGTCCTTTATCTGATATGTCGTTTGCAAATATCTTCTCCCATTCTGTCAGTTGTCTTTTGATTTTGTTAACTGTTTCCTTTGCTGTGCAAAAGCTTTTGATCTTAATGAAATCCCAATAGTTCCTTTTTGCCCTTGCTTCCCTTGCCTTTGGCCCAAGAGTTAATTTTTGCTTTTGTTTCCCTTGCCTGAGGAAGGAAATATGTTGCTAATGACAATGTCCAAGATATTACTCCCTATGTTTCCTTTTAGGAATTTTATGATTTTAGCTCTCACTTTTAGGTCCTTAATCCCTTTTGAGTTTATTTTTGTGTATGGTGTAAGAAAGTGGTCTAAGTTCATTTTTTTTGCATGTAGCTGTACAATTTTCCCAACATCAATTATTGGAAAGACTGTATTTTCCTTCATTGTATATTCTTCCTTCCTTTGTTGTAGATTAATTGGTCATATAAGTGTGGGTTTATTCCTATGCCCCCTGTCCTGTTCCATTGATCTGTGTGTCTATTTTTATGACAGTATTATACTGTTTTACTAGAGCTTTGTAGTGTATCTTGGAACCTGGAATTGTGATACTGCCAGTTGTGTTCTTCTTTCCCAAGATTGCTTTTCCTGATTCAGGTCTCTTGTAGTTCCATATAAATATTCAAATTCTTCTAGTTCTATGAAGAGTCCTGTTGGTGTTTTGATAACAGTTTCATAGAATTTGTAGGTTGCTTTGGCTAGTATGGATATTTTAGCAATATTTTTCCAACCCATTTCTTGCAATCCATGAGCATGATATGTCTTTCTATTTGTTTGAGTTGTCTCCAATTTCTTTCATCAATGTCTTACACTTTTCAGAGCATAGGTCTTTCATCTCCTTGTTAAATTTACTCCTAGACATTTTATTCTTTTTGATGTAATTGTAAATGGGACTATTTTCTTAATTTCTCTTTGTGTTACTTTGTTGTTAGTGTATAGAAAAGCAGGGATTTCTATATGTTAATTTTGTATCCTGCAAATTTACTGAATTCATTCTTCATTTCTAGTAGCTTTTTGGTGGAGCCTTTAAGGATGTTCTATATATGGTATGATGCCATGTGCTAACAGTGACAATGTTACTTATTCCTTACCAATTAGGATACCTTTTATTTCTTGTCTAATTGCTATGGCTCAGAATTCCAGTACTATATGGACTAAAAGTGCTGAGAGTGGATACCTTTGTTTTGTCATGACCTTAGAGGAAATTTCTAATTATTTCATCACTGAGTATAATGTTAGCTGTGGGTATTTCATATATGGGCTTTATGTTGTTGAGGTATATTCCCTCTAAACCCACTTTTTTGAGAATTTCACCATAAATGGATGCCAAATATTGTCAAATATTTTCTCTGCATCTATTGAGATGATCATATGGTTTTTTATTCTTCATTTTGGTAATATTGTATATTACATTGATTTGCAAATATTGAACCATCCTTATATCCCCAGAATTAATCCCACTTGATTATGGTGAATGATCTTTTTATTCTTGCTGTTAAATGCAGTTTGATAATGTGCTGTTGAGGATTTTTCATCTATGTTCACCAGGGATATTGGCCTATAGTTCTCTTTTTTTTGTAGTGACTTTGTCTGGATTTTGTATCTAAATGCTGGTCTCATAGAATGTATTTAGAAGTTTTTATTCTTCTTATATTTCTGGAATAGTTTGAGGACTGTTGATATATTAAATGCTTATAAATATTTTAGTGTTTGGTAGAATTCACCTGTGAATCCATCTGGTCCTGGACTTTTGTTTGTTGGGAATTTTTTGATAACTGACTCAATTACATTACTAATAATTGGTATGTTCAGATATTCTTTTTTTCTTGTTTCACTTTTGGAATATTGTATGTTTCTTCCTAGAAACATTTTCTCTTGGTTTTCTAATTTATCCAATTTGTTGGCCTATAATTTTTCATAGCCTTATAACCCTCTGTATTTCTTTTTAAAAATTATTTATTTATTTGAAAGAGAGAGTAGATAGAGAATCAGAGAAAGAGACAGACAAGCAGACTCCATGCTGAGTGTAGAGCTTGACAAGTGCTTGATTTCACGATGCTGAGATTGTGACCTGGGCTGAAATCAAGGGTCAGACACTGAACTGACTGAGCCACCCAATGCCCCTTTAAAGATTTTACTTAGAGAGAGAGAGAAAATGAGTGGGGAAGGGGAAGAGGAAGAGGGACAAGCAGACTCCCTGATGAACATGGAGCCCAACAAGGGGCTTAATCCCAGGACCCTGAGATCATGACCTGAGCCAAAGTCAGATCCTTAACTGACTGAGCCAGCTGGGTGACACAACCCTCTGAATTTCTGTGGTGTTGGTTGTTATTTCTACTTTCCATTTCTGATTATATTTGAGTCCTTCCTCTTTTTTTCTTGATGAGTCTGGGTAAAGGTTTATCAATATTTATCTTTACAAAGAAATAGCTTTTGGTTTTATTGAGCTGTTGTATTTTTTAGTCTTGATTTCATTTATTTCTTCTCTGATCTTTATTATACCCCCCCTCCTATGAACTTTGGGGTTTGTTTTTCTTTTTCTAGCTTTTTTGTAGTTTGTGTATTTGAGATTTTTCTTATTTCTTGAGGTAGGCCTGTATTGTTATAAATTTCCCTAGACTTGCTTTTGCTGTGTTGCAGAAATTTTGGACTATAGATTTTTTTTTCCATTTGTCTACATGTGTTTTTATTTATTTGTATATATTTTAAGATTTTATTTATTTATTTGACAGAGAGAGAGAGAGAGAGCACAAGCAGTGAGAGTGGCAGGGAGAGTGAGTGGCAGGCTCCCCGTTGAACAGGAAGCCCAATGCAGGGCTCAATCCCAAGATTCCATGATCATGACCTGAGCCAAAGACAGATGCTTAACTGACTGAGCCATCCAGGCATCCTTGTAATTGATTTCTATTTTCATGCCATTGTGGCTGGAAAGGATACTTAATACGATTTTAGTTCTCTTAAATTTCTTGACTTGTTTCATGGCCTAACTTATGATCTATCTTGGAGAGTATTCCAAGTACATTTGAAAATAATCTGTATTCTGCTGTTTTGGGATGCATTGTTCTGTATATATCTGTTAAGTCTATTTGGTCTAATGCTTTATTTAAAGACACTATTTCCCTATTGATTGCCTATTTTCCTATTGATTATTTGCCTGAATGGTATATCTATTGATGTAAGTGAGGTGTTAAAGCCTCTACCATTAATGAATTGTTGTCAATTTCTCCCTTAATATTTGCTTTATTTACTTAGATGCTCCAATGTTTGGTGCATAGATAATTACAATTGTTATAGACTCTTGTTGGATCAACCTTTCCTTTGACATTAGGTAATGCCCTTCTTTGTCTCTCACTAGTCTTTGATTTAAAGTTTGTTTGCTTAAAATATTGCTGCTACTTTGATAAGTGATTGCTCTACTTTTTTTGGTATGTTTCCTTTTACTTGTGAATTTTTTTCCTTTCATAATTTTCTTACTTCTGATTATGATCTTTTCCTTTCCATTTAAATGTCCCTTAAACATTTTTTTTATAAGGCTAAATTAGTGCTAATGAATTTCTTTAACTTTTGTTTTCTGGGAGACTATCTCTCCTTCAATTTTGAATGATAACCTTGCCAGCAGAGAATTCTTGGTTTTAGCTGAAAAATCAGCTGATAGCCTTATGGGGTTTCCCTTGTATGTTACTAGTTGCCTCTCTCTTGATGATTTTAAAATTCTCTATCTTTAATATTTACTGTTTTAATTATTATGTGTCATGATGTGGACCTCCTCGTGTTCATTTCATTTGGAACTTCTGTGATTGTTGAAGCTGGATGATTTTCCCCTTTCCAGGTTTGGAAATTTTTCAGCTATTATGTCTTCAAGAATGTTTTCTGTGACTTTCTCTTTTTTTCTAGGATCCCTATAATACAAATGTTTCTTTGCTTGATGTAGTCCAAGAAATCCTTTAAGGTATCCTCACTTTTAACATTCCTTTTTCAGAAAGAACTCTTATCATAACAAGAAGACAATATGACTTAAAAATGCATAAAATATTTAAACAGTATTTCATCCCCCCCATCAAAAAAAGGGAAACAAGAACACAGAAAGATTCTCAATATCATTAGTAATTAAGGAACTGCAAATTAAAGCCATAATGAGATGTCACTACATATCTTTCTAGAATGGATGAGATTAAAGAGATTTTAATCTCCCTGATAATAAGAACAGTTTTTAGCAGGGATATGGAGTAACTAGAACTAGTATACTGTCTGTGGATATGAAAATAGTGTCACTTTGGAAAAATGTTTCAGTCAAAAAAAAAATTAAAATCTGCAATGCCATCACTTGGTGTGTACCCAGGAGATTTGAAAATATATCTTTACACAGACATCTATGATTGTTTATGGTGTTTTATCCATAAAAATCTCTAATTGGAAACAAGACAGTGCGCATCAACTGAAGAATGCCAAAACATTGTAAGAATCCTTACATTGGAACACTTGGCAATTTAAAGAAATGAATTATTGACACATGAATCAACATGGAGGAATCTCTGAAAACTTACCCTTGTATAAAAAGTCAAACACAGGGCACCTGGATGGCTCAATGGGTTAAAGCCTCTGCCCTTGGCTCATGTCATGATCCCAGAGTCCTGGGATTGAGTCCCGCATTGGGCTCTCTGCTCAGCGGGGAGCCTGCTTCCCCCTCTTTCTGTCCCTGCCTGCCTCTCTGCCTACTTGTAATCTCTGTTAAATAAATAAATAAAATCTTTAAAAAAAAAAGTCAAACACAAAAGAGTATACACTATACAATGCTATTTATATGAAACTGTAGAAAAAAAAATCTATAAAGAAGAAAACAAAATAGTGGTTTCCAAAGGCCAGGTTGGAGGGGGATGACTGGCTGGTAAGGGGATATGGTTTGGGGATGAAAGCATTACCTATTGTGATTGATATGTTAGCCAGAGTTTATTTGTCACACTTACCGAATTGTACACTTAAAACTGGTAGATTTCACTATGTGTAACTTGGACATCTATAAAAATTATTTTTCTTAGGATGCGATAAGAATGCACAGTACATGAGGCACACCTGGAATTGTTTGGGTAGGCTGGCAGGCTTGAAGGAATTTTTGGAAAAGCAGAAGCTAACTGGGAGCTCCATGAATGCAGGAGGGTGTCTTTCTTGTGCACTACTGTGTATCCAGTCTCTGTCCTTGTGCTCAGCACATGGTATGTGCTCAGTAGAAACCAACTGATTGAAAGAAGAATGATAGTCTTTCTGACTGTCCAATAATGAAGATTGGGACCAAGAGGGAGCAGTGTGAATTTCCAGAGATTGGCAAGAAGAGGACAGGAAAATAGAATAAGCTAATTATGTGGAGCCTTCAGTGCCAGGATTGTACATATTAACTATAGTCTAATGATAGTAATATTAAAGCTATGTTCTGTCAAAACCAATAAAATAAATACATGATCTTAAATTTTTAAGGAGGAAAAATGATACACGAATTCCTCTGGTAACAGTGTGGATGGAAGCTAATGGAGAGGAGAAAGTTTAGAGTTAGTGAGGAGAGTGTTTGGGAGGCTGTTGAGACATGTGGGTCAAAGGAAAGTTCAAATGTGGTAGAAATGAACATAAAGAAGGTTTTGGAGATCTTTATCCTTTCCTTTTTGTGGACTTTTGATTTGGGCCTAGAAAATATTTTCCTTTTAAAAACAATTTTTCTGATTATTTAGAGTAATCCATGGTACAAGGATTAGAAAATTAAACATAGAAGAAAATTAACATGTCTATTAATTTTATCAACTTAAAAATTTTAGTATATATACTTCTGATTTGTGTACTTGTGATTGTATGTATTTTTTTTTTAAATATGAAGGTTGGATGAAAAAATGTTAAGTTGGAAAACTGCAGTTTAAGAAGTTTTAGGTAGTTTCTGCTTTCTAGGGTAGACCCTTCCTTTGTGTTTGGAGATATCCTTCTTTCTAGCAGAAGTCCCAAATTGCTTGAGGAATTGACCCCAGTGTAGAAATTTCAGCCTGAGTTGTGTTCTGTTTAGTAGAAGTTGATAACTGGTGGTAGCATGATTTACCCCTTACACTTGAAGATATTTTCTACATACAATTGGAAACTTCAGCTCCTTATGCCCGACTGTGAAAGGGGGTCCATATTTGGGCAAAGGCAATGACATTTGTCCAAGTAATTGCTTTCAGGTGGAGGGACTGGTAGACAATGACTGTACTGCCTATCAGACAGTGTGACCTGGACTGAATGAGGTCTTGGGGAATGTTCTTTGGATTTCTTACACTGGGAAGGACTGGATCATGAGGATTAGATCAGAGTCTAGTTGTCGTTCACCTGTCCAATCATCCCAGGACAGAAAATGGAATAAATATTAAGTTAGAGGAGAAAATTTATTTTCTCCTTGCTATAGCCTGGAGGGCAAAGTGGGTCAACGTTTCAAAGGAGACAGTTGACAAAAGCGTCACAACAATGGTGTGAAACAGGGTGGGGGCCTGAAGGTGTCCTATATTTCTCCCAACCTTATTCCTAGAAAGTTTTAAGGACTGTGGAATTATCAAGAAAAAACAAGTTTTTTTTTAAGGTAAGGAAGTAGAGGGAGCTGTCTAGAAAAATATTGCTGAGGAAGGGAAGTTTATTAATAATAGAGCGGTTATAAGATCACCACTGTAACTGGATCAAAAGCAATAAAAGTGTAATTCTAGAGAATGACTACTCCATCTTTTTGGGCTGCTATCACAAGACACCATCAACCGGGTAGCTTATAAACAACAGAAATTTATTTCTTACAGTTCTGGAGGCTAGGAAATCCAAGATCAGGAACTGGCAGATTCAGTGTCTGGTGAGAAGCTACTTCCTGGTTCCAGATGAATGTCTTCTTGTGTCCTCATTTGTGGGAAGGGGCAAGAGAGCTCTTGGGGTCTCTCTCATAAGAACACTAATCCTATTCATCAGGGCTCCACCCTTTATCTGAATCACCTCTGAAAGACCTCCCACCTTCTAATACCATTACATAGGGGATTAGGTTTCAACATATGAATTTTGGGGGGAAACAGTATACAGTAGTAACTCACTTTTTTTTTTTAAAGTAGATTTGGGGTCTAAGCATAAATCAGACTAATAGAAAACTTTGGTTTCTTGCTATTTTGAAAAATATTTAGACTATCTTGTGCTATTCTGAGAATTAAATATTCAATTACTATATATCCCATTGAATTTTACCTATTCTAGATTAATACAAATTTTAAAAGTGTACAAATAAATGCTAATTGGGTGCATTTTTTTGATAAGCTTTATAGCTCTTTAGGTTATTTTGCTTAATGAGTTTTTGAATGGGCCTATAGGTCAGTAGTAAAAGGCATAAGTTCTGGGGCGAGATTGGTTAGTGTTCTACTTCTGTTTAAACAGAAATGACTTTGAGTGATAGGTAATTTCTTTAAGCTGCAAGTTCTTCTGTAAAACATGGATAATGCCTTGCTCAAAACTCTCCTGAGGATTTTATGAAATAATCCATATCAAATGCTTTGTACTTAAGATGTTCTCAGTGTTCACCACAGTGAGGATAGGAAATGCTATTTCTCTTATTAAAAGAGAATTATAAACTTAACAAATTTAACTCTGAAAGCTCTTTGGTCAAAATCCCCTTTCTCAAGTCTTTTTTAAATTGATATATAATTTTCATACAATGTTATGTTTCAGGTATGCAACATATTGATATAACAATTCCATACATACATTATTCAGGGTTCACCACAATATGTGTAGTCACCATCTTTCACTATACAACATTATTGCAATGTTATGGCTTATATTTCATATACTGTATTTTCCATCTCTCTGACATTTATTTTGTAACTAGAAGTTTGTAGCTCTTAATCCCCTTTGTCTATTTCACCCATCTACTTTCTGGTAACCATGAATATGTTCTTTGTATTTAAGAGTCTGGGTTTTTTGTTGTTGTTGTTCATTTTTGTCTTTTAGATTCCATGTATAAATGAAATGAAATGGTATTTGTCTTTCTCAGTCTGACTTATTTCACTTAGCGTTATGCCCTTTAGGTCCATCCATGTTGTTGAAGATCACAAGATCTCATTCTTTTTTATGTCTGTGTAATATCCCATGGTGTATTTATATCAAACCTTCTTTATCCATTCATCTGTTTATGGACACAGGTTGCTTCCATCTTGGATACTGTAAAAAACGTTGCAGTAAATCTAGGAGTGCATGTATCTTTTCAAATTAGTGTTTTTGTTTTATCTGGGTAAATACCCAGTGGTGAAAATTATTGGATGATATGATATTTCTACTTTTAATTATTTAAGGAAGCTCATACTATTTTCCACAGTGGATGTGCCAATTTACATTCCCATCAACAGTGCATGAGTGTTCCCTTTTCTCCACATCCTTGCCAAACTTATTTTTAGTCTTTTTATACTTATCATTCTGCCTGGAGTGAGATGTCTCATTATGGTTTTGATTTACATTTCCCTATTTATTAGTGATGTTAAGCATCTTTTGGTGTGTCTGTTTTCTATCTGCGCATCTTCTTTGGAAAAATTCAGGTCCTCCACCTGTTTTTTAATTGGATTTGAGTTGTATATGTCTATATATTTTTAATTGGATTTGAGTTGTATATGTCTATATATTTTTAATATTAACTTTCTTTTGGGAAATGCCAGTTGCAGATGTCTTCTCTCATTCACTAGGTCACCTTTTAGTTTTGTTGATGGTTTCCTTTGTTGTGCAAAGAGTTTTTATATCAGTGTAATTTTAATAGTTTATTTTTGCTCTTGTTTCCATTGCCTGAGGATACATATCCATAAATATGTTGCTAAAGGTAATGTCCAAGAGATTACTGCTTATGTTTGCTTAAAGGGGTTTTATGGTTTCATTTTTAAAAATTCTCATTTTTATTTTATTTTTTCCTTTAGTTTGGTTGTTTTCCATTACTCTGTTTTCCAGATCACTGACTTGTTCTTCTACAACCTCTAATGTGCTGTTGATTCCCTTCAGTCTATTTTTAAATTTTAGGTATTGAATTTTTTCAGCTCTGATTGGTTCTTTTTCAGGTTTTCTATTTTTTTTTCTTGGCATTCTCACTGAGTTCCTCCCCTTTTTTGTTAAGTCCAGTTAGTATCTTTATGACCATAAGTTTGAATTTTTTATCAGGCATATTGCTTAATTGTTTCATTTAGCTCTTTGTGGTTTTTGTCTTACTCTTTTATTCGAGACACATTCTTCTGTCTTCTCATTTTGTCTAACTCTCTGTGTTTGTGTCTAGGTGTTGGGCAGGTCAGCCATATCTCCAGGTCCTGAAAGTAGTGGCTTTGTACAGAAGAGATCCTGTGGTGCCCCACAGTGCAATACCCCCTGGTCATCAAACCATGTGCTTCAGGGGTGTCCTCTGTATGGGCTGTTTGGCCCTACTGCTGTGGCTGAGCTCCCACTGCTTTCTGCCCAGCTGGGTGCAATGGCCCACTTTGCCTACTATGAGCACATGGGTAGGGTTTGTTTTGCCTGCTGTGGAGAGGCCTGAGGCAACCAGAGGTTCATTGGTGACTGGGAGCAGCAGTCAGCCTACATGTTGGCAATTAGCTTCCCTGCCACAGATGTGGGCACACTGAATGTCAGAACTTGCTCCCTGAGCAGCCAGCTAAGAACCTGGGCTGTTGGAACTGTGGATATTATCAGTGTGTGGAGTTATCTTCCCTTCTGGCCAGAGCTGCTTACAGGGTGTGGTGCTTGTGGTATTCTATTTGTGATTAGGTTCACTGTGGGTTTGGTTCCTGGCCTTCACCCTTCCTACCCTTTTCAATGTGGCCTTCTCTTTTGTCATTCACTGTGGAAGGTCTGTTTTGCTGGTCTTCAGGTCACTTTCAGAGTTAGTTGCATATATATAGCTGACATCTCAGTGTGTTCATGGGATGAGGTGAGCTCAGGATCCTACTACTCTGCCATCTCTCTGTCTCCCTTCTTGATCTCAACTCTTTGAACAAGAATGTGATCTAAATAAAGACTGGTAAACTACATTCCCTCCCTGTCCCCATGGATGCTGAGGGACCCAAGTTGGATTGAGGGTCACCTGCTTCAGATTCTGTGGGTTATGCCATGGAGTTTTGCCACTGATCCATCTCTGGCTAGTAAGGACCTGAAATTTGGGCATCTGGTGTGGCTAAGAGAACTTGTAAGTATTTATGCTAATTATTTCATAGTGTTAGCTAGGTTACGTATTCCCCGAAGGAATATTTTATTTACATGTAACTTATTTCTAACTCAAAAAAAGGTTTTAAGCTGTTAATAAGCAAAAACAATACAAAATGAAAAAGCAAGGGGATAGGTGCTACTAGGGAATAAAAGTGAAACAATTCTTTTCACCTGTGGAAGACTTGAAATTTGACTCAGACCTGGACTTGAATGCTGTTTTCTAGCTGCCTCCTTGGGAAAGTGATCTTCATGCACTTTCCTTCCATAAGATAATATGATTGACTCTACCTTGTTTAAGTGTTGCAATGAGTGAATAAGGAGAGTTAAGAGATGCAGTAGGTAGAATGGTGCTTGTGGTTTGCTCATCCCTTATTCCTCAGCATTCTTATTCAGCCTGAATTTAGTTCTGAGTTTCCTGGAAACTAAAGCAAAAATGGAGAAGTTCATATCTAGTATAAGATCAAATAACTGTTATCAAAGACCTTGGCTTTGAATTTGGGAAGAACTCCTTGGAGTTTCTTATATAAGAAAGCAAATGAGTAGTGTAATGAGTACCTACTACTATAAATATAGATTTATAAAAAGACAAATTTGGTAATTTTTGTATCGACCTTCTTTAAAAGCCAAGGACATAACATTAAATCTTAATTTGTGAAGGCATTTCTAAAGGAAGCTGAGATAATTTGGTTTGAATACATAGTTTCTCAACAGCATAACCTAATGCAAGAATAAAATTAGAAATTCAAAAAATTGTGTGTTTATAAGATGACTTTTAAGTTTTTCATGAGTATTAGCTCTCTCAAGTTATCCTTTGGCAAAATGCTAGATTGCTTGGTTGAATACAACCATCAATTGAGTTTCATGTTGCTTATTCCTGTAGCAGATGAATTTATTCTGTATTTTCTATGGTCAAAACTCCAGACTGTCTCTCATTGTGAGGACTAATGTAACACAATTATTTTGAGAGTACTGACTGAAAAAAATGTTTGAATTTAAGTTTGTAGGTGATTTTATCTGATTGAGGTTGGAGGTACTGCACAGGGCAAGTCTTCCTCCAGGCTGTTAATTTCATTTAAATTTTAACCTTGAGGTGTATCATGTTCCAACGGAGAGAGCATGGCTTTCTGGTCAGACTGAAGTTTGAATCCTGGCTCTGCCAATTACTGTGACCTTCAGAAATTTACTTCCCCTTTCATTGCTTGGAGACTTTGCTTTCCTCAATTGTAAAATGTATCTGAGAAACTCACCTTGTAGAGTGTTCCTGAGAACAGTTGTACATAAAGTGCCCTACACAGGTCTAATAGAGATAGTGAATGTTGGATGTGGGGTTTATTTAGGTTCTCCACAATCTAATGCTCTATTCAGACAGGAAATAGTTTTCTTATGATGGATTAAGTGTGGATTATCAGACACTCCTGTTCCTTTAAAAAGTCCATCCTCTCAGTCTTGCCTTTCTCTAAAAAGTGGCTACTTCTGGGGGCATATGGGTTGCTCAGTTGAGTAAATGTCCAACTCTTGATTTTTGGCTCAGGTCCTCAGAGTCACGAGATCAAGCCCCATGTTGTGCTCCATATGCAGTGTGAAGTCTATTTAGGATTCTTTCTCTTTCCCTCTCTCTACCTCTGGTCATATGCACCCTCTATCTCTAAAATAAATAATCTTTAGAAAAGAATTACTTCAATCATCTATGAATTCATTTTAAAAATGAAAATAATGAAGATTTATGATTAAATAGTCTTGTTGCTCCAGGGTTAGTGCTGTAAGTAAAATTCCCCTCAATTTATTTCATAGTCTACAGACCGATAATGTAAGATTGTGATAATAAATGGGTTTCACCATTTATTCATCAGATTTCCTCAGTAAAATCATTGCCAGTATTAGTTATTGAATATTTTAGAATAAATATTAGCTTAGAATTTAGTAGTCAAATTGATTCCAGACTTCTAAAGAGTTAATATATTCATTTTTTTAAAAAAGATTTTATTATTCGAGAGATCGTGTGCATGAGCGGGGCGGGGGCAGGGGACAGTGGCACAAGGAGGAGCAGACTCCCTGCTGAGCAGGGAGCCCCATGTGGAACTTGATTTCAGGACTCTGGAATCATAGACCTGAGCCAAAGGCAGACACTTAACCAACTGAGCCACCCAGGAGTCCCTGGTATATTCATTAGTGGGAAGCTGAATCTAAATAAGAATTTAAAGTTAATTCTTTGGTTTGATATTTTGCCCATTTCATCTTTTACCATTGCTAGCTCTATTTTTTATTTTTGAAATATCTCTAATTCAAAACAATTTTTAAAATTTATATGAAATTAGTCTTTTCTTTTTTTTAATTTAAAGGGCCAATCTGACAAAAACATTGAATTTTTTCATTTTTCACAATATGAGCAGAGGGAGATTTTAGAGCATTCTATTTTTTTTCCTACAGAGCTTTAAAAATTCAAACCAACAGGAATTTTGTATAAAATTCATGAATACGTACAGAATTATATTTTTAGTAAGCTTTACTCTATAGGAAAAAGACATTTCTTCTTAGTCGGAAAAAATTCTGTGCACTGTCCCCATTTGAATGCCTCCAAAGCAAGAGCTTTTGTGAGAATTTACAGGAACTGTCTTGCTATCAGAATTTTGGTCAGGAAAGTGGAATGGTTTATGTTTCAAGTGCCATTGGCAATCACTTTACCAGCCCTGTCACATGGCAAGTGAGGGAATGAGACTCAGAGGTAATTTTGCTGACAAACAGTGCTAATCTGAAACTGGAATTAGGGCTTCTGATTCCCAGGTGATCACACTAAAATATAAGGTGACATGAGAGAGAAAATGCTCTTACCCCAAACGTGATTTGATGCATTTACCCCAGATTTACAGCCATTCTTCCTTATGAGAATTTTGGACAGAATTTTCTTTTCTTTTTTAAAGATTTTATTTATTTGACAGGGAGAAAGAGATCACAAATAGGCAGAGAGGCAGGCAGAGAGAAAGGGCGGGGAGGGGGGGGGGGAAGCAGGCTCCCTGCTGAGCAGACAGCCTGATGCCGGGCTGGATCCCAGGAGTCTGGGACCATGACCTGAGCCATAGGCAGAGGCTTAACCCAGTGAGCTACCCAGGCCCCGCTTTGGACAGAATTTCTTTAGCTGATTATTGTGCCATAGATTTCTTGCGGTTTGGAGAAGGCTATGAATCCTTTTTCAGAATAATTTAAAGTATTTTAAATACCTTTAAGTGCATATGGTAAAATACATTTTATTAGAAAAGGAAACAAAACTAGTCCCAAGTATGGGAATTTTGAGGGATCTCTAATAGGGAAAGATCTGTAGCCTTTGTGGGAAACCAGTCATAGGCCTGCCAATGTCATGGGGCCTATAATAAAAAATGAAGGCCATGTTAAATTTCAGTTAGAAGTCTGTGAAAATAGGAGGTGCCTGGCTGGCTCAGTTGGTAGAGTATGTGACTCTTGATCTTGGGGTTTTAAGTTTGAGCCACATGTTGGGTGGAGAGATTACATAAAAAAAGAAGATAGGGAAAACAAAGCTATAATTTTTCCTTTTCTTGTTCATCAACCCCTTAATTTCTCGGGAATCCTAAGTTACAAACCTCTGCTCTAAAGTGAAGCTATCTGGGCAAGTAAAGGTTTGAGCAGCTACAGTATTTCTGGGCCTCCAACTTAAACATTTATATTTAAGGACCAAACTTTCAGGTTTTAATTTTAGGTCAGATTATACATCAGATACTTAGAAACAGATTCTTTGAGTAAGAATCTTAGAATAAGGCAAAGCATCTTAGAATAATTTTTGAAGAGTGATCCACAGGTTTTCTGTATCAGAATACTTTTGAAAGCTTGTTGCCTTGCAGATTTCTGAGCCCTGCCTCATTTTTCCTGGGTCTGAATTTCTGAGGCAAGGCCTGGACACCTGCAAGTTCAACAATCAGTCAAGTGGCTGTTATACACATCCCAGCTTGGGACTGTCTAGGGTAGCTGAGCTAGTAATGGACATACATGAGCCAGATGGGCAGGCCGCTTATAGGCGGGGGAGGCGTGATTTTGACAGAGGTTGAAGTCACTCTGCAAACTGTTGTCCTGTTATATTTCTTATGATGATTACATAAAGAAACTAGTTCTAAGTCTGCATTCATCTATAATACACATGGATGGGTGCTGTCTTTTACTGGTTAGGTAAAACCTGAAGTGGGACTATTGTAGCTGCTTGTAGACTAGGAGGTGAGCTGCTTAGGTTCACCCAGAAGCAAATAGGAGGAAGGATCTGGAATCAGGTAGAGGATAAACTGACTATGTTTATCTGCAGCAATGGAGCCCTGCCCATTTGGAGGAACCAAACTGCCCTTGGTCAAAACAGCTCAGACATCTAAGCGGAGACAGTTTGGGAGCCCAATTCTTCATGATCTGATGAGACAGACTTGCTCCCAAAGGGGGCAGACAACTTTTTGACCCTGAGGGCCATGGACATTGAACCTGGGGGGGAGGGGTCTTGTCAATTGTCAACTCAGTTGGCCCTTCCTTGGAAATAACTTTGCATTTGTGGGGGCAACTGTATCCCCTATCTACCCTCCATTCCAGTCACCTTACAAAATCAGACATACTGCGATTTTTAGATTATTCGTTACAAAATCAGGTATAAATCTCAGCCCACAGCTTCATGTATCACATTTTGATCTTTATTTTTTTCTGACTCAATGAAAAAAAGTATTCCAAGCTTCTGTTCTCTACAGGTGCCTGCTCGCTCTGCTGCTTCTACAGCATGAGGTGTGGAGATCTTTTTGCTACCCTGTGCCACGGCCAGAGACTGCGGATTTTTCCCAGGCTAGCTGGTCAACCTGCAGCCAAGGAACACCATGCGGACCGGCCTTCTCTGGGCTCTTACAGTCTTGTCATTGCAATGGTCCTCCCTGACCTACGGTCTTTCTGCTACTGAACCTTTTTTCCCTGCTTCCTTACATCCCTGGGGATTCACTTCTAGTCAAGGACAAGGGAATTCTTTCTCCTTATGTTTCTACCCTGGAGAATTTGTCTATAATCTCCCTTTCAATGGCATTCTTCCCTCAAAACCCATATTTAAAAAGCCCAAACTATGTGTGTGTACATACATATATATATGCACATGTATGTGTATGGCTTAGGCTTTTGGAGTATAAGAGCCAAAAAATGTCCCAGGCAACTCATTGTCCTTCTGCCCCATCATAACCCTCCCTGAAACAGTGAACCCCTGAGCCAGTTACCTACTTGAATATGGGGAGAAAAAAGAACATGAATTAATATCTTGATTACTTGTTAAGGAAGAAGCCCTGGTAGATTCATCTGTAATCTTTGAATCAGGGATCTGGTCCTGTAATTCTGTATCTATGCCCATTCCTGAATATTGGCCAGTCAACAGTTTCACGAAAGACACAGTCCCGGTTATTCTGATAAGTAATGAAGCCCGTGCACCTATGATTATGTTAACTTCTTACCGTTTGATTCCTTGGAGTGGCATGAGAGGGAAGGAAGCAGGACACAGGCCAGCTGTGTGTGTGTGGGATGGGGCAGAGCATCACCCCCACCCCCCACGCCCCAACTAAACCCTCCGGCAGCCAAACCTTGCAGGGGGCTGAAGGAGACCTGGTGAGAGGAGATACAATTTTTATCCTTAGTGCATGCTCTAATCCCCAAGGGTTTTATAGGCTATTCCACCTCATTGGACTAAGAGCTACTTAAAATAAATTTACCAATTTAATAATGTACAATTTAATTCCCTAAATTTGTACTAATGTAAACACTGCCAGTGTCTTCAGTTGATAAGGCTCAGTTTTCCAACAAGCCCATTTCCAAATGGTTTGACCTCACAGTCCGTGGTAGTATCTATTCCTCCCACTTGAAAGAAAAATCTATTCTAGGCTTTTAGAATAATGTTACTTTTATAACCTATTGTCATCTTAGAAAACCCATTGAGTATTTACTGATTCGATGGAATATTGAATTTTTAACTGTAATATAGCCAACAGTATCTTCTTTACAACTGGTAACTTTGATTCTTATTTTTTCAAGTTGAGGTATGATGGAGCCTTCTGCATCACAACATTTATCATCTAATATATCTTCTTGAAGGTTATTCTCTGCAAGAGACTGGGAAACCAGGTCAAAGTCTACTGAAGTTCAGTGTTTGGGTTCCCAGGTCTAGACTGTTGTAAATTTGATCCTTTCAGGTTGAGATCAACTTTTTTTTTTTCCCTGATTTAGAAACTGCTTATAAACTTTTCTGGGATTTAATTATGCTGTTGCCCTCTCTTAGTTTGCATGAGATCATTAAACTGGAGAGTTTGTTTCTCTGACAACAAAACATTTTGAGCTATCTGATTAAGTTAGTGGGGCAGATTAGGGGTGCCTATGGCTTGATGTTGTAACTAGGAACCTATAAATAAAAATAAACAAGGAAGAGAGAAAAGGCAAGCTTTTAGAGTATTCTTTCAAAGGCTGGAGATAACAGGAATGTTTGTCAATATGTGAAAGCCACAATATTACATTATGCTTCAATTCTATTTTCACTTTCTTATTGAACCTACCTTTAAGCCAGATGGGAAAGTGAATTTTCTAATGAGTGAGATGAAATATTTATCAAAGCTAGATTATGCAAGTTTTGATCATAAGCCAAATAGCTGAAGCATATCAAGTCTCTACTTTAAAGAAATACATATAGATTAATGCACATATTATATTCATTGCTGGATATTAATAATGGAAGAACTGGCTATTGACCTGGAATTTATTTCCAAAATGTTTGATTAAAGAGATCTGCATCTGGGCTGCCAACCTCCTTGTATATGATTGGCACAGAAGTTAGGCTTTTTGTGTTGGAGTGTATTCATGGGTATGAATGTCAAAAGCATGTACACATGAGGTCTCAAGTATAAATCATCTTGCAAAATAGTGGCACTATTTCTGAGATGGCTTATTCTCCAGCACATAGTAGTACTACATTTAGTAGTCATTAGCATTTACAAAGCACTGCAACTTTGGGGCTTTCGTGTTATCTTGAAGCAGCTCTGAGGTTAGAGTTTTTATTCATTTTACAGTGTGGGAACCTTGAACTCTGTACTCAAATGTTGTATGGTTTTCCCACTCCCGGGAAGGGGTGAAGCTTGGGATGTGGGCTCTGCTTTTTAGGCTCAAGTCCAGGGCCACCTTGGCTCTGCTCCTCTCCATCCATGAACTTGGCTGGTCACTTATATTTGTTTTTTTTTTTTTTTTTAAAGATTTTATTTATTTATTTGACAAATACAGATCACAAGTAGGCAGAGAGGCAGGCAGAGAGAGAGAGGGAAGCAGGCTCTGTGCTGAGCAGAGAGCCCGATGCAGGGTTCAATCCCAGGACCCTGGGATCATGACCTGAGCTGAAGGCAGAGGCTTTAAACCACTGAGCCACCCAGGTGCCCCAAGTCACTTATATTTGTGATGTCCACATGCAAAGTATAGTAGTATCTATTATAGTTTTATTTTATCCATAAGAGGAAAGGGACAGTGTCTTTGTGATACAACTGTGAGATTGCCAGTGTATGATAGAATGAGAATCATGGTTTAAAGTCATGTACACAGATTCCATCCCTAGGCATCATGTACTACTTTTATCCTTCTGATGGCCAGCTTTGCACAATTTAGGCATGATGATGCCTAGGTTTATACTATTATAGGCTTTTGAAATAGTTTTAAAGCTGCAATTTAATAAGACCATGACGTTAAAAGTGGGTGTATTTTCTTTTCAATAACTACCTTCTAATAATATTATTTCTATTAATTGAGGGATTTAATTATTTATGAACAAAAGGAAACAATTTTTGTAATGAATAAATTCCATCATTATCTACTGATACTGTGAATTTATTTTAAAGAAGAAAGATAACTATAGGGGTGCCCTCCTGGCTCAGTCAGTAGAGCATGGGACTCTTGATCTCTGGATTCTGAATTCAGACCTCAGTTAGGTGTGAGGCCTGCTTTAAATAAATAAATAAAATATTAAAAAAATTATATATAGGTTATATATATATATATATATATATATATATATATATATATATATATCTTTAAATGTACTTTCTAGGCATGTACCCAGTTGTTAACAGTGACCATCTCTGTGTTATGGAACTGGAAGGTGCCTCTTCATTCAGTTGTGAAATTCCATGGAGAAAGGAACCTCATTCTTTTGGCCAAATTCTATAAACATAAGGTATTTATATAAATTATTTTGATATACTTACTAGGTAAAGATAACTGTTTCACATAGATTTTTTTTTTAATGCATTTGAATTTTTATTCTACAACACAGGCAACATAAATACAATATCTTTTAAAATATTTTCTCTTTAGAATTTTCATTTTCACTTCAGATAAAATGTACACAAAATACACTTGCAAGCTTGCTTACAGGGACCTGTTAAACAATGAACAGACAGATTCTATCAAATCAAACAGTTTATCAACATACAAAGGAGAGTAGTTTCAGGGTTTCTTTTTTTTAATTAATTTTTTTTTATTAATGTGAGCAAACTAAATAAGAAGGAAAAATAAAAACTGTACTTCCTTGACAAGTCCTTTGGAGTAAACAAAATGTTTCAAGGCTCCTGGTGAATGGGATTGCAAGGATGAATGCTGCATTTTATAGATAGAATGGTATACTGACTCAAATCATTATGGCTATACCAAGCTTCACTTATTTATAATTTTTAGTGGAAACAAGTCAATTCTTTGGCATAGTATAAGAAGGGATAAAAGAATCCTTACCACCCACTGGCTTTATTTAGAGTGGGAAATGGTAGTTGGGGAACTGTTTATAATGTAATTTATTTCTCTTAGAAAAGCAGGAAAATAATCTTAAATAATAGTCTTTTGGCATGATTAGGGCAATAGACATCTTATTCTTAGCTCCCTTCCTCCCACCCCCCACCCATCCACTGAAAACAAATCAACAAAGAAAAATAAGTGAAATTTCTCTTTCCCTCTAGGCACCTGTTCCTGCCCCTATCATGCCATACCTGGATATCCTACCGTATGGTTTCCATTGAAGTGAAACCCAAAATATCAACACCATTAATCTTTGTCCAGTTTTGCCTATTTAGCAGGAAATGAATTTTTATTAAAGAGAGCCACTTCCAACAAAATTTAGATGGAAGAATTGCCAAGGGAGGAATACAAGGTGGCCCACATGTAATTATGAGGTAGCCATGGGTGACCACTGGTGGCTGGTAGTGTCAGGGCCCAAGATTCCCTAACTTGAAAACATATTGTATGGTAGTTCGAAAGACTGGCTTTTAGATTCCCCCCTCCCTTTTTTGGCACCAGTTGGTAACATAAGTTGGAAATAAATTATTCCTAGAGATTACTATTTTAAATTTAATTTGAAAATCAATTACTATTAGAAGAACTAAAAGTAAACCTAATTTCCAAAACAGGTTATGGAAAACAAAAGTGAAATAAACCACTTCGATCATTTCCATCCACAGAAGCAAGAACTTGATTCTTTAGTATCATTAGCACTTTGACATGCTTTCTGATCTCACTAATTCTAGCAAATATTGTCATTACCTTCTGTTCATACAATAATCTAAAGTAATTTAAATGATGTCAGAATATTCAAGCAGAAGGATTTAGAGAAAATTAAATCAATAAGAATGACATGTAATTACTATAGTTTATATGTGGATGATAATTTTAAAGTACTTAAGTTTTTTCTCTTGAATTATTCGACAATTCTTATTTTTTTTAATGCAAAAAGAATTTCCAAAGCTAATTAATCAAAATGTTAAGAAGTAAACTAAGGCCCCACCTATATTTGAATTATGATTTCACTGTATTCCCAAAGCATACTGATGCATGTGTACATTTCTCCCACCATTGGAAGATGAGAGAATACAGTCTTCGCTGTGTGGATACGAACACAACCATGTTTACTGAAAAGTCCTTAAAACAGGCACATGTACTGCTCAAAAGGGAGTTGTTCAGTTTGCAAATTTCTTTGAAATCACTTGGTAGACTCTTGACAGGTACACAGTAAATTAAAATATTAATATACACCTGTTAAGTGAAAGATGAAGGTACATCAAGTAGTGTAACATCATTTTGAAGTGCCAATATTTGGGTAACTAATGAGAGAGAGAAACCTACTGGCAAGCAAGCAACTACTCAAAAACCTCTGGAAGCCAGGAGCCAAGGCTGTGACAGAGTTGAGACGGGAACAGTAAAACTGTAATGCCAGAAGAAACTTAAACCCTACATATTGAAATTTAAAATCACATCAGTACAAGTCAAAGGGTCAACATGATACAAACGATTATCCGTAGAACCAGTGTTTCTAAATACAAAGACAAGAAGTTTACACAGATCTCACTGTTCCATTGAACAGATACATTCATTGTCTTTTAGCTTGTAAAAAACCGAATTGTTGGTATAATAAACCTAGAAACTGGGAAGATGGAATAGGAATGCTGTAGAGAATCCAATCCCAAGTCGTCTGCCCAAGGTTCAGTTTGGGGTTTCTCTTGAGCTTGTTAAGTCAGGCTGATCTTAAAGGTAGTGCTGGAAATTTTTTCAAGGCGGTTGTCAGAGTGTAGTTCCCAGACAAGCAGCACTGGCCTCACCTGGGTCCTTGTCAGAAATGCAAATATCCAGGCCTACTAAATCTGAAACTCTGGGCGTGGGCCCAACAACCTGTGTTTTAACAAGCCCTCCAGGTGATCCTGATGTGTGCTAATGTTTGAGAACCACTTTAGAACAAAGTCAAAAGATACTACACAACCACTACTTAACCTTCAGGATAGGAACTAATAGAACAAATGATTCTTGGTGGTTGAAAGGCTGGAAGGACCATAACTGGATGGGATTCACCAGCAGCTGATCAAGTTTTCTTGCTGAGATGGTCAGCCAGTCTCTCCTTGGAGCTCTCATGCATTATGACACACAGATAGAAGGGAAAGGTTTTGTATGGTACTAGTGGTGTGGTATCGAGTTTTCTTTAATTAATAAGTGGTATCATAGTTTATGAGGAAATCGAGCACTGTTCTCAACTGCGTTTCTCATAAATTATTCCCGGGGATAATTTTTTTTTTTTGGTCTGTTTCCCTGAAGCAATAATTGTGTTTTGGAAATCTAAGTGGTGTTCTAGTCCAAAACTTCATATTAAACTATTTCTTACTTCCACATCAAATACAAACAATTACAAGCAGAGGAAGAGGAGCTCACAGAGAGACAAACAGTTTTCTAGATAGCTCCACTACGAGGGAAGAGAACACAATTTTTTTGATGAAGCATAATTATGAGTTCTTTACTAGTTTCACAAGTCTTGCCCCATAGCAAGTTCATATTTCCAATAAAAAGTGCTTAAAAAGAGTCTCTTGCTTTTTTAAGGCCACACTAAATGTCCCTAGGATCACCTAAGAGGTACCCATGTGTATCCAAGTTCTGTCATCTGCTTAATGCAATATGTTGATTTTCCTTCTGCCTGTTTCCTTGTCTGCAGAGTATGTAGAAATATTCAGGCATATGGCACATGGTTATTATGGATATTGACCTGATGCCCCCAGTACCTGGATCTTTAAACAATCCTGTCTTACCCGTAGCTTCCTCTTCAGAGAGTGCATTTGAAAACTGGTTATAATTTATTTTGCATATTCCCAAACTTTGATGATGACTTCCGTATTTCCTACTGTATACTTCCCAGGGAAGCAAGTAGAGAGGCACTGTTGGCTACAGGGCACTTTATTTTGAGTGGTTCAATGACAATTGAAAAAAGTTTACCAACCGTGTATGTCATTCTGGACACAGACTGCCACGCTTTTCTGTGTAGCAGCTGGCCATAAGCAATACTATTCCATCATTTCCAACTAATTAGGCAAGTTTTCTAAATTACCACGGAAGGCTTGTTTTAAGATTCAAGTTCAGACCTTGTTTTATGTTCACTTAAAATATTATGTTACATGGATCTTTCTCTGTAGAATCACTAGCTTTTTCTTTTTTTAAAACCCTATTTGAAAAATCCCTATATCATAGCAGATCTGGGACACCAATCAGATATTTTCAACTCATTTTAACTTTTTAATTCCTTGAAACACTAAAGTGCTTACTCTGTGTACTTTGAGCACAGTGTCGTAGAGAGCATGGCCTTCAAATTCAGGAACACCTCTTTGGCAACGAGTTTTGCCATTTATTGGCTATCTCAGGCCAGTTTCTTAACCTCCCTGGGTCTGTATCCTCATCTGAAAAAATATGAGGACATCTATGCCCGTTCGGCCAGGTTATTGTGAGAATGGAATGCTAATGCAGGTCAGGTCTACATTCACAGTGGCTCTTGTCAAATGTCACCACGCCCTATGGTTTGTAAATTCTTGCTGTGGTTAACAGCTCCCAACAAAGGTCTTTATTCTGCTTAGTTTGATGGGTGGAGCACAAAAGGATTTTCTTTTCTGAAAAAAACTTTCCTACCTAAGCAGCCTTGTGATGTATTTGGAGGAAGTCAGGGGTTATTCATTATACAATTGCATTACCTTCTTATGGTTATAGATCATTTGACTTTCTCTACTGACTCTGTATAAGCCTTCTTCTTAAAACAGCAAAAACTAAAAGCCTGGTGATACTGTGCCAAGAAGTTTCCATTTAAAGGTACTTTTGAATTATGTTAAGTCTTTGTCACATTTGATTGCAAATATTTTAATCTGAGCTGTTATGTATGTTAGAATCTGCCTTGATCAGTCACTAAATAGCATAAAGATGGTAGAAAATGTCTTAGTTTTATATTGATGGTGAAGGCTAGAAAATAATCATAAGGGGAGAGATAATAAGGTGGTGTAAAGAGGCAGCCCAACCATTTTTAGAAGCTAATCAGGAGAGGCAAGTGCTGGGAGAGATCTTAGCCTTCCATCAAACTCTGCCCTTATGGCAAGGAAAAATCTGATGATAAGTGTGGTCTGCTTGGTGGCCAGGAATTCCTACACACTTTCAATTTTCTAAGTGCTTTCATGATACATACTTTACCAAAATATTAAAGAGTAATTCCCAACCTTAGAGTAAATACAGGCAACTGAAAGCAACATGAAAATCTTATTCTGCTTAGATCAGTAAATATATGGTAGTGACTGTTTTTAACCACCAAGGCTGTCTTGACCTTGGTCTTTCAGAGACCCTGGGCTAGAGGGAGTGAAGGAAGAGATGGGGAAAGGCAGAAGCCAAGACACCAAGAGAGTGTGAGTGGTTGACCAGGGCAGTCTGGAAAGGGATCGCTTATCTACTTAGGGTTCCTCTCCACCCCTGGAGAAGACAGACTTCACTGTGCCCTGAAGTCCTATTCATTAGAGATTGTTTGCATCAGGCAAATACAACTGCAAATACCTCTGGGAAGCATTAAGGTGGTTTAGTTAGCTTTCTGCTTCAAATCTGATGTAGATCTGTAGCACGGGGTATGCTGGGAATGGAAATGGGCAGAGACGAATGTAGACCTTGGGGTAGACTGCAGAATACATGATGGGAAGGGGCCAAAACCATCTTAAAAACTGTAGGTAAAGAACTATGTACAATTCCTCACTTTTTAATTCTTGGAACCTGTGAAAAGTTTATTTTCATAAACTAGCCTTGGATATCATAATAGAAAATCTATGGGAGAATGGATTCTGATTTCTAAACAATTAACATACTCTGGCACATGACATTCTACATTGAAACTGGCTTTGCTTGAATTTTTATACTTCTTAAAAAGTTGCTACATATAAGCATTTTATAATTATTCTGATTTGACACTCTACTGAAGTTTCTTCCTCACCCCCAAAGTAAATTTTGGGGTCCTCATGGGAAAAAGGGGAGCTAAACCTCAGATAAGCAGTAAATCATGGTGATTCTGTTTCTTTTTGTAGCTTTTGTTAAAACAAAAAAGAGAACGTACCTTTCAATTCTACTTCCAAAATGTAAAAATTATATAGACTATAGCTCATTGCTATCCCCGAAGGTCATTGCTTAAGATCAAATAGTTGATCTGTTTCTAAACTTATTTGTCTATGGGGTAAAACCGAAGGCAAAGAGAGTATGTTGTGGAACTGAAATATGTCTTCTGAACTCTGTGGTGATTTCTAGATGGTATATGGAATGATGGGGTTCTTTTAGTTTGCCTAAATAAATCAGGGAACCCTGTCTTCATCTTAACCTTGTAGATAGTTACATATTTCTCAAGGAAGATAAAGTTTACAAATCCAGCACTGAGTAAAGTTCTAAGTTTTAAATCCTTACTTCTATACCGAAGAGTTGATGTTTTATTTTAAAAGAATGATACTCAATTATGAACACATTTTTAGGGCCTGGGAAAATGATAACATATGTCTTAGCAACTAACTCTACTTTCTAGAATGTACACGAACGAGTGGGCCTGACTGAGGCGTTTCAATTATTATAATTTAAGAACTACAGAGTATGTTGTAAATAAGATAAAGTTTCCAAATTAATTTTCTAGTTCTATCTAAAAAAAAAAAAAATCCATGTAAAAATAGCCATTTAGAAAGACCTCAGACATAGGGTAAATTTACTTTCCTGAGAGGACAAATATTTTAAATTGAAAAACTTAATGTCCTAAATTTCACCGGGTCCCCTCCTCCTTCAGTTTTCTTTTCTTCTGAGACTAGAGCTTGGATGTCGGACACTGCAATTTGATGGGACGCTTGTATAATATTTTAAGGTTTCAAATGACTTCCTCCCACTCTCCTTTCTCACCCCTCCCAGCTGTCTCCCTACCACCCCACTTCCTGCCCCGCTCCCTGAGAAGTCTGCTCGCTGCATGGAGAACGGAGTCCTTTCCTCCAAGGGTGCTGATACAAAATGAGTTGCATTTTAACATTTTGTTTTCTTAAAAACCTGATGTTCTGCCTTATGTTCAGATAACTGGAGCATAGAAATGTCTGTGCAACAAGAAACTAAGGCACCATTTTTTCCCTTTCCTTTCCTGTTTGGCCTTGGGAGCAAAAAGCAAAGACTAATGGGAAGCCAGGGTGGCAGGGCAAGTCTCACGTCTCCTGGCGAGAACTGTATCAGCCACTGTACTGGGAGCTGTGTGTCAACAGCTGCCAGGACACAGACTTAAAACCTTGCCAGGAAAGCATTTTCTTCCTTGAGAAATAGGGAAATAAAGGCACAACAGCACCTTTAAAAAAGTTGGTTATGCCAACCAGAAAATCTTGACAATTTAGGACAACTTTGAAATGTTCTGGAACATGTTACAGAGAAAGTCCTCCCTTTCTTACTTATGACACCCAGAATTGTTTTTCCAGCTGTCTTCTTCCCTGCTAAGCCCATAATCATAATGGAAATCTTCCTCCGATGAAGAATGTCCACTACTAGATGCCAGAGTGCCTACACACCAGCATGACTTACCAGTGGATGTTTCCTTAACAATTGCATTTAAAAGGGAAAAAATCAAATGGATCAGTGTGGTGTAGTCCTTTGAAGGACGACTCCTTTTGGGAGTAGCATGGCAGGCAAAAGCACTGGGAAATAAACATCAAGATTTAGAAACGTGTCAAAGAATGGAGACTTTTCTGAAATGATGTGCAAAATCAGAGTATCATTGGTGTCCTCCAAATACAAGGTGAGTGTCCAGAATGGCCCCAGTGCTGATTAGCGAGGGATGGGTAGACTCTTCTCCAAGACACTGGTTTCAGTGGGGCTGGTGGTGGGGCAAATGCTATCCATTGGGGATTGGTGGGCATTCTCTAACCTTCGAGATTGTGTTTCCTCAATGTGAATCTTCTACACGATGATGTCATAGACCCGGCCCACTCTGCCCAGCCATTCCCTCACAGCCTGACGCACTCTGATGTCTGTTACGTGGCAGGTCAGCTGGCTGATGCATGGGAACACCGCCGGCTGGAGGGCTGTGAAGGTCTGGTCTGGAAGGATCTGAATCTGGTTGAGAACGGTTAGCACCATGTTGGTCCAGGCCTACGAGAAAGGATTAAGGAGAATTATTAGCAGCTTTTTCTTGGTTCATTTGAACTCTCGGGTGTGTGGCAAAGCCCTACCAATTGGCAGGTGAGTTTTCTCAGGCTTTAGGTTGCAATAAATCAGTCTTTAGTAATTTATAAACGTTGTCACTTTAAGTTCATCTATACAAGGCAGAGCAGAGTCTCCTTTAACATTAGGAATACCTTATTTTCAGGTTTCATGGACTACCGGCATACCTTGTTTTATTGTGCTTTGCTTTACTATACTGTGTTTCCCAGATAGTTTTTTTCTTTCTTTTTTTCTTTTCAGATTGAACATCTGTGCAGCCCTGTGTGGAGCATGTTCATTGGTGGTACCATTTTCCCCACAGTATTTGCTCACTTGGTATCTCTGTGTCACATTTTGGTAATTCTCATAATATTTCAAACTTTTGCATTATTATTATATTTGTTATGGTGATCTGTGCTCAGTGATCTTTGATGATGCGATTGCTTGTTTTGGGTGCCTATATAGAATGGTAAAAATACTCATAAATGTGTGTGTTCTGACTGCTCCACTGACCAGGTCCTTCATCTCTCTCCTGCTGCTCAGGTCTCCCTACTCCCTGAGAGACAACTGTTACTGAAGCTAGGCCAATTAATAACCCCACACTGGCCTCTAAAGTTTTCAAAGAAAAGGAAGAGTCACAGGTCTCTCCCCTTAAATCAAAACCTAGAAATGATTACGCTTAGTGAGGAAGGCATGCTGAAAGCCAAGACTGGCAGAAGAGCCTAGCTTCTAGCCTAGGTAAGCCAAGTTGTGAATGCAAAGGGAAAGTTCCTGAAGGAAATGAAAAGTTCTACTCCAGTGAAGATACAGATGACAAGAAAGAGAAACAACCTTAGTGCTGATACAGAGAAAGTCTGAGTGGTCTGGACAGAAGATCAAAGCAGCCACAACATTCCCTTCAGCCAAAGCCTAATCCAGAGCAAGGTGCTAACTCTCTTCAATTCTGTGAGGGCTAGGGAGGTGCGGAAGCTGCAGAAGAAAAGTCTGAAGCTTTCAGAAGTGGGTTCATAAGGTTTACGGGAAAAAGCTATTTCCATAACAGAAAGTTGCAAGGTGAAGTAGCAAGTGCTGATGTAAAAGCTGTAGGAAGTTCTCCAAAAGGTCTGGCTCAGATCATTCATGAAGCTGGCTACATTAGACAACAGATTTTCAGAGTAGATAAAATAGCTGTCTATGGGAAGATGCCATCTAGGACATCATAGCAATAGAGGAGAAGTCAATGGCTGGCTTGAAAGAACAGGCTGACTCTCTAGTTAGGGGTTAATGCAGCTGGGGCTTTCAGCAGAAGCCAGTGCTCCTTTACCATTCTGAAAATTCTAGAACCCTTAAGAATTATACTAAATCTACTCTGCCTGTGCTCCATAAATGGAAGAACAAAACCTGGATGACAGCACATCTGTTTACAACACGGTTTATTGAATATTTTAAGCCCACTGTTGAGAACTACTACCCAGAAAAAAAGATTCTTTTTAAAATACTACTACTTTTTGAAAATAGTACAGAGGTTGCTCAAGAAAAAAACAGAGTTACCCTACAACCCAGCAATTGCACCACTGGGTATTTATCCCAAAGATACAAATGTAGTGAAATGAAGGGGCACCTGTACCCCATTGTTCATAGCAGCAATGTCCATGATAGCCAAACTGTGAAGGAGCCAAGATGCCCTTCAGCAGATAAATGGATAAAGAAGATGTGGTTCATATAGACAATGGAATATTACTCAACCATCAGAAAGGTTGAATACCTACCATTTGCATTGACATGGATGAAACTGGAGGGGATTATGCTAAGTGAAATAAGTCAATTAGAAAAAGACAACTGTCATTTGGTTTCACTCCTATGTGGAACATGAGGAATAGCGCAGAAGACCATAGGGGAAAGGGAGGGAAAACTAAATGGGAAGAAATCAGAGAGGGAGACAAACCAAGAGAGACTCTTGACCCCAGGAGACAACCTGAGGGTTGCAGAAGAGAGGGGGTTAGGGGATAGAGTAACTGGGTGATGGGCATTAAGAAGGGCCCATGATCTGATGAGCACTGGGTGTGATATGCAACTAATGGATCACTGAACACTACATCAAAAACTAATGATTGTCCTATTTGCTGGTTAATTGAAATTAAAAAAAATAAAAAACAGTACTGCTCATTGATAATGCTCTGGTTACTTAAGAGCTCTGATGGAGATACACAGTGAGATTACTGCTATTTTCATGCCCACTAACACAACATCTCTTCTGCAGTCCATGGACCAAGGAGTCATTATATAAGAAATCCATTTTGTAAAGCTATGGCTGCCATGGATAGTGATTCCTCTGATAGATCTGGGCAAAGTATATTGAGAACCTGGACAAATATTCACTATTCTAGATGCCATTAAGAACATTCGTGATTCATGGGAAGAGATCAAGACATCAACATGAACATCAACAAGCTGATTCCAACCTCATGGATGACGGTGAGGGTTCAGGACTTCAGTGGTAGAAGTAACTGTGGTGGGAACAGCACGGGAACTAGAATTAGCCTGCAGATGGGACTGGACTGCCACAATCTCTTGATAAAACTTGCACAGATGAGGAGCTGCTGCTTATGGATGAGCAAAAAAGTGGCTTCTTGAGATGGAAACTACTCCTGGTGAAGATGCCATGAGGATTGTTGACGTGATAACTAAGGATTTAGAATATCATATAAATTTAGTTGATAAAGCAGCTTCAGGGTTTGAGAAGACTGACTCCCATTTTGAAAGAAGTTCTACTGTGGGTAAATGTTACCAAACAGCATTGCATGCTACAGAGAAATTGTTCGTGAAAGAGTCAATGCAGTAAACTTTATTGCTGCCTTACTTTAAGAAACTGTCACAGCCATCCCAACCTTCAGCAACCACTACCCTGCTCAGTCAGCAGCCATCAATGTCGAGGCCAGAACTTCCATTGGCCAAAAGACTGGCAGAAAACTTCAGACGATGGTTAGCATTTTTTAGCAATAAAGTATTTTTTAAATTAAGGTATGTGTATAGATATATATATTTCTAGATATGTTATTACACACTTTATAGACTACAGTATAGTGTAAACATAAATTTCACACGTACTGGGAAACCAAAAAATTCATCTGACTCACTTTGATATTTGCTTTACTGCAGTTGTCTGGAGTCAAACCAACAGTATCTCCAAGTTATGCCTGCACACAAATCTTATTTATTCCTCAGATTTTTAAAGGCACTCTTGCCTTCTCATAATGAAATTTCCATAGGACATAGGACATTCTTAATTATCAGTCTCTATAATGCCTAGCAAACTGGAATAGGACTACCTTCCCTCAGTAACTTTTTAAAACCATAAGCAAATCTCCAAGACATGAAGAAAATTAAGACATGTTATTTGTCAAGAAGGTCATCTATTATAGAACAACCATACATTTTCATTTGATTGGACTTTTACAAATCTAGTCTGCTTTTTCTGGATTCTGAAGTTTGGTTCTACATTCAAGTACCTTACAGGGAAATAAGGCATCCAACAAGAGTCATGCTAAGTCCAAATTTATGTTTATTCTGAGGACATGTTTTTGTGTCCGTTCACAGAATCCTTGGATCTCAGATCTTCCAACTTATGCCTGTGACAGGAGCCCAAATTTAAACACCTGGATTATTTTTAAAGGGTCTCTATGACTTTAGATTTTTCTGTTTCTCTTTTACTGTCTCATCTATTCTTAAATTGAACAAATAGCACTAACACTGTTTTCTTCTCAAGCTGAGTTTTTCATGTACCATTACGAGTATTAAGTATATGAAGTATATGAAGAAACAGGAATAGTCAAAGCCCTCTAAAAAATGAGATGTGTTATGTGCTCCTAATGGGTTAGAAAGCCTCGAGATGAAAACATTGGTGTTCATGGTATAACCACACAATAACAGGCACTTTGCTTTTTTTCCTTTACACGTTTCTTCCATGCCTCTTCCAATCATCAACTCAGGACCCTATGCCAGTAAAAGCACATCTCCTTAAGAAGTTTCAGCTTCAACTTGTTTATCCAGGTGAGTTCTGAGTTCTCAGTATCTCGTATAACCCTTAAAAATAATTCCTGAAGTTACGTAAGAGTAAAATTGCACACTGATATATTGACCCAGATGGATGCTCCGGGTTAGTCTCGGCCCTCTGACTTTGGTGGGGAAATGGGTTGGTCTCCTACTGGTGTCTATCGACTTACACAATGTGTGAGTGTTCCATGAGGGGGACACGTCTGTCCCTGGAAGGCTAGCCCCCCCACACCCCCAACACACAGACTGCTAGGTGTGCCTCCAGGCATCCCCAGGCTGATGGGAACCCACCTGGATCTGTGCTTCCGCGTCCCTCACAGAGACACTCAGGGAGCTCCCGGTGGAGCCGGAGCGGGGCCTCTTCTCCTGTCGCAGCAGCTCGGGGCCCGCGCTGAATGAATGGCGCATCTGGCCCTGGTCTATCAAGTGCTGGGGACGCTGAAGCAGCGGGGAGTCCTGGCCCCGCGGACCCAGTGGCTCTCCCTTCTTCTCCCCTTTGACCTCTTTGGGGAACGTGGGCAGGTTATGCTGCTGCTTCCTCCTTTTGTATTCGGTCATCAGTTTGGAGATGGTTTTGTCGGCGGCCATGGTGTAGATCTTGTTGCCCGCGTTCTCCCACCATTCCTTCCTCCGGCTGGGGTCCTTCTTCTCCACCTTGGGACTCGGCGGCAGCAGCAGCAAGTCCCCGCCGCCCGCCCTCAGGCTGCTGGCCTCACTGGCGTGATCCCGGGTCTGGCTCCGGTCGTCCTCGGAAGGGGTGTCTTTCCCTGAGAAGCCCCCGGTTGAGGGGGTGGACGACTCCGACTGGAAGGACGGAAGGATGAAGAACGGGTCAGTCTTGAAGACGGGGGCCTCCTCCAGGCTGCTCTCCAGGTCCAGGTGCATCTGGATGTAGTTGTTGCACAGCTCCATGCACAGCTTGTGCAGCCGCTTGACCAGCCACACCCAGTCGGCGTTGCTGATGGGCTGCACGCTCAGGGAGGGCAGCCGGGCCCGCCACTGCCTCTTCTCCTTGCCCCTCGGGGGGCTCACCTGGGCCGTCTCCTCGAAAATGTCCTCGTCTTCGGATGAACACTGCTGGGACGAATCTGTGCTTCTCTCCTCATCCTCAAAAAGCACCTTCTTCACTTGCTCGGCGGTGATGGTTTCCTGGTTGGTGAGGACAGCACAGACCAGGGCGTGGAAATAAATATTAAAACTCATGGCGGACTGGCGGTAGAGGTTGGCCGCGCCTCCAATGCCCGATACCTTCTTGAGCAGGCACTTCAGCCCGGGGCTGGTGTCGAACTCCCGCGCCGTCCTGTACGAGTCCAGCAGCAGGTCAAAGATGACCGCCAGGTTCTGCATGGAGATGTACCTGAGGAAGCCGGCCAGCTTGGCCTCTGGGACTTGCACTGTCTTCTCCTCCCCAGGGGAGGGGCCCTTGACGAACTCTTCTAACAAGATGTCATATAAGTTCTGGAGTAACACCTGATGGGATAGCAGGCTCACCACAATTTCCCTGAAAGAAACGCTTCAAATGAAAAGAAGGGATTGATTAGTAGCTTTCTGCCCAATGTGGGTTACTTGAAAGGGATTCCAGTGTTACACATTTTAGAATGACATAGGCAAAACTATAGGCAAAACTGCTTTATTTCAATGCCTTCTTTTAAAAAGGGCAAACTTGGGGGCGCCTGGTTAGGCGGCTTCCTTCGACTCAGCTCGTGATCCCGGGGTCCTGGGATCGGACCCTGCATCAGTCTCCCTGCTCAGCGGGGCGTCTGCTTCTCCTTCTCTCTCTGCAGCCTCCCCAACTCCGACATGCTCGCTTTCTTTCTCAAGTAGAGAAATAAAATCTTAAAAAAAAATTAAAGGCCAACTTCTGGAGCCATTACATGATCACCATTTTAGTCATGATTAATGGAATTGCCGATACTTCCTAAAATCTAGGCACTGTATGGTATTACTGTTTTATAAAAGAAAAAGAAAGTGGCTTTCTTCTCTACTGTGTAGGCTTTTTTCTCAACCCCAAAGCTGTGAGCAATCTCACTGAAGTCTAGCTTTCTAGGGACCAAACCAGTTTACCAGGATTAACTTTTAATGTCTTTGGTGAGTAGATGTAAAAACTTCAGTGCTTCCAACACGTGAGATGGATGAGGTCCAAACATTCGCAATATTAATAAATAATATAAGTCAAAGCTTTTTAAGCCAAACCTAGGAGAGAGAAAGCCATGTTCGCTCAACACGTACAATTCTCTTTCGTGTCCGTTCCTGCTATCATGGCCCACAGGACACCTCTGTGGACCCTGAATGCTCTTTTGGATGCACTGAGATGCCCCTCAGGTCAGCTATGTGGCATGGGGGTGGGGTGAACCTTCCATGGACACCTGACCAGGACTCCTGGTTGAGAAGCGGGCACAGCCCACATAAGAAAGCCTTCAAAGTGCTCTTTGGTGATTCGGCCTCTTTTGTTTGGTTGGATTCTTAGACTAAGAAAAGAATTTCAATTCTAGGCACTACCTTTACTAAATATTTTAATTCACCCTTGTGGTTTGTGGTTTATGGTTTCACTTTGTTTTCAGTGCTCTTGGAATTGCATGAAAGTAGCTTATGCTATTATGTTGCAAACTAATTTTCCTCACAGGGTAATTATAAAATTATGATCCTCAGATTAATTGCTTATTTCAGAGATCCAACTATTATATCAATATGTCTAGCCATGACCTTGCATTTAAAAAAAGGACTCTTTTAGCAGAAAAGAACACAAATGCTTCATACATTTAAGGGCTGAACTTGCCCTTGGTGGGGTGGTACACTGAGTGAACACAGTAGGCTCAGGCCAGATCTGTCATTTACAGACTCCAACCCTTTCTAACAAATCACTGAAGTAATTTTTTCTTTTTGGTGGTAAAATATACATGATATAAAGGAGGTATTTGAGCCATTTTTAAAAGTACAATTCAGTGGCATTAAGCACCTGCACAATTTTGGGTAACTACACCACCATTTCTAGAATCTTTTCATCCCAAACTCAATACCCCTTGAATAATAACTCCCCATTCCCTCCCCCCTCCTTTTGGTAAATTATTTAAGGTATTAAGAACTGTGAATATGCATTTTTCTGGAGAAGAGGGCTCAAAAAGCCACCAAGTTGGTCTAACGCTTCATGTCTACAGCTATAGGACTCTAACTAAAGGGAACTCCTGTCACCAGGCACTCAGGTCTGTTCCCTTGTCTGTCGGCCCCAGTACACTATGCAGGGCAGCCTGTTATTCCTCTATGTCCCAGGGTCTGGGAAACTGGTGAGAACAGTACTCAGTAAGTGTCCAGGACCAACGGAGTAACAGACAGATTGGTTCTATGCACAGGTGCCTGTACAGATTGCTGCCTGGAGGAAGAGTTCTCCTGGAGAAATGGCTCAGACACCTCAACCCCATCCCCTAGCAGCCTGGACTCCTGCAGCAGGAACCACAGCGAGAGGTGGGAGTCTGATCAACCTTCGGAAGGTATGACACCACAGCCCACAGGACATGATGTGTTACCTTCCCTGAGAGCTGGAAAGCCCTTTCCTAGAAAATATTTAAAAGGACGGTGGCTGCGAGGCCATGTTTGAATTTTAGGAGCATCTTTATCAGCCAAGATCATCCCCTCTGATGCTTTAGGAGACAAAATTGCTAAGGGTGCATGTGAAAAGGACAGAAAATTCCTTTTGCTTTAGGTTCAAGCCACACCATGCACAATAAAAAAAGAAAAGCAGCCAGAACAATAGTGAGATAAGCATTACAGAAAGGCACGGAAAGAGTAAAATAACTGGTTACAGAGTGCAACTTTTCTTTTAAAATTTTTTCAGTGTTCCAGAATTCATTATTCATGCACCACACCCAGTGCTCCATGCAATACGTGCCCTCCATAATAATCACCACCAGCCTCACCCAACCTCCTACCCCCCCCAACCCTCCCAAACCCTCAGTTTGTTTCTCAGAGTCCACAGTCTCTCATGCTTCATCTCCCCCTCCCATTCCCCCCAACTCACTTCTCCTATCTCCCTATGTCCTCCGTGTTATTCCTTATGCTCCACAAGTAAGTGAAACCATGTGATAATTGACTCTCTCTGCTTGACTTATTTCACTCAGCATAATCTCTTCCAGTGCAACTTTTAAAGATTTTATTTATTTATTTTACTGAGAGCAAGACACAGTGAGAGAGAGAACACAAGCAGGGAGAGTGGGAGAGGGAGAAGCAGGCTTCCCACCAAACAGGGAGCTTGATGCGGGGCTTGATCACAGCACCCTGGGATCATGATCTGAGCCGAAGGCAGGCGCTTAATGACTGAGCCACCTAGGCATCCCCAGAGTGCAGCTTTTAATCACCCATGCTGACAGGAGCTAAACAAAATCAACAGATAATTTTTCAATTTGTTATACCCAAGTGTTTCAACCTTTTTCTCCACATGCCCGTTACTAAGGGGACTGTGAAGTGCTTCTGAGGCCAAGTGCAAAGGAAAGTTGTCCTCCTGGAGAGTTAACTGTCCAACAGGTGGCTGACATAAGACATGCTAATACTAGCTTCAGAGAGAAAAAGACCCAGAATTTCAAGTACCACATCTTAAAGCTCGCATATGAGGTAGTTTGGGTAAAGCTCAGGGCTATCCCTGCCAAGGTGATTTAAAACCACACCCAGATTTCTCTTTATTAATAGGTCTTTTTTCCATGGGTGACTTCAATATGGACCTTTGAGGATACACTGGATGGTTATGTACAGGAGCCTTCCGTAGGTCTAACTCATCTCGTGCTACATCTTTTGCTAAGCTAAGAACTGCTCTGTAGTAAGAGTCAAATCCATGTATGCCAGATGGCTCCCTGCCTTTGTGCTTGTGTGCCCTGGGACAGCTGGCCTAGCCTCTGTGAATGTTTCCCTGTGGTAAAATGGGAGTGGAAATAGTTAGCCGCTGTGGCTCACATATAGTGCTCAAATAGTCGCCGTCATTATTCGTGTACTGCAGTTTAAAAATGGGAGATTTCAGTGGCGGCTATTATCTTCAAGTCTCAGAACAAGAGTTTTTAGGCAAAATGATAGTATTTAAAAAGGGCAAGATTAGGGGCACCTCTATGGCTCAGTAGGTTAAGCATCGACTCTTGATTTCAACTCAGGTCATGATCTCAGGGCCTGGTACTGGGCTGCGTTGGGCTCCGCATTCAGTGGGGAGTCTCCTTGAGGTTCTCTCTCCTCCTCTCCCCCGCCAGCTCTCTCTAAAATAATAAATGAATAAATCTAAAAAGGGCAAGATTCAGGTGGCAGGGCAGAGATCTTTTTGTCTCCTGACAGTTGTATTGCTCATGAGAAGTTGATGTATTTCTCCCAAAACATTATGAATCATGCCATACGCTACAAATTTGTTTTTAAAAGGCATAATATGGACAATACTATAGACACACTGAGTTGTGTCCCCTCTCCCCCCAATTCACATGTCAAAGTCCAAACCTATAGTACCACAGAGTGACTGGATGTGGAGAAAAGGTCTTGAAGAATAATTAGGGCAGGCCCTAATCCACCGTCTGACCGGTGTCCTTATAAGAAGAGATTAGGATGCAGGCATGTACAGAAGAGTGATCCAAGTGAAGACACAGGGAGAGAACATCCAACCAGAAGCCAAGGAAAGAGGCTCTCAGAAGGAACCAGCCCTGCCGCCGCCTGGATCTTGGACTTCTAGGCTCCAGAACTGTGAGCAAATGCATTTCTGTTGTTTGAGCCACCCAGTGGAGGGTACTCACGTGAAGTGTGGAAGCTCTGGTTAAAAAGTGAACAATTTTCTGTAAAAACCCTTGCTAAATGACTCTATGAATATTTTCAGTATTCTTAGCCAAAGCTTGGATTATAAGCAGCCAGAAGTGAAGATAACGGACTTCCCTCATTCTAAGTTGTCCACATGGTTAAGCTTCTTCGCTGCTTACCTTTTCTTGGTGTGTCCATTTGGCTTCTCATCAGGAGGCAGTTCAATAATGAGCTGACAGGACTGCGCATGATCGAAGTTGTTTGGAGTCTTTGGCGAGCACTGGGTGTCCAACATAAACACCTGCAAAGGTATGCAAAGGTTCAGTTCGGAGCTCCATCATCCTCAACCTGGCTCTGCCAGGAACTGGCTGGATAGCTCTGGGTAAGTTGCTAACTCTTCCTACTCATCTCACCTATAAAATGAGGTTGATAATGGTCTTCTACCTGGTGTGTTTGTTGAGAGGGTTAATATGTATTATGTACATATAGTGTTAGAAGAAGAAACATTCAGAAGCTGACACTAATACTAATAACATATTTTATTACATGACGACTCATTACACTCCAACTAGCAAGCGCTGATATTTAAAATTAATTGAGAGTAAACAAAAAGGGGCTTTTTTTTAAAAAAAAAAAAAACAAAAACTCTGATTTTGACATCTGTGTGGTATTATATTCTATCCAACATGGGAGGAAGAAATTAATTAGGGCCCCCTCTCAGGACTCTGGATGTGGCCATACTACTTTATGGGACGGTGGGAGAAGTGACTAAAAAAAATATAAGCGCTTCTTGATTCTTCCCTTTGAAAATAGAAGTACTTTTTTTTTAAAGATTTAATTTATTTACTTGACAGAGATCACAAGCAGGCAGAGAGGCAGGCAGAGAGAGAGAGGAAGCTGAGCAGAGAGCCCAATGTGGGGCTCGATCCCAGGACCCTGGGATCATGACCCGAGCCGAAGGAAGAGGTTTTAACCCACTGAGCCACCCAGGTGCCCCAATAGAAGTACTTTTAAATGTTTTCTTTCCAAAGTTTTTGGTTAGGGACTGAGGAAGAGAAAATATTAAAAAGTAAAAGCTTCACTAAATGGCCTTTGCCTTTTTTCTCCATTAACAATATACTGTTTCAGAAGAAGGTTCCATGTTCTTGCTGTGTGGTGGGATGTAGTTTGGAAGCCCACCGTAAGCACATAGGGACGATTGTTAGCAGTGTAATGGATTCCCCTTAGGGAAGCTATCCTGTCAGAAGACCACCTCTTGGCTTCTTGTTACGGTGCCTTTCTGTGGTAGCTGTCCATCACAGCTGTGGGGGCCAAAGTGGATCCTCACTGCAGCCTTGTTCCTTCTCTTCCGACCTCTGCAGACTGGCCATGGATGCTTCAGTGGGATGTGCTCTCTCCCTTCCCAACAGAACCATCATGTCCTGGGCTGTCATGAATGTGGACAGCAGAGGATGGGAGAAGCAGAGTGGAAGGTTCTTAACCCACCCTGTGAGGCGTGCTAGGGAAAGCCCTTTAGAAACCAGATCTAGCCAGGAAACGTCTCAACTGATAATCAGGGTATCCTGGATTATTTATGTCCTAAGGGGAGATTTTATTAAGGATTTAAACAGATCTTCTAGAAAAAGGGTGCCTTTGAATATAACCCCCAATTCACTTTACTTTAATTCTAAAGAATTAGAATACTTAACCAAAAATTTAATCCAACACTGCATATATATTTATAAAAATTGCTTAATGTTTTAAACATACCACACACATTTGCAAAATATCTTCTGCATGCGAAGACATACTTCAAATATGTCTGTTGCCACTAAATGATAGACTGAATTCTCAACAACCACTCACTATTCTGAATATATGTATATTTAGGGACAGTGCTTAATCCTGCTGCTGGAAGCCCCATGCAGTCTATCTCAGAGATAGACTGACATGTCACTTAAGTATTTGGGGGCATGTCTGTAGCTAGTGCTAATGTTGGAAGGCCTTTTGTGATTTAGTAACTCTCAGACTCAACAGACATTAAGTAAGTGTCTTCTACATGCCTTGCTCTAGAAACACCAGGGGAAAGTATATGGAGTATGTTCTCTGCTCAGAAGATTACAACCAACTTTTTTGCCTTCTGACATTTGCCAGAAGAAAAAAGTCATTGGTACATTGTGATCCCTGCATGTGTAAGTATATTTTAATTTTACTTATGACTTACATTCCACTGAAATTAAGCAGCTTGGAAAAGACTCTGTAGGGGAGATATAAGGAAAAAACCAAATAGGTTTGCCATCCTTAGGCCCTTGTAGACTGCAAGTAACATCAATATTTAAGCAAATACGGATAATATAAGGAGTCCAAGTAAATCAAGTGGTGTATGAAGTGTAGCGGCCAGGGAGAGAAAGGACTTTAGCTGATCTGGGCACTGCAGGATGCCCTAAGAAAGAGATGGTGGAGAGGATTCTAAGGCTATTGACTGCATTAGTCATTCCTCATCAAGAACAGTACTGACAAGATGTCAGAGCCAGAAGGAGTAGCTCCCTAACGGAATGAAAGGCAGTCTAGTGATGCAGGACCACCAGGAAGAAGCTTCTAGAAGTCCCCAGTCCTTACCTGCTGAGCCATGGCTCGGATGCGCCAGTATTCGGCCTCGGCACTGGGGGAGGAGGAAGGGGCCGCCACCCTCACCTGGCAGCCTTCCCCACTGAAGCTCTCGGTGCCGCTGTGGAAGCAGCCCAGCAGATCCTGGGGAGAAACACAGCAGAGGTTTCCTGGGTGCCCCCTGCCCCGTCCTGAGTGTCCCTCAGTCTGGGACAAAAGCACTGCTCTGACAGCTTCTTTTTCTGCCCCTGTAGGAGTTCAAGAGAGGCTGCCTTCCAGGAGGAGGAGGGCGGCATCCGGATGCCCCCACTGACAGGCATGAGGGGACACTGGGAGATGGGAACCCGCTCTGGCTCTCTCGGCCAGCAGTTTACCTTCACGGGCTTGAGCGTGGCGGAGAAGGCATCCTGCAGGGCACAGCAGGCCAGCCTCCACATTTCTTCAGTGAACACGGGGCCCGCAGTGACGAGGACATACCTGTCCGAGGAGACAAGGAAAGGGGTCTTGAATCTGTACGTGTTGTTGCCCTTACAGAAGCATACCCAGATTCATCCCACAGCTTCCGTGCATGCCCTGCTGCCTCTTGTCTTCAACCCAGCTGGTGTTCCACTGTCCCAACACGATTTCCTAAGGCATTTCACTATAAAATATCATGGGGGTCCCATGACTAACAGGGAAATGTTTCAATTTAGGCTTGCATGCAAGACTGTATATATTCTCTACTATTTTTTCCATTCTAGCCCCATTTTCTACTACTCCTGGACAAATACCAACCAAAGTAACTGTTACTGGTGACTCTGATCTCCATGCTTAGGTCTGTGATGTTCTTCTTACAAATCCCCAACTAGCAAGAGCTTGCCCCCCTCGGGGGACCTGACAAAGTGTCATCAATAGAAAAAGCTCTTGCTGACCATCTACTCCCCTGCCCTCCTTGGGCATTATCATTTTCTTCCTATTATCATTATCATTTTCTATGCATCTTCCTATTATCATTTTCTATGCATCTCTTTCCTATTATCATTATCATTTTCTATTATCATTTTCTATGCATCTCTTTCTGTTATGTCCGTTAGAAAAGGCTATAAACCTCTCAAGGGCAGGGGCCTTGGCTGACTTCTCATGCAGCTGAGTACCTCTCATATAATGCCTACATGATAAATATTTGCTGATTAAACACTGAAATGAGGAATTACTAGCATATACATACAGACATTTTTACCTTTAGAAAGCAATCCAAAAATGAATTGCTACAATAAAATAATTTAATCCCGTTGGATTTCATAATAAAAACTGTGGAGAGCTAGGGAAGGTTGTTCCTCACCTAATACAGGAGCAGCCCACTCTGGAGATGGTTTCTGTGGGCTTGGCCACACAGGCTACCAGTAACTCAAACAGGTCCTTCAGCATCGTGTTGATCATACTCTCATACCGGATGTCTACATGGAAAAGTAAAACCAAGATTTCACTAAACTCTGTTGTAAAGCAGGGGGTTGAAAAGCCATCTATAGCTAAAGGAGAAAGTCTGAGCAATAAAAAGAATCTAAATATCTGGGGGGGGGGGAGTAATTTTCTTGGATTTTTTAAAACTTGATTTTAGTTTGTATTAATCATTTCATGATGAAGTATGTGGCTTTGGAGTGTTGATGTACATTTTTCGAAGTTATGCATATAATATAATGCATATATGCACAAATCTACTTGCACAGACTGGAACACAGAACAGCCTGAATAGTAGCTAGTAAAAAAAATTTAAATTCTTAAAAAGAGAAAAGTGAAATGTATACTTTCCTTATGCCTGATAGACTAATCAAATGCTCCTGACAAACCCTCTCTCAGCTTACTGTCTTCAACTTCTCAGTCTGGCTTCAGTTTGCACACTATCCCCAGATTAAAGAAAATGAGACCTTCACAAATCACATTCTATGTTCCCAATTCAAGGAATACATCTGCATTCTTTTCCTCAAAGTCCTTGTGATGACACAAATCCAATTTTCAGTAGCCTCCTCAGTGATTTTTGTGCTGGGCAAAGCAACGATCTAGTTGAGAACATCTACCCCGAGGGATAGTTACCATTACATGTGGAAACACCCACTTGTTTTCTTTCTCAATTAATGTTCCTTTTTTGTGGAGGCAAGTTGTCATTAAATCTAATAGAGCTACCCATTTCTTATCTTTGCTTTTTGACTCTCCCTTGGGGTGAACATCTTATGAGTTTCTCTAACCTCTCCAACAAGGGAGCCCCTCACCTCTTCTTTATAAAGAAAAGCCAAAGGCATATAGAATTATAACATCTAGGGCCAACAGTGATTTTTTTTTTCTGACTTCAATATACTATCCACCACATGCTTTTTCAAAGTGCCACAGATATTAAGATGCTTCACCCCCAACCTCCTAAGCAGCTTCTTGCCTATAACTGAAGCCTTTGTTAAAATCTTCTCTCCTCCATTTAGCCTCCCAGAGGAGGCAGGAGGCTATACCCCCTTCTCACTCCCAGACCACAGGGCCAGTTCTTTTTTTAATTGATTATATACTTGAACTTGCCTCCCCTCTTCTCATGCACAAATCTACTAGATGGCATTATATTTCTAGTCACGTATGTATTTTAAGCGTCAAGTTTCATTTTGATAATCTAGAAGGTTGGTACCGACCATATACTTCTCTTTGAGAAATTTCCAGACAAAATCATACACTGGTATTTATAAGCACTTTTAGACAGTGATGCTTCCCATGAAAAATATGCTTAGCATGGACTTCTATGGGAGCATAGATACCTGAGTGTATAAAGCTTTGAATGTGCTCCACCACCAGCTCACAAGACAGGCCAATGGCATGCTTAAAATTAGCAGAAGCTGCATCCCAGTATGAATGGTCTTTATGGCTACGACGGAGCCACACGGACATCACAGGGAGGAGAAGGTGAACAACTGCATAGATACCAAATCCTGGTCCTGAAAAAGAAAAATTAGCATCAGAACTGTGATTGCAACAGCTTTCCTATAGGGAAACGGAAGTCACTGCCATGGCTTGGCATGGCCCTTCTCTTTTACAGGAGCCCTCCTTCCCCCTCTCTGAGAAGCTGCAAGGAAAGAGAATTGACTACTAATTAGGGAATATATGGTCTTCGGTGGCATTTTTCTTTAAGATTTATTTTAGCATTTGAGTTGAAGGGACAGAAGGGAAAGAGCATCTCAAGCCGACTTCCTGCTGAGTGCAGAGCTGGACATGGCGGATCGGTCCCAAGAGCCCGAAATCATGACCTGAGCCAAAATCGAGTCAAGCTTAACTGACTGGGTCACCCAGGTGCTCCTCTTTTTTGTTTCTGTATGAATTTAGTTACGCAAATGACACACAAATAAATTCATAGAAATTCAAATAATACCAATAAAGCTAAAGTATCATCTGATTAACTCCAGTCCCCAGATATATGTGTATATGCATCTGTATGTTTATAAGAAAATAACTTCTAGGGGCGCCTGGGTGGCTCAGACTGCCTTCGGCTCAGGTCATGATCATGGAGTCCCGGGATCGAGTCCCACATCGGGCCCCCAGCTCCATGGGGAGTCTGCTTCTCCCTCTGACCTTCTCCTCGCTCATGTTCTCTCTCACTGTCTCTCTCTCAAATAAATAAATAAAATCTTTAAAAAAAAAAAAAGAAAATAACTTCTAAAGTGGACATACAAGTATCTATAGGAAACATCAAGAAACCCATTAACATGAGTTAGAGATCATTCTGTGTCAGTGGATTTAGATAATAGTTACGTCTCTGTTCCCTTACTGATGGACACTTAAGGTGTTCTAATTTTTTGCTTTTTGGATAATGCTATAGTGAAAATCCTTGTGAAAGTGATCAGTTTTTAAAGTTCTGATCACAAAAGCAAGCATCCTTTTCCTAATAAACAGAAAACACCGGAATACAAAGAAGAAAGAAACCTTGCCCACAGAGATAATCACATTTTTGTTTGACTTCTAGTCTTTTTGAATGTATGTATGTATTTATAGATGCATAAACTTTCATGTTGTGATTATATTCCATAGTATATATACTTCAAATGTTATTCACAAGTACTCATTTGAATGCATGTGGAAAATTCATCTGCCCTTATCATAATTTACTTAACACAGTTAAGGTGTTCATAAGTTTTTGGTATTCAGTATATTTCAGCAATCATAAGCCCATTTTGTCTTCATTAATTTCCTTTGATGATAGATTTCTAGAATTAAGGGCTCCCATATACATTTAATGGCAATGTGAAATGAGAAAATGATACTGACTAGTGAAAGAGAGGTATATAATTAATCCTATAAAGTACCTGCTTATTTTTGGATAAAAGACATAACATTCTGACATGGGAGTAGCTATGCTGGATTTTCTGATAAAAATTCTCCTATACACTTGCAATGGCTCTTTTTTTTTTTTTTTTTTTAAAGATTTTATTTTATTTGTTTGACAGAGAGAGATCACAGGTAGGTAGACTGGCAGAGAGAGTGAGGGAAGCAGGCTCCCCGCCGAGCAGAGAGCCCGATGTGGGACTCAATCCCATGACCCTGAGATCATGACCTGAGCCAAAGGCAGAGGCTTAACCCACTGAGCCACCCAGGCGCCCCTTGCAATGGCTCTTAAAACAGTATCAAGTCTTCATCAGTTTGTGATAAAAAACAAAACTCTTATTGCTCTGGAATTAACTAGTGGGTTCATTTGTGGTTCTGACTGTGAAAACCAGAATTTCTGTAAGTTGCTTGGATCTTGGGAAAATCTGCATGTGTTAAGTGTACATGCTAAATTTAATTAATTCAAAAGAGAAAATAAATTCCTCAGGGCCATTTTTTTCTTATACTATCAAGGTATAGATGATCACTACAAGTCTTTTTCCTTTTTTGAGAGAGAGAAAGAGCGCGTGTGAGAGCACGCATGAGCAGGTGGAGGGGCCAAAGGAGAGGGGAAGAGAGAGACAATCTTAAGCAGGCTCCATGCTGAGCGTGGAGCCCAATGTGGGGATCATCTCATGACCCTGAGATCATGATCTGAGCTGAGATCAAGAGTCAGATGCTCAATTGACTAAGCCATCCAGGCCCCCCTACATGTCTTTTTGTCAATCTAATGATCTATGACCCTTATACATTAAGGATCTTGCTGTCTTAATATTGTATATACTTCTGAGTGGTTTATGTCCTTGGAAACTCAGCAGGCCCTACTGATAGCCCTGGAGAGCATGTAAGATCTAGCTAAAGAGGACGGCTATAATCATGAAACAGAGCAAAGCCAATAACCTTGCCTGGTTATTGGAGGGATCCAACACACCCAGCTAACTGAATAGCACACATTATTTGTAAACAGACTGGTGGGAATATATGTCAACAATAACAGGACATATCTTAACCCATCACTGCCTCACTGTCATTCAACAAGTGTTTACTGAGCAGCTATTATGCAGGAGGCTCTGTACCGAGTCTAGGGGTAGAGCTGTGAAATGGGCAGGCACACAGAAATACCTTCCTGAAAAAAGTTTTATGTATCACAACTCCCCACAAAAGACAGACATAGAAATTCTTACCAGGTGTTTTCGTCACGTCTCTCAACAGCTCAAAGAGTAAATCCAAGGTTGGCGGTTGGTGCTGACGTGGACAGTTGGACACAGCCGCTGTCAGCTGCTCTAGGAGGATAATCCACACTTCTATCAACCCTGGAAACCAAGCAGCAGATCTTGGTGAGATCCAGTTAGACACATCACAGAGTCATCGTAAGAGCCAACTAAGCGTCGTTACCATGGCAGAGTGCCACATGGTGTGGTAGCCCTCAGTGTCTACAAGCCTGGGCAGATGAAGACTAACAGGCTCTAACAAAGTCAAAGGAAAAAAAAACCCCAAAATTTCTTCTCATCCCCCTACAGGAAGAAGATTATGTGGTAAATTCTACTATAATGAAATAAAGGTCAGATTTCTTGGGAGATGACAATAACAAAATAATAAAATATCATTTTGCATCATCTTAGTATATTTTTTAAAAATTATTTTACTGTATGTAATATACATATATATGTATATTATTTTCTTTTAAATATAAATATATAAAAAAATTGCCACTTTAAGTCTTGTTACATATACAATTCAGTGGTATTCATGCAGAGTTTTGTGCAACCATCACCACTCCCTATGTCCAAAGCTTTTTTTTTTTTTATCATCTCAGATAGAAACTAGGTGATAAAGGCTCATGAACCTCAGAATATAAGCAGTGTGAACAAGCTAATTTATAGGAAATGCAGAAGCCAGAATCACATATTATGTACCACTCTAGGGGATATAACCAATAAAGTCCACATGGAAAACTCCACAGGACATGGGACCTCACTTCTTCCAAAAAGGAAGAGCGAACACAAAAGAGTTGGAGAGGAAAATCTAGAGATTGTAAAGGACTTCAGAGACCTATCAGCCAAACACAGAGTGCAGATCTTACACCAGTCATGGAAACTCACTGACATAAGAAAAGGGAAATGCTAACACTGAATTTGATATTTAATAATTACTGTTAATTTTTTGGTGTGATCATGGAATTATGATTATGTTTGTTATATTCAAAGATCACATACTGAAACATTTACAGATGAAATGCTATAATGTCTGGGATCTGATATAAAATAGCGACTGTGAATGGAGGGAGGAGATAGAGTGAGGGTGTATGTGTAAATATACATAATAGATTGGCCATAAGTTAATAGCTGAAGCTGGGTGATGGGTACATGAAGGTTCATTATACCAGTCTAGTTTTACACATGTTTGAAATTTCAATAAGAAAAAAAAAGTTATTTGATTTTGGAAACCAGAGGAATAACATCTAAGAGCATATCAATTTTTAATACTAAGTTGAAGCCTTTGTTTTCAATTCTTTTGTCTGAGCTAGCTATGCTTCATATATAATTATAAATTGAAAGATCTCAATGAATTGATAATGTGGAAAAGTTTAGATAGGTCTTGGCTGAACTTAATCCTTAAAAAACGGGGTGCTTAGAAAAAAAAAAACCAAGGGATTAATGATTTGCATGAATGGAAAGAGGATTGCTGACTGCCACGTACACAAACCATTTACAACAGTTTAAGACTGTATTATAGATAAACAACACTAGCTACTGTTTATAATTGGGTTAGAGGTTTAAGAGGCTAAGTAAAAATTCTTAACTAAGCATTAAATGAAACCTATTGAGCAATATCTAGACAATTTCCATTTTAATAGTTCGTTACGTTAGCTATTCTTTCCTATGGTTTTTCCTTAAAATTAGTCTCAACTAGTGAGGCTTTACTGTTTGTAATCCCTATGGAAAACTGTAAATCCTCTTCTACTCTAAGTGAATTTATAACAGAAAAATAAATCAAAAATTAAAAACAAAGAAGCAAATTAAAAACCACCTCTCCCCAAAACTCCAAAACTCCTTTTTTTTTTTTTTTTAATAAATTTTTATTTTTTATAAACATATATTTTTATCCCCAGGGGTACAGGTCTGTGAATCACCAGGTTTACACACTTCACAGCACTCACCATTTACAAGAGTTTGAATCAACCTATGCCAGTTATTAGTTCCCTTTAAGGATGTAATTTCCATTTTTAGATCTAGAACAGGGCAGGGTCGACTGAATCAGAAGACAAGCATGAGCGTGAGTTAACCCATCTGAAAATTTCCCAAAGTTACTAGACTGAGCTCTAATCCACAGGAAATTACATGGGAACTAATTTGAAACACATTCTTTAAAATTATTCTTTTAATGAGGCTTCAGTTCCACCAGTCACAAATAGATTCTCTCTTCAGTAGTGGCTTAATTTCCCCAGTCTCTAACCAAATAGTCCTGCAGGAAGTAATTATATAATGATTGTGTTTCCTAGAAGGTATTAAAGACAATTACCAGCCAATTTAAGTACCAATGCAACCACATTCCAATTTGCTAAATTATAGAGAATTCAGAGTTAGAACTATATTTAGTGGAGTCTGCAGATCCACACAGAGCTTGGAGGGAGGCATCCATCTAAAAAGGATGGGTTTGGAGACAAGACATCAAATGATGTTTTTAAACAGTCCATGGAAACTTTAGGTAGGCTTGTGCTGTTAAAGTTAAAAACAGTAGCAACATAAATGGGTGATCATTCTTATGATTTATAAGCTACTGAATGCAGGGCTCAAGTTTCTGGGAATACTAACACAAATAACCTCATTCAGTTCAGTCAATCAACTCACCAGTGTCGTCATCAAAATCCGACAGGACCGACTCCATTCCATCCTCGCTGCTCGCCGACTGCTCCTGAAGTCTTCGAGGCAAGCTAGCAAGTCGCCCACTAAGGAATATTGGCTTCAAGGGCATTTTGTAGATTTTGGCCAGTAACTAATTAATGGAATACCAAATTGCAATTATATGTGGGGAAAAAGCTGCACTCTGGGTGTTAAAGAAGAATAAAATTGTATATCAGCAATACTGGGGTTAGGGAAAACCAGAGAAGCTCCCAACGTATGGAAGGTTTGAGGCCGTTCGTGATTTGGACTCAAATAGAAGCTCATGAGAGGTTTCTTATCTCGTGGAGCCAACGAAATAGCATTTAGTGGAAACAAAAAGGTAGAGGGAAAAGGCTCTAGGGATACTTTTTCAGCATCTCAATTACCTATGAGTTTTATAGACTTCTGTAAACTGACCCAGGGAACTACAAAACATGTCAAGAGTTTTTGCCTATGGGAAAGTGTTCTGTGGGGATCACTGAGAAGAGGGTCTCTAGGTAAATGGGATACCAGACTGACTTCCCCTTCCCTTGCTTCAACACCAGGGCCAGGAGGCCAACAGTAAGTGGGGAAAGGGAGGCATCTCTGGGCCAGGGGGGTACAGATGAAGGTATGGAAGCAGAGCTGAAAGACTGCCCTGGGTTCTTTATTCCCCTCACTGCTAGAGCCCAGCCCCCCAGGAATCCTCATTACTGGGCCAAATGCCCAAGGATCTTCATGGATTAGAACTGTGCCTGCTGTTCTAGGGAAAGAGTTGTGGGTGAGACAAAATTCCTGTTCTGGGGTCTTACGGTGATCCTTTCACAAAGAAAAAATACAATTTTGGACATAAAAGCTATAGAAAATATTGGGTGATACTAGAGTAACCAGGGTATGTGGGAGCACTGGCGGTGAGCTGGTTGATACTCAAGCTCTGGCCTCTCTGAGGAGGTCATGTTTCAGATGAGAGCCAGGAAGATAAGGAGTGTCGCAAGGAGATGCAGGGAGAGGCCATTCCAGGCAGAGGGAACAGCCATGGCCCTGAACATTAAGGCACCATGTATCTGAGGGGAAGAGAGTCAGTGTGGTGGAGCCCAGAGCGAGAGGGAAGGATCTGAGGGTGAAAAGGTAGCTGGGGTCCCGTGACGTGGGGCCTTGTGGAGGCAGCTGGGGGAAGAAGCTGGGCCTGGGGATCCTTTCCAAAGCCCTGGGATTTCACACTATTGCTGCTATCCCCGCGGGAGTGGTTCCACAGACTCGAAGAGGCCTGGTGACATGACCCGCAAAGATAGGAAGGGGCAACTACTGAGCATTACTGAAGTCTGGGGGAGAAAGGGCTTCAGGAGGGAGCATCCTCTTGGGATAATGGCAATTACTGGGTTTAGCACAATGAAGGGCGCTGCTCCCTTTGATAAGTGTAGTTTCATGGGATTTCTTCACTAGATCTTGACAGAATGTGCCCCTCTTTGGTTTATGACTCTTTTCATTGGTGGCATCCCCACCATCCACGTCCTATCATGAAGACTTCCCAGGACCTCGTGACCTCTCTCTATATCCTGACGAAAATATAGAGATTGTGACAGTTTCTGTGTCTGAGTATATGTGAGAAATTTCAGAGATTTCAATTCAATTGTGTGTACCAGCACACGCTTATTCCTTTTTCTCTCCTTCATGGAAGAGCTGGGAACAAAAATTCCTACTCCAGATCTAAGCCCCCAATCTCCTCAGAGTCAACAGAAAGTATTTCTCTTGGGCTTCAGCAAAAGACATTCAGGCAGGTTTTTGAGTATCATCTGAGGTAGGTTTCAGGGCCTGGAGCTCAGTGTACCTGAGAGCAGCGCCTGAGGTAATCCAGGGCAGGGAGGCACAGGTCTGGGGATGTGGCTCCGGGTCCGGGGACGCAGTCTCCTATTTCCTTACAGTCCACCTCTCCTGGAAGACAGACAGACAAAATTACTTTTGCGTTCCCTCTTCAACGGAAGACCTATTTATTCACACAACATTCATTCATTAAACGTTGGCTAAAATAGAAGAAAAAATGATCCTGAACTCTGTGACCCTGAGATGAATCATTTTAGTCATTTTTTTTTCCCCTCTGCCTGGTGTACATGCAGTTGGGAATGATACTGTTCTTATTTTGTTGGGATTAACCCATTTTGTAATTCCCCTCTTCGCTAACCCATACTTTCCCCGTATTCCACCACAGTTCCTTCTGTGGCTGGCCGGCGTTCTTTTGTACCTGGCCCCATTGTGCCCCTGCTGTGGGTGGTGTGACTTTGAAGCTTGATGATAAAGAACAATCCTGGTGACAAGCCACGAGCTGGGCTGGAGGGAAGTTGCTAGGTCACTGTCTCTTTGGAAAAGGACCCATTTGCTGCCAGTGTTCAGTGCTAAACAGTGATGATAAATTAAGTCCCTGGGTAGAGTCTGAACATCTGGGGCTTGGGGATGGAGACTATTGAATGGAATTGAAATGGTTTCTATTTTTTTTTTTTTTTTGTGGTACGTATCTAGAGATTTCACAGATCTGGAGAGCATCTAGATTTCCTATAAGTAAATAGTTGAGGAATACCAGTTTTATTCTCATGTAATGAATCTATTCCATACTCTTAATAAAATCATTCCATGGTACTGTAATTGTTTCTAATTGTCTACAGTCGTAGCCACTAGGCACCCTCCCCTGTGGGTAAGCACACCTAATTACGAGGCATTAGTTAAAATTCAGACAAAGAGGCATGTTTCTCCTTAGAAAAGATAAACAGTTGTATTTTAGATCAGCGATTGGCAAGCTATCTGTGTAGAGGGCGAGACAATAAATACTTTAGCCTTTTGGGTCATCATGTTTTTGTTATAACTCCTTGAATCTACCATTGTAACCCCAAAATAGTTACAGACAAATGGCCATGGCTGTGTTCCAATAAACTTTATTTGTAAAAACTATCGATAGGCTGGTTATGGCTTACAGGCCACTATTTGGCCAGCCCCTAGTTTGCGTTAACATATTTTACAACATAAAAACACAGACTAGGTCAAACTCATGTTGAAATAACCCAGCAGGAGTTAAAATAAATTAAATTCATTTTTAAATTAAATTAAAAATAAATCAATTTCTTAGCCTGTTGGTCAAAGTGAACATCCTTTTTTGTTTTGTCTTTTTAACCAAGGCCACTGTGTTTCACATCAAAGTCTGTGCAAATGGCGCCCCCTGGAGTCCAGGGCAGGACATAGCCAGCTTGGCAACGGAGGCTCTTTGGTTCCTGCAGACTATATGCCCCACACAAGTAACTCCCCTTATAATTCACAGAAAAAAAAAAAAAAAAATCTTCCACATGCATACCAATTATTCTGCATCTCTATTTGCTGCCTCTATCTCCCTCCCTAAGAAAAAATCTCAAATTTGTAACTTGCTGCTAGGCATTTCCACTCGAATGGAGTTTCACAGAAGCTCAACCTATCTAATGTCCATCTAAATGTCCAAAGATAGAATTGTCCAAAATGTCCAAAGACAGAATTCATAACTTGTTCTTCTCCTCCACACCCAATATGCTCAGCTTTCGGACACCTTATTTCTGGGTAACACCAGTTCTTGGAAGGGGAGCAGAGAGCAGTGCTCAGTTCCTCCAGTCCAAGCCTCCACTGGAGCAGGGCCAAGCCTCACAGATCCCACCTCTACCATGAGCGGGAGCCAATCACATCCTGTCTCCTTTCTCTCTACCTGCAGCTGCCCATCCCCATGTATGGGGGCATCAGCCTGCCAGAGTTCATGTGGGCACCTGGGTGGCTCAGTGGGTTATGCCTCTGCCTTTGGCTCAGGTCATGTTCTCAAGGTCCTGGGATTGAGGCCCGCATCAGGCTCTCTGCTCAGTGGGGAGCCTACTTCTCCCTCTCTCTCTGCCTGGCTCTTTGCCTACTTGTGATCTCTGTCAAATATATAAATAAAATCTTAAAAAAAAATTCTAAGTTTTTTCTTAAAAAAGAAAACTTCCCCACAAATTCTGGATTCCTTGAACCTTCCCCAACTGCCCCCTTCCTTTCTTTCCAACTCATCACCTATTATCCCTCCAATATACCCTGTTTTTTTTTTTAGAAAAGCAAACCTATAGCTTACTCCACAAATTTCAAATTCACTTCCTCTTTGAAGCCTGCATGGGCCCCCACTACCAAACGTCTCTTTCAGGGGCTTGTCTGTTACTGCTTAAATGCCTTTTCCTTTTTTTCTTTTTATTATCCTTCACAAAAGTATTCATCTTACTGAATTGTAGTTATTGATTTATGTGCGTTTCTGAGAAGAGGCTGTGAGCCTCTCATAGGCAGGAAGCATGTTTTGTTCATCTTTACACCTTCATGGTACATACGGGCTGTTGTGCCCCACGACAGGCACCTAACTGCTCACTGAATAAGAGAATACCAGTAATTATTCTTAAATGAAATATAAGACTGTGACATAGTAGCAAATGCATATATTGGTCTCTGTTCCCCACACAGAGCCCCTAAAACTCTGGTAATTTCCCAAGCGATAAGAGTACTGGAAGCATCTTGTGGTCTAATGTTTGGTCTTTCACTCCAATTCCTGACACAGAACTCCTAACTCCTTGGAGTTTTCTGGATGACAGGAGGGTCTTCTAATCAAGGCAACATGTGGTGTGCTCTTAGATGTGGACTGGTCACCAGAAAGCCCAAACTGCGACTAGAAGTTGAAATTTTTTTTTCAAGATTTTATTTATTTATTTATTTGACAGAGAGAGATCACAAGTAGGCAGAGGCAGGCAGAGAGAGAGAGAGAGAGAGAGAGAGAGAGGAGGAAGCAGGCTCCCTGCTGAGCAGAGAGCCCCATGTGGGGCTCGATCCCAGGACCCTGCGATCATGATCTGAGCTGAAGGCAGAGGCTTTAACCCACTGAGCCACCCAGGCGCCCCTAGAAGTTGAAATGTTTAGCCACTTTCCACCTCCTAGGGCAGAAAGCCTGGAAACAGTTAAAGATCTGTCCTGCTTACGTGATGAAGCCTAAATAAAATTCCAAAAGTATGGGGTGCAGAGAGCTTCTAGGTTGGTGAACACATCTCCATTGTGGGAGGGTGCCACACCCTCACTCCATGGGGACAAAAGCTCCTGTGTTTGGGACCCTTATGGATCTCATCCAATGTATCTCTTTGGGTATTCATCTGTATCCCTAATTATATCCTTCATTATATAAGAAAGGGTGAACATGTTCTCCTGAGTTCTATGAGTTGTTCCAACAATTAACCAAATCCAAGGGGTGGGCTCCTGAAACCCCCAAAGTGTAGTCATGTCAGACTTGTGGGTACCCCAGGGATCTACCTTTGTTTTGGCATGTGAAGCAGAGGGGGGAGTCTTGTGGGACTGAGTCCCTAACCTGTAAAGTCTGAGCTAACTCTGGGGAGTGCCAGAACTGAATTGAGTTATAGGACACCCAGCTGGTGTCGCAGAACATTGCATGGTGTGAGACCCCCGCACTCCACCCCTATGTCCAGTGTCAGGGCACTGTAAGGGTGCCAGTCAGAGGAGGAAGGGAACGAAGCCACCCAGGGTGAGCTTTTCCTATAGAAGAACTGAATTTTCTACTACCTGAGACAAAGATTCATACTTAAAGGTCTTCTTGTGATGGAGATACTAAATTATTTGGTTTTTATTTAACATAGAGCAGAGTTTAAAAAAAAATAAAATCTGATGCTGTAGATCACAAGAAATCTTCCGCTGAAGGCTAGTTTGTAAAATCGATGAGAAAGTGGCCGTGGTTATCCTGCTCAGTCCTCCATTCTTTGGGGGTATATGTAACAACAGAATGAAGCACATGTAATACATGAGAGACTATAACAACAATGGTCAACACATCAGACTTGTTGCCTCTATCCTTAAACTTGCATTTTTGTTCCTGCTCCCCAAGAAGGGGAACATGAATGAAGTCCCTTAGGTTCTTTGTGTCCAGTCTTTTTCTGCAAGTGAACTGTTGGCTATTTAGCAAACATTAAAAAAAAAATATGAAACTTATATTGTCCTTCTTCAAATTGTTCTTAGCCTCAGGGTCTAAGAGTATTCCCTGGTGAGGTTCTCAAAACTTTAAGACTTCAGTTCCTTCTCAAATTTTTGGTTTCACTAACTGCCCTCTCTTCCATTTCACCCCAGATCAAGTTGGGCTCCATAAAAAATCTGCTTCAGCAGGTCAAATTGTATAGCAAGGCTCTCCTTTGTTCAAGCATTGCTCAGTTAAGTGGCAAATCAGGTCTTGTGTGTTTCAGAGAAGGGGGAATTTTACCCTCCAAAGAAATGTTATGATTAATATGGCCTAGGGGTAGGCATCCTAAATTTTTACTTAGGAGGAGCTGGAAACTCAAGCTCAGGCTGCTAATTATGTGACATTGAGGACAGCAGGAAGATTATAGCATATGATACTGAATATTTTAAGATACAAAACGAAGTTGGAGTCAAGTAACATATAGATTGAAAACATGCTACACTACAAGAGCATTCCAGGAACATGATGAAAAATAGCAACCCTGGACAGCATCCCAGCTGCTTTTACAGTAAGCTTTCTGCTTCTGAATACACAACGCACACTGCCATCTGCTTAAAGCCCAGGCGGTGGGCTTAGTGGCTCTAGGTGGGCAGTGGGCCCGTCTCCAGGGTTTTTCACACACGGTCACCCAGGAAAGGGCCCCCAGCTGTTGTGAGGGACGACAAGAAGACTCCACTCACCCAGTCCTTTGACAAACTTCATAAGGCACATGATGTAACTTGTGGCCGCATTAGCAAAGACCTGGATGTTGTCAGTATTGAGAAATGCTTCAAATACATCAAACACTGGAGCCTGGCTCTTTCCTAAGGGAGGAAGGTTGTAGAATATTAAGAACATCAACATTACCCTTCAGGTCGCCCATACTCCCAGCACCTTCCATGAAGTCTTGGAAAAGACCTACCCCTGGAGGAAATTCCTGGCCTTTTGAGGGGACAGGGAGCTTGGCTCCAATGCTGTCCTTCTCATCTTTGCCTGCAGGGGGAGCTGCAAGAAGGCTACAAATACCAGAGAGCTCCTCCGCAGGGACAGGAGGGCAAAGCCCAGTAAGTGCAGTGCTGTGGCAATGGGTGGGTCTACATCCTTGGGAAACATGCAGGCCTCTGGGATTCCACACACGTAATTACAGGGAAGGGAAGGTTTAGATACGCCCTGATGGCATATACTAATTGATTCACAACTGTGCAGGAGAGAGTTAACAGGCTTGAGATTGCTATCCTTAGAAAAGAGGGTTTACAAGATTGGCTGTTGGCTCACATCTGGGAACTTGGTTCTCAGAATATTCCTAGGCAACAGTGAATTGATGAGGGTGGTTCACTGTGCCTAGACTATGAAAACAACATGGTTTGTTCTGAACACTGGCTTTCCTCTGAGGAGTCTGAGATTTTGGTAGGTGCTAGGCAGGGAGTACTTAGATGGCCAAATCTTAGCTGGGTCTCCAATGGGCTTCGCTGGGGAGAAACATCAGACTCATGTTGCTGCATTTTCACTCCCAGAGCAGAGTGCGCTCTGTGGGACCCTCGGGGGAGGCTGAGCGCACATGGTAGCCTGCACAGGAATTTGCCTTAATTCTGTGTCTTCTGCCCTTACAATCTGGCTTGTCCTCACCATGTTACCATGATAATCTGAGCCATGCAATAAGACTTAGCTTACCTCTCTGCTGAGTCCTGTGCATCCCCTGTTGGGTCTCTTGGCTTGCTTTATGGGTCCCTGTTCATTTCCAGCTAAGCTCCATTTCCCTAACTGGGATTCAACTGTGTTATGATGCTTTTTTGCTTCTTACTAGGAAGCAAATAATGTTTGCTTTTTTGGCTTCAGGAATGAACTCAACACAGATATATGTAATTGAAAAGACAGAAGTGTCAGCAATTGGTCTAATCTGTCAGTGAGAGCAGGGCCTGATAATGCTCAGGGTTCTTGGTCTGCCAGCAGAACTCAGAATGGGTGCCCCTGCTATAACAGGTCATTTCCTACCAAGAAAACATGGCCGAAAGGTAGCCTGCCCTGTTGTTTAGTTTCTTTTGATAGCATGAAAATTGGCATCAAGAATTCATACTTTATGATAAAAATCATCTACCCATTCTTTCCTCTCACCACCCTTATTTAATATAGTACTGGAAATACTCCCCAGAGCAAGTAGGCAGGAAAAAAAAAAAAAATAAAACACATCCAAGTCAGAGAGGAAAGAGTAAAATTGACTGTAGATCACATGATCTATTTTGTTTAGAAAATCCTAAAGATGCCACCCAAAACTTTATAACTGATAACTGCATTCATTAAAGATTTAGGATACAAAATCAAACACACGTTCTTACCCATGGAGTAATCACCGACTAGATACTCCTTCACCTCAGACTTGTTTCCACTGTGCACAGTTTCCAGGGCACTGAACAGGGGCCTCCATCCCGACTGGATTTGTGTGGAACACACCTCAACTAGCTCGCCAATGGATGTCACAACCTGGCAGAGGCAAAGGGGGTGGCACTAAAAATCTTTCCCTTAGAAGCAGGACGAAAATTTCTGGGAAGGGGGATATACTTCTCCGCTTCCTATTTCTGGGTTAATTTCAGTGAAAAAAGAAAAACCAGAATTCATCCAAACCCACTCAAAAATCTCCTTAAATGAGCCGCCATATTGGATTAATTTGCATTTGCTAAAGACTAGTGTTGAGCAACTTTTCACATGCTTATTTGCCATCTGCAAATGTTTTGCTGTTTTTTTTAAAAAAACTTTTTGTCTTCTCATTATTGTCTTTTCTCAAAGAAAGATTGATCTATTTTTAGAGAGTGAATGTGCACGTAGATGGGGAGGGACAGAAGGAGAGGGGGAGAATCTCAGACTCCACGCTGAGTGTAGAGTCCAACATGGGTTCAGTCTCATGACCCCAAGATCAAGACCTGAGCCGAAACCAAGAGTTGGGCGCTTAACTGCCTGTGCCACCCAGATTCCCCTCATCACTGTCTTTTTTAAGTGAGTTTTTAGAGCTGTTTACATATTCTAGATTCAAATCTTTCCTCTGATACGTGATTTACTTTTTTTTTTTTTTTTACAGCTTTGACTTTGTCTTTTTATTTTTTTAATGGTGTCTTTTAAAGAACAAGTTTTTAATTTTGACAAAGCCTAATTCATCAACTCTTTTTTTTGGATCTTGTTGGTGTCATTCCTAAGAAATCTTTGCCTAACCCAAGGGCCCAAAGATTGTTTCTAATAATATTTGCCATACTGGTGTTCATTTGGCTGGAGGTTAATATGGCTACCCTGGCCGTTTGATGGTTACTGTTTGCATGGTATATCATTTTCACCTCTTCTACTCTCAATCTTTGTGCCTTTGAATGTAAAATCTGTCTCTTGTAGACTGTGTATTATAATATCTTATTGTTATATCCACCCTTACAATTCTGCCTTCTGATAGCTTGGTCATTTCATGTTTTTTAACATTTTTAGAAAAGATTTTATTTATTTATTTGACAGACAGAGATCACAAGTAGGCAGAGAGGCAGGCAGAGAGAGAGAGAGAGAGAGGAGGAAGCAGGCTCCCCACTGAGCAGAGAGCCCGATGCGGGGCTCGATCCCAGGACCCTGAGATCATGGCCTGAGCTGAAGGCAGAGGCTTTAACCCAGGCCACCCACCACCCAGGTGCCCCATTTTTTAACATTTTTATTGAGATATAAATCCCATATGATGAAGATTACCCACTTATACTGTACAATTTGGTGTTTTTTTAGCATATTTAGAGAGTTGTGCAGCCATGACTAATCTAATTTTAGAACATTTTCTTGACCTGCCTATGCCTCCAGGCCAGCATGTGCCAGTAGTCATTCCCTCCACAGAACCCTACTCTCTGCCCTAGGCAATCACTAACTTACTTTTTATCTCCTTAGATTTGCTTATTATGGACATTTTACACAAATGAAATAAAATGTGGGGTTTTTTTGGTTTGTTTGTTTGTTTTGGCGATTGGCTTTTTTCATTTAGCATAATGTTTCCAAGCTTCATTCATGCTGTAGCACAAATCAGTATTGATTTTTTTTTTTATTACAGAATAGTATTTTATTGTGTGGAAATACCACATTCATCCATTTATCAGCAAATGGAATTTAGGTTGTTTCCAACATTCTGGCTGTTATGAATAATGCTTCTCCGAATGTTTGTGTCTAGATTTATATGGATATATGTTTTCATTTTTCTTCGGTATGTACCTTTTGAGGAACTCCCAGACTGTTTTCTATGGCAGCGCATTTAGTAGCATATGGAGATTCCAATTTCTCCACATTTCATCAAACCTTACTATCTTTTTTACTGAAGTCATCCTAGGTGGTTTGAAGTGATATCTCATTGTGGTTTTGATTTGCATTTCCTTAATGACTAAAGATGTGGAGCCTCTTTTCACAAATACATATTTAATATTATTAAAATGGTCTTATTTACATCTGTCATTTTACTACTTCTTTTCCACATATAATGTGTTTTTTGTTCCTCTGTTCCTCCTTTACTGTCTTCTTTTGTGTTAAATATATTTTTAGTGTATCATTTGATTCCTCTCCTTCTAATTTATTTTTTGTATTAATCTCAAGGCTGTTGTCCTAGGGATTAGAATATACATCTTCAACTTATCACAATATTCAAGTTAATAATGACTTAATTCTAGCAAAATATGGCAACTTTGTTTCTAGTAGTTTCATTTTCTCCCCTTTTTTTTTGCTACGGCTATATACATCTTTATAGTTAATAAATTAAAAAATACAATGTTAGTGTCAGTGCTTATGTAAACACTGTTTTTAAAATTAAAAAATATATTTACCCACACATCCATTTCTTCTTGTGAAACTGACTTACTCTGTTGTTTTATCTCCTTTTAGTCTGAAGGAATTCCTTTAGTACTTCTTACAGGATAGGTCTATTGGCAAGAAATTCTATTATATTTTTTTAAATCTGAGAATTCTTTTATTTCATCTTCATTTTTGAAGCACAAGTACTCTAAATTATTCACTTTCAATGTATTATTGCTTTGTCTTCTGGCCTTCATTCTCTTTGGAAAAGTAGTATTTAATTCTACTGTAGTAACAAACTGTTTCTCTCTTGCTGCTCTTGAGGTTTTCTTTTTGTCTTAGAGCAGTTTGATTATAAAGTATCTACTGTGCTTATCTTTGTGTTGATGCTAATTGGGGTTCCATTAGTTTTCTAAATTTATTTTCTGACCCTTTCCGTTTTTCATCTTTGTCTGAACCCCCATTACACATAAGCTTGACATTTTATCACAGGTCTCTAAGACTTTATTTCTGGTCAAACTATCCTCTCCAATCTTTGGAATGGATAATTTCTATTCATCTACCTTCAAGTTCCCAGATTCTTCTGCCATCTCAAATCTTGCTGGTAAGACCATCTAATAGATTTTTCATTTCAGTCATTGCCTTTTCAACTCTAGAATTTGCATTTTTTTCATAGTTCCATTTCTCTAATTAGACTGTTTTTGGTCATTGCCATCATATTTTCCTTTAATTCTTTGATAGTATTTATAGTAGCTGCTCTAAAGCCTGGCTCTCAACTCCAACACCGGGGCTCGTTCAAAGTCACTTTCTATTTTTTGCCTCCCTCCCAATAGGTATCCTTCTCTCTTGTCTCTTCTTTTCCTTCCCTTCCCTTTTCCTTCCGTCCTTCCTCTCTCTCTCTCTCTCTCCCCTTCCTCTCTCCCTCCCTTCCTTCCTTCCTCTCCTTTCCTTCCTCCCCTCTTCCTTTCCTTTTTCTTTGCTGAAAAGTCAACATTTTGTATAACATATTGTGGTAATGCTGAATTCTGATTAATTTTTGAGTTGTTGTTGTTGTTGTTGTTTTTCCTAAATAAGGGGTTGGATTTATACTGTGAAATCTGTCTCTTCCCATGTGTGAGAGCCAGTGTGTCTGGGTCAGTTTCTTTGTTTTTAGGTCTTAGATTTACTATTTAACAATCCTCCCCATGTCTGAATAGTTTAGGGGTCAGCTGATGATTTGGGCAGAAATTGTGCTCAGACAACTTGAGCCTTTAAGGCTTCCATCCTCCTCAACCAATCCACATGTGTAGGTTGGGGAAAATATTCTAAGTTTAGCCAGGTCTTGTTTTTTACTTTCTGATGGGATTTGTATGGTCTATACTGCATATGCATAAGTTTCATTCAGCCAGAGATGCATGAGGAATCGATCTAGTCTTTCTGTAGGTCTCTGGTTTCCAGGGATTCATGTTAAATTTCTTATTCAATCACTGCTCACTGTAACCTTAGGCTAGCAAAATTGCAATTTCCCCTGTTCACTACTACTACTACTTCTTCTTTTTTAAAGATTTTATTTATTTATTTGAGAGAGCAAGGGAGAGATAGAGAGCGAGCACAAGCAGGGGGAGTGACAGAAAGAGAAGGAGAAGCAGGTTCCCTGCTGAGAGAGCCTGATTCGGGGCTGGATCCCAGGACCCTGGGATCATGACCTGAGCCAAAGGCTTGAGTGACTGAGCCACCCAGGCATCCCTCTAAGTCTTATTTAAACTAAGTCTGTCCCTTATAGTGGAAAAGCTGCTGATTTTCTAAGTTAGCTTCACACTAGTCAAACTACTATACTAGCCAATAGCTTGAGAGTGAGGGTGATGGGGACAGTGTTTGGCAAGAGGTCACGAACTTCCATTGTTCTTAAGCAAAGTTCTGGCAAGAAGGATTTCTAAGTATAAATGCTACTCAATTTGTTGTCTGCCATTGGTCAATTTCCAGAAACCTGAAACCATTGATTTTTACAATTTTGTCTTGTTTTATACTTGAATTTTGTGAGGTGGCTTCATTAGCTTTTTCATGCTGCCATAGCCTAAATCCTTCTAGTTCTAAATCTTTCTTTTCTTTTCTTTAAGATTTTATTTATTTATTTGAAAGGGAGAGAGACAGAGAATGAGAGAGAGAGCATGAGAGGAGAGAGGTCAGTGGGAGAAGAAGACTCTCTGTTGAGCAGGGAGCCTGATATGGGACTCGATCCTGGGACTCCAGGATCATGACCTGAGCCGAAGGCAGTTGCTTAACTGACTGAGCCACCCAGGCGCACCCAGTTCTAAATCTTTCTGAACACAGTGAAGCATAGTTATTTTAAAATCTGTCTCTGAGGACTCTGGATCCCTGGCTAAGCATGTGATTATGTGTGTGTGTGTGTGTGTCTATTTTTATTGTTTTTCTTTTTGTTGTCAGTGACGTGTTATTTCCTAATGAGCCTGATTATTTTTGACTGAATGTAGACACTACATATGCAAATCAAGAAATAATTTGAATCTTTGGGATGACATCATCTTCTGTCAAAGAGTTGTTCTGTGCTAGGGAAGAGGCCCCAGAACTTGCAAATCATCTAATCTCATGTTAGGGACTGGGATTATTTAAAGTTGGGGATTATTTCCTGGTATGATTAGTCTATTTAAGTTTCACTCTTCTTCCTAATATGTCTCTTTCTCTTCATGGTTCTGTCCGAGGATGTCCATAAGTTACCAGACTTGGAGGGCCCCAGATTCCAGTTTTGGTTAGTTTCTCAATCCTGCAACCTCCTTTTCTGAAATTAGTGGGTTCCCTTTTCAGGAAATATCACCTCCAACACCAGGCACAGACTCTGGGTATTCTTCTTCTTCTAGACATTGGCCTCAGTTATTCACTGCCTTATGTTCCAATATCTAACAATGATTAAAAAAATATTTTTTAATCCAACTTTTCCTGGTTGTTCCCTGTGGAAAGTTGATCTGACCTACTTAATTCATTATGATGGAAATCCTCCAACTTAGTCTTTAGGCATGAACTCACTTTTCTTACTCACTTTTCATTAACTCACTTTTGCTTTCTTTTGTTTCATTAAACTTACTTGATATTCCTATTTAATATTTCGCAGGAAGGATACCACATTTGAATTCTTTTCAGTCCTGACTGTACCATCTGTTATTCCAGCAGCTTGCTCTAAGTATTGCCTTATTTCCCTGTGCGTTTTGTAATATTTTGGAAATACTGTGAACTCACATATCTGGGAACTTTATTTGTGGGATTCTTTTATGGCCCAGGTTGAAATGAGTTCCTCTGTGGGAATTTCTGTTGCTTTTGTATCATGCCTGTATGAAGTTTTTCAGTGTAATTTACACTACAAAGGTGGTGTAATTTCATACACTGACCTGCTAGAAGGGATAGCTTATAAATTTAAATCCTATAGAGTTTTTTTTTTCCTTGTTTGTTTTTTAGTCTCTATGAAGAGCCAATGTTAGAGAAAGGCTGCTACTATCCACAGGAGGGTGGTATTGGGTTCATTTTGAACTCAACTTTGCCCTGAATGAACACCAGTCTTTCACAGTTTGCCCTGAGACTGCTCTCCTATTCCTGTGGCCTCAAGGATGTGCTAAGTAGACTTCTGCTTCACCCAATGGCAAATTCCCTCATGGCAAAAGCTTAGGACTCTACTTAGTGCTCTGGCTTCCCATGGTTACTTAGTTTTGGACACATTAGTATTCTTGCCTTTCTTGCGAGCAAGGGTCAGTGCATTTACAAGGAATTTTTAAACCTTTATTCGACCTTTTTGGTAGGTTTCAGAAGCAGAGGATCTGTCTGTGTTCCTAGCCTACCATTATGACATGAAGTAAACAGTTAGTTTCCTTACTGTCTGTCTCCTGGCAGAGGGTATTGTAGTGATGAAGAGTAGAGGTTAGGTATATCGAAGTATGCACTGGTACAGCTAGATTGCCTAGGTTCAAACCCCGGTTCCACTGATCATGAACCATGTATCATCAGCTAAATTGCTTAGTCCCCCTGTCACGGATTCCACAAAGGATTACTGGAAAGATGAAACATGCAAAGACCACAGAGGAGGGCTGGCCAGGGCACTCAGGAGGGGCCGGCTCTGATGCTGGTGATGCTGACTTCCATACGCCACTGACCTGGTCTTGGACATCCTCATCACACAACTCCAGCTGCATGATACGCTCAAAAGGTCGGAAAAGTGCTTCATTAAAGTGAAAATGAGGTGGCTCATTCCAGTCAGTGAGAACCTCCGTCAGTATATCATGGATGAAGGAAACAGCCTTCTGAGACACATGCCTTTCCTTATGACAGGCGGCCTGCAAAATCCAAAGGAGAGTAGAACACCATCAGGACTTCACGGAAGTAAGGAATTGGTCTCTTAAACTCCTAACCCACTTCGTTGTGGGGAGGTAGAAGCAGCAATTCTGTTGACGTAAAAATAAATAAATAAATGAAAATAAAAATAACTCCAAGGACTAAGTATAGATGAACAGCACACTAAAGTTAAATCTTTAATAATTTAACTAAAGATCACATGCAACTCTAGTTTCACTTTAATATTTTTGGAAAAATGAGACTTTCTAGTAGTTTCCTTTTCATTTTCCTTCTTGTAACATGACAGTTTTCTTGGGTGGTAAAGAACACATGGACTATAAATACACTGGAACCTAGTCTGGGAACTGCCTATGGTCTCATTCTAGCCATGTTCTGAATATGATCAGAGGTGTCACCTGTCCCTCAAGGAAGAAGGCCAGTTGCCCCCAGGATGGTCAGACTTGCTCACATCTTTGTATGCATGCCCTTGTGGAGCCCTCTCTGTCACTGACCTTGGGCTTGGATGTGTGATCTGCTTTGCACAAAGGAAAAATACCAAGCATTGTATCAGTAGAGAACTGGAAAGTAGCTCTGATTTGGGAATCCTAAGAATACCACGTGAATGAGCCAGGGCTAGTCTGCTGAAGGGAGAGACATCATGAGGAGAGGCCCCCATGTCCAGCCCTCCTAGTCAAGGCTGTCATGAACCAGCTGACGACAGGTGCACAAGTGAGGCAAGAAGAGCTCAGCCAAGCCTAGCTCAAGCCAGCTCAGATACCTGACCCACAGTATCGGGAGCTAAATAAATGGTTGTTGTTTTATGTGGCCAGATTTTGCAGATGGTTGGTTGTAGTTTAACAGATAAATCATAAACCCTGTTTTTCCATGACTAAGTTGTGATTTTCTACCCATTTTCTTTACTAGAATGTTCTCAGTTTAGTGAATTAAGTTCCACAAAACATTTTATTTGATGATGTAACTCTGCCAGATTAACACTGAAGAACTAATAAGAATTGTTATTACTGATAAAGGAGGCAATAATTTTCCCACCAATTGAGAAGGAGCCAGTCGTTATGTACTGAAATGCTTAGTTCATAGGATATAATTTAATGCATGCACTACTTTGTATGAGAGTGAGAGTGAAAGGGGTCCTAACATTAATTTTGTTGGGAAAACTAGGGCATATGGTTCACCTACTTACAGGGTACTTCCCAGAGTACATTTAGCTCTCAGAAAAGAGAGACTGGCAGAACAAGAGACACTGTTATTATCATGTATAAAAGTGAAACTCCTGGGGTGCCAAGCCTCTGCCTTGGGCTCAGATCATGATCTCAGGATCCTGGGATCAGGCCCGCATCAGGCTTCCTGCTCAGCAGAGAGCCTGCTTCCTCCTCTCTCTCTGCCTGTCTCTCTGCCTACTTGTGATCTCTGTCTGTCAAATAAATAAACAAAATCTTAAAAAAAAAAAAGAAATTAAAAGATAAAAGTGAAATTCCAGCCTCAGGCTGAAAGTAAGTCATAAGGATCGGAAAGCCAGCTGTGGGAGGTACTTCCCCAAGTCATGTGACTATAAAGAAAGATAGGGGCAAAACCAGGATGGGACTGCCCTTTGGGGTGATTCTCTAGATGCCCAGATGTCCTGTAGAGAACTGTGACGTTTTTGCCGGGTTGGGGGAGGGGTGGGTTGGGAACCTTAGCCTTGCTCTGAGGCCACGATGCTCTTCAGCCCGCCCTGCATGGAAAGCCCTGTGCGGGCTCGGCTGCAGGGGCTCACCTCCACCAGGTGTGGGGCCACGAGGCTCCAACAGCGCATCACATGGAGCAGCGGCCGCGACTTGCTCCGCACGATCCTCAGCATGGCGTCTCCGAGCCGGAAGAGGTGGAGGGCGCTCTTCCGGTCTTGGGTCGATTTAACTTCTCCTAGAAGGCAGCAAGACCATAAAAGCCATAAAGCCCAAACAAAGGGGTAGTTCGGTCTGTTCTCAAGCACAGAGAGGATGAAAATCAAAAGGGATGAAAAATACTCAGGGTGGTAGGATTAGTCAATGTGGGCCAACTGAGGGAGGAGAAGACCCAGGGTTCAAGAGGGATGAGGGGCTTCACTCAGCACCTCTCCTATGGGCCGCCATATTCCCAGGGCCTGCCGGGACAAGTGTGAGCACTGTTTGTGGAGAAGAGGGAATGGCCTGGTGGTTAAGTAGGACGGGTGGGGACTCAGACGGCCTGGGCTCAACTCCTGGCTGCACCATTTAGTAGCTAGGCTATGTTGCACCAGGACTTTCTCTCTCTAAGCTACATTTCGTGTAAAAGTGGGGCTAACAGCACTTACCTCTTCAAGTTACTTGAAGGATTAAATATGGAGATCCTCACAAAGTGCCTATCACAGGGCTGGGCACATACTAAACACCCCCTGCTGTTAGGCATTAGCATTACTGCCGTGACTGTGTCATGCACTTTGCCAACCCTTTATGGCACCTCTGAAGTGCTTACCAAGCAGGTCAGGCCCCTTTCTACTCAAGGACATGCTTGTTGAACCTGCTCTGTCTTGCTTCAGTGTAATCCTTACCTCCTCTGATCTTTTGCTACTGCTCTACCCTGTCACCTTGGTCTTCTCCCTTTTCATCATTTTCTTCTTCCTCATGTCCTACTGCTGCTCCTATATTGCCTACAAAATGCTGATCATTATCTTGCTCTTGCAACCAGATTGCTTCTTTCTAATTAATCTTGCCATAGCAGATAAACTTCATAATGACAGTAATATTATTACCAACTCACCTAAGAGAGTGTAGCTGGTAAAAGATGAGCGCAGCATTTTAACTCCTATCTGATTCATCCCAAAGCAAATGCCCCCTCCTCCCAGCTGCCTCTTTTTACCCTGCTCCTTGTTTTTTGGTAAGCTGAGAGCTTGCTGATTTTTCAACCCCAAACACTTTGAAGGTGGCTCCCAAGTCTAGGGCTGCTCTGGAAGTTCGAGGGGTCTGGGAAGTTGGCGTTACAGAGCTAAGGTTTTAAAGTCTATTAAAAACTAGCAGGGGAACGACTGTGCTTCTCAAATCAGAATCTGCAGTAAGGGTCAAAAGGTCAAATGCATGCACTTAGTTAGAACTTCAGATCCCTAAAGATGGGACCTCAAGAGGCTGTATGATCCAACTTGCCAGTACAGTGTGTCCCCAGCATGTAGTTCTGTGCCCCTGCCCAGACCCATCGGGACAGAGGCTCACTGTTTCGGCACAACAACCTTGGCTACTGATGGACCATTGCATCTGTGAGCAGCCTACCACCAGTTTGGGACCCTGGGGCAGCTCATTACAACTGTGCTCCCTTCAGGGTCCTCATCAGTGAATACAGTGACATTGACCTATCGTTAGGGATGTGCCTCAACAGCAGTTTTTCTAAGAGTAGCAGGCAGCTTCTCCCCTCCTTCCACTCTTCTCTCCCACCAGCCTCTTGTGGAACCAGGAGCTGCTTCTGCAAGCAGCTGAACTGAATGAAACAAGAGACATGGCTTGTGATACGGTGAAGGGGGTCCCACCCTCATGGGAACTACCTGCACCCTGAGTAGCCAAATAATTTTCTCTATCTCAAGCACAAAACTTTGCAGAACCACCCGGCACAGCTCCAGTGGGAAGAGGGGCAGCACTGGCCGCAACAGCATTTCCCCCAGCATGCCTGAAAACTGATGACAAATCTGCCCTAGACCTTAGCCAGGGTGACCACGTGTGATGAGAATGAGGATTCAAGTCTTCAGGTGGGCGCTGCTTTCAGAGATCCGGGCTGCTTCCTGCTGATCTCATGGCATGGTTCTTCTGGGAAGGAATTACCTGGCATGGCTAGAGAGTAATCCACCGTATCTGTAACAGAATGGAAGAGCTGGGACTGGGATGCTTTCTTCAGCTGGTAGAGGAACCCCCCCAAAGCCATCAAGTTCAATTTGTCTGTAGCATCTTCGAAGAGCCTGGAGGAAAAAAACAGACTTTTTACTTGGGAACAATTCCAATAAGTCTTTGCGGTAGAATGATGATGGTAATTTTGTTAACTGTGAGTAATGAAAATGTGTAAAACTGTAAAGAAATGTGCGTTATGCTTCTCTACCTGTTATTACTGTGTATAAGTCTGCTCGAACTAGGAGACTTTCATATAAAGGGCACAGACCATTAAAAAAAAATCTTTGTTTTCGCATGGCGTAGCTCAGCCATGCTGGGCACTCATGAAACATTTGGCAAAAAGCTGAAACTTGGCAAAAGCATCACTCCCTGAAACTGAGTAACTGGGAATGGAATCCTTAAAATTAGCTTTAGCTTCATAAACTATGTGATAGAAAAACCCATTAAGTCAATCAAGTCTTTTGCTGGGCTACGACTGATGAGTCTAATGCTGGGTTTGGTCTTCAGAAGGATACACAACCAAAGTACACCCAAACCTGTAAGCCCCCTGGGGGTGGGCCTAGTTTAATTATTGCCTCTGACTCATACACCCAGTGCCCTGCACGCAGTGGGAGCCCAAGTAGCTACTAAAAGAACAAATATTCCCTAACATAATGAACCTCGCAGGTTCCTTCTGTTTTCTACTCTGCTGGGCGCAGACACTTCTAGCGGAAGGAGGAGGGGAACACAGGTAGCAGGGCTTGGAGAAGGAGCTGAGGCTCGCTGGAATTCAGAAGGCTGGCATCCGATGTGGGTTTCTATGGCCGGCCTTTCACTGCTCTTTAGTCATCTGCTGCTTGCCCACCAAATCTGTGCTTACATCAGAAGGGCAAGCAGCCCCGTGGGCTGTCACATGCTGAGCAAGGGAGAGGGTCTCCAACAGGAATTGAATGGAGTCCCGTTTGAAGAGGTTATATGAGATGTACAGATTTTAAGATGGGAATTAGTAGGTTAAGCATTCACAAATGATGGAAACAAAGACTTTTTCCTTGCTATTTTTGTAAATCCAATTTTAATGTCATTTAGTGTCTGCGTCCTATTAACCATTTCTTCTCTCTCGTTGCTAGTAAAAGAACAGCAATGAATTTTATGCCCCGCTGGATGCTTGCATACTACTGTCCAGATGCCAGCACACTTTCCCAGCCACCTTGTTGGATAAGCCAGGAGAAGAGAACACTGCACGGAGTCTCAGCATAACTCTTTATGCAGACATGACCTTGTAGTTGATTAGTGTCAAAGCGAGGAAAGAACTCAGGTGTTCTGAGCCCCTGTGAGTGCTGTTTTGCTTTCCCACTCCCCAGCCTTGGGCTCCCTGTATAAACTTCACTGCCCTGGGGCTGGGGGCATAATGACCCAGTGTGGACAGTGCAATGTGGTGGGATGACATGTGACATGACGACCAGCAGCAGGTTCAACATCAGGAGGTGTTGCCACTTGGGGCTGGAGTTATTGGGTTTTTCCTCTCAACCTCAATATGGTTAAAGAATATATCACCCCCTTAGGTGTGGGACTATAGATAATAACTATCATAAGAATAATGCGTTTGTGGTGGCACCTGGGTGGCTCAGTCAGTTAAGCATCTGAAGCATCTGCTTTCAGCTCGGGTCATGAGCCCAGCATCCTGGGATCTAGCCCTGAGTCAGCTGCCTTGCTCGGCACGGCGCCTGCTTCTCCCTCTCCCTCTGCCTGCCTGCCTCCCTCTCCCCCCCGCTTCTGTTTTCTCTCTCTGTCAAATAAATAAATAAATAAAATCTTTAAAAAAATGGATTTTTATGATTTATCAAGTTCTGTCTTAAGTGCTTCAAGTGTAGTAATTAATTTAACCTTATGACCTCCCTGAGAGAGGCTGACTTTATGGCCTTATTTGACGTGAGGCAATCGGGGCCCTGGGGGGGCGAACCGGCCCAAGATCACAGAGTAAATGCAGGGCACTAGCCCCAGGGAACCCGCCTCCGGGTGTCCACTCTTAGTCCACAGACAGTGGTTCATTTTAATTGTGGGGCCTGGTGGGAGACAGAGGTATGTTTGAAAAAAATGAAAAAAGAGGCTTAAATGACTGGCCAACACATCTAGTTGTCCTGGGCGTGATTTGAGAGGAGAGACATGGGTGTGGCGTTGCCCACTGGTGCTCTGCAGGGAGCACTCTTTGAGGTACGAAGACACCGGGGTGCTCTTACCTGTCTGCCTGGGTAGACAGCGTGAGCACGGCCTTGGCCGCACTGCTCCCGGTCATGAGGCTGCCCCCGCGGAAGTCAGAGGCCCGGCCTCGGCTGCCTTCCCTGACCAGCTCTTGGATGGAGAGCGGCTGGATGACGGGGGCCGCGCTCAGGGAGCTCTCTGGCTCTAGGCTCTGCTCCGGGGCCGAGCCCTCACACTCTGGGTCCCCGAGAAGTCCGGAGCCCCCTGACGCCTTCTGGGGCTGGCTGATGGTCAGAGGGGGCTGAGAGGTGCCGTCGCTGAAATGGGTGTGCTCCAGCGTGCCCACGTACTCACAGACCCTACACAGAGGTGCAGACAGACAGATGTTAGGCCGTGTAGCTCAGCAGGCCAGCTCTGTAAATCCCACAGTGAAAGAAAGAAACCCCACCCAGCTTTGCAGACCCCCTGTCCCCAGTTTCCTTTCTTCTCTTGTCAGAGCAACCTCTCCCTCTCCCCCCTCACTATCCATATTATTTTTCTTTTTTGAGTTGGACTAGATGACTTGGAAGTGGGGTAAGGGTTCCTCAGACTGCCTTCCATGCTGGGAGGAAAGGCGGGTCACAGAAGCCCTGTTCGTCCAGTTCCATCCCGTCTGGCTTACTGGCTTATTTGGACTTGGGCTGCCTGAGGGAGTTTTCCCAGGAGGCCCTCTCCGCTTCTCTCTAGTGCTCTGATGAGGACGTGGGAAGTCCTTCTATAGGATCCCAGTCGGAGTGTGCATGTGCCTGGCAGGCCCACCGGCCACACCGGGCCCACTCTCAAGGGCTCTGCCCAGCCATGTCCTGACTGGCCTCAACAGCATCTAGTGCTGGTGCTGGGGTCGCGCCCTGATCGTGGCAAACCCAGAGAAGCATCACAATGTAGGGGATAGCTGCCAACTTCCAAACTTCGTGCTCAACAGACCTCGGGGCTAAGATGGTTCATAAGAGGCCCGGTGACCCAGAGAAGTCCAGTGACTGATAAAGACCATCCCAGATAACCCACTCTTGTGTTCTATGCTCAGGCAATTTTTTTATTCCCTGTAAAATGCTCTGGTGCAATTTAAGTCATTTCCTTTCTCCTGTTTTGCCTGTGAGCACAATGAAGAGCAGCAGGACGCCAGCTCCCACGCTGAAACCCATTTGCTCCAGGCTGAGTCATACTGGCTCTTTCACATGTTCCCCCCAAGAGGGGGTTTGCAACCCTCGAGCGACCTGCATGCTTCTCTCTTTGAAACCCAACAGACACTTACGACGGTATTTGCTTTGAGGGCATCCCACTGAACCCAGATTTGGCTGGGGCTCTGGGTGAGGTCTAGGTGCCTGTGCCCTGCCCTTGTCTGTCCCACTGCTGCTCTTCCAGAATGGAGCTCGGTGCAAGGCATCAGGCGTGCACTGAGGAGGCAGTGAGGAGACAACCTGGCCCCTGCCCCCTGCCCCATGCCTGCACCATGGACACTGCTTCTTTGTCCCAGGTCAGCCCAAAGACAATGCCTACAAGACATGCTTTTTTGTCTTAGTCTCGTGAGGACTGTGGAGAGATCATTGCTGCTTCTGCCTTACAGGTACTGTGAACTCCATAACTGATCGGGGTTGGGGGATCATCATGCACCTGAACACATGGGGCCAGCAGTCCGGGTTGTGGCTTCCCATCTCCAGGCCTACACTGAGGATGGCGTCCATGCACAAGACGTGGGCGGTGTGCAGCCAGACCCCCTGCAGCTTCCCGATCTGCTCCAGTTTCTGCTCTACCTTCAGTTTCACTGTGCCGGAAAGACATTTATTAACGTAATGGTCCAAGATAAGGCCAGAGAAGGATAAGAGAAAAGGGATAAAAAGGAGAGAATGGGCTGCCATGCAAGAGCAAAAGGGAAATAGCAGATGTTACTCAATGGCATTGGCAGCCAGCTCCTCAATAGCACATCCCTGTGGTTCAATGTGCAAGCTACCCAGCCCTCAGCCCCTCGGACGCTGGTGAGCCCAGTTTGGCAGGCTCACAAGGTGGATGGGGTTCTTTACCCAGCTAAAGCTGTTTGCACCCGAGCCCTTCCCCACCCATATGCTACACTGATAAGACAGAATTCCTGGTAATCTGCGAGTTCTCTGAGGTTTATTTAACATCACAGGTTCATGGTGATGATCATCTAAAATATACGTATACATATATATGCTCTGAGCCCATGATCATCAGATCATTTCATTTCCTGAGTTTACATTTATACTTGTGATCTTCAAATAACACTTTTTAAATTGTAGATAACTAATGAGAAAGGATGCAGAGGGTAACTTAATATGTCAATTATGCAAAATGCCAAGGCAAGGCCCAATGTCAACATCCTCCATGAATAAAGGTATCAACTCATTGGAAGATGGGCCCAGTGGGATATGTGAAGGATGGTCTGGAGTCTAGAAACACAGCACGCTCACTTCAGAGGAGTCAAACCATATTCCTGCTGTGAGAGGCAAACTGAGTTTTAGCCAAGTGTCTTTGTTGTATGTCTGTGATACTGATTTTATTTATTTGTATATAACTAGGACATCAATTCTGGTTTTATAATTTTTTAAGAACTTTAAATGTAAGGATTTTTATGTAATTTATGGTTGTGCATATCAAGTATATCTGCTAATCGTCCACTTCATTGGCTAACCGATTTTCACAAGTTAAAAATCAACTCTTTCGGGAATTCACTAAGCTCAGGTTTTTCTCTTACAAGATCAAAGCTTTCCTGAAGCCTCTCTTAGGGATTTCCTCCATTTGATTTCCCTCTTCAGAAAACTGGCTGTTCTGCCTTTCCCTGCTGGGACCCGAGGAGTCTTCAGATGGGTACTCTGTGCAGTGCCAAAGCATGTGGCCAGATGAGGACAGAAGAACAAACAGCTCCGCCAGGCAGGCCTCTGGTGTCCTGCAGGATTCCTGTGAGCATCCATGAGCACTTTCCTAGTCAGCAAGGGCCAGGATGTCTCTTGTCTACAGAGGGATCTACGGAGGCTCTCTTCAGGGTCAGCTGTGTCGAAGGGAGCCACACCTGGGACTTCGCGATCGGCGGCAAACATAGGCTGCACATGCCACAGGGATCGGGGACAGGGATCTGCTTATGTGTGCGGGTGTGTGCAGATGGTACAGAAGGCACCAGGTGGATTCTGGCGCTTCAGTGGTTACCTTGGGCTATGGCGTCACTGGGTTCTTGGACTTCCTTTTCCTCTTTTTCTTCCTGGACACAGGAGGCAGCTGCCATTTGGGCAAGGGCTGAGGCGCAGTTAGCCGCCACTCCTACAAAGACAACAAATGATTGCAGCTCACTGAGTCTCTTCTCCAACCACTTCCCAAAAGCGCCCCTCCAGAAGACTTGTTTGCCAACAGGCCATGCCCCGAGCGCTCCTCAGGGCTGCCCCTCAGGTCACGTGTCATGGGACTTCACTCCCTCTGGTACCTAGAGCACAGCTCAGCCGCGCCGCTTTCCGCAGCCCATCGAGGCTCATGCAGATGGCATCACGCTCCTTTTGGTTCTGTTCCTTGACGCCTTCAGCTCCCAGAATGAAAGCCAACCCTTTGGAGCTTCCTGCCATCCGGCCAGTCAGCGGGGTTGATAAAGTATCGATGAGGTTCTTCCAGCAGCCCACCAGAATATAGCGAGCAAATGCCACACCTGGAACGTGAAAGGGCAGAGCCATCACTTTCCAGAGGCAGAAACAACCCAGCAGGGAGCCGCACGGGATCTCCTGACCATCCAAATAGCAAGCCTGAGTTGTGAGGCATTCTCCTACCGGAAATATAATTTAATGGCTATTGGATTGCATTTCACATTAAACATTTGTGTGTTTATAAATAATGAATGTTGCATCATCAGCAAGACGTTGCAAAGTAACTTCCATCAGGCATGCTTTTTTCTGACAGGACAAGATGTTAATTCATCTACGTCAGCACACAAAGCTGCCATTTAATGCTTTAACTGCTGGCAACATACGTGACGCATGCATATTCATAAACTCAAGACCCAAGTCATTACCTGCCACTGTGGAGTCATCAATTCTCCTGCCCTGGGTGAAAGGGGACTCGGTAGAAGCTGAGGCCATCAGCTGGCCCCCAATCGCACTGCTCTCTAAGCCATCGATGTCTGTCAAGGAAAAAGACAAGATTTTCCCTGATTAAGAACACTCCAGTCAAAAACAAATGGCCACCACAATATTCATTTCTTCCCAAACAAACATCCATTGGCTCTATTATGTAGCAAGAAAATAATAATCTTTTATCAGAATATTAAAATTTTTGTTTAACCTCATAGTCCAGTTTTCTTTCATTGCTAGAACATTCTTGTTAGGCTGTTGTATATTTTTTACTTTAAAAAAGGAAGATAAACTCTGCTATGTCTGTTGTTGGAAAATCTATTGATTTAGAATACGTAGATGTCTGAATACTCCTTTTATCCAGAACAGTGACATTATTCCCAAATTTTATACATGCAGGTTGCCCCAACCTGGATTTCTCTTTCAGAGTTTCCTCATAAGAATAAAGAAAAGAAGAATAGTATCTCTTTGGTCAGATAATCACATAATCTGATTCCAAAATAGAGCAATCACTTGAAAATAATACCTTACAGTTTCTGAAGTGTTTTCACATTTAGATTTTTCTGTCAACTCTAAGCAAGTAAGCAGGATAGGTAGTATTTTTCCCATTTCACCAAAAAAGAAATAAATATTCAAAGTAGGTAAGATACCCAAGGCCATGGGGCCAGTAAATGAAGGAATCAGACTTAGTATTCGGATTCCCATCTGGGCCACTTTCCATGATATCACATACTCCATCCAGCTCAATACAGGAATCTTAACTCTCCTTCATTTGAATTTTTGTTAAAACACTCATTTCTGGAATTATTTCAATGAAACACTTCTTAATATATTGGCAAGAAGAAGCTGGCTTGGGACTGAGAAGCCTTAGCTCTGAATTAAGTAGCCTTGTAGCCATGGGCTAACCTGCATCCTCTGGGCCCCAAATGTCTCAGTGGAAAGGAGGGAACCACTGGAGAAGTGATGGAATTGGGGCATACGTACTTGAATGCAGCTAACATAGCTGAATACCAGCCGGGGAGGGCATGGGAAAAGAGGGTAGCTGAAGTTTATTCCTTGACCTTAGGACTTGACCCTCACCAACAGGATGAGCCTTCTCTGCATGCTGTTTGGAAATTATTTTATTATACCTTTGATTCTTATAGTAAGTCCAAGAAGACTAGAGACTTTTGGCAACACATCTCTTTGAAAGTTGCAAAGACATCTATCTATATCTTAAAAGTTCTGACCACAAAAAAAGAAAATTATAACTACATAAGGGGATTGACATTAACGAAACTTATCATGATGATCATTTTGCAATAACACACCACACACACACACATGATATATATCATTAAATCATGTTGTATACCCCAAACTAACATAATGTTTTATGTCAATTACATCTCAACAAAACTGGGGTACAGAAGCAGGGAGAAACCTCAATGGCTACTGAAGTGGGAACAGACCCGTTTCAAAGACATTAATTTGACTTATAGTCAAATGGTCTTATGGCACTCACTGGAAATTGCTGTTTCTGGAAGTTATGAGGTTTCCTGTATGCTAGGTAAAGTACTGCTGAATTCAAGTAATACAAAGCCTATCTAAGCACTAATATTCCAGTACTACAGAACATCTTTCCATGACATCAGGAATAGCCTGTTTGTATAACGTTGATAATAAGACTGCTGCTGTTGCTTTTCCCTGCATGTGACAAAAAGATCAGATGGACGCTTCCAAGCTCCAGGTTAATTGCTGCTCAAATTCATTTGCCATTTCACACCTGGAATTTGCCACAAAGAATCACAGAATTTTATTTTGCAGAATTGTATGGAAAAACCCATGTTTTTATATCATCTTGTGTCTAGAACTCTCCCGTGGAGGTAGCGACTGAGCTTACAGTTCCGTGACAAAGAGGTGGCTGATACACAGGAATGTGTGACGCATGTGGCTACTGTAAATGGCCTGTTATTTCTTCATTTTTATAACTACTGAATGGCTCCCTTTGTTAAGGTTCAGGTAAGAGAGTCACAGAGATTCATTTTGGCAGAAACTGTGGTCTTTGAAAATTAAAGCTGGCATGTTTAGGATTCTTACCCAAATCTCAAGGCACCTTAAGCTCTGGGAAGTACCTTCAATCCCTATTGGAGGGATTTTACAAGGAAAGATGGAAACTGCGCACTACTTAATTGATGCCTGAATAAATGTCTCACACATTTATGAAGTCCTAGATTTCAAATGGATATGAAAGTTATCATGATTAGTCAAACACAAATTGGTCACCTGTCCAGTGATCCTGATCCCTACAGTTAGGGACCTTGCCCTTGCTTCTCCCAGTTGCATCCTAGTTCTAGAACCAAGACTCCAAACGCCAGCCAATGATAAAGGCTCTGTCTGCTGTGGACAGACCTCACTATGTGTCTTGACTCCCTGCCTGATTCCTAAAGAACACCTCAGCCTAAATCCCTCTTTGTTGGGTTTTATCTGTCAGTGGTTTACTCTGCTACCCTTGTAAGAGCCCCCCACAAACTGGCCGCAGGTAACATAACGTTGCCTTTGGACAACGGATTCTGCCTCCTCCCCTGGACTGTCCTGCCCCAGCCTGGTTGGGATCCTGCCCATGTGTCCTGCCTGGTGCAGAGCCATGCTGAGCTGGGTGTGGACACGTGACATGATAGAGGCAGGGGAGGTGTCTGGCATAGGGCTGTGCTCTACATACCCGGTCACCTGGGTCCATGAGATGAGAACTTGGATCAGAAACCAGTCTGGGAACTCAGATCAAAAAGAAGACGAGCCTGGATATAATATATGAAGCCTACTAATGACCAAGGTCTTGAGCACTCCCTGGTCTACGTGACACTGTAGCTAAGCCATGAGAAGCCATGAATGACTGCATTCACACACACACACACACACACACACACACACACACACACACACACTCAAAAAACAAAACCCCTACTTCGTGACCACACTCCATAGAGCTCTCTATGCTCTCATGTAAAATTTCTAATAAACAGGATTTTACAAACTCTGGACACTGAGAACAAAGATACTGGGTAACCTCTTGGTATTATTTCAAATTCTTGTATAGTCAGGAAGGGAACAGAAGCCAAGTTTAAGATCAAGCATTTTACATTTCTGGCAAATTCAGGAGCATTAAATGATATGGGGTTATCTATTAGCACATGGGAGTTTCCAGGAATAATTCTGGGCTCTAAGCCCAGAAAGTACTTCATATCCCTAGAGAGGCCCCTCGTTTTACTCTGACAGACCCAGGTGCTAAATAGTCCTTATCTGATGGGGCACAGTGAGTGAGTTCCCCAGTGTCCCATGTGAGAAACAGACAGAACATTCCTATGAGATGAATTCATGACACTTTCCTGGAACTGTTACCAGTTGCTGGGGAGGCTCTGTGGGTGCTGTTTCGAGGCTGGCTTCTCTGAAAGGGGCTTTGGAGTGTCTGTCCCCCCTCCACACCAAGAGTCTCGGAGCTGTGTGAGGAGCCACTGACCGGTCAGCATGGTGATGAGGGGCAGGCTGTTGTCCTCCGGGCTGCCCCAGTAGCCGGCTTCTCCAAGCATGTTTCTGTCGAGCACCTGATGGTAGAGCTCCTCAATCCAGGCCTGGGAGAAAACCATCAGCACCCCGCTGGTCTGGACCTGCTTCATGAACTCTTTCTATGGAGAGGATCACATGAGAAGGTGACCAGATAGGATCCCTCACAAATGAACACGTTTCCCTGCTGCCGCTTCCCTGCAGGCGTCCTCTACCTGAGTCAAGGCTTCTAGAAAAAATAAAACCTTATTGATTGGGGGCATAGTGGGGGTGTGGTTAGGGGAAGGGGAAACCAAGATGGGGAAGTTATAAACTTCATTAAGTTCCTTTCACTTACAGATCTTTTTAAGAAACCCCGTAAAAGGATTAGGAACGCTGCCTCTCATCTCTCCCCTCTTTGTGGGGGAACTAGAGACGGTGCAGAAATATGAACAGAGCAGCTCCATCTCACTTCCCCAAGAGCAGCAGAGATGCAAAGTGTTCCCTGAAAAAGTCTATGCGGCTCAAGAACTACTGGATTTATACCCGTTACCCCTGAGGATTTACAGTTTATGCAGCAAACAATCGCAGCTCGATGGACGGAGGCTCACGAGCTGACATGAGGGCGGGGACGACCCCTGGATGATCGCCATCATTCTCATTCAGCAGCTTGCGCGAGGTGCTCTATTTCTGACCAGTGGGAAGTGTGGTTGTGGGTTACAAGTAGATCTGAGTACATTCTGGAAGACCATGAAGAGTGTTGGTAAAGCAGGCCTTGATTTTCAGAGAAGGGGACCATTCTCTGCCCATCTTCTGGTGTTTGAACGGTCCGTTCTGATCACCTGTTTCAGACTGCAGCTCACACATGTGTGTGTAACAGTGCCACTGGGGGGACATTCCCAGGCTGCTGGCAGGCAGCCACTTCTAGGCGCTTAGGTCCTTGCCTCTCTGGAGCAAGGTGGGTAGCCGTGTGGCCCATCGCACTCTGCAAACCGCCCTGCATCCCCCTCAACCCGCCACAGCCCCCCACCCGCATTGCCCATGCCACGCTAGTGGGGAAGAGTGCACACCATGCCACTCCTCCCAGGACACTGGTGCTCGGCTCTCCAGCCACCTGTCCTCGGAGGGTCAGCACAGAGGCATCAGGCTCACCATCATGCTTGGCGCCAGGGTGGGCCGCTTCCGGTAGTAGTCGCCATGGGAGAGTTTCAGGTTGAGCAGCAGAGCACAGTGCGCGGCCGTGTACAGGCTGTCTGCATTCATCAGCATCTGCAGGCTGAGGCTGCCGGTCCCATCAAACCCGGGGGAGTGCATCATGCCTGTGGGACAGAGTGCAGACACCGCTGGGGCTGCAGACAAGGCACCCGGCAAGGCTGGCTTATGGAGAGCCCTGACCTAATCCTTGTGATGGGAACATGCATCCTGTAGGACACTTACAAAGCTACAGCCAGCAAGGAGCATTGTGAAGGTCCCATATATGCCCTAGCCTGCTGGGGATGGGGATGCACTCTGGAGTAAAGCGACTTGGGCAAGTTTGGATGAGCTACTCACCAGCTACTTTGGTAAAATCACTCAGACCCGCCAAGTCTCAGCCTCAACTGTATCCATCTCCTGCTGAAAGTCTCCAATGGCTTCCCATCACAACAAAATAAAACCTGGACTTCCCCTCCTCTCTGTTTCTCACGCCCCAGGGCCACCAGGACCTGTGCTGCTCCTTAGACCACACCAAGACTGGGCCTGCCTCAGGACCTTTGCATTTGTTCTTGCCATTCCCCAGAATGATCTCTCAAGATCTCTGGAGGAGGTACTCCCTTCTTTCAGGTTTCTGCTCAAGCATCAGCTTTACGGAGGCCTTCCCTTCCAGTTCCATCTCAGACAGCATTCCATGGCTCCCATCACTGCTGTGCTGTTCTTTCTTCTCACCTTGCATTATTTTCATTGCCTTGATGTCATTTATGCCACCCAGCATTGTATTAACATCTATTTATTGCCTGCTGTCACTACTATTATCTACTATTATGTAAGATCTATGAGAGGGCAGGACTTTATTAGTTTTGTTCACTACAGAGGCCCCAGTGCCTAGAAAAGTGCCTGGCATATAGAAGACCCTTAAGAAATAATTAGTAGGGGGAGGGCGGTAGGGAGACAGTGGTTGGGTTATGGACATTGGGGAGGGTATGTGCTATGGTGATTGCTGTGAAGTGTGTAAACCTGTCACTTCACAGACCTTTACCCCTGGGGCTAATAATAGATTATACTTTAATAAAAAAATTTAAAAGTTTAAAAAATGTGCTAAGAATGAACAAGCATGTTTGTTATGAGAACTAGACGTAATAACACAGGTAAGATGCTTAGTGCAGTAACCCATTAGTACATACTTTTAAAAAGGTAATAGTGTTTCTCAATAAACAAAAAAGAATTCCCATATGACCCAATAATTATGCTCTTTGGGTGTACAGTATGCCCCAAAGAATTAAAAGCAGGGATTTGAACAGATCCTTGTATGCCAATTTCACTGCAGCGTTAGTCACAACTGCTAAACTATGGAGACGATTGGACTGTCCATCAGAGAGGAGTGGATTGACAGAGTATGGTACACACGTACCACGGAGTTCGGATCCATGCTTCACCAGGGATGAACCCTGCAGACAGGCTGAGTAAAAGGAACCAGGCACAAAATGATGACTATTGTATGATCCAAGCAGAGGAGGCTCAGGCAAGAAGAGCCAAATGTACAGAGACATTAGGAGTAGAGGAGAAGTCATCAGGGGCTGGCGGAGAATCTTTTCTCTTTGGGATGATAAATAAAATTTCTGAAAGTCAGGATGACAGTAATACAACATGGTCGATGTAGGGAGTACCACTGAATTGCTCATGTAAAAATGGGAAAAGTAGAAATTTTTAAGTTTTATATATTTTTTATCCCAATTAAAATAAATAATGTAATATATCAAAACCACTGAACTGCGCACTCTAAATGGGTGAATTGTATGGTATGTGAATTGTATCTCAGCAAATTTTATTTCAATAATGCTCTTAAATGAGGAAATAGAGTTTTAAAAATATATGTAAAGGAATAGCTGCTGGTTCTTCCCTCATTATTTTTTCTAAACATCATTTTATGCTTAAAAGTTTTTCATTTTGAAGGGCTCCATGTGTTTTATACAAATTAACTGAAAGAAACAAAGAAACAACTATATGTCATAGATGGGCTTTAAAGATGGGCTTGTTTGGCCAGAGAGGATTAGTGCCTTGTTCAAACTTCAGAGAATGTGGGGGACAAACATTTCTCAGGCTGGGTTCTCTTCATCTGGTCCCTCATCAGCCTCAGTACTCCTTTTGGTCCTACATACACTCTGATGCTTGGTTTAGAAATGTGGCTGAAACAGACCATCTGAAATAATATGCATGCAAATGACACATGTCTCTATGATCTTCATATGCTTAAAATTATCCTGTGATCAAAAAGGTACCTCTTTGGGACACCTGCTTCCCCCTCTCTCTTGGCCTGCCTCTCTGCCTACTTGTGATCTCTCTCTCTCTCTCTCTCTCAAATAAATAAATAAAATCTTTAAAACAAAGATACCTCTTCTATAAAATGCAAGAGTTTTCAACACTAACAGTCAAATATATTGGAAATATAAATTTGTAACTGGAATTGTTACTTATATCCCTGTGGATTTCTTTCTTTCTTTTCTTTTTTTTAAAATATTTATTTATTTATTTAACAGACAGAGGTCACAAGTAGTCAGAGAGGCAGGCAGAGAGAGAGAGGGAAGCAGGCTCCCCGCTGAGCAGAGAGCCCGATGCGGGGCTTGATTCTAGGACCCCGGGATCATGACCTGAGCCGAAGGCAGAGGCTTTAACTCACTGAGCCACCCAGGTGCCCCTCCCTGTGGATTTCTTAATGAATATGCTAACAAGAGGACATGGGCCAGAAGAAGCTTTGAAGCTGAAAAATCTTCAAGACTTTTGTTAAACTTGAAAATGGCATAAATATCCCTTAGTGGGCATTAAGTATGTAGCTTATTCCCATAAAACCACTTTATTCAGTCAAATGTTAGGCATCTCCCCGGCTTTCCTTTAAGAACTTTGCAGCTGTTATAAGAAATATTTTGTTGAGGGAACTTTGTGATCATAGGTGGAGGTGCATTTATAAAAGGAAGGTTGAGAGCGAGATTTAAAAATGTCATCCTTAGGGTACCTGGGTGACTCAGCCGGTTAGGCAGCTGACTCTTGGTTTCTGCTCAGGTCATGAACTTGGCATCCTGGGATTGGGCCTGTGTTGGCTTCACACTTAGTGGGGAGTGTGCTTGAGGATTCTCTTTCTCCCTCTCCCTTTGCCTCTATCGCCTGCACACAAGTGCTTTCTCTAAAGTAAATGAATAAATATTTTTTAAAAAATGATATCCTTGATCTGGACATGGGCAATGTGTTTCTTCCATGATGGCCTAGAGGAATACTCCATACTCTTAAGGTCCTGGTGGGGTTGGTTCTAGTCTCCGGAGGAGATAAAGGACACATGATGGGTCTCCTTCTAGGGTAAATAGAAAGCAGATCTCAGCATTGTTGGTATTTAACTATCTGGGATCATAGATGAAAGGAATATTTGAATCTGTGAATTAGGAAAATGACATTTGCAAATGGCTTTGATCTCAGGCTTCAGAAATAATTTCTTTTAAAGTTTTAAAACCAACCACTATTTACCTTAGATATGGTTTGGAAAACCAAGCACATTCTCAGATGCTGAAAGGGAAGAAGGCAGCTGATGTGTCTTCTGACACAGAGACCCAAATCACTAGCAGAGGTGTGACAATGTTCCAGAAGGGCTAGTGCATATGCGGAGTTCTGAAATGATTGGTCAGGCCTGTTAGGAGCAATCTGTTGGTACCGACTTCTCTCTCTGTAAGCAGGCTAATTTCTTACAGTACAAGGATCTGGCAAACTTGAGAATAAAACAAAAGGATGTATAGTCTATCAACTTAAGGAAGACACTCATTTTTCTTGCCATACCAGATAGAGTTCACTGGTGATGTAATAATGGAAATAACAAAATAGCTACAATGTATTAAGTGCTTTCTAATTTTTAGAACCAATCTCTTCTTATACTTTATTTCATTTTACATATAAAGCCTATATTGATTGCCTTCCTTTATTTTCCCGGTAAGGAGAGTGCCTCAGAAATATTAAGGTAATTTGCCTAAAATTATATAGCTAGAAATTGCAAAGGTATTTTGGGCCCAAACTCCAGGCTTTTTGCACAATGCCATGCTGTACTTATTTCTAATGTTGTTAAAAGATTGTACTCTATCATGTCCCTCTCAAACAGATACTCTATTTTAAATTCATCCTCTGATTGGGTTCATTGAAGTGTTATAAATTTGGAGTGACAAACTATAGGAGATCTGACCTTTAATGCTTTCTGGCTACTTGTTTTTTTCCAGTTTTCTGTAACTAAAGTTCATTCTCTCCCTCTATAATTAAGATGTTCTTTACTGTCAGGAACAGAAGGCTGGGTCACTTGCTTGATTGCCTACCAGTAAGACTGGATACAAAATTAGCATAAGTGACCTTGAAACATCTTCTCCATGCCTTAGATAATGTGTTTTGTTTTGTTTTTCAAATAAACATTACTTACGTCACTTAAGAGGACGAATGGATAAGGAAGATGTGGTCCATATATACTATGGAGTATTATACCTCCATCAGAAAGGATGAATACCCAACTTTTGTAGCAACATGGATGGGACTGGAAGAGATTATGATGAGTGAAATAAGTCAAGCAGAGAGAGTCAATTATCATATGGTTTCACTTATTTGTGGAGCATAACAAATAGCATGGAGGACAAGGGGAGATGGAGAGGAGAAGGGAGTCGGGGGAAATTGGAAGGGGAGGTGAATCATGAGAGATTATGGACTCTGAAAAACAATCTGAGGGGTTTGAAGTGGCGGGGGGGTGGGAGGTTGGGGTACCAGGTGGTGGGTATTATAGAGGGCACGGATTGCATGGAGCACTGGGTATGGTGAAAAAATAATGAATACTGTTATGCTGAAAATAAATAAATTTAATTAAAAAAAAGAGTACTAAAAAATATAAATAAGAGTAACTGGTCCCTGCTTCTCCCAAGCCCCAATGATAGCCATCCCAGCAGACTTCGTTCCTTGTATGTATTGTGTGGAAATAGAATCACAAATGAGATCATACTACATACACTGTACCATGACTTGGTGTTTTCTTAGCAATACATGTTAGATACCTCTTTTTATTTTATTTTTTTAGAGAGAGAGGTGTGTGAGTGATGGGAGGAACAGGGAGGGAGAAGGAGTCTTGAGCAGGCTCCCTGCTCTGTGTGGAACCTGACGCAGGGCTCAATCTCATGACCCTGAGATCATGACCTGAGTTGAAATCAAGAGTCAAATGCGTAACTGACTGACCCACCCAGTTGCAGGTACCCTTAGCTATCTCTTGATACTAGCACTTACGGATCTATCTCATTCTTTTCAAATAACTATGCATATACCACTGCATGGATGGAGTACGATTTATTTAACTAAAGCTCCCTTGGTAGACATGTATGTAGTCTCAATTATGACAAAAAGCTGAAATAATGAAATGATGCAAAGCTGAAATGCCTTTTAACACTTATGCAAGGTATCTGTGGGATAAATTCCTTAAAGTAGACTAAAGAACATATATAAAGCTTGACAGAGACAGCCCAAATATCTTCCCAACAGTTGATAGCAATTTTTCTTCCTACCAATGGTACATAAGAACATTGTTGTACCTACTCAGCAACTGGGGATTATTGACTTTCTAAACCTTTATAACGAGGTATATGATTTTTGGTTGCATTTCTATATACTAAAAACAAAGTCACAGGAAGAGAAATTAAGAACACAATTCCATTTGTAATTGCTCCCAAGAGAATGAAATGCCCTGTAATAAATTTAACAAAGGAGGTGAAAGACCTGCACTCTGAAACTATAAAACATTGATAAAAGCAACTGAAGATGACTCAAATAAATGGAAAGATACCCTCTGCTCATGGGTTAGAAGCTTTCATATTGATAAAATGTCCACACTACCAAAGCAATCTACAGATTCAATGTAATCTCCATCAAAATACCAATAGCATTTTTCACAGAGCTAGAAGAATCCCATAATTTGCACAGAACCTCAAAAGAAACCCAAATAGCCAAAGCAATCTTTAGAAAAGTATCACAATCCCAGATTTCAATATATACTACAATGTTATATTCACTAAAACCGTGTGGTATTGACACATAAATAGACATATAGATCAATAGTACAGAACAGAGATCCCAGAAATAAAACCATACTTATATAATTAACTAATAGACAACAAAGGAACCTCTAAGTATATACAATGAGGAAAAGACAATCTCTTCAGTAAATGGTGCTGGAAAAACTAGACAGGTAGATTCCAAATAAAACGGGATTACTTTCTTACACTAACTCCAAATGGATTAAGGACCTAAAAAATGTGAGACATGAAACCATAAAACTCCCAGAAAAAAAAATAGGCAGTAATTTCTTTGACATTGGTCTTAGCAACATTTTTCTAGATATGCCTCCTCAGGCAAGGGAAACAAAAGCACAAACTGTTGGGACTACAACAAAATAAAAAGCTTTTACACAGCAAAGGAAACCTTCAATAAAACAAAAAGGCAACCTACTGAACAGGAGAAGATATTTGTGAATGACATATCCAATAAGGGGTGGAAATCCAAAACAGATGAAGAACTTGCACAACTCAATACTGAAAAACCAAATAATCTGATTAAAAAGTGGGCAGAGGACCTGAATATATGTTTTTCCACAGAACATGTCCAGACGGCAAATAGATACACAAGAAGATGCCACATATTGCTAATCATCAGGAGAATGCAAACCCAAACCACATGAAAGATGATCTTATACCTGTCAGAATGGCTAGAATCAAAAAGACAAGAAATAGCAAGTGTTGGTGAGGATGTGGAGAAGAAGGAATCCTCATGCCCCTGCTGGTATAGCTCCTGTGGAAAATGGTATGGAAATCCCTTAAAAAATTAAAAATAGAATTATCCTATGATCTAGTAATTCCACTATTGAGTATTTACCCAAAGAGAATGACAGGGGTGAAAAATAGGTACCTTTATGTTTACTGCAGCTTTATTTATAATAGCCAACCAAGTATGGAAGCAACCCAAGTGTCCACCCATAGAGGAATGGATAAAGAAGATGTGGCATATATATATTTACAAACACACGCATCATGGAATATGCGTGTCAGAACAATGAGATCCTGCCATTGGCGACAACATGGATGGACCTCGAGGGGATCATGCTAAGTGAAATAAGTCATATAGAGAAAGACAAACACCGTATGATTTCACTTACAAGTGGAATCTAAAACACACAACAAACAAACAGAAAAACAAAAAGCAGAAACAGACTTGTAAATAGAGAATAAACGGATGGTTGCCCAAGGGGAGGGTTGGAGGATAAGCAAAATGGGTGCAAGGAAGAGAGAGATACAGGCTTCCACTTATGGAATGAATAAGTCACAGGAATACAAGAAACAGCACAGGGAATAGGGTCAATGGTATTACCGTGTAATCGTGTTGTGTCTTGACAGAGGGTTGCCATGCTTGTGGTGAGCACAGGAAAATGTCTAGACCTGTTCAATCACTAGGTTGTATACCTGACATGGCTGCGACATTGTGTGTCAACTCTACTTCAGTTAAAACAAAAAGATTACACTATTTTACTTGGTAATATATCTCTTTAAGTTCACGTTTCCAATTTTCATATAACATAGCTGTTTTATTTTCTGCTGATAGAAGTCATAAGAAAAAAAAATTTAAGGGGTTTGGAAAAGTACCAAGAAGACAGTGAAAACAATCTGTAATTATATCATCATGAAGTATTAACATTTGAAGTTAATTTTGAATCCTTTAAAAAAAATTACATTATGACCATTAACCATACCATTAAATGTCACTTTGAAAATGTCATTTTAAACAGCTACATAGTGTCCTAATTGGACATAGTAGAAATCATTTAACTTCCCCCTTATTTGGGGGCATTTAGGTTATTTCTAGTATTTGTGCTATGAAATATGTATCACATACATTTTGATATAGAAATCTCCTTGAGTTTCTGGTCCCTTAGTATGAACTCCTGTGGTTCTCTCAGGAGCCAGTGAGATGATGGGTTTGGTTTCCATGGCCTCTGTCAGGACTTGGAAAACTGTCCCACATTTCCTGGCTACAGTCTACAACTGCTTTTCTTATCATGGCCAATCAACTCCAGAAGGGTTTCTGTTCTTGAACAGAGTCTCTGATTTACCCATCCATTCATCCCTCATCCATCCATGCCTCCCCCCATCCCCCAAAGCAGCAGGCACAGCGTGGTACTAGGAACAGGTCTCTGAAGCCAGACTGTATACACACCTTGGTAGCTGTGCACCTTGTTTGACTTAGTTGACATCTCTGTGCCTCAGTTTTCTTACCTATAAAATGAGAATAAGAATACTATCTACCCTATGTGGTTCTTATGAATATTAAATGAATTAATACAGATAAAAGCCTTAATCAATGCAGACCTATGTTCCTGTTAGTTATTATTATCCTTGCAGATACATATCAATGCTGAGAAATGACTCCAAGGAAAGACACCAAGACATTTCAGAGGCAATCTCTGGGTGGTGTATAATTTTTTTTAATCTTTATATTATTATATTCTCCAAATTTCATATTGCACAAATGCCAGGGTATTGGAGGAGGGTTTTGTTAGACTACTTATTCCCTAGCCCTGCTTCCAGAATACTCCTCTTCCTCCCTTTCTTAAAGCAAACGAACAACTCCACCAGCAGCAGTCATCTTGGCAAATGAGGAAACCTCAGGATGAGAATCCTGTGTTCACAAAGGTAGGGCAGGGAGACAGGAAAGTCATCACAGAGTGCTGGACAGATTACCCCAGACTACCTCAGATGTAATTTAGGAGAAAGAAGCTGAATCTTAAACATTTGAGTTTTTTTACCAAAAGCAAACAAATCTAATCCTAACTGATAGAGGCAGGGTAATACATTATTTATTTGAGATTTTCTTTCTGCATTTTACCTTTTGTATTCCACAGACATACTCTGGACTGTTCAAATCCCAGGACCAAAAACTGAAGCTGGCAAGAGCATACTTGCCTTCCTGGTTTCGTATCCACAAAGCCAGAGCTCCTTCCAGGGACAGCCTGGTCTATTCCCAGAAGGCAATGAGAGGAGAGAGGAAGCAGCAAGGCAGAAAGGGAGACCCCCAAATGGGCCAGGGTTGGAGGTCTGTGGCTTCCTGCTCCTGGCAGTATGGGGGGCATTGGTGGGGCCTCAGAGGAGAACATACAATGGAGCCCAGGGGCTCCCAGTCTTGCCAGAGCAGTCCTGGCACCATGTTAGCAGAGGGGTAGCAAAATCACAGGATGTCAGGGAGCCTGTGAAGTGGACAGTGGGGGCTCCTTGGCCAAGTGAGGTGAGAGGCCTCCCTGTCCAGATAGATTCCACATAAGCTCCAGCTTCTGGTTTTACCCAGGGATGGGAACCTGAGGGCTAACATCAAATGTTTGGCCATCCAGGCTGGCTGGAGGGTCTGCAGTCAGGTTTGCTTTAATTCAAAGAAAGAGATATTTCCTGCATAACTGAGATTCATACTTGCTGTAGTATCCTTTATGAAATTTGGTACTTTATAAACATCAAATGGCTTATAAATAAGCCTTATATGTGGTCACAGAGAATCCCAAGATCATAACGGAACACCCCGAATCTAAGGAACAGTGATCCCAAGGCACGTAGGTGCCTGCGCCCCTCGACTTGTTGCTGTGTGAGGCTGGTCTTGCTTCTTCATCCGGGAGGGGCCACTTCACACAGATGTCACTTTGTTCTACACAGGATGAGGGAGGAATTTCTGCAGCTGTCACAGCTCACATCCACTTCCGTCTCTATAAAACCTATTGCGTTTGGATGTGTTCAAACTCCCCCACCGTAAAAACCTTTCATTGCTTTCAAAGGAGAGGCTCCCTTGAATCATGTGGAATTAAGGGGCTCATTTCAACTGGGTGTTCGTCGTCTGAGGACAGGGTCCCTGAGAAACACTGAGCTAGTCTGGTCTCAGCCACAGAGCAGACCCTGATAACAAGTCAGGGGCAAATGCTCAATGGGAGCTTTTGACAAAATAAGGTTTAAAGCTTTTGACATTGAAGTAAATAATGAGCAAAATACCTGGGTTGTCACTCAGGGAGACTCTTCTCATTTCCTGTTGTTACCTTTTAAGTGTTGTCTTGGATAAACAAAGGCCATCTGCCTTCTCTCTCATCCCTACAGGGTACAGGTGTTTCTCTTTTACTAGTCTTTCATCTTGGAGGTGATGCTGGCACTGGGAAGTGGGGATTGGCAGGGCCGAAGTGGACCCAGGCCAACATCTAGCAGCTTTGGCCGACCCCTAGCAATGGTCAGTCTGATCCATCAAACCACAGCTGTGACTGAGGAGACTGACCTTATTGGTAGCGGACCACAGTGTGATGGGTCTGTAATTTGTAAAGGCAGACCAACTCCTAACTGGTAAAAATACTGTGGCGTTCATTAGAACTAAAAAGACAAATGACTAACTTGGTTATAGACAATTACTAAAAGTTATATTTGGAAACAATCAAAAGACTTTGAAGTCTCTTTTCAGTGTATTGATTCCTACATATAAAAATCAATGTCACAACATATTGGGTCTGATGGGACATTTTACTGACCTCCAAAATTTGAGCAGTTGCAACATCCATGGAGCCACATTCTGGAAAAACTGAGTGAAAAAATTTACCCAAGCTCTATTCAGCATGTACTGTAAATAAGTATCGATTTGAAAGGTACAAAAACACAGCTGATAAGATTTGCTTTAGCTTCAAATTTTACAAAAGACTTTGCTAGGATTCTGTTTCCTAATTCTTGTAGGAAATGAAGCAGGGCCTTTGAGGGTCAGTCTCTACACCAGAACAACTTACTTATCTGGAATTACTTAGGGATATTGTTGATAAATATGAAGTAATCTGAATGTCAGATCTTACCTAGGTAAAGGCTGAAATTTCTGCAGCTGAGTTGTTTTATATGGATTAGCTTCATTTTATATATCTATGTATCTGGGGGCAGGGGAGAGGGTGAGGGAGAAAGAGAATCTTAAGGAGACTCGACGCCTGGTGTGGAGCCTGATGTGGGACTCGATCTCACAACCCTGAGATCATGACCTGAGTCGAATCAAGAGTTGGACACTAAACTGACTGAGCCACCCATGTGCCCCAAGATTATTTTAATTTTAAATACAAGATCCTAAATATATTTTTTCCATTTGTTAATGATTCAAGGCCACCAGTATCATAACCAGTGGCAGTGCTACAGTCTGATATACGGCTGTTCCTTGGGATCACTGATGTTCCCCAGCCTGCCTGCCTTGGCACTAGTAAGGCTGGTCAGAGCACCTGCTGAGCTCCTCCCCCATGAATACTACCAGCTGAGAAGGAGCACAGGCTCAGAGGTTCTACCAAACCCCCTCAAAAGGGAAGTGAACATTCCTTCCAGCTCAGACTTTACCCATGACTCACTTCTTCAACCCATGCCATATTCCACAGGTTAAGGGACCAAAGAACAAGCTTATAAATCTACAGTCAATACATATTTGTTGAGAATAAGTCATGTATATCATGTATATCTTGAGGTCCCTAGTTCAGAGCATACTGAAGCTTCTCTATAAATGCTGACTGATGAAGTGTCACTGGGTATGTGCGTGTGTGTGTGTGTGTGTGTGAGACAGAGAGAGAGAGAGGAGGAGACAGACACACAAAACATACTAGCAATGTTCAATAAAACAACAAATTTAATGACGGTAGCATAAAAGATAATAGGAGAAATAAATTTTTAGGAAGAGTATTTACATATTATCTTAGTATCTCAATGAAAGATGAATTTTGCAGATGGGTGTGTGCTCCTTCACATAAATTGAATATCCTAACTTTATTTTTGTATTTAATTCCAAAAGGACAAGTATCAAGAAAAAAAATATTGGGTAGCCTTAAAAATAGGAACTTTTATGTCTTGAAAAGAATCATAGTACAGTTAGGAAAGCTGAGAAATTACATGTCTCTTTCCAATGTCTGGATAGGTTGAGAAGTCTAGGAGTATTAGTCCGGGACTGAAAGTTCCTTACCTCTGCTGGCACTTACAACTTTAGATCATTCTCATATTAAAAAATATCCTTCCTTAAATATACCTGGGTTAAAGTGTCTTTTTTTGTGTCCTTGTGACAAAGGACAATCTGGTCAGTTTCTTAAAGATACTTATTAAGCTACCTCTTAACAGTACAGCAGTGAGCTCTGCCAAGATCCAGTAAATGGGGTAGGGTTTTTTTTTTTTTTTTTTTTTTTTGTATGTGTGTGTGATGTGCTCTTTTGTTGGAAGACTGAATATGTGTTAGACACGGTTGGAGCATGCAAGGAGTTCAAAGGACAGAGGGGGAAGGTAGATGCATCACAAATAAGTGCAATGACAGACACATGCCCAAGCCTTAGAAGTGGAAGAGCAAATGGTGATCCTGACTTTTAACAATGCAGTGTTCATTTTTAGGATTAGTCCTTTCTCTGTGAGTACAAGCCCAGCAAGTTCCAAACAGCTCGGTGGGTTGCGGTCAAGAAACCCTTGAGTGTCAGGGGAAGGCACAGGTGATTACCTAGGAGTAAGGCACTCCTAGGTTGCCATAAATGTTTGCATCCATCTTTCTTTCTGTAGTCCTGTGAGATAATTAGTCTCCACCCATGTCCTGGCACAGAGCTCCTAAAATCCTTACAATTTCCCGAGTGATACGATCTCTAGAAGGATCTCTTGTTCTAGTATTTATCTTTGACCTCATCCTGAGTCCTAAAACCCTTGTAAATGCCTAAGCGATAAGAGCACCAGGAACACCTTTTGTTCTAAGGAGGTGACTCTGGGTGGGCTGCTGTGGGGACTGGCCACCAGAAAGCCCCCCACAATGATCAGATGCTAGGATATCCCACACTGCAAGTTCGGGGGAGTCAGCCTATTCAAACCCTCATTTAAAATAGTCGACATACTGGTATACCCAAGTGCATGGCTTTGTGATTTTTAGACACAGAGGTGTAGAAGCACACTAAGAACTCAAGGTTTTGAGAGTCAGAGATTGTCATTTTGTTTCAGTCAGCAGCAACTTTCTAGAAGGTAGCAAGCTCTATCAACCTCAGAGAATCCCAGCCATCAGCTGCCTACAATTCCAGCCGGCGCCAACAGGTCCTACATCCCTTTGTTCTCTTCAAATATAAGAAACCAGAGGCGTGATTAAGATGTTCTGAGCACTTCAAACTACAGGCCAGATGGTAATTTCCCATTTCAGCAAAATGCCCTGAACACCCTTCCAGACTTGATAGCCAAGCCCCATTTACAAACCTGAGCAGAAGGTAGAGGCGAAGTTCTGGAGGGCCGAGTCCACCTCTTCCACGCTGGGCAGAGCCAGCAAGCGAGGAAGGAGGCTTTCCAGGGACTGCAGGAACAGCCTGGCGCTGTGCTGGTCTGCCTCCTGGTTCTTCAACAGTTTCAGGGACAGAGCGGCGGTCCGCAGGGACCGGTGGCCCAGGCAGTCCCGAGGGGTCTGCTCTTCATCCGCCAACGAGCCGTTGTCCGACCCGATGTCTGACACATCCGACCTCCCCGAGTCCTTCTCCGCCGCCATCGAGTACTGATCACAGGAATCGAATTCGGTCCGCGAAAGGTCTTGGTCATCCACGCTGAAATTGCTTTCGCTGTACCTGGAGCCGTAGGACCTCATCCTGCAGTCCACCGACAGGAAGTTAGTTATGTCGGGGAAAGCAACCGTGTGGCTTCTCTGCACCACATCTGGCTGGTCCACGGCTTCAGCCTCGGGCACTTTGCTCAGCATCTCCTTGCTCTCTGGCACGGCGGGCGACTTGAGGCTGCTCTTGTGGTGGTCTGCGTGCTCCTCCGGTGTCGTCTGGCCCAACTCGCCCTCCAGCGTGGTCTGGCCCGTGTCGGTGGTCACGCTGATGCTGATGTCAGGGCTCCTTTCGTTCCCCAGCTCCCACGACGTGTGCTCTGAGGACAGGATGCGCCGCTGCCAGCGGAAGTCAGCCTCGTTGATCTCCATGGAGTCTCGGCTCCACTCGGCGCCGTCCTTCAGCTCCTCCAGGCGCAGCAGCAACAGCTGGACCTGGCTTTCGCTCAAGCCCTTGCCCTGGCTGAGCTCGTCCAAGGCCCCGAGCAAGGTGCAGACGCAGGACACCGCAGCATAGCACGCTTCGATGCCGCCCTTGATGCACGCTTCTGTCATGCCATCCATGATGCTGAGGGTCCAAAGAAGAAAACAGCGTGAGAAACATGGGAGAATGCTCCAAAAGGAACAAGAAGTGTCAGCCTGGTGAACAGTACAGTATTCAAGAGAGATCCTCTGATCTGCATGGAATTGAATGGTCTGGGCCAAGGAGGAAATGAAACTAACATTCCTGGGTGCACAGAGGAAAACCTTCAGGTAGAGTGGCCCACCTTGAATCACATTCTCTCTCAGTTGGCTGGTTTATTTGGATACGCACAAAAATTCCAGATGGACTTTATAATCTCCACAAGGACAGAGGACGGGCATTGAATAATCTCACTTTTGTATTAAGTTCAGTTTTTCACAGTGCCTATCCGATAATGAGGACATCCTCTATAAAACAAACATGTTTCTGAACAGATGCATGTGAGTACAACTATTACAAATTAGATAATATTCAGTTTTCTAGGGGAGGGCTAAAGGAACCTTATAGTACTGTGATTCAAAAAGTTTTTGCCTAAAATAACCCCAATGAATAATTGTACATTTCACTTTGCATACTGGGTTTACTTTAAGACAATATGAAAATATGGAAAGCACATGATCATAATACATTGAAATAAGATTTCTCATATGGCTTGTGGGAACATTATTAAACAATAAAATTCCACATAATGCAGATTCATAAAAATTTCAGCGATTTTAAAACACGGTCAAATGTATTCAGAGAAACAGTCCTTGCCAAGCAATAATAGATGGAAAAGCGGGAATGTAGCATACAGTTTGAGAAGATCCAGATGAGACTTTCTTTTAGAAATTGATCTTTTTCTAGATTCTGGTTCAGTGGAGCTGGGTCCTGCCAAGTCACAGAGACGCTGTGGGCTCCCAAGTAGCTTTAAGAAAAAGGGGGAAAAATAAGTGTAGTGAATACCATAAAAAAGCACAAGGTTTTAAACTGTGAGCTCAAGTAAGCATGTATTTTAGAGAAAGTGAGTGATATACTCTAAGGAAAAACACAACTATTTGGAACTACAAATCTTAATAAAACTGATCTAGAATTCCTCTTGTCATGGAATACATGGGTTCCCTGCTCCCTAATTCAGGACTGGCTTAGACAAAGCAAATTGTCTAAGGGATTGTTTCAAAAAATTTTATAGCACAGAATCATAAGGCACTTGCATCTACACTCTTTACTGAGAATGGCCTATAATTTAACTTCTCTGTACTCTCTTTGTCTCATTTGAAGCTGGTTAGCTTCAAAAACAGGACTGATCAAGTATACATGGAACATTCTCTGGGGTACATCTTAAGTTAGGGTACAAAACAAGTCTTAAATTTAAGATAACTGAAATCATAGCAAGCACCTTTTCTAACCACAGTGGCATGAAAATAGAAATTAATTACATGAAGACAATAACGTTACACTTTAAGGAACTGGAAAAGAAAAAGTGAAGCCCAAATTTGGTAGAAGTAAATAAGAAAGGTTACAGCAGAAATAAATGAAACAGATACTAAGAAATAATGGAAAAGATCAATGAAACTAAGAGTTGGCTCTTGGGAAAGATAAAATGGACACACCACTTACTAGACTCACAAAAAAATCCAAAAACCAAACAAACAAAAAACTCATTAGATTTAAGTAAGTAAAAGCAGAAATGAAAGAGATGTTAAAACTGATAACCACAGAAATACAAAAGATCATAAGACACTCCTATAAAGGACATATGTCAAAGTTGGACAATCCAGAAGAAATTAATACAGTTCTAGATGAATTTGACCTATGAAGACTAAATCATGATGAAAAAGAATATCTGAACTGACCAATAACCAGTATGGAGATCGAATTGGTAATCAAAAGCCTTCCAACTGGATGTGCACTGGGTGTTATACGCAACTGATCAATCATTGAACGTTACAAAGACACTTACGATGTACTATATGCTGGCTAACTGAACATAATAAAAAAATAAATTCATATATTAAAATTATTTTTTAACATAGAAAAAACCTCCCAACTAACAAAAGTCCAGGACCAGATGGTTTCACCAGTGAATTCTACCAAATGATTGAAGAAGAATTAGTATCAATCCTTCTCAAAAAATAGAAAAGGAGGAAGCTGTCCCAAACTCATTTTGTAAGGCTAGCATTACCTTGACACCAAAACCTGGCAAGGATACCACAAAAAAACAAAATTATAGGCCAATATCCCTGAGGAACATAGATGCAAATATCTTCAATGAAATGTGATCAAACTAAATTTCACAACATATTAAAAGGATCATACACCATAAACAACTGGGATTTATTCCAGGGATGCAAAGATGGCTCAATGTGCACAAATTAGTGGAATGATACACAACATTAACAAAACGAAGGGAAAAAAATAGATAATTTTAATAGATGCAGAAAAAATATTTTGACAAAATTCCACAACCACTTATGACAAGAATTCTCAAAAAGGTGAACACAGAGGGAACATACCTCAACATAATAAAGCCCACATATTATAAGCTCACAGCTAGCATGATATTCAACAGTAAAAAGCTGAAAGCTTTTCTTCTAAGATCAGGCACAAGACAAGGATGTCAGTCTCGCCACTTTTATTCAAAATAGTATTGTCAGTCCTAGCTACAGCAATCAGGCAAGAAAAGAAATAAAAGGGATCCAAATTGGAAAGGAAGATGTAAAACTGTCACTATTCACAGATGGCATGATATTATATATAGAAAACCCTACAGACTCTATAAAAAGCTGTTAGAACTAACAACTGAATTCGGTGAAGTTGCAGGACACAAAAATCAACATACAAAAATCTGTTGTATTTCTACCCACAAATAAACTATCAGAAAGAGAAATGAAAAAAAAAAACCACAATCATATTTACAAAGCATCAAAAATAATAAAATGCCCTTCCAACCCACCATCTGCCATGGAACTACCACCAAGATGTAAAGCTTCGTGAAAACCCTTAAGGCTGAACCCTCAGCTACAGTAGACAGTGTAAAAGCCAAGATTCAGGATAAGGAAGGAATTCCTCATGATGAGCAGCGACTTTTTGCTGGCAAGCAACTGGACGATGGATGTCTGTCTTTGTCTGACTACAGCATGCAAATGGAGCCCACTCTTTATCTTGTGTTGAGACTTCATGGTGGTACTAAGAAGAAGGAAGGAAGAATAAGTCCTACACTGCTCCCAAGAAGAATAAACTAAGAGAAACGGCTGTTCTGAAATACTTTAAGGTGGATGAGAATGGCAACGTGAGTCGCCTTCTTTGGGAGTGCCCTTCGGATGCATGTAGTGCTGGAGTTTTTATGGCGAGGCCACTTTGATGGACACTATTGTGGCAAATGTGGTCTGACCAATTGCTTCAACAAACCGGAAGACAAGTAATTATATATGGGTTAATAAAAGACATGAACATTTAAGAAAAAACAATAAAAAGCCTAGGAATAAATTTAATCAAGGAGGTGAAAGATTGGAATACTGAAAATTATTATTTTTTTTTATTGTAAAATTTTCTTTTTTTAATTAATTTTTTATTTTTTATAAACATATATTTATAAGACATTGATAAAAGAAATTGAAGATGACACAAATAAATGGAAAGATACTCTGTGCTCATGGATTGGGAGATTAGTATCATTAAAATGTCCATACTACCCAAAGCAATCTACACACTTAATGCAGTATCTATCAAATTTTTAATGTATTTTTCACAGAAATAGCACAAATAAACCTGAGGTTTGCATGGAACCTTAAAAGACCTGGAATAGCCAAAGTAATTGAGAAAGAAGAACAAAGCAGGAGGCATCACACTCCTTGGTTTAAAATTATATTATAAATCTATAATCATTAAAACAACATTTATATAATAATTTATATAATAAATAAAACAGCATATATAATAATTAAAGCAGTTTTTAGGTACTAACCTAAAAAACAGACATGTAGATCAGAAAGTATAGGTTTATTTCTAGGCTATCTATTCTTAGAGAATATTCTATTCTCTAAGAATAGAATTAATTTACAACAAAGGAGGTAAGAATAGACACTAGGGAAAGGACAGTCCCTTCAACAAGTGGTGCTTGAAAACTGGACAGTCACAGCCAAAGGATGAAAACGGACCTCTGTCTTATACGATACACAAAAATTAACTCAGAATGGATTGACTTTAATGTAAGTCCTGAGACCATAAAACACCTAGAAGAAAACACAGGCAATAGCTCCCAGACATGAGTCTTGGAGAGGATTTCTTTAATCTGACACCAAAAGCAAAAATAATCATGTGGGACTACATCAAACAGCAAAGGAACAGCTGACAAAATGAAAAGGTCATCTACTGAAAGTATTTGTGAGTCATATATCTGATAAGGGATTAATATCCAAAATACATAAAGAACTCAAGTAACTCAATAAAAAAGCAAAAAACCAAATAATATGGCTTAAAAAATGGTTTAAAACACACACACACACACACACACACACACCTGAATAGACATTTTTCCAAAGAAGATGTATAGATGGCCAAAAGGCACGTGAAAGGTGTTCAATATTAATAATCACGGGAAATGCAAGTCAAAACCATAATAAGATACCACTTCACATCTACTAGAATAGCCATTATCAAATAGCTATTATTGACAAGGATGTGGAGAAAAAAGAACCACCTTACACAGCTGATGGGAATGGAAATTGGTTCAGCCACTATGAAAAACAGTATGGAGGTTCCTCAAAAATTAAAATAGATTGCCATATGATCCATCAATTCCACTTCTGGATATTTATCTGAAGAAAATGAGAACACTAAATCAAAAAGATACATGCACCCCCATGTTCACTGCAGCATTATTTACAATAGCTAAAATATGGAAACAACCTAAGTGTCTCTCAGTGGATAAATGGATAAAGAAACACACACACACACACACACACACACACACACACACACACACACACTGGAATATTACTCATCTATAAAAAAGTATGAAATCTTGCCATTTGTGACAACATGGATGAACCTAGAGGGTATTATGCCAAGTGAAATAAGCCAGACAGAGAAAGACAAATGCTGTATGATTTCTCCTATAGGTGGTATCTTAAAGACACAGACAAAAAACCAAGCTCGTAGTTACAGAAAATGGACTGGTAGTTGCCAGAGGTGAGGGGTGGGAGGATGGAAAAAAAATGGATGAAGGGGGTCAAAAGGTAAAACAACTTCTAAAAATTAAACACACACACACACATTGAGAAGCATTTCCTCTTTCTACTTTCTGGAAAAGTTCATGTATTATGAGAATTACTTATTCCTTAAATGTTGGTATAAATAGATATTTTTTTTAAAGATTTCATTTATTTGGCAGAGAAAAACACAGCGAGAGAGGGAATGGGAGAAGGAGAAGCAGGCCTGCCACCGAACAGGCAGCTTGAACCCAGGACCCTGGGACCATGACCCTAGCCGAAGGCAGATGCTCAACGACTGAGCCACTCAGACACCCCAGTATAAATAGTTTTTAAAGTTATATGGGGAGGTCAGTTTTTTTTTAAATGGAAATATTTTTTATATACTGATTCAATTTCTTTAAAGATTCTAGAACTATGTAGGTTCTCAATTTTTTCTTGAGCCAAACTGTTAAAGGCTGTATTATTTCCCAGGGATTTATCTATTTTATCTAAGTTTTCAAATTTACTGGTCTCCGTGGCCTTAATACCTTCTTTAATGTTTTAATGTTTATAATATCTGTAGTTACATGCATGTTTTCATTTTTATTTCCACTTGTTCTTTACTTATTCTGGAATTTTAAAATTATGTTTATCAAGAGTTTTTCAACTTCCTCAGTCTTTTCAGAGTCCTGGTACTTTTCTCTTTATTGATCCCCTCTACTTTCTTTTTATCACATTCCTTTCTGCTTTCATCCTTATTTTTCCTTTTACTTTCTTTGAACTTAATCTGCTCTTTTCCCAGCTACCTAACTTGGAATATTAGAATATTAATTTTAGGTTTCCAATTTTTAAAATACAATCATTTTAAGCTATGAATACCCTCCTATGTACAGCTTTGGCTACATCCTACAAGTTTTCATGTATAGCATTTTCATAACTGTTCAGTTCTTATTAGTTTTTATTTCCATGAGGTAGAAATCTTTGCAGAGAATTTCCATTTGAAGCTAATTAATTCAGGAAAAGATTGGGTTAAGTGTATTGGAACAGACTTTCTATCACTAAGCCCATTATTTTCAAAGTAATTTATAGTCACAGGAAAAGGTAGATTAACTAGAAAATGTTATATCTTCAGGGGCATTCTTCTTTCCCTCCCTCCTTCCACATTTCCTTTGTACCCGGAAATTGCAAATGTCTCTCTTAGAGGTATAGTAATGAAGCTTTTCTCTCCACATTTTATTATTATTTTTTTTGACATTGAAAGAGTCAAGTTTCCCTTTCTCCTCTCTTTGCTTTCCCCTCCCTCTACCTCTTTTCCTCTCTCTCCTGCCCTTGCTCTCCTCATCCCTCTCCTCCTCTCCCACCCTCTCCCTAACCACCAGCCTGCCCTGCATCCAAGGGAAGGGGTCAGGCCTAAAAGCCTCCAGCTGCCCCCTCTTAGGCTAGAAAGGAAGGTGCAGGGGGATAGCTGAGGGGAATCTCACTTTCTCTTGGAATCTCATTACATTCTCGAATCTAACCTTACCAGTAATAAGTTAGATGACATATTTGAATCCCCACATTGATTTGGGGTTTATTTCTCAGTTGTTTCCAAATCTGGAAGGAAAGCAATTACGCTTCTAAAGAATCCTCAACAACCACTTGAAGAAAGGCAGGGCACGCAGAATCTGAGCTTCCTCCAGTGGGAGGGAGAGATGTGCTCTCAGAGGCTGGGGTGTCACAGTCTGATAAAGATTAGGGAACCCCTGGGCAGCTGTATGGCTCAGTTCGTTAAACGTCCACCTTTGGCTCAGGTCATGATCCCAGGGTCCTGGGATGGAGCCCTGCATTGGGCTCCCTTCTCAGCGGGGAGTCTGTTTCTCCATCTCACCCCCCCTCCACTGCTCATGTGTGTGCTCTCTCACTCTCTCCCCCTCTCAGATAAATAAATAAAATCTTAAAAAAAAAAATTAAGGAATTCCTTCTGAAGCCAAACCAGGGAAAGAGGAAAGGAAACAAGGTGAACTTTTGATTACTGTTCCTTTTTTTGGGAAAGCAGAAACCAAAAAGAAAATTGTCACTTGAAGAGCAAAATGTCCCGTCTTTGATTAATAGGCACACGGCGTGTATGGCAGGGTGACAAGTCACAAAGACAACAGGGAAATAACACACCAAGTTCTCAAACTCCGAAAGGTTGAACAAACATCCTGGGTGCCCAGTGGTTTTCCTTGTGTGCACAGATGGCACATTTTGGTTTCCAAGTTACCAAGCTTCCCAGCTGAATGGTTGTCATAGTGAGTGGAATAACCCGGCCCCCATCGGTCAGCTGTGCTCCATGGGGCAGCATGGCCTGGCCCTGCTACTCATGTAAAATCATCTGGGGGGGGGAGCTAGACAAATCGATGAGAAAGGGGGATACACTCCAAACTTTCTACGCGGTGGTCAATAAATGCTTATTGAAAATACATTTAGACACCTATGTGCCCCGTAATGCAATGTATTTACTTAGCATTCAGGCAGCAAGGGCATCTGCCGTGGGCAGCCACAAGTCCAGGACCAGTCACGTCTGGGTGGGAAAGAAAGGTTTCTGCTGTTCTCAAAACACCCTCCTTGCGGATATTCTGTCCTCAGGTCCATCCGTCATTCAGCCGCAATTCCCTGAGCACTTACGCTGAGGCAAGCACTCTGCAGTGTTAGATAAGGGGGTAGGCAGGGCACATATAAGAGTAACATACACACACACATACTTGAAGAGACAGGAAGTTTGTACCAAGTCATACTGGGAAACGGATCCGTGCGATGGGACATAAAATTAATTGCTAAATGATGGAATTTAAAGAATGTCATGGCAGAACGGTAAAGGTCGATGATTTTGACAGCAGAGGCAGCCGTTCTTAGAATGTCTGGGTTCACCTGGTAGCCTGGCTACTCGTAAGGACTTTGGGCAAGTAACTTCACATGGGGCCTCAGCTTCCCATCTGGAAATCGGGCATGGTATTCTCTTCCTAAGAGGGTTTGTAGATAAATGAACATGAAGTGCCAGCTACACCTAGCACAGTGGAATCACTTCTGGACCCTGCTACGGGGCATGGGCCCTGGGGAGGAGGGAGGGGAGTCTGAATAGAGGCAGGAAAGTGGGAGCGGGACAGAGCAGGGTCAGTCAGATCGAAGGGGGGTGAACCTGGGAAAGGATGGGAAATAAGAATGATGAGAGAAGGATCTGGAAACTGGGCAGAGTAATTCAGTCTTGCTGAGAGAGTCAACAGGAGCCATTAGAGCCCGAAAAATACTTAACGGTGGTGACTTATGAGCCTAAATTCAGAAAGACAAAAGGAAGAAAACAGGCAGGTGGCAGACAAGGAGCTAAGTGAGAATTGGTATACTACTCTTGGCAGGAGGTCATGAGGACCAGCTATTTTCAGCCTCCACACATTTCTTCTTTTCCTTAGCATAGCAATAAGCATGCCAAATAGTTACCTAGCACTTTATACTTACAGAGTATTTATACCAACGTTATTGCATTTCGAGACTTTGGAATATTGCTACTATGTAAAGATAAAAAATTGTGAGTTCAGGGTTAAGTGATTTAGCTGCTACCACCTTGCTGGGGAGTGGCAGAGACAGGATCTAAACCCTGACTCTTCAACTCAGTCTCACGAAGGGGTAGGTGACACAGCATGGAAAGGGAGTCCCAGAATCATCTGCATTGCAATATCAAAGTATGGTAATAAGTGTGTTGCAGCAAAAGATGATGGGTTTCAGGTCAGATGGACCAGGGTATACACCCTTCCTCTTTCTCTGTGACCTTGGGCAAATCATCTGATCCCTTGGGATCTTAGTTTCTTTGCGGGAGGGAAAATTCCTTTTCCTGGCATTATATCTCTACAAGAAGGGATATCCAATGGAATAAAATTCTGGACCTCTTTCCTTTCTCTTCCTTCCTTCTGATGGAGCAGGGAGTCTCATCTGACTGGTGGATTTAGAAGGAATTGAGCATGTGTAGCCAGTCCCTCCCTCTTTCTTCCCCTTGAAGATCTGCTTATTTAGACAAAGCCCATCTTGTGTCCCCAGTTACAAACTCAACAAGGGTAGGGCCAGGTCCCCAAGGGAGGGCCACTGCTGTCTGGGTGGTAACAAACTGGTCTAGTCTCACTTGCCTCCAAAGCCATATTGGGTTCACCAACCTAGGAGTAGCCAGGTATTAAAGCTGACCCCTTTTGTTCTCATTGCCTGAGGCTGTGATGGGGGAAAGAAATACCATCCTTCACAGGTAAAAGCTCATATATAACATCAAAAGCTATTAAGAATACTAAAGATAATACATGTGAAGTGCTGGGCATATAGAAGGTAAGAAAGAACATATGATGGTGTGCTCACAGATTTCTTTAAAGAACAGTGGAATCTGGACCACTCCTCCTGTTCTAGAAATGTTGAGTTAGAACTTTCCATGGTTCATCACAGTCAAATCTTATTAAAACAACACCAAGAGGCATTTTAAATTAAGCTTTTGAGAAACCGAGGAGTAGCAAATATTACTTAAAATCAATGAAACATCCAATTGTTACTCTCGGTTTGTTGTTGTTTGGGAATAGGTACGAAAACCAAAGCCAATGAACAAGTTCACAAGTACAAAAATGCTGATCACTTTTCTTTCTGGTTATTTACAAGAAAACAGAGAAATTCTTCTCTGAAGTACCTCCTCAAAACGGTGAAAGATGGGATCTCTATTACATGCTGGACAAGTTTACCTTCTCACAGGGGTCATGAGGTTTGGGATATGAGCCCTAAGAAGGAATGTGGCAAAGGGATTCCTTTTACCAGAGATTAGCAATTTTTTTTTTTTTTTTTGGATAATGTACAGCCTGAGCATAAAATCAGTTTGAAATCTAATGTTAGCCAAAGGGAATAAACACCAATATCTGTACGAACAGTACATAAGGACAAGAATGCAATCAGCCTGCGGCCTAGTCAGATGCCTGCAGCTTTAATTATCAATGACTTTGCATCAACGAGCACCGATCAACCCCTCCTCACCCAGGCTCCCAACACATGCACCCACACCCCAGCCCTAAAGATACAGCCTAGAGATTACTGGATACCACACGGTAGCAAGTAAGTGTTAGCAGGTGATCGGCACACATGTTCTGAGTGCTTCCTGTAGGCAAGCCACTGTGTTCAGATACTGCCCCTCGCCTCGTGGCAAGCATGGTGGCCTTCTTCATGCCTCCCTACCTCTTTCATTATTTTGATGGCTTCCACCCGGTGCTGAGGTGGGGGATAAAGCAGCACACGGTGATAGAGGGACTGGAGCACGGGCTTCATGGAGTCCACCGACCCCACCAGCCGGACCAGCTCAGCTGCGATGTAATAGATGGTCCGAGCCACGGGCCCACTCAGGGCTGGCGCGGTGGACGAGCAGCCGGACCCCCGGCCGTGGTCCGAGACTCCCGGAGACGCGGAGTCTGACTCGATGCCCGGGCCAGCGCTGCTGCTGTGAGCAGAGGTGATGCTTTTATCATGGATCGGATTCCCCAGGATCACGACGAGAGCAGGGCAAAGGTTTTTCCTGGGAAGACACAGGAGGAAAAAAAGGTTTTGCTAACAAGGCAAAAGGATAAGATGTGAATACAGTCCTGAGGGTAAATACCAGATGCCACAAAAATGACTAGTAAGGACGGGGTTCTTTGCTGCTCCTCTTTTGGGCGACATCTTGCCCCCATCTTCCAAGTCTCTCCATCACTTCTCAGTATACGAACAGAATAGCTTTTTCATAACTCAAGGCAGAATGAACTAAATAAAAATACCAAGAGAAGTGTTAAGAAACCATCTTATATAAAGAAACTGACTCAAAATGCTAAATGGCTTAGTTAGAAAGTTTCATTTTACCATAAATAACAAAATTATTTCTACTTCTAATGTGAGAAGTTAATTTAAATTTCTGACACATACACTGTCACATATCCTTCGACTTCCTTCCCGTGGAAAAGCCCAGGAACCCTGAGCAACTAGCTGGCTACTTGGGACCCTGTCACCTCTGGGGCACTCTGATTGTAATAGAGTGACTAGTCTTCAGGTTGAGACGGAGAATGTACCAGGCAAGGGCTAAGAATAACATTCAATAGCCTTGCACACACCCCCCAAGCAACTTTCTGGTGCCTTTGTATACTTTTAGGATGATCTAATAACCTAGAAAATACTCTCCTCATTCTTGAGTCGCATGAGCCCGTGGCGTCAACAAAACACAAGAGGCCCTCAGATCAAGCTTCTGTATTTTGATCCAGTGCATGTGAGCAAAGCAATTTTCCTACTTTCCCTCTAAATACTATTCACACACAGATGAGGTGAGCAGTGGGGCATGGATGCCATGGGCAGGGACCTGGGGCAGAGCTGGAAGGGGGACGAGTCCGGTCGGTGTGGGGGGCGTAGAAGGCTCACCAGATCAGGTCGGTGAAGGCTCTGTGCAGGTGCATGGAGGACGAGGAGCTGCTGAGCACGGACAGGATGCACTCCAAGTACAGGAGCTGCAGCTGCTGCTGGTCACTGCGAAACAAAACCAACACACAGACACATGCACAGGAAGGCAGAATTAAAGAGGGGGTGTGTGGGGAGCACTTGGAAGAATGCCAGGCATGAGAGAAGTGCTCATTTTGGTGGGAGGCACTTATCATGAGGGGTTGAATTGCATCCCTGCATGTTTCTATGTTGAGGACTGAACTCCTGGTACCTCAGAATGTGCCCTGATAGGAGACAGGGTCTTTGACACAGGCCATCAAGTTCAAGGGAGGTCCTTTGGGTGGGTCCTAACCCAATATGACTGAGGTCCATATAAAGTGGAGAACACTGGGCACAGAGACACACACAGATGGAGGATAATGGAAAAGACCTAAGGAGAAGATGGCCATCTGCAAACCAAGGAGAGTGGTGTGGGACAGATCCTTCCCTGAAGCCCTGAGAAGGAGCCAGCTCTGCTCATATCCTGATCTTGGATATCCCACCTCCAAAACTGGGAGACAGTAGATGTCTGTTCTGTAAGCCACCCAGTCTAAGGAACTTTGTTACGGCAGCCCAAGCAAACTAATACAGTTTGGGGGAGTTTTTTTTTAATTAATAGACTTCGTTTTTCAGAGGAGTTTTAGATATATAGAAAAACTGAGCATGGAACAGTTACCCTGTTCTACATCGCCGGCAATGGCTACCATTAAAGAACCAATATGGATATATCATTATCAATTAAATTCCACAGTTTATTCTAGAAACATTCAAACTTTTAATGTGTTCAATTGTCTAAATTTTTCAAAGGCCACTAATCACATTATCTTTTAAATGGTCAACATTTTGAGGCACCTGGTGGCTCAGTGGATTAAGCCTCTGCCTTCAGCTCAGGTCATGATCTCAGGGCCCTGGGTTCGAGCCCTGTATGGGGCTCTCTGCTCAGCGGGGAGCCTGCTTCCCCCTCCCTCTGCCTGCCTCTCTGCCTACTTGTGATCTCTGTCAAGTAAATAAATAAAATCTTTTTTGAAAAATGGTCAACACTTTACTAATTAGAATTTGAATTTGTTTTGAAGGTAACATGGTTTTTCAATGGACAAATTATTTTTCTCAGAGTTATTATTATGAGATTAATCCATACAGCCATATTAAAAAAAAAAAAAAGACAACTTCAGGGGATGCATGTTCTTATACCCAGACTAAGTTTTCTGTCTAATCCACCAGCAAGTATTAAACTCCAGGTGGGTGGTAAGTGACCGACAGGAATAAGGAAGAATTTGCTGTTTGAGTGCACATTTATGATAAATAAATATAATAAATACTAAGAGAATTCATTCAGGAGTCCTGTATGCTTCCAAAAAGGAGGAACTTGCTTTGAAAATCATTTTGGTTGTGGATCTTTTCTCCTAACTTAAATAAATGCCAAAAGGAAGTTTAATACCCTCAATAGTTCAAATAACTCCCAGGAGAAGGGGGTGGACACGAGAGGCAAGACAGTGACAGGCAGACTAGAAACTTAAGACAGAAAGGAAGAGAAGTTGACACCAGCCCATCCCAAAGCCCCAGAGATTACACACACACCATTGCCAAACTGAGAAAGTTTGCACAGACGCAAGACGAAGGGTCTCAAGAAGGGGGTTCTGTGGGCCCCTCGTTTAAGGGCTATGTTAGATTTTTGGCAACAGGTCTCTGTAAAATCGACATCAAGTTCTAAAACTGGTTAGCAAGCTATATCCAAGAGCAAAATCCTGCCCATGGCCTCATGATCTAAAAATAATTCTTACGTTTTTAAGGGGTTGTAGAAAAACAAGAAAAATGAATAGAAACAGAGGTAGTATGTGACCGTCCACAGAAAAAGCTTGCTGACTCATACTCTATGATGATCTCCCTTGCCCAAAGAGAACTGCACAATGATTTGAATAATGCCATTACTCTGAAGAAGGGAATTCCATGGAGTGCTTGGGTGGCTCGGGCAGTTCAACATCTGCCTTCAGCTCAGGTCATGATCCCAGGGTCCTGGGATTGAGTCCGGCGTTGGGCTCTCTGCTCAGTGGGGAGCCTGCTTCTCCCTCTCCCTCTGCCTGCTGTTCCCCTACTTGTGCTCTCTTTCTTTGTCAAATACACGCACACACACACATATTTTTTAAAGGGAATTCCGCTTATATTTGGATATACTCTCCCATACCTGCTGACGGGGGAAGAAGAGGTGGGTAAAGGCTGAGTTTCCACAAAAATTATTATCATTTACCAAGAGGAAGGTGGTAGTTGGAGGAAAAATACAAAAGGGAATACCTACTTAGCCCTTCTGGGGCCAGGGAAGGACTTCATATTTCTATACCCCTACACCCACAAGCTTCCCTATGCTTTTGTGCAAGACATCATTCTTGACCAGAAAGAACACGTTCTTCATTCTCAAGGACCTAGAGAAACAAGGAAGCAAGTAGGTAAAGCATTGTGTAGGAACGGCTGCACATGAATAATTTAACACAAGTTTCTATGAGTGTATATGGGAGTGGCATCTAATCCTTAGAAAGATCCAGAAAGAATATCTAAAAGAAAAGGCATTTTCGGAGAAACCTGAAGTTCAAGTAGGAGTCTTCCATGTCAGGGCTGGGGAGAGGGTGGGGGTCTGTGGTTGGAGGGGACTGTGAGGATACTCAGCGAGAGGTGGGCCTAGGGAGGCGGCAGGGGCCAGACCAGGAAGGGATTGGGAGGACTTGTTCTGGACTTTATTCTGCAGGTAGAAAAGGGACAGGACCAAATGTACATTTTAGAACAATCATTCTGGAAGCTGTAGAAATGAATAGACTGGAGAAGGTAAAACAGAAGGGTCATAAACCAATAAGCAAGCCACATTTTGAAAAAGTTCTGAAAGGACCATCTCTGCTATAGTCTCAGGTTCCTCTTTCTGACCAATCACCAGACTCATTACTCAGCCATCAAAAAAAAAAAAAAAAAAGAAAAAAGAAAAAAAAAAAGAAATCTTACCATTTGCAATGATATGGATGGAACTGGAGGGTATTATGCTAAGTAAAATAGGTCAGTCAGAGAAAGATGATTATCCTATGACTTCAGCACGTGTGGATTTTAAGAAACAAAACAGAGGCTCATAGGAGAAAGGAGGGAAAAGTAAAATAAGAAGCAGAGAGGGAGACGAACTATAAGAGACTCTTAACTACAGGAAACAAACTGAGGATTATAGGAGGGGAGGTGGGGTCGGGGGATGCGGTAACTGGGTGATGGGCATTAAGGAGGGCACCCCATGTAATGAGCACTGGGTGTTACATGCAACTGATGAATTCCTGAACTTTACCTCTGAAACTAATTACACACTCCATGTTACTAATTGAATTTAAATAAGATATAATAAAAAAATTATTAAGTGTCCCCATTCAAAAACATCTATCTTTCAAACTGGCAGTCTCACATTGCAGAACGAAAAGAACTGTAGATGATAAAGACTCCCAGTTTCTGAAACTGGAAATAGACCTGCAGGAAAGCCATGAGCAGTCAAGTTTCCTCTGAGTATCTGCAGAGAACGCACGCGGCAGCAATACTGCAAGCCCGTGCCATCACACCAATGACAGAGAGGAGGCATCACCAAGGTAACTGGTCTGGGAGTCTCCTTGGAGACCAAACACAGCAGCTTTTCTGTGGGCTGCTGCAGTCTGAAAAAATGGGTGCTCACGGCCTTGCATGAGTCACGTCACTAAATGAGCTGTCTGAAATGTAAGCGAACTCCACATGTGTGCTTTGCGAGATACACACGGCATGTGCCCTGTGTGTGTGCAGTTCTTATTTGTCTGACTGTAGACAGACAAATATGTGGAAGGCGTGGCAAGAAGCCAAGAAGCTAGCCAACCCTTTCAAAACACATGAGGAAAAATCTGCCAACATGGAGGGTTGCGAGTCCCTCGGCCGGGTCTTCCATTGGAGCATTTCATGGCTGGCAGGTTGAGGAGCTGCTGGTCTCATTCTCTGCCCATCTCTGAACTTCTTTCCAGGCTCAAGAGCTATGGAGAACGACTCTCGTGAGTGGACCAATGGGCCCTGAAAGCTAAGGAGCCCCATCCCGACAAGGTCCCTGAGAAGGTAATCTGGCAGCACAGTCTGGATCTCTGGAGTTCTTAGAGTTTTGTTTGATGATGAATCATTTGGATCTTACCCCTTCCTCCTTGAGACAATTCAAATTTAGGTAGCAAAAGGAGAGAGGGACTTACGTAATTGTGTAAGAAGTGGAATGAAATTAAACACATGATAGGAACACCTGACCTCTCATTGGTCCCGAGACTGCTTCGGTGTACACTTGTCTGATATTCGGCACTGGGAGGGGAGGGAAGTGGGGAGAGGCTGATAGGAGACCAATGGGCAGAGGATGAATAAATATCTTTCTAAGCCCAATTGTCCTTCCTAAAACCCTTGGATTTAAAAAGCATCATGTAACTCAACATGCCTAATATAGAGTTCTATTAATAACACATCTCCAAGGCATGTGAGTTATTCTGCGTACCTGGATAAATTTTGAAAATCCTTCTGGGAGACTGAGCGTATCATGAATACATACCCTTACAGAGTAAAATGAGGTATGTGGGCACTAATTTTTGGAAATGGCTGTTGAGGGAAAGTACTGACCATAGTGTGATTTCAGAGGAAGAAGATATTTAGAAGGTAGGAGAAATATCAAGTTTAGCTAGTAGAAATAAAAGGAGTTTGGGTAGCAAATTCAGAAAAAATTGTAAAAGATGTGGAAACTTAACAAGAAGAATAAAGAGAACCACCAGATTGAAAGTAGCCGAGAGCATGGTACCATCTGACCAGGTGGCCTTACAGGTCTCCTGTGGAAGCTAATGCTTAAGCAGGCTGTACCCCAGTGTCCTTAGCAACAGAACCCTCATCTTAGGGAAATGGAATCATGATGGGAAAGGCCATACTCAAAACACAGTGAACAGTCTCCAGAGGCAAAATGATGGCTGGGGCATTGCATTGAAAAACCAAGCAAGACCATGGGAATCCTATAAAAACCATTAATTTCTATAACAACATGCCTAAAGCCATCTTTGAGCTAAAGTCCAATGAGAAATCCTAGAAAACCATGTATGTGCTGCATGAATTACTTTTCCTGTTTAAAATCAATTCCCCAGTCATATGGTTCAGAAAATGTTTTCATCCTTGTTTTAGTGACTGACAGAAATCTATGCCCTTTAGTTGGTAATATGTGTATACATGCATTTGCATTGTGTGTTTGTGCAATGTATTTTCCTAATAATCTACAAATGTCTGATATAAGAAGTTCAATGTCCCAAGCTGCATCATAAACCAGAAGTAGCACTGACAATTCTAAAAGTAAACAAACAATTTTAGAATATCAAGTATTTATCACATGTTAGGCACTATGCAGTTAAAAAAGTTCTATTTATCCCAAACTTCCTAGAAGATACCAATACTGACAATCTATACTAAGTACAACAGGTGTAACCTCAGACTGTCCCAGGTGTACTAGATCATGTGGTCACTCTACAAATGGCAGTCCCTTCGGCTGATGTTAGAGACATCTAGGTTTTAAAGAGCCATGAACTTGAAGCACTTATTGGACCTAGCTGAAGATAGTCTTGACCAGTGAACAATGGTATGTTTTAAATCTATCATTCATAGACCTATAGATTTGTTCAGACTTACCTTGGTGGCTGATTTTCAAATATTAATGGCATAAATGCCTTGAGGTTTTTTAATACTTAAAATCTTAGTTTTCTCTTAGTACACTGTGCAGGAAAAAAAAATGTGCAATTCCCCCCCCCCCTTGATTGTAAGGTAATGAACATAGCCTTTATATTTTTCAAAGTTTTGATGGTCCTTGTTTTTTTCCCTCATAATGCTGAGACCTGAGGGGGTGGAGGATGGAGAAGAAGCATCTTTGACAGCTGGCGACTGCCTAGTTACTACCAGCCAGCTGGGATGTCCCCCTGGGGAACACAAACAGTTTCACAGAATGTTAATATTGGATGAAGACTCTTCACAATGGCAGCAGAACAAAATGAAAGCCAATCTATGAATTGGTCTGATCAGAGATTTAAAAAAAGGAATCCTGTATGACTACAAAAATGACCAAATATCACCCTCCCCTGTAAATGACTCCTGTTTCTTCTACAATGACAGCTCCTTTAACTGTTCCTCCCATCAGCTCAATAAAAATGAAGATGTCCCATCCTGGGAATGCCCCTACTTTCTGATAGCACCCAATCCTTGAACAGAGCCTCGGTTCCTTTCACCCACTCCAGAATGCCTAACTCTGGTTTGAATCCATAACAATCCCTCCTAACATCCTTTGCCTGATTACACTTGGCTCCCCAGAGTGTACAGGTTCCTTCGTTAATACAAGTTGATAAACCAAATTCTCTTAGCCTCAGGTAATCTTTGGTTATTGGGACTCAACTATCTTTTAAGTAAATTTTCTCGTTTCATTCTTACAAAAACCTTAATATATTTTATATCACTAATAGTGTATCACATACAAATAATAATAAATAATAATTATTTTACAGGATATATAAGCTTTCAGTGGTTGATAGCTCTGCACAAAGTCAAGAGGTAGTAAGGGGCCAAACAGGTTTTACCCATCTAATGCAACAAAGATAAGGTAGTTGAGCCAATAGTGATTAAACACCAGATATGTTTATATCTTAGGAGAAAACAAGCCAATGAGAAGCATCCCCCAGCTCTGACATAACCACTGGCCTTGCTATGAGGTAGAAGAACTAGGTAGGGGTGGAAAGGAGTGAGCACTAGAAGAAATTGAAACCTGGGTCATGGATACGTAGAGTGAATATATAACCTATCCCAGCCAGGACCCTGCCAAGAGTGAAGGAAGATGATTACAATCATACAGAATAGGTACAACCTGGAACCGTCCCAAGGTAATCAGGTCACATGAAGACTCTACAGATGGGGTCATTGTAGTTGGGGTTAGGATCATAGTCTGGGCCCCAGGCCTACTAACTCTCCATGGTCAGGGGAGATGGAGACTTGAGCAGAGTAAGGAGAAGCCAACTACACATGGCATCTGCTTTTAGACATATCCCCTCTGAGGAAAAATAATGTTCTGCCCAGGGTCCAGGGGTGAGAGAAACTTGCAGGTGGGGCTTGTGGAAGAAGTGCTTTTCTTTTTCGCTTGTAGTACCTATGGATTCACTAGATCTCTTCATTGTTTAAGTGCCTAATATGAAGGGAGCTTCATTTGGTCAAAATGTGCAAGTGACCTAAAGGAATGATGGATACACCATAAAGAAACCATTGGGCAAAAACTCTCAAGAGCCATTCTAAGCTTAGCTTTCAAAAATCCTAAGTTTATTTAAAAAAGAAACAAGAACAAAAACAAAAACCCAACAAGTTTCTGCAACTTTTCCAGCAAAGTGAGAAGCCTCACTAATGTCTCAACTAGACTATATCTCCCAACTTATTAGTATATAGGAAATTCTACGAGTAAAAGTTTTCTGAATTACCAAATATTCTAGTTACTAGCAAATTATAGTGTCTTTCACAACTCAAAAAGCATTTCAGAATTGTATTGTGTTATAGATTTTGTAATTAATTATATGTGTAGCTGGTAGAGGCTTTTCATCTCATCTTGGAAAGTCTAGTCCTTTTATGATTTGGCTTTACTAAATATCCATGAATTAATAAGTTAACTTACTACCTGGAGAGTTGGAGCAGTGGATATCATCTATATGATCTAATATTGAGGATTAAACTGGCATATAAAAAATGAGTATATAAAAGAACAATGTGTTCTTTTCAAAAATACGCATGTGAACTCACATGGAAATGTGGAAATGTTAGAAGAAATATAGGAAGACCACAGAGTCTGTCCTTGCCATTAGCAGAGGTCATTGAGAAGACTCATTTAGAGTCATATAGCTGGGATGTGCCCGGGTTACATCAACTAACTTTGTTAACTACCTCTTAACCAACATTCTTCTCACTCAGCTCCATGCTTGAAGGATTAAGTCTTCTTTGAAAACTATTGTTTTCCCATTTCTCATGAGAAAGTTATATCCTTCAGTCATGGTATTGGTAGTGTGGACTTGCCCAAAGTCACTGAATAGATTTCTCAGGATTGGCAGGTGAATACCAATGGGGGTAACCATTGCCCCTATAATCTGTAATTGTAAGTGATGCTGTAGACAAAAGTTATCTCAGAAATAGACTAGTGGTGAATAAGAATACCAATGTTGAAGGCACTTACTTAATGGCGGCTTGCAGCTTCTCACACAGAACAGTAAGCACAGAGACAAGGTCATCACAGAGGGACTCAACTGTCGACCCTTCAAACAAAAGAGATTACAAGCATTAGACATTAGCAGAGGGCACTAGAAGCTTGCTCAACAGTCCTTCTCACCCTCTGCTTTTGATGTTTTCAGGACTGAAAAGAAGGTTTTCAGATGCTGAGCCTTCCTCAGGCCACTAAAATGATCATAGAAAATATAATTATTCATTTCTGAAGTAAAAGACTTCAAAAATTAGGTTCAAAAATAAAATGATACATTGTTTACTATTATAAATTAAACTCATTCACACTTAGCAAAAGGAGAGTTCATTAATTTAAGAAACAATACAACTGACAACAATTTCCACAATATTTAGGTCGGTAGACTACAAATGTATCCCTATTCTGACCTTTGAAATTTCTGGATCTCTTGAGCAGATTTGAGTTGCATCAAAGAGATAAAATGTGGCAGCATGGAAGAAAGATGGGCTTCTCAAACTAAGGAAACAGGGAAAGATGGCAAAATAACTTACTCCCCATTTGCACTACTTTACCTATTTTCCCAGCATCCTCAGGGCACACAGTTGCTAACAGAGCAATGACCAAGGCCAGAAGAAATAATTTTTCCTCCAGACATGTTCATGTTCAGAAGCTAACAACAAAACACCCACAGAAGCACTGAGTGTATTGGAGAGAGGGTGAAATTTAGAATCTGGTCAGGTACTGGTTCACAACTTACTGACCATGAGAGTTTGGGTAAGCTTCAGTTCTCCCTTTAGGGGAATGGGTACAAATAATCCCAATCTCACAGAATTGTTGGGCCCAGTGAAATAACAAGTGAAAGTGTTTGTTTTTCTAATAACAAAAAACTTTAAAGATCTATACAATTGTGGCTGAGTATTTGATGAATGTAGAGATTAAAAAAAAAAAAATGACCATGAGGTTAAGAATGATGGAGAAAAAAATGGCAAGAGCATCAGACAGAAAATGACAGCGAAGTCAGAGGAGGATGGGAAAGAGAAATAGCTAATCCTGAGAATTTATGCTCTTCCACGAAGAAACAAACCTGAGAAATGATAAGACAACAATATGACACCACTAAAAATAACTAAAACCCATAAGTCCTTAAACAAAGTTTTAGATAAAAGTCAGTGGGTCCATCCACTTTTTAATAATATATATTTTTAAAAGATAAACGTGTGGCCAAGAGGACTTGGACCTCCTCTTTGGTTTATAACCCCAAAGTGAAGGTTTTACAGAACCACAATGACCCAAGAGAGGGAAAGACAGGTGGAGCGCGTCACTGGGAGCTTCCACAGGTGGTGAGATGCTGAAGCATGTTCTGGTGGGCAGCCCAAGAAGGGAGCGAGGGGGAATGAAAAACACAAGCTCAAGCAATCTTTCAGAGACGACTTAATGCCTTTCTCATTTCTTTCCTTCATTCTGTGTCTCCTAATTGTGGCTGCTTGGCTGCATTTCTTTCCACCTTTTATTCCCCTTTTCATCCTCTCTGTAACCAACTTTCCTCTCACCTCCACCTTGTCTTATTGTTAACATGCAAAGATATCAAAGAAAAGCAGATTTTCTAGTATTTTTTAAATTACTGAATAAAATATGAGATAAAACATGTTTCCATTTTCTAAATTCAATGGTTTGAATTTTTCATATCTTTTCAGAAAATACTACCAAACTAAGAAACAAAATAAAAGACCCCAAAAAACAAAAGACAAACTACTTGTCAGTTATCGGTAGACCTCTGTTTTTCCTTTTCCTCTGGGTCAGAATGAAATTCCTTACCTGGATTTCATCTGCCACTTATATTGAGCTGTTTGTCCTACTGTCAGATTCCCTGTGAGATTAATTTTTTTTCATATTAAAAAAATGGCATTTCACCAACTTACTGTGGTACAACAGCTCTTTGCCAATCAGGTTTCTACAACCCTCTATCCAATTCTCATTTTAACAATTAATAAACCTTACTTCATGGAGAGCAAAACAAAGTAAAAACAAAACAATGACAACAACAACAACAAAAACAAAGCCACATAAAAAAAACCCTAGCCTCCAACAGGGAGGTATATGAAAAGTTACTCTCCTTCACAGAGTTGGAACAGAAATAGGTGTAGGGGCAGGGTACAGGGCCAGAAGGAAGGTTAGGGAACAGCTGATGAAGTACTAGCTGGTAAAGCAAAGCTAAGCAGAACCTCCGGAGAGCTCCCTGAGAGCCCCACTCACATCTATATCCCTAGCGCCAAGCACATAGTAGGCATTCTTAGACTCGCTTTTTAAACTGAACTAGCAAAAATCAAATGCAATACCTTGATTCCTGAATTCCTGTGGGACATCCGGGTTTTCAATTATCTAGCAAGGGAAACACACACAGGACAATTAGGAGATTCAGGCACCAAAATCCCTGACTCCTACACCATGGAAAATTCTAGGGAACAAATGTCATTCTGAGTGGCCCCTTCAGGTCTTGATAGCATTTCATTACCCATGGTATTTGGGAGAAGCCTCTGATGTCTGGAACTGAGCTCATCAGTTCCTAAAATAATTCATTCCAGACTCCACAATCTTCATAAAGGTTTAAGCCCTTTGCTCATTGTATGATTCCAGGGCGCTGAGCTAGGGCCTGGAGCTATCCCTATGGAAACAGGTGAGTTACCTTTGCACAGATGGCTTGTTCCAAGGTCACAGCCTATACTTTGGTTGGCACCTATTGAATACGGACTCTTAGTAATGAGAAGGATTAAAATAGTGGTCTGTAGAAAGGTTCTTCAGTCTTCCTACCTCTGAGCACTGGGAGAGAAAAGGGTATTTTCTGGCTGATCAACGGCCAGACATAGAAATCTTCCCAGGGCACTGTTTTGTCTTTTAAACTTGTTATAAGCACATATTTTTACTTTTCCTTGTTCATCAATTTGCAAGCTCAGCGGCTTCCATAGCATTCATGGTGAAAGGCTATGTCAATATCTACAGCTCAGCAGTGGCTAAATAGATAGAGAGTGTAGAATAACATTTTCTGGAGAAAATACATCTGAATCATCTTTAAAGGACAGGAGAAGCACTACCACCTACATCCTAGTATTTACATGTGGCATTTTTGCTTTTTGAAATCAATAACTTATAATTTAACAATGCCTTTCATCACCTAAATAATTCGACAATAAAGCTTGATAGTAACTCCAAGATCCTGACAGCACAAAATCAAATTGTGTGATCTGTTCTGGGAGTAAGGATAGCCATTAAATTGAAATTACAAGTGACTCATGAACAATGTGGCGGTTGGGGGAACCGATTACCCCTAGAGTAAAAAAAAAATCTGTGTGTCCCTTCTGACTCCCCTAAAACATGACTACTAAGAGCATAGTGTTCACTAGAAACCTTACCAATAAACATAAACAAGTCCAGAAACACATATTTTGTATGCCATATGTAAAATATTCTGTTTTTTTAATAAAGCAAGATAGAAAAAAGAAAGTATTAAGAAAATCATAAGAAAAAATATAGTACTATATTTACAAAAATCTATTAGTGACTCACGTGGTCCAAACCCATGTTGTTCAAGGATCAACTGTACATTTCCTGCTAAGGTATTTGGCATTCTAGATTCATTTTCTTTCTGTTGTATTTAAGCCTTCCTAATTCTGAGGTGGCCCATGATGCGTTCCTGTGAGGGGTCATGGTACACACTACATATCTTCCCCAGGTAAGGCTAGGTGGGCTGTGGGCGAACACACAGTCTCTTTTGAATGAACCTCTCCACTCCTGTAGACCACTTGCCTTTACTAGCTTTTTAAAAAATCACTGTTCTTAGCTGACAAAACTTAGGTCTCCTGCTAGTAGACATTGCATATGCTTCAAATATTAGCATCCTGAGAATTATTTTTCTGGGACATGGAAACATCTCCGGGGACTGCATGAGTAATGGAAAAGAAATGACAGGAAACACTAATTTTCCACCTAATTTGGGATCTTGCCTCAGGTTGGGTAAGTCCAGATGGTCCGTGATGAGCAGGACCAGAGGGCTTGTTAGACACATAATACCATAAGCAAAAGAAGATAACCCTCTGAGTTTTTGAGGGTTTTTTTTTTTTTTAAGATTTTATTTTTAAGCAATCTCTACACCCAATGTGGGGCTCAAACTCATAACCCCATGATCAAGAGTCACACACTCTGGGTTTTACCGTGACCTTTATAATGTGCCTGTTATCCTTCCTACAGAAGAGCAAGGTGAGCTAAAAGGCTGAGTCATTTCACTTAAAGCCTCATATTCTCCTTCTTAACATTTTAAAAATAAGATTAAGTAAAGGGATACAATGGAAATCACTTTGAAACTACAAAGTTTCGTTTAAATGTTTCATCTCAAAACATGGAGACACCATTAGTATTACATTATTTCATCACATTGCCATTTAGCAAGGATGAATTACGAATGTATGATTAATACAAGATTTTCAACGTCTTAGGTTTACTTATTTTAAAATGTGTTTTTAATGTTTTATGGGTTTCTTTTCTTAGCATGTTTGCTATTTATAATTTGAATTTCCTTTTAACTACTATTTCCAAAATTTTCAAAATCCTAATTTAAGTGAAGTAGTTTTTAACAAAGGGTAACCTAAGGTAATACTCTCAAGATAAAACAATTTTTTAATATAAACTTGGGCTATGGACATAGCAAATGTAAAAATGTAAACAAACAAACAAACAAACAAAAACCAACAACCATTTAAAAAAAAGTGTTTGCATTTTCAGATTAGTGTGGCTTTTTCAAACCCTATCTGCTGCAGAGGCAAGAGACCAGCGACTTAGTTCTGGCTCTTTTACTGATAAGCTCATTCATTTTAGATTTCAATTTCACCTTTCTGGGCTTCATCTTCCTCATTTGTAAAATGAGGGTTAAAAGAATTTGACTAGAAAAATCCTAAGGTTCCACTCAACTGTAAAAATTAGAAAATAATTGAGGTTAAAAATTAGATAATTTAAGTTAAACATGAGAACTTCACTTTCATGAGAACTTCACTTCTATAAAGTTAACTTCTGAGATATTTCAGACCACCCCTGAGATTTTCTATTTTAGAGAATAATAAAGTGTTCATTTAAGAATACTCCTTGTAGATTTTTAAAGAATTTTAATCTGAATTATTCAGAAGCAGATAAAAAAAACCACATCCCTATTTTAAAGAATTATCATCTCCTTCATTAACATTCCCCAAAGATAAAATATATGAGAAGCCAACAACATTTACATTTTTCTTAGGAATACTCATTTTAGACAGTCTGTTCAAGTTTAGATCAATAAGTGCCAATGGGCTTTGGTGACAGAGAGAAGGCAAATCAAGCTTTACCTTGATGGTCCCAGAAGATGAAGAAAGATCTGGAACAATCTTTTAGTTAACAAAGAGCAACACACACCTAGCCTCAAAGCATGTAATTAATTGCTATTAATTTTGCCTAATTTTGAACTTCTGGTATTTGTTAGGATATTAACATAATACTTTTATATAAAATTTTCAATAATGACTAAAAAATGATAGGAACCATAAGGAAAAACAACTCTCAAAACTTTAAACAGACAAAAATATAAAGAGCTGAATTTATATAAATGAATGTTCTTCTAAACCAAGTAAGCCTCCCCCACTGCTTCAGGAGGCCACCCTGGCAGCAGGTGGGAGAGGAGGGAGCATCGAGGGTGTGGGACACACAGCATGCAGTTACACAGAGACGCCGGCAAGCCCGCTCACCGTGTTCTCCTGCCTTTGTCGTAACTGTAAAGTCAAGTCACTCAGCATTTGACTGAGAGTTGCCCGCACAGCCGTGTTTATACTACGTTGGTGACAGCTACATATGTATGTCTCAATGCACACCTGGTAAAGAGATAAGATAGCAACATACACGCTCTGTAGATAACCAGTTCATTACCAACATGCTTTGGAATTAACCAGAGAGGACAGTAAATCCCTCTTGTACAGAAAGTCAGCCTGATTTAGGACAAATTATTGATGAGTACTATAAATCTTTAAAAATCCCTGAAAATTTGTTTTGAAGGCGATAGGCAAGTAACATTTTCCTAAAGATTATCACTCTCAGAACTTACTGTTCTGAGCAGCATAGGAGAATGCAAAGGAGTGATTTTTAGATATGCCAGATAATTCTACTGAGAGCAAACTCAGGTGTCTGGAAATTAATCCGGAAAAACTCCTTCCATGGTCAAACAGGAACAGAATTTACTCACTCCTATGTTATGAAGTATGGGGAAAGGGCTGTTAATCCCTTTCTTTTGCACTGTAAACAGTGATCTTGGATTTACGCTCTGGCTGTGTTCTGGAAACCTGATACAAATGGACAATCGGCTGGGTAACTGAACAGCGTGGCTTAGGGTAAAAGTGTCTCTCCATGACTACGTTGCATCTGAATTGGAAAAACTATGGATGGACTTTAGAAACCTGGCGAGAAGTCACAGGTTTGGGTTTCCTGAGTGAATCTTGTCATTGCTCATGTCCTCTGAGAGACTTCCGCCAGCTCTGCTCATGGAGTTGTTATGGAAATTCTGGTTCCTCCGTGGTGGAAACATGGGGGCTCCTAAGCCAAGGTGACTGCACCCACCGAGGGGGCTCTCATCTCTTGTTTCAAGGCTGACATTTGAGACCTGCAGAGTAGCTGCTGGACGACTGCAAAGGCTCCTCCTTCCTGGGAGAGAGAAATGCCTGCCAGGGCCCTATTTCTCTTCCCTGTGGTGGATCTATTAAGCAGATGTCATGCGAGTTGTGGCCTATGTGGGTCTTGTGAGTCTGAATGTCTACTGGGACCTGAATAGACTCCCTGATGGCTGCAAGCATGGAGAAATCTCAATTTGGGGATTTGATGATGATGATGTTTAATGTCATGACTTTGCAGATTTTATTTCCTCTAATTCTTCTGGAAGCTATAGGGATGGTCATAACAACAAAAGCATGCTTTAAATTTACCTGCTGCTTTCTGTCTATCAGGTGGGTCATCCCTTCCTGTTTACTAAGTATATTTAGACCCACAAAAAGAAAGAGATTTAATGTACCTTAATTATTTTTTGAGGGATAACTCTGAGATTATCTATAATCAAAATAAAGAGTTCTCACCTCAGTGACAAACTTAATTTGATGGATAAGAAGGGAGATGGAAGAGATATTAAGTGTTAACCTTCATGGCCGCTATCACTTATGCTGGAACATTCTTTTGGGCCTCACAGTCATAACTTTTCAGGAAAATTAATAATATAAAAGTAAATAGTCTCCAACAGCTAAATTTATCTATTGAATCCTTAGTAGTCTGATAGAGGATTTATAACTCATAAATTTAATTGGAAATTGGCTTAGATTAATTTGTTTTTAGCTAAAAAAGAAAAGCAAATTCCAAAATAATTTATTTTTCAAATTGCCATCGAAGGGCATGTCAGTTTTAAATTCATTTTCTCCAATGATCATGGATTAGAATGTATGCAAAGGCACAAACTATACATCGGTATAGTATGTGGAATGCGTATACTTGGTATATCATGAAATGATGTGCAAATGCGGGAAATACATCTAAATGAGTGCGGGGCATCACTTTGAGGCAACAAATGCTCTGGAGTGTCCTTCAGCAGAGAAGGACTACTCATGACTCAAAATTTAACAGTTTTCTTTAAATCCCATGTTCTTCCCAGAAATCTTCATAGCTATTGATCTTTAAGATCTCTGAGCTCTGACATTAATTGAAGGGGGATTTTGAAGCTGCAGAAGCATTAAAGATGAGAAAGTAGCTATTTTGAGAGCTAAACTCATGCTCAGTCTAAGCATGCTTCTTTTATTTTTTATTTTTTTTTTTTTTTAATTTATTTTTTATTTTCAGCATAACAGTATTCATTATTTTTCACCACACCCAGTGCTCCATGCAATTCGTGCCCTTTATAATACCCACCACCTAGTACCCCAACCTCCCACCCCCCACCCCTTCAAAACCCTCAGATTGTTTTTCAGAGTCCACAGTCTCTCATGGTTCACCTCCCCTTCCAATTTCCCCCAACTCCCTTCTCCTCTCTAACTCCCCATGTCCTCCACGCCATTTGTTATAAGCATGCTTCTTTTAAATTTGGATAGCCATAGCGGCTCTACAACCTCCCTTCAAAAATTTCATTAGTCGCTTTAGAGCCATGAATGAAAGCATGGAGGAACCAGAGTTTATGTAACGCACATGGTACTGTATCTGGGCAAGAACTTCCTAAATGCCAAATGCATTTCTTTGAGTTTTAACATCACCACCACTTCTAGTTGCTAATCCCAGGGGTACAACACTAGGAAGGACTCCTTGCATGCTTATTTGGCTTAAAAAAAAAAAAAAGGTATTAATCTGGGGCACCTGGGTGGCTCAGTCTGTTAAGCATCTGGCTGTTGATCTCTGCTCAGGTCTTGATATCAGGGGTTGTGAGTTCAAACCCCACATTGAGCTCCATAATGGGTGTGTAGCCTACTTAAATAAATTTTAAAAAGGGTTAATCTAAGAAGCTCACTCTGCTTACGATGGATGTGTAAGTACTTACTATGATAAAAGGGTATCCTTTTAAATATAAAAATGACCATGTACCTAATAATATTACTATCTTTAATTCCACACAAAAAAATGCTCTATCAGCTATCTTGACATTTTCTTAAAAAAAAAAAAAAGAAAAAAGAAAAAAAAAAGGTTCTCATACTTTTTACAATCATAATAAATGGGTAAACCAGGAAGGGTCCTAGAAGGAAGGTTTTCATGACAAACCTGACCACTATATTCCAAGCCAATGCTTTTTCCCTTTGTAAATGTTTTTCTTCCTCTACCTTGGGGTAGCGCTAAAATGAGCACACTGAATTGGAGAAGTCTAGAGAATAGCGAGTCCAAAGGCAGGCTGAGTTTCTGGGAAAAGGCTCATCAATTTCCTCTTATAGTATTTCCAGTGGCACTTCTACCTCCCCATGCCCTTTGCTTTCGTAGTGCAGAGTTGACCCTTAAGGACCCTAATCCTGTATCTCTACCAGACGCTTAAAGGGCCAAGTTAAATACCTTGTGAAAAGCCACAGGCCCCTGATGGCCAGGGAATGCACGAAGACACAGGGCAGTGAGGAGTTTCGTAACGGACTTTTTAGCCATTTCATGCATTTGCGGACGTCCAGCTTTATGGCATGCGAAACACAACTGAGGGCAAAACCACAGAGTTAATAAAGCAAAACAAATGCCGAAAGCAGAAGGAAAAAGAACAAGAAAACATAAGTCTGCAAGCCATACATAAGCAACCAGAGTAAGAAGTATCCTCAAGTAAGAAGATGGATAAATAACAGTACACGGTTAAACCCAGGGCAGAATCATTATCACTTAATACAAAGCAAAATAATAGAATGTAATTGATACTCAGCGTTGGCCAAAGTGATGACAAATTTTAAAGTAGCCGCCACAAAAGAAATTGGTTTAGCTTGGCAAAATACATATGACCTTCACTTTGTTGAACTGAGCATTTGCCTTCTCTTTCCTATCTGAATGGGGTTCCTGGCACAGCTTTGTTAAATCTGTGTATGATACTGAGTAACAAGTTCCATAAACAGATTGGATAGTGTGTTTTCAATGGGAAAATTTTATGGAGATGAAAAATAATGTATGGTGATAAAAAAATAGAAAGATCAAAGGCTGAGCTACAAGAAAGCAGAAGAAATGTCTTTTTATATAGGGAAGTTATGAAAGCTTGTTGATCACATTGGAACCATAGACGATTTTGACCATTTCTACAAGTCTCAACTCTACACTGAATCATGATGACAACCTGATGGCCAAGGCGCTTCCAGGTGAACAGCTGTAACAGGCGGGAATGTGACAGAAGGCACCTCAGGAAATGGTTCTTGCTGAGACGCGCACACACACACACACACACACCCCAACACACACAATAACTGAAGTTATTATTCTTAAGGAATATGTGTATAAGTAAGCCGAACCCCCATGCAGGGTTGGGAAATGTGTTCATTTTCCTTTTGGAAATTTTTCAAGTGTCCAAGCATACGTGGACACCTCTGACTGTGATTTCTTTTTTCCTCCTCCATATTCCTCTTGGCTTAAGCTGGCATATTAAAATGGCTTAAGGCACCTCAACCTTTAATTCCTGCACCGGGGTCCCCAGAAGTTCTACTGAACTCTAGCCCTGCCCTATGAACTAGCCCAAATGAAGTAGAGAGGATCTCTGAACCACTCTATGTGTCTTCTAACTCCATGCAAGTTCTTTAAGAACTGTGTAAGTCAGACGTTACAGGGAAGTGGGGAAAATCTTTGCAAAAGGACTCGTTTGCTCAAAGCCCATCCAGCAGCAAATAAGCAGAGAACAGACACTTCCAAGGAGTCAAATCAGAGTCAGTAAAGACAGGCCCGGAAGGAAGAAAAGAAAGGTTTCCAGAAGGGAGAGTGGAGATGCTCCTCCTTAGAACAGGATTTCCTACTTCAGTGGCCTCAGCCAGTTTGATACAACAGTCTGGGCTCCCTTGTCCAGTTTTCTTGCGAGGAGGTGGGGTTACTCCTCCCAGTTTTAGGTGGAACATAACAAAAAAGATGCTTCCAAGAAAAACTGACCGGGTTCCTGTGTACTTTTCCTCTGGATTTTATCTGCAGACTAATCTGCTCCTTAACTGTAGAATATTTAATTTGCTGTATGTCTCAAGAATAATGCTACTACATCAAACTAAAAGAACCAAAACGTATCACTGAACATTCAGGAGTTAGAAGTCAGCCCAATTAAAAAAAAATACGTTAGTGACAACTAGAATCATTAAATCGGTATCTCTGGTAGAAGGTCTTCAGCCTTAATGGTTTTGAACTCCCATGGAGTAACAAGGAACACTAAATGAAACTATAAACATATAAACATCAGGTCATGTGATGCTAGCATAAAGCTCAGAGAAGATAAGCTGAGTATCGATGCATAAAGATAGCCAAGAAGGTGGCGCATGCCTGCCAGTCTCTTGGATCTGTGGTCACAAAAAAAGTAAAATTCTTCAGTACTATGCTTCACACGTGAGAACACCACACCGCTGCTTTCTAACTAAGCACTGTGGTGAAGATCCAAGGTGGATGAGATGGCCTACAAATGTCAGGTGGTTGCCAATATTATTACGGCAAGATTCTACCAACATTTTCTAAGACTAATAGTAGCGAAGAAGCAACATAATACAGTGGTTAACAGCCCATATTTGAAATATAAAAAGTCTGAATTTGAATGTTTAGCTGTAGAAACTTGGATAGCAAATTATTCTCACTTTTCATGGGATTCTTCATCTGCCTTGGTTGGGGTAAAGATGAGAGGAGAATGTACAGAAAACACAACTTATTGACACACACTAGCGACTCCGTAGCTAGTAGCTACCATTATTATCTGGTTATTATTATTAACCAGTGTTTGGCAGTTGAGGGATGGATGGACAGATGGAGTGAAAGAGTAAGGACCCTGAAACTAAGAACCTTAAACAAAGAATGGTCTTTGAGACACTTTGCTTGGGCTTGATAGGATAAAAGACTGGAAGTTTCCCACAAGTCAGTAAGATTGAACCAGCAAATACACATTTATAAACAAGGCTTTCTCACTTTGAAAAATTCCTCAGAGAAACCTTGAGCAGGCTTGAGAATACACCCTGAAACTTTCCAAAGAAACAACATTAACCGTTTTCAAATTCATTCCACAGAACTTCTGGCTATGACTTCTCTTCTTCCTTTACCAAAAGACTTTGTCAATTTTTACTCCCACAGCTTCTTCCAATATTAAGTTACTACCTCTGGAAAACTCAACAGCAAATCTGCTCATTTGGGCATCATGCTAGGAGAAATCTTGGTCTAGCTTTCAACCAATGGCAAGAAGGATTATGTATCCATAGGGAGTTTTTATTTCTGATTATTCATGAAATTGAACAGAAAACACATATTGCATATTTCATAATTACCCATTTCTAAATTTGACGATATGTCTTATTCTTCCTGTATCATAAAAAACTGTGATCTGAAAAACGTTCATTATTAACAGTTTAATTAAGCAAGTTAACGTGAGACATACAAATGAAAGTTTATTTACATTTTGAGTGCTTAATGATCCTTTTACTGTTTCAACAGTGCCTTGGGGGAAATGGCCTAATTCTTCATAGTTAAGTACACATGCCTATTTCCTGATCAACAGGTTTCAGGGTAAACACTGTTCTTGAGTAAAAGTCACCCTTCCAGCAGGGTAAGAAAGAAGAGGATGTCTGGATTTTTTCTCAACATTTCCACAGGAGTTTTAAATGGTTTAAATGCTTTTTTTTATAAAATTGTTTCCCAAGCTAATAGCAAAAGTGACAATACAACATTCTTTTTTCATTAAGTTAAAGACTTATTTTTCATTAAGTTAAAGGCTTATTTTTATGAAAAGTTCAGATACAACTAAGAAAGCTTCCAGGAGTTAACTGGTGGTTTTAGGCTGAGATGTCCGGCTTTCGAAACCAAGATGCAGATTTTCAAAGGCTAAATGAGCAGGTGAGAATCTACAAAATCACTGCACCGAAGTCTAAAGAATGCAATTTTTTTTTTGTGGCAGTATAATTTTCTTACATAGTTAATTCTTTCTGTTGATGCAAAATCATTTCTTTTTTTTTTTTTTTTATCCTGACACTTTACTGAATTCCTGTATAATTTTCTTACATAGTTAATTCTTTCTGTTGATGCAAAATCATTTCTTTTTTTTTGGGGGGGGGGTGGATACAGATTTTTTATTGCCTTTTTTGTTCTTTTTTAAAGAGGGCTTTGTGAACTCAGCAGCATTTTCATGATTTTTTAAAAATTTTTTTTATTTTTTATAAACATAATATATTTTTATCCCCAGGGGTACAGGTCTGTGAATCGCCAGATTTACACACTTCACAGCACTCACCAAAGCACATACCCTCCCCAATGTCCATAACCCCACCCCCCTTCTACCAACCCACCTCTCCCCAGCAACCCTCAGTTTGTTTTGTGAGATTACGAGTCGCTTATGGTTTGTTTACCTCCAATCCCATCTTGTTCCATTTATTCTTCTCCTACCCACTTAGGCCCCCATGTTGCATCACCAATTCCTCATATCAGGGAGATCATATGATAGTTGTCTTTCTCTGCTTGACTTATTTCGCTAAGCATGATACGCTCTAGTTCCATCCACGTTGTTGCAAATGTTAAGATTTCATTTCTTTTGATGGCTGCATAGTATTCCATTGTGTATATATACCACTTCTGTTGATGGGCATCTAGGTTCTTTCCATAGTTTGGCTATTGTGGACATTGCTGCTATAAACATTCGGGTGCACGTGCCCCTTCGGATCACTACATTTGTATCTTTAGGGTAAATACCCAGTAGTGCAATTGCTGGGTCATAGGGCAGTTCTATTTTCAACATTTTGAGGAACCTCCATGCTGTTTTCCAGAGTGGTTGCACCAGCTTGCATTCCCACCAACAGTGTAGGAGGGTTCCCCTTTCTCCTCATCCTCGCCAGCATCTGTCATTTCCTGACTTGTTAATTTTAGCCATTCTGACTGGTGTGAGGTGATATCTCATTGTGGTTTTGATTTGTATTTCTCTGATGCCGAGTGATAGGGAGCACTTTTTCATGTGTCTGTTGGCCATCTGGATGTCTTCCTTGCAGAAATGTCTGTTCATGTCCTCTGCCCATTTCTTGATTGGATTATTTGTTCTTTGGGTGTTGAGTTTGCTAAGTTCTTTATAGATTCTGGACACTAGTCCTTTATCTGATATGTCATTTACAAATATCTTCTCCCATTCTGTCAGTTGTCTTTTGGTTTTGTTAACTGTTTCCTTTGCTGTGCAGAAGCTTTTGCTCTTGATAAAATCCCAATAGTTCATTTTTGCCCTTGCTTCCCTTGCCTTTGGCGATGTTCCTAGGAAGATGTTGCTGCGGCTGAGGTCGAAGAGGTTGCTGCCTGTGTTCTTCTCAAGGATTTTGATGGATTCCTTTCGCACATTGAGGTCCTTCATCCATTTTGAGTCTATTTTCATGTGTGGTGTAAGGAAATGGTCCAATTTCATTTTTCTGCATGCGGCTGTCCAATTTTCCCAACACCATTTATTGAAGAGGCTGTCTTTTTTCCATTGGACATTCTTTCCTGCTTTGTCGAAGATTAGTTGACCATAGAGTTAAGGGTCTATTTCTGGGATCTCTATTCTGTTCCATTGATCTATGTGTCTGTTTTTGTGCCAGTACCATGCTGTTTTGATGATGACAGCTTTGTAATAGAGCTTGAAGTCCGGAATTGTGATGCCACCAACTTTGGCTTTCTTTTTCAACATTCCTTTGGCTATTCGAGGTCTTTTCTGATTCCAAATAAATTTCAGGATTATTTGTTCTATTTCTTTGAAAAGATGGATGGTACTTTGATAGGAATTGCATTAAATGTGTAGATTGCTTTAGGTAGCATAGACGTTTTCACAATATTTATTCTTCCAATCCAGGAGCATGGAACATTTTTCCATTTCTTTATGTCTTCCTCAATTTCTTTCATGAATAGTTTATAGTTTTCTGAGTATAGATTCTATGCCTCTTTGGTTAGGTTTATTCCTAGGTATCTTATGGTTTGGGGTGCAATTGTAAATGGGACTGACTCCTTAATTTCTCTTTCTTCTGTCTTGTTGTTGGTGTAGAGAAATGCAACTGATTTCTGTGCATTGATTTTATATCCTGACACTTTACTGAATTCCTGTACAAGTTCTAGCAGTTTTGGGTTTTCCACCTATAGTATCATATCATCTGCGAAGAGTGATAGTTTGACTTCTTCTTTGCCGATTTGGATGCCTTTAATTTCCTTTTGTTGACTGATTGCTGAGGCTAAGACTTCTAGTACTATGTTGAATAACAGTGGTGATAATGGACATCCCTGCCGTGTTCCTGACCTTAGCGGAAAAGCTTTCAGTTTTTCTCCATTGAGAATGATATTTGCGGTGGGTTTTTCATAAATGGCTTTGATAATATTGAAGTATGTGCCCTTGATCCCTACACTTTGAAGAGTTTTGATCAGGAAGGGATGTTGTACTTTGTCAAATGCTTTTTCAGCATCTATTGGTTCTTGTTCTTTCTTTGATTGATGTGTTGTATCACATTGATTGATTTGCGGATGTTGAACCAACCTTGCAGCCCTGGAATAAATCCCACTTGGTCGTGGTGAATAATCCTTTTAATGTACTGTTGAATCCTATTGGCTAGTATTTTGGTGAGAATTTTTGCATCTGTGTTCATCAAGGATATTGGTCTATAGCTCTCTTTTTTGATGGGATCCTTGTCTGGTTTTGGGATCAAGGTGATGTTGGCCTCATAAAATGAGCTTGGAAGTTTTCCTTCCATTTCTATTTTTTGAAACAGTTTCAGGAGAATAGGAATTAGTTCTTCTTTAAATGTTTGGTAGAATTCCCCCGGGAAGCCATCTGGCCCTGGGCTTTTGTTTGTTTGGAGATTTTTAATGACTGTTTCAATCTCCTTACTGGTTATGGGTCTGTTCAGGCTTTCTATTTCTTCCTGTTTCAGTTGTGGTAGTTTATATGTCTCTAGGAATGCATCCATTTCTTCCAGATTGTCAAATTTGTTGGCGTAGAGTTGCTCATAGTATGTTCTTTTAATTGTTTGTATTTCTTTGGTGTTAGTTCTGATCTCTCCTCTTTCATTCATGATTTTATTTATTTGGGTCCTTTCTCTTTTCTTTTTGTTAAGTCTGGCCAGGGGTTTATCAATTTTACTAATTCTTTCAAAGAACCAGCTCCTAGTTTCGTTGATTTGTTCTATTGTATTTTTGGTTTCTATTTCATTGATTTCTGCTCTGATCTTTATGATTTCTCTTCTCCTGCTGGGTTTAGGGTTTCTTTCTTGTTCTTTCTCCAGCTCCTTTAGGTATAGGGTTAGGTTGTGTACCTGAGACCTTTCTTGTTTATTGAGAAAGGCTTGTACCACTATATATTTTCCTCTCAGGACTGCCTTTGCTGTATCCCACAAATTTTGAACCATTGTGTTTTCATTATCATTTGTTTCCATGATTTTTTTCAATTCTTCTTTAATTTCCTGGTTGACCCATTCATTCTTTAGAAGGATGCTGTTTAGTCTCTGTGTATTTGGGTTCTTTCCAAACTTCCTCTTGTGGTTGAGTTCTAGCTTCAGGGCATTGTGGTCTGAAAATATGCAGGGTATGATCCCAATCTTTTGATACCAGTTGAGTCCTGATTTAGGACCAAGGATGTGATCTATTCTGGAGAATGTTCCATGTGCACTAGAGAAGAATGTGTATTCTGTTGCTTTGGGATGAAATGTTCTGAATATATCTGTGATGTCCATCTGGTCCAGTTTGTCATTTAAGGCCTTTATTTCCTTGTTGATCTTTTGCTTGGATGATCTGTCCATTTCAGTGAGGGGAGTGTTAAAGTCCCCTACTATTATTGTATTATTGTCGATGTGTTTCTTTGATTTTGTTATTAATCGGTTTATATAGTTGGCTGCTCCCACGTTGGGGGCATAGATATTTAAAATTGTTAGATCTTCTTGTTGGACAGAGCCTTTGAGTATGATATAGTGTCCTTCCTCATCTCTTATTATAGTCTTTGGCTTAAAATCTAATTGATCTGATATAAGGATTGCCACTCCTGCTTTCTTCTGATGTCCATTAGCATGGTAAAATTTTTTCCACCCCCTCACTTTAAATCTGGAGGTGTCTTCAGGCTTAAAATGAGTTTCTTGGAGGCAACATATAGATGGGTTTTGTTTTTTTTTTTATCCATTCTGATACCCTGTGTCTTTTGATTGGGGCATTTAGCCCATTAACATTCAAGGTAACTATTGAGAGATATGAATTTAGGGCCATTGTATTGCCTGTAAGGTGACTGTTACTGCATATTGTCTCTGTTCCTTTCTGATCTACCACTTGTAGGCTCTCTCTTTGCTTAGAGGACCCCTTTCAATATTTCCTGTAGAGCTGGTTTGGTGTTTGCAAGTTCTTTCAGTGTTTGTTTGTCCTGGAAGCTTTTAATCTCTCCTTCTATTTTCAATGATAGCCTAGCTGGATATAGTATTCTTGGCTGCATGTTTTTCTCGTTTAGTGCTCTGAATACATCATGCCAGCTCTTTCTGGCCTGCCAGGTCTCTGTGGATAAGTCTGCTGCCAATCTAATATTTTTACCATTGTATGTTACAGACTTCTTGTCCTGGGCTGCTTTCAGGATTTTCTCTTTGTCACTAAGACTTGTAAATTTTACTATTAGGTGATGTGGTGTGGCCTATTCTTATTGATTTTGAGGGGCATTCTCTGAACCTCCTGAATTTTGATGCTTGTTCCCTTTGCCATATTGAGGAAATTCTCCCCAATAATTCTCTCCAGTATACCTTCTGCTCCCCTCTCTCTTTGTTCTTTTTCTGGAATCCCAATTATTCTAATGTTGTTTCATCTTATGGTGTCACTTATCTCTCGAATTCTCCCCTTGTGGTCCAATAGCTGTTTTTCCCTCTTTTGCTCAGCTTCTTTATTCTCTGTCAGTTGGTCTTCTATATCGCTAATTCTTTCTTCTGCCTCATTTATCCTAGCAGTGAGAGCCTCCATTTTTGATTGCACCTCATTAATTGCTTTTTTGATTTCAACTTGGTTAGATTTTAATTCTTTTATTTCTCTAGAAAGGGCTTTTATATCTCCCGAGAGGTTTTCTCTAATGTCTTCCATGCCTTTTTTGAGCCCAGCTAGAACCTTGAGAATTGTCATTCTGAACTCTAGATCTGACATATTACCAATGTCTGTATTGATTAGGTCCCTAGCCTTTGGTACTGCCTCTTGTTCTTTTTTTTTTTGTGGTTAGTTTTTCTGCCTGGTCATTTTGTCTAGATAAGAGTTATGAAGGAGCAAGTAAAATACTAAAAGGGTGGCAACAACCCCAGGAAAATATGCTTTAACCAAATCAGAAGAGATCCCAAATCATGAGGGGGGAGAAAAGGGATAAAAAGAGGTTCAGAAAAAAAGAAAGGCAAAAAAAAGAAAAAAAAAGAATTAAAAAAAGAAAACAAATAAAGAAAAGTATAAAAAAGAGAAAAAAATATATTTGATGATCTAGTTAAAAAGATGTTAAAAAAGAAAAGGGTAAAAGTTAAAAATAATTGCAGCCGAAGAAGAGAAAAAAAATGAAAAAGAAAAAAAATTAAATTAACTGCAAGACTAAAGAATCATAGGGAGAAAGCCATGAGTTCCATGCTTTGCTTTCTCCTCCTCTGGAATTCTGCTGCTCTCCTTGGTATTGAAACCGCACTCCTTGGTAAGTGAACTTGGTCTTGGCAGGATTTCTTGTTGATCTTCTGGGGGAGGGGCCTGTTGTAGTGATTCTCAAGTGTCTTTGCCCCAGGCGGAATTGCACCACCCTTAGCAGGGGCCGGGGTGAGTAATCCGCTCGGGTTTGCTTTCAGGAGCTTTTGTTCCCTGAGCGCTTTCCGTAGAGTTCCGGAGGACGGGAACACAAATGGCGGCCTCCTGGTCTCCGGCCCGGAGGAGCTGAGAGCCCAGGGCCCCACTCCTCAGTGCGCCCTCAGAGAACAGCGCCCAGTTACTCCCTTCTGCCTGACCTCCGGCCGCGCTCCGAGCTCACCGAGCCTGCGACCGGTTCAACGTAACACCGAGCTGTGAGCTTACTGTCGGCTCTGTCTCTGTAGCTGGCTTCCCCTTTCTAATACATGTAAGCTCTGCGACACTCAGACACCTCTGGTCCTTCTGTCACCCCGCGCTGACCCCGCGTGGGCTTCACCCCGGTTTAGCCTCTGGAGCGATGTCCCTCAGCAGAACAGACTTTTAAAAGTCCCGATTTTGTGCGCCGTTGCTCCGCCGCTTGCCGGGAGCCGGCCGCTCCCCACCGGGCTCTATCTTCCCGTCGCTTTGGATTCACTTCTCCGCCGGTCCTACCTTTCAGAAAGTGGTTGTTTTTCTGTTTCCAGAATTGCTGTTCTTCTTCTCTTTGATCTGCCGATGGATTTTTAGGTGTTTGCAATCTTTAGATCTTGCAAATGGCCATTTGATGATCTTGTGCTAGCTGAAGTAGTCTCAGTCTGCCACTTCTCAACCATCTTGACTCCTCCTCTGCAAAATCATTTCTTAAGTGACTACTACGGTGGGAATTGAAAGGTTCTGAGCTATTTTGCAAATTTGAAAAATGATACAGGCCAGTGAGAAAAGTGTTTTTTCCTCTCTTGGAGCTAATGTAAACCATGATTTCAGATGGTCCTACTATTTTTCTTTCTTAAATTATCTATATATGAGTCATCTAATAATTTAGTATTTGTAACTACGGATCCATATGCTTATAAATTGTTGCTGTGCTTTTCATATAAATAGATCTGCTCAGCCTGTGCCAGATTACAGAATTACAGAGTAAGGTGGGGGCATTCCCCTCTCCCCTTTTTAAAGGCTGACAGTGGGCCTTATGGTGAAAATCCATGCCTTCAGAATCACCTGGGCAGTGTTACTAAAAATAAGATATGTCCCACTGAGGAACAGTGGGACACCCTGTAGCAGATTAGACCCTTAAAGCATAAGAAATACACTTGATATATATCAAGCACTGACAAATGGGAAGGGGAAAGTGTGGAGGTGGTCTGGCAGGAGATGAAGGGTGGGAGAGATAGGAGAATTTAAACCTTGTACTTATCAAGGGATCATGGTCGAGGGGATGCTGCTGCTGGTAGGATTCCATACCTGGTTGGGGAAGACAGTGCTCACCTGGGTTTTAGATCATTTAAAAGGAGGTTATACTGATATTCAAACGTGGTACTGTTTCCCAAACTTGAGTAAGCCCATGAATCACAAGAGGGCTTTAACTAGAAAGCAGATTCTTACTCATGAGTCTGGGATGGGGCCTGCGTTTCTGTGTTTCTAACAAGGTCCCAGCAGCTGCTGATGCCTCTGGTCAGTGGACCATACTCGGAGGTTTTATGGCAAAGGCTGGTGAGAGAGAAGAGTCACCATCAGGGTGGCTATTCTCAACCTGACGTCCCCAGCACAATTACCGGGGACCTCTTGCAAAATGTGTAAGCACAGGTCCCCCCAGGAGGGAACAACTCAGATTTTCTGGAGCAACCCTACACATCTTATTTTTACTAACACTTCCCAGGTGATTCTATCATGAAGCCATTTGATGAGAACCACCAATGCGGGAGGAAGGCTCCAAAGGTTGGTGGCTGTAAGTGTCCCACACAGAACAGGGGGTTTCAGGAGTGCAAAGAGCAAAAGCCAAAACTTAGTCAAGGAACTACTGCAAACAGCCAACCTTATAGAGGAACATAAGTAACCTTTTAGAAGCCTATCCCTTGTTCTGATCTTTGATCATTGTTAGTCAATGCTGTGTACTATTCACTTCATCAAAAGACACATTTTCAAGATAAAAGGTAAGGCTAGTTTAACTCCAACACTGTGTCTGCACAGTATTCATCCCTGAGCACGGTTTGGGATAAAGGGAGGTGGGTAGCCTCTAGAAGCGTTCCACCATTTACAGAGGAGGTCATCAGGGCCCCCCAGGATGAGGGGGCTTCCACAGCCAAGCTGTGTGCTGTGTGCTGCACGGTGTGAAGGGCAGAAGCCCAGTCAGACCTGCTGGTCTCGCCTCCTAGTTCCACTACTGCTGAGCTATCTGACTTTTGGGATGTTGGTGGCCCCCTCTCAGTCTGTCTAAGATGGATAAGAGGATTTCCTGCTTCACAGAACTGCTGTGTGGATTGTATGATTTCCTGTAGGCAGAGCTTTTAAAACAGTGACTGGCCCAGAGTAAGTGCTAAATGAACATGAAGGACAGCTATAGAACATTGTCTTTGAGCTGATGTACTTGTCTCTCGCCATAACCAGGGACATGATATGTTCTCGTGCCTCCCCAGAATTACCAGCTCTGAGAGAGAGTGGCCACTGAGGGCTCAGAACTAGAACTGATGCCTCGTAGAAATACGTGGGGCGGTGGGCAGGCCTGATGGATAAATGGTCACTATTCTTCTCCAAGGGAGGCAAACGCTCCAGGGTGTGTCTCTTGTCGGCTCTGGGACGGAAGCCCCAGGTCTAGCATCTGTGGGGCTCGTCATGCTTGGGGTCACTCTTCCTCTCTCAGCAGACTGGGTTGGAAATGTCCTTCCCGTGGACTGGCCTGACAGAGGAGCAGGATTCTTACTCTCCTGAACACGAGATCTATGCCAGGTCTGTACTAGCACAGAGTAGCAATTCTGCATGTTGCCATTCATTAAGGCACTTCGAAATGGTGACTCCTGAGGTGCCTGGGTGGCTCAGTCATTAAGCATCTGCCATCCGTTCAGGTCATGATCCTGGGGTCATGGGATCAGGCCCCGCATCAGGCTGCTTGCTCAGTGGGGAGTCTACTTCTCTCTCTCCCACAGCCAAAGTCAAATAAGTAAATAAAATCTTTAAAAAAGAAATGGTGACTCCCCCGGCCATGACAGTGCAGTCTCCACAGCCCTGCTCTGTCCATGGACCAGAGCAAGGTGGCAGATGGAGGGAGGCATGGGAGACCTGGCCGACTAAACTGGGTCCCGCTGTGAACAGGGAGGTGGAAGGGCCTGCCTGTGGGCCTGCAGGAGAGGCAGAGCTTAAAACATCATGTGGGGGCCTGCACCCTAATGGGAGACCCCCACCACCCAATACATGACGGACTGTTCATTTTCAAGATCTTCACCGAGTCCTTCCGAATTCCAGAGGATATGGTCTCAAGCCTTTGTCATAAACTCTGAAGTTCACATGAGCATGGGGAACAACACGTTTTTCTGTGATAGTGTGACCCCGGCTTCAAGACCTTCATACAGTTGTCCTGCTAGGGACTCTTCCCCAACTAAAGGATCACAGAGGGCTGGAGCGGGACATGGAGAGCTAGTGAGCTAGTTACCGCTCCCACAGGAAGCCGCCTGATCGATGCCCCATCCTTTCAGGGTCCTGGCCAGATCAGCACTGTCCAGTGGACCGTGGACGTCATTATCAAGTGCAGCTCCTGACAGCAGTGGCGTGAACTTACTGCGAGGCTGGGTCTGCCCCAACAGCTTTGCACGTGGATTCTCTCCCCCTTGTCCAAATGGCACAAGCACACAGCTAACACTGCCTTCACAGAAAACAAACACAGGGCTGGGGAGGTAGCCAAGGCAACACAGCAGGTGGGCAGGAGGTGGGAGCGCTGGGGTTTACATCCAAACAGTGCTCCTCCAGAGCCCAGAGCACCACTTCTCCCTTCCTGCCATGGCCACCACCGCTAACCTGGAAGACCTCTGTCTCTATATTGCTTTGGGGCGGAGAGTTTTTTTTTTCTTTTCCAAAAAACAAAACAAAAAAAGCTTTGTTTTTCCTTTGTAGGTTTTGGTAGAGACCACTGTGTTTTGATGCTTTATTCTATCTAGAAAGGCCTGTGGAGTCTCTATTCTGCGTTCTAACTACCTGCCGTAAACAGCCTTAGCTTGGGCACGACATGGCAGTGTGTGTCCACTGCTCAGGAATGATGTCTTGATCAGATTTGCATTCAAACACTGGTTCCTGGGAGGATGGTAAAGGCAACCTTCTCCTTCTCTGGAAGGCAGCTTGGGAAACCCTGGTAGCTCTCTCTCCCCTCTTGAAGGTCCTGAAACAACCTGTGCCCCATCCCCCACCTCCCAAACTTCCATCAGCTGGGGTGTGGGGGGTGGGGACTGGCTAGGCAGGAACAGCTGCTTTCCCTTCTCACCCTTCATATGGCAAAGGGCTAACAGGCTACTTAGATGCCAATTTGTTTTCTTGCTCTAATTAGAAACTACATTTGTCATTTAAAAAGCGAACTGACACGGCGTACTGAAAATAGTCCAAATTATCCAGAGCGGAGGCTGGTAATTGCCAGGGGCTGACGGGAGGGGAGGGTAGAGAGTTACTCTTCAATGGGTCTAAAGTTTTAGTTACACAAGATGAGTAAGTTCTAAACATCTGCCGAGCGACATGGTGCCTGTAGTTAACATTACCGCACTGTACACTTAGAAATGTGTTAAGGTAGATTTTGTGTTAAGTGTTCTTACCACACACACAACAAAAAAGGGAACCTGCAAATAATAGGAATACTCACAGGAGTCCCTTAAAAATCGCCTGAAAAATATTACTGATAGATAGTTCTGTTTCTTTACCTATACGGAGTAAAACATAAATAGGTTAAAGAAAGGTGTTCTTTCTACCTATACAAATACACATTTGGGAATTTACATTGTAGTTAGAAGTCAGCTAATCATTTCTTGTTCTTTTGATAGATACATAAAAATGTTCAATGTGCTCAAAAATAACTTTCTCTTACTCTTCACTCTTTAAGGCACACGATACCATAAAAGGCACAAGTAGAGGACAATAGAAATACTACTCGTGATAGGGTTAACTATGTGAGTTGATGGATATTTTAATTAGCTTCACTGTGGTAGTTATTTCACAATATGTATGTATATCAAAACACTAAATTGTAGACTTAAAATACATAGAATTTTTGTCTATTATATCTCAACAATGAGAGAAAGAAAAAAAAGAAAACATGTCCAAAATGCTACATTTCTACCTGGTATACTCAAGAAATGATGATCATTTCTATAAAAAAACATGTATACCCATGAGTGCTGACAGTTGAGCTTTTTCTTCCTAATTTCAGAATTCAGATTATCATTGCCTCTTTGAGGTCTGCACATGTATTCCTGTCAAAACACATGAATCCTGAAGATACTCTTTTCAAGAAATGGAAGGAAAATTATTCTAAGTGTATTAAAGTATAGCTTTGGAATGTTGACATTTCCAAAAGCCAGAGGCATCTGCCAGGCACTGGAGAAGCCAAGAATTCTGTTGGACATACTTTTGGGAGTGCTGGAAGGCGCACAGTTCCCTAGCCTGCAACACAGATGGGAAAGAGAAGGCTTTCCAATGATAGTTACAAAATGTGTTCAGTGGGCTTTAGGAGACGGGCCTGGAATTTCATCAATAAACATCTCTTTCACTCTCGTACCTGGTTTCTTGAAAACCATTTTTTTAAAATCAAATGCTTTTCAATTATTCTTAAGAAAAATAGACTCAGAAAGCCAAAGGAGGCGCAGCGCCTAGGTACAGAAGCTTTGGGACAACCAGTACTGTTATTTCCATTTTAAAACCTCAAATGAAGCAAACCAAAGCATGCAGAAGAGCATTATGACCAAGGGTGACAGAGCCCACAGCCTGTTTCCTACAGATCAATTCTTTAGTGGAAACTCCCCAAGGTAATGATCAGAGAAGGTCTCACCCTACTGCTGGGCCTCAGTTCCCCTCCTCCCTGGACTTCTCCCAGCCTGGGGGAGGCAGCTGTGAGCAGGCAGCCAGGGAACACAGCACATGCTCACTGGGAGGAGGGGGCACTACTCACCTCGGCAATCTTCAGCACCGCGCTCCCGTTCAGGTCGAATGTCGGGGTGTAGGTGATGCAGAGTAACACCTTTAGCAACCGGGAGATGAGGAAGGAAGAGAGAAGGGGTTAAAATTTAAGAAATAAAGAGAAACGTGGGGCACGTGGGTGGCTCAGTTGTTAAGTGTCTGCCTTCAGCTCAGGTCATGATCCCAGGGTTCTGGGATGAACCCCGCATCTGGCTCCTGGCTCCCTGCTCGGCAGGAAGCCTGCTTCTCCCTCTCCCACTCTCTCTGCTTGTGTTCTGTCTCTCGCTGTGTCTCTCTGTCACATAAATAAATAAAATCTTAAAAAAATTTAAAAAATAAACAGAAATATGATTTCGCATATCATTTGTGCAGCCCTGCTTTCATGCCTCCTTTGCTTTTTGCTTTATTTTAATTTACTCAGTTATTTATTTAAAGTTTTTTTTATTTGACAGAGAGTGAGCACAAGCAGGAGAAGTGGCAGGCAGAAGGAGAGGAAGAAGCAGGCTCCTTGCTGAGCAGGGAGCCCGATGCAGGATCTGATCCCAGGACTCTGGGATCATGAACTGAGTCAAGGCAGATGCTTAACCTATTGAGCCACCCGGGCACCCCTGCTCTTTGCTTTATCTAACGTTTCTTCCCATGCTACTCATTGCTCTCTAATGAGTGGCTGCACATTGCTCAGTAAAACAGAGACTAATACTATAAGTAAAGGGAGCTACCCTCTCCCCGCAGGGAATGGCCACTGCAAGAATGGCCAGAAAAAGCATTCCTCAGTAACTTTAGGAGGTCCGTCTGATAATAACAGGCTCAGTGCTATGCACAGTGTGTGAATTACCTAGGTTGATACTTTCAGTAAATGTGATGATTTTATTGTCCTTATTTCCCTGACAGGGAAATTGATGCTTAGAAAGATTAAGTCACCTAAGACCATACAAGTAACAAGCACTACAGCTGAGATTTGAACCCAAGGAATTGAACTCCATGCCCTGAACCACCGTGCAATCTGTCCCGTCCTCTTCCTAGACCCAGACATCATCGTACTTTCTGTTCCTGTTCCCCTCCCAAATCCCCAAGGGATTAGAAATCCTTTAGCAGGCACTTCCTCTTCCTTCCTATAGCGTCCCCCAAGATGCTGCCCAGCGTTTATCGTTCATCTCAGGTGACCCTTACTCTACAAGATAGACAATGAGTTAGAGACATTTGCAAGATCTTTAACGACCATTAAAAATTTTCACTTTGTATCTGTAGAGCTATCACAGAACAGATGGACAAAAGCCTGCAGCATTTTAAAAATTGCTTCTAATTTTGTAGATAAGAGGCAAGACTCTTGCTTTCTGTCCTTTGACTTGCGGCACTGTGAATTTTCTCCCTGCTAGTCTGAGATAAAACTGCTGGTGTCTGCTCCTTGATCTCAAACCCAACACCTGGGTCCTGCCAGCAGCTTGGTCTGTCAGTGGGGGTTGCCTGAGGAGGCTTCTTATCTGGTTCTGTCCAATTCATTGAAAGAATGCTGAAGCTTTGCAAATCTACCTAATTCAGGATATACACCTAATCAGCATAGCAAAAAGTGCAATTGCCAGATGGGACAAGGAATCTCTCCTAATCCCTCAGTCTTAGTTACTGGCCAGGCCACCCTAGGAACAGCTGCTCCTCCAGGGAAAACAAATATGTACATGATTAAATAAGGAAAAGGGGATTTTTGCCAACTTTATAGTCATGAGCTTAGATAAGTTCATTGTAGGTCTGTCCCTCAGTCTTTTGATCCTTAAGGTGCCAGACACCCAAGAGTCAAGTCCAGATAAAAATCGTCCCATGTCAAGCAGGCTGACAGAGATTGTGGGAACAGCTGTCCTAAGTCCTTCTGGGAAAAGGCTTTCTTCTGTTTAATGAATATTTTGGGGGGTTGGGGCTTGGTAGATAAGAAGTGATGAAAACTGAGGAGAGACAGCAGTGTCACCAGGACCTAACTTGGCTTGGAAGGAGGCCATGTCATCTAATGCCTCTGTATTTGGTGGTACCTTTGCCCGAAACCCTCCTGTCCTTGGCTCTTCCTGCATTTGTTTCTCATGTGACTCATTTGGTTGGCTTCTTCTAGGTCTCAGCATAAATGTAACCCCCTCAGAGAGGTGTCCTCCTCAGACAACGAAACCCTCTAACTGGTTTGTCACATCCCTTTGCTTCATGACTTAAGAGCATGTGCCAGTCTCATAAACAACTGGTTTACTTATTGATAATCTTCCCATTAGACTATAACATCCACTGGGCACCTGAAAGACCCTTAAGCCTTTCTTATATGGTGCTGTCTTACTTGGAGTTTTTGCTATGTCACACAGCTTCCTTTTCTTGAATTGCTACCCCCGCTGTGATTCCTGGCAGGTGAGTGGGAGGTTATGAGGGACTGATAGAGATGGTGGTCCATGGAGTTGGGAGATGGCTTTTCCATCTGGGCTCTTGGCTTTTTAAGTATTTACAATAAAGACTGGCAACTGGCAATACTTTACAAGGTGAAAATAATGGCAAATATTTGTCTAAACTGGTTACTGTTACTTAGAAGACTGGTGATCAGCTTTCTGCCCTCCATTACTCTGTACATCCATACAAGGTGCACAGGAGTGGATTTGGAAAGAAGTTTTCAAAAAACAAAGCAGTTTTCTGTGACAAGAGATGCTTTCAGGCAGAAGGGGTTGGGGGAAGTGGGAGCAATACCAATGGGGACGTCTTCATGAAGGACACTGAGTCGGTGGTATTTGGTAATCAAGGTTCTCTGGGGAACAGAGAAGGGTCAACTTCCTTTGCCACAGGGAAGCCAGTCAATATAGAATGAGGCCTCCTAGCAACAGTATGAAGGAAGCTGAGGATCCCTGGACCAAGCTAATGCTGATAAGAGTTCAAAAGATCTTTGAAAAAAGGCTTTCCACACTTCATGTCTGGCCACCAATATCCAAAGATTCGTGGAGTTATTTGCAAAAACTAAGAACAACCAAAGAGAATGAAAGCTCCTTAAGCTCAGGTAGAGTTTCTGGTGTCAGAAGCATAGAAGGTTTTAAATACAGGGAGGACAGTGCTCCCTATGACTCACATGGTCTATATAAAGAGCACAGTGTCTGGCAAGGATGACTCAGTAGACAGAAATGACTTATCAAAAACAATCAGTGGAGAAATGGCTGATGTGCCCAATGCCTAGTAAGCATTCATTCACTGGATTAAAACAAAGACTGGTTAGGACATTTGGGGGACAGCTAATGAATTCAAAGAATCTGATTTCTGTTGCATCATGAGTAGGCAGAAAGTTCAGATTCACATTCTGCACACACTGGCCTCAAGGAAAACAGGAATGACAAAACCCTGAGGGCAAGTGCATTAAAAATACATCCCTCACAGGGTCAGTAAAGCTTATTGACTAAGTCATTGTCGTTGCTGAACAGCGGGAACTTGGGTGATTCGCAGTGTCTCACAATTCATCTTGCTGGCATGGCCTCCATAGAGGAGCTATGAGGATAAGGAAAACAGGCACAAGATTTTCCAGGAAATGGGAAAAATCATTGCAAAGACTGAGAGAAATCCCAATCATTAAAAAAAAAACACAATAATCAAATAGCTATGGTGTACAAGAAGCAACCCTTCAATTTAAAAGATGTATCGAAACTTTGGGGCACCTGGGTAGCTCAGTCAGTTAAGCATATGCCTTCAGCTCAAGTCACAGTCTCAGGGTCCTGAGATTGAGACCCTTATCAGGCTCCCTGCTCAGCCAAGAGTCTGCTTCTCCCTCTGCTCTCTCTCAAATGAATAAATAAAATCTCTCTAAAAAAAAAAAAAAAAGGTTTATGATCATAAATTTAAACATGTCTCCAAAGGCAAAGGAAACCAAAGCAAAAAATGAACTTTTGGGACTTCATCAAAATAAAAACCTTCTGCACAACAAAGGAGGAAACAGTCAACAAAACAAAAAGGCAGGAATGGGAGAAGATATTCGCAAATGACACTATAGACCAAGGGCTGATATCCAAGATCTATAAAGAACTTTTCAAACTCAACACCGAAAAACCAGATAATCATGTCAAAAAATGGGCAGAAGACACGAACAGACACTTCTTCAATGAAGACAGACAAATGACATACGAAAAAATGTTCATCACTAGCTATCAGTGAAATTCAAATTCAAATCAGAGGTGAGATACCACCTTACACTAGTTAGAATTGCAAAGATCAACAAGGCAGGAAACAACAAATGTTGGAGAGGATGTGGAGAAAGGGGAACCTTCTTACATTGTTGGTGGGAATGTAATTTGGTGTAAACACTTTGGCAAAACAGTGCATAGATTCCTCAAAAATATTAAAAAATAGAGTTATCTTATGACCCAGCCATTGCACTAAAAGGTATCTACTCCAAAGATACAAATGTAGTGAAAAGAAGGGCCATCTGTACCCCAATGTCCACAATAGCCAAAATGTGGAAAGAGCTGAGGTGCCCTTCAACAGACAAAAAGATAAAGAAGATATGGTCCATATATTCTATACATTTCTTTGGAGCAGCTTAGACATATCAGTTAAACCTGTGCACTATTTCTATGCCTCATTAGATTTATAAGCTTCTTAGAGGAGTAAAGTGTGACTTTTTGATGCCCACCATGTTTCTGGCAACTTGCCAGGCCCCAGGAGGTGTGGTGTCCTGGCCCAAGCTCGCCCCTTCTGATGCACAGTCCACATGAATGATGACCCTCAGAGTTTCAGTGAGACTCTGCACCTTTGTGCCTAGTCATTATTGTAAAATGTGTAGACAACGTATTATGATAGCCCAGTCATATAGAAGGCAATTATCCTGGGAATCAGAATGGCAGAATCAGGTTGGTATTGTGTGCCATCACAAAATGGCAGGTTTTATGACCACATAAGGTAAGAATCCTAGAGTTTCTGATGACTTGGTTAGGATGATCAGAATTTTGTAAGCCTCCTTTAGGGATGTCCAGCCACCTAGCAGGACCTCACTCTGGACAGGGAAAAAATCATCTCTCCTAACCAGAGGCCACCTCCCATGAGATTCATGGAACATTTTTTCCTTTCTGAGACCTCCTGTTATGCTCTGCTGAGAACCTACCTTTTGCAGTCAACATAGTAAATGGTAACTTCCCTAAGATTTAGGATTTGAAGATCTCATTTCTGCCAAGGTTCCAAATGAGTCCTCTCCAGGACCATTCCTGCAAATACTGAGTGGAGAAGTGGTTCTTGACCTTAATGGGTAGCAACTGCGTGTTTACTTTACATCTAACCATGTGCTGCATTATTCAGGCTTCCATTCATGAATCCAACAATTATTTATGGGTATGTTATTAGGGGTCTGATCTAATGCTGGTGTTGGGCATATAGTACTGAACCAAAAAGACACCCTGACCCCTGATCTTGCAGAGCTAACACCTGGTGTTGAAGACCATCATAAAATAAGGGGTTGCAGTAAATTGTGATGGGTACTATGACTGGGAAAATCACTGTCCTCTGGACAAGCCTCTCAAGGTCTAACTCAGAGCATACTAGCTGTAATTCCACTTTCACCTTTTCATGGACCTTTAAATTTAATACACTACAACACACACTATTAATAAATTAATCCTAGGAAAGAAGACATGGGTTCCATCAAGAAATGTGCTGATTTGGGGGAGTCAAGGCCCACTGAGGGCACAGGGGTATACTAAGGAATTCTTCTTTTCCTCTTTCTTAAACTATTAATATTATCTTACTTTACATATGAGTGCATCTTGAGGTGACTGTAGTTTCATTTTTCCAAATACCACATGTTATTTATAAATCAAACCAAACAAAATCCACCAGAGCTCAAAAAAGTAGCTAAAACCTTGAGTACAGCCCACAGAAGGCCTTGTCTTTCCTGGTGCATGGAGAGGAGGAGACTCTCTTCAAATTCTTAATGCCAAGTGCATTTCAAACCCCAGCTAAGGTTCTGGCTGAAAATCTAACTTTGTTCCTTAATGCACATTTCCTTCTGGCCTTTGCTATGTCTTGGCATGAAACTTCAGAAAATTAAAAATGATTGCATAATTCCTTCTCTTTAGAAACCTTCCAGTTCTTTTTTTACTCTGTCAAATATGGCAAAAACAAGGATGGGAACTTCAGTGTTGAGCATGGGGATTCTGAGCCACCAAATGCCTTTCCATTCAGTGCAGGGCATGTCCCAATTCTGCCCCTGCAGCCTTATGGGTGTGTACCACTGACAGTATGCCTTGGCCATGAAGTAGAAACGGGCTTGAAATACAAGCAACAAAGCAGACTCTGTTTTCCAGAGATGGCAGAACGTGTTCCATCAGAGTGGGGTTGTGGGTAGTCACAAAGTACATGCCAAATATCAGGGTACACTTTATTATCTAAATGTAAAATGTGGCTGCCCAAAATAAACATCTTCCCCCTTATTTTTTGATTGAAGTTTTTCAACCTCAATACTATGGACATTTTGGGTCAAATACTTCTTTTTCTGGGGGACTGTCCTGTGCGTTGTAGGGTGTTAGCAGTACCCTGGCCTCTCCCCTCCAATGACAGTGGCAATCCCAACTGTGACAACTAAAATATCTCCAGACATTGCCAAATATTCTCTGGGGTACAAAATACTTCCCAGTGGAGAACCACTGTTTTAGATCACTTATACCCCACACACCCTGTGAATATAGGGGAGAAACCCTACAATATTATTACTCTTCTTCCAGAAGACTCCAAGCTAGAATGCAGAACTTTCAGATGGCATCTGGGAAAGATCTACTGACCCTTCATTAGGTTTCAGAGACTTTGGACTGAAAGTAACAGAAGTAGTTGAGCTATGACCCCAGTCTTTATTTTGGTTCAAAGAAAATAAATGTAATTATTGTATTGCATGAACCCTCTACCCCTTAGGACTTGAACTGACTTCTCTTAGGCTGAGTGACAGATAATTTGAGAAATCACTTTCTGGTTCAACTTGCCCACATTCTGGCAAATGGCTATTCTGAGATTTTTTTTAGTCCTAGAAAATATTTTGCTAGTGTTCCTGAGTACCCAGTTTGGAAAATATTTCTAATTATTCATTGGCATATGGTTGTGTCTTTTCTGGCCTTGATTTGGTGCCTCTAGTAGTTAATTCTGATATTCATTCATATTTTTTAATATGCCCATTTTTTTATTATAGGAAATACTATAAAAGTGATAACTGTAAAAAATTTCTTTGTACATATTAAATCATAATGAACTTGGCTGATTCACTTGAACAAATAAATAAACCATTCTTATTCTTTCCTCCAAATTCTCTCCCTTGGCAAGTTCCTATAATTTCTTGCTCTAACTGGAGACTCAAAAATCTATCATTGGAGCCAACATTTCCTCCAAGTTTCCATCCCTAATTTCAACTTCTCAATATCATCAATGAGCATATGCAATTCCATGAAAGTCATTAAATCTCCAATATGGTAAACAGATAATACTTTCCCCACCTCTCAAATTCCTAATTATATAACCATTAAAATTACACTTGAAGAACATGCACCCAAATGTTTATAGCAGCAATGTCCACAATAGCCAAACTATGGAAAGAATCTAGATGTCCATCAACAGATGAATGGGTAAAGAAGATGTGGTATATATACACAATGGAATACTATGCAGCCATCAAAAGAAATGAAATCTTGCCATTTGCGATGACATGGATGGAACTAGAGGGTATCATGCTTAGCGAAATAAGTCAATCAGAGAAAGACAACTATCATATGATCTCCCTGATATGAGGAAGTGGAGATGCAACATGGGGGGGTTAAGGGGGTAGGAGAAGAATAAATGAAACAAGATGGGATTGGGAGGGAGACAAACCGTAAGTGACTCGTAATCTCACAAAACAAACTGAGGGTTGCTGGGGGAAGGGGGGTTGGGAGAAGGGGGGTGGGGTTATGGACATTGGGGAGGGTATGTGCTATGGTGAGCACTGTGAAGTGTGTAAACCTGGCGATTCACAGACCTGTACCCCTGGGGCTAATAATACATTATATGTTTATAAAAAATAAAAATTAAAAAAAATTACACTTGAAGAAGAAAAAATTACACTTGAAAGAATAAATATAGCCATCTGGGAAATGTTTATAATCTAAAGTGAAAAGAAATAAAAGTCTATATACACAATGAATATAATTGTGAACATATACATATGATTAGAAACAAATATTCAAAAGCCAGTCGTCCTTGTGGGATTTACAGTGAACTTTTCTCCAGTTTGGAAAGCCTCTAGTGCTAAACTCCTTGTATTTCTTTACATGACCCTTTAAAAATATTACAATTCTTTCATATCTGACAATGTGAACTCACTATGTCTCTCTTAAATTGGATCCTTAAAATCCATCATTCAGTCAGAAATTCTGGTTCCTCGTCCCATCATCACCTTGGATTTTTCCTTTCCCGCCTACTTACCACCTACTCCAGTGCCAGTCACTGCGGCTCCTGCTTCTCTCCCTATCGGCTCGCGGCACGTGGGTGCACCTGTCTGCACAGCGTTGCTAAGGACCCTTCCCTATTGCTGCAATCTGATTCACATCCTCAGGACTTCTCGCTTAGGCTCTTACAATAAGCTAGTTTACCAGTGCCTCGGACTCAGGCCTTTTGACTTCAGACCATCCTGTAAAGCCCTTCCTTCTTCCTGTGCACCTTCAACATCTAACACTCAGCTCTGGAAGTGTCCCTTTCCCGCTTCCTCTGACCAGGTCCTAGAGAATCTCCCTCAACCTAACATTCCAGCCTCATGGCTTACCCACCTTCAGGAATCCCAGTGTAAGCCTACACTTTCTAATCCACGAGGCTTTTCTCCTCCACCAAGAATGCCCGCCTTCCCAAAAAAATTGTCTTAATTCTGTACACCCACCTTTCAAACTTCAACTCAAATAGTATCCCCGCCTTGAAATGCTGATCTACCCAGCTCAATGTAGTTTCTCCTGAATTTTTCCAACTCCACTTCTATGACAACATACACAAATACTTTGAATTATGGTAAATATCATGATCTCTTTCCGATTAGTTTATGAGCACTTGCCTTTGAATGTATGGCTTTTGACCCTACAAAGTTTTATATATTGCTGGTAATGAAAATACATTCACGGAACAAACCAATGCAAATAAATCTAAAAGAAAACAAATCAAAAGGCTCAATGAATTATCTTTTTCTAGGTTAGTCTGTAACAAACTTATTTTGACCTAATCTCACAGCTGATGGTTTAAGAAGTAAATTTCATGAGCACATCCCAGATAACACCTTTACTCCTTCCTTCTCTTTTCTTCTCAGGCTCTCCCTAGATGGGCACCTCATCTCAGATAGTTTCTGCTCATATATACTCAAGGCTTTTGATAATATCATAAACAATGCTTGTAGACATGACCAACAAAGTTCCACAAGATAGTATTTAAAGGGCTAAAGCCAACTTGATTCTCTATATGTGAAACATTTAACAATTAATAATTATAAAGCTCTTCTAGAATATCCAAATCATATGAATTGTGCCTAGTAGGATGGAACTGAAATTTATTGGTGTAAATGGTGGGGTGTTTTCTGTAGACTGTGGAATCATGGCAAATGGTTAGGACCCGAAATAATATGTAGGTGTACAACTGATAAATCAGAATTTACAGAATTCTTCTTTGAAGCTACAATTCAACAATAGTAAATATGATGAAGCCCTTATTTAGAAATCAGAAATATATGATGAAATACACATTCTTCCATTATGACAAAAGAAAATTACATTATAGGCTGTATAGAGGGCAGGACTATAGAGGAAGAAAAGAGATAGGAAGAAGAAACTCCTAAAGCAAAGATATTTCTAATGTTCTGGTTCATAATTCTAATGAGTTTAGAGGGATTCATTTTATTATTATGCTACACATCTTCTTTTCTAATAATTGTAACAACAATGAAAGCTAACACCAACCCCAATACTGCATTGTTACAAGTACTTATTTCATATTAACTCACTGAAGGCACAACTCCAGGAGGTATGCATCATCATTTTTCACATTTTACAGATCAGAAAATTGAGGAACAGAGAAGCACCTTTCCCAAGGTCATCAGGTGTTCTAGCTCCAGAACTGTGCCCTTACCACTCTCCTACCAGGTATTTTGAAACAAAGAAAAAGTAACAAGAAGTTTAAAAACAATAGAGCCTAATGATGGTTTCATAGGACAGTTACCCTCTGCCATCTCTTACTCCCACAGACACACTTGGCCACTTAAGTGTTCCTCAGGGGATTCTATCTACTGCAAGAGAGTGTTCTTCTTTCATTAGGTTCCATTATTTTTCAGAAGCTGTAGGACTTACACTGACCTTGCAGTTTACTCAAATCCAAGTCTGAGAAGTTTTCTTCTCTACCCATCCAATAGCACACATCTGGAGACCAGATCAAGTCCCAGCCTTGCTACAAAGTCTTTGCAGAAAAATATAAATAGCTGAAAAAGTAACCCTGCTACTGACCACTGTGTAAGCCCAGACAAGTAACTGGACAATTACAGCTTCAATTTACCTACAAAAAGAAGGATCTGATGATATGTGAACTTCCTTCCATTCTAAAGTGTGAATCTGTGTTAATCCTTCTCATTTGTGAACTCCCACAGGTTAATTATCTATCATCATAAATTTCATTCCTTTTGCTTGTTGCTTACCCTCATGGTCAAACTTTCACCTCTCCATCTGTCAATAACTAAGTTAACAAGCAATTAGTTAGCCATATGCCAGATGCTCTGGTTGGCACTAAAAGGATAAAAACAATACTAAAACATGTAATTAGTTTTCACTAACTAGTGAACTTTTCCAGTTATGCCTGGACCAATAGTTAAGGAGTAACCATTTGGAGAGATTATAATGTGCATTTTCCCCAAAGGGCCCACTGTAGGTAGTCCCCTGGGCTTTGGCTAAACTCCTACCTCCCTGAACACAAGGCCACCCTCTTCTGCCCCCGACAGAAGAAAGGTAACAGAGGGGATGATGGGCCAGCTGCCTCTTGGGAAAATATGCCAGACTGTAATCCCCATGTGACATGTGATTGTGGAAGACTGCCAGTTATTGTTCAACATTGTCCCCTTTGTTTTCAAGAACAGAACTCTGGACACATCGCTGCCCCAATAAAGACTACACTTCCCAGCCATCCTTATGATGGATAGTTGCCATACATCCATGGCCAAGAGGTTGTAAGCAGAAGTAACCTCTTGCCAGGTGGCTGGAGTGTGAACCACTGACTGAGGATGGGACACCATCATGGACTACAAAATTCCAGAAACAAGGATTTTAGAGCATGAGGTCCAGCCAATAATGACCTAAGTCTGTGAAAAAATGAAAATAAGCCTCTGCCCTGTGAACTGAACTCTAATTAATACAACAATCTTTTCTTCCCTTTCTCCAGGCTTATCCTCTTGTCTGATTCTTTATGCTTTAGATGTCATTTTATTTGCTTATTTAAATTCAATTAGCCACCGGCATTAGTTTCAGATGTAGTGTTCAATAATTCATCAGTTGGGTATAACACCCAGGCTCATCTCCTCATGTTAAATGTTATTTATTTTAAATGTCACTTAAGAATAGCCTTCTCTGTCATCCTCTTCATATGTCCTCCATCAGGCACTATTAGAAATATACTTTTAGGTCCCTAGATTTTTCTATCCTCGTGTTCATCACAATATATGTGTACTTACGTGTTAATTGATTTCTATCTCCATTGCTAACCTCCAAACAGACCCTGTTTCTGTTTGGTTTTGGTTTCATTTTCTTCACCAAAGATCTTCTGTGGCTTGCATAGTGCTTGGCGCACAAGAAACAATAAGATATTTGAGGAATAAATGACTGAAACAATCGAAGGATCTCCCTACTTTACTAGAAACTGTGGACCATCCACAGTGAACAGTGAAGGCCTCTCCATCTGTACTTGCTTAATAAAAATTATGAGGAAAATCTGTAAAAACACTTAGCAGAACTGTTCTCAGATGTATTCAAATGGCATGGCATTGGAAATTGTGGCACTTAAAAAAATAGATAATGTGAAAATATCTTCATCTCAAAAATAATGCATACTATTGAAAGGAAAATTGTATTTCTAAGGTTTCAGTGTTTGCTTCTTACTTCTTCATATATTTTTATTGTCTCTCTGAGGCAGTCATAGTGGAGAGTAAAGAAACCTGGGAGAAAAACTTAGTAAGAATTTTATCAGTTTGTCTACAAAGTGGGAAAAGAGGATCATCATTCAGTCTTAGCAGCAGGAAAATGGGTGGTTTAAGAACCATTTACTTAGTAGATCCACATATTTTACAAACTCCTCTGCATTAATTACAGAAATAATATGTTTGTAAATAAGTCAGAACAATCTCTAACAATGGCACATTAAAATTAAATAGTTTTTATCAAATCCTGGATTTTTCCTTAATACCAGAGATTGCTGCAGATCTTCTAAATTGTCTCAGTAGCTTTAGACTAAGAAGGGATTTCTCCTTGTTACGAGAGGGGAAGACAATTTAACCATTTCATCCTGAAGCTGCACTAATGATCGTTTCTCACATGAGGCACTCCGGAAGACCCACTGCCCAGAGTCATGGGCATCAAAGCTAACCATTGGATAAAGAGCCAGTATGAGACTCCTCCATTAGGACATGACGAAGAGGAATTTAGAAACAGTCCCTTTATTTGGTCTGCTTCTTTCTCCCAGACCAAGGCACTGACTGCCTTGTTGGTACATAATTTAAAAGCACGCTCTCCTTCTCACTGTAAGACCGGAGTTCTAAATGGACACCTTAGGTCTATCTCTACGGCCATCAGCTCTTTCTCCATCTGTATTTTCTGTAGGTGTTTGGTTGGCTTTTTTGTAAAATAGAAAAATACCTCAACATTAAATGACATGCTCTTTCCCTCCCCCCAGCCTGATCTCAATCTCGATCCTTCTCTATCACACACACACACACACGCAGCCATTAGCTAATTTGGTGGGAAAGACATTGATTCTTCTTCAAACTTGAATCTAGGTCTTGAAACTAGTAAGAGAATGTATGGTCACGGAGGATGCCAAAACCCACAGGGTTCTGAGCCACTATTAGCTTTGCCCCTTACCAGCCTGTGACTGAACTTTTCTATTCAATTCTCTTTCAAATAGGGATAGTGCTAACACCCATGCGCCTTTTAGAATAGACTCAGAAGGCAAGCGACCTAACCCACTGTTTAAGAGCGTAAGTTTGACCTCCAGCGGCATTACAGGGCAAACACTGGCCCCGCCACTTGACTAGATGTATGGCCTGAGTGTGAACGTACGGTATTGACCAGCGCATCTGATGCACAGTAAATATCAAATTATCAACCCCTGTCATTTCTCCTTGAAAAATTGTGAAGGATCCCACCAGTATCATTTCTATCACCAAAAGACGCACCCAAAGAAAAACATCTAATAACAACACATCCATCAGATGCTTTCTCAGTATCCATTATCACATCCTTCCTTATCCACAAAGCCGGCTGCCTCCCTCAGATAGGCTGCACACATCTCTGACACATTTCTAGAGGCAGAAGGCCAGCCACAGTTCCCTTCAGTTTTAAAGACTCAGCCAGCTGTATCAGCTAATAACCTCTCTAAAGGTTATCTATCAGGAAGAAGGGGGAAAAAAAGTCCTAATTGTTCTAGTCAGAGATGTCATTAGTTATGTACCCGGCTCCTGGGGAGTCTGTGTGGCATTTACCCAAATGGCACCCACCATGGGAAAATGTTACCAAAGCAGGCAAGTGTTTAACCTAAATATTAAGTAGTTCCCTGCTTTCTGTTAATCCCTTACTAAGATAATCTATCTTCAGAGAAACCTTCTTTCTGATTCTACAGTCCTGATCCTTGATTTGCTCAAGCTGTAAAATTTTTATTTGGATTCCATGGCTGTTTCCATAAATCATAATAAAAATAAAATTTTTATTTGGAAACATGGCTGTTTCCATAAATCATAATAAAAATAAAATTTTTATTTGGAAACATGGCTGTTTCCATAAATCCAAATTGCCTTTTCTCCCCCTTTTGTTAGACAGTCAAACCATGCAGAACAGATCTTAGACTAAGTGATCTAACCTCACTCCGATTTAATTTGTTAGGAGCAAGCATCACTGATTTCTTTTCTTTAACCCTCCGGTTGAAAGTCTAGGGCCTTCTTTCCAAACGAGAACACTACCTTTGGAATCTTGAGTCTCATTATTAGACAGTTTGTTTAATCTCTGGGAGACTTCAAAGAGGAAGCCATATTATTTTCTCTCCAGGAATTTAATACAAGCGCTCCACACTCTTAAGAGTGTGACAGGGTTCAATTTCTCGTGTTTACAAACACTACCAGAGAGCAACGTGTGAGTAAAATGCATGGCATAGCTTCTTAAAAAAATGGCACCTGGGGTTGTCATAAAAATGGGCTCTGCTGTGGTGAGACAGACATAAATAAAAAATGAATGGTGTGGCTTTATCGCTCCTGAATAACATCCCGGTATCTGAAAATGCCTACCATATCTCACTTTAAAAGATTTTATAGTACCTGCAAAATATTTATATAAAATGGATTTTTATAGGAGATGCCTAGTTTAGATCATTTATCATGAGGATGAGTTATATAAAGCATCAAGAGTGCTGTGAAGTGTGTAAACCTGGTGAATCACAGACCTGTACCCCTGGGGATAAAAATATATGTTTATAAAAAATAAAAAGTTAAAAAAAAAAAAACAATAGGATAAAAAAAAAATAAATAAAAAAATAAAAATAAAAATAAACACACCAAAAAAAAAAAAAAAAAAAAAAAAAAAAGAATAAATATACCCTTCCTGTGTAATGGGGATCGAGCCTTTCCCTGAGGGCTCATCCAATTCTTTCTTTTGGCGAGAACAAGTGGCAAAACCATTTTAATATGGTAATGATATTAGCAAAACCAGGATGTATTGGGGAGTTTTTAGTTGGGCCATTACAAGTAGGATAGCACCCAAGAGAAAAGGGCACACACTTCTAAAGGTGACTGAAGTTACTGCAGAAATTTATCCTGCATAGAGAAAGGGTATAAACACTATTATTATTTCTAAGCCAGAAATGCTATAATTTGGGTATGTCTTTATACCCAAATAATTTAAATGTCAGAAATAAGTAATGATCATGGAACCTTCCCTCATGGACTCTCACGCTTGGACCCCCAGCTCTGGAGATGCACTTGAGGCTAATAATAGCACTTGAGCGTATCGTTAGTTATCCTGTCTAAAAAGGTTTGTCTCAAAAGAAAGTAACTGAAGGCCAGGTTTGTTGTAAACTGAAGTATTTTTTTCCCCACTCCCAATGTTTAAATGGTTAAAATGATTAATAGCATAAGGCAAAGGCCCTTCTCTTTTTAAGCATTTTGGAAATCTAATTTTAAAGAATGGCAGGCCAAATTACTGTTTTCTTCTTGTCTGACAATGCCTGATTTCTTCCTGAACATTAATGTCAAATTCTATCATGGTGTCATTAGAAAGTCCATTAAGATATGCTTTCCAGGATTTCCAGTAGAGTTAACATGTGTCAACTTCTGTCCTCAGCAAGGCTAGCAGAAGGCACTGCTGGGCTGGAATGAGGAAGCAGGCCTAAATTTTCAAAACAGGTGTTACTCTTGACATAACCATTAAACATCCTGCTTCTCTAAGACTTGTAGAAGAACGGGCACTTTCTCCTTCTATTTCCAGAAGAATGCGAGTCTGTGGAGTGTGTGTCTCCTTGTGACACCACAGCTCACCCTCCAGTACACGGAGACCTAATACTACAAGAACAACTCAACAAACTGATCTTGGAAGCCACAAAAGTTAACATGGCAGCCAGCCTTGTCTGTCTCTCAACAGCAGCATGGAGGAAGTAGAGAAGTCAAATAAGTTCTAGAAAAGGTTGCTCTTCAGTTCCTATGAATGCTCAGCTGCCAAATGGATGTCAGAGGACAAGGCAAAACTGTACATTACAGAATCAGAGAGAGTTAAAGACGAATGAGATCTTCGGGGGATTCTCAATGTTTACTTTAAGAATAGTCCTAGGGGCACCTGGGTGGCTCAGAAGGTTAAGCATGTGGTTTTGGCTTAGGTCATGATCCCGGGGTCCTGGGATCGAGCCCTGAGTCAGGCTCCCTGCTCAGTGGGGAGTCTGCTTCTCCCTCTTCCCCACTTCATTTGTGCTCTCTTTCCCTTTCTCTCAAATAAAGAGTGTTTAAAAAAAATAATGTTCCTAGACACACCCACTGAGACTATGACTCAGCACCCGCAGGTGGGAAGTAGTAGGCATATGCCAACACTTGTAAAGCACTGGCTTTATGCCAGATACTGTGCTAAGTTCTTTACAAATATCACTCATTTAATCCTTGCAACAATCCTGTTGGGTACGTGCTATTATTTCCCCCATTTTATAGATGAGGAGACCAAGGCACAGAGAGGTTAAGGAATCTACCTGAGGACATCCATCTGAAAAGTGAATTAGCTGCTTCAGAGTCTCAGCTTGTCATCACTGCACTGAAATTACCTGTCAGCTATGGGCTATGCTGAGGCCCAGGGCACTGAGAAAATATCATGACTGAAATCATCTTCTCTGAATGGAGAAACTGAAACCCAGAGGAGTGAATTCTCTTACCCGAGACAAAAATCCTTCAATGCATTTCCAGGAAGAAATCAACCATTCTAGGACACCAACTATTCTTAAATATTCCTCTACACTTATTCCTCCAGGAGAAAATGAATAGATGGCGTTATTAAAAGCCAGCGCACTGGTTCCAGCTGTGTTGCTCTGACTGAGGTGCTGTTCTGGGGCAGAGATTTCCATCCTCTGCAGCTCAATTCATTGTTCATTCACAGGATAAGACACATTCCAGAGTCGGCATACGGGACTCCCAAAAGGGAGGGCAAAGGGAAAGGGGAGGGAGAGGTGCCATCCCCCAAAGTGGTAACTGAAATGGGGGAGATAAGGTTCCCATAATTTGATAATAGACAAGAAAGATGGGATTCTAATGTAGTTCCCCAAGTTGGTCTTCCTGACCTTAAACTGCCTATTTCTAAAGCCTTAGAATATGTGAAAACATCATTTGGTCACTGCTTTGTTTTAACATAAATAGGCAGCAGAATACCCAGAATGACCAGATCTAAAAACTGGACCTACTCCCGTGCATTCTCTTAAAAAGTGACAAAGACGTTACCTAATAACATTGGGTGTGCAGGATCAAGCCAAAAATCATATAGATTTACTGAAATTCTATTTTTTTACCTAGTTATCATTTCTGTTCAACAATCCAGGTAATTCTGGGGGACCATAAGCAAGAATAACCATATATTCCAAATGAAAAGGGAGCCGGCATCACCACAATATGGAGGCATTTCTAGGCTAACAGTGAGGGGTTGGGGGGGGGTCAGTCTGTTCCCATCCCAGTGACGCAAACCAGCAGCCACGTCAAACCAACCTTCATCACTTCCACCTGCAGGTCTTCATTGAGGGAAGGCGTCACTTTCACAGCGTTCAGGATCTGATTGAGCAGCTGCTTCTCATCAGAGTCTGTTTCCATGGATACAAACCTCTCTTCTGACAGAAGCTTCTGTAAAGAGGCACAAGGCAATGATCACAGACAGGCTTTCCCCTGCTGCCATAGTCTGTTGTATCTTAGTATGTCCTGAGGATAATTTTTCGTACTCAGGAGCCCTGTCAGTGGAGGCCATTTGGAAAGAACTCATGCTACATGCCAACAAACAAGGACAAATGCATCAAACCTTTTGCACAGTCTGCGCAAAGACTTTTTTTTTTTTTTAAAGATTTTATTTATCCATTTGACAGAGAGAGAGATCACAAGTAGGCAGAGCAGTGGGGAGAGAGAGAGGGGAAAGCAGGTTCCCCGCTGAGCAAGGAGCCGGACATGGGGCTCGATCCTAGGACCCTGAAATCATGACCTGAGCCGAAGGCAGAAGCTTTAACCCATTGAGCCACCCAGGCGCCCTGAGCAAAGACTTTTTGCTGCTGTTAGAGAATTCATTCTAAATAACATGGCGACCATACAAGTTGTGTGGTTGGTGGGGACAGAGGATGAATGTGCCCATTGCCATCTAGCACCTAATCAAAGTCACATTCACACATAACCCTTTCTGAAAATAGATTTGTCATAGGAAAGGAGAAGGTCTTGTAGACAACAAGTTCATTTTTCAGATATTTCCTAACGTGAACAATCATTTACCCAAGAAGCATTCATGAACTCACAAATCTTAATGTGTTTCCATCAGAAAGTGAATCCCACAAAAACTAAAATGAGATGTTCACTTTCATGAGGTCTCTCAGGAGATACTATATGTCACAGCTCTTTTTGGTGAGGGGACAACTCTCATTTTTCATAAAATTCTTAGATTGTACAAAAACCCTCCCTAGAACTCCTACTCCGTCATCTTTTTCCTGGAGCCATAAGACTAAGCTAAAATTTCAGAAGTCAACTGTGAAGTCCCCCTAAGTCTTTTCTTCTCCATACTAAACCTCCTGGGGTATCTTCAAATGGTCCTGGTGTAAGATGGCTTCACAGATGCTCTCCTGCTTAAAAATGAGGCCTCTGGAGTGACTGTCACACTTGAAGGGGTGGTCTGACATTAAAGAATTATGCAACCAAGACTGGTCCCTAAGGTACACTCTGAACTTCGGGTGATTAAGATCTGTCACTGTTGGTTGATCCCTGGTTAAAAAAATACACACACGGGGTGCCTGGGTGGCTCAGTGGGTTAAGCCACTGCCTTCGGCTCAGGTCATGATCTCAGGGTCCTGGGCTCGAGTTCCGCATCGGGCTCTCTGCTCAGCAGGGAGCCTGCTTCCTCTCTCTCTCTGCCTGCCTCTCCGACTACTCAAATAAATAAATAAATAAATAAATAAATAAATAAATAAATAAAATAAAATCTTAAAAAAAAACACACACACACATACACATACACCATTCTGGTGAGTGATAATGGGGGAGGCTAGGCATGGGTGGGCATAGGGGACATATGGGAAATTTCCATACCTTTTTCTCAATTTTATTGTAAATCTAAAACTGCTCTTTAAAAATGTTTAAGATGGCAGAAGGGAAAGACAAAAATAAATGGGGTCTTTGGTGGCACCATTGAGCGGTCACACCCAAACCAGAAATGCCTGCCTCTAGAATTCTAGTTAAGTGAGATAATTAAATGTGTTTATTGCTTAAAACCAAAATCTGAAAAACAGCAATGCCTAACTTTAATTATATTCTCAGATCAAATGAGCTTAGTTGTAAGTCACAGTGCATTCGAGGCTGACTCACCCTGAAATCCCTAATTCTCATTCGCAAGGGCTGCAATTAAGCTATTCTATTTGAGACCCTAGTGTAGGATTTTATATTTATTCCTGTTAAATCTGTCCTCAGCCCATTCCGCGTATGCTTGCAGCCAAGAACCTTTGAAATTCTGACTCATCCTGTGTAAGGACTCCCTCTTTCAGTGGAATGTCACTGTAGATCCAGAAAATAAGTTCTTCAAACCTTCTCAGGACTCCCTGACACTTGTTCACATCCTCTCAAAAGAGATCCCCCCCCCACCACACTGTCACACAGTGCATGCCAGGCACCCCGGAGTTAAATTTATATACGCACGTGTTTTTACTTGACGTGATAAGGACTGGAAAGTCCTGCAAGATTGCGAAAGTTCAGAGGAAGTACAGGGTGGCAAGAGGAAGGCTCTTCCTCTTGCTGGGACCGCCCAGCAAGTCCCTGGAGTTAAAGTGATAGAGCAAGCCCGTGCAAACATGGTTCTGTAAGGTTGGAGTGTTTGGGAGTTAAAAAAGTAAACGGGGGGGGGGGGGGCGCGCACCAGGGTGCCTCTGTTGGTGAAGTGGCTGACTGTTGATTTTGGTGCAGGTCATGATCACAGGGTCGTAGGATCAAGTCCGATAACAGGCTCCAGGCTGAGCAGGGAGTCTGCTCAAGATTCTCTTTCTCCTTCTCCCTGCCCCCTGCCCCAACTCTGCTCTCTCTCTCTCTCAAATAAATAAATAAATAAATAAATAAATCTTAAAAAAAAAAAAGGGAAATCTGTACATTTTCCTAGAGAAAAGGGAACATACATAGCAGGTCGAAATAAACTCCCATTCACACCCATGGTTGGCCCAATCATGTCAGAAAAAGCAAAGAGTTTTTAATATCACTTACAATGTTTAAAAAGGTCTAATACTAATGCATATTAAAACACATTATCTAATTTCAATCCACTAGAGAAAGAAGAGCCATAGTCTTTTCATTCTTTCATATGTATGAGAAAGACACTTAGAGGATGAAATAGCACACGCTAATGTGAAAAGACATCTGACAAATACCACCAATCCACGGCCACCCTGAACAAACCCCACAGGCCTGTCACTTAAGAACTAAGTCACTTAAAAGCCATATATTATATAGTCATCACCTTCACACTGTTGGAATCAGACCTATTCTAGACGGTGTAAACTACGAATGAACAAACGCTCAGAGAAGGAAAGTCCTCAACCAATCTGACTTTTCTGATTAGGCTAAATTTTTTCCCCCTCCCATTCTTGCTCTGGAAACAAAACGCATGAATTTGTTCACCCACCTAACTGTAAAATAGAAAACAAGACAAAATCTTTCCAGTTTACTATTAATTCTCCTTCCACGGAACCAAAGATGCTGAATGTACATAAGATTTGGATTGGTATAGAACTTAAGGTGTCTCTCTTGGGATCCTTTGTCCTCCTAAAGGTGGACGTCCCCTGAAGTATTTCATTTCTGTGTGAGCTTAGCTGGGAATCAGTGGCAGACAACAAACGCTCAACAGTCTAATGCTGTGTCCCAAGAAACGCTGGTAAATATATGAAAATTCGGTTATCCTCTGTGGTTATTACCTAGTTCAATCAAATTGTAGTCCAGGTCTTTAAACAGCTATTATTTAAAATGTTACGTATTTGCTCTTTCAATGCCAAAGTAGCCTGTTCATTTCTGTCACCTGGTTGCACCCAGTGAGAGCCATACCTGTATTCCCGCCAGAGCATGTTGGGCCAGTTTCACATTCTTGGATTCCAAAGCCAACTGGAGAGGAAGCAAGCATTTCTCCCTGGCAAACACATAAATAAGGACAACATATGAGCTCAGCAAAGCTGGCAGTCAAGTGATCCAATCCTGATGCATACCCACTCCCAAATACTGCGACACACATACATAAAAGCCATAACTGAGAATAAAAATGCACATGGACTTAAACACACAGAAAAAAAAAAAAAACAAAAAAAAAACAAAAGAAAAACAAAAAAAACAAAAAAACACCTGTGCAGAAATGAGAGCATATCGGCACTTTCCTTGGCCACAGGAAGAGCCATCACAAGGACCTTCGAGCAATTGTTTTGGTGTACAAATTATTTCGTGGCAGCAGTCTCACCAGTCTGTGCTCGTGCCTTACTCTCGTAAATGTAATTGCTATACCCAGTACACCTGGGGTGAACAACTCTAGAAAGCACCATTGATATATATTACAATGTTTTGCTCATACCTCTCTCTCGTCTACAAAGTGAATGCATCACCACCACTACTTTGCTTCATCAATATAAATTGAAATTTTATTAATGTGTCAGTTTCTCTCCAACTCAAAATGTTCAGCAACCATTTATCATTTTTAAATTCACTTTTTAGTCTCCATCAGGTAGAGCTGAGTTGTGTGATGGCTTCTCCATACACATGTTTCCAGGACAGAAATATAAATATCAGCATGTTTGACCAATGAGAGGTCCCTGGTATCATGGGAATGATGAAAAAGATGTATGTGGAGAGGTACTCAGATGTTTTAAAGCTTAAAAAAATAAGTGGGCACTAAAATATGTTAAGAACAAACCAAAAGAGCTGTTTAAAAAACCCATCGTTCTGTTAGAACATTCACTCTAAATAATTAAACAATATCCAAGAATTTTAATCAACCTATTATTTCCCCATGGAGCTACACTGGCACAACAAATGGAATGTTACTTAATTTTACCAGGATCCCCCGCCCCCACTTAAACCACAGCAACCTCATTTTTATCTGTTTTCTATTTTCAGCATAAACTGAAAGATTCATGGAGTATGAAAGCTACAGGGTGAGGCTATGGGATTTCGTCTTTGGAGAACTAAGGGTCACTGTTGTAGAGCACAATAAAACAGAAAGTTAATTATAGCTCTGATTCCTTCCTATCAGAAGGATGTCAGGCCCTGCAGCCCTGCTGCTTTTCTGTGGATCCTCCAACAGCAGCTCCACAACAGATGAAGCAAGAGTCCCAGACCATCCCTGATGCTGGCCACAAAGACAGAACAAAGACAGACTCCATTAGAGAGAACATGAGCCTTCCCAGTCCTTCTCACCTCTCCCCTCACCAACCCAGAGCTACAATAGCCATTTTTATGTGACAGTCAATTAACACTGCAGCCGTTTTTCATTAGACACATCCTGCGACAGATGGGTAAATTACTCAACTATGTTCCTTCCAGTGGGGGGGGGGGCAGGGGGGCTGGAATTTTGTCATTGTACCCATTACCACCAGCTTAACTACCATTATAAGGCAAACTTGGCTATGCAGTCAAGTAAAGCAGGAGTGGCTGAATTGTTCCAAAGTTTCCCCCCAACCTTTGGTTTAATCATAACCAGTTTATAAGCTGGACAAATTAACTGGAAAGGTGAATGCTGCTAAGTAGAAATAACAGGCAGATGGAGTATTAACAGAAGAACCACAGAGTCTCATCTGCAAACCCTTGAAACAAATTTCCTTCAGTATTCATTCACTGGGAAAGAACTTTCTACTCATATTTGGAGTCATATCTGCCAATGAAGGCTCAGTACCCATGAGCAAGTATGTAGGTCTAAAACCCCCAAGGTCTCACAGCCCAGAGAAAGGAAAGTCTCTGCTGAGTGGCCCTGTGCTGCAAATGCGCAAATCGCACACATCACCCACCAAGGGCACCAAACAAGAGCAGAGGCCACACTCGGCAGCCACAAGGACACTCTGGAAATGCTGAACCTCATAACCTTTGGTAAGCAGCCCTGTGTTGGCATATAAGCAGCTATAGACTCCTATGGCTCTGCTGTCTTCAGAACTAGTCTGTGAAATCCTCATTCCACTTTCTCATCTACTTCCACATTCACACCATTTGTACCACAGACCTGAGCCAAGCTGTGGACAAATGTCAGCCCCTGCCCCCCAGGGTTGTACCATGATTCTAGGGGACATCACTGTGTGGCCTGCTACCATTGCTAGTCATGGTCACCAGACAGGACTGAAAGATGTAGTGGTTCACTAGATTTGGGCTGAATTGAAAGGTATCAGTGTTTAGGGGAAAGAATCACATAGACCCGGATTACTTTAAATTGTATGATCTCAAGATACTTAATTCTGTTGGCTCTTACTTCCCAATCCAGAAAAAGGGCATCTGATGACCAATCCTACAGCGTAGCACTAAGGAGTACAAATAATGTATCAGGGGTTGGCAAACTTTTTCCATAGAGAGGCAGGTAATAAATATTTTAGGTTTTCTGTTCACGTTGTCTCTGTCCTAAGTACTCAACTCTCCCATAGTTCAAGAGCAGTCGTAGACAATACAGAAATCAATAAACATGGCTATGCCCTAATAAAAATTTACAAAAACAGGCAATGACCAGATTTGGCCTACAGACTCTAGTTTGACCAGTCCTGATACAGATAAAGGCAGCACAGATCATGATTTTCCATAGGATAATAAGATCTAATCTTGTCAGAGGATGTAGCAAGATTTTGTCCAGGATATGGAGCTAACTGTCCTGGGAGGACTTTGACAAAACCAAGTTCTCTCCTACAGAGAAATCTTTTAGGACCAAGATCTCTCTTAGTAAATACTGTGTTTTGAGAAAGGAGACGGAGTTCATCTAGGTGTGAAGCCAAGGCACTCCGTCCATCCACCCATCTATTCAACCAACATTTAATCACCAGCAAGACTCCATCAGGGTGCTCAGAAAAATCTGGCCAAAACCACAACTGATCAGATACTTGCTTTCATTTCATTCAAGGAAAGACAGAAAAAAATGAATAAAATTAGCCCTTATTTCTCTGTTTAGTGTATCTGTCACTTCAACCTTAAATAAGCATTCTTATCTGGTTTTACATTTGAGAAACTGGAGGTTCAGAGAGGTTCTCTAGCCTGCCCAAGGCTGTATAGCTAAAATCTACTGGATATAATCCAAATGGGATTTGATCCCCCAAGACCAAGTTCCTTCCAACACCTTTTAATCTCAAAAGATCAAAGCACAATTAGAATCGATCTGTTTCCTAACCTTTTCTGGATCATGAACGTATCTGGCACATGACCCTCTTCCTAGGAAAAGTACAGAAATCATGTTGAGGACTCATGACCACACCCCGAAACGCCAACTTCACATGGATCCTAAGTTAAAAGCCACCAACTTCAAGGGAAAGGACCCTGCCCAAAATGGCAGAAATTTTGACGGGTCAGGGAAGAGGGACAGGCTCCTTGACTGGGTTTAAGAGGTGATGTTATGCTGAGCCCTGGGGCAGAGAAGGAGGGTGTGTCTGTGTGTGACACTCTCTTCAAGATCCCAGGTTTCTTCTCCCCTCAGACCCAGCAATGCCCTAGATTAGCATCACAAGCCTCAGCTCCTGACTTCAACAGGAAATGACCACATGGGAAATGAAAGCAGCTCACAGGCACGGCTGATTTCATTGTTTGCTCTGTGGTTCCATGAAAACTCCACTGTCTTAGTTTTTTTAAGTGATTTTTAACAAAAGAGAATAACAGGCCTGTTAATTGGGTCTCAGGATGAAATTTATAATGAAGTTGCAAGGTGGCACACACCCGGTCCCCTTTGCCCGTTCTGTATTAGAATAAATCATCTTTTGATCTTTCTAGATGCTGCCTCATTGGGAAACGGGCATACCAAATATTAATATTCAGTTACACTAAGTGATTATTTTTATGCACAGGCATGTGCAAGTTCCCTCTAGCCTAATTAAATAAGGGCCGTGGCCTCAGGTTCCATGTCCTGACATGCAATTATTCCTCAAAGAAGAAGAATTAGCAGTGTTGCATATGCATGTAGAACTCATCATCCCACGACACTGTGTCTGGTTGTATCAAGGAGACTAAACCTATTTCTTTTACTGTGTTGTCAAGACCATCCTTATTGGGCTGGAAGAGAGCAATGAACATGGGGCAGTTGAAATAGGTCAACAGCAGGAAGGTTAGGATTTGCCAAAAATCAACTTTCAATACCAACTTCAATATGAACTTGAAGTAAAACCAAATCAGTTCCTCAATGTTGGGCTGATTCTTCTTGGATGAACACAGGGACACTTTAGACTTGTAAGGTCTGCTGACTCTCCAATTCTAGGATTCTAGGATCCGAGCCATTTATTCAATAATTGCCTGAAATGCTTCATATAATAATCATGGCTCTGATGGAAAATCAGAGGCTTATATGTGCAAATGCCCATGATCACATGTTCATCTTTCCTATTTTATTTAATTACAACTTTTGAAAGTAGAGATTTAATTGCCAACAAGGTGAAGAGATAGGAGATAACCTGTTCAAAGTCCCATGTTAGTAAATGAAACAGCTGTGATTTAAACTTGGACCATATGTGTCTTCAAGACCCACAGCCTAGGCCTCCCCAGGGTCTTCACCAGTACACAGCTCCCCACCAACTGCAGCATTAAGACACATGGCTTTAAAAATAGCAGTTCAAATGATTCCCAAGTAAAAAGACTGGGGCAGGCATCAAACAAGTAATGTAAATTACCTTATTTTGAGTGACCATTGATGAAGCAATGCATTATATTTGACAGCTGGTATGTATTTATGAGAAGGTATAGACAGTTTAGATGAATGGGAAAGTGTGGCTTTAAAACCAACTGCTGAGTTCAAGCTATAGCCATCCACTTTTCCTAGTGGCCACAGACATTCCTAATTTGAGTTCAGGAGGTTTTTTTCACTGCTTCCCCTCCACCCTTGTGTGACACTTGGGACTTTATTATTCGTGTTTATGAATACCGAGGCTGTAAAGAGTTTGTATCAACACCGATGAATTCTCATTGACTAAGGTTCGCCAGGGCCAATTTTATGGAACCAATTGGAATTTAATTGGTTCCTTAATTCACTTCCTCTGCTGTGCTGTTAAATAGGTTTCCATTGTATCATGATTTTCATTTCTATTTTAATAAAATTATTTTTATCAGTATCAATCTTTTATATTTCATACCAAAGATTAGATTCACCCTCTAGGAACTTCTTTAGGCCCTATGAATGCGACTATAAGCAACTTAAAATTCCTTCTCTCCGGCAGCCCTTCAAGATTTCTTAGCAAGCCTCCTGCAATTATTAAGTTGAGCACATGAAATTACCATTTTTGCAGGTTGGAAAGGGTTGAATATCAGAAATTTTATATGATTTAATCTATTCTAAAAATCCCAAATAATATAATATGGTTATGCTCATATTTTCTCTCAAAAGAAATATTTTCACTATCATTTTGTGATAAAAGGTTTACATGTACCTAAAAACATTCAAACAGTACAGAGGGACAGATAGGAATGAAAGTCAGTTAAGGTACCTTCCAAGACAGAGTGAGCTGAATGTTGGCGGTGGGTGTTTTTAGAGAGTGGCATGGGGGAATCCTTTTTTTTTTTTATATATACTTTCTATTTGTATCAATTTTTATATAACTCTAGAATATACTTGCATAATTTGTACAAAATACTTTTTAAAGCCATAAAGCCATTGGCTCCTTACAAAAATAATCATCATTGCATTTCCTTCTGTTCAGCTCAAAAAGGTGAGTGCCTTTGCTTGTACTTAGGCAAAATATTAAATATGGAACTAAATTTTCTCCCATTTCTTACTGGTACTCACACTGACAATCCATGTATTCTTGTTTGATTATTATTATTATTATTTTTAGAGACAGAGAGAGAGCATGCATGCGTGCACACACATGACTGGCTGGGGAGGAGGGGTGTGATAGGAGAGGAAGAGAGAGAATCTTAAGCAGACTCCACATCCAGCATGGAGCCCAATGATGTGGGGCTCGATCTCATGACCCTGAGATCATGACCTAAGCCAAATTAAACAGCTGGACTTGTAACTGACTAAGCCACCCACGTGCCCCATTATAGTCCATATATATATTTTTTAAAGATTTTATTTATTTTATTTGACAGAGATTACAAGTAGGCAGAGAGGCAGGCAGAGAGAGAGAGAGGAGGAAGCAGGCTCCCTGCCGAGCAGAGAGCCCAATGCGGGGCTTGATCCCAGGACCCTGGGATCATGACCTGAGCCGAAGGCAGAGGCTTTAACCCACTGAGCCACCCAGGCGCCCAGTCCATATATTCTTTATAGCAATTATACCTGCTGCTGTTGTTGTTGTTGTCACCCATAAAGAAAGCCTTCATTTATACCATAGGCCACACTATGAAAATTGATTTGCTTTTGTAATGAAAAGCATACTTAATTGCTTATAGTTGTCCAACAGTTGTCTGAAAAGTTGTAAATACTATCTGGATTTTAAATTTAATTAAAAAATTTTTTTATTATGTTCAGTTAGCAAACATATAGTAGATCATTAGTTTTTGATGTAGTGTTCAATGATTCATTAGTTCCCTATAACACCCAGTGCTCATCATAACGCATGCCCTCCTTGATACCCATCACCCAGCTACCCTATTCCCCAAGCCCCTCCCCTCAGAAACCATCCGTTTTGGAATCCAGAGTCTCTCATGGTTTGCCTTCCTCTTTGATTTCTTCCCATTCAGTTTTCCTTCCTTCCCCTGTGGTCCTCCATGCCATTCCTTGTGCTCCACATGAGTGAAACCATATATAACTGTCTTTCTCTGCTTGACTTATTTCACTGAGCATAATCCCCTCCAGTTCCAACCATGCCTATGTAAATGATACGTATTCATCCTTCCTGATATCTGAGAAATATTCTATTACATATATGAACCATGTCTTCTTTACCCATTCATCTGTTGAAGGACATCTTGGCTCTTCCCACAGTTTGGCTATTGTGGACATTGCTGCTATGAACATTGGGGTGCATGTGTCTCTTCTTTTCACTACGTCTGTATCTTTGGGGTAAATACCTAGTAGTGTAATTCCTGGATCATATTGCACTTACAGTAGCACCAAAACCCAGAAGATACCTAGGAACAAACTTAACCAAAGAGTTAAAGGATCTATCCTTTAGAAACTACAGAACACTTATGAAAGAAATTGAGGAAGACTCAAAGAAATGGAAAACATTCCATGCTCATGGACTGGAAGAAGAAACATTGTCAAAATGTCTAAGCTGCCCAGAGCAATCTATACTTTCAATGCCATCCCTACCAAATGCCACTGACATTTTTCACGGAGCTGGAACAAAGAATCCTAAAATTTGTATGAAACCAGAAAAGACCCTGAATTGCCAGGGGAACGCTGAAAAAGAAAACCAAAGCTGGGGATATCATGACACCTGACTTAAAGCTATGTTATTACCTGGATTTTACCTTTGCCATCTGATAGATCTGATGGATCCTCCTCTCTAGTAGATGGGTATATGAATGGAGGTAGGTTAAATTTGTTCAAACTCTAGAATTTACCTTGAAAATCATATTTTTCTAACATATAAGACCCAAACTTATTTTCTTCACATTTTTTAAAATAAAAGAAGTCAATTCAGAAGAAAAAAGCTGCAAAAGAATAGAAAGTAACAAACACAAAACATTATCTTGTTACATTTTTGTGATGGGACAATGGTAAACCCATTTACCTTTTTAAAAATACAGAACACGATGGGTCAAGAAAACAATTCATAAAGGAGAATGCATTTTTATTTATTTTGAAAATACCCTTTTCCAGTTTTATTGAGACTTACTGACCTATAACATTAATTTTAGGTGTATGGCATAATGACTTGAAATATATGTATACTGCAAAATGATAGCCACAGTAAGTAGTTAACAGCTAATACCTCACATAGTTATATTTTTTTCTTGTGATGAGAACTTTGAAGCCTCTTAGATGAGAACTTTGAGTCCTCTCTTAGAAACTTTCAAATACACAACAGTGTTGTTAATTATAGTCCCCATGCTGTACATAACATCTCAGAACTTAATTATCTTTGGAAAAAAATGAAAAACACATCATGGCTTGATATTTTCCCCCACAATCTGGTAATACTTCTGCCATAAGATATACATTCTGTATAATTAAGTAGAAAAACACTAAGTTTTTTTTTTAAATTTCTAGAGGAAAAGAGACATGAATCTCACACTCATCACAAGGGAGGCTGCTCTAGAATTCATCTTTTTCTATAACTATTGAGTGTTTATTATGTTCAGGGCATTGCACTGTGCACAGAATACAGAACAGAGGGAAAAGCAGACATCATTCCTGCCCAAGATAGGGGCAAGTGTCAGTTCAATCTTCTGATCTTCAAAAAGAAGAAAAACAACTGACAATGTTAGCATCAAGGCTATTAAGGTGAGCTGAGCCTATAAAGACAAGCAAGTCCAATAAAAGGATCAAAGCAAGTGGCCTTCTCTTTCCACCAGACACAAACATTGTATTAGACACAACATATTGGTTTTTCTTTGGCTTGAGTGTTCTGTCACAGCCAGCCAGATGATCTAATTGATACATGAGGGAGGAGCCCCACTAGTGTAGAACGCCATTTATTAATAAAGGCTTCAGTATGCTGGGCACCGATTTAAGAGCTTAAGTTATAATATAATCTGCTTTAAGCTTCATGCCAAGCCAATGAGAAGGGACAAAAAATACTGGCATTTATTGATGAGGGACAGGAGCATAAGAGAGAAAATCTCACTCCTGGAAATGAGGTGGGGCACAACATAAGCTGTGACCTCAAGCTCCTCGGCCACAGAGGACCTTAGTGGTTACCATTTGTCGCTCTCAAACCCTGTTCCAAGACAGAGTTAAGCTTTTACACCCAGTAAGCCTGTGGAGGACCTTTCATGAAAGACGAATGAAAAGCCCAGCTCCTTTCTTCCTGTCCATGGTCAATCCAATATTTCCTCACATCATCCCCCACGTCAACCATTTACACACAGACTTGTACATTTTTCCACTGCGAAGCACTGTAAACTCTTTCTCACCTCCATCAACACACTTAGCGATTCCTCACAGAACCTTTCCCTGGGGCCCCATGAAAGGTTTATTCTTTAACACTTTCAAAAAAAAATAATTTGTCAGTAGCTATCCAGAGCTTACGAACGTGAGTGTGGTTTCATCGAGGATTTTCTATTCCATGAAACCATTCTAAAAAAATCATTATACATGAAGCGAAGGTTTAGATGCAAAGGCTTTTTATTGTCATTTTATTTATAATGTAAATAAGGTTAAAGAAATCATGGCACATTCATAGAAGGGGAAAATAGATAATAATTAAAGGTATTCTGGAAAGTTTTCATTGACACAGGAAAGCGCTTTGAAATCTTATGCCAAAAATTTAAAAATGAAAATACAATGGATCACCATCGGTGGTGTCACCTAGAAATTTCCCCCTATGTTAATTCAGCAGGGAGCCTGCTTCCTCCTCTCTCTCTCTCTCTCTCTCTCTGCCTGCCTCTCTGCCTACTTGTGATCTCTGTCTGTCAAATAAATAAATAAAATCTAAAAAAAAAAAAAAAAAGAAAATGCGATGGAGAATATATACTGTGTATATACATGGCCCCACTCAGAAATAAACCATTACTATAATTATAGAATAGGTGGAGGAGAGAGAGAAGCTAGTAAGAAATTCCTCAGAACACATCCAAAATCTCTCTCTGCCTTTTGGGAACATGGATGATCTTGGTTTTATTATCATGTGTTTCTACATTTAAACATTTTTCAAGACTATATTACCTTTAGAAATAAAATGTGAAGCTAGCTTTGTACTACACGAGCAAAAACACCGTCTCACTTTCCTTCAAAGCTTTTGGCCTGGGTCCTTGAATGGCCGTGTTTCCCGTAACAGCTTTCATCTAATCCTTCCTGAGCTGCTTCTGTGCCAACTTCTCATACTCTGTCAAGTCACTACCCTTCCCTCTTTATCAAAAACTGGGCCACAATTCCTGGAACAGTTTCCCTTCTCCTTTCCTCTAAGACATTCTTTTGCCATCTTTTGAACACTTCCTGAATTCTTTCTTCTCCCTCAAGTCTTTTTGACTGAAAATAGGCTTGCTTGTCACCCTAAAATATAATTACCTTAGACATGTAATCTAAAATAAGTATGCTTAATTTCATTTTGCTTCTTTCTAGGACAGATTTTCCCAAAATCAAACTTTTGGGCTTATCATGTAAATACACCAACAGCATGAAGCCTGCCTCTAGGACCGGTTTTGCCCTACACCATAACACAGAACCACATGCGTTTTGATACTTAATGATTTTTTTTTTTTTTTATGATGGAAGTGTTCCAACTGGCAATCAAGAGGTAGGACTCTGCCCAGAATTTCTGCCATGAAGAGGCAAAAAGCAATAAACCACCAAAACAGAAAGGATCGCTAACTCAAATATTCAAATCTTAGGGAAGAAGAAAAAGTAGCTGGACAATACAACATAATCTTTTTTATGTGCTGACAATTTTATGCACATAGGTAGCTACCTCATGAAAAATAACAATTAATGGTATAAATATCTTTCAGAAAAGTCTATGTAAGTAGTACTTGAAAAGGCAAACCAAACCAGTCAGTCACATTGGGACAAAACTGTGATTTATGTTTTATTCAGAACTCAGTGGCGTGTTAAAGTTCACAAATAATATAGATCTACACATTTTTTAACAGCAACTTCTCGTCACTTAAATGCCATGATAGTGCAATTACAGGACTAAAAGTAAAGTGACATTTTTCTGTGAAATAGAAATTGCTGGTTGTGATGTCAAATGCCTTTAAAAAACCAGTACATTGGCAGGTCAGCACAATGGGCAGAACTAAAATTTGTATTCCTCAATTGTCAGTAACTCCCTTGTGAAAAGTACATAAGATTCTTAGTATTAAAATGGGTCTTTCAAAAAAAAAAATTATCTAGCCTACCATGCATGTCCAGACTCTGTATGAAAACTTAGGCTTATAATGAAAAGATACCTTGTTCATGTGCACACGGAAACCACAGCCTCAAAGAAGGAACAAACATGGGATAATATTAAAAAAATAGATAAGAAAGCAATGCACACTTTATTAAGGTATAAACAGTCAACAAGGAATGTATAACAGGAGTAGGAGAGATCCTGTCTAGAAAAATTCAAGTGTCTTCATGGACAAGGTGATATTTATTTGGCCTTGAAATTGGGGGTGTTGTATGGGACTTGGTAAGCCAGGGAAAGACATACTATGCTGAGGTTGTACGTGCAAAGGCACAGAATGTGTTCATTATGACTGGATAAGTCATAGTGAGAAGACTCATGAGAAAGGAGCCTTACCTTTGGTAGGGTAGATTCTAAACAGCTTTTGAAGGGTCTTTGCATGCTATTCCAGAGAAACTGGCCTTTAGCCAGTTGAAAATGAGGAGCTAATGGAAGATTTTTAATCCAGGGAAGATTGCGACCTCAGACATTTTCTACCAAATGGAACTCTGGCTACAATGTAGGGAATGATAAAAAGTAGACTATCATGGAATAAAATTCTAGAGTCCAGTGAATCTGCATCAAATTCAGGCTCTGCCAATTATAATCTGTATACTTAGTAACCTCTGAAACTCTGAAACATTTTATATATGGACCTAATATTACCTACTAGAGAAGTATTACAATGATTAGATAAAAAAACTACATTAGAAAAATTCCTGATTCCTTACCCTAACATTTACAGTACTCCTGAAGTTTCCTGGCCCAAACCCCTTCTTTTGCCACCTCTGGCTCTGTCCTGCCCCACAAGGGTCTCATAGCATGGGTCTCAAGACTACAAGCTATGCAAACAGCTGCTGTTTAGCCAGCCCTTGGGCCCAGACATGCAGACATCTATGGCATCATCTGCCTTCTCAAAGATAAAGCCATGTCCACATGCAGTTTTTGGAAGGAGGCTCGGCATAGTCTAAGAGGCAGGGAGTTTAAGAGGGAATTCTGAGGTCTTAAGTGCCCAGAACAAGAACTGAGGGAACAGGGTGGCTTCTAGGTGGAAATGTTCCCTCCACCTTGATGAGGACAAGAACGGGGCCTCTACAACATGAGCCTAGAGAAGGGTCACACTTCTCCCAAGACTTATGGTGATATGACAGTGCTTAGCATGTTGCACATACTCAACAAATTATTATTGTCTTTGGTACTTTTTCTCACTGTCCCCACTTTCTTGTTACTATAGTTTTGTTGCTGTCATCACTATTTACTGGAGGCAGCAAAGCCTGGAGAAAGGGACTACACTGTTATAAGGGCCCAGTGCTGAAAGTACAATGCAGTTAGGCCATATTCAGGAATGGAAAGGAAGAAATGGAACCTAGAGATAGTATAGAATTGGAGTAGAGAGGACCTACTGGAAGAACAGTTTTGAGGATGGAAATGGGATGGATGATAACTGTATATATATTATGGAATTTCAGATTCCTTTGGGCATCTAAGTATTGGTAAGTACAAAACTGGATGTATTGGTTTCGAGCTCAGGAATTAGAAAATCTCCATCTTAAGGTAACTGAAGCCTTGGAAGTGATTAAAGCTTCCAAGGCAAAGTACAGGAAGAAGGACAGCAGAAGGACAGAGCTCAGAAAAATCTGTCCAGTGAATGAAGAGAATTAAGGATGCTAGCAAAGAAGTCAGAGGAAGCTGTGATGCATAGAAAGATGGCAGAAGGGAAGCTGTCCTTCAAAGATATGGCCATTCAGTACTAGTACCTACTAATCACTGAGTGCCTGCTCTTGCCAGGCATAAGGACTGGCCATACATCCATGACCTCATTTCATTGAGTACTTACAAAACTGTGATTACTTCCTAATGATCAATGAGCTAACAGACTCAGAGATGGTAAGTATTTTGTTCCATGTCACTTAGCTGCTGTACAGTATTAGGTCCCATTAGAAAAACAAGGAACACTTTGGTCATTGCTCTAGAGGAGATGTGGAAAGAAGTAGTAAGCCCATCCATCAGAGGAAGCTATGAGCTGGGAACTTTCCCATAATGTTAGAACTCATTTAATCCTCATGAGAACTTGGACGGTGCCCATTATCAAGTTCATTTTACAGTCCAAGTCAAGGAGGCTCCCAAAGTCACATACACATGAACAAAAGTGGTAAATGGATGAGTCCAGATTCAAATGTAAGGACTATGCAACACGAAAGCCTTCTCTCTTTCCTAGAAGCATGTTACTACCTCTCCATCATGAAGAAGCAAAAGATAAAACCAGAGGAGAAAGGCATCTACAATATGGAGACATGCACAGGCATCCCTGCAAATTAGCCAAAGTAATAAAACTTTTTTATTTTCCAGGTGACCTATGTTCTCCCCCCAAAACAACCCAGCACATGAAAGCCAGTGCCATAGTGCCCACTTTTCTCAGGAGAGGTACATCTGAAAACTTTTTCCATCCGATTAGCACACTCAGATATAAAATGTATAGGTCTTTAGGCCACAGAAAATAGAAAAATCTGTATCCTTTACTGTTATTGACTTTTTATCTACAGCAATAAAATTTTCAGCATTAAATTGTCAAATTTAGTCCATGATGTAAAACCTAAGCATCTGGCTAGTTTGAATATAGGGAAAGGCCAAGAACAATACATTAAAGCTTAATCTCCAGTGTCAAGATAGACTGTACCATTCAAAGCTAACAATCGTTCATCACAGGCATGCTCAGTGCTTTTAAACGTCATGTCCTCTTTATTTACACGTCTATCCATCTTTACAAATTCTACCCTCCTCCATGCTTCCGCCTGACCCTACAAGCATTTCTAGAATCCCTCCTGGCTGGGTCAGGGCCTCCCCTACCCTACAGGATAAAGTAGCTGGCTACACAGGTGGTCAGGGATATTGTTAAATAACTGCGGAGGGAAATATATTCACCTTCCTTGGCTCAAAGTCAACTGGTAAGGAAGGTCCTTGTGAAATCTACTAAGCAAGTGAAGTGCCTTACTAATATTACAATGGCATACTACACCTTAAAATTGAGACTATACCTTTCTTTTTTTTTTTTAAGATTTTATTTATTTATTTGACAGAGAGAGAGAGAGAGAGCGTGTACAAGCGGGGGGAGCTGGAGGCAGAGGGAAAGGGAGAAGCAGGCTCACAGAGCAGGGAGCTTAATGCAGGATCATGACCTGAGCCTAAGGCAGATGCTAAATGACTGAGCCATTGAGGTGCCCCAAACTGATACTATACCTTCAAAGAAGAGAAGCTCCCTAGCAGTTTATGCCAATTTTTAATCAATTACTAGAACAATGAGGGAAATACTAAAAACGACTTTTCCTATGGTATACCAATTGGATGGAATTTTAATAGCCTTCAAAATGTTTTTAAAGAACTCCTAGTGGCTCTTGAAAATTGTTTTCAATACTAAATGAAACTAGCAAGTTACAAAACATTACACACCTTGTGACCTAATTTTTAATTTTCATGACATACATTCAAAAGGAAATAAACCAGTGTTAAGATTTATTATCTCTAGATGATCTAGATTTTGCATCCAGCTGTCAAGGATGGGAGTTCAGGCTTAACCAGTTATTACTGGGTCCTAGCTGTTTCATACCTCAGTGTCCTCATCTATAACATATAGATGTAATGAAACCTATGAATAGTTCAAATAACACTGCATTGTACCTCAAGAATTACATTTTGAATGTAGGCTTTTGAATTTTCTACAGTATGAGCATACTTTACAATGTAAAAACCTTCCTTCCCCCCCGCCATGCGTGTGTCATTTGTGTATTCTCTTACTTTCTAGATAATTTAAAACATGTATATTTCATACGGTAGGACACAATGATTCCATTTAGACCTATCTCTTCTGCCACTCACAAAAATTAACTCAAAATGGATTAAAGACTTAAATGTAAGACCTGATCTGCTAACCTCTCAGAATATAGAAAAAAAGTCCTTGACATTGGCCTTATCAACAATTTATTGGATAACAACCAAAGGCACAGACAACAAAAGCAAAAACAGACAACTGGGGGATCAAACTAAAAAGGTTTTCACAGCGAAGGAAACAATCAACAAAATGAAAATGCAACTTACAGAATGGGAGAAAATATTTGCAAACCTTCTATGTGGTTGAGGTTAATATCTAAAACAAGCAGGAAATGTATACAACTCACTAGCAATCATAATAATAATAAACAATCCTAATAAAATGGGCAAAGAAATGGAAAAGACATTTTTCCAAAGAAGACGTATGAATTTTCAGCAGGTACATTAAAAGGTTGCTCAAAATCATTAATCATCAGGAAAATGCAAATTCAAAATAACAATGAGACATCACCTCACCCCTGTTAGGATGGCTATTTTCAAAAAGAGATAACAAGTGCTGGTGAGGATGTAGAGAAAGGGAGTGCTGTGCTCTACTGGTAAGAATGTAAATTGGCACAGCCATTATGAAAAACAGTATGGAGCTTCCACAAAAAGTTAAATATGGAATTACCATATGGCCCAACAATCCCTGGGCATATACCCAAAGGAAATGAAACCAGTATCTCAAAGAAATATCTGTATGCCTGTGTGTGTTGCAGCATTAGTCACAATAGTCAAGGTATGGAAATGACCTCAGTGTCCATCAACAGATGAATGGATAAAGCAAATGTGGTATCTATCTACCTAGATATTGATATATAAATATAGATCTATACATAAATATATAAAAATACAGATATCTACATATGTACCAGATATACCTAGGTACCTATACTTTAGATATCAAGCATAAATACACAAACACACAATGGAATATTACTCGGCCATGGAAAGAAAGAAATCCTGCCAAGTGTGCAACATGGATGAAGCTGAGGACATTATGGTAAGTGAAATAAGCCAGAGTCAGAAAGACAATGATTATAGAAAATGATTATAGATCAGGACAACAAACGGTCTCATTTATAGGTGGAATCTAAAGAAGTCTAACTCAAAGAGAGTAGAATGGTGGTCACTGGGGGCTGAAAGGTGGAGGAATAAGGAGATGTTGGTCAAAGGGTACAAAGTTTCCATTAGAAGATGAATAAATTCTGGGGATGTAATGTACGACATGGTGATGACAGTTAGTAATACTTTATTATATACTTGAAATTTGCTAAGACAGTAGATCTTAAATGTCTTCCTAACACAAAAAATTGTAACTAAGTGAGGTGATGGATATGTTCATTAACGTGATTGTGGTCATCATTTCACAATGTATACGTATCTCAAATCATCACTCTATATGTCTTAAGTATATGCAAATTTCTTTGTCAATAAAGCTGGGAAAAGCCACTGAATACCTTTTTATATTTTGAAATTAAAGCCTCTGTCCCATTAAACACCCCACAGTTCTTTCCCCGTCATCATCAAAAATCACGTTTGGCCACTCATGTACAAAGATCATGTCCCTTAAAGCAATACATTTTGGCAATGAGCATCAGAGAACCATGATGTAAAATTTATTCCCATAAATAGCAACTTCTCCCAACAGTCATGTGTGTGTAGTGTTTCAACCACTGACTATCCCAAAAGATCCCACTCTGTAAGCTCTCTCGAAAAATAAGCCTTGGGTGAGAGCCAAAAAGAACGGGTTGTTTCCTTATTAGCCGTCTGCTTTAAACATAATGTAGATTTTATGCCTCCCCTCGTCCCTCCTGTAGACTCCGATGAATAAGATCCATGTTAATCTGCCACTCAGCAGCCTCAGGTCTGGCAAAATCTGATAAGAAGACAAGACTGCTTCTTGGGATAAATTTAATTTTAAAGGTTGTGATTGTGTCTGGGCGCTAGTTACCCTTCAGCCTGCTAACCTGCCTTGGAGCCCAGGCATCCTAAAAGCAGCTGTGTTTGCGGCAACACATCACCAAGGGGCTGCTTTATTCCACTCAAGGTGGTTATCGACTCTTACACACCCACATGACCTTCCTAAATGAAACACATACTGGAAGAAAAACAAACATGCCCCGTATTTTTTTTTTTCTTTTCAATGTACTGAAGAGAAAAAGCAGCAACAGATGGCTCTCTTAGTAAAATGATTATAGATCAGGACAACAAACCCTGCCTGACAACCATCACAGGCTGGCGTGTGAACGCGGGACTTCAGACCACCAGACCAGGAGGGCCATGGTGGTGCTCCTTTGCCTTATGGTGTTACCATGAGTCGGCCTGGGGTTACTGTCGCCAGCCACAGCCTCCAGAGATCACGGGGAGTGAATGCCACACAGCCAGCTGCTACAGGCTTGGCTCTCAATGGCCTACATCCAAATAGGGACTTGGTGAGTTTGCCAAAGTATGTATATGGGTCCCTACAAAATCCAGGAAAACAAGCTGAGATCCCGCAGGCTCATAAGGATGTTAGTATGGAAGAAAGGGAAATTTGTAGGCAAATGTGTATTCAAGTATTTTAAACACTATAACTAAAATTCTGCTATAATTCTCTGTAGTGGCAAAATCTCATTAGATAAAAACCTCTGGCTAAGGAAAGGGGGTCTCTTCTTCTATAAGGTTAAAAAAAAAAAAAGGGACCCTATTCATTTTCTATCCTAATACTGATGGGAGACGTCCCCACTATGGAAAGCTGAGATTAACAAACTCTATCACTGAAACACTTTTCCAACTGCTCAGATGCCTTGTCACTAGTGTGATTCAACACGGTGTTCGCATCACTGTGTTCTTCCCCGTGTGTCAGGAGGCACCGGGGCAACCTCAGTTCCAGCCGAGGGAGGCAACAACACGCCCACCAGGCTCAAAATGACCAAGTACCCTGCTGCTAAAAGACAGGGTCAAATACCTTGGGAAAAATGTTTGTACTCCAGTTTATGGGCACGAGCTGGCTGTCCTTCCTTCCTGGGGACTCCGAGGGACCCGGTGTCTCTCTGCAGGCTGGGCTCCACCCAGTTGTCCCTGAAAAGCCAAAACCATCCATGCTAGGGAACTGGAGTAGCCGGGCCTTCCCAACAGAAAGTCCAAGGTATCTGGGCAGGAAGCCCCCCCGCCCCCCCCCCAACCCCGGCTCTGGCTTCAGTATAAGGCTATTGGGGAAGATCACAGTGTCAGGGAAGGCCATGGAGTCTGTTAAAAGAACATTGGCCTAACTTGGAAATCGGTGATTTTGTTTTGGCCAAGAAATGTCAGGGATAATCCTAAGCATATTACTTTGGTCTTCTGGTATGCAATTTCTGTTCACGAGGCAGGTGCAGAAGCTTTCTAGACTCCTTTGAAAGGTTGGGAAGGATAAACAGTAGGGATATGAAAGAGCTTTGAAAACACATATTTTATGGGAAATAGTTGGGAAGCGCTGTAAGAAGAAGTCTAAGGAAACCGGCTCTTTCTTAGTCTTTACGTCTCAGCTGTCCTAGCAGCGAGATGGGGGAGCTCCGTCACCTCTTCTAAGTCTCATAGCCTCTGCTTCTTTGAGCTATGTGGTTTGCAGTTGTCAACCTTCTCCCTGTAACTTGATTACAACTTTGTTTTTGGCTGACGGCATGCCCAGCCTCAAGTGGTAAATCAAGACTGGTCTAAGTTGCTCCCGACAATCCTGGTTCCTACTGTCGCTGCCTCCCTCGTGGCTCTTGAAGTACTTTGGATTTCCTGATGAAAAGGGCAAGACCTGTTTAGTTGTCTCTGCCCTTCTGTCCTTTGTCCTTCTGCCTTCCGTCTGGGGTGAGGGCGTGCTGACTATGGCTGCAAGAACCATTTTGTGGCAAATATAATGGAAGTTCAGCAATATCCTAGACATCCCAGACTACCCATTACAGGAGGAAGATAAGCCCCATCTTGTTCACACTACAGTTAGGCTTTCCGTTACTTATAGCTGAATGCATTCGTCACTTACATACTACCAAAGCCAATTTCTTTCTTTTTTCTTTTAAGATTTTATTTATTTATTTGAGAGAAAGGTAGAGAGAGAACAAGGGAGGGTGGGGGGAGAGAGAAGGAGGCTCCCCATTGAGCAGGGAGCCCAAAGCAGAGCTTGATCCCAGGAACCCGGATCACAACCGGAGTAGACGGCAGAGACTTAACCCGCTGACCAGCCGGACACACCCTAAAGCCAATTTCTAGAGAAAAGCCAATATTCAAGGAATCACACGTGAGCCTTCTGCCCCAATACATTTCCCAAAGGTGAAAGGGGAAATGAAGGGATAGACAGGGACAACAATAATTCCTATTTTAACATATCTAGGTGACGATATTCAGCAAACATCCATTGAAGACATAGATTATATTAGCTAAACGAACAACTTTCAAGTCAAACCTGTACTTGAACCTCTGTCTATCTTGTATTAGCTGTGAGAGTTCATGGCAATGATTTTATCACTCTAGCCTCAGTTTTCTTATTCAAATATAAATTATTTTTGTACCTATCGTACTTACTGCAAGACTTAATAAGATAATGTATAAAGTCATTAGCACAATTCCTGGTGTAGTCTGATGCCTCACACTTGGTCTCCTTCAATACTGCGGGGAGGCACGTTACACTACGGGGCTGGGAATAAGGATGACAGAGTTTAGAGTCCAGCTGCGGGAAACATATGAGCAAATCAGTTATTCGTGGCAGAAGAGGAAGGCTACAATATGCCCCAGTGTGCCCAGGGTGTGGGAGAGGGTGCCAAAGCTCCAGCTCCAGGCCCTAGACCTTGTAAATGCCACAGATTTAAATATCCAGTACTATTGCCCCAGAGTTACCAAATACTTAATTTAGAGTCTCCTTGCCCTTATCCCGTAGAAGAAATTAAAAGGTCAGAAAAATGGTCAAAATGCAGCCAGGCAACAGGAAAGGGACTCCACCTAGAGATCTCCCGGTTTGCTGCATTCACTTGAACTCCCTCCCCTGGACCCTAGGGTCACATGGATTCCTTTAAAACGGGTGTATCAGGGAGAGCACTTTCAGCTGCGAGTGACAGGAAATCAACTCCCTAAGTGGCTTAAACACGGAGGCAGTTTGGCCCCAACTCTAGGTGATGCAGTGTTCTGATGACACAGCCAAGAGCCTAGGTTCTTTCCATCGTGCGGGTGATCCGCCCTTTAAGTGTCAGCTTTACCCATTCCCCCTACCCCACGTACACCCCCCTTACCCCTGTCCACCCTCCACGGGTTCCCCTCACAGCTGCAAAGCAAGCTGTGGCCATCGCAAGCATCACTGGAAGATGAGACGTCTTCGGGAAGAGAGAACTTCCCCTTCAGGAGTCGGAGAGAGTATCCCTCTCGCACTCCGTTCTGATACCCCTGACATAGGGCACAACCATGGTCAGATGGTACACCCACACCTGTGTCGGCGCAGGCTCCTCTGAAGCACAGGATGGACAATAAAAGCAGATCGTGGACACTCAGTCAGGTCCTGCTGGTTAGGATAGGGGGTGATTGGATGCTAGGTAAGCGATCAGCGGTCTTTGTTCTGGGGGAGAGGGATGAAGGGTGCAGAGAATTTACACGTGCTGACAATCACCTCCTAACTAGGAAAACCCCTGCATGTCTTCTGGTTCAAAACCATACCAAACCATTGCCTTTAGGTATGTACAGGGTGCAGTTCTACCGGAAATTTGGATCCTCCCCCTGTCGCCATAATTCCATCAACAGCCAGCCTCATCATGGACTGCCACAGAGGTCAGCTCAAAGACATTGCTTGAGTCTAGAAGCAAAAGTGGAAGAGGAAGACAGAATGCCATTAGATTTCACCTTCCTTATTTCAGATGCTAGAATTTACAGAACAACCCTTGAAACTGCCACAGCAAAGTTTCACTGATGGCACCTGCTCGGGCTCATTTGTCTCTGGTTCCCAAGCACCAGTTAGGCCTCTCTGGGTTCTGAGTGAGGGATCAGAAATAACACTGCTTTAATTCCGACTCTTATCTGCTCCTTTGTACCTGAAATCTCTTCTATCTGAAATCACACTTTGAAAGTCAGCACAGAAGGTAGGGGGAGAAACCGAACTAAAGAACTTGAATCTTGCTGCAAACTGCCAAAACACCATGAGCCTGTTTTATGAGGTGGTGTTTCACTTATGATTTCATGTACCTTCTGTAAAGCACCACCTTAATTAAAATATTTAGCAATCTTCATTAGACCCCAGTATGTATTATTTGCAGTGTGGTTCCAGGGCCAATTTCCATAGCTGCAGGGGATAATGCCAGTGTAACAACGTGACCCAGGTGACAGTTCCACAGTCCTGGGCGGCACAAGACAGGCCCACCTCCCTATAGAGCATTATAACATGATTGCTGTGCAGGCCTAAAGCTTGGAGCCCAAAGACAGGGGCTGGAAAGGGCAAGCCTGGAAAGGACAGGGTTGGGAGAAGCTCTAATTCTCAGGTAAGAGGAAGTGTTGGTGGCTTTAAAAAAAAAAATTAATTATTTGAGAGGAGAGAGAGAAAGAGCATGCAAGCAGGGGGAGGAGCAGAAGGAAAGGGAAAGGCAGAGGCAGAGAGTCTCAGGCAGACTCCCTACCCAGCATAGAGCCTAATGCTGGGCTTGACCCCATGACATCTGAGCCGAAACCAAGACTCTGATGCTCAACCAACTGAGCTACCTAGGTACACCCAGTTGGTGAATCTTAAGAAGGAAGGACTCAAGGATTCAAGATGTTGACATTTAAAATGGGGAAGAGGGATGCCTGAGTAGCTCAGTCTGTTAAGCATCTGCCTCTTGGTTTTGGCTCAGGTCACGATCTCAGAATCCAGAGACCAAGACCCCTGTCAGGCTGTGTGCTCAACAGGGGTCCGCTTGAAGATTCTCGCTTCCTCTGCACCCTACCCCCCCCCCCACCGTATGCACTCTCTCATCCACTTCCTCACTCTCTCTAATAAATAAATAAATCTTTAAAAAATATAAATAAATAAAATGGGGGAGACATGGTTCTCAAAGGGGAACCGAGATGCCCAAGACCCTTTTAGAGGGTTCATGAACTCAAAAGTATTTTTGGTCTCAGTCTCTCAGGAGTATATGGTGGACTCTATGAAGAAAGAACATCCTCCATTATCTGAACAGGCAATTAAGATTCCTTTCCCATTTTCAACTGCTTATCTGTATGAGGCAGGATTTTCTTTATCTCCTTCAACCAGAGCAACATATTGGAACAGACTGAATGCAGAAGCCAAGCTGGGATTCCAGCTGTTTTCTTCTACACCGCTGCACAGGAAGGATTTGCAAAAAATATAAAATTCTTTGTGCTAAATTTTCTTCAAGTAGTTCCTTCTCATAAAAAAATTAATTTATAGGGATGCCTGGGTGGCTCAGTGGGTTAAGCCGCTGCCTTCGGCTCAGGTCATGATCTCAGGGTGCTGGGATCGAGTCCCGCATCAGGCTCTCTGCTCAGCGGGGAGCCTGCTTCCCTCTCTCTCTCTGCCTGCCTCTCCATCTACTTGTGATTTCTCTCTGTCAAATAAATAAATAAATAAAATCTTTAAAAAAAATTAATTTTTTTTAATTGTTTCTTTTTTTTTTATTTATTTTTTTTTATTTAAATTTTTTATTTTTTATAAACATATATTTTTATCCCCAGGGGTACAGGTCTGTGAATCACCAGGTTTACACACTTCACAGCACTCACCAAAGCACATACCCTCCCCAATGTCCATAATCCCACCCCCTTCTCCCAAACCCCCTCCCCCCTAAAAAAAATTAATTTATATTAACATGTCATAGGTTTCTTGTTACTTTTAAGAATTAATAAATATTTTTTAAACTTTCTGTTTTAACTTCTAGTGTGGTAAATACGGATAGATATAATCCAATATTTTTCCTAAAAAGCCCTCTGGGGTCCTCAATAACTTTCAAAAGCGTAATGGGTTTTAAGACCAAAAAGTCTAAGAACAGCTGCACTGATGGGACAAATGAATGCGCTGATGGGACAGATGAATGCAGATGTGACAGATGAAGGCACTGACGTGACAGATGAACTTTCCCAAAAAGTGGTACATGAGCACATAATGGGATATTACTCGGCTGTGAAAAAGAAAGAGATCCTGCCGTTGACAGCAACATGGGTGAGCCTTGAGAACACTGTGCTAAGTAAAATAAGTCAGAGAAAGACAAATACTGTAGGATCTTCCTTAAAAGTTCTCATTACACATGCACGCAACATGGCAGGGGATGGGTATTAAGTGCCCTTATGTGGTAATCACTTGACAACATAAACATATATCAAACCATCCCATTGTACGCCCCGAACTCCCACAATGTTATGTCATTTCCATCTCAGTAAAGCTGGAAACAATATATGCCTGTAACGTGGAGGGACCCGAGACAAGGCCTATAGGCTAGAGGCTGCTCCCCTGCTCAAATGCTGAGAAGAGAGAAGAAAGGAGGAGGTAAGTCTGTGTCTCTTCACCTGCAGGGGGGGGGGAGCATACAAGCACCCTGAGCCCTTCTTTGGGGAGACAGAGTCTGTCTCTGTGGTCTGGAACAAGGTCTCTCTAGATCTGTTCTTCTCTGCATCTACTGGTTGATCAATGATCGCACGGGGGTAACAGAGGCACCATACTACCTTTCACTGTCCATCTTCAGTTACAGAAGCTGACAGACAAAATGACCAGCTCAGGGTCCCAACAGTCATACACGGAAGAACAAGGACTTGGACGCAGGACTTACTTTATTACAGCATGGCGTGCTCTCAGAGGGGAGATGGTCTGTGTTTTACTCCCAGCACACAGGATATGGCCTGTTTGGCTGACTCTGAGCCATCTGCCAAGTCCCCATCTGCCACTGCCTCTCCCACCACAGCCCAGACCCCCTCACACTGTCTTCCTACTACTGATCACAGCTCTAGACGCTCCAGGCATTCAAGACAGAGCTGCAAGGCACCATCACAAGCAAATATTTATGAAGGTGTCCACTGTACTGGATTCTTGGGTGTACATACCTTAAACTAACAATCACTTTCTTTCTTAATCAAATATCCTCTTGACTATAAAATGACAGTTATATTGTTACTATGCCTGAGACACATGAGCAATGTCATGTTCTTGGCCCTGTCTTCCATGTCCAGCTATATTTCAGAATGGGGGTTAAAATCCCATGGGGCAAATACCGTCACCCCCAGGTCAACCCAGGGGAGCACAACGCACATTGTGTTCAGCCCATCTCTGCCAACCACAGCTGGACTTCTTCTCTACCAACAGACTCTGAAATAAACATACAAAACCCCTTTTGTCTTTGAAAGACTTTTCTCCCAGCTGATAAATACAGAAAAACAAAATGAGGCTCACAAAATAAAACAAGCAATGGGGAAGTTACAATTTCAGAGAGAGAGAGAAAAAAAAAATCTTTAAAATACAACAGTACTCTCTGGACCTCATTAAATTAAAAATTAGCTCAGGTCAGCTCCCCCCCAGAATGTGATCTAGACTGGATGTGTTTCTTTTTCTTTCTTTTCTTCTTCTTTTTTTTTTTTAAGATTTTATTTATTTATTTATTTGACAGACAGAGATCACAAGTAGGCAGAGAAGCAGGCAGAGAGAGAAAGGAGGAAGCAGGCTCCCTGGTGAGTAGAGAGCCCAATGTGGGGCTCAATCTCAGGACCCTGGGATCACGACCTGAGCCGAAGGCAGAGGCTTTAACCCACTGAGCCACCCAGGTGCCCCTAGACTGGATGTGTTTCTTCAGCGTAGTCTGACCCGGTAAAAACCAGGCCTGTGCTAACCCGCCTCGCAGGAGTCCTGCAGGCTCACTCGTCGTGACCCTCCCACGTCGGCTGCTGCTTACCCTCTTCCTTACTCAAGTGAGCAGAAACTCAGAGAGGTAAGGGTTAGTTAATTCCATAATGACTCGGGTCTCCCTAGCGGATGCTCAACACCAGTTTCAGACCAGAGTCCTTTAACTTAAGGTCTCCTGTCTCACAAAGTGGAAAAGTCAGTTTAGGTCCTTTCCTGGCAACGTTCTGTATATGCACAGATCTCAACAGCTTCGATAATTCACAGCTCTTCTGTCAGTCTGAATATACGACACCTCCTCTTTTAAGAGCTCTGGCTCCTTGGAAGTCGCATTTAAAGTTGTTTCAGTGACAGGTGATCTTAACCCTACTCCTGCGTTCATTAGCTGCTCTCTGAAAGGGCAGTGGCTAAATACAAATTTTCCAAGTGCTCTTCTCAACGCTGGTACTTCATCAAATAATCTGCTGCATGAAATGTAGTTTTCTGTATCTCGGCTTTTCACAGAAGCTACGAAGAAGAAATAATAGACCTCTGTGATGAATCAGTACTGGTGGGGGGAATACCCCATAGCAAGACAGTAAACTCTGGAGGTGAGCAGTTCTGACACTGCCCCAGGCTGGCTTGAGCAGTGTGGCTGCCTACAAGGTCTCTCCATACCTGAGTCGTTCCACCCCTCAAGGAAGGGCTGTCACGGTGAAGACCGGCGTGCATGGTGCCTAGGAGAGGCCCCGTCACATAAAAAAGGTTTTCAAAATGTCAACTTGTGTTCTTAATTGTCCCAAAATTAGTTAAGAAAATATGAATCAGAAGGCTATTAAGCATGCTACAAGGCACCACATTAACAGAGTACCGGACTGTTGAGGAGGTAAAGGAGATCTCCTGTGTCAAGTTTACTGAACTTCACTTGAAAAGACACACCAGGGTATTATTTTATAATTACACAATCGTACTGCTTTATAAACAGTTCAACGACACAGAAATATGCAGTAGAATGAAAACAAAAAAAAAAAATAAAATATTTAATAAATGAAGATGTTCAAAGAAACTAAATGATTTTAGTCTTTGCACCATGCCTTCCCCAGTAGGGAAAAAAAAAAGTCTTACAGGGTGAACAAGAGAGATACAAACAATTCACTGAACCATTCACATCACAAATCAATAAGCTCCAGTCCCTACCCGTCTTCTGGAATCCACTGTTACAACCCATCAATAGAAACAATTTCTCAGAGGTATACTCTGAAATAAAGTAGGAAATTTGGACCTAAATTGCCTGTAAGGCACAGTTTAATTATAGAAACCAAACATAGAATAAAAAGCCTACCTTCCTTCCATTCAAAAATAATAAAGAGGCTCAAGAAAGAAGATTCATGATAGGGTTGTTATATGTTTTTCAAAATGGGGTTTTATGTTTCCTTCCAATACTTCCCTTTAGAACCAAGGGCTATAAAATAAAGATATCAACCACTTATCATAAAGGAATGATGTGTGGCTGGCTATTCTTGAACATTAATATCTTGCTCACATCCCAAAATGTCAATCAAGCCCAATGTCCCCTACAACCTAGTTGGGTGGGTTATACACTTATTTAATGGACTGATCATTTAAAAGTGCTTTTAGGTCAGGGGCTATTAACAAGGAGAAGCTATATAATTGAGAGCTAATTGTAGGTGTTCCTTATCAAAGGGAATAGAACAAGAAAACCATTAGGATTGGCCTACAGGCTGGCAGATAACACACAGAAGAAGCTGTTTGTAAGTTGGGACATCGTATAGTATTGTACTTATGCTATGTTGCAAGGTGACAGAAATACTCTTTGTCTTCCCTAGCAACAGGAGAAGGAAAAAGAGAAATGAGATCTTTGGGGCACCTTGATTTCAAACATGGATTTCAGCACCCCTACTGCTAAAGGCCCCTCCACATGTCACGTTCTTCTAGCCAGTGGGGTTTTGTGGCCAACACAGAAATATCATTCTGCTCACCTGTTTAGGGCAAGCCTGATCTCAGGAAGATGAACATCATCTCAACTCCAGGGCAAGTCCTTGTTCACGTAAATGGTCCCCATCTATGTCCAGCAAGGTTGACAGAGTCTCCCTCCTTCCTTTCATGACTCGCTGAGATAAAGAATTCTCTATAACTGAAAATGAGCCAGTCTTAGACTAACCAAAGGGTCTTAAACCCATTATTTTTATTATTATCATCATCATCATCTTCCTATGTTGAACCAGCAAAAGATCAACAGAGCCAAAACTGACTTATATTTGCCTATTTCTGCAAAGGGAGGTCAGCTGTACTAGGGAAGAAAAGCAGAAGCCAGAAAGAGGTAAGACCTCAGGGTGAGCTTAAATCCACAAGAAGCACAGATGCTTGCAATTCACCTGGAAGAAAGTGGAGGCCTCGTTAGAAGCATCTGTCTGGCACTTCTGCTAAGAGCCGCCATTCAGTTAGCACAGCTGAAGACAGGACCTGGGAAATCTACACGAGCATCCCTTGCTTCCGCCTCTGGATGACAGGAGCTAGCAAGGAGAACCCAAAACTCCTCCATGATACAAGAAAGACAAAAACAACGCCGAGATTGAAACTGTCTGCCAAAAACCACGACAAAGGCATTTGCTGTTCTCATCCATTTTAAATCAGTCTTTCCCAGTTGATGTGACCATGTTTATTTCAATTAAAAAATAAACATTTTGCACATCCTGTTGAAGTGGCTCCAGGATTCTGCATAGAATGGAAACACTAAAACAGATAAAAGCAGCAGAAAAAGCCATTAAAATAAAACCATACTGGGGTGCCTAGGCGGCTCAGTTGTTAAGCATTTACCTTCGGCTCAGGTCATGGTCTGGAGCCTGGGATCAAGCCCCCTCATCAGGCTCTCTGCTCAGCAGGGAGTCTGCTTCTCCCTCTCCCACTCCTCCTGCTGTGTTCCCTCTCTCGCTGTGTCTCTTTCTGTCAAATAAATAAATAAAATCTTAAAAAAAAATAAAACCCTACAAAGAGTGAGAAGATACTGTGGAAGGTTCTCTCAAAACATAAATGCTAATGAATGTGGAAAGATCAGTAGTTTCCCCCAATCAAGATAGGGACATATGTGCCAGCATCTGAGCTGGAAAAAGGATGTGGACCAGACAGGCAAAATGAAGCAGAAGGCTGGGCAGAGGCTCATCCAGGGTGGGTACGGGAGTGGTGTGGGGGACACAGACAAGGACAAATGGGGAAAAGTGCTGTTAGAGCCTTTCTGGGAAGAGCAACTGGTAGGAGAAAGGCAATTAGGCTGAGGTTGGCTCTGAATAATCACAGAGAAGGTGAGTGAAAGGCGGCGGGGCTGTGGCCGGAGTCATGTCTGGGATTGTTCCCAGAGGGGCACTGAGAAATGCCAACAAGAGGTTCACTGCCAATGGCTGCCTTTTAACAAGACAGCTCGAGGATTCCCTTGACATTTTCATCTCATCTATACCACTCTCATGGTAAATAACCTGGGCTAAGAAAAGGGGCAAATCTGGGGGGTGAACGTTCTTTAAAACAGAAATACTCCCAAGTGGAATTCATATTGGGAGTGTGGGAGGGAAGTCAGCTTGCCTCTTCCAGGTGGGCCAATGAGAGCTCGAATCCTTGCACAATGTCCTTTGGCACAGAACATTAATCAGGGTCCCAATAAGTACCACCAACTCCTAACCCCTGATCCAATACACATTAAGCTAGTCAGGGCTTTGGTTGAGGAGAGAGTGAGGAATTTAAGACTATACTAGATGAGATCAATGGATTGGGTGTTGGGCTTCTGGTCCTAGTCTCTGGGATCTCCCCTTTCAGTCAACGAGATGTGACAAGTCCTATTGCTAAAGCTGAGATTCCATTCTGGCATGGATTCTTCCAAATACTATGTTTCCTAAGAATCTAGGAGATGGGGCACAGGCTCCCTGGGATATGCAGTGCAGTTTTGAGAAGAGTTTCATCCTGCAAACTCATACAGAGCACCAAAGTAGGGGATGAAAAGATGAATGATTTGGGCGCCTTTGGCTCAGGTCATGATCCCAGGGTCCTGGGATCGAGTGCTGCATTGGGCTCCCTGCTCAGTGGGCAGTCTGCTTCTCCCTCTCCCCTTCCCCCCACTTGTGATCTCTCTCTCACTCTCCTCTCTTGAATAAATAAAATCTTTAAAAAGATGACTAATTTATACATATGAACTTCTTGAGGATAGGGTTTCAGAACAGAACCCCTAGATTTAAATGCGAACCTGATGGATAAGCACCATGAGAAATTTGTGCAGAGTGTAGTGAGGGCACAGTGGAGGGAAGGATCTCGTCTAGCAAACACAGCTCATTCTTCAAGGATAAGTGGGATAACGAAGTGGGAAAGGCCGCATGTATATGAGACACCCGGTGGGCGATTTGATGAAAAGAGCAACTCAGAAAAATACTTCCTGTTCAAGGGAATTTGGGATTGGTAACCAAACACCACAGACCAGCCATTTAGGTCTAAGCTTTGGCATGAGGAAGGAAGAGGATTTGTAACAGCATGCTTTATTTCAACTTCTGAGTTGGGCCCAGGAGGAAGGTGGAATGGGGCCTGGGAAATGCCTTAAGTAAAACACTAGTACACGTGGGACAGCATATCCCAGAAGTGGGGGTCTTATTAATCACGGCCTTCATCGTGGGAAAGAGCTTGTTTCCCTGATGGTGCCTGTGACTGAGGTTCCACTCAAAGCAGGGCAGAAACCAAGATCCTTCATGAGAAATAGTCTGTGGAATCTGAAGGGGACAGAATAAAGCTTGACTTCAACGTGGTGGACCCAGCAGCCACGAGAACTTTCTGAGAGCACCGGGAGTGCAGGGCTAGAACTCTAGTGAGATGACTGAGGCACTGGCCTTGAGTACAAAATTTTAGGGAGCATTAAAAAACTCAGTCAGCTAGATAAACAATATTTTAATGCCACATTTTTTTAATTCAGTATAATTAACAGGGTTATATTAATTTCAAGTGTACAATACAATGATTCAACAATTCCGTACGTGACTCAGTGCTCATCATGGTAAGTGTGCTCTTAATCGCCTCACCTATTTCACCCATTCCCCCACCTCCCCTCGGGTAACCATCAGTTTGTTCTCTGTTGTTAAGGGTCTGGGTTTTTTTGTTTGTCTCTTTTCTATTTGTTCATTTGTTTAATTTCTTAAATTCCACATGTGTACAATCATATAGTATTTGTCTTTCTCTGACTTATGTTGCTTAGCATTATACCATCTAGATCCACCCATGTTGTTACAAATGCCAAGTGTTCATTATTTTTATGGCTGAGTAATATCCCATTGTATACATATATCTCTCATCTTCTTTATCCATTCGTCTACTGATGGACACTTGGGTTGCTTCCATAATTTGACTATTGTCAATAATGCTGTGATAAATTAAATAATTTAATTGCTGTGATAAACTTGAATTAGTGTTTTCATATTGTTTGTGTAAATACCCAGTAGTGGAATTACTGGATCATATGTTAATTCTACTTAATTTTTTGAGGAGCCACCATTCTATTTTCTACAGTGGCTGCTCCCGTTTGCATTCCTGTCAATAGTGCACAAGGGTTCCTTTTTCTCCACATCCTCACCAACAATTGCCTCGTGTGTTTTTGATTTCAGCCATTCTGACCGGTGTGAGATGTTTTAATGCCACATTTTAAAAACTCAAAATGAATGCCAAATTCCATGATGAACAAAATACCGAACCCTGCACTTACATGACCCCGCCTCACTCACCCCACCTGGTCCCAGTCGAAGGGGAGTGAACCTCCTGGAAATCTGACAGGAAAGACAGAGTAGAAAATTCAGAGAGCCAGGCAGCTCAACTATGGCAGCAAACTGGTGGTGGCTTAAGGTCTCTGGGCCTTCACATGGGGTGAAAAGCATCCTTCTTGAAGATTTAAGTAGAGCTATGTGAGGATATCGAGATCCACAGTCACCAGAATTTGGAGTTTCAAAGCCACTGGAGAAGGCAGCAGGCAAACCATTCTTGCCCAGACACCAGCAGAGAGACTGACCACACCCCACCAAGACTCAGAAGCAGAAGAACATTGCAAAACTCCATTAGACAGGGAAGACCATTTTGGGGGAATGTGCCAGCAAGTCAAGAATGATCTAGAAAAGGTGGTGACTACACACAACAAGAGTACTGAAAGGCCCACAGAAGAGCCCTTTTCTTTTTCACAATTAGGGTTGGATATAATATAAACTCTTCAAGATTTCTGAGGGAAAGATAATCAGACAGAACCAGGTATCATGTTAACCAAGCCATCACAAGGACAGGGGGGGAGGGAAGAGGACGGCTGATGAACCAACTTGCAGGAAGCCAAACATTCCAGAAGTTGTGGTTAAGCCCAGGTGGGCTTAAGCCAGGTGTTTCCTGCCAAGCAAGGCTGGCGACAGTTCACAAAACACAGACATCATCCCTGAATATTCATAACAAAAACCACCACAGCCCTGAAGATTCCAAAAATGACCAGGTTATTTTGGTTCTATCATTTGATTCCCCAGACCACACGAGAAAAGCCAGGAGGTAGAGAAGGTGACAGGATAAAGTAGAAAAAATGTCTGAAACAGAAAACATTTCCCATTAACTACTGAAATTTCTCGACCAGTAGCTTCCCAGTCTTATCATCACTTGGTTGAAAACCCAGTGGCTAACAACAAAGAAGTCAACAATGCTTTGTGCTCACTTGACTCGGTCAGAGATAGTTCACCAAGTCTAAGGGAGCACCCTTAGTTGCCTTCTGCTTGTAAACCAAGTAGAATACAGAAATGGTGACCCCAATCAAAGGAAAAGCCTGAGCTATCGATGACCTCCTTTTTGCGTCTAAGGACACTTCAACAGCTCACTTGTTCATGGGTTTTCAACCCTGTGAAGACATGGAAGGACTGAAGTTTAAGAAGAAGGAAAAGAGAAGCAAAGGTCATGAGGGGACAGGCTTTTCGTGGAGGAAGGTAAGGACCCTTAAACTCACTGCCAAGCTCAAAAGCAAGACTTAGGGTACGAAAGACAGAATGACTTTCACATTACTACCTACTAACAAATTCAGAAATATTCCACAGGACAGGATCCCTGGGCCTTCCTCCATCACTGACACAGGCTCCCACCGGCACTTGCATGAATCCCTACCCCTTTTGCTACAGAGGCTCACTTACCAGCCATGAGAGTGGACATTTGCTCACGGAGAGTCTGGGGCGGAAGAGGCAATGCCTCCAACCACTCCTTATCTTCACCTAAAATTGTTTTACCACGGGGTTCTTCCCTGCAATGCTCTACGTATGACTGAGTCCAGTCACTGGAGTGACGAAAATTATTCATGTGACATCAGGACAATTTTAGTGTGGAGATGAAGTCCACAGAGCAATCAACGGTAAAAGAAAAACAGAAGATAATGCAACCACAAGTCTCTCAAGGTTTCAGTTTTCTTCTGATCTGAGCTATCATTACTAATGCACACAACTGAGCAAAACAGTATGAGTAATTATTTATCATAACATTAATATAGTTAACGTAAAAGGCAATCAGTTGGTGGCAAAAGAAAACTGAAGAAAAAGAGCATAGCAGAAGTATCTGAGATTTGAATTATTCCCTATTGCCCTTTCTGAAACAACAAAATATCTGTAAATAATCACTTCTAAGCGATTATCAGAAATGGAGATGGAAACTGAATACAAAATCATGAGAACACAAGACATAGTTAATCTGGTTTCTTTCTCATGTGCTAAATAGAAGTGTAACTGAAGAAAAATAATTAAAATATAATTGAAGAAAAAAAATTAATATATCCAAATTCTTTCCTGGGTATACATATTTACAGTGACTAGATCTTTTTTATTTTTATTTTTATTTTTAATTTTTTTTTTTTTTGAGCAGGTACTCAAACAATAGAAAGATGCTCTGTTAAATGCAGTGACTGGACAGAGTTAAGTACTCTCTGGGTTTCAAAGTGCCTGGCAGCGGAATCAAAGGATTAAAGCAAAATTGATTTGACAACAAAGAAACAAAAGCCCATTACAGCATAACTCATTATATCACTTCTCTTACAATAAAGGGAAATAGTAAATCAGACAAATATTGATTCAAGAGCTCTTTTTTTGTTCTAATTATGGCTTCTTCCCATACCCTAAAAGAGGCTTGAAAACTATTATGACTCATGGTCAAACTGAAACCCCCTTATATGTATACAATTCTACCATAAATACACAGTGGCCAGCACAAAACATGGTTTTCCAGTTCTGTGCGTCTTTATCCTCCTCCTTCTGAATATAAAACCTTTAAGAGCAATGCTCACATCTGCTTTGTCTCATATATAGGGTTTAGTTCTCACCACAAAGATGTTTGATAGACCTCACTGCACACCGAGAACACAATACACATACACAGGATGACCTCGGCAGCTCTTTCTCGTTAGGATAAACACTCCGATTGATCTGCTAACAGTGGTGAAGATATGGAAAGACACCGATATATATTTGTCCACAGCTCCTGATCTGGCATCCTTCCCAACAATTTGGTGACACCCCCCCGCCCCTGCCCTTCTCGGGTTTGTACAAGATGGCAAGCTAGCTCTGGGGAAATCTCAAGGCCATGGGTGACAGGAAAGCTAAATGGCATGGCTAAATGCTGACCAACCATGTTTAGGTCCCATTAACACGGCATATTCTGTAGCTCATCTTTCCACACCCCAACACACATACCAAGAGTTGGAAAATACCAGTTGTCTTTTGATGAATGTTCTTAACCAGCAGGCTAGGAGGCTTCTCCAGTGTCATCGCCGCCTTCTCACCCCTAACACTATAGGCAGAACTTTCATCACAGACCCAGAACCACAAGAAGCCCAGCCGCCAGGTTCAACAACCCTCTGGATCAGGAACTCACCTTTAAGGCACTGTTAACTAAACTTATTTGCTCAAACAGCCACTAAGAAAAAGTTAAAGTTCTGTTTTTCATGTATTTTAAATTCACATTTACATTTCTTTATAATTTTAATTAATGGAAAAGGTTACAATTCTGCCATATTGAAAGTACTACAATTTTTAATTAAAACATGTCAGGTCTTTAAATGTATCTAGTGAAATCTAAATACCACAACAGTTTGAAAACCACCTTCATCCAACAAAAAAGTTTATGAGCAAACTCTTCTTTAACAGTAAAAAAATGCTACATTGGTCTATTTTCTCCTTGAACTTATATTTCCATTCTATTTCCCCAACTTAATTTTCTCTCAATATAATATGTCTTAACTCTTGAGAGGCCTTTATTAATCTCCCTGTTACATTTCCGTATAACAAAATGTGTATAAAGTGATTTTTTAAAAATTTCCTATGTCCATACTATTTAAAGTGTTTACTTTTCTTCTGGTTCAAGGTGTGATTACTAATGGACCCAACTGATCCAAACAACACTAATGAATATTTATAAGGATGTTAATGTAGTTAACATGGAAAGTATACTTTTATTTTGTCTTTTTTATTTTATTTTTTTCTGTTTCATTAGAATGCATTTCTAAAGAAACAGATAAGCCAAGTTTATTTTTCTCCAATTACTTCATATACCTATGGATGGAGCATTCCTTATTGCTATAATAAGGTGGGGATTTAACATCATTTCCATACCTTTTCATTTTTATGGATGTAAGCAGTAAGAAATCTTATTTACACAAAGAAGAGAATGAAGGATACTTACCATCAAAACATCTTTTTGTCTATTATCTTATAATTAGATTAGGTCTTCCTTCAATTTTGTTGAAAGCCAAGATGAAAAAACTAACTTACAAAAAGATGTATGGTCTGGCCATTAAATCTGGCCTTTTTATCAACACAAACACTAGTATTTTCATAGTGCTTTGTTGGTGGGACGAGACTTTTGCACCCCAGGACAACACACCACAGTAAGGTTTGGAATGGGTTGGGTAATAGCTGTGCCTTCCTTGGTCAAGGAGAAAAGGGACTCTAATAGGTAAGATAGAAAAGGAGATGTAGCAAAAGCAGTTTTCAGAAAGAGTATCTATAGATGATGAAGACCAGGAAACCATCTCCCTAAACCATCAACACCTTCATATGTCTTAGAAAGTCTTCATGTATACCCCGCCTGGAACACAGCCGCCCAACCCCAGGCAAGAGTGTTCTTGCCAGGCATTCTATCCATTTAGCTTTGTACACATAAAAGTACATTTGGTTTGATTAATACATGAATTCCCCTACAATATATCAGCTTGTAGCAGATACTATAGGAGAAGCAATAAATTTTTTAAAAACACAGAATCATAATTCTTGTTCTTTCTACTTGTAGAGATGGAAAACACCTAATAAATCATAATGTCCTACAGTATAGAACTTTACTCAACAAAATACTGTTTAAGTCAATATTTTTAATAATGTCAAAAAAATCTAGAAATCATCCAAATGTTTAATAACAAGAAAATTACTGAATAAATGTTACAGCAGACATATAATGGAAGAATATACAATATTTTAATTTCAAGAACATATATTGACATTAGAAAATGTTCTTCATATTATGTGGCCTGAAAAAATAAGGAAGAAACAAACATAAATAAAATTCATACTAATTTGTAAAAATGTGTATCTGTAAGGAAAAGTCTGTTAAGAAAATCTGTTAAATAATTTTCAGTGGTTATCTTTAGGTGATGTAATCATAGGCAACTTTCTTACTTGTTCTTTTCAAATGTCCAACACAGGGCATTTCTTCCATGATGAAGGGGAATGGGGAACCGTAAGGAAGGCGGGGAAACAGGCTCACTACCTCTGGCTTGTTGAATATGGCTACAGAGATTGTGAGAGATGGTGTCCAGCCAAGGGACCAGCGGGAGTTTAAATCCATCCCACAGGATGTAGGACTGCTTCTCCCCAGCAAGGGGTGGGGGCATTTCCTAGTCTGCAGTGGAAGATCTTGCCCAATGTCCACATTCTCTCTTAGATTCTGGACATTTTTCTCCCTGACCAATTTTACACTTCCACTTCATTCTTCAGCTGCTTTCTCTGGATTACTGATTTCACTCACTCCACAGATGCCTAGAAATCACTGCAGTCAGGTTCCCATCATGTTAACCTCATGAACTATCCCAGCTCATGGGTTTAAAAAAGTGTTCAGGGGTGCCTGGATGGCTCAGTCGGTTGAGCGACTGCTTTCAGCTCAGGTCATGATCCTGGAGTCCCGGGATAGAGTCCCACATCAGGCTCCCAGCTCCACGGGGAGTCTGCTTCTCTCTCTGACCTTCTCCTTGCTCATACTCTCTCTCACTGTCTCTGTCTCAAATAAATAAATAAATAAAATATTAAAAAAAAAAAAAAAAGAGCATTCAGTCAACAAGTAAAATGCTATATGCCAGTCAGGTTATCTGGAGCTTCAGGAAGACACAGTTGGCGATTTTTACTTCCACCATATTTTACAACTCCAGTCTCCTTACCTCAGCAAGTGTGGAGGGATCTTGACAATGGTATCCACACCACCCAGGGTTTCTGCAGAAGGAAAATTACAAAGTTAAAAATAAATACATATAGACTGAAAATCTGCAGATAAATTTCTTAAATTTCTTTTTTCCCTGGAAATTCCTATAATTATACATTAGTCAGTTCTCAATTATCTGCATGCAAGTCACTCATACCTAAAAACCCTCTCTTGATAGCTCAAAAGACTTCCTCAGAGCAGTTAAAAAATTAGGATACATTTCCCTACAGAAACACAGAATGAATAACTAAATTTCAACCTGAACCAGAATTTCAATTTAATCTACAACTGGCTAAAATGTTATATTCTTGCAATAAAAATAGACAAAGGACAAGGGAAACAAAAGTAAAAATAAACTACTGGGACTACATCAAACTAAAAAGCTCTTGTAGAGCAAAGGAAACAATCAGCAAAAACAAAAGGTAACCTACTGAACGGGAGAAAATATTTACAAATCATATATCTAACAAGGGGTTAATATCTAAAATATATGAAGAACTTACACAACGCAACGCCAAAATAAATAAATAAATAAATAAAATAAAAATCCACTCCAAATAATCCAATTAAAAAAGGGACAGAGGACCTGAATAGGTATTTTTCCAGAGAAGACATGCAGATGGCCAACAGACACATGAAAAGATGCTTGACATCACTCATCATCAGGAAAATGCAAATCCAAACCACTAGCAGATATTACCTGACAACTGTCAGAATGACTAAAATCAAAAAGGTAAGAAATAAGTGTTGGTGAGGATGTGAGAAAAAAGAACTCTCATGCGCTATTGGTGGAAATATAAATTGGTACAGCCACTGTGGAAAACAGTATGGGTGTCCCTCAAAAAATTAAAAATAGAACTACTATAGCATCCAATAATTCCACTACTACTGGGTATTTACCTGAAGGAAAAAAAAAAAAAACACAGTAATTCAAAAAGATATAGGACCCTTATGTTTATTGCAGCATTATTTACAATAGCCAAGAAATGAAAGCAACCTAAGCATCCCTCAATAAATGAGTGGATAGGGGTGCCTGGGTGGCTCAGTGGGTTAAAGCCTCTGCCTTCAGCTCAGGTCATGATCTCAGGGTCCTGGGATCGAGCCCCATATCCGGCTCTTTGCTCAGCAGGGAGCCTACTTCCTCCTCTCTCTCTCTCTGCCTGCCTCTCTGTCTACTTGTGATTTCTGTCAAATAAATACATAAAATATTTTAAAAAAATAATTAAAAAAAATAAATGAGTGGATAAAGAAAATGAGGTGCAATATATATAATGGAATATTAGTCATAAGAAAAAGAATGACATTTCATCATTTGTGAGAGGGTAGATGGACCTCGAGTACAATATTCGAAGTGAAATAAGTCAGAGAAAGACAAATACCATATGCTTTCACTTATATATGGAATCTAAAAAACAAAACAAACAGATAAACAAAAACCCAAAATAGACTCATGAATATGTACAGAGAACAAACTGAAGATTACCAGAGGGGAGAGGTGTGGAGGATGGGTTAAACTGGAGAAGGGGATTAAGAGGTACAAACTTCTAGTAACAAAATAAATAAGTCACAGGGGTGAAGAGTACAGCACAGGGGATATCGTCAATAACATTTTAAGAACTTTGCCTCGTGACAGACAGTAACTACACTTTTACTGTGAACATTTTGTAACGTACAGAATGGTCAAAACACTAAGTTGTACACCTGAAATTAATATAGTTTTGTATGTCAATTAAACTTCAATTTAAAAAATAATAAATATGGAAGGGAAAGCTCTTTCTTTGAAATACTGCTTTAACGCCCTCAAATAATAATTCATAATTGTGAGAGCCTCGATGTTCAAAAAGCATTTTATGCAACATCTCATGATGCTCACATACATTTATGACATGGTAGATAAAACTTTTTTTTTTTTTTTTTTAATCATCCTACAGTTAGGGATATTGAAAGGAGGCTCACCCTCAAATCTCATTAACCCAGCCTGGATGTTCACTACTTTACCATTGCTTTGGATTATTCACACTACTCCTGCCTCCAACAGCAGAGATAATGAAACACTATTCTCTTCCCCCTCCCCCACAGCCTCCCAGCCAAAGCTGTTCTATTTCAATAGGGCTAACAATTCTGTATCCAGTTCCAACATGTGTGGTTGGGGGAGGCTTCCCCACATGAACAAGTAATTCCCTCACACCAGCTGGCGGTCCTACCATTTAATTCAATTCTGACACCGTTGACTAGGAGACAGCATCAGATCCCAGAGTTAAGGGCTCAGTCCTACAGGACTGCACCCCCTTTTCAGACCCCAATCCCAAATCCAGGTTGTCATCTTGGCTTCTGACTGGCCAGCTACAGGCTGAAGGTATGAATGAGCCCCCTCTTTGGGTTCAGTTAATTTGTTAGAACAGCTCACAGAACTCAGAGAAACATTTCACTTACTACATTACTGGTTTATTATAAAAGGACAAAACTCAGGAAGGGCCCAATGGAAGAGAAGCATGCGCCAAGGTATGAAGAAAAGGCGAGCTTCATGTCTCTGAGGGTGCCATTCTCCCCCTGTTTCCATGGGTTTACCAACCCAGAAGCTCTCCGAACCCCATCCTTTTGGGTTTTTTATGGAGGCTTCATTACATAGGAATGACTAATTACATCATCAGCCATGGGAGTCTGAATGCAATCTCCAGCCCCTCTACCTTCCCTGGAGGTCTGGGGAGGGACTGAAAATTCCAACTCTCTAAACACAGGGTTGGTCCTCTTAGCAACAGCCCCCACCCTTAGGTTGCTTCTTCATTAACATGACAAAAACACTTTATGGTCCTCTTCACCTAGAAATTCAAGGATTTTAGGGGCTCTGTGCCAGAAATAAGAACAAAGACCAAATATTTATTTATTATTAGAAATCTCAATATTCCAAGTTCTGATTTGCTCCCAGTTTTGTCAGCTCAAACTGTGTGGATTCCTTTCTTCGTGGCTTAGAGTCCACAAGCCCTACCGGTATGAACCAATTTCATTGGAGAAGGAGAACTATTTCTGCTGGTCTGCTGAAAGATCAGAAGGAAAAATGGATGCCAGATGTATCTCCAAGACTCAGCAGTGAGAGCAGTCTAAAACATGATAAGAGGATCTCAGCCTGTTGTGGCCAATGGAGCAAAGAATGGGTGTAGGCAAGACAATCCACAAAAGTGAAAGATGGAATCAGTAGGGTCAGGGATGCTGTAGCCAACAAGGCCAAAGGAGGAAGTGGAAGAACTGAGGTTAGTCATTAAGATGAGACAGGATAACCCTAAAGCAAAGCCCTGAGATGCAGGTGCAGGGAGCAGATCAAAGGCCGGTCAGGTCAGTGTGGCCTAGTGGTTAGCAGGCCAGGGCCCCGGACAATATGTTGCTGCTCTCCAAGGGGAGGTGCTGACACTCAGCAACCAAATCCTGGCAGTTTTCCTCATTAGACAGGGGGGGGGGGTTATATTCAACTTAAGATGTTCAATAGCACCCAACCCTACAAAGGCTAACCAAGAACCTGAAGAAAGAAAAAAGACAAAGGAAAATCGCAGAGCAGCCATACTGAGCATATCCTCGCCAGTTGGAGACGCTGAGTAGGTACCTGTACCGGGTCACCTGGGGAACCTGGGGCGGACGAGTGAGGGAAATGGGTGCATCACATTCTCAGCTGCCGACCTGAAGCTATGGAGATGGGTGGGTGAACTCCAGTGGGGCTGGGAGGAAGGGAAGAGGCCTCTGGGCTGACTTCTGAGAAACTCAAACATTTAGGTGAGGGAGAAGTGCGGGAGCTGGCAAAGGGAGCAGGGCCGCTTGGGAGGCATGGTAACAGTGGGCAAGGCGTGGTCCTGGGGGCCAGGGGAAGTCGGGTGCCAGTGTGTTCCATGCAGCTGAGAATCCCTTAGCTGGATGGGGATTCTTCACCACCAGGTGGTGGCAGGATGGGAGATGGAGATAGACAGAGGTAGTGGAAGAGGGAGTGGAAAGCCAGGCTGTGGCCACATGCACTACAGACTTTTTGAGAAGTCGAGCTGTAAACGTAACAGAAACTGGCTGGAAGGAAAAGTAGGTGGAAAGGTAGAGGGAAAACAGGAGGGATGGACTATTCTTCTTTCCCTACCTGGTGGTCCAGCCCCTAGTTTTATTTCTCCTCTCCTCCATTTCCAAATCCATTTTGAAACAAGTCTCCTGATATGTGTAAACATCACAGGTTTCTAAAATGAAGACATGGTCCCCGGCCGTTCCAACGTTTCGACATTCTGTGTCATCCAGCCCAAAAGCTCACATGCTTCCAAGATCACTAGTCTTGAAGGAAAATGCCATCGTCTCCGCTCTCCACAAGCTGTCGCCGTCCCTTATTCTATAACCTCGCCAGACCATTTCTTCACTGGCAAGAAATATATCTAACAACCTAACTTGCTCAAAGTAGAGGGAAGATACATAAATATATATATATATATACATATATATATATAGCTTGTTGGTTATTATGCAGCCATTAAGAAAACCGATTTTCAGAGAAGTATCAATGAAAACATAGAAGATGCTAAAGCTAAGAAAAAACAAATGACAGTCTGCCATAGATAGTATAACCCTCTGCAGAAGGGAACTACTCCAAAATGTGATTAGCGATCTTTCTAGGTTTTGAGATTACAGGTGATGTTAGTTTTTTTCTTTATACTGTCCAAATATTTTTCAATATTCTAAAATGAGCGTATGTAGCTTTTGCAAACAGAAAAAAAAGATGAATTTCACTTAAGACCCAAACAAGTCATTAATGGGCTGATCTGTTTATAAACAACTGCTTCTCTTATTGTAGGTGTGAAAGCCACACAGAAGCATAAGGGACAGTCCCTCCATTCAAGAAGCGCACGTCTACACTGTTGACATTTGTTGTTTGGGCTGACCAGCCGTCGGAAACAGAATCCTAAATTTGTTTTGAAGAAACTATCCCTTTCTGAGTCAGGGATTTGGGTGAGCCTTGTAGCCTAGATCAAAGCCAGATAGCCCATTCTATTCCTTAGCTGGAGGACTGGTTTTGGTATACACATGACCCATTAGGACCAAGAGAGAAAAAGTGAAACCAAAGACTGGGCAGTGACTGGAAGAGCTCCACTCTCTTGAGATGATCTGATGACAGGCAAGTGGGAGAGGACCCCTTTCTCCTGTGATGGCCAACATATGGCAATGACATCCCCATGTCCTTTCGGTGGGAGACAACTCCTCTCTCCTGTGATGGTTTTAGTGGGAAATGACGCCTCTTTCCTGTGATATCAAGGTAACCCCTTTCCCCTATAATGGTCCAAGTGGGAGATAACCCCTTTTTCTTCAGATGGACTAAGTGTGAAAATGACTCTTCCCTCCCATGGTGGTTTTAATGGGGGTTGATCCCTCTCCCCTCAGATGGTCTATGTGGGCTGATGCTTCTTTCTCATGAGATGGTCTCAATGTGATGATTCACAAGCCCAGGAGACTCATGAAGAGTGTTTCAATCTCCCCAAAAAGAGCAGAGCAAGGTCCTTGAACTGTAATTCCTGAGCCATATTCAACCCACAGCTAGCTTTACAGGGGGTATTTAGTGACGAGAGTGAATAAATTCCATTTTGCTCAAGTCAGCTTGAATTAGGGGTTTGTTGTTGTTGTTATTGTTATTGTTGTTGTTATTGTTGCTGTTGTTTTGGGGGCAGGAGGGTTTGGTCTCCTGAATACAATATTTCTCAATTATCCTGCCCCTAGAAGAACTGTCATGGCCAAATAATCCAAAGTATTAGGTGCTCTAAGGCAGTCATGAAGGCAGGGCTCTGAACCCAGGGGAGGAACGGATTTGCCTGAAGAGCCCAGGGATTGCTTCCTATGTGAGTTAGGCCTTAGGAGTCTGGAAGGGGAATTCCCAGCAGGAGTAAAGACAGAGAAGCAGACAGTGCCTGGTGTGTTCACAGAAGAGCTGCAGCTCACTCTAGTTTATGAAACCCTTGGGGGTCACAGAGCAAGAAGAAACAAGAGCTGGGGTTAGATTCTAAAGAGTGTTCTAAGGAATTTAGACTTTAATCTAGAAAGAAATTATGGGGTTGAAGGGGATGCATTTTATAGTAAAAAACGAAAACAAAGCCAACAACTGATGGAATGGTAGAAAATGGACTGGAGCAGAAAAGAGCAGGAAGCCATACAGTCTTTGTTCATGCTCCCTTCTCCCTTCACATGCCCTCCCAACACCCTCCTTACAGGGAAGAAGCATTGTACTCATCCTTCTAGCCCCATGCTCAGCACAGGGGAGGCCTTCATAAATGTTTGCTAAATAAATAACTGAAGAGAAGAAGGAATCCACAGCTTACCTATGATTTCAAGGCAAATCTACTTTAAAAGCCCTACCAGCTCACAGCCATTTCCTCCCCACCCCACCCCTGACCCCATATTCTATGCCCTCTTCTTTGATCTGTTTTCCTGATTTACTCATCCCAACCCTCACAGTGAATGTCAGGCACTGTTACTTAACTATTTCATGCACTCTGCCTTCTCTCGGTAACTACAGAAGAACAGTCACTGGGAAAGGAATCAGAGCCACTCCTGTGGTCAGGACGGACTCCAGGCTTGGCTCGGATACCTGCCTCACGTGTGGGCTTCCCAGATGGCTTCAAGGATCTAGACTCAGCAACACTGCAGTTTAATTTAACAAGATGTTGAAAATCAAAATTTAAACATTAAAAATACTCAATCACTCTTCTCCTCCCTGTTATCTCAATCTGCTTAATTTACAGCAAAATAATAATGAACATAGGAATGGCATGTTTAAAGCGCAGTCAGGCCCGGCTTTATTATGTTACTCAGCCATCTGTGACCCTTCATTAGAGGCATTTGGGAATCTAGCGCTCAATGGCTCTGCTGAATGACAATGGCAATGGAAAATTAGTACTGTGGCTTTAAGAGCCTAGCTGCTCAAGTATATCTGGTCCCTATTCCCAAAACGTAAACAATGGTCAAGTTCAGCCTACAAGATAAACTTCCATGACATATGCAGATGTCAAAGAAAAATGACGTTGCTAGGATTGTCTGTACACATACACCCAATATATGTGAATTTCAATCCTCTGAATATTAACAGAGTCACCTAAAACACCACCAGATTCTACATTTAGTGGAAAACCTGCTAATGGCACTTCTCTCTTTTCAGGTTGTACCATAGTGGTGTCATATCGCGCACTGATTGCTTTCTGATTAAGAGAGAAAGAGATTCAATCTTATTTTGTAATTGAATGGCAGCTGAGGAAAGGCACACAGGCTTGGGTCAGGCCAGGGGCCCCCAAGTCTGCCTTGGTTTCTCCTCCGCCTTACCATGGTTTGATCAGTGTCACCCAAAGTATGCTCCTGATCCCTCTGCATTCCCATCCAGACAATTCTGATTGCCCAAATTCGTGCCGAATTGGAATGAATGTCTTGCAGTCTTCTTTGAGGTGGAGTTGGGCAAACCCGAGTCTGATGGGAATCACAGATGTGTTACCAGGAACTTACTTCAATACTTGCACGGCTCACAAATTTAAAATCCCACCTGTCTGAAGGGCACACCACAGCAGAATTACAGAGGTAACGCAATCCCATACGCATGTAATGTTTCATGTACAATAACCATGGAAGCTAATACTTAACAAGCTGGCCTCTATCTGGAAAATCAAAGAAGCCATTCCTTCCTGGTCACATTCGCCAGTGTTTCGAGATCGAGGTTGATGGTTCAACTTCCCTTTTTCCCACAGGCGCTTGGAATCAGGCCCCTGGATTCGCACCGGCTGGTGGTCCTGTCTAACTCGGAGATGGGTGACCATCGTCTACCTTGCTGGGGATAGGGAAAAGGGGGCCTCCTGGCGGGGAGGACCACGGTTCCCCGCTAAAGTCTGGTAGAAGACAGAGACCAGAGAAGAGGCAGATGGATGTCAACGCCCGATCCAAAATTCTCATATCCCGCATCAATTCGCCGAGGCAACTCTTTCAATCGCGCAAAACGCATGCATAACAGCAGCTCATCGGAAGCCCCAAGCATCAGGGCCGGCTCAGCCCCAGCCCGCGCGGCCCTCCGGCGGCCGCGAGCAGGGTCGCGGGAGCCCGACCGGCCGGCAGGTGCCCGGCGCCCCGTGTCCCGCGCTTACCCAGGGCCCAGGTGCAGCTCTCCTTGATGGCTTTGTACTTGCTCCCGGACGCTTCCTTCTGCAGCTTCCTCAGGATCTCTTCCATCTTGACCTTCGCAGGGTCTCGGCCACCAACAGGGAGAGGAGCGCTCTTGGGAGGCCCGGCCGGGGACGCCGCCGCCTCCGCCTCCGCCGCCGCCGCCGCCGCCACTGCTAGGCTCCCGGCGCCTGGGCTGCCGCGGCGCTCGCCCCCCGCCGGTCCCGCGCGGCCACTGATGAATCACGCCCGCTCCATGCCGCGGGCCACGTCAGCCTCGCCGCCCCGCCCCGCCCGCCGCCCCGCCCGCCAGGGTCAGGTGCGCTCGGCGCGCGCGGCGGCAAGCTGGAGCCTGGAGGCCGGAGGCCGCGGTCCCCGACCCAACGCCGAGGCAGGCCCCGGGGCCACAAGGCTTCGCGGGAAGGTGGAAGCGGATGTCCGGAGCTGGCTCGCCTGCCGGGCGTTGGCCCGGCGCGGCCCCTGGGAGCGTCTGGTCGGCCCGGGCAGCCGGCGGGGAGGGGCCTAGCCTCTGCCCCCCCATACACACACTCCCCGCCCACCCGGATCCCTACCCGCGACCCCCCTGCGCGGCGCCCGGCGGGGTGGGGTCGGCCCCGCCGGGTTTGCCCAGCCCCGGGCGCAGTGTGGCGGCGCGCGCTAGCATCCCGGTGTCCGGTGCTCACTGCTCAGTGCACAGCCCTTCTGGGCTCTGTGCCCGGCTCGGGCGCTACCTGTGAATAGACTGCCTCTCCCCTACCGGGTACCAGTACACGATCTCGCGGAGGAGGTGGGGGGATGAGGGTTCGTAGCCCCATTATACACAGGAGGAAACCAGGCCAGAGAGGCTAAGTTACTTCCCACACCTACCAGAGTTAGCCTCAAAACATATTCCTAAATCCAAACCCCCTTTTCCTTATTCTCTTGCGCTAAATTGTTATCCTCTAGAGGGAAAAAAGGGGGGGGGGGGACGCATAGGGGCCCAAGCAGGTGTCCAACTTTGGTGGGGGTGGGAAAAGATGGGCAGGAGGAGCTTCCCCAGTAAAGAACACTTTGGCTGAAAGTTGGGAAACAGACTGTGGGTGTCCAGATACTGGAGGAAGGGAGCAATAGCCAGGGCCTCAGGTCCTGAGAGCGCGCGCGCCGTGCTTCCGGGATGGCTTTGAAGGAAAGAGGGAGAGGAAAACAGGAATCTCATTTGGCATCTCATTGTTTCCCTCTTGTGAAAACCGTGACTCGGAGCTAAGAACGGATTTTAAGCGTATTTGTTTTTCTTTAAAAATGTCACTGTAGTGGTAGGGAAAAATTCTTTTTTGCAAAGGAGTAACTGGAACCTGGGAGAACAGTAAGAAAATTCTACAGTAATCTAGAAATAAGTTAGGCCAATAGTAGGTGGAAAGGAATAGAGGAAAATACCGCCAGAGATATTTAAGGAGTGGAAGCAGAGGATTTAATGACTGATTGGGGTGGTTAGCATCTGGGATGACTTCCAGGTTTCTTTTCTGGAAAGAGGGGAGGATTGTCGCCCCATCTTCCAAGTTAAAAAAGAGAAGGAAAGGGTTTGGAATCTGGGGAGTATACGAGTTCAGTTTTGAACATACTCAGGTGGAAAATGATAATGAGAAACCCACAGGGTATTTCACTTATGGGCAGAAACGTAGTACAGTGCTGCGTGATAGAAATGAGGATTTGAAAGCCTTCAGGTATTGAGTTATTGATTCCTGGGGTTTGGCAAAGGTTGCAGGAGGCAGTGGATGGAATGGATAGAGCAGGATGCAAGAAAGAAAGCCGGGGTCCCCTTATTCTTTTTAAGAGTATTTATTATCACTTTATGATTAAAAACAAACTTACTAGAAATTTACTAGAAAAAGTAGTAATTTCAGAGATATAAAGTTCTAATAGCTTTGTAATAAAGCTCTTGCAGAATATTAAAAAACAAATGCATTTGCACACTCTTAAAAAAATGGGCAATGATTGTGAAGTCAGTCCACAAATACAAATAACTTACATAACCTTTGAGAAATATTCAAACACCTACTTATCAAAAGAGCACAAACATTCAAGTAAAGTGTGATTTTTTAAAAAATCAATCAAATTGGCTAAGAGCTGGCCAACTGGACCCTATTGTGTCACAGATGCTAGTGGGAGGGTAATCCTGGAGGGATTCCAGATGTGTATAGAGCACAGATATGGCTACGATTCAGCAGTCCTACTTTTAGGAATTCATCCTAAGCAAGTGATTATAGAAGTGGATAAAGATTTTTCTACAAGAATTTCAATATGCTGTTCAATCATTTTTTAAAAATTGAAAACTATCTACAAGTCCAACAGTAAAGAAATGGGCAAAAAAAAAAAATCCATGATGTATGTATCCATAAAACAGCATATTTTATAGCCTTTAAGAATAATGTAGAAGAGGAATGTTCAATGACATGAAAAGTGGTTGGAACTACATAGTTAAATGAAGTAAGGAAGTTGTTATATGCTCTTACATACACCCATGCACTGACTGATCCCAATTTTATTTAAATATTTGAAGTGGAAGTACATAGGAGTTTTAAAGAAAAATACACATGCACACACAGGAAAATAAACATTTTTCTTTTTATAATTGCAAGGTTTTTTTGTTTGTTTGTTTTTTGTTTTTGTTTTTAGTGATAAAAAATAAAAGTAGTATACAGGCAATGGGAGGACAAAGATTAATACAAATGGATCAAATGGGCATAAGAGTTTAGATAGGAAGTCTGCTCAAGAAGAATAATGAAGGCAGAGACTGGTTGCAGTAGATTAATTAAGAGCAGGTAGAGGGCAAGATTTCATTTCTTTTGATGGCTGCATAGTATTCCATTGTGTATATATACCACTTCTTCTTTATCCATTCATCTGTTGATGGACATCTAGGTTCTTTCCATAGTTTGGCCATTGTGGACATTGCTGCTATAAACATTCGGGTGCACGTGCCCCTTTGGATCACTACGTTTGTATCTTTAGGGTAAATACCCAGTAGTGCAATTGCTGGGTCATAGGGCAGTTCTATTTTCAACATTTTGAGGAACCTCCATGCTGTTTTCCAGAGTGTTTGCACCAGGTTGCATTCCCACCAACAGTGTAGGAGGGTTCCCCTTTCTCTGCATCCACACCAGCATCTGTCATTTCCTGACTTGTTGATTTTAGCCATTCTGACTGGTGTGAGGTGATATCTCATTGTGGTTTTGCCATTTGCGACAACATGGATGGAACTAGAGCGTATCATGCTTAGCGAAATAAGTCAAGCAGAGAAAGACAACTATCATATGATCTCCCTGATATGAGGAATTGGTGATGCAACATGGGGGCCTAAGGGGGTAGGAGAAGAATAAATGGAACAAGATGGGACTGGGAGGGAGACAAACCATAAGCAACTCTTAATCTCACAAAACAAACTGAGGGTTGCTGGGAGGAGGGGGGTTGGGAGAAGGGGGGGTGGGGTTATGGACATTGGGGAGGGTATGTGCTTTGGTGAGTGCTGTGAAGTGTGTAAACCTGGCGATTCACAGACCTGTACCCCTGGGGATAAAAATATATGTTTATAAAAAATAAAAAATTTTAAAAAAAGCAGGTAGAAATACATGTATAAACAACTCACTCAAACTGTTGACTATGAAAGAAATTGAGTAAAAAGTCAAAACACTTTTTTTAAAAACATCAACTCAGTAGAAAATACGCTTTGCATCACCACCCCCAGTATACCCAGAAATAAACATATAGGTAGATTTAAACACTGAAACAAAAGAATTTTTTTGAGTAATCTCCATGTCCAGCACGGAGCTGGAACTCACAACCCGGATATCAAGAGTCCCATGCTTCGCTGATTGAGCCAGCAGGGGTCCCTCAAACAAAGTTTTTATGTATAAAACAATCCTTGCTGCTAAATAGAATAGAGTTACTATTAAATAGGCTTTGATTCATTGTTGCAGTCATGCTTGCCTGTTCTTAAATTTGTTCCAGGCTGGAGACCTGGAGACAGGAGGATAATGCAGCATGCGCAACCCAGGTGTTGTGTGTGTGTGTGTGTGTGTGTGTGTGTGTGTGTGTGTGTGTGTGTAATTATTTATTTATTTCACAGAGAGAGAGAGAAAGAGAGAGAGATCACAAGCAGACAGGGAGGCAGGCAGAGGGAAAGGGGGAAGCAGGCCCCCTGCTGAGCAGAGAGCCCGATGTGGGGCTCAATCCCAGGACCCTGAGATCATGACCTGAACTGAAGGCAGAAGCTTAACCCACGGAGCCACCCAGACGCCCTGGTGTTTTGTGTTTTGATGTCTATTCCTTCCCATTCTTCTCAGTTATTTTGGTTAAAAATTCTGGTTCACAGAAACACGTTGCTGTGTATGCTACTTATAACAATACACATTACTTAGCAACTGAAGTTACAAATGTCAGCAGATTCTTCTTTAATCTTAATCCAAAATGGTGATAAATTTATAATCATTTTTCAATGTATTTGAATAACAAAGCATTAATAAGTAGTTTTCCATTTTGAGCATCAACTGTAATGTAAATATGGATTCAGGATTTTGAAAAGCAAATGAATCTTTTACCCAAGTGTTTTTTTCTTGGTATTTCAAATTTCTTTATTGGAAATGTTTAAAGTTTGAAACAGAGACTTGCAATATCTCTAATGTCTTTAATTTTATTCCATTCAGAGTGTCTTCACTAATAATATTCTCTTTCTGTGTTGCAAAAGGTTGCGGACATATAGTAACCATGGTGACTACCTAAAATGTATTTTGTAACTGTTGTATATATTAAGCATCTTGAAATGGAGTGTAACTTTTCCCCTATGGTTCCAAATCCAGCTATTAAAAAATGTTAAAAATATGACTTATATGTGCCAATTTTGTTGCTAAAATCCCATCTCCATAAATGATAGCCAAATGAGATTGCTTTTAAACAGAAAAAAGCGAATCCCATTCTTGTGTTCATATCGCGTAATATTTTTCTCATACCAGCCAATAACTCCAGTATAACATAACACATGCAAATATTAGCTAATGGAAAGGCTAAGCTGCTTTAACAATGACACAGTGATACAGTGGTTGGCAGAACATAGACTTTTATTTATAGTTTAAACTAAGTCGTGAGTCAGTGATGGGGGTTAGAATACCAGCTCCAGGAGATCATTCGAGGACCATATACCTCACATCTCACTGCTCCACCATCCTGGAAGGCATTTTTTCCCCAAGATAGGTCTTAGGCAGGTTGCATTCTAACTGATAGGGAGAAGAACAGAGAGTATATGAGCCCAGGCTTCCGATGTAGAAGCCATGCAAATTCCTTCCCCTGTATTCCACTGGTGAGGACAGTTGCAGAGATGCACTTGGATACCATATAGTTTATCTGGGACCTCAGGGCCCCCACCGGAGATCTCTTCCTGTGGCAGAGAGAGGAGGATTTGGTGGATGGCCACCAATATCAGTCACAGCTCCATTTTGAACAAAACATATCAAAAAGTAACAGTTCTTTTAATGAAATTTAACAATTACTGCTACAATCGTTTTCCAAAGAGTCATCAGAGATTCAGCAGAATTCTTAGGATGCCAAATGTATGAACATGTGTGAACAGTGATTTCAAGTAGCAAAGTAGAACGAAATTCCTAATAATATTTTAAATTATTCTGCTGTTTCCTGGTTATATTTACTTCTGAATCACTTTCAATTCCATTACAATTTACCGGTTTAGTGTATATTTTTCAAACAGTATTTTTCCAATTCTATTGAATTACCCAAACTAGTTATGTGTTAGCTTAAATTGAAACAACACAATAAATCCTTCATAAAACTTGTCACATATATTTGACATAAACTGAACGTATAATAACTTGAAGTATTAGTGTTCTCATTAGGTAGAATCATGCAACCTATACCTGCTCCTGTCTGGATAATAAGTATTAATGCTATTCTCTATATTCTATGGGCTGTATTATCACTTAGCAGTATGGTTTTAAATTTCTCAGCCAATTCATCATCAAGAATCATACTCACCATGACCACATATGCCAAGAATAATTTGTTTTTCAGCAATTATGTGAGTAACTTTCTCTTTGGCCACACCTATACAGCTAAATATGATAGTAGCACTTCTTGATTAACTAATGTAAAAGGTGAAATAGTGTTGACAAATTTGTCTTTTATTCTTTCTTTGAAAATATGTGAGGGCCTTATCAACAAGTTTTTGACTGCTCTATTTCCAAGGTTGTAGTTTCCTTTTTGTAAGACTTTAAATTTTCATTTGCAATAATATCACTGCATCTTGGGAAAGAAAAACAAAACCGAATGCATCACACTCCCTGATTTCAAATTATATCACAAAGCTATAGCAATTAAAGCAGGATGGTATTGGCATGAAAACAGACACATAGATCAATGGAACAGAATAGAGAGTCCAGAAAGAAAGCCCTGTATATACAGTCAATTCATTTACAGCAAAGGAGGCAAGAATGTGTAATAAGGAGAGGATGGTTTCTTCAATCGAAGGTGCTGGAAAAACTGGACAGGCACAAGCAGAAGAATGAAACTGGATCACTAGCTTCGCCATACACAAAAATAAACTCAAAATAGATTAAAGATTTGAATGTAAGGCCAGAAATTATAAAACCCCTAGAAGAAAACATAGGCAGTAATAAGCTCCTTGACACTGGTCTTGGGATATTTTTTTTGGACTTGACTCCCAAGGCAATGGCAACAAGAGCAAAAATAAAAGAAATGAGACTACAAAATACTAAAAGTCTTCGGTACAGCAAAAGAAACCATCAATAAAATAAAAAGGCCACTCTTGAACAAGAAGGGATTGAGAGGGAGACAAACCATAAGAGACTTTTTATCTCATAAAACAAACTGAGAGTTGCTGGGTGGTGGGGGGCAGAAAGATGGTGGTTGGGTTATGGACATTGGGGAGGGTATGTGCTATGGTGAGTGCTGTGAAGTGTGTAAGCCTGATGACCCACAGATCTGTACCTCTGGGGCAAATAATACATTATATGTTAATAAAATTTTTTTAAAAGGCCACTATTGAATGGGAAAAGACACACATATTTGCAAATCATATATCCACTTATGGGTTAATATTCAAAATATATAAGGAATTCATACAACTCAATAACAAATAAAATCCTAAACAATCCAATTAAAAATGGACAGAAGATCTGTGATCTTCTGGATAGAAGAATAAACATTTTTCTAAACACATAGAGATGGCCCACAGACACATAAAAACATGCTTAACATTAATCATCAAGGAAGTGAAAATCAAAACCATAATGAAATGTCACCTTATACCTGTCAGGATAACTATTATCAAAATAACAAGAAATAATAAGCGTTGGTGAAGATATGGAGAAAAGGAAATGAATTATTGGTGAAAATATAAATTGGTGCAACCACTGTGGAAAATAGTATGGAGTTTCCTCAAAAAATTAAAAATAGAACTACGATATGATCCAACAATTCCACTTCTGGGTATTTAGCTGAAGAATATGGAAACACTAATTGGAAAAGATATAGGCATCCAACGTTCATTGCAGCATTGTTTACAATAGCCAAGGTATGGAAGCAACATAAGTGTCCGTCAGCTGATGAATGGATAAAGAAGATGTGGTATTTACATTTACACAATGGAATACTACTCAGCCATACAGCAGAATGAAATCTTGCCATTTATGACAACATGGAAGGACATTGAGAGTATTATGCTAAGGGAAATAAGTCTAACAGAAAAAGACAAGTACTATATGATTTCACTTATAAAGTGGAATCTAAAAAAACAAAGCAAATAAAAAAACAAGACAAAACAGTACTCATGGATACAGAATACGGCTTAGTGATTGACAGAGGAGAGGGGAGGTAAGAGGTGGACAAAATGGGTGAAGGGGATCAAGAAGTACAAACTTCCTGGGGTTATGGACATTGGGGAGGGTATGTGCTATGGTGAGTGCTGTGAAGTGTGTAAACCTGGCGATTCACAGACCTGTACCCCTGGGACTAATAATACATTATATGTTTATAAGAAAATAAAATAAAATAAAATTATTTTTTAAAAAAACCTTAAAAAAAAAGGCTTTACTTTAAAAAAAAAAAAAAAGAAGTACAAACTTCCAATTACAAAATAATTGTCATGAGGGGCGCCTGGGTGGCTCAGTGGGTTAAGTCTCTGCCTTCAGCTCAGGTCATGATCTCAGGAGCCTGGGGTCGAGTACCGCACTGGACTCTCTGCTCAGCAGGGAGACTGCTTCCTCCTCTCTCTCTCTCTCTGCCTGCCTCTCTGCCTACTTGTGATCTCTCTCTCTGTCAAATAAATAAATAAAATAAAAAATTATATTGTATTACAAATGTGAAAGATGTTAAGAAGCTAAGAAAGTATATATCTTGAATGTTCCCATCACAAGAAAAAAATACTTTGCCACTTTATGTGGTGATGGATGCTAACTAGACTTATTGTGGTGATCATGTTGCAATGTGCACAAATATCAATCACTATGTTGCATCTGAAACTAATACGGTCTTGTCAACTACACTTCAATTAAAAATAAATTCTACAAATACTACTTAATATATTAATACATATTTTTATCAGCTAATATCTGTTTATTAATACTTTTAATATATTCAACTATCTGGAAAATGTTAGATAAACTAATGATCTCTTAAAAAAAGAATGTCACTGCAAGTAATACATTTTCAGTATTTTAGTGTTTTGAGCATTTGGAAAGCTATACTTAAACTTTTTTTTTTTTTTTTACTCAGCTCAAATTTTTAAAAAATGTATTGAGTAGAAGAGACATTTGTCCTAATGTTGTCACTATTCACAAGTCCAAATTTGGCAGTTCAACCAAAACATGCTTCTGTGTTTTTTAACATCATCATTCTTATTTTTTCTAATAATGAAATAAAAATAAATTATCTTAAGAAGAATTTATGCATGTTTGATTAAGATGTATGATTATTTGCAAAGTCAAAAAATGCCTAATGCTTATGCCTAATCCAAAAATTCACACTGAAAATTATTAACTCACAACCAAAAGTTAATAGGAACTCTTGCTGTCCTTGCCAACAGTGGATAAATTCTTCTAAACCTCACTTCATAATTAACTGCAAATTACACTGACACAAATTAAACTATAAACCATTAACTCTCCTGATACAATTATGATCAAATCCAGAAAACCAAATGAAACACCAGTGCACAGAATAGCCAATGGCCAGCTGGCTCCCAGCCAATGCACACAGTCATTACATCCCCTCCATCAGCTGTCACTCAACTCGGTTGACCCCAGTATTTGCTACAGTGTGAACAGCATGACTTAGCATGTAAGTGTCACATTCCAATATTGAAGATTCCATAATACTTCTTTTCTAAAAAGGACACATTCTGGTGAAAGAGACTAACTGATTCCACAACCCATTAATGGGTAGACCTGCAATTTGGAAAACACTAGACCAATGGGAGATTTAAAAAGTCTATCGGTGAGAAATATATTCATACAGTGAAAGAAAAGAGACTTAAAGGTAGAAGTTGAATAGGTAGGAGGCAGCCAACCCAACAGGTGAAATAGGCATTGTTAGAGGAGGGAAAGATCACATTTAGTGTACAGAAAGTTATCAGTCCAGGGAAGGTCTGAAGACCAACCTCTGAGTAAGGAGGGAAGGATGGAAGACTGGGTTTTGGTGTGTTTAGGGATTTGTGATACCTTGTTTCCCTTGTGGAACAGGAAGATATTTGGTGAATCTAGGAGATGTAAATAGAGAAAATGGGAAAGAGAGGTGTCCGAGGATGCATAGGAAGCTTCCTTCAAGTGACAAGGGCCCTGGAAATTCCCTGTATATGAATGTTTATGGAACAGTCCCAATTCAGCAAAATTTCCAAGTCTGGTGATATCTCATGACTGTGCTATTACTGCTTCAGACGCTGAACATCCATGTTGATGATGCTAAATCCAAATTTCCAGCTCGAATTTCCCTTTCAAGTTTATTTTGGCTAATAGGCAAATCATTGATCTTTTCACTTATTCTGGTACCTAATTCACAGTATACTGAAGAAACTTGTTCACAATATTGTTTAACCTAAACAAGCACCAGTATAATCTGGAAGTAAAATAAGCATGATTTTAGATTAAATTCAGTGTTGTATTAAATTCAGTCTAGGAAAATAGTATTTAATTTGAAGACGGCTTACAAAATCATTAGTGATCTTGAACATTTAAAAAAGCAAATGATTACTTCCAATACATTTTAAGTTTGTATAAAATATAGTGTATCTTTATTTAGGGAAACATTTTAAATATCCCCCCAAACAGGTAACATTAACAATTATTAACATTTAAAATGATTCCTTTATTTGCAAAGAAGTTTCTACTTTAGTAAAAATTGATGTTATCTGGGTACTTAAATATGATACAATTGAACTTTTGCTTCTGGCTATGATTCAGGACCCTGTATCAGAACAAACTTACTGTTGAAAGACATTATAAAACTGAATTTAAAAATTAAGATTGCTTGTTTGAAGGCATCAGAAACAACCAGGGAATCCAGGCTTTAAGGGCCAAGATCCTGGAGAGAAGGGGAATGCATAGAAGTGGGTCAGATGTTCTCTTTTTTCCCTTGGAGCACTGCCAGTGTGTCACAGTACATACATAGAAGTCAAGTCAAAAATGGTGGCCTAGGGACGCCTGGGTGGCTCAGTTGGTTGGGCGGCTGCCTTCAGCTCAGGTCATGATCCTAGCGTCCCACATCGGGCTCCTTGCTTGGCAGGGAGCCTGTTTCTCCCTCTGCCTCTGCCTGCCACTCTGTCTGCCTGTGCTTGCTCTCGCTTCTCTCTCTATGACAAATAAATAAATAAAATCTTTAAAAAAAAAAATGGTGGCCTAGAGATGTCAGAGTTCCCAAAGTCTGGGAAAATAAAACTAGGAGTTCTGAATTATTAAAACAATTAGAACTTGAGGAACCAAGGTGCCAGGGAAAAGGGAAGCACACAGTGTGAAGGCTACATAAAGTTATAGATAACATTATAAACAATAAAATGCATGACTCAAAGACTTGACACCTGCTCATTAATAAAATTTTAATAAATAGCCTTTCTCATAGTTGTGGTATGTCTATGTGTGTGGATGTGTATATGTATATGCACATGTTCATATGCTTTTATGTAAGTGAGGTAGTATTATATATGCTCTTATTATACATTCTGCTTCTTTTCACTCAATGGTATGTGATAGGAAGTTTCCTTTTAAATGGTTGTTTATTTTTCTATTGTATGACCCTAGCAAAACTTAATCAATCCATATTGTTGGTTCCAACTTTTACCGTTTAGAGAAGTCTTCAGTGAACATTTCTGTGGTTTTTACATAACTTCCCTATTACAATATCTTCCTAGAGTAAATCTCTAAAAGTAAAAATACTGAGTCAAAAGGCACACACAGTTAAAGTGTTTGATGACATATTGGCAAACGAGATTCAAGGAACACGGATGTGTGCTTCCACCAACAGTGCACAGAAGAACCTGTATTTCTACTCTTCAGCATTACAACATATTCAAAATCTTTTCCCCTTTCGCCAGCTGAAGTGGTGAAAAAGTTGTTCTCTAATTCTTGTTTTAGTTTATAACTAAACCTAAAAGATGAGGTTGAACATCTTATTTTTATCACCTCATCTCTGCCCGTTCATATATTTCACCCATTTAAAAAGTTGGGATATTACCTCTTTTTATTAATTTGTAAGACCTGATTTTATATCAGGGATAGTAATTTTTTATTGCAAATATATTTCTTAAATTTGTAATTTGTTTTTTCATTTTGTTTATGATTCACTACATAGACATTTTAAGGTGTATGTGTGTGTGAGAGAGAGAGACTTTGGTAGCAGATTCCTCTTTATTAAGTCTCTTTCTCATTGTTGCCAGCAGCAATCTTCTAGAAAACCATGAAGGAACATAAACTTCTTCACAGGTGTGAAAGCAAAGGAGATTGTGTTGTATTCATCAGTAACTTAGGCAGAAGAAAACACGAGTGCTACTATAGGCAATATGGTGATGACAGAAATAGATAAACCCTTGGGAGAAGAGAAAGGGAATTACAGTAGATGTAACTTCGTAATGTCTCCTCTAAGGTTTTATATTAATAGAACATTCCAGTTCTTTAGAATGCTCCATACTTCACCGTCATCCATTCCAAGTCTTAGCTTCTTAAATAGACCCTGCAATAGGCCATAGCAGCTCCTATTAATGATTTAGAAAGGGGAGGATCCCCAATTCTGATATTATGTGTGCAACAAAGGGAGTTGTGCTCTCAGAGTCTCAGTTTGAAGTAAAGAATACATTCGCCTACAGACACATTATTCTGAGTGCTGACTAAACTGACAGGTGGAAACATTGTGATAAAGGCAAGCATCCAGACACTTACAGGTTACTTTGAACTGTTTGGCATCTGAATATTCTTCCATTTGGGGAGCGATTCCTCAGAAGTTTAGAGAAAAACCCTGTCATCCTGTGGATGCCAATGTACGGCATCTGTTTCTTCCTCGTCAGTGCATCCATTGGAGATTCTGACTCTGAAGCAAGCACCAAAAAGAAGGAAATGACATAGGTCCATGACAAGAATGTTCCTGTCACCGCTTCTCTTCAACAGTGGACTGACTAAAGATTATAGGCAATACAATGAAACAAGAAAGTAAGTGCATGAGTTAAGAAAAGAACAAATAAAACAGTCATTATTTGTGGATGTTATAATTATCTACATGGAATATTCAAAAGAATGTATAGAAAAATGGTCAGAATTAATGAGTTTAGCAAGATTTCTAGATGTTGTATCAATATAAAAAGACAGTTGCATTTCTACTTATTAGCAAAAACAAACAGAAATTTAGTAGCATAAAGTAATATAAAGCATCTAGGAATAAGTATAAGAATATATGTACAGAGCCTTTGTACAGAATATTATGTCTCTACTGAAGCATTTTAAGAAGATTCAAGTAGAGAAAGAGACATATCTTGCTTTTATAAAGACAAAATATTTGACAACGAGCAATTCTAGTGAAATTCCCAGTGGGTTTTTTCATGGAGCACAAAAGGCTTAATTTAAAATTCATTTGCTCCTTTGTGTAAATTAATTGGCCAAATATACATGGGTTTGTTTCTGGGCTATTTTGTTCCATTGATCCATGTGTCTGTTCTCATGCTGATATCACACTGTTTTAACTACCTTAGTTTTGTTATGCAGCCATGTAAGATAGCCAAGACTATACAACGGGAGAAAGACACATGCAAAAGAATGCAACTTGACCACTATATTACACCATACACAAAAATTAACTCAAAATGCATTCAAGACTTGAATGTAAGGCCAGAAACCATAAAGTCCTAGAAGAAAACATAGGTGGTAAGCTCCTTGACATAGGTCTTAAAGAATAATTTTTTTAGTCTAACACTGACAGTGCAGCAACAAAAGCAAAAATAAACATATGGAACCACATCAAACTAAAAAGCTTCTGCACAGCAAAGAAAGCCACCAACAAAGTGAAAAGGCAGCCTACTAAATGGAAGAAAATATTTGCAAATAATATATTTGATAAAGGGTTAATATCCAAAATGTATACATAACTCCTACAACTTAATAGCAACAACAAGGAATCTGATTTAAAAATTGGCAGAAGATGGGGCATTTGGGTGGCTCAGTCAGTTGAGCATGTGACTCTTGATCTCAGCTCAGGTCTTGATCTCAGGGTCATGAGTTCAAGCCCCATGCTGGGGCTTGAGTTCAAGCTCTTCAAGTTCAAGTCATGAGTTCAAGGCTCCACGCTGGGTATAGAGCCTACTTAAAAAAAAAAAAAAAAAGTGGACAGAAGACTTGAATAGACATTTTTCCAAAGAAGACAAAGAGATGGCTGGCAAATTCATAAAAATATGCTGGGCATAATTCATCATCTGGGAAATGGAAGTCAAAACCCCAATGAGAAATCACTTTAATCCTGCTTTAAGGGTTACTATAAAAAAGACAAATAACAAATGTTGATGAGGTTGTGGAAAAAAGGGAACCCTTGTACACTGTTGGTGGGAATGTAAATTGGTGTGGCCACCACAGAAAATAGTTTGGAGTTTCTATGAGAAATTAAAACCACAACCACCGTATGATTTAGCAATTCTACTTTTGGGCATTTATCCAAAGGAAAAAAAAACACTAACTCAAAAAGAGATAATATACACCCCATGTTCACTACAACTTGACAATAGTCAATATATGAAAATAACCCAAGTGTCCACCGGTGGCTGAATAAATAAAGAATTGTGGTATATACATGCAGTGGAATATTACTCAGTCAAAAAAAGAATGAAATCTTGCTTCTTGAAACAACATGTATGATCATGAATGCATTATGTTAAGAGACATAAATCAGAGAAAGATGAATACCATATTATCTTTCTTACAAGTGAATCTCAAACAAACAAACCCAAGCTCAGAGATATGGAGAACAGATGGGTGATTTGCTGGAGGTGGGAGAAATGGATAAAAATCTTAAAAATTTTTAAAAAATTTAGAAGTAAAGACAATTTGTGAGATCATGTAATTAAATTAGAGGAAAATCTTTTCTCAAATTTAATTAGCTATAAAAAACAAAGGTCTTAAAACCCACAACATTTTTGATGATTTTTACACAGACAACAAGCAATTCTCAGACACCACCTGGATGGTGTCTGAGAATGCAACTCAATTCTGACACTATCTACCTGGAGACAACATCAGATTCCACAGATCAAAGGTTCAGTCCCGCAAGACTGCCCTCCCTGACCCATCCCACTTCCGACACCAGTCCCAAGCTCAGGTCGTCCTTATCTGTGTTTCCGACCAGCTACCGACCTGAAGTTCCAATGACTCTTCCAACTCAGGATGCCAATCACAGTCTACGTTGTTACTTGTACTTCTGAGTGACTGATTACAAATTAGAGGTTCTCTTGAGTCCCTCCTCAGGTTCAATTAACTTGCCACAATTAAGTGGCTCATAGAACTCAGAGAAACATCTTACTATAGATCACCAGCTTATTAGAAAAAGATACAGCTGTGGAGCATCCAGATATAGATCTACATAGGACAAGGTAGGTGGGAAGGAGTGCTGAGCTCCCATGCCCTCTCTAGGCAAGCCTGTTTTCCCAAATCTCCACATGTTCACCAGCCTGCATGTCCTCTGAACCCTGTCCTCTTGGGTTTTTATGAAGGTTTCATTATATAGACACAGTTGACTACATCATTGATCATTGGCAATTGACTCTAATTCCAGCCCCTAACCCCTCACCACACCTCTCCCCAGAGGACCAGAGGGGAGAGGGAGTATTTCCTGACCCCTCTGCTTAGGTAAGGGTGGGAGGACTGCAAATTCCCAGCCTCTAGTCACATGGTTGTGTCTCCCAGCAGCCAGCCCTCATCCTTACATGGGGACCAGAAGTCATGCACTAATGCATTGATGTAACAAAAAAACACCTTCAGGTTCTCACCATTTAAGATTTAAATTTAAATTCTAAGAGTTTTAAGAGCTCTATGCCAGATATGGGAGGAGGACCAAGTATATATATAAATTACAATCTCACATGTCACAGAGGAACATATAAGTGTGATTTCACTTATATAAAAAACATGGTAGCTGTATAGAGTTTGGGGACACAAATATGTAATAAAACTGTATAAAAAATCCAGGATTTCAGTTTCCTCCAAGATAAAGAAAGTTACTAGAAACGTACTCAAGAAACTTCAAAATCATGATTTAGCAGTAGCTATAAAATTATTCAATTTATTATTCTTTAAACTGTACATAAATGTTACATCCCTCCCCCCTTTTTGGGTATGATTTCCCCCTACAAGTTAACAAAAAGAAGAGACAAGGGACAGTTTGGAATCATCCCTGCACCGATACGCAATGATTCCTACAGCATCTGGTGGCAATAGCCAGGTGGAGCCAGGTGTGGGGTGGCTGGTTAATCCACCCCCTGCCTGAAGACTTGACCTGGAAACCTCTTCACTTGGTCTCCTTTGGATTTCACCTGTTTTCTAAGCCCAAGTTCTTCTGCTTTTCCATTTAAATTTTGTGAACTACCAGATATCCTTCCCCCCCAAAATTGTCTTTCTCCTTAACCAGAGAAACTCCTTTATCAGAGTTGGTTGCTATTGTTTAAAATCAGTAAAGAAATAAAAAGAAAGAAAATGAACAGTGCTTTTCTGAGCATCTAAGAGGGGCACTTCACCAAAATGGCGTTGGAAGCCTTCCCACGTGTGGTGCCATCTAAACTCTGACCTGAAGGACTGGTGGAAGAGAACCAGGTGACCAAAGGGGAAGACAAGGGTTCCAGGCTCCTCACATTAAGCCTTTTCAGATTCCTCTCTTGCCATATGCCTCTCTTGTTTGACTGCCCTGCCCTCCCTCTCCCCTCCTGGTAGGTCCCTTTTCTTTAGATACCTTAGAAAAGCCCTCAATTTTATGGTTTCTCCCAGTAGCATTTGATATCATGACCCCTCTTTTCTTAAAATACACTCCTCTGTTGGATTCTGTGAAACCACATTTCCCTTGTTTTCTTTTAAGTTTTCTAACATTTTCTAACTGTGCTTCTAATTACCTTCTCTACTGACTCTCATGAGAACAACCTTACACCTCAATCCTAGCTTTCTTTTTCTCATGGTTTTCTCTGCTTCTCTCTCTCTTTTTTTCTGCCTGTTCTCTTTTCTACCTCCCCTTCCCACCTTTCCCATAGACTATCACATCTCTTCTCTTTAAAAAAAAAGTATTTATTCGAGAGAGAGAGAGAGAGAGGAGCTGCAGAGGGAGAGGGACAAGCAGTCCCCGTGATGGCTCAGAGCCCAACACAGGGCTCAATCCCAGGACCCTGAGATCATGTCCCAATCTGAAATCAAAAGTTGCTCGCTTAACCAACTGAGCCACCCAGGTGCGCCTCTTCTCAGAGCTTTTAAACCTATCACTGGGCTGATCACTTTCCAGCTCAGGTATCTCTTCTGGATGCAAGAAGTTTAAGAGTCAAGGAGGAGGTAACCATGTTTGTTTTGCTCACTGTTAAATGTCCAATGCCTAATATGGTGCCTGGCCCATGACGGTTATTCAATTCAAATATATATGAATGTTTGAGTGAATCATTATACTTACATTACTCCAGGTGTCTGGAAACATCTATCTTTATGTTTCTATTAGATGTTCTGTCTTATATTGAAACTTTAACTCTCCATTTACTATGGGAAAAAATAAACAATATCAAATCTTTTTGGAGGTAGGGATACTTTCATTTTTTTTTTTTTTTTGAATGGCTGAACAGTATTTCTTTCTTCTTTCTTTTTTTAAACTTTAAATTCAATAAGCCAACATATATTACATCATTAGTTTTTGATGTAGTGTTCAATAATTCATAGTTTCATATAACACCCAATGCTTATCACATCATGTACCCTCCTTAATACCCATCACCCAATTACCCCATCCCCCCACCCACCTGCACTTAAGTAACCCTCAGTTTCCTATAGTGAGGAGTCTCTCATGGTTTGTCTTCCTCTATGATGACTTCCCATTCAGTTTTCTCTCCCTTCCCTTGTGATCCTCTGCACTATTTCTTATATTCCACATATGAGTGAAACTATATGATAATTGTCTTTCTCTGATTGACTTATTTCACTTAGCATAATTCCCTCCAGTTCCATCCACATCTATGTAAATGGTAAGATTTCATCCTTTCTGATGGCTGAGTAATAGTCCATTGTATATACATACCATATCTTCTTCATCCATTATTCTGTCCAAGGACATCATTTAGATAAAGGATTGCATTTGGTTAGCAAACTCTGAGAGACTCACTGAATCAATAATTTAGTGGTTGGAAGAAAAGTGATTTTCTCTTGGCACTAAGGAGTGAATACAAGAAGCAAACAAAATGAGTTTCCGGGAAGATGGCACGGTAGGAGGACCCTAAGCTCATCTCGTCCCACAGATACAACTCCATAACACTCACATCTGTTCAAATAACCCAGAAAAATGAAGAATGGAAGAGACTGACAGAACAAACTCTGCAAATGAATGTAGAGAAGAGACCACACTCAAGAGGGCAGGAAGGGCAGAGATGGGTAGGGAGCTAAACCCCATGCCTCTGGCCACTAGAGGGAGGGAACAGTGGGTATGGAGAGTGATGAGAATCAGACTATCACATCAGGAGGTTGCCCAGGGAATACAAATCCCCATAACACTTGACTTTGAATATCAGAGGGGCCAAATTTCATGAGGTCTTATAACCAAAGGAACTTAAAGCTTAGAACTTTAAAAATCAATAAGCTTGGCTCTGGAAGAGCCCAGAAGGTGATAGAAAGCTGAGTCCCTGCCCTTAAAGATTCAGTGCAACAAACATCCCTCAAAGATAAAGCTTAGAAACAACAGTTTCAAAACTCCTGGGCATATGGGAGGCAGAGTTAGTTACTAATCTCGGAGTTCACTGAGGGACCTCTCGGGGAACAAAGGAACGGGCAGGCACCATGACCCTCCCACTTTCCCCAACATAATCTTAGAGCCTTCTGCAGGAACGAGCTCTGCACAGGTATTCACTACCTAACTTGCTTATACTGACTATGCCCTGCCCTCTCCGGCTGGGCCTGCTTTAGTCCTCATGCCTCTGGTCCCCTGCCCAGGAAGACTGGTGCAAACCTTGCCAACACTGTGTCTCTCAACTTCCCACAGAGGACATGAGAGCCTTGTTAAAGCTACACCCTCTGATGAGGCACCTGGGTGGCTGCTAACTAAATGGTGACTCTTGATGTCAGTTCAGGTCATGATCTCAGGGTCCTGGAATCAGCCCCGTGTTAGGCTCCATGCTCGGTGGGGAGTCTGCTTGAGGATTCTCTCCTACTTCCTCTGGCCCTCATCCTGCTTACTCTCTCTAAGGTAAATAAATAATTAAATAAATCTTAAACACACACACACACACACAACCTCCACCAATATGTGTGCACTTAACAGTGGATCCAGCTGCTCCAGCCTCTACAGTGGCTGTGAGTCCCCTGTAGAAGGGGACCAGTGATATCTTGTTAATAGTGCGTGCCCTGCCCACTACTTTCAAGAGCAAGAGACATAGCTGACTTACCAGAACACAGAAATAGACATAGAGAGTTCGGCAAAATGAAGAGACAGAAGAATATGTCCCAAATGAAGGAATAGGACAAAATTATAGCAAGAGACCCATACAAAATGGATTTAAATAATACACCTGATAAAAAAATTGAAAGTAATGATTATAAAGATACTCACTGGACTTGGGACAAGAGTGGAGGATCCCAGTGAGATCATTAACTCATAGATAAAAAAGAACCAATCAGAGATGAAGTACACAATAATTAAAGTTAAAAATAAACTTGGTGGAATAAATAGGCTAGAAAAGACACAGGAATGAATTAGCAACCATGAATCAGAGGAATGGAAAGTAATGAAGCTGAACAAATGAGAGAAAAAAATTATGCAAAGTGAGAATAGAAGCAGGGAACTCAGTGACTTCGTCAAGTATAATAACATTTATGTTATAAGGATCCCAGAAGAAGAAGAGAGAGAAAAGGATACAGAAAATTTATTTGAAGAAATAATAGCTGAGAACTTCCCTAATCTGGGGAAGGAAACAGATATCCAGATTCAAGAGGCACAGAGATTCCTCAACAAAATCAACAAAAGGATGTCCACACCAGGATATCTATTAATTAAAATGGCAAAAAGTCATTCAATCAAGGAAAAAAAATTAGAAGTAGCAGAAAAAAGAAGACAGTTACATACAAGGGAAATACTAAAAGCAATCAGATTTTTCAACAAAAAGTTTGCAGGCCAGAAAGGAGCCATATATCCAAAGCGCTATCAGCCATATATTCAAAGTGCTGAAAGGGAAAGATCTGCAGTCAAGAATACTCAATCCAGCAAGGCTATCATTCAGAATAGAAGGAGAGATAAAGAGTTTCTCAGACAAACAAAAACGAAAGAAGTTCCTGACCACTAAACCAGCCCTACAAGAAATATTAAAGGGGTCTCTTTCAGTAGAAAGAAAAGGAATGGCCATAAATGAGAGTATGAAAAGTAGGAAACAAAAAAGTGGTAAAAAGAAAAAAAAACTTATCTGAAAAACCAGCCAAGGATTCACAGAATAAAAGGTTGTAAAATATGACACCATATACCTAAAACATGAATTCAAACTTGAGCAACCATCACTTCATATAGATTGCTATATGCAGAAGAGTTTGTATACCAACCTAAGGTAGCCACAGATTAAAAACCAGTAATAGATATGCAAAGAATAAAGAAAAAGAATCCAAGTATATCACTAAAGAAAATGAACTATGAAAGAGAAGAAGAAGGGAAAGAATCAGAGAAATACTACAGAAACAACCACAAAGTGAGTAACAAATTGGCAACAAATATGTATCAGTAATTACTTTGAATGTAAATAGAATAAAGCTCCATCAAAAGACGTAGGGTGTTTCTCTGCTTGACTTATTTCGCTAAGCATGATACTCTCTAGTTCCATCCATGTTGTCGCAAATGGCAAGATTTCATTTCTTTTGATGGCTGCATAGTATTCCATTGTGTATATATACCACATCTTCTTGATCCATTCATCTGTTGATGGACATCTAGGTTCTTTCCATAGTTTGGCTATTGTGGACATTGCTGCTGGGGGGAGGGGGTTTGGGAGAAGGGGGTGGGATTATGGACATTGGGGAGGGTATGTGCTTTGGTGAGTGCTGTGAAGTGTGTAAACCTGGTGATTCACAGACCTGTACCCCTGGGGATAAAAATATATGTTTATAAAAAATAAAAAATTGTAAAAAAAAAAAAAAAGACGTAGGGTGACAGAGTGGATAAAAAATAAGACCCACCTATATGCTGCCTAAAGGAGACTCATTTTAGACCTAAAGTCACCAACAACTTGAAAGTGAGGGAACAGAGAAACATCAAGCAAGTGGTTCTCAAAAGAAAGATGGGGTAGCAATACTTACTTCAGACAAAATAGACTTTAAAGCAAAGGTTATAATAAGAGACAAAGAAGGACACTTTATAATAAGATAGGAGACAATCCAAAAATTGTAAATATTTATGTACCCAACATGGGCACACCCAAATACATGTAACAGTTAATAACAAACATAAAGGAAATAATTCATAGTAGGACAATAGTAGTAGGGGGCTTTAACACCCCAACTACATCAATGGACAGATCATCCAAACAGAAAATGAATAAGGCAAGAGTGGCTCCCAATGACACACTGGATCAAATGGATTTAACTGGATAGCAATATACAAAAGAATGAAACTGGACCACTTTCTTACAGCATACACAAAAATAAACTCTAAATGAATTAAATACATAAATGTGACACCTGAGACCATAAAAATCTTAGAAGAGAGCACAAGCAGTAGTTCACCTGACATCAGCTGTAGCAACATATTTCTAAATTAAGTCTCCTGAGGCAAGGGAAATAAAAGCAAAAAAGAACTACTAGGATTACAACAAAACAAAAATTTCTGCATAGTGAAGGAATCAATCAATAAAACTAAAGGGCAACCTATTGAATGGGAGAAGATTATTTGCAAAGGCATATCTGATAAAGGGTTAGTATCGAAGATATATAAAGAACTGATACAACTCAACACCTAAAAACCAAATAATCCAATTAAAAAAATGGGCAGAAGACATGAATAATCATTTCTTGAAAGAAGACATACAGATGGCCAACAGACATATGAAAAGATGCTCAGCATCGTTTGATGTCGGGGAAATGCAAATCATAACTACAATAAGATGTCGCCTCACACCAATCAGGATGACTAAAATCAAAAACAGAAGAAACAACAAGTTTTGGCGAGGATGTGGAGAAGAAGGAGAGCTTGTGCACTCTTGGTGGGAAGGCAAACTGGTGCAGCCACTGTGGAAAATAGGGTGGGGGTTCCTCACAAAATTAAAAACAGAACTACCATAGCACTAGTAACTTCACAGCTACTGGGATTTACCCAAAGAAAATGAAAACACTAATTTAAAGGGATACAAGAACCTCTATGTTTATTTCAACATTATTTACAATAGCCAAACTATGGATGCAGCCCAAGTGTCCATGGACAGATGAATGAATAAAGAAGGCGTGGTACATAAATACAATGAAATATTATTCAGCCATAAACAAGAATACAATCTTGCCATTTGCAGCAACATGGATAAAGCTAGAGAATATAATGTTGGTGAAATAAATCAGTCAGAGAAAGACAAACACCATAAAATTTGACTCCTATGTGGAATTTAAGACACAAAGCAAATAAGCAAAGAAAAAAAGAGAGAGCAACAAACCAAGAAGTAGACATGGACTCTTAATTATAGAGAACAAACTGATGGTTTCCAGAGGGGAGGTTGGTGGGAGGGATGTGGTGAAATAGGTGATGGGGACTGAGAGTACCTTTATCGTGATGAGCACGGAGCAATGCAGAGAATTGCTGAATCGCTATGTTGGACACTTGAAACTAATTTACTACTACATGTTAACTACTCTGGAATTAAAACTAAAAATAGTAAGAAAGAAAGAACCAAGCAAAATGGACTTCATTTCTCTCAACTCCAGTGATTCTAACCTTATTGGGGGAGGGACTCAGAGGGGCTAAGAAAGAGAACTATAATAAACCAAGCACACCTGACCTGTAGGAACTAGGGCAGCAATGTGCTACTCCTGATGACGGCTCTACTGGGTGCAGTGGAGGCTCTGGGAGTCCCTGACTGATGGTGAAAACGGCTGGCTGAGCTGACTGGCTGGGGGAGAGGATAGGTTCGGAGAATGAGGATTCTAAGCATGGGCCTGCCTCTTTTTTTTTTTTTTTTTTTTTTTAATTTATGTGCTTTAGAGAGAGAGATTGGGTACCAGCAGGGGAGGAGCTGGGGGAGAGGAGAGAGAGAATCTCAAGTAGACTCCACATTGAGTGCAGAGCCTGATGCAGGGCTCTATCCCATGACCCTGAGATCGTGACCTGAGATCACCACCTGAAGCATTGAAAGTCCGAAGGTCAGCCAAGTTAGGCACCGAGGCACCCCACTGGCCTGCTTTTTTAAAGAAGACACATTTTTGTCCCAGGATTAGGAGGAAATGAAAGTTGTTTGTTAGGCACAGAAACTATGCAGCAATGTCCTCTAGAGCAATCCTCTGATCTGCCGTTGTGACACTTAGATATTTATTGCTACAGAAATGTTCGCTTTTCACAAAACTTGAGGAGATTTTTAAAGAAATCCAGAGATGAGCAAGGATGAATATTTCTCCTCTGTGACTTGGGTTTTTTTTTTTTTTAAATTTAGGGGAAACATTATGTACATTGTTTTATAATCCCAGGTCATGTCCCTCAGAAGCTTATGGTTTTAGTACAAAAACAAATGTAGAAGGGAATTAACAAGCAATGTGTTTGAAGGGGAAAGAAATTCTGTTTGCCTTTATGGCTGGAAGGTCCCTTGAGTTAGCTGCAGGCATGCCCAGAAAGGAACACTTTCCTTTTTATCTTTACAATTGGACTGGGCTTTAATATTAAAGATAAAACATACATTTGATTTAATACTTCATCAGATAAAAATAAAAATTTTATTTTAACTATTAATCTTCTCTATACAGGTAACTCCCAACTTATGAAAGACTTATAAACCCCAAAATACTTTGTTGGGTCTATGCTTGCAAACATTATAAGTATGGCTACATTATCAAACTCACAAAATCTTATTTAATCCGTCATGAGGATGAAATATTTCTAAGTGTAGCTCTTAGTATTCCCAGAAAGAGACACCTAGCATCTCATACTCTGAATCCTAAGCCCTAAGTCCTGAGAGTCCTGAGACTCCTGAGCCCTGATGAATTTGTTCATAAGGAAGAACGCGTGGAGGTGCCATGGGCTGGAGAGGCCCCACCCAGACAGGCGTTCCTGGCGGTCTCCCCAGCAATGGTGGGGAAGGAATCCTGGATGAAGGTGTCAGGGATGGGGGAAGATTCCTGCAGGAGGAAATCAGAGACAGGAGAGGACTTGTGGGCATGTGGAAGTAGTTATTCATTTGTAAGTATTTTTGTAAGTATTATTGCAAGTCAGAAGATGTTTCTATATATAGCAGTTTTTAAACATTTCATTCTTTTTAAAATGTCTGTCACCATGACGTCACTACAATATTATTCACTATAGTCCACAAGCTGTACTTTTCATTTCTGTGACTTACTGACTTCATACCTAGACATTGTACCTCTTAATCTTCTTTAATTTTTCACCCTCCACCCCACCTCCTCTACTGAGGGAAATATACCACTTCTCTCGAATATCAGCACTTGACAGGTGTTGGAGAGCAGGTAATTTGACTCTGAGGACTTTGGTAAGATCTGGAAGAATGGGAAAGTTCTGACTTGTTTATTGGAAATATATATTTAATATACATTTATATGTTATTTAATATATAATATATTAATATATTAAATACCATGTGAAATAATGACAAAGTTGACATTTCCCATGAAAATTCAACTTCTTCACTGTCTTGTATACAAGGTTATCCACACCTTCATGTAGGTGAGTTCTTTTTTTTCTACCTATGCAGAGAAGATTTTAAAAACATGAATTCCTGGGATAAAGATTCTGACTGACTGGTAACTACAATGAAATCCTGTGATTTTGATGGATTCATTTCTAAATTTTCAGTTTTAGGCAAGAATTTATAACATATAGACTTCATAAAAATGTTTCCTCCTATAGAAAATAATGAAGATAAATACAAAATGACCAAAAAATGTATGACAAAATGAGAAAAAACATTTATAGTATATACAACAAAGGTTTAATATCTCTAATAATATAGTGTTATGTAGATAAGAAAAAGAGCAATACCAAAGAAAAGAATGGGAAAGGAGAAAAAGGGGTCACATAAGAAGAAATACAAATGGGGCGCCTGGGTGGCTCAGTGGGTTACAGCCTCTGCCTTCGGCTCAGGTCATGATCTCAGTGTCCTGGGATCTACCGCATCAGGCTCTCTGCTCAGCAGGAAGAAAGCAGGAAGAAGAAAAGGTGTTTAAGCTGCATGTTCAAAACTGAAAGCAAAAAATGGTAAGAACTGGGGCACCTGGGTGGCTCACTGGATTAAGCATCAGGCTCTTGCTTTCAGCTCAGGTCGTGATCTCAGGGTCCTGAGACCGAGCCCCATGTCAGGCCCTGCACTCAGTGCAGAGTCAGCTTGATTCTCTTTTCCTCTCCATCTGACCCTCCTGCTTGTGCTCTCACTCTGCAAAGTAAATAAATAAGTCTTAAAAAAAAATAATAGCTTTATGAGATTCAACTCTCATATATCACACAACTTACCCACTTAACCTATAACATTTACTGATTTTTCAGCTTTTCAGAGTTCTGTCATCATTACTACAAACTCCCAGGAGGGAGAAATATGGGTGGAAACCGCCTAGCTTCTGTTTACTTATTTCCCCATCCCATGGCAAGATGATGACCTAACTGGTACTTTTAGAAAAAGGGACTGAGTATTTTGGCTGAGCCTCTTCTGGGCTTCTTTTCCTTTTGGAACCAGCCCTTTTGCAGAACACATACATTCTCTGTCCCTCCATCTGATGAGGCCTGAGATGGCCCAGTGGCCAGTGTTGATAAGCGCACAAGTGCTTTTACCTAGTCATTTTTCAAATAGTTAATACACTGTACACTAGGACCCAATGTTTATAAAATTCACCAGTGTGCACTCCTAAAAAAATATTTTAGGAGCAAAATTATTGCCACATATAAGAAAACAGAAAAATCTTTATGACATTATACACATTTCTTAGGTATATCTGAAACTCTCTCAACTTCAACTTAAATTATCTTAAATTCAATCCTGAAAAAACCAGGACTTGGTTCATATATCTAAAAAAAAAAAAAAAAAGGTTATAATTTCCTCACACTTGATCTATGTTTCCTGTCAGACACATAAAGATACATCAGAATGAGCTATTACGATGTCCTTGTAAGAAGTTAAATTGGCTGTGATTTAGGGAACCTTCTCATTCCATACATTAAAGAAAATATCTTTTGAAATCTTGGATAAAAAAACAGAAAACCTGAACGTTTAAAAGAAAGTATGCACTACTTGGCCTTGCAAAGCGCCTCATTCTGTAAAGACCCAGCGCGGCTGCGATTACTCACGTAACTATCTCTTGCAGATGCTGACAGGTACTCCCTTTGCCACTCCGGAGCCAGGCGGGAGTGAGAATCCCCGCTTCTGCAGCGGCTGAGGGAGGCCACCGCACCTGGGGCCCGCGGCAAAGGGGCTCTAACCAGAGTGGGGCGGTTCCTAGCTCCGGAGTCCTACAGTCTACAGCACTTTGCTCACGCGCATGAGCACGGGCCTGCTGCCCGCCCAGTAGGACTCTTCAAGCTTGCACAGGTGTACTCTTGCCTTCCCTCCCAATTCTTTCTCCACTGACCTCTGTCTTCCTTGGCCTCTACTCCCCATTTTCACACCTCACTGGAGACAGACTCGTTCAGAGACTATTGATGGCCGGACGCGAGAGGAGAGCTAACAGACTCACTGAGGGCTTGCAGCAAGAGTATAGTGTTTTGAATAATGAAGGGAAGACAGCTTTGTTACTACTTGGGAAAACAAGTCTAACAAATACGGGAACTTCTGTGTTTGGCTCATCTTGGCTCCTCTAACTTTCAAGCAGAGAGTGACCAATCCCTGCTAACCTCTGAGAGGTCTTGGGAATACATGAGTTCATAAGAACTGTTAAACAACTTCGAGGAAAGAAGAGAGAGTTAATAATGCCAATCATAGAGTTATGAATGTAAATGAAATAAGAGATGAAAAGTACTTAGTAGAGTTGAATGCTTAAAAATGCTAGTTCCATTCTTTATTTTCCTCTCAAATTCCAAGAGTATGTGTGAAAAAACCCAGTTGCCTTCTTGTCCAGTATACACTTTTTTTTTTTGAAGATTTTATTTATTTACTGGACAGAGAAAGAGAAATCACAAGTAGGCAGAGAGGCAGGCAGAGCAAAGGGGAAGCAGGCTCCCTGCTGAGCAGAGAGCCCAATGTGGGGCTCAATCCCAGGACCCTGAGATCATGACCTGAGCCAAACGCAGAGGCTTAACCCACTGAGCCACCCAGGCGCTCCCAGTATACACTTCTTTGTTCATGTTTGAGGACCTCGTGGCAAACCTCTGTAAGGGCACAGTGTTGCGGAGAAACAGAATTCAACATTTCAGATCTACCAAGTTGCCTCCATTCTTTGTGTGTTGGGAGTAAGGATTGTCATTTCAGGGTTTTGAGCTTGTGCAATGGGGATGCTAAGCGTGGACCTCTGGGTATGGAAATCTTTTCAGGGAAGAACACTATATAGTGAGGTCTCCAAACAAAAGGGCCTGCAGGAACCATCTTTGAAAATCATTTCAGTTTTTTTTTTTTTTTCCCCATTAGTGTAGCGTATATGCTAGACCGAGTTAAATTGTTTCCCCACCCCCTACCCCACCATTCACATTCACTAGAAACCAGAACGAGCCCTTATTTGAAAATAGGGTTTTTGCACTTAAGGTGAAGTCATGCTGGATTCCAGAGGGTCCTAAATCTAAGGATTGGTGGCTTTATAAGAGAAAAGAGAGGGAGATTTGGAGACACATATGCAGACACTCCACATGGGAGATGGTCATGTGACAATGGGTGCAGGGTTCCTAGCTTCTCATGGCTATTTGCAATCCTAGACTTTTCTTGGCCATCAGAAGCTGGGAAGAGGAAAAGGAAAAAAAAAATTTTTTTTTGAAACCTTTAGATAACCCTGCCAACACCTTGATTTCAGATTTTCAGCTTCCAGAACTGCGAGAGGATTTCTGTTATTTTAAGCCACTCAGTTTTGTGGTATTTTGTTATGATAGCCCCAGGAAATTCATGTAAACACTCAGAAGGGAAGGGATTCTTGCAAACCTCCCTCTCTTTGGATAGAAATGATATGCCACTCCTGGGAGAGTTCTCAGTTCTCTTTCTGACTTTTTCTCTTATTGATGTTTCTTCCTAGGCTCTGGAAAAGCTACTTTGCCTGGCTGCCCGTGATAGGCATCCCCATTTGCCCAGGATGTGGTTTTAGCACTAAAAATCCTGTGTCCCAGAGATCCTTTCAGTCCCAAACAGACTGGGACATTTGGTGACTCTGTCTGAAAGGCCCTTCCTTGTTACATAGCAGATGGTTCCCTCCAGGCAGAAATGCTTCCTAGAAGTGCTATAGGTCCTGAGGGATCGAGGGAGATTGATTCCCTCAGGAGGAGTCCCATTCCGTCTTCACATGAATCACGTGGAGTTCTTGGTGAATATACACCCAGATGTACTGTTAACGACCATACGGTTCTGTTTGCCCAGGACATTTCCTGTTGGCCCAGAGTCACATTTGGAAGATAAATTTTATGCACCCCTCCCTTACTACAGAAATATATTCTATAGGCATGGAGTCTAGGAAGTCATGATTTTAATAAGCACCCTGGTGATTCTTGTAATTACCAAAATATAGCTTCAGCATAGAGCCTGTTCTATCTGTATTTGACCTACCAGGGCAGATCAATGATTTTGCCAAAAGCAACGGACCTACACTTGCCTGAACAAGAGCAGTGTGGATATTATGAGACTTGGCTTTATTAGTTAGGGTTTAAATTCATCGCCAGCGTAGGATTTATTTTACTACAGCAGGATTTATTATTATTCTGATTATGCAGATCTGCTTATATATATCTTCACTTCCCATTCTCCTTTTTTTCCCCTAAATGCTTTTTCATCTCAAAACACAGATTCCCACAAAGTGAATGCAGTTGAAACTATTTATCTCTGTGTCATCAACCCTGCCATAAGCAACAGCCCTTAAATAATTCACTTTCTGTTGTGCCTTAATACAGAAGATGCCATGACGGTTCAGTGAAGTCATTCTCCAGCATCCTGTGAGCATGGAGAAATCTTTAGTCCAGAAAATAAATTGGTCTGTCATGTATGACCAGTTCGCTTTGTAATTTGTGCCTGAATCATGAATAATCATGAATAATAACGTCTTCTTAGCAGCATTTTTTAATGAACGAAACAGATACAGAGGTTTTAAATCATTTTCATATCTTATATGTTTGTGAGTTATTCTCCTATCATTTATAATTTGTGGGCAGAGCAGATGGCATGAGCTAAGCATCAGGTAATGTAATCATAAAACACTCTCCCCACCCCTCAAAAAAAGCAGAAATGTTCTATATTGAAAACTTATTTCATTTATTGAAGTTTTTTTTATTCCATTGGAATGCATCACAAGAAGTTATGACATTAGATAAAGAGATATTTCCACATCAGGAAGTTCAAAAGATTAAGATGGCACTAAAGTATAAGTTAAAGGAATTCATAAATGTTTCAGAAAACATTATAGTAGAATTATTACTATCATTTGAGAGAAGGCAGGGACTGTAATAAAGTGAGATTCATTACAAAGCCAAAATTATTTTTCAAGCCTCTGACATATTTAGATAGAATCTCGTGCCAAGTCAAATAATTATGAAATTAAAAATTGCTTGAAGGAATGCTTGGAATCTTATGCTAATAAAGGCATTGCTTTAGAGGACTGTTTTTCTGTGAAAATGTTATGTTTTATAAATAAGCTTCTAAGCTCTCAAGGTGTACAAGCACAACAAAATTCTTCTAGGAAGCGGAGGGGAGAGGAACTTATTGTAAATACTTACTCAAGTATTTCATTTACTCATTCATTGATTCATTCACCAAATAGCTATGAGTGTCTGGCACTGGGCTCATTGGAATATACAGACAGGGTCTTTTTGCTTTCAGGGAACCGTCTTTTAGGAAGGGAAATACACAATCCACAAGCAATAAATGAACAAACAAGACATTTCAGGGTGGGCAGTAAAGGCCCAAGTTGTTCAAACCCTCCACCTTTCAAAGAAAAAAGCCCTGTCTTCAGGAAAACTGACCCTTGACTGGCTCCTGGGAGATAGCCACTGAGCCCTTGGAATATCCTGCCTGGTAACAGTGTTTTTAGTTGGGCCATCCTATGTCAGCTTGATCTTTGTTGGGCTGGAAGACGGAGTAATAAGGTCAGTCACATGGGTACTACAAACCTGAATCACTGATCTGTAGTAAATACCCTGGACATTGAGTCTCAGTGCACTTTTCTGGTTGGCCATACTCACAGGTACTGGGACACTGTTGTTGGGACAATTAAGGGTATTTCCACGTGTCCCAACTGGGAGGCGCACCTGCAAGTATGCCCTGATTTCCCCTTGACTTGCCCATCCACCTTCTCCCTTTCTTGATTTTGATAAACAAAATAGTATCCTTTCACTGTAGTAAACCATGACCATAAATAAAACAACTCTTTGATCTTCATGATTTCTTCCAGCAAGTTGTTGAGTCTGACCATGACCACGTTCAATGAAATAAACAGGGTGATGTGTTAGACTCACTGGGTCAAGGGGCCTCGTTAAGACAGGAAATGGATTGGAGTCTGAAGGATGAGAGTGTGCTGGGCATGTGAAGAGCCTAGGGAGGCGTATTCCAGGCAGAGGCAATAGTAACTGCGAAGGCTTGGGGACAGCAAAGTAGTAGGTGGGTTGGAGGGAAATTAGGAGGCTAGGACTGAGCCTGATGAACGGAAGCAATATGGGGCTGAATGGGGTTGGCAGGGTTAGTAAGGGCCAGGTCAGGAGAGGCCCGTAGGTCTCAGGAAAGAGTTTAGGTTTCATTACAAGCAAATGAGTCTTGCCTAGTGAGGTTGCACCCAGTTCTGTTTCTGTTACATTTTGCTACACATAAACCACAGGCACCTGAAGTCATTTTTACCAAGGGGCTCACAGATCTATTGCAGAAGCATGTAAAACTTACAAGAAATAATCACCAAATAAAGTGAGTCCTTGGGCACCGAATATGCAGCTCAGAGAAGGAAGACATTATTCTTTCCCCATGTTTTTGCTCTGAGTAGCAGTCACCTTAAGCTCAGTTCTGGGCAGAATCTCAATTTTAAGTTATTAAGAAATACAAATGCCCAATACCTACATCCCACCCTACTCAAAATGAGCTGAAAATCAAATCAAAAGGATGCCACCATTTTTTTTTTTTTACTTATCAAACTTGCAAAAATGATTAACATTTATAAAATGCAATGTTGGCAAGCCCTTGTCAGAACTTTCATACGCTCTTAGTGGAAATGGAAACAGGTGACACCTTTTTGAAGGGCAATTTGTTAATATCAATCAGTTGACATTTCATCTTTAATCCATTATTTCCACTGCTACAGATTTATCCCGAGGGATGAATACACAAGAGGATGTTTGTTGTGGCATTGCCTGTAATAAACAAGAAGCTGCTAACAACCTCAATATCCATCAATAGAAGAAGGGTTGCCTTAATTATGGGTATTTTATATAATGGGATTCTGGTGCACAATGAAAAGAGAATGAGAAGAACTGTGTCTATAAGTATAAAAAAAAAACTTAAGTTTTTTTTGTGACTTAAGTCACAAAAGCAGAGCCTTATGAACCGTATCATAACATTTGTGTGTCACGTACTTCTATGTGCTTCTTTCTCTTAAAATTAATACATTCACTACAGAAAATGTAGATAAATTTACAAGTGAAAAATAAAAACCATTTAAAAAATTAAGAAATTTCTTGATACTTACCACCCAAATGTTAGCAGTGGTTAACATATATCATATATCCTGTACCCCCCCAGTCCTTCCTCAGGCATACAAAGATACTGTTTTAAATTTTAAAGCAAGGTGTGCCTAGGAGGCTTAGTTGATTGAGCATTTGACTCTTGATTTTGGCTCAGGTCATGATCTCAGGGTCATGAGATCGAGCCCCATGTTGAGCTCTGTGGTCAGCAGGAGTCTGCTTGAGATTCTCTCTCCCTCTTCTTCTGCCTACCCCCCCCCCCCATTGCTTGCACTCTCTGTCTCTCTCTCAAATAAATAAATAAATCATTTTTTAAAAAGCTACCATTAGGTAATGGTGGCAGAACAGACTTCTTGAAACAAGGAAGGGACAGGTGGGTAACACTGCCCCCCACCCCATGCTTGAGCAGAGAAGATGGAGAGATGCATGCAAGCTTCACAGGTCATTGGATCAGGCGATGCTCCTTTTGATTGCAATGGGGTTTTAGAGAGTGTGGCCGGAAGCTCCCTCCAAGTCCACAGGAGAAAGACATGCTTAGATGTCAATTTTTTTTTAAAGATAATTTCTTTCTTTATTTATTTGACAGACAGAGATCACAAGTAGGCAGAGAGGCAGGCAGAGTGAGAGGAGAGAAGCAGGCTTGCCACCGAGCAGAGAGCCCGATGCGGGGCTCGATCCCAGGACCCTGGGATCATGACCTGAGCTGAAGGCAGAGGCTTTAATCCACTGAGCCACCCAGGCGCCCCACTTAGACGTCAATCTTTAAGGCAGATGTGTCAGTTCTGTTGCAAATCCTTGTAGACAAAGGGCACCTGAGGTCCCTGCCCTGGCTTGGCTTTTAAGGGCCATACACTGGCCACCCCCTGACTGTGCCTTCCACCTGGGATAAAGGATCCACAAAGCCAAGGGGACACAGCCACCCATTGCCTTCATTGGTCCTCTCTGGACCAGGTTTTGGGTACCTGTGTCCCATAAATTCCCTATCCTGATTGCCTGAGCTTGGGTACATACTTGCCAAGGTCCCAATGGGTACCCTTAGGCCTATGTGGTAGTGAGGGGCAGCTGTTTGCAGGGACTCTGGCCAGAGCTTGTCATGTGGGATGGGGTGCACACACGGGGTTGCACAATGTGTTGGCAATACAGGAAGGAGCCAGAGATGGGAAAAAAATGGGGGTGGGCTGGGAATCAACATTCCATGGTTTCTAAATTCAAACCTGTCCTTCCAGATTGTTAGGAAGTTATATTTGTTGCAATAGGATAGAAAAGATTTTATTTCAGTTTGTTGCCTTGATTTATAACTTTTACATATTTAAAATGTGTTCTTTGGCCTCCATTCCTAGTCTCATCCCAGGCTCCCCAAATATTTATGTATAGGTCTGTTGGGTATCACTTTTATTTTTTCCATCAACAATTTTACTGTATGTTGACTGTATGTAAAGGTGTAAGATAAGGAGGTAAATTTATGGAATTGTCTAGAAGAGTCTCAGAAATCATCTCTAGTATCTTTGCCCTAATTATCTTGCTATCTCAGGAGAAAACTATTTCAGCATAAGATTATCTGGATAATTGATTTCACCTTACATTCCATTTTTATAACTATGTTAGCAGAGTCTTTTATGGATGATGAAAATGAATTGCAGAGAGACTTAGTGTGTTTTCCAAAGACATAGAATTAGTTGCAAAATCAACTGAAACTTCAATTACTTCCTGGTCCAATTCTCTCTCCATAATGTTGCCTCAGAGATCAATTGAGAAGAGTGAAATCTGGGCTAGTGCTCTGAGATTTTGGGACAGAGCTAAATATGTTGCAGAATCTGCATTTTAGGGGATGGCACCATCTGGTCTCTTGGAAGGAGACTTTTTTAAAAAAAAGATTTATTTATTTATTTGAGAGAGAGCGACTGCACACAACTTGCAAGTGGTGGGGAGTAGGGGGGTGGTGGGAGAGAAGGGGTCAAGGGGAGGGGCAGAAGGAGAGGGAGAGAGAAGCCCAAGCAGACCCTGTGCTGAGTGCAGAGCCCAATGCAGGGCTCAATCTCATGATCCTGAGCCAAAACCAAGAGTAGATGCTTAGTTGACTACACCATTCACATGCCCGAGAAGGGGACTTTAAATCCATTCCACCATTACTTACTAGGCACACTGAGAAAGCATCTCCCCATTTTCTATTCTTAGCTTATCTTCACTCTCTCATCTCTCTTTCCTTTGGAAGTACAGGGCAAGTTTCTCAGAACTCTGCTATCCTGGACACATTCTAATCCTCATCCCACCATGGGGTAGCTGTCCTTCAGGTCCCAGAACTTCCCAAATATTCTGGTCGGGAGAGCCAATGGCCAGCATTCTAGAACCCCAACTGGGCTATATTCTAGATTTCCTAAGTAGTCCAATGCTTTTGTCCTGGTGTTTGCAAGATACAATACAGGCAAAGCCCCAGCATTTCTTTAGTGAGGGCTCCATGACATTCTTGACAGTTGGAATTGTTCTTTTCACCCCAGATTACTTATATCATGCTCTGATCAGTAAATGCATCTCTGACATTGCCTCTATGACAACTAGGAATATAGTCATATGCTGTTTCATGAGTTTTTAGATAGCTGAAAAATTAGGAATCATTAAAAGCACATTTCATCCTTTTTAGAACATGATCTCAAGAGGCAGTGATGTATAAGTTAAGAGACCACAGGCTTTACTAAACAGACTGAGCAGAGTCCTAGGTACCGATTCTTCTCTGTGAGACCTTGGGCACATTGCTTAACCTCTCTGAGCCTCAGTGTCCTTACCTGCAGTGTGAGAGTTCCGGTATCTCTGTGTTAGAGTTTGGAGAAGGAAGGAGTGCAGAGCACGCATGGGGATTGCTTGTCGCAAGTCCTGACTCACCGTGGGCACTCCTTAAGTGATGCTTCTTACAAGGTCATCACCTCCTTCCTTGTACTTTGTGGTGCCCCAGGGAAATTTTGAAACAGATGCTAAGTGTAGTTACCTAAACCTGTACTCCTCTGAGGCTAGAGAAGTGTCATTATCTGCTAGAACAAGTTGCTGGACCTTAACAGCCTATGGACCTTCTCTGCAGCCAGCAGCCACAGCTGGGCCGAAGCGCCTGTTGAGACCTTCCCACCATCCTCTTCCAACCTTCATCCTCACCGCGGAGGTCCATCAAGGATCACTTTCCCGCTCAGTACCCAGCTCAGTCACATAAGCTCCTCACCATACTGAGCCAGGCTCATGCCCTCCCAGCTCGCATCACCTCGTCCCTGGGTGTCTGTTTGCCAACCGGGAGGCTGCGGTGCGAGGTGAGTGGGATGCCATCATGACTTGTGCCCAGAGCCACTGTTCTCCCTATGACCATGCAACTTAGGGTGAGGACCAGTCTGCTGGGCCCTCCTGTTTTGTCCTCATGGTGTTTTCAGATTCAGGGTTTTGTTGATCATCCCTGCCAGTGGACTGGGCTAGGGGCATTTGGCTCACCCGGGCAGCTTTTAACAGCTTAGGTCTCCAGAAGAAAGGTTAGATGTCTCTATTTCTTCCTTTCAAAAGCCACTGAGCTGCTTATACAAAACCCCTGCCTTGTCCTAAAAGCCTTCAAGTGTCCACATCTACACCTAGTACAAACATACCCATGTGACTCCATACTCTCTCTCTCTCTCTTTTTTAAGATTTTATTTATTTGACAAACAGAGAGAGAGAGAGAGATCACAAGTAGGCAGAGGCAGGCAGAGAAAGAGAGGGGAGCAGGCTCCCTGCTGAGCAGAGCCCGATGTGGGGCTCAATCCCAGGACCCTGAGATCATGACCTGAATCAAAGGCAGAGGCTTAACCCACTGAGCCATCCAGGTGCCCCCGTACTCTATCTCTTAAGAGGAATTATTCCTGTCCCCCAAACTGTGGACTGTTCACTGTCCCTGAGCATGACTCATGCAAATCTATCTGTGGTCACTCTCTTTCGTCCACTTTGTCAGGCCAGGAAGCTTGTCTCCTTTGCTCATCATTTATATCCCAATCATCAGATATCAGTGTATTACCTAAATATCTATTAAATGACTAAACAGTTCCTCCTTCTTGAATAAACCTTTTAGCACACTTACTTATCTAGAACCTAGCTTTCTTTTAAGGTGAATTCTGGTTTCGCCTTCTGGGTGAACTGTTCCGTAAATTCTAGGAGTGGCTCCCAGAAACCCTCCCCTTTGGGTAATCCCCCCCTTTGAGTTGGGTGGAACGTGAGATCTGTGATCGTGTCACCTCATATGGCCAAGGAGAGATGATGTGGGTGGGTGCAATCTAATTAGACAAGCCCATTAAAAGTGGAGTTTTCTCTAGCTGGCTGCAGAAGAAGACAGAGATTTCAGGTGTGAGAAGTTCTCCATGCACTGTGGCTCTGAAGATGGCTTTGAAGATGGAGGAGCCCCAGGAAGAGCGAGGACCTGACCGACAGCCAGCAAGAAAATGGGAACTGTGGAGGAACAGTCACAAAGAACCGAATTCTCCCAGCAAGGTGAATGAGGTTGGCAGCCCGCTCTTCCCTTGAGCCTAGTCAGACCTAACTGACTCCCTGATTTTACCTTGGGAGACCCTAAGTAGAGAAAACTCTGAATAGTAGTGTGAGCCCTCCGGGACTTCAGAGCTTCGGCTCTGGGAACTAACCACTCGGTGTTATTTAAGTGACCAAGTTTGTGGTAATTTGTAATACAGCAACAGAAAACTCACATACCTGCCTACCCATAATTCTCTTTCCAGCTCTCCTCTGAATTCTCCCTCAATAGATCTCCACTAAGCACTTAGTCATAAATACTGTTTAATGCTACTTGTTCTCATGTATATTCCAGTAGGCGCTGTCCTCCAAATTAAATTGCAAACTCAAAGGAAACAGGGGTGGAGGTCTATATTTCTTTCTAACTGCCACATAACCAACTGACAAAGTGCCTGATTAACTCATAACTATTTTAAAAGAAACACTACTTTACATCTTTGGAAAAGTAAAAAAGTGACCCTCTTAAAAGAAAATAACCATAATGAAACTGCAAATTGTATATCATTCGTAAACTATTTCATAACTCATCAAGTGGTTTGGAAACACCAAACAAATCCAGAAGACCCCATAATTAATTTTTACCATTTGGGATATCAATGATTTTTTAAAAAAGATTTTATTTATTTATTTCTCAGAGATAGAGAGAGAGTACGAGAGAGCAAGCGTACAAGCAGGGGGAGTGACAGGCAGAGGGAGAACCAGGCTCCCTGCTGAGCAAGGAGCCTGATGTGGGACTTGATCCCAGGACCCGGGGATCATAACCTGAGCCGAAGGAAGATAGATGCTTAACCAACTGAGTGACCCAGGCATCCCAGAGATCTCAATGATCTTTTTTAATGCCCTCTAGGATTCTCCAGCTATATGCCAAGATTATATGGGATAAGTAAATATTTCTCTAAGTTTTGCAAATGACATAATCTCAAATTTATTAAATTTCTCAAACCAGAAATCTATCACTGGTTTATTAAAACAAAGCATTCCTATGTCATACATTGTGTGTGATGCATAAGCATGTGTAGAGGGCATGAGGATGAGAGAAAGAATGAAGAGACCTCCTCATGTGAGTTCAGTGAACCGAAACAGTGGCAACAATGCAATAATGGACAAAAAAAGTCATTCTGCTGAGTTTATCCCCTGAAAAATCAATCTGTAAATTTGACAGAACGACTTAAAGTTACCCTTTTTTTTTTTTTAAAGATTTTGTTTATTCATTTGACAGACAGAGATCACAACTAGCAGAGAGGCAGGCAGGGAGAGAGGAGGAAGCTGGCTCCCCGCTGACCAGTCCCAGGACCTGGGATCATGATCTGAGCCGAAGGCAGAGGCTTTAACCCACTGAGCCACCCAGGCGCCTGAAGTTACGCCTGTATTCTATTTAATATTCCATGTGAGTTCTCAAGAGCCAACACACTTCTTTCAACACTAACTGAACACTAATAAATGATTGATAAATAATACTTAATTAATAATTAAATAATCAATGAATACATGAATGACCTTAGACTGCTGCTCCACACCATCTCTCCATCTGCTTCACGGGGACAGCTGAGTCAGAGCAGGCTGATTCCCTGAGCTGAGGAACAGCAGTTTTGTCCTCAATAGAGGTACTAAATATTACCTAACATTTATATTCTTAAGAATATATTTTTCTTTCTAATCTCTACCCTTAGGGCAATCCAATTTATTATCTGGCAGTTATATTTTCAGAAATCAAGAGCTGTGGAGCCTGGCTGGTTAAGGAGATGCCGTAGGAATACAGAGAGGTACAAACCACCCCCTGGAGGTTTGCAGGTCCGCTGGAGAGAGAACGCGGAGACCTGTGTGGAGGCAGGAGACAAGGCCGGCAGGGGCTGGGCTGAGGTGGGCTCACACAGCGGCTCAGTCGTAAACAGGAAAGAACTCGCAGAGAGTGCCAAATAAAATAAAATGTCTGCATCAGTCACAGATTGCAATGCGTGAATTTTAACTACTACTACGACAACAACAAATCTCCAAACACTGATGGTTCCTTCAAATTGTTAAAGAAACAAGTCCGTGATTTTCGATACCACCGTGTGCAGCCTGGACCCAGGATTTTTATCTCTTTCCCTATCTTGAGTATATTTTTTAAAAAGTGTGTTTTAAAAGCACAGCTGACACATTGAGGTCTTTGCTGAATATTTGTTGGAAGTTTTCCAGGCTGAAATAACCCTAGAATATACAACATGCATTTTAGTGATCGTCCCAGGGGCACAATAATCATCCTTCTACTAGTGGGCAGGTGGGGAGCGGCAGAGGGAGAGAGAGCACAGTTGGCCTTGGTTTGGAAACATGACTAGTCTTCAGATATAGACCAGTGACAAGATATGTGCTATAAATTTAAAATGTACCCCAATAGATTAAAGACTGTGCACACTAAAAGTGAGTTTTAGGTGTTAATCGGGCAGACTCTGCAGTCCCAATGTCTGGGTTTGAGACCAAGCTCTGCCGCTTACTAGCTGAATTATCCAGGAAAAGTTGTTAATTTCTCTGTGCCTCAGTTTCTTCATCTGTGATATTGTAGCAATTGTCGTCCCTTGCTCACGGGACTGGGAGGAGAAGAGAAATGCATGAGAGCTTGAAGCAGGCACTGGTACATGCTAAGGGTTGGTTGCTATTATTATTATTATTTAAATTATTAGTTGCTATTATTATTATTTGCACTGTGGTTAGGTGCCAAGACCTTAGGTCAAGAGAGTTGGCCTGGGCTTTAACCCTGGTTAACCCGGACTTGTTGGGTGATCTTAAGCAAGTAATTCAAACTCTGTTTCAATAGCTGTATTTGCAAGGTAGAGGTCATCATTGTATCTACCTCATAGGATTATGCTGAGAATAAAGTATTTCATACCTTTCATGTGCAAAGTATAGTGCCACACACTTTGAAGCACTCAATAAATATTAGCGTTTATTATCTCTAATTAAAGCTTGGGTTCCAGATGACATGGTTTGAGCTCAGTATCTCATTCTGTATTCAGTGACGTTCCAAGCTTGGAAATGATGTTGAGATGTAACTAGTTTCTAAACAGAATGTAAATCTAGGCTAACCCTTCATTAACTCTGTTTCCTTGTTGGTTCCAAATGCTGTGCTTATGTAAGAAACCGCTGCTGCTGGAAGGGACAGAGCACAGACGCGGTGCAAGTAGACTCGGCCTCGGGCCCCTTGATTTACTAAAGATATTTGGACCAGAAACAAATTTGGAAGTTTCCAGCATAATATTGAAAGACATGAGAATAGTGGCTAAAGTGATTTACTCACTAGCTCAGTTTCAGTTTTTTTTTTTTTCACCTCTGCAATGGGCATAACAGTATTTAACTTGAAGACAGTCGGGAGAATTCTAAGAGATATCACATGTCACTTTAGGGAGTCCTTTGACCACAGTAATTCTAAACAAATGTTAGTTGCTCCTAACCCCTGGAAGGCTATTAATGAGTCCCTTTTGGAAAGTTGTCCTGATGGTCCTAGGGAAGAGTATGGTATTGAATTTAGGTAGAATTAGTTCGTGGAGAGCACCTGGGCCTGAAAACAGCCCTGTCTCCCACTCTTAATAAATGAGCCAACTGCTCCAAGGCCAAGAGTGCGGCCTCCCCTCCTCTGCTCCCACAGCCCTGGGCACAGCCCTCCATTAGCAGAGCCGCCTGCACGGGCACCCGCATGATTTGCTGGTGATATCTTCCCCCGCCCCTGAGCATTGTGTGGGTGGCTATGGGGCCTGACCTCTGTATTTCTACACTATTTCCTGACACGGTGCTATGTGCATGAGAGGAACTCAATAAATGCTTCCCAGAGAAATGAATGTTATAAGCAGCATGATACAGAAGTATCAAATACCAAACAGGGGAAATAATCAAACATAGAAAAGGGAGAACAGGTCTTAAGTGCTTGTTGGTGGCCATTGTAAATGGCAATGTGTGTTAGCAAAATAATCACATTTTACCTATCAAGTGACAATAAAAAACCAGGATAGAAAATTATAGAGTGGAGTCCTAAAGACAAATGTGCTTATAATATACTGTATACACATGTATATGTAGGAGTATGTCCATGTAGAAAAAAAGAGTAGAAGTAGAAAGAAATGTATGAAAATATTAACTGTGTTTCTGTGTTGGTGACAGCATTATGAGGATTTAACATTTTCTTTTTTATGTTCTCAATAACTAAAAATTGTATCAGAGTTCTATCAGGAGATAAAGGCACTGCAATTCTTTTAACAGGTGCGGGCAGGGACCAGCCAGCTGCTGAAGACCTCAGCAAGTGGGGCAAGTTTCATTCCAAGTGCCATGGGCATTGCTGTTTTGTTAAAACCTTATGTAGGAAAGTGAACTGTATCTTTTTTTTTCCATTTATTTTTTTAAAATTTATTTTTTATTTATTTTCAGCATAACAGTATTCATTATTTTTGCACCACACCCAGTGCTCCATGCAATCCGTGCCCTCTATAATACCCACCACCTGGTACCCCGACCTCCCACCCCCCACCCCTTCAAAACCCTCAGATTGTTTTTCAGAGTCCATAGTTTCTCAAGGTTCACCTCCCCTCTCTCTGGCTGCTCTAAGAGGATAAGAATGGAAATTAGAAGATCAATGGGGAAGCTATTACACTAGCCCAGGTGAGAAAGGATGGTGGCTTGGAGTAGGGCAGTGATAATGAACTTGAAAAAACTACATGGATTTGAGATACACTTTTGCAGGTGGCAGCTGGAGATTTTCTGATGGGTTGGATGTGGAGCAAATGGGTAGAGGATGGCTTCTAAGAAGGTAGAAGATGCTGATACCATTTACTAATAAGAGTAAGACAAAGAAGGAGGTATAAAGATGAAAGAGCTCAGTCTGGGCTGTTTTATGCTTGATATTATCTGTGAGACATTCAACTTGAAGCTCAGAGGGGAAGTCTGGCCAGAAATAAACTTGGAAGTTTCCAGCATACTGTCTAAGCCAGAAGTAGTTAGGGTCATCTAAAGAGAGAATGCAGGGGGAGAAGAAGCTGCTGGGACCAAATCCTGATGAACCCTCCTGGTCTGGCCACAGGTTCTAGGGAAGAAACCTGTGACAGGGTGGGAAGAAACAACAAGAATGTGTGCTGGTAGGAGCCAAGGGAGGATCTCAGCTCTTAGAGCACACAGGGGAAAAGTCTAAAACAAAAGGTCAAAATATTAGCAGCAATGGACTCTGGTTGAAAAGAAAGAAGCAATTGCCTATGGATAATGTATCCTTTATATTGTCTGTCTTCAGATTTTCTAAAATAATACATTTATAATCACAACAGAAGAATAAAATGTTAAATAAATAAATAGCTTTTATTTCTGAATATCAAAAACTTATTTTTAAAAAAACTTGAAGGTGAATGATGGATTATAGGGTTTTGTATTTAATTTTATATGAGGAAATGACTGATATTGGGGTTTCATATTTTTCGTATGAGAAAAATGATATACTAAGCAGTGTAGAGGCATTTAAAAATTATATTTTAGAATAGTTTCAGATTTATAAAGAACTTGAGATAGTACAAAATTCCCCTAGCCCCCTGTACTTACTGTTCCCTATTATTGATATTTTACACTAGTATAATACATTTCTGTAGTTAGGAAACCAATCTGGACACACTGTTATTAACTAAAGTATAGAGACATTTAAAATATTATGCAATATAGCTATTAGTTTTTCTATGGATAGTCAATCAATTTTAAGTCTTGCAAATGCGATGCTGAAAAACAGTATTCTACTGCCACCTACTGTTCCAAATATATATATATTTTCAATTTCGAGTCTTTTCATTTATGTGTACTTTCATAGCATTTTAGAGCTACAGGTTTCCTTGCAGTTTATTTTTTAGCCACTTCAACAAATAAATGAACATACTAAAGTTCAGAGAAACCAAGTCTCCTAGCTACTGACCAAACCATCCATCCATCCATCCATTCATTTATTTGTCAATTACTTAACACCTGCATTAGAAAAGGTGCTGGGAATACAAAGACAAATAAGACATGGTCACTTTCTTCAAGGATCTCACAGTCTAATGGAAACACACATAAAGATTACTATAAAATGAAAAAAAAAAGATTACTATAAAATGAAGTGAATACTCCATATGGTTCACGTGTTCTGGGAGCACAGAGAAAGAGCACATAGTTCTGGAGGCCATGGTGTCTGAAGCAGATCTTTAAAGATCAGTAGGAATTAATAGGTGGTTGGGGAGGGGGCTAGGAAGAAAGTTATTCGCAAAATAACATCAGAATAAAAGCAAATATGATATCATGAATGGAAGAAAGAGACTGGGCTAAGTCATTTAGGGAGAAGTAGAAGAGAATGAGAAGGACAGTCAGAAAGGTCAAAAGTGAGAGCGCCATGGCAGAGGGCAGGTGTGGGTTTCCAGGAGGAAGTCATCAGCACTGTTGAATACTCTGATAATCTTACAAAGAGCTGTTCTAACATAGTAGCATGAGCAGAATCAGATTGTGATAGGCTGGGGAGAACCTAAAAGATGAGAAGGCAAGCAGAGGGGACAGATGAGGCTGGAGAGGCAAAGGGGCTAGACCACAGGAGAATTTGTGTGTCACTTTTAGGAATCTCATTCTTGATGGCAGAGGCAATGAAGAATCAGTGAGGGGTGCGTCAAAGAGAGTGTGAGGTTCAGATCCGCTTTAGTGGTCTTACGGAAGATGGATTTTAGGGAGAGGGGAGTGTCCAGAACTGGAAGCGGGAGAGCAGTGAGGAGCAGCTGTGGCGGTGAAGGTCAATGACCCCGGGGCAGGCAGAGGAGGGGCAGAGCAGAGAGTGCACTGCAGAAGTACTTGGGAGCTAAGGCTGCTGGCAAAACCTTACATTGCTGGATTTAAATTGGATATAGAAGAAGGAGTCAAGGATGATCTTGAAGTTTTAATTTTGGTGACCAAGGTGATGGAGGCGGTATGGAGGCTACAGGAAGACGACAATGGTGTAGAGGAGAGAGCAATTGGAACTCTGTACAAGTTGATGCTAAAGTGGTGGTGGTGTGTGGAGGGTGGAGGCGGGATCCAGGTGGCGCCACCTTCTGGTAGTTGGATACAAAATTCTGAACCGCCAAAAAAAAAGTGTGTGTATTTGCACATCATGAATATACAGGTAGGGGTTGAAATCATCAAAGTGGATGATGCAACACAAAGAAAATGAACAGAAGGGTGATATGGGAAAGAATCCCAGAGAATCCACCACTGGGTGAGGACAGAGGTCAGAAGAGGACGAGCACATTATGGAAGGCGGGAAGGGTTGGGCGGAGAGGTTCATGGAGACCCAGTGAAAGAGAAAGAAAAAGCCAGTCCCGGGCAGGTGGTAATTGTTCTAGCAGCCAATAGCTAGGCCAGGATAACTCAATGCTGAGCATGAGTAACTTCACAGAATATAAACATCAGATGAGGTCACTGTGTCATTGTGATAGAACAAAATAAAACAAGACCATTTCATAATCATATCTAAACGCAGGAAGAAAAAAAAAACACCATGCAACTACAAAATAAGATATCGCTTTTCCTGACATAACTCAGAACAAAACACCCACATCTCTGAACCCCCTTCTAAATCACCTGACATAAGCCTAATCTTTGTGGCTAAGATCTCCTAACATCCTCCCATTGGGACATCCCCGGAGTACCCTGTGGTGTGCTGTGTGCTTTGCTGCAGAGTGAACAAAACTAACTTTATTTGACTATAGGTGTTTTCTTTTTTTAAAAAGAACCACTTAATTAATTTATTTGACAGAGACAGAGCACAAGCAGGGAGAGTAACAGGCAGAGGGAGAAGCAGCCCCCCACCCACACCCCAGAGCAGGGACCCTGATGGGCGGCTTAATCCCAGGACCCTGGGACCATGACCTGAGCTGAAGGCAGATGCTTAACTGACTGAGCCACCCAAGCATCCCAGTATAGGTGTGTTTCTGATGATCTTTGAGCACCAGGCTTTAACACCTTTATAGAAGCCAAGAGAGTAGAAAGTTTTATGGAGGAAGACATCACAGTATCTAGTGGAATGAAAAGGTCAATGATATCTACTGAATTTGGCAAATAGGACCTTACTGGTGACCGCTATGAGAATATCTTTGGTAGGATCTAGGGATAGACGCAAGAGTGTGCTTTTATTAGCTTGAGAGAGATAATTATGTATATTTCTTTCCAATTCTGTGTTCAGTGACATCAGGTGGTAACTGGAAATCAGCCTTGGGAGAGTTTTACATGATAGAAATTGACAAATGCTATAAATCAAGGATTTGGGGGGTCAGAAAGTTGGTAAACATTTACCATCACACCACTGGGTAGACTAGACAGGAAGGGATAGGAGGGGAGAGAGTCGAGACAGAAGTTTGCAGGAACAGAGGAGAAGAGTGATGGGACAAGAATTAGAGGTGAAGCACAGGGTCAGCAGTGAGAAGAAGACTTCCGACTACCTGATTTCCTGTCCCGCTGTGCTCATTCTACCTGCACGTGATTACTTTGGTTTACAAGTGAGAAGATGGCAGCTTAAATGGGACCATTTCATTAAGCTCAGGAGAGACTTGGTAGTGGGTTGGATGTTTACAAAGGCAGAGAAAAGGGAAGAAAGAAGGAAACTTATGGAGGAATATTTTCCAGGTTCTTACAAATGGTTATTGTGGTAAATAGCACCGGCTCTGGTGACAAATGGCCCAGGGTAGTGTATGGGTTTGCCACTCAGGGACTGTGACTTTGAGCAAGTTACTGAACTTTGTGCCCCAGTTGTATCATCTATATGAGGATGATAATAGTATATACCTCATTTGTGATGTTTATTGCTTTTATAACCATGAAAATCCAAAATTATAAAAATACAAACCTTTTTTAGATATACTTTACATCATCAGACGCTCTGCGATTCCTAGGTTATCCATCAGGGGGAACTACTGAGCTGCCTATTCTCCACTATACACCGTCATTTCGCTAGTATGGCTAAGAGGAATGAATGATTGAGAAACTTAGACCTATACAGTTGATATTCTTGTAAAGAATCTGTTCCTTATAAACATGTAAAGGCCCAATCTTAGTAAAGTGGGAAACTTACGTGAAAATCATCATTATCACCCCTTTTATTGTAGCTAACTGAGTGCTGGCACAATTCTTCATGCTTTACATATATTAGCATTTTAATACCCATTACAACACTATGGGTGAGCACTATACATTTTAGAGATAAGGGAACTGAGGCACAAAGAAGCTAAGTGTCCCAGTGTCACACAGCTGATATGAGAAAGGATCTGAACTCAACTCATCTGGTTCCACAGTCTTTGAGACCTATATTAGGTACTTTCCAGTTAGAACCCAACCAGGCTGGGTTTACTCGCTTCCAGAAATTCTGAAGAGCTACTTTCCTGATTTTCACCTCAACATGAATGAGCTCTTTTCCTCATATCCACTGGAACAAGAAAAAGAAGTTATATTTCGTCCAAAATCCTTTAGAGATCTTAAGACCTATGAAACTCACTTTGCTCCTGATCAGTTCTCTATTTATTTGTAGAATGTGACATCCCCCCCAACAAATATCTTATAGACACAGCTAATTAAACAAATATTTACATTACTTTTGAAAACCCCGAGAGCACATTTTCTTTATACAATCTGCGCCGTATGCAGTTAACTTTTGGCGGAAGCCTCCCAGCCCCATTTATGCTATTATTCCAAAGTGAAAATATTTGCCTCTAAGGAAAATATGTGAACTTGGTTTATGTCAGACTAAGGCTGAAGAGATTTTTTCCTGTGGCTTCAAACACGAACTTTCTCAGCACGTTTCTGGGAACAGTTCTCAAAAATTGCCAGAGAACCAGAAGACAAAATAGTATTCTTTTTCTATTGAGAATACCAAACTGAAATACAGAGAACTAAATTTTAAACATTGCTAAATATTCCCCCTTTCTCTTATATTAAATTGGTGGGAAAAGCAAGGGATTCAGAGGAAAGCTCTGAAGGTACGAGGTAAGATGTGACCTCCATTAAAAAATTGTGACCCTCATTGGATGCTTTTCATGATTTGCCCAAGGCGACTGTGGAGCCTGGCACTGAGAATTTGTTTCTCCTCAGTTGCTACTCCCAGCTGCCGTTCCAGCTCCTCCCCCAGCCCCACACTTGAGTCATTGGTGGTGACAGGGCCAGGACACTGGAGGTAGGATTTTAGGTGCTGGTTGCATGTTGGCATACGGTTTTTGTTTGGAGAAACCTCAAAATAGTAAACGAAAAGAGTAGATTAAGTGGGCTGAAATAGCGACAGACCTGTGATAGGGAGACGGGACCTGAAGGTTTCCAGGAAGCCCGATGAAACTCTTCCAAAGACCTAAGTGAGCATCTGTTAAACTCAGCGCATTCATGCATTAAATGTTAATTGAGCCCCCCACCCGTCCCCGCCAACATCCAGACACAGTGCTAGACACCAGGGATACGCAGATAAATAAAACATGGCCTCTGCTGGCAGAGAGCTCCAGACCCAGCAGGTTAGGCGGGTACATAAGCAGATAAGAGTATGAAGTGAGCTACGGTACAAGGTACAAAGGTGGAGCCCGGGAGGAAGTGGCCACCTCTGCCTAGGAAGGTCAGGGACGGGCTCCTGGGTTGCGCACACTACGTTCAAACGCAGTGCAGCCTTTACACACAGGTACAACGTGAATACCCATCTCAAGCTGCTTGAAACTTAAATATGGGATTGTTTAAAGTCAGACCATTATCCGATAGATATGGATAAATATGGGATTGTTTAAAGTCAGACCATTATCCGACAGAGATTAAATATTGAGCTGGTTTGCACGGATTAAAACGGGCACCCGGTGAGGCACTGTGAAAACCACATTTGACGTGAGAGGCTCCAGGAAGCGGGACATGAGGCAGTGGGGAGGCGAGGAGGCGCGCGTGGGGGCAGCCCGGGCCCCCCGGACCCCATCCCTGGCCGGGCGGGGCGCCCCGCGGCTCCAGGCCGGGCGCGGGCGGGTTAGGCTCCCCCACGCCCGGTGTAACCCGAGCCCGGCCCCGCCTCTCCCCGCGCACACCCGGGCCGGCCGGGCAGGTCGGGGCGGCGCGCCGTGAGTCACCGGAATCTAGGTGGGGCCCGAGCGCCCCGAGCCGCGTCCTCCCGGGAGCCGCCTCCCTGCGGCCTCTTCCCTTTTGTCGTGCTGCCCGCGCTGGCGGGCCAGTCTCCGCGGCGTCCGAGCCCCGCGCGCTCCTCTCCTCCGCGCCGCCACCGTCGAGATGCTGCGCTGCGGCCTGGCCTGCGAGCGCTGCAGGTGGATCCTGCCCCTGCTGCTGCTCAGCGCCATCGCCTTCGACATCATCGCGCTGGCCGGCCGCGGCTGGCTGCAGTCGAGCGACCACATCCAGACATCCTCGCTGTGGTGGCGATGCTTCCATGAGGGCGGCGGCAGCGGGTCCTACGATGATGGCTGCCAGAGCCTCATGGAGTACGGTGAGTGCCGCCGCCTCCGGGAAGCCCTCCGGGCTGCGGCTGGGCCTTCCGCCGCCTTCGGAGACCGCCCCAAGTTAAAGGACTGAACTGGGGCAGCGGTAGGGAGTGATGGCAGTGGGGTGGGGAGGAGTGTGTTTAGAGCTTAGGTTCAGGCATCCGACCTGAACAGAAGAAAGCAGTAGCAGCTTTGAGTGGCCAAAACCAGACTCAACACTGAAACGAAAACGGCCCTAGTTTAAACTATGTTTCCTGTAGGCTTTGTCGGTTATGTGCCAGAGGAGATTTTCAGCCGTCGAAAAGGTTTAGGTGAGGAAATACAATGAACAAACTGTATTTTCTTGAAGACCCACTGAAATCTCTTACCATTCCACCACCTCCTCTGATTCCTCACGAGATTAAAATAAAATATTAAAATATGTGCCTTCACCAAGGTCGGTGTATCGTTTAACGCGAACTAAGTGAAAGCAACAAAAAGGCCCTTTCCGTCCCAAGTGTTAGCAGTCATGATTTCAAGAGGGACCGCAGTATTTTTAAGCAGCAGGCTAGTTCTTGTTAGCTTTAGGGGGTGTCTTTTGGACTTAAGTCCGCCATTGTTGTTTAGAAAAACTTACTTACTTTAATCTGATGTAAAATCGACGCAGCAAACACATCTTCCACACCAGCAAAAGAAAGCGGAGTTGACAAATTTCATATAGTGCAGATCGAGCGTTTTATTTTTCCAGCATGGGGGCAGCCCTGGTGTCCTATATAATAGGCAGGACTGGAGAGGAGCACAGTCCTGTCTGCTGCCACTCCCTTCTTAGGACAGTGGGGAAGAAGAGCCCGGATCTCTTGTCATTAGCAGTGTTTGCCTGGGGTGCGGGAGAGGAGGGTTTAAGTAGGAGCCTAATCCAAACTTAAGCTAAATGCTACTGAATGGGGCCTTAGCAACTGAATTTAATAGTTTTAAACTCAGAAAGAAGGCTACCCTGCCTTTTCTCATTCCCTGCCTAGGACCCATTAATTTGATTCTTTACTCTGAAGTGGCCCACGGCTTCCAAGCACAGTGTTTATTTGTGGTTCTGGGGGCCCCTATCCAGAGCTTGGTGCTGTATCTTATCTACTGTGGACTGTTTGGAAATTCCCAATAGGAGCTTTCCCGCAAAGGGAGGCATGGTCCTCGTTAGCAGCTAATAAAATGTAAAGACTGCATGGAATTTCTCCTTTCCTCAGAGTCTGTGTTTTTTCTCTCTTAAAACAAATAGAGCGCCTGCCAGTGTTTCTATTATCTGAGATCTTTTAGGTTTTAAAAGGGAATTAATATCTTTGAAGTAATATGCTTTATCTTTTAGTTAAAACGCATTGGAGCTCAGTCTCTTGTAGGGGAACTTAACAGGACTGCTTAAATAGGTGTGTTTTTAAGCAGACTTGATAATCATACTTCAGAACAAAGACTAGTACAGACCCAAAGAGCACTCTGCAATCCTTCCTCATGTGAAGTCAACTTAGTGCACCACAGGAAGAGAGGAGCTGGTAGAACCACCAGCTATTGCTGGGACATGATCTGGCCTGCAAGGCTCTGGCTGTGACTCCAGCCCTCTTGGGAAACTCACTACAATGCAGTTCTTATTTTTCTTGACTTGCAAGATGAGCTCACCTTTGTAGGGTGTGGTGTCTTGAGCCTCAGAACGATATAGTGCTTTGTATATAGAAGGGAATAAACAGGTTTTGTTGGTTTAATTTTTTAATTAGAAGTCTAAAGCATTAACTCTTTTAATGCTAAAGGCAACACTGATCCAGTGTATAAAATATGTTTCAAATTGATGTAGAAATTGGTCTTCGGTAAAGTTCAGTTTTCCAAGTTAAAAAAAAATCTATTGCTACCTTTACGATGCAGCAAGACTGATATTCGTTAAGTGGGTGGTGGCTTTAACATCCCAATTAAGTTACTCCTATAGACCTTTGCAAAGATAAGTATGTGTCAATAACACATTAGATGAAGCTTTTGTGCAAGACCTAGAATCAAATCATGAATCCAGGATCCCCTGTCATTATTTGTCCGTGGGAAGAAGGATGTAGATGTGAACTCCCCAGAGAGAGGTCCATCTCAGGTTCCTGTGTCAGAGATGAGTTGAGTGTTTATTATACTTACACTTCATTTTTTCTGCCATTGACTATTGGCTAGTTTTGCTTCACAAATATCGAAATTGTGGATTCCTACACTGTAGGGCGATTTTCTAGGCATCTCCAACTTTGGAGATTTTCAGATAACCAGTAAGGCTTTTTGGAAAACAATATGTTTACAGGAGATTTCTCTAAAATGTAGTAAGCAGTTTATACACACTCCTACACATGTATAAACACAACAAGGAATAAGGTGGATGGCTCTAATTAAAATGATATCTTAGGGGTGTCTGGGTGGCTCACTGGGATCTGCCTGTAGGGCTCCTGGGATCGAGCCCTACATCAGGCTCTCTGCTCAGCGGGAAGCCTGCTTCTCCCTCTCCCAGTCCCCCTGCTTGTGTTCACACTCTAAATGTGTCTCTCTCTGTCAAATAAATAAAATCTTAAACATAAAATCAAATAATATCTTAATATAGATGATTGAATGTGTTATTGACTCTTAAAAAACTTCTTGATATGTACTAGAGTGTAAATGTTGTGATTTACATTGAGTAAATACGATTAAGAAAGTATATCTTTTTATTACAAAGTGCTTGACCATCTCTTTCTATTAATTAATATTCATAACATTAGTATGTTCATTTTGATATTAAAAGCACAGATTATTCCTGGCAAGTCTTGGCAATTATACTAATAATAGAGACGTTTTTGTAAAGGGAAATAGTTTCTTAGAACTATGTAAAATGCAGAACATGATACTACCCATTAGAACGATGTAAAATGCAGAATATTATATTCCTCACAGTTATTGATGGTTTTTTAAAAGAATTTCAGGTTGCTACATCACCTCATTTTCCCTCATAAATGAACTAAATTTCCCCCTGAAATTTGCATTTACATGATATTAACAACTACAGAAATACCCAGTTTCACAAATACCCATTTAATTTTTAAGCAAAATCATGAGCATGTCGAGCATGGAGAGAATCTCACATTTATATTTGTCCAAACAGGAAGAGAGCATTGCAATGATTGGTCCGATTTCACCCATACATAAAATGCAAACTTGGATTTGCATGCATGTTCTTGCATCCTGTTTTTGTTCTGCCAGCACCCTTTCTTCTCCAGTTTTAAGAAAAAAATACATCAGGAGATTATTTTAAATATCAGTGATACAGATTTCAAATCCACAGCAGGCACCTACTTGTCAGGGTGGAGACTAAGGGTGATGAGTCTATGCGCCAGGAACGGCAGTGGGGACCCAGGGCAGCTCAGTTAGAGTGCCTGCCTCACAAGTACAGAACCTCCTTTTTACCAGATGTCTTTGAATACCGCACAGTGCATTGAATGGGCTGTTTTCTGCTTTTTGTTCATTTGTTTTTTTTTTTGTTTGTTTGTTTGTTTTGCTTTTACATGAAATCAGTCTTAGGTAAGTCCAGGAATCAGAGTATTATAGGACCTATTTTTAGATCATTTAGCCCTATGGTTCTTAAATGTATAGGAGATGAGAAAGATAAGCACAAAGGGAATAGGTTTATATCGCTCTAAATTCAACTTAAAGGATTTCATGTTGAGATTAGGCTCGTGAGACCCTTTGACGGGGAGGCAGGGTGAGGTATAGAAATGTTATGGTTTTATGAAATTAGGCATTGGTGGGATAGATTATTCACTGTGGGTGGATGTTCATGGTTTTTACACAGCAAAATAAAAAATTGGCCACTCAATTGATTTTCATAATTAAAAATATTAATTTATATTGATTTATAAGATTCAGATGTGTGGGAACCAACAACTGGCTCACTGTCTGCATTTAGCAGGAACTGCCCGGAAGCCTCACTCCCTTTTAAGTGGCCTTGTTTTCTCCTTACTAGCGGACACAGACGCCCAGGCTATTATAGAAGGACATAAGAGTGCACCTGTTCAAGCTTTCACCAAAGTCTGTGCTCATCAACACCACCCACGACAAGCTAAGCCTCTTCCCTTTGTTCCACAACTTAATTCAGTTCTCTGGATGCTGCTCTCTGTCTAAAAGTACTTGTCTTGTACTGATGGAGCTCAAGTATGCTTCCACGTAAACGCTACTTCCTAGCCTTTTTCATCTGACCCACTTTCAAGTCTGTGAGGATTGCTCCCCGATTCCCTGCTAGATATCTTGTCTATATTCATGGTACAAATCCCCGTGTTCACATCTTCCTGGGTAGGATGGTTTCCCCACTGAGGCTTTAAAAGAACACCATAAAGAGAGAACGTATCACGGTTCTATAAAAACCCAGTGGTAAGTAGTTATCATCAGGCTCCGTTTCCGGAGAAAATGTGGAGCATGTAAAGAATCTCACACCAGCTGGATGCCATCCCATGGGACCTTGACCTTGCTTTACTGCCTTCTAAAGCTTCTGCAAACTCGCTTCTTCGATGTAGATATTTTTGGAGGCCTGTGACGAGTTGTTCTCTTGATTTTTGCAAATCAACATGTCCAGACGAGGGGCATAAGCATTACCTGGAAGGTTGTTATTTCACAAGATAGCCACGTGATTTGTAAACGCTTTCCAGTTTCAGAGGCCCCGGCCTGTGCTCCTGCCCATTACCTCCTCATTGGACATGCCCCAGTCTTTTTGAATATATACTCCACCCATGGGTTATCTTTAACATTTTAATTTTTTCACCCATGATTTTATCCAGTTTTCAGTTCTGTGACCTAAAGAGTCTGACATAAAGAACCCTATACAACCAGTATGAGATCTGACCTGTTCTCAGATTTACTAGGTAGGGCCTTTGTACTATTAATAGCTGAATCTGTTGTTCTGGAAAGGAGCCCTACTCAAATTGGGCGGCAGGTTGGTGTCTGCAGGATACTGAGTAAGGGGCTAGGCCAGACTGTTCTGGTCAGGGTATGGTAGCCATGTATAAAACTAAAAAAAAGGGGGCACCTGGGTGGCTCCGTTGGTTAAAGCCTCTGCCTTCAGCTCAGGTCATGGTCCCAGGGTCTTGGGATCGAGCCCCGCCTCGGGCTCTCTGCTCAGCAGGGAACCTGCTTCCTCCTCTCTCTCTGCCTGCTTTTCTGCCTGCTTGTGATCTCTGTCTGTCAGATAAATGAATAAAATCTTTAGAAAAAAAAAAAAACTAAAAAAAAGAATGCAGCAAATTTATTAAAAGAAAAACTAACTTTGGAGGAACGGTTAGTGACAGTCTGCCAAATGTTGCTCACAATACTAACAATATTAATAGTGCTCTCATCTTACAGTTTTGTTGTGGTTATTGTTGGTCCCTCCACCCCGCCACAAGCTTCAGTTTGGTTAATGGTTCCTAGCTTGGCATTCAAGGTATTTATTTATTTCTACTGTCTACCTATTTATTTATTTGGCTCCTTTCTTATCAGTTGACCTCACTGGTCTTTTCCTAGCTGTATTTGACTTGCAACATCGTGTTTTCACATGTCATCACTGGAAAAAAGATACAGCATTTTTCTCATACAAAAAGTTTAAAAGCATTTCCTAGGGAAAAAAATCAGAATTTCTTCAGTGACTGTTAGTGTTGATTTAAGGTTTAATCTTTGCAAGTGATGGCAAAATTAGGTAAGCTGTTCTTCATCCAAATGGATCTTTAATGAATCCTATTTACAAGTGGATTTATAAGGCCTCTGGTTTCTTTGATAATAGGAACTTGTCCAAATGGCACTTAGAAAAAAAATTAGGACGTAACGGATCATAAATAACACCAAATTCATCTTCCCTTAAGGGGACAGAACAAACAGAAATCGTTCCTGCACAGAAACACGGAATCTGGTTACCTGGAGTCCTACCTGATTTGTGGTTTCTGTTCAGAGAGTGCTAATTGAGAACAAGAATCTTCCCCGCCCTCTATCACAAACCACAATTAGGAAAGGCAATACAATTTGCATATAAAATAATAATGGTGTCTTCACAATAACTTGTCTTCACAATGAAGAAGCACATTCTGCCTTTGAAGAGCCAAAGACCATCCGTCTGTTCAGTCATGGACAAGTTTTTAAAAAAATTGATGTTTTTCTCTTGGGTCAGTAGATAATGGTATAATATAAAAATATAAATAGTTCCCCAAAGGGTTGGGTAAATTTGCAGGTATTAAGCTCATTCTGGGTAATTAGGTAAGACCAAAGGTACTTGGGGGTACAGACTCATCTCAGCTTTTCAAAATGTATGTCATGGAGATTTGCCATGTCTACATGGCTGTTGGTCCCCTTCTCGGGCAGGATATTGGGCTGGGCTGACCCTGCTCAGACCTGGGAGGGTCCATCTCATCATTTTACAGCAACATAGTCATTGATATGAGAAGGCAGGTTGTCTTACTCCATATTCATCAGCCAGATCTTCAAAACCGTGCCAAAATCTGGGTCTTCAGTGATAGTTAAGTGATTCATTCTGGGTGTTCCCATGCTGTACGAGCAGGTTACATGCCTTCTACTTCCAGAGAAGCCTTTCTTAAGACAAGAAGCCACTTAATTTGCCATTTTGATTTTCTTTGGACTCAGCATGTTACGTAAACAAGTCACGACGGAATTATTTCACACAGCATAGGCCAGGTGCTTAACATGGGCTGTGTTTCTGTTTGTGCTCACCTGTTGGCTTCAGGTTAGGTGACCTGGCTTGCTGGTTTCTTAATTTCTTTCAAGTACTTCAAACTTCTGTAAATTACACCTCAGCTATCATGTTAGAGGGAGTAGTAATAGCAATAGTCTTCCCCAAATAAATAGGAGTAATTATTGATGTTACTCTATGAAGCTACATCATGCACGACTTGTTTAGCTATACTTACAAAACCTTAATCTGTGACTGTCAAAGTTTGGTTATCAAAATATGCTCTTTGTTAGGGAGTTTTATTGTTGTTATTGAGAATTCACATTCTGCTATGCAACTTTCCCCAACGTTTGCATTCCTCTGCATGCTTATGTAGATGTCACCTTTTGTTATGGTTTGTAACCTGTGAACTTAAAAGGAAAAATCAGTATCTACTTCTTTGAATTTAATAGTTGGATTTAATTGATGTAATGATTGGTGGTAGCCATAAAAAAAAAAATCTATAGAATGTGGCTATAATTGACGATGGGTCACATCCTGAAAATTACATGCTCTTGTTTTTGCCAGGGCTGATCTGGTCTCATAAGATTAATAATCTCTCTCAGTTCTTCTCACACTTTAGCATGGATGTAAGAAATGTCAGTAAGGTGCAGATTCCTGGGTACTACCTCTTGAGTTCTGATTCAGTGGGTCAGGAGTGCACCTGGGCGGATGTGTAGGTCAAGAGCGCATGTTCGGCCATCAGTGAATGAATGATTGGATAAATAAAATGTGGGAGAGCTGTACAACAGAATTTTTTTGGCCACAAAGAGGGATGCAGTGCTGGTACCTGCAAATACGGATGAGCCTTGAGGCCACTAATCTAGGTGAAAGGAGACAGTCACAAATGGCCATGCTGTATGGATTCCATTTATAGGAAATGTCCAGAATAGGCAAACTGATAGAGACAGAAACTAGATTAATTGTTGCTGGAAGCTGGAGGAAGGGGAGAATTGTGAATGACCTCTAATGGATATGGGGCTTCTTTGGGGGGTGATGAAAATTTTGGAATTATAAGCGGTGATGATTGCACCACCCTGTAAATATAGTAGAGACCCCTGAATTGTATACTTTGAAAGAGTGAATTTTATGGGATATAAATTACGTATCTGAAGAGTCATGCTTTGGATTTATCCAGGTTGTAAATCAAACTCTGCCTGAACCACTCACAGGGGCAATTGCTATGTGGCAATGGGCAGGTCACTTGAACTTTCAAAGTCTTAGTATATCCTCATTTCTAAAGAAATGGTGATAAACATTTTTTTTTTTTTTAAATTTTAAGTAATCTCTACACCCAACGTGGGGCTTGAACTTACAACCCTGAGATCAAAAGTCCCATGCTCCACCAACTGAGCCAGCCAGGTGCCCCAGTAAAGAAATGATGGTAGTATGAACTTTTAAAGTGTATTGTGGGGGTGTCTGGGTGACTCAGTTGGTTAAGCGTCTGACCTTTGATTTAGGCTCAGGTCATGATCTCAGGGTCGTGAGAGAGAGCCCCACATCATGCTCTGCAGTCAGCGTGGAACCTGCTTAAGATTTTCTTTCCCCTTCATCTGAGCCTCCTCCGCCTCCCTCTCTTAGGAAAAAAAAAGACATTAAAAGTTACTGTGAATATTTAGTGAACTAATGCATGTCCAGTTCTTAGCACAGTGCCTGGCCAGGGCAATTACATCATCAATGTCAGTTAAGCCCTCTAGAAAGCAGGTTGTGTGGGAAGAGATTTTTGAAATCAGTGCAGGCTGCACAACAGGAATTGCTGACTGGAATTGTTAACCTGGGTATCATGGTTCTCCTATTTCCATGGGCTGACGGTAGAACAATACAAGACTAGAGGTGTCCACGCAGATTTTCAAAACCAGAACTCAATTTTCACTTCATCTTGATTGTTTTTAAGAATCCTATCCATCATTAAGAACTCTTGCGCTATAAATTCTGAATACTTCAGAAGTTAAAATTTAGACAAACAATGGGATATGTTTATACCTAAACTTGTGATAAAAATCAAAGCTACTTTATAATTAAATCACTTTAGTGCACCTCTCTGTCTAGTCATAAGTATGCTTTTCAATGGTTATTTTGGCACAGGACCAAACATTAATACAAAACAAAGATCTTTTTAAAGGTATTTGAACCATTTCCTAAAGACATTATAACTTAATTTTTCAATACCAAAAGTGTTGTTTATTATATGTTATGTTAGAACTTGCATGAACCTTTTATTTTATTTATTTTAAAATTTATTTATTTTATTTATTTATTTGAGAGAGTGCAAGACAGTGAGAGTGAGAGAGAGCATGAGCGTAGGAAGGGGAAGAAGGAGAGAGCCTTTTAAATATACCTGTTTATAGGGCCTCTTTATTACGCGAGAAAGAGTTGAATGAATTCTAACTTTCATTTCAGAGCTAGAAACATTTACCCCAAGTCTGAGGGGAGAAGGTATTACCACAAGTAATATATTAGTGCCTTCCGTATGAATTGCCTATTCTTCCCTTGAGATATGGAGATGCTTAATTCCCGTCAAAAACACTTGTCTTTCTACCAAATATAAGTAGTAGAAGATTTAAAAAAAACTTCTATTGATACTTCGATAGGTAATTTTTAAATGTGGCCTGTGTGTCTTATTCATTTCTTTTCTCTTACAGCGTGGGGAAGGGCAGCGGCCGCCATGCTCTTCTGTGGCTTTATCATCCTGGTGATCTGTTTCATCCTGTCCTTCTTTGCCCTCTGCGGACCCCAGATGCTCGTCTTTCTCAGAGTGATTGGAGGCCTCCTGGCCCTGGCTGGTAAGACAGGTTCTTCATTCTTACCTTCAGTAGGCATCTCTGAAATACTGTCCAACCCACAATCCTTGACAATTACACTTCCAGGTCTGTTGTCAGGAGATGTGTCACCATGCGCAAAAGTAACGGAGACATGGGCTTTTAGGTCTAGGTCCCTTTCCTCCTGTGTCTCAGGCAGTACTCCATATTTCCAGTCCATGCTGCGTGACCCCACGTCCATGTCCAGTGACACCCTGCTTTGAGGGACCAGAGCTGACAACAACAGCTGACAACAATCACTGCACTTTTTCCATTGTGGCCCCAGGGCTGTCCTCCTGTGAGCCCCATGCTGAGCCCATTTTGCTTATAGAAGGAATGTTACAATCTTATGATGTAGCGGGTTATAGAAAGTTTTTCTACAGTGGGACAGGAGACCGTAGGATGGGCCAGGTCCGGAACTTGTATCATAGAGCTGATTCTGCAGTATGGGAGATTTAGTGATGCAGGTGGGTGTGGTCAGAGTGAACATTTATTAATGGAATACCAGACCTAGGGCTCTTGGAGCACAACTGGTTGGCACCGCTGGGTGTAGACTTAGTGTCTTAATGTTACAGAGCGAAAATGTGTTCCTATCCTCTGACGTGGCAACAGACATGGGAAATATGATGTGAAAAGAATTCAGAGCACAACATAGCATGTGTGTGCTCATTATAGCTCCATGGAGTTATGCATGTTCATGAAAAAAGAAAACAAAAGTCAATTTAATCAAGTTCTTTTTTTAAAAGTTGCTTAAAATGTTAATATGATCAATAGTAATTGTAATTGGGTGACTCTAATGCCAAAGAGGATAGAAGTCTTCTTGACCTGTGTTTTCTTTCTTAGATCCTCCTTACACTCCCCCAAGAGAAACACTCCGGTGTTTCTCTTCCCCCAGCCTGGAATGCTGTTCCCTCTGACCTCCATCTCTCCCTTTCTATTTACTCCTCAGATTCTCGCCTCCTCTGCAGGCTTTCCTGGTATTTCTCTGTTGATCATTCACATCATTGGCTTGTAGATTCATTTAGTTACTCATTTATTAAATGAATATTCCAATCATGTGCTGTTAAAGATCAATATTGTCAAATATATGTGTGTGTGTGCACACACATGTGTGTAGGTATATATATATTATTTTTACTAGCCCTGAAAATATTTACTGTGTTTGGCACAGGAAATACCAAGATGAAAACCTACCACCCTGCTTTCAACGGTACACCAGAGTTTTGCACTTTTTACTTTAGTAAACACAATGCTTAAACAGGTACTAAAGAAGGGTTCTCTAGTTGCCTTTCGTCTGTGTTTCATATAATCAGCATTCTGCTCAGTGCCAGGTCTCTCTGACATACAAGAGTCAATAACATGTTCTAGCTCATGCCGAATAGATCCCCCCCACCCCAAGTCCCTTTCATTGACAGGAAGTGGATTTAACACTTATTTAAAGACAAAAACCAGTTGTGGAAGAGGGAGTTGACCTGTTGTTCCCTTGCATTCATTTGTGCATTTGTATTCACTTGGGGATGTTTTTCTTCCCTTTAGCCGTATTCCAGATCATCTCCCTGGTGATTTACCCTGTGAAGTACACCCAGACCTTCAACCTTCATGCCAACCCTGCTGTCACTTACATCTATAACTGGGCCTATGGTTTTGGGTGGGCAGCCACGATTATCCTGATCGGCTGTGCCTTCTTCTTCTGTTGCCTTCCCAACTATGAAGATGACCTTTTGGGTAATGCCAAGCCCAGGTACTTCTACACATCTGCCTAAGGTGGGAGTGAGCAGAAGATCACTGCTGCCAAGATGGATCCCAGAGCAAGATACTGCCTTCACCAGCATCCTTTGAACCCATTTTGTGGGCAGTGTTAATCTCATTAAACTAGTCAATGCTAAAATAATTTGGGAGAAAATATTTCTTAAATGGTGTTACAGTTTCATATTCATCTTTTATATATGTTTTGTAAACAAAGCTTACTTCTGTAAACTAATGACCTATAATATGCCAATATCCCCTTATATCTATAAATACCATTTATATGACATTTGTAAAAGAATATGAATATGAAATGTAACCACTGTATAAGGCAAAAATGAGAAGGCTTCAAAGATTGGACTGACCTGATCGAGTTTCTGCTTTTCCCAGGTGGAATGGACTGTGTCCATTAAGAGCCAACAAAAAGAGAGAGAGATTAGTAAGAATTGTCAGTGACCAAAGATCCTAAAAGAAATGCAAAAAATAAATATTTTCCAAGCCTTCACTTATTTAAAGAAGCTAAAAAGCTTCCTCAATGCATATTGTTTGTGAAAATTTCTAACTAATATCCTGATCTTTTTTGTGAAGCTTTCTGTTACCATGCTATGGCAACTAGGAAAGTATTCTTTCATACCCAAAGCCTGCAGCATTATTAAGGCCTCCTTATGTAGTGAAAGGTTAAGATGAAATTGTTTTCTTTTAAAGTGGTTTATAGGGTTGGGGTGTGGGAAAATTCTGTATTAATAAATCTGTACTCTTTTGTGTCTATATGTTCAGGAACACAGTAGATGGATTCAAAGATGGGCTGGGTCTAATTCATCATGACTGATAGGCATGAACCAGTGGTTTAGTAAAGCTTTCGGAGCTCCATTCCTCTCACAAAGTCATTAAAATAGCCGAAGGAGAGGAAGTGGCTTGAATTGTTCATCTCAGGTTTGGCTGGGCTCTAATCATATAGACACAGCTTCTGGTAGATTGCGGTTGTAAACACCACCTTCAATGTAGAGAAACCTGGTCTTCCTTGGAAAAAGAGATACAAAATACCTGATGTGAGACACACAGAATTCAGGGATGTGAGATTTCTCTGAATGGCAAATAGAGGATATATCACATGGACTATTTTTTTTTTAACCATTTGTATTTACATAGTGAAAACTAATTCATTTTATATATCAAATTATTATTTTGTAAGTTGCAGGATAAGCAATTGCAGTTTTCATTATGAATTTTTCCCAATAAACCAGGTATTTAATCTTGTTCCTAGTTTGTAGTTTTTGGTCTTGCTTTTTTTCCTTTTTCAACTCTGGGGAAGGGAGTTTTTAAAAGATGCTTTGGATGGGGCAAAATAATAAGAACATGGGATAAAATGAGAAGCAGCTTTTTCTTAGCTTGAAGTATCTTGCTTATTTTAGGTTTCCCATAACACATTTGAAGGGACTTTCATGGATTCAGGGAGTCTGCTCCCTGGACTTCTTCCTCAATGACCAATACCCAACACACAGATCCTATACAGCCTCTATCCAGTGCTACCACCAGAGGGAAATGGCCTAAGAGACTTCTCAGGGAATGTTGGTGTGGTTTAGCAAAGGTTCATTCTTCTCTCATCTTCCTGCTTGAAATGGGATCACTCAGGGAGTGAGACAGCAAGTAGTTTCTTCTATTCCCCTTGTCCACATTCCTGTCTGATCATGGTTTTACAGTATGGGTTGTAGGTTAATTCCCCTTAATTCCCCTCTGGTGTGTGGAAATGTGAAGATGGGTTGTTGGGTGGCATACTGGGAGACTGGACATACTTCTTAGTGCTTCTATTGGCTAGTTGGCTCTTGGTGGTCAATTTTTTTCTGTGTTTTTCAAAATATGAGGTTAATGTTTCTCATCATAAATTTAGAAGAAAGTCACCTGGGTGATTATTTATACCAAAAATTTTCAAAAATTCCATGGCCAGTAGAGGACTTGAAGTGATAACTAACAATGCTAAAAATGTCATCCTCTAAAACAGAAGTAACTCAACAGATAATGAATAGCTAGGCATTAAGAAACTAGAACACCCATTTTACCTCAAAAGTATTATCAGGTACAAGGTTCTCTAAAGTGAGCATTCCTGTCTTTGGATACTTCCCTGTCCAACTGTCTTCTTCACCTCCTTAATAAGTTACACACTATATTCTAATGATGCACATTTAGAAAAAAATATGGCTTCCTTGGATCAATGGTCTATATTAACAGAAGAATTTCAACTTGAAATGTTTATAACAAAGACACACTGAGTGTTGTTACTTTGGCTAAAATGTTTCACTTCTTTCAGCCTTGTTCAGGAATAGCCTTGTTGATTGATTTTCACCAGAACAGATACATTTATGTCATAAATGGAGCTATAGAATTCCAGAGCATTCTGGAGAGTAATGAAGAATTTGACTAAGAAACCATCTGAAGACTAACAATGCACTGTATGGCATTTCCCCCAGTAAAGCTAGTTTGGCTCTGTAAGTATATCAGGAGTCTCCACCCTTTAAATAAGCAGTTATAGGTTCCCAAACAATTATCTCACACTCATGGTATAAGTAATCAGATATGCTTGGTGCCATCTACGTTGAACGTAACAAAGAAGTAATATGTCAAGTTCTTTCAGTTGTCACACGAGATAACTATGGATTGTAATTACTTTTCGCTTCAAAACCATATACTGCAGAACTGACAATAAAGTTTGATAAGCTTTCCTTTTCTAAGGAAATGAAAACAGTGGAAGAATATAGTCCTAATATCACCATGTTGGTTTTTGCTACAAACCCCTGCTGAAAGACAGTCCTATTCATAAAATAAACATGAATGCTGAGTCAACTTGTTTTGTTTTTCTAGGCATACCCAAAAAAGCCATATTTGAAACTCATCCAACTTCGGCACTTGCTGGCTGTGCAGGCTTGGGGCAGTTTACTTTCCACTAGCCTTATAACCTCATGCATAAAATGATTGCAAATGATCCTTTTCTCCTTCAAAATTCTTTGATTCAGTGTGTTTGTATTTGTTAATTTACTTAAATATTCTTGGGAAAAAGCAAATATGGTAAAGTGAGGCTATTTTTTTTTAATGTGGCTCTTTTCCAAGCTGACTTTCACAGCTAGAGACAATGACTAAAATGTTAATACTGTGATGGAATTTTCTTTAATTGAAAATGAAAGAAGATTCCTATAGTTTATTTAGTTAGAACCACTAAATAAATGAATGTGAACTCTATCATGAGCATAAGTAACCCTAAGGCTTAGAAGAAAAGCTTTATGTATATTCCAGGGAACTTCTGATTCAAGATGGTGGAGTGGACTCCATTAAATCCATCATTTCTGACTAATATGGGAAAAAATGTAGAATAATAAGTAAGTACTAGAGGAATTAAATCCATACCAAGATAAGGGTCCATTAGCTGACCAGAGGCTTTGTCAAATTTGAGAAGATGAAAAATGAGTGATATCGTCAACACTGGAATGAAGCCACCACCCTGAATAAACTTAACTTGGCTGTTGGAGAGTTAACAGCTGTGCTGCCTGATAACTGGCAAAGAGGTGTGGAGTTTGGGGATGCCTGGGTGGATCAGTTGTTAAGTGTCTACCTTTGGCTCAGGTCATGGACCCAGGGTCCTGGGATTGAGCCCCCAATCGGGCTCTCCGCTCAGCGGGAAACCTGCTTCTCCTTCTCCCACTCCGCCTGCTTGTGTTCTCTCTCTTGCTGTGTCTCTGTGCCAAAATAAATAAATAAATAAATAAATCTTTAAAAAAAAAAAAAAAAGAGGTGCAGAGCTTGGAGCTGGCAGAGAAAAGAGTAGCCCTGGGAAAGGGGGAAGATGTAAATCAGGGCAATTGGTCTGCTCCATGAAGAGTGTGCCCATTGGTCTGTCCCCCCTTCCTCCCCCAGACTCTCCTACCCCTTAGAGAAGGGAACAATTGACCTGTAGGCAAAACCCAGAGATGACTATCACCCTTATTAAATAGTATTGTCTGTTCTAAGTGCTTCCCATGTGCTAATCCATACAAATTCATCTTGACCCTCTGATATAGGTTTAGTTTATTATTAATTACTCAAAGGAGGAATGAAAACATAGGAACATGAAATAACTCTCAAGATCAGACAGTTAGTAAATAATAGGAATAATAAGTGCAAAATATGGTATTTGGTGTAGTGGGGAATAGTATACCAGGTAATACTACCAGACGAGTACTCGTGGGCTTCCCCCTTCCCCCACTGTATTAGTGTGGGGCCCTTAACCTCTTCTACTTCTCCATACTCTAGGGAAGGATGTGCCTTCCCAGTGTGTTTGGGGGACTGGTGGGGAGGTATTGTATAATGGGAAGGTGTAGAGTAAAGGAGAAGGTGGAGGGCCAGAAGCATAAAGGGTGAGGTCTGGGTGGGGGCAGCTAAAGAAAATAAACGAGAGAAAGGGAAAAATAGGGATTTAATAATAGATTTCTTGGATCTGTGTATCTCACTGCATGGAGTTGGAGAAACGCAGTCCACACTGGTTTGAGTTTTCATGATTGTGCTCTCTTTTTTTGGATCACTTCTCTGTGATTGGACCACGTGAGTCATCACTTTGTAAGTGTTGCAGGTGTAAGCCAGTTTCCAGATTATCCCAGGGGTGTGGCTGAGACGAGAGGATTCGGTCTTGACTTGGTGGCTTGATGGAAAGGGCCTCATAAATAAAAACCCAGCAACATCTTTCTGAAGCCCTTGTTTTTAGTTTTCTTAACTTGTACTGCTTTTGATATCGCAGATTACTGGTCTTAACTTTTTTAGACATTAGAATCATCCATACATTACAGAATGTCATGAGTCTTCATTATTTATTGACTACCTTGAAATATGTGTGAACACATAGTATTCTCATAACATATAGAGTACCTTGATATAGATAGACCATATTTTGTCCTTCAGCTTTTGTTATGCTAGAGAGTATTCCTTATCAGAAATAGAAACAAATAGAAAAAGGGCTCCTTTTCACTTTCTGGCCACATTGTGTATAGATCTTTTTCACCTAAGCACTCTTAGCATAGGAAGGTGAGTACACAGCTCCCAGTTTCACCTGATTGTCTGCACAACTGTTTAATCTGAAATATAGCCATGCTTTTTTCATATAAAAATATTTTGCATTGCAGTTATTCAACTCTCCACCTCCCTTCTCCAAATCTTCAAATAAAATGGAGCAGATATGAATGAAACTTGACCTATTTGGGGACATCATTGTCTCCTTAGAAGCCATTGTTTGTACTCCCAGTACCTTGACTTTGACTCAGGTGGAAGATACGAGTAAATGTTTATGATAGTCCTCCAGTACTTAATTCCCTTCCGTAGAAAGAAATTCAAAGAATTACCAGGAAAACCAAAACAGAAATTACAGCAATTTTGAAATCTAAATTGTTGTGAAAGAGGGATGACTCTGAACCAGAGTATTTCATACACTCATGAAGTAAGGAATCCCACTCCTCCATCAGGGGCAAGAGCACATAGCTCAGGGAACTTGGGATGAAGAGGCTGTATTCTAGCTCCTTCCTTTGAATTCTCTCCTTTCCTCACTCCTTCTGCAATTGTATGTTTGTTTTGTTTTGCAATGGAGTGTTAACAACAGGTCTACTGAGGTCAAAAGTTTGCTGTATCTCACCCCTGTGGATATGGTTTCAGGTTTTAAAACTCCTGAAGACAGACCAAGATTGGGACCTACAAACAATAAATCTTTAAACACTGAAAAAAAAAAAAGAGATTGGGACCTGCCAGTCAATGTTCAGAGTCTTGTTTGAGATCATTCTTCCGGGAACTGGGCTTGCCTTGTCACACGTACAGCTTATTGTTCCTGGATTTCACAAGTCCGCTAATTATCTGGGTGTATTTTCTGGGTGTGGCAAAGGGGAGGATAACACACCTCAGGTGTGGGAAAAGACAGCCGAAAAGGAAAGTTAAAAGAGGCTCAGAACCTGTCACGTTAAAGATGTTCCACTTGTACTCCTCTGTGTTTCACTGTCGATCTAGGAATTTACTTTCCTTAGCTGTGGAGATAAAGAAAAACTCAGAAGATGTGCGTGTATGTGTGTGGTGTGTAAAGCTAGCTCGCTGGTGAAGAAATGGAACCCTGTTGATTTAACTGAAATAAGGTTGTCTTAGTGATAATGAGTCACCAAATAATCTTAATAGACAGTTGTACAATGGTTTGCTCAGCCAGTTTTTCCAGTACGAAGATTCAAGGTAATTAGCCTGCAATTATCAACTGTTTTTGAATGGGTTACTTTCAAGAGAGAACACTTAGATTTGGAACAGAAACTGAACTAAATCACTAAAAGTCAGTTTAATGAGACTTGAAAGCAAGTTCCTTATGTGAATCCTCTGTTTCTCTTTCTATATTTTCTGTTTGGTTGACAGCGGATATTCTTTAATTAACAGTCTTCGTTGACAATGGGTGCTTCCAAATGCCACCCCACCCAATTTCTAGTCAAGTAACACCACAATGCCTAAACATTTTTTTTCAAGGAAAAGAAAAAAACACAACAGAAAGGAAAAAAATGATTTCAGTCCAGACAGAGAAGATTGAAAAGCTAAAGTACATATGGGAAGCTGACTTTGGCAAGGATGGCTTTCATGCTGATAGACCATTGGAACAACTGTCTCTTCTGAAGATGTTGGTCAGAAGTTAGGTGCATTGAGGCTGGAGACATCGCCATGAGAAGAAATAAATTCTTTGCAGGCCCCAAACAAATACAAATGCCTCAGAGCAGCACATTAGCCACACAGGATGTTCCCAGCCTGCCCTCAGGGGTGGTTCTCTGGGTGGGGGCTGTGCCATCCCTTAAGAGGAGTCCCACTGGGCAGCCCTGGTTGGGAGATCAGGGCATCCAAATACCACAGTGGAACAGTCCTCAATTAAAGGAGGAGCCCCAGTAGGAATAAAATTGCTTACCAGGATTGTTTTGAGAAGTTAGTCAAGCCTTCTTCCATGTTTCCCTGCACACCCCACCCCGATTTGCCACCTCAGATTTTCCTCTGTGAGGCTCAGAAACAGAGGCAGCTCTCACCATCGACATCAAGGACTTACTACCAACACACTCCCTGTTCTCCAATTTATGTCTTTAAAGGGTAAATACAACATTCAGAAATATTACCGATTAGGGCGCCTGGGTGGCTCAGTTGGTTAAGCAGCTGCCTTTGGCTCAGGTAATGATCTCAGTGTCCTGGGATCTAGTCTTGCATCAGGCTCCCCAGGGAGCCTGCTTCTCTCTCTGTCTTTCATGAATAAATAAATAAAATCTTTTTAAAAAAAGAGGAAACACTAATTCTGCTTAAAAAAAAAAAAAAACAAAAACACCAAGTAAAGTCAAAGCTGAGTCAAGCGATGTTTGTCATTTTCTAGTCACATGTACTGCGAATACACAGACCTTAAGGGAAACTACACATTGAAATATATGTTAAGAAGTAATAAATACCCCAGTAATGTTCCTCAGCTCAGAAGGCTGCCTGCACACTTCTGCCCTGAGAGGCTAACAAGAAGCTTCCAGCCACAACTGGCTGATTTTTTAGCCTAATTGTCCTAATGGGGCTCTCTGGGAACCCCTGAATGAGCTGTCTGTTAGGAATGCGCAAAGGGGCTGTCCTGGGACCCTGGGAGAGCTGAGTTGCTGAAGGAAAAGCCATCTCAAGACTAACCTTCCGCTTGAGTCACCTCAGTGTAGCTGGGCTGGTCCTCAGGGGCTTCTGTATAAAACATGCCTAGCTGTTCACATGCTTTCACACAACAGATTTTTGTTCTAAGAAGAGGTAAGAAAAGTGTTAGAACTGATGGCTGTGTAATCCTAAGGCCACTTTGGGAACTACACAAAGAGTGGCAGACTATTAAACACGAGACAGCCTGTTGCTGTGGTCTTTCTCTTAGCCGGTCCTCCATGAGGAAAGCATTGTTTGGGGACTCGTGTTTGTTTTGGTAACAGAGCAGCCCGATCTGTCCCTTCAACCCGTCCCTCAAGTTCTCACGGCATGAGTTAGAACTGGTGGGAAAGTGTAGACAACTCCTATATTCTGAAACAGCTTTCTCTTGAAACACCTTTTCCATTGACCAAAGAAGGTGGGAAAAACAGGCAAAATGAGAATCCGCAAAGAGGCATTGGAGGGCTTATATTCGTGCCAAGCTGGCATGTTCAACATGGGTTTCTCATTTGCAGAAATATCTGGTAAGATGGTACAAATGCTTTTAAGACTTTTATGAAAAGGAAATCACCATATAGAATTCACCTAATATTCTCTGCAGAAGATGAGAGGTCAGATTTTCACAAGAAAGATGCATATAGGAAGTTCCAAAAACTATTCTTCTTCTGGATATGAGCAGTTATTACTAAAAAGGATTCTACAGTCAAGTAATTGCAATAATAGGCTTGTCTCACTTCTTTACTGTGTGCCAGGCTCTTATTTGATCATAGCAGTAATCCCATTAGGCCGACACATGATCACATCCATGTCAGAGTTTGGGATACTGAGATTTAGGGACGTTAGTGACTTCCAAAGGAAATAATGGAGTCATCATTCAAGCCAGGTGCTTTTGATTCCAAACCCATTCTCTTAATCGAACACAACTGTTTTGGGGAAATACAAAAGTAAATAAGGTTTTAAGAATTATATTTTAGGACACCAGGGTCACTCCGGGTCAGTTAAGCACCTGCCTTCAGCTCAGGTCATGATCCCAGGGTCCTGGAATCGAGCCCCACATCAGGGTCCCTGTTCTGTGGGGAGTCTGCTTTTCCCTCTCCCTTTGTCTGACATTCTGCCTGCTTGTGCTCTCTCTCTTTCTCTCTCTCTCTCTCTCTCTCTTTGTGTGTCAAATAAACAAAAATAATCTTTTGAAATATTTAAAAAATTTTTTAAGGTTTTTTTTTTTTGCTTTTTATTATCATACAAATTTCAGAACTAGTAATATGCTAAGATGAATTATACATCATCAAGAGGTTTTGAAATCAGAACACTTTCTTTTTCTCGTGGCACACTGCCTCAATTTGGATTCCTGAGATAAGGACTTAGTGATACAGAGTTGATTTGGGAAGAGATGCCAGGAAGCACAAATGAAGGGATGAGGGGAAACAAATTAGGGAAAAAGACAAGTTAAGTGTGTGTATGGTCAGATCACTACAACTGGGGCTCACTATTGCTGAGAAGCCAGTACGGTGCCCCCTCGAAATAGTTGTACTGAAGCCTAAGCTGCCTGGGCTTTTTAGCTCATGGTTCTGTCTTTCATGGTCAAGATTCTGGGATTTACCTCCTGGCACAGCTGGGCTGACTGTGTGCGGGCTGAGCAAACTCTCAGGGCTCTAGGTAGAGTGCTCAGGCCAAGGACCCAAAGATGGACCCAGGGGTGGGTGGGAAGCTGTCGGTGTGTAAGGCAACTGTCCGCTATGGCTGCAGGCTTAATCAGAGAGGAGTCAAGGAGACATGGCTGGACATCTACACTGTCTGCTGTAGTCCCTCACTGCTGTCTTTGCTTAGATCATCCCTCCCCCGTCCTGGGCGGACTCTGGTATTAACGCTTCAAGGTGGCTGTGGGCCACAGGTTCGAAGCAGAATTTAAAAATGGGAGGATTTGTGAAATCAAGTATAGTCCCCATAATTGCAGCTCTGGCTGAGGTTTTCACTGATATTTCATTACAGCAACCATATCCCCTTGGGATGATGAAGGTCAATTAACACCAGCATATTAACTTGGATTATTGACCCATTGGTCTACCTGCCTGAGGAAATCCAAGGGACCAGTGGTAGTAGTTTTAGGCTCAGTGGAAGGCTTCTTATGTCCCCCTCACCTCCTCTTGGAAACCTTGATCTCTAATTCTGCATAGTCCAAATTTTCTCTTAGAGGGGCCACAGATTCTCTCAAACAAGACACTGGGAGTAAAAGTTCAAGCCGCTGATCCCAGCCCTGAAATGTCTGTGAGCTGGTAGGCTATTTTAATATTTTATCAGTTTGTCAGCTTCTGGGAGGGATAGTGTATGGAAAGACCAGTGCCCCTCATGGTCCCCTTGGCTCCCTTAGTTTAAGGATATGTTATACAGGATCTCATGTCAACAACTCAATATCTTTGTAAGTCCTTGGATAATGGGGCTGGTAGGGGCCCTGTAGGTGGGGAAGGGAAACAGAAGTAAACATCAGCTCTGACAGGATGAATTGCTGCCTGCTCCAGGATGGAAAGGTCTGATGTCTCTAAGTGGGTGGTTTATTTTTTTGAGGGGTGTTTATCCACCAACCTGTCTCTCTCTCTAACGTCCATTCCTATGTGTGCTCCCTCAGTACCAACTGGATAGATCAACCAGGCCCTGCAGCTCTTTTGGTGGATAGGCCATTTCTCTCTGGCATGAACTTTACTATCCCATTCAGGATACCATAAGACTTTGCCCTAATTATTGGTTTAGAAGCAAAGAGGGAAGGAACAATGATAAGGACACTATCACCTCATGAGGCATCTGTGTCAAGTAGGGAACTTTGTGTGGTTCCAGGCAATGGGAGGTAGCTTTTCTCTGTTAGTGTGGAGCTTTGCACCCAATGCTTACACCCCAGGTTTTAGAGTCCAACTCATTCCCTATCAGAGCCCAATTTTTAACATGGAAGACCTAGGACTATGTTTCAGTCTCCTTTGTATGTCTATCAACCTTATATCAAACACTAGGCTGGATTTCCAACATAGCTTGCCCTACAGGTATAGGAGGTCAGGGCCCCTTTAAATATTTTCCAGGAGGATCTCTGGCTTTCACATTGTGCCACAGTGAATTGATTCTTGGTTGACCCAAAGATTGTATTCCCTCTCTCCAGTTCACCATCCAACCATCCTTGTCCTTACTATTGCCCTCATATATTTCAAGTGCTTCAGAGAGCAAATAAGCCAGTGCTTGCTCTTCCAACTATCACAGAGAGTGTTTTAGTAATTGTGATGCTCCAGGCTGTCAGGAGGCAACTGCAGGAGTGCATACTACCAGCAGGGCCATTTTGTTTGCCCTCTGACTAGAGTGAGCCAATGGCAGGCTCCATCCTGGTGCCACTCCCAGAACCATTTGCCTTAGATTGTTTTTTCCCCAAAGGAGAACATGAGACAAGCATTGAGGTACAGGTAGTATCTGGGAGGTGATCCCAGGAATCTCAAGTGAGGAAGTGGAGAAAGTAATACAGAGAAGTGAGAAAAGCCTATAAAGTGTGTATTATGTTACTACTTCTGGGTATTTTTGTAAGCAACTGGGACTTGATCCTGCTACAGATGCTCTGAGCAACCAGACAGGACTATCCCATGACAGATGCAGAAGATGGAATATTTATCAACCAACCTCTGTCCCTGAATGGATTTTACCCTCAGAACTTCAGAGGAGTCCTCTGGTAGAGCTAGAAAGCTAGGCAAATCCCTCAGGCAAAAAGGCAGAGAGACACGGCTGCTTGGGATGTGTGTGGGAACCAGCTACCACAGCTGTGGGGTGAACTAAGCAGTGGTCCAACAGGCTTTCAAGGTGGGCATCAACAGCATCTGCTACACAGTCCTATCATCATGTAGCAGAAGTCTGGCTTGGAAACACATCTCTGGATTATTTACCCATTCATTTCCATTGCTTCTCATAGCCCATAGGATTATATTGCAACTCAATAGCATGGCTTACAAAACCCTCCATGCTCTGGCTCTGTCTGCTTTTCTATCTTGAAAGAAATTCCTCTCTTCACCACTGTCTTTACCTTTCTCCATTCTCTCCTTTTTGGATTCCTTCTAAAGATCTGAAATCTTCTTTGATATTACTGAGAATTGTTTTTCCTTTTCTCTTAAGCCCTGACACTAGCTAGCCATCAAGCTCTGCCCCCTCTAGGCTCACCAGATCATTCTTATGCCACATCATTGCATATTTACAAAGCAAAAATAGCACAGTGATTGTGAGTAGACTCTGAGATTGCTCATTCAGTAAATAGTATCTTCAAGATTCTGTTTATCTGTCAAAAGGGGGTAGTTATTATTGCTGTAAGAATTAATTGAAAGACTCTAAAGAGTCCAGCACAATGCTTGACACATACCAAGTATTTAAGAAATTGGAGCAACATTTGTGTATACGTTGGGAATGATTTTCAGGAACACTTTCTAACATTGCTTTCCCCCAGTCACCTTGCTTTATAGGGGCTCTTCCTTGGTTTAAGAATAGGAATCCAGAGGGGAATCAAGAGAAAAATAGGGTAGCTAATAATGTATAGGTGTGGATGCAGCACTCACCCCTTTAGACAGAGGATAAGAAACACAAAATAAGGAAGTGGTTGGCCAGCTTTGAGTCTCCAGTCCAACTTTCTTGAGTCTCCCCTCATTGTGAAAACAGCCTACTTGAAAGAGAAAATGAATGTCTCTATTCTAAAAGTTCTCCTACATATGAGGAGCAAGTGGGGAGGTCTGATTACAAAGTCTTAACTCTAAGGCTTAGGTCAAGAGAACTCAGAATGTGATTTATGTCAAGTTCCCACTAAATGGAAAGAAAAAGCTTCTTGCTACAAAAGAGGAACGGTGGGTAAAAGAAGAGTGTATCTTAAACATATGACCTCCTCTTAGGATAAAACTCTGGGTTGAAAAGAGGAATCAAAAAAGAATAAAAGTCACAGAGGAGTAGAGAGGAGAGCTAACATGCATGGTTGTGTGTGTGTGGTATCTTGTGCCTAGCTTCCCAAGGAAAGCTTTAGAAAGGAGTTTTCTTTCTCAGCTTACCAGGTATGGAAGTGATCCAAATGCTCCCCACTCCCTACCCCACAATGTACCTGGCAGTGCCAAGGGGGAATGAAGAGTCTATCTAATGATCTGGTGATGTCAGAGGCTAAAAAAATGGGTCGTACTTATTGAACATTTTTTTTTTTCAAGCAGAATTCTTGCCTTTTATCATCCCTGTATCCTTGTGAGAGATAACATTTTGACATAAAGTGGGCATGTGACTTGTACAGAATTTACTAGATAAACCAGAGCATGAAAGCCAGGTCTAAATTCTACATTGTGACCAGTAATTAACATTTGACCATCTGGTCTTCATTAATGAGGTGTCTTGGAGATATCAGGTCACCCTCTTTGAGACTTTTAACTACTAGAGAATGGGCTCAGCATGTTCAGGAAAGGGAAGTGACAATACGAGGATCTAGCTCTTCTGGTATCTTTGCATTCAACTCTCAACTTTTGGATTGCTGTCTTTCACATCCTTCAAAAGCTTCTGGATTTCCACAGTAGATTCATCGTCTTCAACCTGAACATCTTTAAGGAGCTATTATTTTGTTTTAGAGTTTCAAAGAGCATCATTATTTCACTCTGCCCCAAGACATTCTGGCCCAGATCCAGAGTTTCCAGCCTCATTGCTGAGGAGAGCTGGTGCACGATCCTGCCAACAGACAGGAGGGCTGGAACAGTCCCAGACCCCCAGATACGATTTTATGCATCTCTAAATGCATTACTTCACTTTTCTTGACCACCCACAAAATACACAATATTTTTTATTAGCCCCATGTTATAGATTAAGAAACCAAGGCATAGTGAAGTGAAGTAACTTGCCTAAGATCACAAAGCTAGTAATTGGCTGGACTGATACTCAACCTCAGGCCATCTGGCAAGACAGCCTATGCTTTTAGGCTCTCTGTCACATGGCCATGTAAGGGCTCCAGGTATCCACAGCACCTGCGGAAACCAAGGAGGGACAATGTCAGCAGCAGTTGATGACTGGCGTCCCTGAGAATAGACTCTGTGCCTTGCTAGAACCAAGGAAACAGACTGTTTGTCACTCCATGGATGAGACTTTGCCAGTGGAGATGGAGGCAAGTTGAACTCAGTGGGGAAGATTAGGATTAATTCATTATGAAATCTACACCTCCCTACAAAGAGGTGAATGCTCCCTGTTGTCTTCCTATGAAAGGGGAGATGGAAGGATGGAAAGATATTTGAAGATAGGCTAAAACAAAAAAGTGTGAACTCTGGATAACTAAGTGTATACTCTAAAGGAATGAAGGTCACTTCAGGCAGACTTTAAATGGGAATAAGCTAAGTTACCTTTCACAGGCAATTTTAAGTGCACTTCTCCCTCCTCCCATCCTGTGCCATCACCAAGGGGTGAAGTGGGATCAGTTACAGAAAGCACAAGAGCTAAGTTTTATTTGTGTGGCACACTTGAATTGCTCACAGTGTGCGAATATTGACTCCTCTTCCCCTATGCTTCCATTTCATCATTGCTAAACAGCCAGCCCCCTAAAGGCAGAGAGCATGACTTGTTTTTCATTACTGACAGAGAACATAACCTCTGGTGCACAGAGGGACTCACTAGCACCTCTTGAACAAATGAATGAATGAACAGATGAATTAACAAATGAATTGCTTATAGCCTTTGCCTCTTTCATTCACAGAAAGGTACTTTAATCAACTTCTTAGTCATCTGCCATCACCATGGGTTGTCTTCATTCACTAAAGACCTAGTTTTTTGTTATGTGTCAACGGCTTTAGCAGGGAGTCTCTTTGAGAGTGGGTGGTGTTTCATTTGTCACAGTCACTTGCATTATGGGGGATGGCTTAGGAAATTATTCCCTTATATCAGAGCCTAGCTTTTTATAATGTATTTTACCACTATCAATAAATGCTACAATACACATTTTTGTGTATTTTCACTTATCTACTAGATTTATTTCTTTGGGAATAGGCTGTTAGGAGTGGGTTGTATTTTAAAGAGAGCTAAGGTAATGCTGTGGAAAAGTATAGACTTTGTTATCAAATAGAATCCTACCTCTTTCACTAGTAATTGGCATGGCCCAAGCAATTGGTTTGACTTATTGACCTTTAGTTTGTGTACATGCAAAAAGGAAAGATACGACAATGTCATAGGTTTGCCAAAATGATTAAATGAGATATTCCAAAACCTACCATCTAATAAATACTCAGTAAGTGCTTATCATTTCTGAAATATTCTTCCATATTGCTTTTCAAGGCCTTATGGTACTACCAGTTCTAGGTATTACTCAAATTTCCTATCATAGAGTCATACAGTCATTAAAAAACAAAGGTATTATATAAATATACATAAATATTATTAGTACCACGCAGAATATACTTTAAAAGATGTCTACAAATGAATTAGAAGAAGATAACCCAAATAAATAACCCAAAAGAAAGAAACAGACAAAGAATGTGAATAGGTAATTCAGAAATTGAGAAGCTGAATGACCACGAAACATAAGATGGTTAACTTCCCTTATTTTCAGATGAATGACAATCAAATCAATGATACACTACTTCACCCCCACTGGACTGGTAAGATCAAGAAACCTTGGCAATGCTTAAATAACTCCATGGTCTTAGACAGCTGGTAAAAGTGCAAATGGCCTCAGTGATTTGAAAAAATATTTCTGCAATATTGAGAAAAGCTGAAGATGTGTATATTCTCTAACCAGAATTTCAACCTCTGGGGTTAAACCCCAGAAAAACTCTCAGCTGTGCATACCAGGAGACACATCCCCACACTTTCACTGAAACAATTTTTGTGATACTGAAAGACTAGAAACAACCTAAATATCTGTCAATAGGGGGATGGACAAGTACATTTTAGAGAAATGAATCTTAAGCAACGGAATACTACCTAGCAGTTAAAACAAGTGAACTAAATCTATGTGTATCAACATAGATAAATTTAAGGGGTTTTATGTAGAAAATGCAGTCTCAGGGCGCCTGGGTGGTTCAGTTAGTTAAGCGTCTGATTCTTGGTTTCAGCTCAGGTCATGATCTCACAGTTGTGAAATGGAGCCTCACCCCTTGCTCCAGGCTCAGCACAGAGTCTGCTGGAGATTCTTTCCCTCTCCCTCTGTCTCTCCCATAGCCCCTCTCCCCACTTGTGCTCTCACTCTCTCTCTCTCTCAAATAAATACAATCTTTAGAAAATAACAACAAAAGAATCAAAAAAGGGTTTTATAATAGACAAAATTGAAATTTTGTTCCAGTTTGCAAGAATTCTCACTTTTCAAAAATTGTGAGACTTTCCATGACAGCAAACATATTAATATCTTTTATTTTTGAAACTTAATGCCCACTAAGAAATACTTATCCTATCCAGAAACACTGCAAATATTTGTACCCTTTAAAAAAACAAGTCAAAATGATACATATGCTGAATTTAAAAGTCATACAACTCAAAAAGTTTGTCATGAAAATAGCAGGCCCTACCCATTCTCTTCTTGCCCTTCATATCCAGGTTCCTAAAGCAATAACCACAGAAAACTGTTTTAGTTATTTCCTCTGATATTTACCTGCATTCTTCAAATAATGTGCCTTTTCCCTTGAGTTTTTAATTTTATATTGACATCTTATATTGACATGGAAGATAAGGATATACCTATCCGTATTTTATATCCATCCCACTCACCCCTACACATGTGTGGTTGTGCATGTGAACACACACACACACACACACACACACACACACACAGAGGCACATATGCACGCATACAGACCCTTTTCCAAATTCCCAGTGACGTTACATCAATGCTCATATTTTATATTATAATGGTTATTTAGGTACAGTTCTTGTCCTACTCTCATAGCAAATGATTTCATTTCCTCCTCCAACTTTTTGATTTTATTATAATACTTGAATACCTGACTCATTTTTCTTTTGCTGAGAATTTCAAGTTGGAAATAATTTCTCTCAGGATTTGAAGGCATTCTTTCTAGATTCCATATTGTTCTTGAGAAGTCGCGTCATTCTGATTTCTTTTGCTTGTAACTCATTTTTTCATCTCTGGCAGATTTCAGTATTTTCTCTTTATTTCCATGTTCTGAAATCTCTGATGTCCCTTAGTTCTGGTTTGTATCCATTTGTTGTATTTCATGTCTCTGTTCCCCCTTTCTGCAACTCCTATTAGTCATTTGTTGGACCTCTCTGTTACATCTTCTAATTTTCTGTCATCATTTTTTTTTTTCATTTTTCCATCTCTCTCTCTCTCTCTCTCTCTCTCTCTTTTTTTTTTTTTGGTTTTACTTTCTCTTCCATTCCTCATTTCTTTCTTTTTTTTATGGTTCCTTTGCAGGGATTTTCTCAATATTAATCTTTCAATCTTCTTAGAATCCAAAAAATTTTCTTCTAACATAGACTTAGCTTCCAAGAGCTTTTTCTTATTCTTTAATTATGTCTCTTCTTTTAAAAAATAATTATTCTGACTTATTTTGTAGAAGCAAAATCTCTCATTTCCCATATTAATAATAAGTTTTTATAGTCTTTTTCTGGCCCCATCTGTGTCTCTTTTTCCTTTGAGCTCTCTTTTTGATTGCTTACACATATGTTTTGGTCTCTATTTTTCAATTTTGAGGCTTTTCTTGGATGTTTAGTGATCCTTGGTTATTCATTTATATTTCAGAGTAAGATATAAGACATTTTAGTCTGAAAGCTCCTTGTATGTTTATTGGGCTCAACTGGTGGGATTCATCATTGGTTATGGGGGTGAACCTGGTTTGAAAGACTCCAAATTGCCAGTATGTGTACGTCTTGTTTCTTGGGAAGACCAGTTTTCCTAGAGTGGAATTTTCCTATCTCTTGCCTAGAAGATAGAGCCTCATTGTTATTACTCAAGGAGTCATTGGAAGAATGAGCTGGAACTTTCACTGCTGACTATGTAGACTTTAATCCACCTGTTTTCAGCATGTGCCTTATTTTGCTCTCAGCTGTGATTTGTCCTCAATACTCTATGGGCACATTTCTAGTCTTCTGCCAAGGTTGAGGATGTTAACCGTGTTGTTGAGAAAGGAAACTGGGCTTTGATATGCTTCTTGTAAAAATGTGAATCTATCCTCCTGTGTTAAACCTCATGCTGTGTCCTTGCCTTCAGAGATAGGGTTTGTCTTTAATTCCTGAACCTCTCTGAAGCAGGAATCAGCTTGCCTCTTGTTGGCTTACCTCTCTCCCCACCCTGCAGCCATTTTAAAGATCAAAAAGCCCTTAGAAATTTCAACATGTGCTGACAAGGGAAAATCTCAGTTTATTCTGAAATACAAAAAGCAAATTTGATTTTTGTGATCTTATTTCTCCATATATAAAATATATACATATATAATTGCCCATACATGTTACATATATATGATGTTATATAACATATATAATGTATGTATTTGTGTGTATGTTTAATAGACAAAGAAAGAACCTTGGAATAATACATACCAATCTTTTTTTTTTTAAAGATTTTATTTATTTATTTGTGTGTGTATGTGAGAGAAAGAGAGAGAAAGAGAAAGAAAGCACAAGCAGAGGGAGAAGCAGGCTCCCTGCTGAGCAAGGAGTCCAATGCAGGACTCGCTCCCAGGACCCCAGGATCATGATCTGAGCGGAAGGCAGATACTTGACTGACTGAGTCACCCTGGTATCCCAATATATACCAATCTTAACAGTTGTTAATTCTGAGAACTGGATTGAGTGGGGTATGACTTTCACTATTTTTTAAATATTGTTTTTAAACAGGTACGTCTAAATGTTATAATAATTGTTATTATTATGAATATAGGTTTAATAGTTATTTCTAAGTGATAAAAGCAGACTATAAAATCGTATGTACAATACATATATATATATATATATTATTATATACATATGAACATACAGCTAGAAAAGGAGAGAGGAGATGGGTAGAGAGAATGGAGAGCGGTTAAAATAATAATCCTAAAAATGTATGAAGAGTGGCTACTTCTGGATAATGAGGTTAAATTTTTTTTTAATGATTTTCCATGTTTTATAAGTTTTCTTTATCTGTTCATTTTGCCACTCATTCCCTCACTTATTGCACATATACTTCATGGTGGAGATAGTCAGCAAACAAATAAAACATGATGATTTTAGATAAAGATAAATGATATTAAAAACCAATCTGAGTAATGGGAGAGAGGATGGTGGGACTGTGGGAATTCTTAGAGCTGATTGGAAGGCTTCTCTGAAAAGGTGAGAAAAAGTGTTGAGGAGTATGAAGCCAAGAAAAAATTTCAGGGAAAGGTTTTCCTGATAGAGCGAATAGCAAGATGGGATTGGATTTGGTGTGTATGAGGAATAGAAAGAATGCCAGTGTAGCTAGGATATAATGAATAAGGAGAAAGTGGTAAGGTATGAGCTAGCAAAGTAGCCAAAACCCAGATCATGTAGATTTTAGATTCTATTCTACATGCAATGGGGAGTATTGGAGGGGGTTGGGGAGTGATATCACCTAATTTATACTTTTAGAATATCCTCTGTCTACTAACTGGAGAATGGACTGTGACCAGAGGGGTGAGCTTGGGATGAATTAGAAGCAGAGGGACCAGTTAAAAGACTGCTTTAGTAGTCCAGGACAGAGAGGATGGAGGTGTGGACTGAGGTGGTCGTGGTGGAGGTGAAGAATTGTGGCTAGAATCCAGATATATTTCAGAAGCGGAGTTGACAGTACCTGCTTGGATAGGGTTATGGTTTGTGAGGATGGTGAGTAATGAGGGAAACTGGGTAATAAAAGATTATGCCTCCATTCTCAGTCTGAGCAGCTGGACATTGGTGAAGTAGAAAGTCTAAGGCAGAAGCAGATTTGGGGAAGAAAACCAAAAATTCTTTTTGGACACATTCCTTGCAAAAATCCCACTAGACATCCTAGTAAAGAAGTTCAGTACACAATTGGGTATATCTACCTGAAGTTCAGAGGAGAAGTCATGTCTCAGCACAAGATTTTATTTAAAGCCATGTGTCTGGATTAGATTCTATAGGAAAAGGAAGGGCAAGGACAAGACTCTGAAGTCTACCAACATCTAGACATATAAAGGAGTTTGAGAAGGGGGCTACCAATGAGGAAGGAGAAAAATTACGTGATCAGCATCATGATAGCTGTTAAAAAAAAAAAAAAAGAACATGTGAAAAATAGTACCTAAGCAATGTTTGCTCTTAGTATGTTTAAAGGCTATGTAGTAAATGCTAATGCAGAATTTTTTGATAACTTTTTAAAAATCAAGGAAACAGCAGAGTAATGAAAGTGAGTTACTAGTCTAGTAATAGGAAGCTGAATTTGAATGCCATGCTTTCTTGTTTATCCTGCATCTTCTAAGTATTTCATCTCTAAAATTTACTTCTCTGTAAAACTGAAGATAATCTACTCTGTGGCTATGTGGATGAACTAATGATTGGCAGATAAATGGAGAATTGCTATTATCCTTCGGGCTGCCTTTGGATAGGCAGAAAAACAGCTGCAGAATGTACAGTAGGGCACACCCATCACCTCTGTTGTAGAGGATCTGTCCATCTTGGAGATATTCCTGATGATTTTTTTGTCTGTAATACATCCTGGACCAGAATATCACAACACCAAACTTCTTAATTCTCAATTACTTATGACACAATTTATTCTCTTGAGGAGCACAGGACCTAAGAGGAAGTGATCCAGGCTTCTGCTAAATCTGTTAAGATACTCAGAGCAACAATCTTCCTACTCATCCATGAATCAAACGGCAGCCATTTTTTAGTTTTATTTATGTACTTTGCTTTAACATGGTAATGTCTTCCACAAAAGTCAGAAAACTTAATCCTTTTTATTTAATTCATGTAATTATATAGCTTAGTAAGGATGGGCAAAATATTCTTAGGGTTCCAAGAAATACCTTCCATGAAAGACAACACTACAGCGTGGTGGTACTCACCAGGCATGATGAGGCACACTTGTCCATCACAATCCTGTTGGTGGCTTGTAACCAAATTTTGATCAGTGCACAAGCAGCTATTGTTTTTGCCCTGATTAATAATGTTGAAATGCATACCTAAGAGGTAAAGGAATAGCAAACTCTGGAATATGATCCAACCTTAAAAAGAAAGGAAATCCTATTACATGCTACAACATGAATGAATCTTAATGACATTGTGCTAAGTGAAACAAATCAGCCAAATGTTAGAGAAATAGTTCACATTTACTACAACATGCATGAGCTTTAATCATGTTTTTAAGGTAGCCCTGCTGGAGCACTGAGCACTTTCAACAAGGGTGCCAAGACTACTCATAGGAGAAAAGGCAGTCTCCTCAATAAATGATGTTGAAAAAAATGGATATCTACATGCGAAAGAGTGAAATTGGATCCTTACCTTAGAGCATAAACAACAACAACAAAAAAACCAATAAACTTCAAAAGAGATAAAAAACCTAAATTAAGACCTGAAATTATAAAATTCCTAGAAGAAAACATAGGGGAAAAAACTTCATGACCCTGAATTTGGCAACTATTTCTGGATATGACACCAAAAACATGGGCAATGAAAATAAAACTCGACAAATGGGACATCAAACTTAAAAACTCCTGAGCATCAAAGGACACAATCAATGTAATGAAAAGGCAGCCTCCAGAATGATAGAAGTTATTTGCAAATCATATATCTGTTAGGGAGTTAATGTCTAGAATATATGAGGAACTCCTACAAAATAATAAAACAACAACAACAACAACAACAACAAAACAATTAAAAAATGAACAAAGAACTTGATAGACATTCCTCCTAAGATGATATATAAGTGACTCGACTGCATGTGAAAAGATGCTCAAACATCACTTCTCCTCAGGAAAATGCAAATGAAAAGCAAATGAAATATCACTTCACATCATTAGGATGGTTACTATTAAAAAAATTTAAAAAAGAAAATAAAAAATACAGGTGGGTATGTGGAGAAACTGGAACCCTTGTGCACTTTTTTTTTTTTTAAGATTTTATTTATTTATTTGAGAGATGGAGAGAGAGCATGGGAAGGGAGAAGCAGACTCCCCAAGGAGCTGGGAGCCTGATGTGGGACTCAATCCTAGAACTCCAGGATCATGACCTGAGCTGAAGGCAGTGACTTAACCAACTGAGCCACCGAGGCATCCCCCCTTGTGCACTGTTAAAGGGAATGTGAAATGGTGCAGTCACTACGGAAAACAGTAGGGCAGTTCCTCAAAAATTTCAACATAAAATCACCATATGACCCAGCAATTCTGCTTCTGGGCATATACTTAGAAGGCTTGAAAGAAGGATCTTGAAGAGGTGTTTGCAATCTTTGCATTATTCATAGCAGTCCAGCAGTGGAAGCAACCCTCATGTCCACTGGTGGATGACTGGGTAAACAGAATGTGTATATGTACAATGGAATATGAATCCTTAGAAAGAAAGAAAATCCTGTCACATGCTACAACATGAATGAAGTTTAAGGACATCATGCTAAGTGAAATAAACACATATACTGTATAATTCCACTTATGTGAGGTATCGAATATAGGCAAATGTACAGAAACAGAAATAGAATGTTGGTTATTAGGGGATGAGGAGATGTGCAAAAGGGGAGTTATTTCATAGGTATAGAGTTTACTTTTACAGGATGATAAAGTTCTGGAGATCTCTTGCACAACAATGTGAATAAACTTAACATTATAGTGAACTTGTATGTGTATATATAGCTATGTATTTCTCTACAGTTTCATGGAAGACTTACAGAAGTGTGTTGTAATCTCCTGAAGTTTGCAAACCAGTGACGTGAAATGCTAAGTGGTAAAATTCTCACTTCTTACACCACCACTTGTAGCTGTGTTGTTTTGGGGAAATAAATTTAATTGACCTTGGCCTCAGGTATTTCTTCTGTAAGATGGGGATATTATTTCCATATGATATACAACTTTACCTAATAAGGAAAAAATTGTCAAACCTCTGCATTGGTTGGTTTCCTTGAAAAGAAAAATTTCCTGATGGGGAGGTAGAGTTGGGCCATACTACTCTGTTCTGTATCCTGAAATTTACTCTCTACCTCAAGTTTCAACTCACTGGCACCCTTGCCTTTAAAGCAGTACTTTCTCTCTGACCCATTAGGTTCATTTGGACACTCCCCTAGAGTTCCTGAAGCATTGCTGAGACAGGCAGAACATTCAAGTAAGGCTTTATTGACAGTAGGGGGTGACATGAGGGAAATAAATACAGATGAATCTATGGGTCAAAATGACCTGGCTTATATAGTAAGCCTATCTCTGGTTTGAGAATATGCCCCTTTTTGTGGAATGAGGAAAAAAGACAGATCCTGGATTGTGGCTTTACTTTCCAGCTCCCAATCTGAGTGCATATGGCAGAGGCCACCTTGCTATCCAATCGTTCAGGAATTCAGTCCTTAATATTTAGATTGAATTAGGAGCTTGTCCATAAAGGATTAGCTTCAGCGTGGGGGTTGGAGGGATGACAGCAGAAACCTTGTTCTAGAAACCTCTTTTTCATAATTAAACTAACCTGAATCAAAGTTTTAAGAAGATACCAGTAACTGGATTAATGAAACCCAAACTATTACTAAAATTCAACAGTCAAATTAACTCATGAAATTCACTTATTGATTTAATATCTCCCCATAGAGTAAGGGAATTTGCACTTGGTCAAATGTTTTTTGAACATTTTAGGCACTGTTCCATGTCTCCTGCATCTGATGTGAAACCAGCATGTTTATAGTCACCACCACTGAGAAAATCATAAGATTAAAAAAATAGTAGAACAACTTCTACATTTGACATTCACAGGTTGTAGTGCATCCTACTTCGCCATTCCCAGATACCTTTTGGCTTTCCAAAGGAAAGCAGTGAATGAGGTGAGCAGTATTATTAAGCCAAGGAGAGCACTTAAGGTACCTTCATCTTCCTTTCTTATTTAGGGAACATTTTAAATTTATTGGTCTCTTTCTTTCTTTTTTTTTTTTTTTAAAGATTTTATTTATTTATTTGACAGAGAGAGATCACAAGTAGGCAGAGAGGCAGGCAGAGAGAGAGAGAGGAGGAAGGAGGCTCGATCCCAGGACCCTGAGACCATAACCTGAGCCGAAGGCAGCGGCTTAACCCACTGAGCCACCCAGGCGCCCTATTAGTCTCTTTCTTGCTAGGGATAACCAGGAAGTGATTGCCACAAGGGTATGGTCAATATGTAGAATTTCTCCAAGTTGTATTCTTCCGTTTGATTTTGAAAGAGAACACAGATATTGTGTTAAAAAACCAATTTTATAACCTTAAATTCTCATGAATAGATGCTAAATAATAGTTCATCTTTTATGAACATTAGACCTTAAAAGAATTACATTTTGATGATAGATCTAAAACTAATAGAAAAGAGCTTTAATATAAAGCGTTTTCTGGAATGTATTATTTTTTTCAATAGAGCTTTCATCTCTGCTGATTAACAGAATTACCTGTAAAACTTTTTAATTGTTCGCAGGTATCTATGTCCTTGATTTAGACAGTCAGAACTTTAAGAGTGGGGCTCAAGAGTTATTATTATTATTATTATTATTATTATTATTATTACTATCATTATTATTGTTATTATCTAGTTCCTCAGGTAACTCTGAAGTATGATAATTAACTATGGGCCTAAATCAAAAGACTGACCCTTCTTTGTTGGCTTCTGAATACAGTGTTCTTAATTTCAGCTTCCCATCTGGGGCTCTCTACCTAAAGACTGATACTAAATGAACTGTTTAGAGCAAAGATAGTTTGAGTTATGCTGAGAAGCTTCTAAAACCAGAGGCAAAGATAATGATTAATATTATGTTCAGGAGGAGGACCCAACATACTTTTGGCAAAATGCCTTAATCAAATGACACTAGGGACATTGTTTAGTAGAAATAGCTTTCAATGTAGAAGAGCAGTTAGCATTGGGAATTTGTGGGCAGATGTTTTGTTGTATAGTTGAATGAAAATACTAATGGGCTCCAGATGAAGCCAGTCTTATTAATGGGTGATTTATGTATGATGAAGAAATGCTCAATGGGGTTTTGACCAATCTATGACTGCAGATCTGTGTTTTTATTTAGTTGCTATTATTTGGTGAGCTCTATATTAGTGTCTACCAGGCCCAGTGATTTAGGTAGGAGCAAGGTCCTAATTAGCCTTACAGAAAGAAGTTTTGGCTCTGAACACCAGCCCAGCACAAAGTTGGTGTTTCTCGTGATGCCTCTTGACTATTATTTAGTGATGAGAGAAATGTCTCAAGATTTGCTCAAAATCAGTCACATCAAATGAATGGAGTCAGATTTTTTAGGAAGTCTCAACTCGATATCTAAGGAAAAACACTGGATAATAAAATTATCCATGAAAATTCTTTACATTATCCATAAAGCAAACTTTGGTTTTCCCTTGTATTTTAACTTGGTCTCCATGTCTCCACCATAGTACAGACAGACCAAAATGGACAGAATACAGAGCTATTGAATGGGCAATTTTTCTTCTCTGTTTTTTTTTTTTCCTTGTTGTTGTTGTTGTTGTTGTTGTTCTGTTTTTCCAGTTCAAATGGTTTTACCCATGTTAGTTCTGTATTACATTTATATATCATCTTTCCTGAGAACTTCCATTTCCTTGCTCTCTGATTTTGGAGAAGCATACCATTAGGCCTGTAGATTGTAGAGTCAGGCTTCCCAAGTTCAAATCCAGGTTCTATAATATAGTATCAACTATATTCTTAGATAAATTACTTAATTTGCACAAGCCTCTATTCTTTTTGGCAAAAGTCACAAAGGTGTCTATATCATTAGATTGTGAGGATTAACTGAGTCAATACCTGGGGCCCCCTAGAGACAGCACCTACAAAGAACAACTGCTCAAAGATTGAAGTTATTCATAATCAGTTATGGTAGAGGGTGCTGTGTTCAGTCTTGAGAGACCTATAGTAGAACTGTGAGAAAACTGTTTGATTCACAGAAGCATTTTCCTCAGGCTATGGAGTATAAATATTCCTTATATGACTCTAGTTATTATTACTTAACTATTACTCTCGGCAGCCTAAGCAGGCATGACGTCAGCCTCTGGCTAAAGGAAAACCCAAAGTGAGTGACTGTTTACTCTTTCTTAAAACTCAGTTGATTATGAAGAGGCAGTGTGGCCAGAATCCTAGAGCCTCCTTCAGGGCATTTTAAGACCTAATTGTCATCTTTTTGAATGATACATAGGCTGGCATGTTTTCATTAGAGGGAGTAAGTAGCATTTATTATAATTGTTTCCAGGAAAATAATTTGCTCTAGGACCTAACACATATAAACATTGCTTGAATTTCTTATGTGATGGTGATACAATCCAGAAAGTACATGAATACTCATTTGTGTGAACTGCCCACAGAAATCAGCCCATGAGAAATCAGATGACCTGGCTCTTTAAATAGAAGCTACCTTGTCTTTTGGTTAGAACACAGAGTGAGTGACTAACAACCCCAGTAATAAATGGGTGGCTCATTCAATTATAAGACCAAGGTTTTTGTCTCTCAGAGTCCCTCCTCTTAGGATTTCTTCGGGGATTTTATCAGCTGTGACCCGACTACATAGCCTCCAAATTAGCAAGTGAGGTCAACTTCTGAAGGTCTCTCTTTGAAGCTGGGAAATCAGTTGGCTGAGTCAATTAGGCCAAACTAAGGAGGCCCTCAGATGCCAGGTAAAGGAATGGGATAAAACAGGAGAAGACCAAGTGCAAGCTTTTAGGTTGGGTTAGTAATCCTGTAGCACTCTAGTTCTGTGACCCCCTCTGGAGTCCCCTCTGTTTCTCATACAGTACCTACCTTCCACACCTGCCTCAAGTCTAGGACAGTATTTGTGAGAGTTGAGTGAACAGGCACATAATGAAGCTGCAAGCCTCTTCCCCACCCTACCTCGCCCTTCCCCACCCAGGTTTTGACAAGTATTCCCACCCTTCACCTGGGGCCCTCCACATGGGTCACACCCTTGGGGTGACTCAGGAAAGCTGGCCTCAGCACTCTCTGGAGGCTTGAGAGGATGGTGGCCCCTCTGCCCAGGGCTCTGTACCCTCTGCCCCAACAAGCAAGGCAGCAAAACATAACTCACTGGCTTGGTAACTCTCCTGAGGTGATTTCTCAGCTGCTGTGATGGACATTATTCATGGGGAAGTCTGAAAATACAGGAAAAAATACAAGGGCATCTTGTAGAAACTTTATAAGGTGGGCCTGCTTTCAGAAGAGATGCAGTAATTTACCAATTCACAACATATTTGCTGACCGCCTTCTGTGTGTGAGACTGGCACTGTGGTAAATAAAAGCTAAACAGAGATGAATAAGATGTGGTCTTTGTTTCCAGAAAGTTCTATGCATCATAGAGGAGGCACATGCTACTCAGATGTTAGCCGCCTACTTCCCATATTTCTCTGATGTGCGGTGGGAATGCCTTGACCTCCAATCTGTGGCTGAAAAACAAGTCTCCCCAAGATAATCTCTCTCTCTCTCTCTCTCTCTCTCTCTCTCAATCATCTATCTATTGACATACAGATATAAGAAGATAAATCTATATATACAACTAATTCTTTGCAGTCTCATTATTCCTCTGACTCTGGGTTCACGTCTACACATGTTGTTTCTGTATCTTTTTTCTTTTTTTAAAGATTTATTTATTTATTTGAGAGAGAGAGAGTTGGGGGGAAAGGCAGAGGGAGAGAATGTTTAAGTAGATGCCCCACTGAGTGTGGAGCCTGGTGCAGGATTCCATTGCTGACCCATGAGATCTTGACCTGAAACCAAGTCCAATGCTTCACCAACTAAGCCACCCAGGTGGGTGTCACACTTCTGACTTCTTTCAGATACACTTAGATGCTAAATCCAAACTCATTGCTGCTAACAGCAATCCACTTATTATAAAGCTGGTTGGCTTTCCCAGGAGAAAGGGTCTCATCATAGTGTGCGGCCTTTTGTATATTGTTGGCTTTGCTATCTAACTTCCTGTCCATGTTTCTCCTTCCTTTATTCTTCTCATTTGTTCTGAGGATCACATGAATCCCTCTCCTTCTCTGATGTAATCTCGACCTTTTCTCTGAGGCCTTAACACTGGATATTTCTTGTCAGAAACTCACAAAATCCAAGTGATGTTAATAACATATTTCACAACAAAAGTAGTTCTTGACCCAAGAGAAATCTACTGACTGCTGCTAAGGAAGAGAATGATCATTTATCCTGTTACATATATTAAAAGTAAATGTCATTATAGTGATAGGTGTCCTCCTAGAGATCTAACCAAGGTGCTTGGGTTCACCAAGGATGAATGGTCAACTTGTCCTGGGAGATTTAGGAAAACCTTCACAGCTACAAGGTAGTGACGCAACTCTATGTGAGGTGGAGGGCAGACGTGCAGTTTTGCTGACTTTAAGCTTTGGTCCAGTTTTCATTCCAAGCAGCACCATAGATAAGTGTCAACTCTCAGAAGGTAGTTGCCCCAGACAGACCAGGAGAGATAATGTGGAGACTGGGCACACCCATCGCAATGGGGCAGGGCAAATGCTCTGGGGAAAACATAACTGTAAGCAGTGGGAGGTCTGAGAAGGTGGAACACGGTTTGTGAAAAGGATGGGAACTACTGCCAGGTGGCAGTCTAGGCAGGCAACAGCAACAGGGAGGTCTAACCAGGGAGGTTAGAGTACCATCAGGCAGCAGGTTGTGGGCATAGAGTAGCTGAGCAAAAGGAATTTAAGATTTGGTCAAGCAGATAATCTTGCAGAAGCTAACAAAATAAAAACAAAAATGGGGTTTCAAGTGTAAAACTCTCATCTTGGGAAGGAGAAGGGACTGGCAGAATCTAAGAAGGTATTGGGTTACAGGAACTGGGATGTGGGTTGGGGGTTATTTGGACCTTAAACTTAATGTCTAAGTGAAACAAAGTCATTTGATCACAGGGCCTCTAGTTCTGCCTAATGAAGCTGAGGCACAGCTGAGACGGAGGGTGGGCACTAAGGGTTGGAGATTCTGGCCCATGGTGAAGGGTGAAGGAGAGAGCCAGGCAAATCACTGCATTCTTCTACCCACCCATCTGTCGCTTCCCAGCATCAAAGACTCCTCTGGTTCTTTTGGAAATTGGGGTATTCCAACTCTTCCCTTTTCTGGACTTACACCTTCATCATAATTTCAGGGCTTGATTCTAGGCTAAGAAGTACTTTCTTTTTTCCTGCCTTTAGAATATTTCTCACCAGTGTTGAGCCAGATACAGCAGCGTTCCACCCCTGCATGTGGTCTTCTCTGGGGAAAATGGCGCTGCCTCCATGTCAGCATCCAGGCTCTGGAGCCAGACTGCATAGGTTTGCATTCTGGCTCTACCACTTACTGTGTGTGACTTTGGACAAGTTACATGGCTTTTCTTTGCTTCATTGTCCTCCTCTGTAAAGTGGAGGTAATATTAGTGCCAACTTCATAAAGAGGTCATGAGGATTGATTCAATTAATTTAGATATGATAAGCATTTAGCACAGTACTTAGCACTTAAAAATCAAGAAATGTCAGCTACTAAATGTTATTTTTCCAGTGAGGAAGAGGTCTGAGGAAGATTCTGGGTGGGTGGATCTGAGGCCTCAATGAATATATTTTAAGTGAGGAATTTAGGGTATATCAGTTGAAGAAACAGACAAAACCCCCCGCTCTTCTGTTGCATCATTTTCTGCTAACTGAAACTAAAAGTGGGATTTTAAAAACTGTTCCATAAGGGATCTGCAAGAATTCCATTTCATAGTTTTTCATTACATGTATAACTGCTGACACGGACTGAAGTAAGAAATACTATGTCTAATCTAAGGACCTCAACAGAACAGACCTAATCACATTATGACTAGCTCCCTGCTTTTGGGAAGCACTGATTCCCCTGACAGACATCCTTAGAGCCAACTGCAAACCCAGGATAATTCTTTGCTTACTTGAGAACCAGTGATAACTCTCTGAATCTTCTCTCCCTACTTTTTATTCAGGGTGGTGTGGATGACATGCTCCCAAGCAGGGTTTCTCCACCTTAGCATTATCAACATTTCTTTGTTGAGGGGGTTGTCCTGTGTTTGTGGGATGTTTAACGCATCCTTGGCCTCTACCCACCAGATGCTGGGAACAACCTCCCAGTTGTGGGCAACCAAAAATATCTCCAGACATTGTCAAATGCCCCCTGGAGGTGAAATCATCCTTGGTCAAGAGCCCATGCTGACCAATTCTACAGCTGACAAGCCTTTTTCACACAGCCTCAATGACTACTCTGTTCTAGTCTGTCATCAGCAGAGATCCTCTGGTGCCCAGAGTCTGGGCACCTCTCCTGTGTTGTCTGTTCATGGCTTCTACAACCTTATCACACAAATGGGCAATGCCAGGAACTCTCTGACCCTGGTTCATTCATGACATGAGGGCGGGTTTGTGGATGGAAGAATAGAATGAGGGAAAGTCAGTTGTTCATCCCTTTGTATTGTTATGGGTCTCAGACCATATTTACAGAGGGCAGGCAACACAAGAGTAGCATCTAGCTCCATCCCAGATAGGTCCCGAGTTCATCACACTTGGGCAGAGAAACAGTTCTGATTGATAGCACATTTTTTTTTTTCTTTATGTTCTTTTTCCTCCACATTACAATATTGACTAAGCTGGCTTCAATTCACCTGGGTGTTTTCTGAGATGCTTTGATCTAGATTAGGGATCTTCTAGTCAGTTTTGAAGTTCCTAAAAACATTTGCAGAGAGGGGTCACCCCCAGGATGGCTCATCAATGACAGCTGTTGGCTCTGAGACAAACTGGAAGGGTCTGGGTGTCCTTTGTTCACCAGCATGTCCTCAACAATAGTTGCTGACACATGTATACAATTGCCTAGCTCAGTGAGCATTTCTGGAAGGGTGTCCACTCTCCTAAGGTGACCGCCACATGACTGAATCATGTTAGAGTCAGAGATTGAATCTTGGTATTTAAGATGTTGATTTTGAGGGCTTACCTGTTTTATTTTTTTTTTTTAAACAAGTCTTATTACTTTGTAGTTTGCACTTTAGAAGATGTGGATGTGCAAAGTTTGAGGGAACTCACTTTTTGCAAGTTTATAAAATAATTTTCGACTTCAGCTTTATCTTGCTCTAGTGCTGGCCTTGCGATCATGATTCTTGACCCTATTCCTGATCCTTCTAGTTCTTTAATGAACGCAGTCTCTTTAAAGAGATCCATGATAAAAACATTATCTATTGTAGGGTGATATTTAAATAAGTGGTTCCAACATTATGGGCAGAAAAAGAATGAGTGAAGCAGAGGAAGCCATATTGAAAAGACACAGTGAAGAAGAGAGACCTTGGAAGATTTTTGAAATGATGTGGGTCTGAAAGCCAGGGTCTGCTGGGAAGCCAGTGCGTGGCCTGCTGCCTGGAGGTGGCCTTCTCAACCAACTTCCTCAGAGACAGAGATACCTCAGAGGAACAACTTCATACCGAAACTCATTTCCTCTTGAAAACTTCATTCAGTAATTTTTTGTTTTAGTTCACTCCAAGTCGTATAGCTCAGTTAGTAGAAATGTGAAGAAACACTGAGGATGTGGTTTGCTCAAGGTTACCCAAAGCAGTGTCTCAAAATACATGAGAAGTTTCTATCCTGGAAATTGTCCGCCTTCAAGTCACCTTAATGTGGTCTCAAGCCCTATGACAGATTTGGAAAGTCCTTTCTCAATCCTTGGTACACCTGACAGGATCAAGCAGATTTTTCTTTCCCATTTTTATAGAATGTGCTGGTTTAACTTATGTATTCTCTGGTGTTAGCACAGCCCAAAGCCTAAATGGCTTAAGGACTGTGAAAATTTAGACAATTTATCAGAAACTTTCCTCTCACCTTTCCTAAATAGTACTGTTCTTAGCTACGCTTTCTCAATAGTGTCTTCTTTCTCCTGGGAACTTTCTGTTCCTACGGGTAAATGGTATGTGTGAACCTGCCCGATCTTGTTCCACAGTATCTGTCTGCAGCACTAAGGAATTCAAAATTAGTGTACTGTGAGCAAGGCTCACATTCTCATAGTTTCACAAATATGAGAGCAAATACAGAGTTGGGTTTTAGGAGGTATTTCCAGCTTGATATCCCTCCCTTAATATGATATTCACAGAAAGAACTATTTAAAAATCCATTTTTTCAGACTTCTGGTTTGTTCATTGGTGAGTGAATACATGGCAGAAACACCAGGTATAAAAAGACCCAATACATTCAGGAGGAAATGAATAGTTCTTTCTAAAAGAAACACTGTTTTATGATATTATAGAAAGAACAGACAAATGGTCACAGAATTGTCCTCTAGAATAAGTATAGTACTGGTTAATGATTGCAGATATTTTAGAAAGGTGTCAGGTTTCTAAATAACTCTACATGAGGGCAAGACTGGTCCATGGCTGATAAATTTCCGATTGCAATGTCCACACACTTTGCTCCCGGAACCTAACTTTGTTCTTCATTGCTTTTTTTTCTTTCTCTGTAATCCTTTGAAATTAATTTTTCCATGGCGGTAGCTACTGGAGATCCTCTACAGAATACGTGGAATCCAGTGTAGTGGGGACCTCTGAATGGACTAGAGAGTTGAGCGTGATGACTTTTAGAACTGGATGCTTCCAATTCTAATAGGCTCCTCTGGTGTAACACTTTCCATAGCTGATGTTATTAAAAACACATTCCCATAAGGAAATACTTCCATTATATTTGTTTTTCTTCTTACAACACTATCTTCAGTATTTTTTTTTTTTTTAAGATTTTATTTATTTATTTGACAGAGAGAGATCACAAGTAGGCAGAGAGGCAGGCAGGGAGAGAGGAAGGGAAGCTGGCCCCCGGCTGAGCAGAGAGTCTGAAGTGGGACTCGATTCCAGGACCCTGAGATCATGACCTGAGCCGAAGGCAGCGGCTTAACCCACTGAGGCACCCAGGCACCCCTCTCTTCAGTATTTTAAACAATATATTTAAAATATGGATTGCTTAAGGGACAATAAAAAGGATCCATTTTACCTGGATTAGCAACAGAAATTTCTCTTCATCTCCAACTGATGGCCTCGATTACACAGCACAATGCTGTTTGGATTCCACGTGGATCCTGAGTGACAGATGACTTTTTGCTGCTCCTCATCAGAGGGTTGGAGGATGCCTCTAGTAAAGGCCTTGGAGAAGCTAGTAAAGGATATCTTGGAATCCACCATGGTGGTTCCTATCTACATGAGAAGATCTCTGCAAATTCTCTGTTGAGTTATAATGTAGAGGACTGCTTCCCAAGGCCCACCTGTGGACTCCTGCAGATCTGAGCCAACAACTAAAATAAAAGTTGGAGTAAAATGAAGAAAAAGATAAAACAGTTCCTTTTCTTTTCTTAGAATTCATTTTGTTAATTTAAAGGGTCTCCTTTATTCTAATTTGGCTCTCCTCATCTTTATGTATTAACATGTCTTTTCTTTTAAGAAGCAATAATGACAATAAATGGCAGGATCTTCTGTGCATTTGTTTGTAATTACCATACTTGATAAAAGAAAACCCTGTCATTCCCTAAAGTTTTGTTTTGGCTTTGAAACTTCACTAGCATGGGAATCACTGCCATGGAGGGAGATGCCATCCAGACTTTAGAGGAGCAAGTCTGATAACCTTTGCAAGCCCTCTGATGTTTCCTGTTCTTTGTTAAAAAAAAGGAAAGAAAGAAAGAAAGAAAGAAAGAAAGTAATTTCATGTTTCACCCTCCCCAAAACATTATTTTCATGTATTTTGCAGTGTTTTTCATTCTTGAAAACAAAGAGGTGGGGGAAGGGAGTGGGAAGAGGAGGAGCAAGCTCCCCTAGGGCTCATGGAGGGAGTTAAGCTGATGAGAAATGTGGAGACCAAGTCACCATTCCAGCAGTGTGGAGTCCAGAATTGCACTCATATGGTGCGTGTGAAACAAATCATGAGGAGTAAAAGTGTCTGGCACTCATTTTAGATGAAACAAGGAGTGGCCTCTAGGGAGTGGAACCCACAGCAGCGTCATTTGATGGGCGGGGCCCACTGGTGGGACTGGGTCACCTGCCCCAGTGCTGGGAAACACCTGTAGCTGGGCTACAGGCTTTACCTGTCTGGTGGCTCAGAGAGCCGGGGGCACTCACTAAGACTCTGTCTGTGAGCACCAAGTCTACCGTGAGAAAACCAAAATAAGATCAAGCAAAGCCAGAGCTGGAAGAAAAATCTTACTGACTTGCTACTCTTAGTATAGGAGTCTCAAGAAAGATTTAGATTGCCTTTTTTGGGGAGAGTCTATTGAGACACTTCTGCCACTGGAAAGGACTTGAACACTAAATTCTTTTGCTTGATCCTGCCTTGCCTGGGGGGCTTTGATGGGTGGAGCATATATATCAGTGAATGTTAAGTACCATTGTGTTCTGCTGTAATTGCTATAATTATCTGGGGCTCAGAGACAAACCACTGAGGCTGTGGAGGGTGGTGATGGTGGTGATGGGGAGGTGAACTGAGATTTCCCCTCAGGTGAGTGGCATTATCAGTATGAATTGCTGGGGTGGTGGGAATGGAGATAGATAAAGAATTCATCCACTCAGTTCCTTTTCCCAATCAGTTACATCTTGGCACCAAGGTACATGAACTCTCCTGAATTTTTGGACCGTGCTTTTGTGAGTTGCCTGAGAAGTTCTCTAGGTGCTTCATGCCTCATCAACAGGAAAGCCAAGGTAGGGGAGGCAAAAATTAGCAATAGCATGAGACAAACGTTTTTGAGTAGTGGCTGCTGGAAGTTGTTTGGGGCACAAGCAGAGACGTGGAAAACATGGCCAAAGACCTCAGACACGTGTGAGGACAAAATGATCTGAACTGATGCCTAAGAAGTATTTGATAACATCCATGCCTTGTACTGTTCAGACTCAGCTGTGCTCTCCCACACCTGTAAGAAAGACCTGGAGCCTCTATTTTTGTGGGAACAGGATTTTATCACTTATTCCTCAAGAGGAAGCCTAAGTTCAATTAGTCATTGTCTTTTTAAAGGAGGAAGCCAGTTCTAGCTCTGAGAAGATAAAAAGCAAGAGGCTTAAGGAAACAGACTATAATCCCTAAAGCTGTAGCTGGTCCGATGGCCCTAATTGATTTTCATGATCTTCTTGCTTCACTATCCATTCTAGAGTTCCCCTTTACTCAGCCATTACTGAATTGACCTGGATGATCTACCTGATGGTTGATCCAGATCTTTATCCTCAAGAGATATGAGTCCTTAGGTTGCCTTGCTTTTATTTGGGTTATGAAGCCTGCAATTGTCCATTTGTCATTCTTACTGGGCCTGGAATCACCAAGAGCTGCTCCACATATCTCCTGGATCCTAAACATACTCTTCCCTGACCCACTGTATAGAAAAAACCCTACAACATCATCTTAATCATGGTTAATTGTTTCCGTGGTAATATAACTCCTTTATATGTCTGGTAGTCCACTGCTAGATGATCTGGTGATAGTTATCACTCCAAGTGTATTATATCCTCTGGATGATGGTTTCTCCCAAAGAACTAAGACTTCTAACCTAGCAGAGCCAAAGACTGTAGGAAGGGAAGCCTAGATTCAACAAGTGGGATACTGGGAGAAATGGTAAGAAAGCCCAATTCTACTTATACTACCAGGTTTCAAGACTAATGTTTTTTGGCTTCCGGGAATATAACAGTCTATATCAATCTTTGGTTGAGTGTGTCTATGAGATTCGAGGGATAGGTATCCTAAAACCATAGGGTTTTTGACCCAAAGCTGGGCCCTTATCTGAATCTTTAGAAGATTGCCATTTTGTTGAGGCAAATGCCTCAGAATGATGGATGGGACACATGATAAGAACAGGGGATACTCTGTTCATGTGCCTATACTTTTGTATTTCCTTTATTGTTAAAGGTTCTTTGATCTAAGGCAATGATATACAGGGTGGACAATTCAGTATTCTTTAAACTCGTGCTTTATGCTGTTTGTTGGTGGGGGTACTAAAAACAGGGAAGGCAAATACATACTTGGAATTGGTATCAATTCTGATAAAAATTATCAGGTATGGGAATTGATTTTACCCTACTTTTATTTTTTTAAGATTTTATTTATTTATTTGACATCGAGAGCACAAGCAGAGAGAGCAGCCAAGGGAGAGGGAGAAGCAAATTCCTTACTCAATGAACTTGATGTGGGGCTTGATCATGACCTGAGCTGAAAGTAGACACTTAACCAACTGAGCCACCCAGGTGTCCCATGATTTTAAGCTAATAAGTTAACTTGTTACTATTTTATGGATGTTAGCAGAAGACAGAAGACTCTGAGATCAGAGACACTTTTTTTTTCAAAGATTTTACTTACTTATTTATTTATTTATTTATTTATTTTTTATGAATTAATTTATTTATTTTCAGAAAAGCAGTATTCATTATTTTTCCACCACACCCAGTGCTCCATGCAATCTGTGCCCTCCATAATACCCACCACCCAGTACCCCAACCTTCCACCCCCCCTCGCCACTTCAAACCCCTCAGATTGTTTTTCGGAGTCCATAGTCTCTAATGGTTCACCTCCCCTTCATTTCTCCCAACTCCATTCTCTTTTCTAACACCCCTTGTCCTCCATGCTATTTGTTATGCTCCCCAAATACGTGAGACCATATGATAATTGACTCTCTCTGCTTGACTTATTTCACTCAGCATAATCTCTTCCAATCCCGTCCATGCTACTACAAAAGTTGGGTATTCATCCTTTCTGATGGAGGCATAATACTCTATAGTGTATATGGACCACAGCTTCCTTATCCATTCGTTCGTTGAAGGGCATCTTTGTTCTTTCCAGTTTGATGACCGTGGCCATTGCTGCTATAAACATTGGGGTACAGATGGCCCTTCTTTATCAACATCTGTATCTTTGGGGTAAATACCCAGGAGTGCAATGGCAGGGTCATAGGGAAGTTCTATTTTTAATTTCTTGAGGAATCTCCACACTGTTCTCCAAAGTGGCTGCACCAACTTGCATTCCCACCAACAGTGTAAGAGGGTTCCCCTTTCTCCACATCCTCTCCAACAAATGTTGTTTCCTGTTTTGTTAATTTTGGCCATTCTAACTGGTGTAAGGTGATATCTCAATGTGGTTTTAATTTGAATCTCCCTGAGGGCTAGTGATGATGAACATTTTTTCATGTGTCTGATAGCCATTTGTATGTCTTGAGTGGAGAAGTGTCTGTTCATATCTTCTGCCCATTTTTTGATATGTTTGCCTGTTTCGTGTGTGTTGAGTTTGAGGAGTTCATTATAGATCCTGGATATCAACCTTTTGTCTGTACTGTCATTTGCAAATGTCTTCTCCCATTCTGTGGGTTGCCTTTTTGTTTTGTTTTTTTTTTTTTTATCAGAGACACTTTTTACTTGCAGCACAAGTAGCATGATGTGGATCGGTTCCTTTGGACTGCAAGGCTCACAGAAGTGTGATGGAAAGCCCAGATAGATGCAGGAGATTTGCGTCACAACTGAGGAATACTCAGCTTAGGAATCTGTTGTTTTAAAGGAAGCAGTAAACAAGCCTTTTGTTTGTCCTGGAGGAAGACATTATTACCTTGTCCCTCAAGGCTGATAGTTGCAAACACAACCCTGAGAAATGACCTGAGTTACGAGGCCGTTGGATTCTTGGCATACCCAGGTAGAATTTGCAGAAATGCTTAGGGCCTATGACATATTTCCTTTTCTAACAGGGACAAACTGATGCTTCCTCCAAGGCAGAAGGGACCAATGTGATCAAGTTACCACCAACTAGCTTTATAGACTCCTTAAGGAATGGGTCCATATTGAGGGCTCAGCATCCATCACTGCTGCCAGGTTAGGCATTTATCCACAGCAGTAGCTGGATCAAGCTCTGTGAGAAGGAGCACCAAGTATTGGGCAGTGCTGAGTCTTCATTCATGGGCCTGTTTTGCAACCACAATGGAGAAAGGAGGCTGACATCCATATGACAAGTCATCTTCTCTGTGCTTGTGGTTAAATGCCAGTGTTCGATGGATACTCCCTGTTGTGCATTAATGCGAGATGCAAAGACCCTTGTGATCTGTACCCATTCATATTGGCAAAAAGGTATACATAAAGATGGACTGAACTTCCAATGTTTTCAGGCCCAACCACAGGCAGTTAAAAAGGCTTTACCCAGCAGGTCTCCATCAAGAGAGTGGACCCCCACTTCTGTGTTGATCCACCTGGTTCTCTACCAGTCCACAAATCCATTGGGGGAAACAGGATGGGAGAATTCATACTTTCTTCAGTTTAAGACTTTTCCTTTACTATTAAAGTAAGTGATTAAAGGCTAAAATCTTTCATGCTTCTCTTGACTCTTTGTAGCTTATTGCTTTATTTGGTTACTCCCATATGTGGCAGCTTGGCTCTTTCTCCTAACACCTTCCAAGTCTAGCAAATTCCCCACTAGCCACGAGTTCAAGCTTGTGCTTATTTAAAGCTACTTTTGACAACCAAAATCTATAATCCCATAGCACCTATATATATTTCTGTCTTGTCATCTGCAACATGTATCAGTCAAGAAAATAAAAGCCACTCAAGGTTATCTCAAGTACAAAGGGATATACTATAGGAAATTCAGTTCCAATAAAAGATTGTGAAGGGTAGGAGGAGCCCAGCCAAGCTAGCTTTTAGGAAACCGGGCATTCCAGGAACTATGGGCAATCACCACGGATCATCTCAGGCACCTGCCACACCAAAGTGGGTGATTTTTGTAGGAAGATTCTTGGAGAAGCTGCAAAACTTCCTATCTGCCATCTGTCAAAGACATGCCTCACCACTGCTGCTGGAGTGATAATGGCCTCCTTTGCCTCCTGCCTCCAAGATTTTATGTGGTGCCTCTCAATGGCAGAACCTAAATCAGAACCTTGCCGAAGAGAGAGACTGCAAATGTAGTCTTCAGGCTTTCAGATCCTGGGATATAGGGAGAGCCTAGAAGGAATAAGAATGATATTGGTATGCCTGCCCACAGTCTGCACATAAAGCATATTATTTTAGGAATGTGTATCTTCCTCCTGTTTCAGGACTGCTTCTCCTTTCATTATGCCCCTAACACCAAGTAGGCTGATTGACCCAATGTAGATGCTCAGTACTCTGGTATGCGTTTTAGTCCACCAGCTCTAAAGGGTCATGTTCCTAAAACTCGATTTTCTAGGTTTTCATAACTAATATAATTGTTAGATAAATAACTTTTTCTATTTTATTGTTTCAAAGCATAAAGCTCAATTACGTTTTCCAATAAAAATTTCTTCTAGTCACCCTCAAAAGTCAAGCTATTATATTATAACATAGCTTTGCTATTTGTTTGTATATTAATAAATAGAAAGACAATAACAGATTATAGTTGTCTACTGGAGCAAAAATTGATTTTGTCTCATTGTGTTCTTAGTAAAAATGCATAAAACTGCAATAAATCAAAAGTTACAAAATAATAGATAAATTTATACCACTTGCATGAATACTTTTTCATTTCTTGCAACCTTTCTTACTGCCTTTCTTTTCTTACAACCTTGTGAGGAAGATAATACCATTTCCCCCTTTATATTGATGAAACATGCTTTAAAAACTTCAGATACATCTCACTTCTTAACATCCTTTTACTGCATTTAAAATTTCAAGATATTTTTGTTTTTAAGAAGCTTTTATATTTTATCAGTTAGGTTGAGCATTTTTCCTATGGAAACCACTATAAAATTTTTACAGTTCTGACCACACACACACAAAAATTGAGAACAATGTTTTGTTATAGTTTTTGAGTTGAAAAGAGCTGTTGAGTTTCCCTGATATAAAACTTTGCTTCAGCAACATCCCAAGAACTTGCCATGGAACTTCCACTTAATACTCCACTGATGGTAAATTCATTATTTCACTAGGCAGGCCATTCCCTCTTGGACGGACTATATATTATTGATTGAGCATAAACCATTTCTCTTTCACTGTAACACTTGGTTTTCACTTTGCCTTCCTGAGTTATACCATGTTAAATTCATCTCTGTACCTCCTGTCAATACTATAACTTTCATAAAGACCTGGTGTGATGGAAAGAACACCACACTAACAATCAAGAGACTTGGGTTTCTGCTGCAACTCCATCGTTAACTAATGTTTTATCTTAATACCCTTGCCTTGAGGTCTTTCTTTCTGTTTGTCTGTCTTTCCTTCCTTCTCTTTCTTTCTGCCTCTCTCTTCCTTTCTTTCATATCTAAAATTGTAGGGTGGTGGTGGTAAACTAAATTGCACCTCTGTGCATCTTTCCTCTGTGGATTTAGCACTGCTAAGCATTCCAGGAAAGCTTGGGGAGTTTTTTGTGTCTCAACAGTGACCTTGCCTAGAAAGCTGTTGCTCACCATTATCTGTGTTTCTGGACACCCTGAAAGAGTGTCCAGTGTATCTTTCTTAGCCACTATTTAGTTAATGAGGCTTTGCAACTGACTTCTGGTCCGGAAATGTAGATGACCAGGGCACCTGGGTGGCTCAGTCAGCTGAGCATCTGCCTCTTGCTTGGGTCATGGTCTCAGCTCAGGTCATGATCAGAGATACCTGGGATCAAGGCCCACACTGGGCTGCCTGCTTAGCAGGGAGTCTGCGTCTCTCTCTGCCCCTCAACCTGCTTGATCTCTCTCTCTCTCTCTTGGTCTCTCTCTCAAATAAATAAATAAAATCTTTTAAAAAATGTAGAAGAACATATGTGAACTGCTATTTCCAGACCTAGCCTCTAAACTCCCCATGCTGTCCTCTCTTCTTTCCTCCCCCAACCCACTCTCTTGCACACACACACACACACACACACACACACACACACACACGTTTCTGTTCTATATTAGCAGGTGTGTGAACACTAGATGAAAGAAATACAAATTGAAACCACAATGACATACTATTTTGGGGGCCATACATAAAAATATTAAACTGACTGGCAATATGAAATGTTGGGAAAGCATTTGGGAAAAAAGCTCTCTCGTACTGGTAGTGGTAATATAATAGAAACATGATTTGGGAGGGTAATTTGTCTGTATTCATCAAAATTAAAATAAAATATTCTTTCTCCAACATTTGCTTTCTTGACTCTACCACTTGTCAGAATAAGACACAGGAAAGGAAGTTTATACAGAGCAATACTTTCAGTATCAGAGAACTGGAAACTGTCTACGTGGCAAGCAATACAAAAAATGATTAACTATGACATTATCATACATATCACAATTTAAAAGAAGAGGTACATTTATGGATAAAGATGGCAAATCTCCAAGATAAAATGTTAAGTGAAAAATAAGTAAGTTGCTGAATAATAGGTAAAATGTTTGAGAAATATGTATATATAGACATCTAGATCTGCTTCTGCATAATCTACAGATATCTGTGTACATAGATTGGCTATAAATGTATATAAATACAGGTTTTCATGCCACTGAAAATATTCATGCCACTGAAAATAATGATTAAATGTGTGAAGAAGCAAAGTATTAGTAAAGTTTAACAAGAGGATATTTTTAATATTTGCATATTTTTCACAGCTTGTGTACTGATATTATTTAAATGATTTATGTATTTTTTATAATCATTCTCGTTCATATATTAATTGCGAGCTTACAATGGCAATGAGAACTAGTAGGTGATTTTCATTGTTCATACACAGTGAGGCATGATTACTTGTGTCATTTCTCAGCAACTCCAGTAAGTCCAGGTTTACTGTTGTCAGGTCACCTTGAGCAGGAGGCTTTCATGTCTGTCAACCTGGCAATGTCACACTTGTTCTCTTGTGCTCCAGGCTCTCATATGACACTGTGCCCGTGATCTTAAGTAGAGTGGCAGAAAGCCAGCTCAGAGTCACTCCATCCTTCTCAGCAAAGACTAACTTTTGTGGTAAAAATAAACAAGGTGTACAGTACATTCAGCATACATCCTGGCATATCTCGAAAAATCTCTGGGCGTCTGCTGATGGAAGTCTCAAAACATCAGTAATCCTGACAGAAGTGTCCCCTGTTGTTGAATAATGCCAAGTCTCAGCCACTTGCCTTTGGTTGTCTTTTTTGGGACAATTTTATCTACCTGTACCACATTTTCAGATTGCATAAGAATAAAGACAGACAAGAATAAAGACTGGGATCATTTGGATAAGGCTATAACACAAATTGTCTTAAATTCAGTTATAGACTCACTCCAAGTAATGATAATTACAGGCAGTGTAAGTAAACAAGGTTTGAGGCAGCTGTTGACAAGGCAGTGTGCCTTGTCAACAGCTGCCTCAAACCTTGTTTTTTTTACAGCAGAGTTTTGACAATCTAGAAGCACGTTGAAACATTCTAAGGACCCCTAGCCCGACCAATTTTTTTTCACAGGGCTCATCTTATAAAAGTCCTATTAATCCTTAAATAATGATGTTTTGTCAATTTCAAGGAAAATAATATCAGATTTCTATAGTTTTCCTTTTTTTAAAGTTTTTATTTTAATTCCAGTTAGCTAACTTATAGTGTTATATTAGTTTCCCATGTACAATGTAGTGATTCAACACTTCTCGACATCACCCAGCACTCCTCAGATGTGATCTCCTTAATCCCCATCACCTATTTCACCCAACCCCATACCTGAAGCTTTCAATTTTTCTGTATGTTTGAAATTTTTCTTAATTAAAGGAGTTGGGGAAAATGTGTTGGGCTAAGAATAAGGAACTGTGAGCTGAAGTGGGGAGCAAAATACTGCTAATATTCCTAAATCCCTGAGATAGTTGACCAAGAAGAAGCGGTGCGTTCTCAAGGAACTTAGAAAGGTCATTACCTTAGGGTAGCAATTCTCAACTTTTATCATTTACAAACATGGGCATGTAAAATAATATTTGTATGGCACACTGGGATAATAACTTGGATTCCCATAGCTTTCTAACCAACTCTTTTTTGTGAACAACATCTGAATGTATTATTGTTAAACAAATTCATGCTATACGTAGTAGAGTCAAATAATATAATGGATACCTTCTCTAAGGACTCATTTTCCTGTAAATGGCATACTTTACGAATGGGTAATTCATATTTATGGCTTGTCAATGACTTGGATTCCTCAGGCAGTTTCTCTAATTATCGTTCACATACTTAGACACTGGTCAGTCTGGGACCACAGAGTATGAATAATGATATTCAGTACTCCTAAAGAAGGCGGGACAATCAACTCTAGGTTATAATGTAACTGCTGGCTCAGTCCATCAACATCCAACATTAATTATTCTTCCCGGATGGTAGGCTACTCTATTCTTAGCAGAAGAATCTCTTATCCTATGTGGTAACTGAATCAATAAGAAGGTTGGCACATCCCTGACATGTAGTTTGCTTGTTGATCCTACTTCTTTTTCCATCCAAGCCCAGATATGCCCTCAGCATCCTTTCCAAAAGATGCCCTGAGACAATCACCAACAATCAGAGGGGGTACATGAGATTCATTTGCTAATATGTCCATCATATAAGGGGATAACATAAGTATCCTATTACATTAGGGGTTGAATTCTGTTTCCCTCAAAAATTCTTATGTTGAAGTCCTAACCACCCATATCTCAGAATATAATTGCATTTGGAGAGAGATTCTTTAAAGAGGTAATTAAAATAAAATGAGGCCATTGGAGTTTCCCCTAATCCAACATGACTGGTGTCCTTATCAGAGTAAATTTGGGCACAAACATGTACAGAGGGAAGACGATGTAAAGACACAGAGAAAAGACCAACATCTTCCAATCAAGGAGTGAAGCCCAGCACAGAGCCTTCCCTGATGACCTCTTAAGAAACCAACTCCACAGACATCTTGATCCAGAACTGTGAGAAAATAAGTTCTGTTGTTTCCTACACTCTGTGTCACTTGTTACTGCTGTCCTTGCAAACAAATACTAGTCTCATAAATAAAACAAAATAGAAGTGAGGTGGTAGGGATGATTAAGAAACTTCTTGACTTTTATGGTAATAGAAAGGACTTCTAGCAATTTGCTGAGACTCACACTCTTAAATTAATATTATTCCTGTATGTTGAACTACGAGCTATTGATGTCCCCCACTCTTCTCTGGCTTGTGCTTTTTAGTTCTGGTATTATAGAATACGGACTCTGTAAAAGGGAAGAAAATCTTGTGTATATTATAAAATACTAGAGCAGACTTGGAAGTCCTAAACTGAATTTGTATCATGAGTCTAGAAGTATGAAATGGCTGTATAGTAATAATATATAATATAGTAGTAATGTCCTCCAGAGATGTCCACATCCTCATCCCCAGAACCTGTGAATATATTGCATTACATGGCAAATGAGGATGTATTGTATTAGGTATAGAATTAGGTATTAGGTATAGAATAGGTTGCCAACCAGCTGACCTTAAACAGGGAGATTATCCTGGATTATCTGGTTAGGTCCAATGTAATCACAAGGGCCCTTTAAAGTGAAAGAGGGAGGCAAAAGAGGAATCAAAATGATGCAGTATGGAAAAACTCAACTCACCACTGCCTGCTTTGAAAAGGGAGGAAGGGCCCACCAGCCAAGAAACATAGGGGGCCTCCAGTAGCAGGAAAAGGCAAGGAGATGGATTCTCTCCTAGACACTCCAGGTGAGAATGCAGTTCTGCTAACACCTTCATTTTAGCCCAGTGAGACCCATGTCAGACATCTGACCTACAGAACTGTGTGATAATATAGTTGTGTTGTTTCTAAATTGCTAGATTTAAGATAATTTGTTAGGGCAGCAATATGAAACTAATAAAAGTTCCAATGATTTAATATATTTGCAATGCGAATTTTCAAAAAGTATGGCAAAAACCAATTTGTCCTGGGAAGATTTTTTTTTTTTTTTTAACATCAGTGCATCACAGATTATCTTTGCTCTTTTTCTTTATCTTCAATTTTCTTCTACCTCATCCTTCCCTTTCTGTTCCTCTGTACCAAAAAACACCAGTGAAATTGCTTGATGTCCTTATTTGTTTTAATGGCACTATCGTTATCCAAGCATCTACATTTCAAACTCTGCAAACAACCTTGACTCCTTACTCTCCTTCTCCAACCTCTATCTTGTTAGTTTTCACAGACGGTAGATCTATCCCTATGTGTCTCTTCCTTATGCCTTCCTTTTCATTCCTACCATAATAGTTCTGCTTTTTGCCCTGGAGTCCTCATGCTTATGCAAATTTCCTAACTGATCTCATGGCCTTCAGTGCCTAGGCGCACCCATTCTACCACCCACTCTTGCCAGAATAATCGTCACATGCCTATCTACCAATCTCCTTTCCTCAAAGTTGTTTTCCAAGGCCCTAGAGTGAGGCCCCAGTCCCTCCAGGGTCCTTCTGCACCATCACTCATTAGTCTACCTACACCTGCATTAGGTGTCAGGCCAGTGTCTCTGACCTGTGATGCACAGGAGTCACATACGTAACTTTCAAAAAATATGGATTCCCTGACCCCAAAAACCAGAATTTCTAGGGGTGGGGTTCAGGAAATAGATACCATTTAAAGTCCTCCAAGTAAGGGATGCCTGGGTGGCTCAGTTGCTTAAATGGCTGTCTTCGGCTCGGGTCATGATCCCAGTGTCCTGGGATCGAGTCCCATATCCGGCTCCTTGCTCGGCAGGGAGCCTGCTTCTCCCTCTGCCTCTGTCTGCCTGTGCCTGCTCTCTCTCTCTCTCGCTCTTTCTCTCTCTCTGACAAATAAGTAAATAAAATCTTTAAAGTTATCCAAGTGATAATAATGTCTTGGTGGTCCACTACCCTAAGGTGGTTCTCAAACATGGGTGTACACCAGAATCACCCAGAAGGCTGGATAAAACACAATTTACTGGATCCCAGCCCAAGGGTTTCAGATTCACTACGACAGAAGTGAGACCCGAGAATTTTTTCTGTCTTTTTTTTTTTTTTAACATTTGAGATATAATCCACATGCAACAGCAATCCTTTCACAATTCAGTGGTTTTCAGTATATTCACGAGGTTTCACAACCATTAGTACTACTTCTAGAACGTTTTCACCACCCTAAAAGAAACCTATTAACAGCCACTTCTCATTCCCCCTTCACCCTAATCTCTAGAAACCACTAATCTAATTTCTGTCTCTATGAATTTGCCTCCTCTGGACATTTCACAGAGATGGAATCATATAAAATGTGGTTCTTTGTGGCCAGCTTCTTTGATTTAATGCAGTATTTTCAAGATTTGTCCACATTGTAATATGTTTCAGTATTTCATTCTTTTTTATGGCAGAAATACATTTTGCTGCATGGAAACACATTTTATTTATCCATATCTGACTGATGGATATTTGGGTTCTTTCTACTTTTTGTCTATAATGAATAATGTTACTATAAATATTCATGCACAAATTATGTGGGTTTTTTTTTATTATTCTGGAATATATGTCCAGGTGTGGAATTGTTAGGTCATATGGTGACTCAATAATTGAGATGCAAGACTCTATAATTGAGAATTTGCATTTCTAACAAGTTCCCAGATGATGCTGGGGTTGATGGTCCAGGAAACACATTCTGAAAACCACTGCTCTACCTGAACCGGTCTATTAAGTCTTCCTTCAAATACTCTGAGTCTTTGACATCTGTGCCTTGTTGGTCACTTGGTCTAAAGTGCTTTCCTTCTCATCTTTACCTTGTGAAATCCTATTCATCTTTTAAGGCCCATCCCTAGGCTGCCTTCACCATAAAGTCTATGCAACATTTTCTGTGTATATGTTTTTCTTGTTCTTCTGACTGGTTTCAAGCTCCTTACGGGCACTGAGTGTGTTTGAGTCATCTTCGTAGGAAAGCCCTGAAACCTGGCGCAGTGCTCATACATTGCTGGTACTCATTAATATCTGTTCAGTTGAACAGAATTCCAGGTCTTCTAAGGTGGTAGTCCAGAGACATGACTCTAATTAGGTGGGGCTCTATCTTTCTCCTTCTCCCAAGCATCTGATAAATCTTAATAGCTCAGTACTCCTGAAGTCCTTCCAAAAGTTCTTCTCCAGCTGGTCTTATGATCAGGATCAAGGAAACCAAACTATTAAGACCTTTTTAAGTTATATCATTTAAAGAATATTTTTACAATTGCTTCTTAGACATTAATATAATTCGAGAAGCCAGAGTCTCTATGGAATGCTGGGAAATGGCTGGGGTAGTAAATTTTACCTATGGATAGATTATTTCAAATATAGAGTAGCACATCTATTTGTATAGCTTCTCATGTAACCTGCACAGGTATTCAGTGGAAAATTGCAAGATAGCACCTTCCATTTTCCTAGCAATGCTGAAAAATAGTTAAAACACTGAACAAGTCCTCTATTAGCAAACTTGCATTTAGGCTCCTTGCTCGGCAGGGAGCCTGCTTCTCCCTCTGCCTCTGTCTGCCTGTGCCTGCTCTCTGAAGTCATACTTCAGAAGGCGGAGATGGGGGCTCAATACAACAGTGTATAAAAGAGACCTGGCCCACCTTCAATACCCAATATATGGATCTGTTAGTAGTAGTAGTGGTAGTACCCATTTCCTCAACTCTTCTTGCTAGAAGCTTTTGTTTACAATATACCAAAAAAAAAACAAAAAACAAAAAACAAAACAAAAAAAAAACCCAAAACAAAAACCCAAAACCATCAACTAGAATTTTGAAGTATCTTATCTCAAAATTTCCCTAGTATAAGGAAGGGATTGTGATTTTGTGTCTCATTGATGCAGAGAGGAATCTTAAAAATTATGAAAAAGTTAACAGCATATTTAATTCCCTTTTGTAAGTAGGTCCTTTGAGAATGTTTGTCATGAGAGGTGTGTGAATATGAGCCAACAGATGTGCAGAACCCCAGAGGAGTTCTGACTGGAAAGGCCCACACTTGATCTTGACCACACCTGCTCTCCTCTTCCAACCCATACTTTTGAGCACAGCTTTTAGTTTCTTCTTCTGTAAGTTCTACTTTATTTCTCCAGTCCTTTAGAAGAGAAGGTCATATATGTCCCCATAGTCAGGTGTGGAATGGCGGGGAAGACCTAAGAGATAGAGTATATGTTGAAGAGTGGTTGGTTCTCTTCTAGTTTTGCAGAAAGAGCAAAGGCAGAAGAGACTGCAACTAGGAGCCCATGTAAGCGTTCACAGTGGATTTGGGAGAAATGAGGAAGAGTCCAGAAGACAGAGGAGCTGTTATGCTTGGGCACTCAGTTGGAATCTGAGTTATAATTTCCCCCATATGGGTTCTAATAACTCCTGACTCTACACCCTTGGGTAGAGTCTGTCTTTCTCCTACCTGTTGGGGTCTACCTTACCGAATGAATAAACTCATACTGATTGCTTGATCTTCAGCTCATTGCCATCTTAATGATACCATCTTAATGATTTTCTCGCCTTAAGCCCTCTCATTTAGGGCACTAGTAACTTCTGTATTACAAATATAATGTGTATTTCTGTTTATATCTTTCTCAGCATCTCTGAGGCACTGTTGATTATGTCCTCCATGATAGATTATTATCCTGTTCTATCACTTAGATCATTCCTACTTTGTCTTCTTCCTGGAAACTCCTTTCTCTGGCCTCATGTTGGCTATTGCCCAGAATTCTGTTCTTAGCCTTGTTCTCATTGTAAAAGCCATAGATCCAAATATTATTGGTAATATTTATTTTTTCCTAAATGAATGCTAATCTATCCCAATTTTAAATTATGTTTGCTTTCCACAGCTGCATGTTGGATACACAGACCTGGATGCCTTTATTTATTTTGTTTTCATTTTTAATTTTTTTTCAGAACTGGATGTCTTTAAACTCAACATTCCTTATTCCAGAATTCCTTATTTTGGTGAATGGTACTGCTACCCTCTCAATGACCCAGGCAGAAGCTTGAAACATAATTTAAAATTTCTCCCCCTGCCTTTTCTTCATGTCTTCTCTTACCCACATCCCATATTCAACCATATGAATTCCATCTTTCTACTTACCTCTCCTATTTAGGTTCTTTTCCCACCATGAGGGTGAATAATGAATAATCATTAAGGGCAAGTATTGTATTACTTATCTTCTTGTTCCTGGTGTATAGAATACCGGCACAATTTTAATAGATTATGTGGAATATATGAAAGAATTAAGAAGTGAAGAAATAATTCAATGAATAAGTAAATGGATCCACTCAGTTCAAGGTTAGCTCTTTTGATGTAAAGAAACAGAAACCTTCACAACAGAAGTCAAGTAAAGTACAAAAGAAGGTGGGGCAGCAGGTTTATTATAAGAAAACCCATGGAGCATAGGGAAATGAACCAAAATAGAAAAAAGAAGCAGTAGCTCAGCCAGCATCTATCAAGGCAACAGTGTTTGTGAACTTTGACAGCTGGGGTGTCAGACCCTTCCCTCGGATTTCTTTCTGTTTATGTGACGTGGTTATTTTCTGGGGGTTTGCTCTGTTCATCTCTCACTGCAACTCACTTTTTACCTCTACTCTGCATACTTTTTTTCTTACATCACTGAGTCTGCCCACACATAATGTCTGCTTTCTCATGACTTATCATGACCACAGCCTTACCTCTTGGCATTAGCTATGCATCCCTTCAACTTTAGCTTCTGCTGCTAACTGCCGGGTTCTCTCTGCACTTCCCAATTCGAGTCCCTGAGGGCAGGAACCTGACAGGCCTACTCAGCTTTAAAATGTCAGCCCACTGATTAACTGCCTCTGAGTCGAGGCCCAACCTAGGCCACCACCCACCGCCACCCAATTGTTACCATTCATTGGTAACAAAGAGTCCCATGATATAAACCAGGCTGGCCAGGGCTGCATTTTGTGGGAGCAGTAGTCAGAGGAGAAACTGTGACTAGTGTGAACAGAAACATGTGACCCCATCGTCACAGGGAAAGGAAAAACAGAGGCTTTCTTATGTCCAAGGAGGATGGGACGGCAGCTCACCGGATGTGGTGGGAAAAGCTGGTGCTCATGCGGCCCGCAGAGTCAAAATCCACGGAGGAACCTTGAAAGTGCAAAAGACGGGATAGGATTCCAGAGAATCAAGACATCTATGGGGACCACAGTAGGTTACTGAGGGAGGAGAGCAAGGTCCAGAGGATTCCCTGGAATATTGTTTTCCAACTCTGGATCGCCCAACACAAAGACTCAGAAACCAATGAGCCATAAATACCAACTCATTGATTTCTCTGCTTCTGGTCTGGCCCCCTCCAGCCACTACTCTTATATTTTACATAACATTCCCCACCCCACCCCCCAACTAGAAAATGTCTTACTTAGAAAATTAGAAAAATAAAACCAAAGAAGAAAATAATCATCAGTCATATCTCTACTATTTAGCAAGAACTGTCATTTCATAATTTCTTTTTCTAGTGTTTCCTCCATTCCACCCCCCCTGCCAAAAAAAAAAAAAAAAAGATTTGGGGGGATATAATTTTATACTATGCATTTTTCTTTAGTTATTATGTCACTAGTAAGATAACACATTACCTAACAATACTGTTGGTATGTTTCATCATAGGGCAGTATTCTAATTTATTTTATCATTTCTTATTGGTGACATTCAGGTTGTTTCTGATTTTTCCCTACTATAAATTAAGGAGTTGAAAAAAAGATTCTGAGAAGTAATATCCTGCATTAAAGGGATTTAAAAGGATAATTATCTTTTTAAAACACAAATTTAACCATGTGCCTTCTCAGCCTAAAATTCTTCAAAAGTTAACTTTTATCCTGAGGATAAATTTCTAATTCCTTTTGTTACCACAGCAGATGCTTCATGAGCTGTCCCTTGCTGGCTTCTCCAGTCTCAGCTCTGCCCAGCCCTCAGATGGACCCCCATGTCACTCTCACTACTTGCCGGGTCAAACCCGGCCACACTCTCCTGTGCCTGGAGGCATCTGCTTACACCAGTCTTCCGCTTAGAACCCCTCTCTTCCCCATGCCTCCCCCATCACTAATTTGCCTCATCCTCTGAGATTTGGCTCAATCGTTTACCATCCTTTGAAGCAACCTCATCTTCCAGCCTGGGTATGTATCTGTACCCATTTCAGTTTGGATTCTGTTCTGCAGCTAGTCAGAAAAAATCTGACTTGGTATACATACAGAGGAAGCTTCTGGTATTTGTTGAATGCCTAGACGATGCTAGAGCAAGGGTACCTGTGCTGCTCTTGGCGTTTACTTTGCAGTTACAAATGGTTGTGGTAGTGTAAGCGGTTGCCTTGGGTTCCAGATACACATAATACAGGCCCTGAGCAAAGACACTGTTATCAGCTTTGCATAGGCTTTTCTCTTTCTTTCTTTTTTTTTAAACAGAAAAAGCAGAAGCCTTTTCAGGAACTGCCAGCTGATTTTGACTTGTCTCTCTCTCCCTGCAGAACCCTCTCAGGGCCACTCCAAGAGGCTGGGGAAAAGAGCATTTAGTCCCCAGTTACTCCACTGAATGCAACAAGGGGTTTGGGAAAGTGCTGGTTAGCAGGGAAATGGTGCCTGCACTGATGCCCTTCTTTGAGAGAGAGATGCCTCTCTCCCACCCTCCTGGTGCTGCTGGCTCACTCCTGTCCCTCGCCCTCCCAACAGTAAGCCTCTTGAAGTCAGAGTGTTTTCGAACCTTGTTTTCCACAGTGTGCCTCCAACATGCTACTTAACGCACGGTTTTGAACAAATCAACTGCTTTTAGAGACCATCCACTCCACACTCTCAGCAAGTAACCAAGGGCAGGAGAGGAGAAGAAGCTTCCCCAAAGCACGATATTCAAAAACAGCAACAATTTTTTTTTTTCTTTTTAAAAAGAACAGTGTACTGACTGGACAGCTTGTGGAGCAGGGGATGAAAAGCTGATGGTAGAAGTAGCCTGAGAGAAAGCCACAAGACCTGGGTCGGCAGTTCTCAAATATGGCTGCACAGGAGAATCACCTGGGCCTGGTTCTCAGTGACCCTCTGCTTTGGCCTCCCCCATCACCACTGGAAATTGAATGTCTGGTGAGGGCGCCTGGGTGGCTCAGTCAGTCAAGTAGCTGCCTTTGCCTCGGATCACCATAGCAGGGTCCTGGGATCGAGCCCTGAATTCTCCCTCTGCCTGCCGCTCCCCCTGCTTGTACTTTCTCTCTCTGTTAAATAAATAAATAATATCTTTATAAAACAAACAAAACCCCCCAACCCCCAGAATTTCTGGTGAGGCCCAGCTGTGTCCCGGAGCTGGTTCATCCGGGCTCGGAGGCTCTTCCCAAGCCCGTGTTCATCCTGTTGGTGGCTTAAAATCAGTTGCCATGTGGTATTTCTACCATAGCAATTGGCAGACACCGCAAATCACAAGTGAGTTCTCCCCACCTGTCCCTAAGAGCCAGTTTACCAGCACACTGCTGTTGGTCGTTTTAAAAACTCCCCAAATGTTACCAGCTTAAGCGGCCAAGTTTAAGACAACTGGTCCAAAGTAAGCTCCTCTTTTGGCCTGTAGATTTCCCACATAATATATTGGATTCTTTTTTTTTTTTTTAATTTTATTTATTTACTTGAGAGAGAGCATGAGAGGGGAGAGGGTCAGAGGGAGAAGCAGACTCCATGCTGAGCAAGGAGCCCAATGTGGGACTCCATCCCAGGGCTCCAAGATCATGACTTGAGCTGAAGGCAGTCACTTAACCAACTGAGCCACTCAGGTGCCCCGGATTCCATCTTTTTCCCTAAGCCTACATGTGGGTGAGCATGGTTGTATGGGACAACTTGGCTTGCATGTATAGAACCTGCTGATAGATTTTTGAGGATTTTAGCCACATCTCTTTCAATAAACCTTTAGAGTTGGATCTACAGAGGCATGCTAATTCACTGAAGGCCATAGGGGACCTCTGAATAGTGCTGTACAATTAGAAAACTTAATGATCCCTTTCTGAGACTGCAGTTCCTTATTTGAAAGCATAATTGTCTGTAGTATAATTTACTAGGTCTCACTCCCCTGGCTGCATCGGATTTAAATAATTGGGCCCCACCCTATCCTAGGGTAGTCTTTCCATAGCTATCCGTATCAGACCTTCCCTCCACCAGGATAGCTACATATTTATATATTGATATATGTTCCTCAGTTGGGGACACTAGACAGAGGAAGGTGTTGTAGCTTTCCTAGAGTCACAGAGTAAGTAAATGGATTCAAATCCAGGCAGTGCATCTCCAGAATCTGTGTTTATAAGGACAGTACCATACCATGCAGGGAGAAGTACAACTTAGACCGACTTGCTTGCATCATAAAGATACACACTACTAAATGCCCAGCTGGTTCCTCTCTCATAGACCATGTTAGTCAACGGTGTGGTGTTGTAGACTACAGCCTAACTCAAATGAAACAATCACCACCATGTGATGTTCAAGTCTGGCTGGAGAAATCCGGATGCAGCAGAGTTGCTATGCCCCATGGGCACCTAGAAGTCCCAGGGACACAGGGGACCTGTAAAGAACCAGGGGCCACTGTCTTTACAAAGTGGTTCTGGAGCTTTAGTGAACCCTCAAAGCTAGCAGCAGTGTTGGGCTCTGCCTGAAGAGGCAGAAGGAAGGTGGACGGCTGTTTCCAATCAATTTGAAGTGGGAGTCCTACCAGGATTGAACCCAATATCCCAGTGAAATGCACATACCTTGGGGTCCTGTCTGGGAGGTGAGCTGCCATAGGAGAATATTTCAAAGTTCTAACTTGATTTCTGTCAAAACTTATTTGGTCAAACTCCACCCTGAACAACCTAAATGGAGGTTCCTATTAAAATATGTTTTTCTTGGGACACCTGGGCGGCTCAGTCAGTTGAGCATCTGACTTTTGGTTTTGACTCAGGTCATGATCTCATGGGTCATGAGAATGAGTCCGAATTGGGCTTAGCGCTCAGTGGGGAGTCTGCTTGAGATTCTTTCTGCCCTTTCCTGCAACTCATGTGTGCTCTTTCTCTCTCTCAAATAAATAAATAAATAAATAAATCTTTAAAAAATATTTTTCTCATCTTGAAGCTTTATTGTGATTAGGGAGAATGAAAAATTATAAATTAAGTATTAAATTTAAGTACACACTTCTGAAGAATGTTTTTGTGACAAAGAATGGATTAAATCTAGAGATTGACTACTTTATAGATGTGAGGGAAGTTTCTAATATGAGGTGTTCACTCTTTAATGAGCATTTCTGGTGCCTTGTAACTCAGTCTGTCACAAGATTGGCCCCCTAGGAAACGTGACCTTTTTATCCTGGTCACCTGCCATCATAAGGTCATTCATTTATTATTGTTATTTCTTTATTGTTTCTGAGGTTTTAGTTCCTTTTTCCTCAGGCTTTCTGCTCCCTATAACAGAATGAAAATGTCATTGGAGCTATTATCTTTTTTGTATATTTCAACGTATCCTTTTATAGTGTCACAGTCCTCACTGAATTTCTCCAAGAGAATATCTTATATTGGTTAAAGTCCATGAGCTTATTTTTTCCATAGTCAGCTGTGTAGGGGAGGAAAACAGCTTCTCCCTTTACCCATGTTAGGTGCTCCAGGAGGGCTCTGTTAATCAGACTAAGAAAAGACAGATTGACAAGAGAAAAACAAACGCAGTTTTATTAGCAGGTGCAACATGCATCTACATGAGAGCACTCAGAGATGAGTAACTCAAAGGGGTGGTTAGAACTTGGGGCTTATTTGGCATCTAAACCAAAAAACAATAAATATGCAGAGAAGCTTTGAGACAAAGGAAAAGAACTTTGAGTTCCTAGAGTAGCAAATTGTGGGAAGGTGAATATATGGGTGAACTAATGGAACATAAGTTTAGTTAGTAAAGCCTGTGTGCAGATTCCTCCATCTGTCGCTGGGTTGATAGGAGTCTATAGTTGTCTCTGGTGATGAACTTCTGTCCTTCCTGGTAGAGTGTGTGTGGGGGGACACCCTACAAATGTATATCCTGCTTTTAGGCAAATGGGGGGAAGCAAAGAGCTTCTCTTGTATTTGCTTCTCAATTGCCTTTAGCTCAAAATAATCAATATGCTAAATGTGCCATATTCTGCTACACTTTAGCTGGATAAACTATTCATTTCTTCTTTTTTCTAATCCTCTGGCTAGGATAGATTGCTGAAACAGAATCATGGAGATGAAAGCACTACAGATAAAATGAATATCACCATTTTCTTGTTTTTCTGGGGTTTTACTTGGCAGTAACTTTCCCTGGCAGTGATGTGCCTGAGAACAACTCTGGTCCAGACCAACGTAGAAACTTTGCTTCTGAGACCACTTTCCTCCTTTCTAGCCTCTCAACCTTAAACAGCCCTGTAAGTCATAAAGTATGCTTGGGTAAAGTTCCTTTTTATATGGGTATTTCACATCAATATCCTTTTTATCAACCCATGTTTCCCTCCCAACTTGCTGTCAGAAGTTGGTGTTAAAATCTGCTTACCTCCTATCTTTCTGAAGATGTTCAGAGTTAGCCATTTATCCTGGACATCTGTGTCATTCAAGAGCCCGTGGGAAGAAGTCAGGACAACATTGTGAATCTGGGAAGTTTGGGGTATTTATTTTTTCTGAATTTACTTTCTTTTTTTAATGACTTACTTTTCAAACACCTTCCTATTTTCCTACACTATTTCCTATGTTAAAACCAAAATGGCTTCACAAAATCATCTAAACTCTGGTTTAAACTTACTCCCATCATCATGTGGGTGAGAACATTGGGAGGAACATAGTAGAATGAGAAGGGGATTTGTATAAAAGCAGTATTAATTATGTCAATTATGCGGCTTGCTTAGGAGGGATGCCTAATCACTCTGCAGAACCTTATTGATGATACACTGTGAAATCATAGCTAGCTTTGCTGTAGGCTTGACGTGATTAGAACAGGGTACTGCAAATGCACGTTCAGCCTTCAGAGCTTGTTGCTCAATAAGCAAACCTACATCGTAAGCCCAGTAGGTGCATTTTCACTGTTCCATCAGATAGGAGGGGACCTTCCCCAGTGAGGATGAGTAGGGGCATCCTGTAACAGGTCACAGATTTCCTGCCTTAAACCCTTGCTCTTCAAAATGTAGTTTGTGGAGCTGCAGCAGCACTATGAACTGGGAGCTTGTGAGAAACGCAGAGGCTCAGGCCCTACCGTGGACCACCTGAATCCAAATCTGCATTTTAACAAGATTCTCCGGTGATTCTAGTCACCATAAAATTTGAGAAGCAACCCTGTAAATCACTCTTTCCTTTGCCAGGGGGAGCTGACAGAGTAATGGAGAGCATGAAGAAAAATAGGTCACTGCTCGAGTTACTACTTAGCCAGCAGAAGTGAACCCATGGCTTATGTAAAATGCAGATTTCCAACCCTGCCCCCAGAGTTTCCCATCCTCAGATATAAGGTAGGACCTGTCCTTTGGTTCTTTAACCCTCAAAATGTCTGAGGAACCTTCAAGTTTGAGACCCACTGTCTGTGCCTATTTATTGACTGACACTAGAGGAAAGGAGAGGCGGAGAGAGTTGGGGGTGGGCAGGGGAAGGGGGGTTTGTCCTCAAAAAACAACTGAAGAGGCCACAGAAGGAAGACTTCAAATGCAACAGGGAAGAAGGCTGTCTGGAGAATATATTCTACAGATCTTTTTATTTGGTTTTCTCTGAATTTGATTCCATTACTCAGTAATTTGCTGACACTCGCCAAAATAAGAGTATTGTTGCTATATTTAAAGACAAGATGGCTTAATATCCTCTTCATTTTTCTCACTTATGGGGCGTTTCTCTCCAGGAGTCATCAAGGCTCTTCCCGTGGCCCCACCGACAGGATGTCATATAGAAAGCATTCTGTTACTCCAGAGCTAATCTACTCATCCACTTTTGAATCTGGGTGACCATGAGGCACGGGTGGTCACCAGCCCTTCTTAAGGTCCCAACCCAGGGAATAAATATTTAATATCCAAAGGCAGCTCTATCTGTATTTGCTGAATATAGCATAAATCTGAGGTTGCTATAGAAAGAAAAGCTCAACTAATGTGAGCCCAGAGACTGATTCATAGTTTTTAAAATGATTAACCCCACACCCTCCCCTACCCTAGCTGGCCAGTAACAAATCATCCTTTAGAGATTTAATGAGTTAAGAGAACACGCTTAACATCAAGGACTATGTCATGGGTTCTTTTAAATGCACTTGGTCAGACATAATATGTTGAAGCCATGTTTCATAGATGGCATCATCTCTATGTTTGCCGAATTTGTGAAACTCTGAAATTTTTATGGTCTACTTTAATGTACATGAAAAAAATATTAAAAAGTAGCTGTGAACTCTTCCAAAGTCTCATTAATTATAAGATCCTTGGAAAAGATATGACTCTTGGAGAAGATATGACCTATGACCTTTGACCTATGAGAAGGTATGAGAGTAGAGCATGTATAATCTGGGGGTAAATGTGTTCTATAGAGAAAGCCACATTAGGTAATGTAAGAGATGATTTTGGAAATATAATAAATAGATCAGTATATACAAGACTCCATAAAAGAAAATGCCTCGCAACTTGTTCTAGGAATCACAACTTACTGATTCAGACTAACATTGTAAGACACTGAGTCTGATGGGTGTGCTGTGTGTGACGACACACTCTTTGGATTTGTTCTGCTGGGTGGAAAGTGGACTCCTGGAAGTGCTGAAGAGACATCACTGGTATCAAAGAGCATTTTAAAAGAAAATCCAATGACCATGGCCACATCAAGGGCATTTTTCATGACCTAATTCCCCATACCTATTTCAAATTCACGAAGTAATGGCTCCTCCCTATTCCACTTTGCTATTGTCTCAATCATCACAAAAGCCCCTGGCTTTTCAGTTTTTTTGTTTTTTTGTTTTTTAAGACTTGTTTCTTTAGAGAGAGAGCGAGAGAGCGTGCAAGTGAGCGCGCGCAAGCAGGGAGATGGGCGGAGGGAGACGTAGAGAGAGAGAGAGATCAGAGCTCCGAGTACGAGGTGGGAACTTGATCCCAAGATCCTGAGCTCTTGATCCTGAGATCAAGAGCTGAGCCAAAATCAGGAATCTGCTCCTTAACCAATTGGGTCACCCAGGCGCCACCGCCACCCCACCCCACCCCACCCAGGCGTTCAGTTTTAAACTGCGCTGCTTCTTTTCTTTGCACCATTTGAAAATTAATCAAAGATTTCCTGGGCACTTGCTCTATTGAGCTAAAAGCTGGGGAAAGATGCAAAGAGGAACGGAGCTTGCCCTCAAGAAGCCTGCATTTCTGCTTGGATTGTAAGCAGGGGTGTGTGAATAGCTGATACTTAGGGGGGATTTTCATCAGGAAAAATCACCATTCATAATCCCTTCCTCTTAAAATTTGGCAAAAGACCCAGATTATTGATAGTATAGAACGCAGTTTTTTAAAGATCACGAAAATAATGCAGAGAGAAAGAAACCACACTTTACGCCTCTATGTAGGTGGCTGTGCATTTATGACGTGTAAACCCGTTCTCCCTGAACTTGGTTTGACGCGTAGGTAGACATCTGCTGTACTCTGGCGCCACCTGGAGGCCTTCTGGCACCACGGAGGAGGCCCAACCTGGCAACTGCAATGGGAGAAATTTCTTCTCACGTTTGTTCATCAAATCACTCTTTTCCTTTTTTCTTTTTCTTTTCTTTTCTTTTTTTTTCATTTGCAACAGGAAATTGTGATCTGTATTTGTCAACTAGAGTTTGTTCTAACGTACATATTTTTCAAGCAGAGTACAATTGAGCAGAAGAGAACAGAAAGGAATGTCATATGTTCTTCTAAGGGTACGTGAGTGTAATGTATGTGTTGCACCACTTGTTAAACTCTGAAATTCTTATGATGCCCTCTGAAGTATTAGGTTCTATGTCATTTATATCTCAGTAATAAAATAAAATATAGCAAACTTATTTGTGCAGAAATGGATGAATCAATAAAAGAACAAACGGTCATGTTTTGGTGTCCCATGAGGTAAACATATCTCATTAAGCTGCCATTTCCTTACTACCTTCTGGGAAACCCTTCCATTCACAAGGACTTAGCACCCTTTTGATTGAGGGCAGTTATTGAACTTGGTTATTGTTCAGAGATGGACAAAGAAGAACCAGGATGGTGATATAATTTGCCTCTAAGAAAAAGTGTACTGGGGATGCCTGGGTGGCTCAGTTATTAAGCATCAGCCTTCTGCTCAGGTCATGAACCGAGGGTCCTGGGATCGAGCTCCGCATCGGGCTCCTGGCTCAGTAGGAAGCCTGCTTCTCCCTCTCCCACTCCCCCTGTTTGTGTTCTGTCGCTGTGTCTCTCTATGTCAAATAAATAAATACAATCTTAAAAAAAAAAAAAAGAAAAAGTGTACTGTCTTGTAAATGACTGAATATTTACATCTGGTTGAAGGTTATTCTTGCCTTCAGAGGAAATTTCCTTTAATGACACAATATAAAACACATATACTCATTTTCAACAATTTTTTTTAAGATTTTATTTATTTATTAGACAGAGATCACAAGTAGGCAGAGAGGCAGGCAGAGAGAGAGAGGAGGAAGCAGGCTTCCTGCTGAGCAAGGAGCCCGATGCGGGGCTTGATCCCAGGACTCTGGGATCATGACCTGAGCCAAAGGCAGAGGTTTTAACCCACTGAGCCACCCAGGCACCCCTCAACAAAATGTTTTTATTTTCTGGAATAAACACTGGCCTCTAATTCATCAGCTGACCTGAAATTTCTGGATCCCAGGCTGCTAAAGATGCACTGTGTTTTCAATCGAGAAAATTCCTGAGCTTCCTTTCTCGAGAGGAAGTGGAACTCACCAATACCGGCGACAAAATGTTATCAGCTTTTACTTTATTGTGCCTTGTAGGCATTAAACTTGGTTTTCCAACAGGATGGGAAAAACAGTATTCTTATTTATCAAATATTCTGCTTAATAGGAACTTATCATTTCAAACAGATACAATATACCAATTTCTTAGGAATCAGGACACAGCAATTATCATTGGTAGGATATTATGTGTATTGGAATCTCTTTTTCTTTGTAAAAAATAGTATTGGGTCTTATTTTACTTATTGAAGCATAATTGACCTACAATATCCTCCCGGTTTCAGGTGTACATCACAGTGACTCAATATTTCTATACATTATGAAATAATACCCCACAGTAACTCTAGTTCCCATCTGTCATCCTACAATGGATTATTTTCTCGGTGGCTAGAATACACTTTAGCATCATTTGCTGCCTTGGTAATCACTGTGACCATTAAAATATGAGGCTTGGAGATGTACTTAAGGCTCAACTGGGAGTTCTGAACCGAGATTTGGCATTCGAAATCAACCATTGTAGGGAAGGAAGAATGCAAATAAGGGTATTTGTAAGAGTCCTTATCCCAGCTATAGTTACTACTACAAGGCTGAGCTGAAGAAATATTTAGAATGAGGAAGATATTTCCCACTCCTCCTTACTGCAACTATGTATATGTTAGTTTGAAGATGGATCTACATTTGATGATAAATGCCCAGCCCTGGGAAGAGAGAGGGCTACATTTTTTTTCTTTAAAAAGAGGGGAGTATCCCACAACTCAGCAATCACACTCCTTGGTATTTACGCATGGGAATTGAAAACTTATGTCCGAACAAAATCCTGCACGCGGATGTTTATAAGCAGCTTTGCTCATGATTGCCCAAACTCGGAAGCCACCAAGATGTCTTTCAATAAGTGAATGGATGAATAAACAGTAGTGTATCCGGAGGATGGACCGCCCTTCAGGGCTAAAAAGACATGAGCTATCAAGCCAGGAAAAGGCATGGAGGAATCTTAACATGCATGTGACTGAGTGCATGGAGCTGATCTGAACAGGCGACCTGCTGTTTGATTCCAACTATATGACCTTCTAGAACATGCAAAACTACGGAGACGGTAAAATGCTCAGTGGTTGCAAGAAGTTGTAGGCAGGGAGGATGAAGAGGCAGAGCACAGGAGCTTTTTAGGGCAGTGAAAATATTCTGTATGATACTCTAATGATGGATAAATGTGAGTATACGGTTGTAAAAGCCCACAGAATGTACACCAAAGAGTGAACCCGAAGGTAACCTATGGACTCGGGGTGATTAGAACATGTCAGTGCAGGTTCAGTAATTGTGACGAATGTACCATTCTGGTGGGGGATGGGGACCGTGGGGGAGGCTGTGCCTCTGTGCACTTTCAGCTCAGTTTTGTTGTGAACCTAAAATTGCTCTAAAATCATAAAGTTTTAATAAAAATTTAACCTAATTTACAGGCACCTGGGTGGCAGTTAAGTATCTGACTCTTGGTTTTGGTTCAAGTTATGCTCTCAGGGTCCTGGGATTGAGTCCTAGACGCTCAACGGAGAGTCTGTTGAGACCCTCTCTCCCTCTGCCCCTCCGCCCTCTCTCTCTCTCAAATACATAGAATACATCTTTGAAAAAAATTTAATTTAAATTAATTTCATTTAAAGAATCACCATGAAGCAGGTACTATAACCATTCCTATTTCACAAATATGTAAACCGACTCACACCTACAAATATGCTAATAATGTATGCAGGTGCGTAGCTCGTTAGCCACAGAGCTGGGATTTAAACACAGATGGTCCTGCTCTAGAGTCTCAACTCTTCTGCCATTATCTTCTCTGCCGGTAGGGCTGAGTGTCAATTATCCCCGTTTAAAAGATGAGGAACCGGTCCTTAGGATAGTTCAGTAACCTGTCCAAGGCTGCCCAGCTAGTGATCCATGAAACCTACGTTTAGACCCAAGTTAATCTCATTCTAAAGTCTATGTTTTTCTTAGCAAAAGACTTGGCCAATAAAACTCTAAAACTTTGGTCCTGACATCTCAGTTCAGAGCACCAGGAGCAGCCCCTGGGTAAATTTCCTCTTCTCACTGAATGCAGCATGACTCTCTCACGGCCCTGAGCCCATCACATTAACACAATGATCTGTTTACGCATCTAACGCCTCATTTTTAATTCATCCTTGGTTACTCTGTGCCTAGCGTGGTGCCTGGTACTCTGATGGTGATTAATAAATGTTCCCTGAACCAGACAGAGCTGCTGAACTAGACATCTATATCTTTTTACTCCTTGTGATACATAGTTCCTTCACTTCTTTCTATCTCTGCATGATTCCCCAACCTATGCTCAAAGTCACGTTCATGCTATGGTTATGACTATTGTGTTACTGAAACAAAAATCAAGAACCTCATCTGTCAGGTATAGGGACAATGGGAGAACATATTTGAAATTTGTGCTTCTTGTATGAAACCTCGGCCTACACTAAAAGATAGAGTGGCTTTTTCAGGGAGACTACCTGAACTGGAAAAAAAAAAAAAATAGCACTTGGGATTTCTGGCATTAGCACCTGGTATTTGCATAAAGCTCAATCTCTCTAGACTTGCAACTTATTGATGGCAGTAATGTTAGGATCCTTTAACACTTAGTTATCAACTCCATTTTGAAAGATATTTAAGGTTCTATACACAAAGTCATTCCCAAGGGATGTCTGTTTTCCTCCAGCTTTTTCACTGATTTGTTTCTTATTCTGTTTTGGATACTAAATGCTTGAAAATCAATTTGTGACTTGGAAACAGGAATGAAATTGTGTAATTTGTTAGAGTTTGAGTATTCATTCATTTATTCATTCCTATTGTAAAAACCTCCTGGGTACCAGTTGGGGACCCTGCATGGTTCTTGGTACCAGGGATTAAGTACTGGACAAAGCAGGAAAAGCCTCTCCACTTCTGGAGCTGACATTTTGGTGAGGAAGAGTGCCTATAAACAAACAGTCAAGTAAATATATATTAGGTAAGCTGAAGATAAGAGCGGTGGAGAAAAATTAAACAGGGTGAAATGAATCCGAAGTGCCAGAGTTGAACACAGACCTCAAGAAATGAGGGCACGTGTGTAGGGGGGAAGGAGATCCAAGAGGAGCAAACAGCTGGAATGAAAACAGGCGGGAACATGCGCGGCGTGTTTGAGGAACAGCATGGGCTACATACAGCAGAGTGAGCGAGGTGGGGATGAGGCCAGGGTAAGTAGAGGTCACATCATGCAGGGGCTTGCTGCCGCCCAAAGCCTTTGGCTTTTACTCAGAATAAGATGGGGAGCCCTTGCAAGGCTTTGAGCAGAGATGGGATGCGTTCCAACTTAAGTTTTTTTTTTTTTTTAATGAGGCCAAGACCTGACTTTTTTTTTTTTTTAAGCTTTTATTCACTTATTTGACAGACAGAGATCACAAGTAGGCAGAGAGAGAGAGGAGAAAGCAGGCTCCCCGAGGAGCGGAGAGCCCGTTGCGGGGCTCGATCCCAAGAACCTGGAATCATGACCTGAGCCTAAGGCAGACGCCTTAACCCACTGAGCCACCCAGGCGCACCCCAACTTAAGTTTTTAAGGGATAATTGGCTGCTATAAACGGAGGTGAGGGAGGGCAAGAATCAACACCTTCTAGGACCAGTACAAAGTTGCTTTTGATTCATTACACAGAACACTGTATTCTAAACTCAAATCTCACTAGCATCTTACTCCTCAAGGTAAGAGAGTTTTGATATATATATATATATATATATATATATATATATATATATATATATATATATATATTTTTTTTTTTTAAACAAGGTGGTTCGAGGGTAGATGCTTGTCCTCCTTTTGGCGCCTCCCAGGCGCCCCCTACTGACTACAATGAGAACTGAAGGTCTCCTACAGACCAGTTTCAGAGCCTAGGTTCTGGGTACCCGCACACCTGTCTACCTCATGAGGAGGAGACAAAGGGAACCTAGGGTAAAGAGAATCTCATAGACTGGGATCACTTACTTGAGAGGCGTGAACAAATTACCATATTCACAGTGCTTCCCTGAAGAATAAGTTTTTGAATGTGGTTGGCTTGTGCTGGCCAGCTCCCCCAGTCACAGAAGGGTATCAAAGAGAGGGGAGTCACAGAATAAATATGTTCAAATACTTTACAGACAGATGTGAAAAGATGGGTCATTCAGATTGTGACATGCCTGGTCTTGACCAAGAAGATGAGAGGGCCCTGGAGAAAAGCCCGAGACATAATGTGGGGAGCAGCAGTGCCAACTTAAGCAGGATTAATGGGCTTCACTCCCTGCTTTGTGTTGGAGAGGTGTGTATGCATCTGAGAAGTGAGTTGCAAGTCCTGTGCAGAATTTCTTGAACTCTGGAGGAAGCAGGGTGGGGTCTGATGGGTAGCTCTTATTCGCTAAGTGGAGAGGATAGTCTGTCTCAAATACAAAATGCCTGGGGTGCCTGGGTGGTTCTGTCAGTTAGGCGTCTGACTCTTGATTTTGGCTCAGGTCATGATCTTAGGGTCATGGGATTGAGCCTGGTGTTGGGGTCTGTGCTCAGTGCAGAGTCTGCTTGGGATTCTCTCTCTCCCTCTCCCCCTGCCCCTACTCATACTATCTAAGTAAACAAATAAAATCTTTAAAGAATACAATAAAATAAAATACAAAAGGCCTTTTCAAAGCAACATTGTGCCTTTATAGGGCTTTGCATAGAATAGCCTTCACAAATGCTTAGTAAGAGAAATCCAAAACTTTGTTATGTGTAACTCTGTGAAAAGTAAAATGCCCTATAAAATAAAAATGTTCAATAGATCATACTTAATAAAATGTCTTGCAAATATATCCTAATAGAATTTGTCATGTATATTTATGTGAATATTCAGGAAAACAAACTGACTGATGAACTTCCAATCACTTTTTTTCTGTAAGTAAACCAATATGTGGCTTACCGAATTGAATTATTCCAGGTAAGTGAATGTATTTTAATGTAGAGTCCCAAGTAACTTAAATGTTTGTGATATTACAAGAGTATAACTTTCACAGTAAGACCCAAAATAAAAATAATGATAAGCCAGGAATATTCACATTCTTACACTCCTGTATTATCTATACATTATTGGACATTTCTGATTGAGATAACATAATATTTACTGGTTGTTTACCATAAGCCAGGCACTGTTCTAAGTTCTTTACATACATTAACTCATTTAATCCCCATAACAACCCTATGAGTTGCTTATTTCCACTTTATAGATAAAACCAAGCACAAAAAGACAAAATGACTTGCCCAGAGATATGTGTGTGTTATGTATCCCAGAGACTTCCCCTGGTCCATTGATTTGTTGGGATGATTCATAGGACTTAGCATATAGTCATACTCGTGTTTAGGACTGATTACAGTGAAAAGATACAAAGCCCAATGAGCAGAGAGAAAAGACACATGGCATGGAGTAATGGGGAAACCAGGCTCAGGCTTCCAATGTGGTCACCCCGGACATACTTAATTCCTAGCAATGAATTGTGACAACACAAGTGGAAAGTGATAGCCAGGGAAGATCATTAGATAGTCAGTACCCAAAGGTATTATGGGAGGCTGGTCACGTAGGCAGCTTCTGCCCCGTGTGTATGAAATTTCAGGGTCCCAGAAGCAAAAGCTGGTGTTCAGCATATCACTTGCCCAGTTTAGGCACAGTGAACCACTCATATCAGTTTGGGAACGGGAGGGAACGCTTTTGGTATCCCAGCTCCTAGATGTCAACCAAGGCCCAACCTTGGAAGAATACCTTTCTAAGAATAGCAGTTCAAGTTGGTATGTCAACACTTTCCTGCATGTATGCTTACTGAGTGGAAGGACTGGGCTTCCCTCACAGAGAGATTCTGGAGGACAAACACAGAACCCCTGTGATCTTCGGATTAGTGGACATGAGCAGCAGGTCGATTTCAGAGTGTTCCTATGAGTCAAGTGCAGTAAGTGTTTCAAGAAGGTAGAGAGGAACAACAGACACTGCTGGCAGCTCAGACAAGACTGTGACGTGACCATTGAGCTTAATCACGTGGAGGTTGCTGACCTTGACAAGGACTGTTTCAGTGGAACAGTCAGGCAGAAGCCTCATCGCATGGGTGGGTTTAAGGGAGGATGGGAGGAGAGGAAGTCGTTACAGAGTATTAAAAACTTTTAAGGAATTTTGCTTTAAAAGAAGGAAGGGTCATTTGACAAAGTACAGCATCCCTTCCTGATCAAAACTCTTCAAAGTGTAGGGATAGAGGGCACATACCTCAATATCATCAAAGCCATCTATGAAAAACCCACCGCAAATATCATTCTCAATGGAGAAAAACTGAAAGCTTTTCCGCTAAGGTCGGGAACATGGCAGGGATGTCCATTATCACCACTGCTATTCAACATAGTACTAGAAGTCCTAGCCTCAGCAATCAGACAACAAAAGGAAATTAAAGGCATCCAAATCGGCAAAGAAGAAGTCAAATTATCACTCTTCGTAGATGATATGATACTATATGTGGAAAACCCAAAAGACTCCACTCCCAAACTGCTAGAACTTGTACAGGAATTCAGTAAAGTGTCAGGATATAAAATCAATGCACATAAATCAGTTGCATTTCTCTACACCAACAACAAGACAGAAGAAAGAGAAATTAAGGAGTCCATCCCATTTACAATTGCACCCAAAACCATAAGATACCTAGGAATAAACCTAACCAAAGAGGCACAGAATCTATACTCAGAAAACAATAAACTATTCATGAAAGAAATTGAGGAAGACACAAAGAAATGGAAAAATGTTCCATGCTCCTGGATTGGAAGAATAAATATTGTGAAAATGTCTATGCTACCTAAAGCAATCTACACATTTAATGCAATTCCTATCAAAGTACCATCCATCTTTTTCAAAGAAATGGAACAAATAATTCTAAAATTTATATGGCACCAGAAAAGACCTCCAATAGCCAAAGGGATATTGAAAAAGAAAGCCACCGTTGGTGGCATCACAATTCCGGACTTCAAGCTCTATTACAAAGCTGTCATCATCAAGACAGCATGGTACTGGCACAAAAACAGACACATAGATCAATGGAACAGAATAGAGAGCCCAGAAATAGACCCTCAACTCTATGGTCAACTAATCTTCGACAAAGCAGGAAAGAATGTCCAATGGAAAAAAGACAGCCTCTTCAATAAATGGTGTTGGCAAAATTGGACAGCCGCATGCAGAAAAATGAAATTGGACCATTTCCTTACACCACACACAAAAATAGACTCAAAATGGACGAAGGACCTCAATGTGCGAAAGGAATCCATCAAAATCCTTGAGGAGAACACAGGCAGCAACCTCTTCGACCTCAGCCACAGCAACATCTTCCTAGGAACATCGCCAAAGGCAAGGGAAGCAAGGGCAAAAATGAACTATTGGGATTTCATCAAGATCAAAAGCTTTTGCACAGCAAAGGAAACAGTTAACAAAATCAAAAGACAACTGACAGAATGGGAGAAGATATTTGCAAACGACATATCAGATAAAGGACTAGTGTCCAAAATCTATAAAGAACTTAGCAAACTCAACACCCAAAGAACAAATAATCCAATCAAGAAATGGGCAGAGGACATGAACAGACATTTCTGCAAAGAAGACATCCAGATGGCCAACAGACACATGAAAAAGTGCTCCATATCACTCGGCATCAGGGAAATACAAATCAAAACCACAATGAGATATCACCTCACACCAGTCAGAATGGCTAAAATCAACAAATCAGGAAATGACAGATGCTGGCGAGGATGAGGAGAAAGGGGAACCCTCCTACACTGTTGGTGGGAATGCAAGCTGGTGCAGCCACTCTGGAAAACAGCATGGAGGTTCCTCAAAATTTTGAAAATAGAACTGCCCTATGACCCAGCAATTGCACTACTGGGTATTTGCCCTAAAGATACAAACGTAGTGATCCAAAGTGGCACGTGCACCCGAATGTTTATAGCAGCAATGTCCACAATAGCCAAACTATGGAAAGAACCTAGATGTCCATCAACAGATGAATGGATAAAGAATATGTGGTATATATACACAATGAAATACTATGCAGCCATCAAAAGAAATGAAATCTTGCCATTTGCGATGACATGGATGCAACTAGAGGGTATCATGCTTAGCAAAATAAGTCAATCAGAGAAAGACAACAACATGGATGGAACTAGAGCGTATCATGCTTAGCAAAATAAGTCAAGCAGAGAAAGACAACTATCATATGATCTCCCTGATATGAGGAAGTGGTGATGCAACATGGGGGCTTAAGTGGGGTAGGAGAAGAATCAATGAAACAAGATGGGATTGGGAGGGAGACAAACCATAAGTCACTCTTAATCTCACAAAACAAACTGAGGGTTGCTGGGGGGAGGGGGTTGGGAGAAGGGGGTGGGGTTATGGACATTGGGGAGGGTATGTGCTTTGGTGAGTGCTGTGAAGTGTGTAAACCTGGAAATTCACAGACCTGTACCCCTGGGGATAAAAATATACGTTTATAAAAAATAAAAAATTAAAAAAAAAAAGAAGGAAGGGAAATGGGCTACTGGCTAGATGGGAAAGCAATTTCAAACGGTATGTGTGTAATGACAGCTGTGATACTATAGAGGGTTTGGATGCTGATGAGATTGATCCAGTAGAGGAGGAAAATGACTATTGAGTGAGATAAAGGGATAACGGTGTCCTCCAGGAGGTGAAAAGGCATGGGGCATAGTGTACAAGTTGGCCTTAGATTAGATCATGGTCTGTTCACCCACAGTTACAGGAGGCAAATTATTTTGGTATCAAAGTGGGTGTATGGGATTTCTCTTCTGGTTGCTTCCACTTACATCATGAAATGGGAAATGAAGCATCCCGCTGAGAATCAGAAGGGGGGAGAAAAGAATGAAATGCTGAAGAGAGAGGAGGATGTGTACCACAGTCACCTATGGTAGAACTGCTTGGGCTACTAGGACCCCAGGAGAACATTCAACCTTTACTGCCATGGATTTCCAGTAAGACCAGCAGCCATCACTGGGTGTTTTTTCCCAGCCCTGTGCAGCAGCAGGGTTGCAGCCACTGAGTGACAGAGGGTTAGACTTAAACAGGTTGGGTTTTGCCAGGCAAGTGTAAGGAAGAGAGAAAGCTGTATGACATTGGGGGTAGATACAATGAGGTTTATCTCTAGAGGCGAGGCCATGTTGTCGTACAAAGTTCTAATTCTTTCTTGGAGGTTGGTGTAGCAGAAAGCTTGGTTTTGGAGCATCTAAAAAGAAATTTTCTTTAAATGTATTGTGCAATAAATACATGAAGAGAGCAAGACTGATCTGTGGACATACAACCTATTGCTTTTGTTGACTGAGACTCACCTTTGTACTGGTTGTCCAGTCTGGGAAGCTACCAATCCTCTGTTTTGGAGGTGAAGTTCTAGTGATGGGTTGTGGCATCTTTATCAGATGTCACTGTCTGTGTGGCCTTGAACAGACACAGTCATGCTCTCAAATCAGTACACCATTCATAGAACAAACCTGGCGTCCACCAGCCTGCCCTTTATAGGAAATAGGGTTTGAGAGGTTTATTGGTTGTTCCATCCTAGGTTCAAACCCTGGTCCCATCATCGCTGGCCCTGCACCTGCCAGAGAACCTTGTACAGCTTCTCTACTTCTTACTCAGAACAGGTCCTCTTTTCAGACCCACACACCTCTGGGTTCTTTCATTCTTCTTTGTTGCAGTCTCTGGTGACTCAGTCTGCTTTCCCGACCCTTACTGTCCCCTGAGGGCCAGGCCATCGTCCCTCCTCTCCAGCTTTTTTCCTAGTCTTCTCTAAAGAAGAAAAAAAAAAGTCTTGGGCTGTTACGATTTTTAAAAGATTTATTAACATATCATAAATATATAGGACAATTAAATAGATCAGAGATAACTAAAATTGTCATGCTGCAGAGCTTCTAGAATCCAACCAAGTTTGTATAAATATGGTTTGCTTTATGGTCTGCCTCCTGCCTGTGATGGTGAGTGAGACCACCTGGTCTTCCCTCTTGTGTATCTCCTTTACTCTCACACCACAATCACACTCATAACACTTGACACCTCTGGTCACCAAATGTGTGTTGAGCTTTCCCCACACTGAGCAAATCTCTGTGACACCAGCTGTGTGTCCTACAGTATAACTCAATTCTGACACTATCTGGAGAAAACATCAGATCCCACAGGTTAATGGCTCAGTCCCATGAGACTACCCCCCACTGCAAGTAGTAGGTCCTATGCTACCCACAACTTCCGTCTGACTTAGCTACACATTGGAGGTTCCCAAGATCTCCTCCTCCTTAGGGGCATTTATTTGCTTGAATAGCCAAGAGAACTCAGAGAAACACTACCATCTACCAGGTTATTAGAAAATGTGATAAAGGATATAGAAGAAAGCCTGATGAAGAAATACATGGGGTAGGGGCGCCTGGGTGGTTCAGTGGGTTAAGCCTCTGCTTTCGGCTCAGGTCATGATCCCAGGGTCCTGGGATCGAGTCCCACATTGGGCTCTCTGCTCGGCAGGGAGCCTGCTTCTTCCTCTCTCTCTTTCAGCCTGCCTTTCTGCCTACTTGTGATCTCTGTCTGTCAAATAAATAAATAAAATTAAAAAAAAAAGAAATACATGGGGTAAGGTCTGGGAGGGTTTTGAGTACAGGAGCTTCTGTCCCTGTGGAGATGGGGGTAGGTTACCCACCTGGTGTGAATGTTTTCATTAGCCTTGAAGCTCTCTGAACTCCCTGTTACTGGGATTTTACGGAGGCTTTCTCACATAAGCATGATGGATCATAAAATCTACTTCCAGGCCGTCTCCCCTTTGTGGAAGGTGGGGGTGAGACTACAAATTCCAAGCTTCTAATCCCAGCCTGGTTTCTCTGGTGACCAGGCTCCATCCAGTAGCCATCCAGGAGGCCCCTTAGAGTTGCCTTCTTAGAACAAAAAATCCTCCTTAGATAAGAAACTAGGGTCTGAGACTACAGGACCCAGGAGGAAGACCAAATATACACTTCCTGTGATAAGTCACAGTATCACAGATGGGGAATGGAAACAGCTGCTTTAGCTCATTCCCAAGGTTGAATTCACAGTCAACAACAGGAAGGTCTTCAGTCTCCCCGCAGCGTTGCCTAACAGCCCAGTGTTCCTGCTCTCAAGGCTGAGGAACTCACCTCCCTGGAGACCAAGATGGCTGCTGCTGAGGACCTTGGTCATCACAGCTCATTTGCCCACAGGGCCCTGACCAAGTCACTTAACCTCTCTGGAGTTAAATTTCCTCATATTCAAGTCATGGAGAGTAACAGATATTTTATCAAGTGACAGTAAATGCTGAAAGCAGAGAAGGTTATTTTCTTTCTCTTTCCTTTCTCTAGAGCACATCAGAATGACACTGAAAAGGACTTCCCCAACCATACAGTCTCAGAATTGAATTATTGACAACTTCTGAACAAAGAGAACCACAGAACTCACAGTAAACTCCCAAAGGACAGGGCGGTAGGAGATGCTTCAGGCTTATGGAGGCATCACAGACCAGACATACATTTATTCCTTAACCTCTTATCGCACTCTATTTTTGCCAAAGGAAGCACTCCGTCTCTCCATCTCTTCTCCCAGAGAGTCCTAGGAATTCCTTGTTGGGATAGTTAAATTCTGATTCCAGGTCTGCCATTAAACAATCAAAGGGAATTTCTTCATTTTCTTCTTGCTTCTTTCTCTTCCCTCCCTTTTCTCTTCTTTCTTTCTTTCTTTCTGATTTGATTGATTTATTGACCACGAGCAGGGAGAAGAGGAGAGGGAGAGGGAAAAGGAGAATTCTGACATAGGCCTCGATTCCCTGACCCTGAGATCATGACCTGAACCAAAATAAAGAGTCAGACCCTCAACCGACTAAGCCACCCAGGCACCCCTGGTTGGGCCTGTTTCTTATCTGGAAACTGGCAGGGGGCCTATAGTTTTTCCACTCTAAAATCCTGCCTTATTTCACTGTTGTTGAAAACCACATTCAGAGGTAAGTTAAATATGTATTTCTGAGTATTCAGTATGTAGCAAGCAAAATGTCCATAGGCCCAACCCTCTTGTAACAGGAAAAATAGAACTTAAAAAATGAACTATCAGTGTGAGGATTGTTATGAAGGGAGAACTGTAGGTGCAGGCCGGAAGGGAAACCAAACCAGAGAAAGACTGCACGCCCCTGGGAAGAATCACGTCAAGGTAAATGTAGATGGCAAAAGATGCAAGGCAAGTGGACAGAAAATCAGATCTGGGTCGGGGATTTCAGATTTTAATCTGAGGACAAGGGAGACCAGGGAAGGACTTTAAGGATAGTGATAAAATACAGAGCTTTAAAGAGCTATTCTGGTTGTAGTGTGTGTGTGTGTGTGGGGGGGGGGCGATGATGGGCGTATAGGAGGGCTGTGGAAATAGGTGAATTTTTACCTTTCTTTCCTTTTTTTTTTTTTTTTTTTTTTAACATAGTAGGGAGAGGGGGAGGTGCAGAGGGAGAGAGAACTTTAAGCAGGCTTCATGCTAGACCTAAAGCCTGGTGTGGGGCTGGATCTCACAGCCCTGAGATCAAGACCTGAATGGAAATCAAGAGTAGACACTTAGTTGACTAAGCCACCCAGGCTTAGTCCCGAATGAATTTCATTTTGGATCCGCTGAGTTTGAGGCCCTAATGTTCCCTGAGGGATGCAAACTGCTTAAAGCTTGCATTAAATGCCAACTTTTTGTGTGACTCCCCTGCTGTGATAAAGCAACAGACATTTGCATTGTTTCATTGAACATGTACGATTTTGACCCTTAAAAATATCTCCATAACTTTTTTGTGTTATTTTCTGTATTTCCCAGAACATTTGAATTTTGGTTATTTATCTAGATTAACGTGAACATCCTGACTTAGGGCAATCCCCCCATATTCATAAGCAGGTCTTGATTCTCCATGGGTGGCTTAAGAGAAACTCAACTCCAAATGCTCAAAACCTGAGAAGTTCTTTCTAAAGACCTAAAACATGTCATAGGCCTCTGTAAAGGTTTTATTCAATACTCAAGACTCTGTCTGGGAACAGGAAGTGTGCCTCTTTCCTGGGAGAAATCATAGACTCCCCCACCGCCCCCAGGGTGGGGGGAGGAATAGAGAACTTGAGGCGGCCTTCGCTTGGGGCCCTCACTTTTAAACCACAAGGTGAGATAAGATCGATTCTTAGTTAACTGGGGCCCCAACTGCAGGGCTGTGCGTTTTTAGGTTATTTCAAGAATTCTGAACTCAGCATTTGATTTGCTGACTATCTCAATTTACCACAAGATGGCAGCACGATGTTCTTTTTTTAAGTAGATGCCGAACTTCTTTTTCTAAAGCTCAGAGACAAATAAAGAGCTAGAAAGGAATCATAGCTGAGAATTTTTCTTCTTGTTCCTATAATTGAAAAGAAAGGAAGGAAGGAAGGAATGGGGAAGGAAGCAACAAACAAAGCAAGATAAGAAAGGAAGTGGGATGGAGGGCAGGTAGGAGGAGAGTCAATGAGAGGGAAAAGGAAAAGAACAAAGAAAAAAGGCCACATTCAGCTAGATTCTATTTAACTAAAGAAAAGGAAATAACCAAGCAACCGATGTAGGAAATTTCCGAGAGAGGAAACCAGAGCTTTAACCACATTTATTCACAGCCTTGAAGTGTGAGTATAAGATAGACATTTGACCTTCTTGTGAAAGCATTTGTGTCTTTGGGAAACTATGAGAATGAATACATTTACAAAGGGCTCTAGTCCTTTTAAGTCTGTCTTACATTAGCATCATTATCAGCTTGCACTTAAGACTTCTTCTTCAAAGAGGCTGTACATGGTGGTTTCCATGTTTAATTGAGTAGGAAGAAAGAGATGGTTCAAAAAGAGAATAACCAGGGGCCCACTGGCAGGAATGCCTTGATATGAGAGCATTGGGGAGCTTGCTAGCAGTTCACTGCTCCTCGGGGTCTGTGAGCCAAGAAGAATTCTCCCAGAATTGGCTCCTCCGTTCTCCACTGACCACCACCTACTTACTTGGCCTCCTGTTTATCCCCTCTATTTGGTCTTCCTTGTCTAATGAATGTGGCATAGCAGAGGGTTCTAGAAAGGGAGAGATCATAGGAAGGGTGATTGCCTCAGGCACTGAAAAACTTCAGATTGAAGTTTTTCACCCTTAGTACTGCTGACACTGTGAGCCAGATCCTTCTTTCTTGGGGGCCGAAGGGCTATCCTAGCTATTGAAGGATACTTAGCAGCAACCCTGGCAGTGAACACTAGATACCTGGAACATGGCCCCCAAAATGTCCCCAGGCATTGCCAAGCGTCTCCTGGGAAGAAAACTTGTCCTCACCTTCCATCTGAGAACAAGTGCCTTAGACTAACTCTAGGAATGAAGGAAATCATGAAAGTTTTGTTTATCTGGCTGTCTTGTTCATGGATAAAACTCATATTGAAACGCCAGAGAAACATGTGTTCTTCAAATCTCTGTTAGAATTAAATCCAGGCAAAAAATGCCTTTAGTAGAGCCAGGATAATGTTCTCTAGATGAAACAAATCAACAAATATTTATTGTGAATGTTGGGTTGAGAAAAACCTGTACCAGTCACCATAGGGTATACAAAACAGTAAGAAAGGGAGAAATCATAGGAAGGGTGATTGTCTCAAGCATTGAAAATCTTCAGATTGAGTTTTTTCTTACAGAAATGAAAGCAATTAAGGCTGGTGGAATTGCTATTCCATGCCAGGCACTTTTCTATCTACTGAGAATGTCCATTTTCTGTTCATCTTATTTGTATTTTGCTGGATCTCTATGAAGAAGTATTATTTGCATTCTATAGGTGAAGAAACAGGCTGAGGTTTTAGTTACAAGCTCAACGTCATCTTCATAGTGAGTGGTAAAGGCCAAATTAAACCTGATCTTTCTGATACCAAGGACTGTGCATGCTCTAGTACCAGCTACTAATCCTTGAGGATCTTACAGTCTAGTTAGGGGAATGACACATGTACATAGGAAAGGTGTTTAATATCACAAGGCTATAGATGATCTATTTCAAAAGCCATAAAAATTACAAGACACACTGCTATAGACTAGAGTATTGAGAAATTGTAGGGATGTGATGGGTCTTGATACGTGCACCTTTAAGGAAGGATAAATGAGAGAGGTGGAGAAAGATGAGCAGAGGGGGGATCCATTCTATCTAGGGTCATCTTCTGAGGAACAGCTGGGTGCACCAGGGTATTGAGAGTACAAGATAGAGGTGGCTAAAAGGAATGGAAGACCCATGTGGATGGAGAACAAGAGATCATACGGGTTGGAAATGGAGGCTGACAACAAATGTCAGAAGGTCTTGAATATAATCCAGATGTCATAACTGTCAGGCCAAAATAGTAGTTTCTGTTTGGCTCAGAGTTGTGAAAATTGAGAAATTTGGGGAAAAAAAAAAGAATTTGGATTCCTAACATTTTTAAATATGGCAACATTGGGCCTACATTCCTGTATCTCAACTTTTCGCTGAAGCCAAGGAAGTCTTGTTTTCTTTGATGGGGTGTGGGCTTTCTACTTCACCAAAATCCATACCACACCCTATTCTATTACTCTCCTCTTGCTTTGGTTAATTATCTGGTTGCCCTTAAGAATAGTGGAATTTGAAGCTCAATTTAGAAAGAGGTGTTTTCAAACACTTAATTTGATAAAACTGATGAAAACTCTACTATTTCTTTTAATAGTCCAATGATATAGGAGCAAAAGCTAATCCTCCACTCAACATTTCCCTGTATATCCAAAGATTGTTATTTAAGTTTCCTGACATTCCTGTCTTCCCCACTGAAATTACTCTCGGCAGTTTAGCCTTTTCCTGTGGCTGTGAACTAAATATGGTCCTTGTTGTTGCTCAACACTGACATTGATGCTGATTTTCACATCTTTGTAATCTGTGAGCACCAACCTATATACCCCAGGACTTACACCCTTTCCTTTACTCCTGCCTGGTGTATGACACCTCAACATGACTAGTTTTGAGTGACTATTATGTTTCAGGCCCTGTTTTATGAAGGTGGGGTATCACTGAATAACAGACAAAAATTGAGAGGATTTATATTCTACTGGGATAAGCAATGAACATAATAAATAAGTAAATGCCAGATGTTGGAAAATGCTATCTGCTAAGGAAAAAAACATGATAGACTAGGCTAAGGGCGCTGGTCATGGGAACTGCAATATTTAATAGGTAGTCCATGTAGGCCTCATTGAGAAGGTGACATTTAAACAAAGACTTGGGGAAGATTGTTGTGGGAAATGGCCTTGATGTGGGGGGACCTGCAAGTACCAGGCCAGCTGTTTTGTTGTGGAGCAGAAAGGTTCACAGACCAAATCAGATGCATTGAACAAGCAGGTTATCATAATGCATATCACCAAGGAGTGGCTAATTTGAGATTACAAAGCCGTCAGCCCAGAGGTGGTGTGATCAGTACCTTACTTCTTGGACCTTTAATCCCTTTCTTTGTAGAAATAACATTTCATACTATTCCATGCCTTTAAAATCATGTGTCTCACTCATTATTATTATTTTTTAAAAAGATTTTATTTATTTATTTGATAGACAGAGATTACAAGCAGGCAGAGAGAGAGAGAGAGAGAAGCAGGCTCCCTGCAGAGCAGAGAACCCGATGCAGGGCTCGATCCCAGGACCCTGGAATCACGACGCGAGCCGAAGGCAGAGGTTTTAACCCACTGAGCCACCCAGGTGCCCCCTCACTCATTATTTTTAACATGTCTCATAAGACACTTACTGTATTTATCATATCTTAGGAGTTTTATCCATCACATTGTTTTTCTTAACTTTCTGAACAGGATTGAATATTCCCCCCAAAATGTAGGAAACACACACTACAGGGATGAAGGAGTAAGCCATGAGCCTATCAGAGGGGAGAGCCCAGCAGGCAGAGTACCTGGTAAAGGTTTGAGGGTGTCTGATGAGTTCCCAGAATAGCAAGAACAGTGTGGCTGGGGTGGAGTGAGTAGAGATTCACGGGAGAGGAGGTCAGACTTTGCTGGGCCTTGTAGCCTTCATGAGAATGAACACCAATGCATCCTTCATCGGATTACACTCTCAACATGACTTTTCTGTCCTCTAGGAATTACCTTCTACTCAGAAGTAAGAGGAAAATCACAGTACTGCAGTGTCATGGAAGGCAGAGTTTCAGAGACTGACTGTGTCAGTGTCACCAAAATGACTTTGATAAACAATAAGCTGTGGGGGATGTTGAGAATGGGGTGGGAGAAAAGGCCATTTGAATTAGCGATAAAGATGTCACTGGTGACCTTCAAGGGAGAAGTTTCGATGAAGCAGTAGTGGCAGAAGGCTGAGTGCTAATGTTACAGAGGAAACATGTGGGGAGGAAATGGATGTACTGCTTCCTCAGACCCCGTGACCTTTGTGCTCAGAGCTGCTGATCTAAAAAGCCCCCCTCCCCTACTGGAGGACTGCAGCCCAGGCAATCAAGCACTTCCCAGCAGAGCCACACAGACCCAGTTCCCATGTATCAGGCTGCTGATGAAAGTGTTTCCAGCAAAGTCTACAAGATTCTATGAAAGGCCTTTGAGGTTGCTCATTCAAGTGAATCCTTTTACTCACTGTTTTTTTTTTTTTGGTCATATGAGTGAAGGGAAAGATGTGATTAATAATTCTATCTGCTGATTGATCATTTCTAGTACTTAGAAAGCTATCATTCTGGTTCCAAAGTTTACCTGTATATCTATCCATCCACCGATCCTCTTCCTGATAGCTCTCTCTATGAAAGACAGGCTCTCTTTCTCCACAGAGCGAGTCGGTCCCCCTAGGACTCAGGATACCAGTCTCCTCCCCACCTTGTCTCTGCCTCGACCCCCCACAGAGAATAGATCCGTGAATCCCTTCTTGTTTCTGAACTCTTATGTCTTCTTTTCTTGAAAAAACTCAAGTTATTTCTTTCTGTCTTCAACAATAACACCTCTCTCCACCCATATTCATCCGTAGTTATCCCTCCTGGTCTCTTATTTGCTGAGAACCAAGTTTTCTGAATGTCACAGCTGCACAGGCTTTTAATTGCCCTTCACACTCCACTGAAGGCACTGTTGCTAAGGTCCAGTCGTCCATGCCATCTCAGAACATTTATTCCTTATATTTTGTATTATAATCATGTTGGTGTCATTTTTACCTCTGTCTGTAGCATCTAGAACCATCTCTGGCACATAGTAGGCATTCAGTGTTAGATGAATGCATGAATCAGTGAATAAATGAGTCCTGTTTGCTACCTCTTTCATATGTGACTACCATTCTCCCATTAGTTATTCAGTAATGCTCTGGTTTTCATCCTAACCTGTTGACTTTTTTGTGGCTTCTTATCTTTAAATGATGCAACTTCATAGGGTTGTCTTTGTTGTTCTTTTCTCAACAGTATCTATTCTACCTAGGCCAGATCACCAATAACCAGCAGCTTTAATTATAACCTGTTCTGTACCCTGAGCCCTGGTCTCACACCTGTTCTTCAGACTCATATAACCAGCTGTCTACTAACCACTTTCATTGAACTCTCTTTTGGAAGGACCTCAAATATATAAATTCATCACTGAGCCCATAACTTCTGTGTTAGTAAATGGGATGGCTATCCAGTTAGTCACCAAAGCAAGGGGTATGGGCATTTTCTTAGATATCTCTTCCCCTCACCTATTTCATTTAATCAGATATTAAATTTCTTTAGGTTAGACTCCTAGGATGTAGTTGAAATGTATCCTATGCCTCCCCATGTTTATTGTCATAGTCTGAGTATTACAGGTGACACGTGAAGTTTGTCGGGGCAGGGCTAATGAATGCTGCTACTGAAACCCCTCCTTTCACACACACACAAGCACACCCGCGTGCGCACACAAACACACACACACCCCTGTGCCTGAGCATACAGAGAACTGTGATTAGAGTCAGGATGTTACAAATGCTAGGTTCCAGGCCTTATCTGTGAGACAGAGCCAATAGCCTCCTTCCTGCCAGCAGAGAGAGCAAAGTGGGGAGGTAGCATGGAAAGATCGGGTAAGTCGAACGATAAATGATAAATGATAAAGGCTGTCCTGCTCCCATCTGAAGAGCTTCTCCCTCAAGTAGTGTCAAATAAAATAGGGGGGGGGGGAAGATCAGTAGAAAGGAACTAAAAGATACTTTGATTGGGGCAATTCCAACCACATATTTCAAAATCACTTGCTAACTTCCCTATCTCCATTTCACTGTACTGAGTGCCCCTCAATACAGACTTATCATTTAGAATTGGATTATGTTGCCTCTTTTCTGTATCATTTTAAAGTGAGTTCATCAAATAGTTGGCATCCCAGGCACTACCTGTACAGAGCACGAGACCAGCATAGCAGAGAGAAGGTGGGGGTATGGGCTGGGTGCAGTGCAGGGACAGCAGAGAAATGGGGACAGGGCTGGGTGCAGGGACAGATTCCCTGGTTTCCTGACTTAGAAGAAGTCACTAGGCCCTTTCATGCAGCAACATCCGTGACACTTTAACTTGCTCATGGTGATATTATTCTCTCATTTGAGTTCTGAGGAGAGGGCTGGGTAGGTGCTGCCATGAAAACATAGGGAGAGGGAAGATACAGGCAGCTTGAGAGAGTGAGGCTCTTCATACTGAAGGCAAAGAGTAACAATTCAAAGATTTTAAGTAGGGGCTGATACAATCAGATGAAAGTATTAGGAATAATAATGTAAATAGCCAGTATTCCTTGGTGCTTATTATATAACAGATGCTGTGCCAAATGTTTTAATAGGTTTTCTTAATTTTTAGAACAACTCCATGAGATAAGTACTTTGAATTCCCCTCTTTTTACAGACACTGAAACAAAGACCGAAAGGACCATTTGTTCAACTTCCCACAGACAATAGCAGAGCTGGGATGTAATTCCAGGTTCAATGGACGAAAGTCCATTTCAACCATGACCCTGAGCCCAGAGTCATGATGAAGTAGGTGAATGAGATGGGTTGCTAAGGTAGGTTGTTTTTTCCTTGGATGAATCTCTACCATCCTTCCCAGTCTCATTTTCTATCATTTGCCTGTATTTAAGTTACATAACTGTCATATCTAAAGGCTCTAGGCTCCCTTTTGCCTCTGCCTTAGGCTCAGGTCATGATCCCAGGGTCCTGGGATGAAGTCCCACATCAGGTTCCTTGCAGGGAGCCTGCTTTTCCCTCTGCCTACTCTGCCTGCCACTCCACCAGCTTGTGCTCGCACTCTCTCTCTCTCTCTGACAAACCAACCAACAAATAAATAATAAAAACTTTAAAAAAATGCAACTGTCTGGAAGAGGTGCACAGACATAGAGAAATACAGAATTTGTTCAAATGCTATGAAGTAGAGGTGGGGGATGCAGTGGTCGGTCTGGGGCAGGTGTCAGCATTTGTATGGGAATGGGGATTTCTTTCCAGGTTGCTTCCCTACCTTCCTTAATCCAGCAAATGCCCAAATATTCCTTTAGCAGTTCTTAGACTAGTCTGTTTATAGACAGATGTACACTGCATTAGAAGAGTGCTGAACATCAGCCCCTTGCCCTAACATCTTTTTCTCACCTGGCTGTTCTGATGCCTCAAGTTCTCCTATTGAGTTGAGTGATTAATTTGGGTAAGGCATTATGTGACCAGAAGGCCCTATTAGAATGCAAAGGGGCATCATGCTCACACACTAATATGTTAGTAAGGACTGTCTCGTCTCTCACACAGGCTGGCTTTCGGTTAGCTGGGAGTAGGAAACGAAGAGTAAGGCTCGAAGCAATAAGCACTTGAGAGGAAGAGCTGGGCCACAGAAGGAAAGAGAAGAGGACAGGGGGGTGAAGAGAATAGAGGAGAGGCAGAGGGAGGCAAGGCCTGGAGGAAGACAGACTCTTCCCATCAGTGACTCAAGGTAGAGCAGTGTCTCCGGAGGGTCCCCAGAGAGTACTGGAAAGGCATTCTCTGGTCCTAGAAATTTGGGGAATGATAGAATAAACTGAGTAAAACTTTGTATTTCTAAAATTCTTCCTAAACTCTTAATTATGCTTACATGCCCATAAATCTTATCAAAATATCAATAATAATATCCATAACCATATTGATAATAATAACTGATACCTATTGAGGACTTGTTTCTTCTCAAGTACCATGTGTGTGCTTTCCATATGGTAGCTCTCTGACTCCTCACAACCCTATCTGCCAGGCTATTCTAATAGAGATTGTTCTATAGACATAGAAGCTGAGGTTTGGAAGAGGTTAAGAAGCATGGCTAAAAGCCCAGCCAAACAAACTGAGGTACTGGATTCTAATTGAAATTCTTGCTTTGACTCCAGCATAAAATCCTTAACCACTACCATGAAGTCATGTCTTGCAGGAGGGTGATTTTCTAAAGCAGGGGTTGGCCAATTTTTTTTTTTTTTTGGTAAAGGGCCAGATAGTAAATATTTTTGGCTTTGTGAACCATATGGTGTATGTTCCAACTACTCGGCTCTATTGTTGTAGCCTGAAAGCAGCCACAGATGATATGTAAACAAATGGGTATGACTATGTTCCAATGAAACCACATTTACAGAAACAGGAGAATGGCCTGTTCTAAAGAGACTTTAAAAAGGCCAAAAGAGTATACAGTCAAAATGATCCTTCAAATAACAGTAGTTGCTTACAAGGAGGGGAATTACTTTTCACAATATAGCTAGCTTATGGAATTACAACAGCAAAGAATTAATGTTTTTGTTTCTCTGTGCATTTTAGTAGTGATCTCTCTGTTCCCTTAAGGGTGGAGACCAAGCTTGGTTTGAAATCGGGGGAGAGCAGTGAAGGACCTAAAGGGCTCCCCAGCACCTCCTTCTTCTTTTGTGTATCAGGTGAGTATAGTTGAATTCTGTAAGACAAAATATATGGGTGGTGCCATTCCATTGGAGATTCTTTCCCCAAATACTTAAGGGCAAAGCATCTTATGGCCTTAAAGTCCCTGCAACATTCTTGAGAAAATGCTTGGCTGGGGTTATTTGTACAACCCCTGTCTGAACAGTAGGGAAAACTACACTTAGAAGAGTTGGAAGAAATGGTTTGGGGCTCAAAAAGAGGACAAGCTGGCCCTGGGGTGGTACTGACTGATCGGATATTACGGGGATGCGAGTTGTCTGGAAGCGGGTATGATTTCTTTGGAGGCATCTATTGTGAATCCCTTGAGACCTAAGGAGAAAAATGTCTTATTTTGATCCATTATAGGGACTCAGTTTAGGTCTAATGTCAGGGGAACCAAGGCTAGCCCAGGGACAGAGAAGCTATGCATGGGTGGAAAGCTTAGACAAGTATTAAGAAGGCTGTTTTCATACAGATGCAAACAAATCTCTAATACAGGTTTGTTTCTTGTGGCCAAAGCCATACTTTCCAAGACTGTTTTCTTCAGTTACAAGTGTCTTTGGATTTGCGATTGAGGGACAAGGATTGCATGATGGCCACACACCACACTCAAGATGTGATGTTAGCCTCCATCCAGGCTGGGCCACTTCCTCACTGCAACCTGGGAATGTCCAGACCTCCAAGCTTAAATGTCTTTATCTAAAATGAAGGTGACAATAATGCCTACTTCCTAAAAATATGGTAAAGGCTAAAATATTTCATAAACAAAACATTTTGCTGTGTGTCTAGTCTATAGTAAATGCTCAGTAACCTTAGCTTTTATGATCAGATATCAGTAAGCATTTATTAGCCATCCTTAGTAGAGCATACTGGGTTTCCCAGAATGACTTCCACAAAAATAGTGCCCCCCCTCCAAATATTAGATAAATAAGAGACAGAAATCTCCTTTGCTTCAGGAAGAGAAAATGGAGACAGTATATACATAGGTCAGGCAAGAGAGGCTGGCTTATGCATGAGGCATACTTGGATTCTGTCCTGATTTTGCTACTCTGAGTATAGTTGACCCTTACCAACTCAGGGGTTATGGGCGCGGACAACAGGCACTGTCAAAAATCTATGTATTTATTATTTGTCCTCCTCCTCCTCCTCCTCCTACTACTACTAACAGTCTACTGTTGACTGAAAGCCTTATCAATAACACAAATAGCCAGTTAACTTACATTTTGTATGTTATATGTATTATATACTGTGTTCTTACAATAAAGTAAGTTGGAGAAAAGAAAATGTTCTTAATAAAACCAAAAGGAAGAGAAAACACATTTATGGTACTGTACTATAATTACCCCCCAAATCTGCATGTATGTGGATTTGTATCATTCAAGAGTCAACCATACTTGGAATATTAATTTGGGAATTTACTTAATTTTCTGGGCCTTAGGTTCATGTTATATTAAAAAAAGGAAATGTGAGAAGTAATATTTTCCAGCTTTCTAAAGCAGTATCTGGATTAGGGAAAGAGAGAATCACATTGGTCCATAATAAATAGCAGCTACTTGCATTAGGCCCACCACATTGGTGCTCTTCTTATTAATGGTTTGTTACAGAAAAGCGGTGGGCAGTAAGCGGGGGCTGAGTACCTACTGGAAAAGACCTCACAGCATGACAGGGGGTCCTTAGCATGCAAATAGAAGAGGATCAATGACAACCTCACTTTACAATTTTATCCCAAATCATTGTCAAAGCTTTATTTTATTTTCCTTTTTATTATATCCTGAACACATATGAGAGGGATGGCTTTTAACGTTTTCGACTCAGCCTGGTCCAAACTGAACACAAGTCTGACGAAGCAGTGAACACAGCTGGGTCAGAGTTCTGGAGGAGGCTGGTGATTAAAGGCCCTCCCTGACGTAGTGGGGGCACAGTTGGTGGAGAGGTGACTGGTGGAGGTACAGTGTGAGTGCATGAGTGTGTGGGGAGGGGAACATTTTGAGATTAAATGTAAAAATCCACCATGACTCATGCTATTAAGAAAAAAACCCAAACAGCTTAAAAAGTCATGTTCCAAAGAAGAAAACAGCTGAAAAAGTCATGTTAAAAGTGTGGAAACTGAGAACTTTCTTATTTGGGTCCAAGGCCCTGCTATTTGTCTTATTTGCAATGCAAAGCAATCCTTTGTAGCAAAGAACATAGCATTTTTTTTTCCAAGTGAGTAACACATTTACATGATTCAAAAATCAAAATTATATAAAAGTACACACAAAGAAGTTCGCTCCACGTCTGTCTCCATCTCTCCTATCTTCTCTCACTCTGAACTCTATGTATTCATTTTGGTTTGTTGGCTTGTTTATCCTTCCAATATTTCTTTATGCATATGCAAGTAGATAAGAATAAAATATATTCTTACCTACCCTCCTCATTTTATTACACAGAATGTAGCATTCAGTACATACTGGTTTGCACATTGTTTTCTTTACTGAACAGTATAACCTGAACATCTCTCCACATCAGTACAGAAAATGTTTTCATCGTGTTTTTACAGCTGTGTACTATTAGTTATGTAAATGGGCCATAGTTATTTTGGGTTCTGTCCAAGCTCTGCTGCAGTAAGTGGCCTTGTGCATTTTTATTTACTATGTGTGCAGAAGTAGCCGTTGGAAAGATGTCCAGAGGTGGGATAGTTGGGTCCAGGGAACACCAAACCAAAATTTTGGTGGGTATTGCCGGACTTCCTCCAAAGGAGCTGGACCATTGCGCCCTTCATGGTAATGTTATTTTCATTTGTATTTATCATACTAACTTTTATTTCACCAGGAATATTTCTTTTTCTGTGAAATGTGTATTAATGTGCTTTGCTCATTTTTCTATGGAATTATTTCTCATCTCCTTAATTTCTGGGTCTCTTCAGAAGTACATTATCTCTTCAGGAGAACAGTATTTGTCATTGATCTGATTTGTCATTTCTTTCTAGTTTATCATTTAATCCTTTACTTTGTTTATCTGTATTTGCCAGGCAAGTGGATTTAAAAAAAAAAATCATGCTATTTAACTTACCTTCTTTAATTTTTTGGCTTCTTTATTTTTGGCATAGAAGGGCCTTTCCTATGCCAAATCCGCAGGAAATTCACCCATATTTTCTTCTTTTTTTAAATTTTTATTTATTTCTTTTTACTTTTAATTTCTGATAAAATTAAAGGCTTTTCCTGATGTACAATGGGAGGCATAGATCCAATTCTCCTTTTTCTTTACATGGACAATCAGTTGTCCCATTAATCTAAATACCCATCTTTATTCTGTTAATATGGGTGTCATCTTTGTCATATACCATATTTCTGAATAGATTTGTGTCTATTTTTGAAGATTTTATTCTATTCCACTGGTCTCTCTATTCATGTGCCAATATTAGACATTATTAGACTAATAATACTCTGGCCTGTTTTATTATCTGGTAAATTGAATCTTAATCTTCTTTTTTTCTTTTAGTTTTTCTAGTTATTTAATTTTTTTATTTTTCCACATGAACTTTATGCTGTTGTTTTTATTGGGGTAATAATATATTTAGAAATTAACTTGAGGAGAATTGACACCTTTCCCTTATTGAGTCTCCCTATCCACAATGGCCAAGTTACGTCTTGTATTCATTTAAGATATAGGGGAAGAAAAAAAATTCCCATCTATCCTCCTTAGTTCTTCAGCTGAGGCCCTACAAATTAGACAGACAAAAGACAAATTAAGAAGAGAAAAGCAAACAGTTTATTAACATATGCTGTGCTCAAAGTAGAGAAACCTCAGTGATGAGTAACTCAAAGAGGTGATAAAAAAAAAAAACAACAACAACAACTGGGACTTATTTAGCATCTTAACAAAAGAACAATAAATTTGTTAAGAAGGGACAAGAAAAAAGAAAGGTGGTTTGGTCTTTTAGAGGTGGCAAATTGTGGGAAGGTAAATGTATAGGGGAAAGAAATGAAAGGTATGGGCTATTTAGTAAAGTTTGTTATGTACATTCTCTGGACTGAAAAGTCTAGAGTCACTTTTGGTTATAAAGAATCGTTGTCCTTCCTGGTAGAGAAGGTAGGACAGAGTGTTCTTGTGTCTTCTTTTTTTCAATTGCTTTTAGACCTAAATAATCCTTGTTGGAGTGTCATATTTTGGGTTGGCAATTTCTAAATCCCTTCAAAGTCTGTTGTTGTGTTCTTCAGAAGGACTTGCAAATTTTCCTCAAATAAATTTGTAAATTTTGTATTCAGTTTTTTCCCCTTTGTATTTTGTATTTTTTTGGATCTAGTGTATATATAGTCTTCTATTCCATTTTATCTTCAGACTGGTTGTCTTTAAAATTAAAACACTGAGAAGCACCATGAGGCAAACCACATATTGCACTGAAGTAATATATAAAATCAATCATTGAAAGACAGAATGAGTCAGCTTCAGAGCCAATTCAATCAACAAAATTTGTACAGACACTTGTCATTGCCACGAAGCTACTATAACACATACTGGTTATGTAGCTTCTAAAATCTGAACAACTCAAAGAAAGAGTTGTTAATGGAAGTTATAGAATGCCAAAGCATAGTCAGAGATATGATTGTAAAAGGGTTTTGTTCTCATTCATAACTCCTCACTGCCTCCTAATGGGTGGTCTTTGTATTTGAAGGGCCCTCTCTTTTGCTGAGGGTCTAGATGTGAGCATATGAGTTAAGAGGTTATCGGACTGGGTGGAAATAAGTTGTTCTGGTAAGAAATAAAAGAGAGATTTAGATGTCTGGGGGAAAATCCTGGACTATGAAAGCCCAGAAGCAGCTGGGCTGGGAATTGGAGGGGGGAAGGAAAAGCCCCCTGGTTGGAGGAAAAGTGTGGGTATAGAAGAACAAATCATATTGGGATATTTGAATTTGTGAAAGCTGGGCCATGTTAACCTTCTCTGACTCCCCTGTGGAATGGTTGTCAATGGGGAATGAGCTGAATGTTGTGAGTTGGCAGTTGAGGGATTTTTGAGTGTTAGGAAACAGTGTTGATATTGAGTGGTCAGCCGTATCTCCTCTTGATCCAGAATCTATGAACATCACAAACATTAAGTCTGTCTTGGATTGAAGAGGTAGAGAGAAATTCTCAATCAAGATGAATTCAGAAAACGGATGGGGATGGAATTTGCAGATTAGGAGGGAGGGACAATAGGAAACACAATAGTGACGATCTGAGAAAGGCTGGGGAAAGAAGGGTAAAGTTGACACCAACATTTATTAAGCATCTGTTTGATGGGTGAAGATATAAAGCTGGGAGATATTAGGTGAATGGCTCAAGGGTACTCAGTTTAGAGGTGGAATATGCATGATTGGGAAATGGGTTGCCTCTCCCAAACGGCTCCGTCTCCATGTTAGGATTTGTGCTTTGGTTCCTGCCAGTTGTAGTCCAGAGTTTCCCAACCCTGTGACTGTGGACACGCAGAAGATTGCTGGTAGCCATTGCAAGGGATTCAAGAATCCTTTATATTCTAACCATCGCCTGTAGATTAAATATTTCTAACACATATATGTTGTTACTCTTCCAAATGAACTTATATTAATCTCAGTTTAATCAAGAGATAGAAACCAACAGTAATGTAAAACAGGGGAACTTTAATATAAAGAATTATTGAACTATGATAGAAGAGTATCTATAAAGATATAAAGACAACTTTAAAGGGTGTCTTAGGGCTGAGAAAGAATACCCATGGATGGACAGCTTGGAAGGAGGTGTTCCTTTCCTCAGTCTGGAGTTTAGGGCTTGCTGGAGAAGGTGTGTTTATAACCTGTCGGATGTCAGAGAGGATGGTCATTTACCATGACCAGAGTGGTTCATAGTTGCTGGATGAGAAGGAAGCAATCTCCTCGTTCAGCATGGGCAAACAGACAAACAGAGGGAGTAGAAGGTACATGCTATGAACTGAATGTTTGTTCCCCTCAAGTTGATATGTTGAAGCCCAAATGTGATGGTGCTGGAGGTGAGGCCACTGGAAGGAAATCAGGTCATGAGTGTGCAGCCCCACGATGGGATTAGCGTCCTTCTAAGAACACAAAGACAGCTGAATCTTTCTCCCTCACTATCTCCTCTCTACAAGAAAACCAGCTATCTATAAACTAGGAAGAGCTTCACCAGGAAGTCCCAGCCACCTCTGCACAACTCTATAGATTACTATGAAGAACACACATTAAACATATGTGGAAGTGTACTGAATAGTATCAATCATCATTGCTATTGCTAGTAATAGAATAACTTTTTAATAAGGTTTCCTTTGCATTTCAGTGGATTTCATTTGCAAATTTGTGGGATGGATACTCACACACAGAAACACACACATGGTTTCTACTCTTCTAACCAAACTCACTAATACCTAAGAAATTCAAAATTTCTGTAGAGTCTGCATTATATAGAAGATTCTGTCATTGAACTCTCCTGGTAAACCTGTACCTAAACATTATAGCTACAGTGTGATACTGTCCCCAGTGCTTGCTGCAGCACCTGGTTTGCATCTGAGAACACTGACCTGAATGACATTTTCAGGAAGTAGGTGAGAAGAGAGGAGAGAAGGGAGAATCAAGAGCAAAGTTATTTTCATATAAAATGAAACAATCAAGTCAGCTGACAGTGTGCTAGATGAGCCCCCTCACTTTACAGGTTGAAATTTTACCTTAAACTCAACTTTTTGGTAAAAGAAAAAAGAAGAAAATTCTAGGATACAAATTGTGAAACTTGTAACGATAACGTGATACTTTAATTTGGTTAAAATGCCTGACAGTATAAGTCAGTACAGCTTTTGGCTGACACAAATGAAGAGTTATGCTCAAGTGCACAAAAGCTTTCCCATGAGCAACTTGTTTTTGGTTTTAATAAGTCTCCATCTCTTTAAGTGGATTGCCGGTAAACTCTTCTGCTAGTTTAATGCTAGAAAACAAATGGGAACCTTGAGGTTTTTTCCCCTCAAGTTGCCTATTTCTAATATCAAGATTGCTACAGCCATCTGGGGGATGGGAACATGGAGACAAGAGAAAGCATCAAAAAATATTTTGGGCTGGGGAAGTAACAGAAAGAAACACATCGTAAGGAAGAATATTTTTATAATTATTTTTATAGAATATTTTTATATGAAGTATGTAGCTAAGAAACTCAACAAGCTGACTAATAGTTCAGGTATACAAGTCCTGAGAAGTTATCCAGGCAAGCCCCTTCCTAGGTTAAATGAGGACACTGAGCCCGAGCTCCACAGTGGGACTTGCCCAAAAGCTAATAGCTGATTTTTGGTAGAGCTATGTCTGGTGATTGATCTGAGAATTTGTGTCAACCGTTCATTTCATAAAACTCCATTGAACTTTAGAGGAAACATGTGCTCGAATGTTAAATACTTTTATGTGCCCTAAGAGCTATGGATCTCAAAAGATTATTTCCTATTTGGGACCTCAGTTGTGAATGTTCCTTTCTCAAGCTACAGTATCCTCACTGGGCTTTCCCATTCTCCAAATCTACTAACTTGTTCTCTAGCCAACCATAGCACAATACCAGACTCCATGTCAACTTACTTCCTCTCTCTTTAACTTTCCTGAGCCCAACCCAACCATAGGTCACCATAGGTCACCCTCCATCAGCTTTCCTTACATCTCCATCAGTCTATGAAGCACAGCTATAAGAGGTGAGGTCTTGGCTCAACGAAGATTCAGGTGCCACAATGTCATTACCTCTTCATGTTGCCACTTTCTTCTCTGCTGAGGAGCCTCCTCAGTATTATCCTCATAGTGGAGACTTGAAGGACCTCTGTCTTTAAACTCCCTTTTTCCTGCTCCACAAATCATCAAACCACCTATCTAAACAATTCTTTTTTCTTTTCTTTTCTTTCTTTCTTTCTTTTTTTTTTTACCAAGATGATCCAAGCCAAAATGTGTGAGCTTCATCAATTAAACTTATCTTCCATTCAAACAACCTATCATTACATCTTTTTCTTTGTTCTTATTTTCATATTCAAAGAAGAGATAGTCTCTCTGTGTCCTAGATCAGGGATTCTCAAGCTTGGTTGCATGTTAGAAACAATCAGGGATTTTGATGGCCAGGCACTCCCAGCCAATTAAATCAGAAACTTGTATTTAAAGCTCCCAGGTGATTCCATTATATGTCCAAGTTTCAGAACCACTTCTCTAGATCTCTTGTCTCAGCTCAACTTTGAAGGGTGTCTGTACCCTTGTTTTTCTGTCTCTCTTCCAGTTTTTCATTCTTTTCCCCCTCCTTTTGTTTTATGCATTTTACCTTTCAGTATTTCTAGACCTCCTGATGAGCAAATATCTCCCTTTATGTTGCTGTCTTCTCTAGCAACCATACTACTTGCTTACTTCTGTTTGCTATCAAATGTGTGGAAGAGACTGAGCCTTCCACTTACACTTGTCTCCCACTTTGTTAGTAATCTGCCTTCTAAATCCCCTACTCTGTTAGGACAACCTTTGAAATGGACTTAATTTTCTTGCCTCAATTTAAGTGACTTCTGAGATTCTTGACTACTGCCTCCTTGAAGTGCTTGATTTCTACGGAACTACATTATCCATGTTCTTTATGTCAGCCTTCTTTTCCTTATTCACTAATATAAACGCATTCAGACTCTTTCCTTAACTACCTGGTTTCCTCTGTCTACTTTTGCTCTTTCTTTTCAGGGACTTAGGTATGACATTTCTATTTCTGTGGCAGGAGGCCTTTCTCTCTACTTCTTTTCTTTATCCCCCTTACCTCTGATGGAAAACACATCTTTGGAAAGATGGAATAAAGAGATAAAGACCACACTATAAGACTGCAGTCTAGTGGTTTTAGAACAACAAATGCTGAATCCCTGCTGCATGGGTTAGAACCCCAGCTCTCATCAGTAGCTTTGTGGCATTAGATACTCTACTTAGCCACTTTGTGTCTCAATATCCACCATAAAAAAAAAAAAAAAAGAAAATGATAGCATTTATTTCATAAGGAACAAGTTAGTTAACTTGTATAAAGTGCTTAGAATAGTCCCTGGCATATAAACGTTATATAAATTTTAGCTATTTTTAGAAACCTTAATATAAGAAGAGAAAGAGTTTTTTGTCATATTTTGCCTTGTTTTTCCATTAGGTAAAGATTCACTCTACCTGAGCAAGATCCTACAGTCAATGGTAAACAGTTTCTTTAGAATCCTAAAGTTAATTCTTGATGATCTCCTTAGGAGGGGATGCTGTGAGGTAGTGTCTGGAAATAAAAATACCACAGGGGATCCCAGAGAGGGCAGGGTAGGAAAGAGGGTGAATGGATTAGAGAGAGAGAGTGAGAAGCCCATCTGAGGAGCATGTACCATCCTTCAGTCTCAAGGAGGGTGTGTGTGTGTGTGTGTGTGTGTTTCTACTAGTAGACTCCACCTGCATAGCTTTCCAGATAAGCTACTATGATCACATTGGTGAGGTTGTATTTTTTAATGCTCCAATCTCAAACTCCTGGCTTCTGAATCAAAGTTCTCTATCTCCAGTAGTTTAGTAAGCAACAAACCTTGGGGATCCAGCTCTCTGCTCAGCATAATACATCTTTCCCTTGGAGCCACCATTGTCCAAAACTTATTTATATTGTCAGAAATACCTTTCCTCTAATCACTCAGGCTTGAGACCTATAGTTAACTCCAATTATTACCATTAGAATTCAAGCTCTATTTTGTACTAAGTGATCTGAAGGAGGCCATTTACATTTCTGATCTGCATTTCCTTATCTGTAATTTGTAGTTAATTTTGACTGCCTCATAAGGGTTACTGAGAGGACAATGGTACACTACCGTAACTGCTAGTAGTAGTAATATGGAAAATAGCATTATTAGTAATGATGATAGCTAACATTTATTGATCTCTTAGTATTTTCTCACTTAACCCTCATAATAACTCTATGAGGCAGGTTGTCTCAGAATAAGACAGGTCCCAGAATAAGAAAATGAAGCCTATAAAAGGCTCATGCATTGATTCAACAAATGTTTACTGAATGTCTAGTCTATACCAGGTGTTTTTCTAAGAGTTTGAGATGCATCAGTGCATTAGACAACATCTTTGATCTTAAGGAGCTTATCTCCTAGCTGGGATAACCAAGTCAACAAATAAAATAAATACAGACTGGGAAGAGTCCTGTGAAGTAAACAGTAGAGGCTTGTGTGATGGAGTTACAGGTAGACTGCCCTACTTTGGATAGAATAATTAAGAAGGTTTTTCTTTAAGCTGAGACACAGTGATAAGAAACGATTCACCCAGGAAAGGCCTGAGAGGGAGTACAGAGGCCTTAACACAAGTGAGGGCTGGCGTGTTTGAGAGAACTGAAGATAAGGGGCAAAGTGAGGCTGGGGGAGTGGAGGGAAATGGGGTGGGAGAGCCCCAGAAGAGGAGATTCTTGTGCACCATGGCAAGGAGTTTGGGGTTTATTGCAATGCAATGAGAAGACTGAATAGACTTAGAGCAGTGAAAAGACTGGTCTCAGTTAAAATTTGAAGTAGCTCTCTGGGGGTGGGGCACCTGGGTAGCTCAGCCGGTTAAGTGTCTGACTCTTGATTTCAGCTGGGGTCATGATCTTTGGGTCCTGGGATCGAGCCCCACATCAGTCCCTGTGCTCTGTAGGCAGTCGGCTTGAGGATGGTCTTTCTCCCTTTCCCTCTCCCTCTGACCCTCCTCCCACTCACAGAAGCATGCATGATCTCTCTCTCAAATAAATAAATAAATAAATCTTAATAAAATAAAATAGCTCTCTGTCAGTGTGGTGAATGAGCTTGTAGGAGTGCAAGAGGGAGCCCTGGAAGACCGGAAGGGGGACAACTGCCACAGTCCAGGCAGAAGCTGGTGAGGCTTGGGCTTGGGAGTGGTTGCAGAGGGAGAAAAGCACATGGATGAGGGGCCTATTTGGGAGGCAGGGTCTTTGTGACTTGCTGGTGGGTGTGGAGCAAAGTCAGGAAAGAGGAGGACCCAAAGATCGATTTCGAGCTGAAGCAAGTGGGTGAATGGCGGGACGATAACTGAGCTGGGAGGGCTGGGGTAGAAGCAAGTTTTGAGAAAAAGAGATGAGACATGAATTCAAGAGTTACGTTTTAACCATGTTTAAAGAAAAAACAAAAAAAAGATAAGCGGGCCTCCAAAAGAAGAGGTCAATTAGACATTTGGATACATGCCCCTGGGTGAGAAAATCGGGGTTTATCTGCATATACGTGGTGTTTAGAGCCATGGGCCTGAAGCAGAAAACATACTTAAAGAAAAGGCAGCTCATAAGCACTGAGGACCCCTAACATTTATAATGTATAGGTCAGGCCGAGGAGAAGAATCCAGACATGTGAGAAAAGAAACCTGTTCCAAGTCACCCAGTCAGTAAGGAGCTGAACGATGATCACGGGTGAGGGTTCGCGCAGTCCCGAGGGCTCTAGCACGTGGAGACCCCCCTTCCTGCAGTCTGAATTATTGCAACAGCCTCTTCCACCTCAGAATGCTGAGTCTGGCATTCAAAGCCAGCGTTGATGGACTCGTCCCCACTTCCCCAACGCTTTTCTGTCACCACAGATATTCCCATATTGGTTGACCAAGAAGCGTTCTACAACCTACAAACTTCTAGGAACATGCAGGTATTCCTCTAGGTCGCAGGAACCAAGCCCGCAGTAACACTCATTCATTCAATGAATATTGGGTCCTTGCTGTGTGTCAGGCCCCATCGAAGCTCCTGCAGGGACTGCAGAGAACAGAGCAGGTGAGGTCCCCACTCTTGTGGAACTGACACCGGGGAGGCAGGACTTTCTATTCCAGTTCTCTCAGGGGCCCTCCCCAGGGTCATAGCCATTTCCACTTCTACAAATGTTCATTCTTCCTCCTCACCTTGTTTTGTCTCTTCCACTTTCTCAAAACCTTCCTTTCCACAGAAGCCAAACAGTGTAAAAAGAGCATCTGTTAGGTTGCCACAGGTGAGTCGCTGATAGGACTTAACATGAACATCACCTGCTCCCCTTCATTCCCTCCCACTGAGATACACAACTACCTGCAGAGATCCTGCTCTAAGCAGAGACATCAACACAGAAACACCTGCAGAAAGCATCAGATCTCCCTATATAAACTGGTACAAAGAGACCAACCTAGAGGAACAGACCTTCAAAAGAGGAGGAGTGAGAACACCAGCGTTGGTGAGTAAAACGAAAGAGGGAATTTAGGGAGAAAAGGTGTTGCAGAGGAAATGAATGGTGATAGAAGAGATAAAGGCGATGTGAGAGAAGTGATCAGCAGAACAACTTCAGGTTCCGCAGACAGATGGTAAACCCAGAAGGTCCATGGGTAATGAGCTCTTGGTACTATTCTGTGCTCCCGTGCCTGACTCATTACCTATTGCCAAGAACAAGAGGCAGAGAGAGCCACACCTCGGGGTTCTTCTCATGAGCTCAGGTTCAGACTCTTTAAGACTCTTGTGAGGAAGGTCAGTTCTTCCTCTCCAGCAAGTGCAGGCTATATTAGGGATGTTTCCCTGGGTGTTAACCTATTTAACACTAAAGCCTTCTCAACCAGTAGATTAGTCTAATGCTTTCTGATGGCATTCATACATAATTCTCTCATATGCTTACCTACAGCGAACAAACAAATAACTTCCATTAGCACAAGTGACATGGTTGAATAACGAGTTATGATGTAACATGTGTGCAAAGCATCATCTTTATTGAAGACTAGTGATACACAGGTTAATTTCTTTATGTTCCAGCAGATGGAGCCACAGCCTGGAGGGTCTCCATATGCTTCAATGACCCATGCCCACCCCTCAAAAAAATCAATAACAAGAAGACCCATGCGGAAGGAGAAGGAGAATTGCAATATATATATATATATATATATATATATATATATATATATATATATAGCAATTGTGTATATATATGTGTGTGTGTGTATATATATATATGAAGAATAATGTAATTTGGTATAGAATTCTTCTGTGGTTGTGCCAAGTACCTGTACCAGTGTTTAATTCACAGTAGACGCTCCACAGCTCATGAATGAATACTTGTGACATAATCTGATGACTAGGCTGTATCCTGAGCTTACTTAGAATAGTAATTTTCTCCTCTTCATTTGGCTTTGTTTTTCTCTCCTGTCCCTTTTATTATTTGCATATGCATGCCCTTTGGACACCCACTTCCCATCAAAATGTCATGGAAAAATTCTGTGAAGCTTGCCTGCAGGGTCAATCTGATGTCAGAGGGAGGTGTTGGGAGAGGCAAGTGATAAAAATAGCCCAGCTGAGGTTCCCACCTGCTCCTCCTCCCTTAACACGGCACTCTAGGCGGTATTTCTCGAATTGTGTTTCTTTAGCCATCTGCTTCAGTATCATCTGGGTTGTTAGTCAAAAATTCCAATTCCCAGGCCACAGCCCAAAAAGTCTGATTCAGTGCTTCTGGGTGGGGGTACCTGACGTCGTTCCTCTGCACAACCAGGCTTGAGAATCTCTCTTTTAGAGGAAGGTGAGCCAGCCATCTTTTATCCCTAATCCTGAAATCCAGGAAGAACTGAAAACTTTGAAAACTGTAACTTTTTCATAACTCATTTGGGGGAGCAAACTAGGACCCACGAAGTGCCACAAAGACACTTACGATTCTTTTTTATTGCATGTGATGTGAACTTTCAAACATTCTGCTGCAGAGATGTTCATAATCTGTTTGATTAGAAGGTGTTGCCCCAACCCCATTAGGAATGACATGGGAATATATGGTTTAGACCCTGGATTGCTTTTCTGTTGTGCAAACATTTTTTTTACATTCAGAAACACATACGGCCTCAAGAAGTTCAGATAAAGGGCACTTGGACTGGGTTCTCATGTCCCATCTGTAGGCGATGTTTGAAGCAGTTATATTTAGGTCTGACAATAATAAGAAAGCCTAATAGAAAGGAGACTGGATCGGGACCCTGGAGACTTCCTTTCTGGGCCTCCATTCTCCTGAAAATGAGAAAGGAGATGATATTTAAGGCCTCCTGACTCTAAAATTTTGATTTTTACACCTTCTTGCTCTTGCAAATGTTGAGGCATTGCGGCCACAAAGATTCAATTGTGGTCTTATTTTTGCTGAGAAGATCTAAAAAGGTAAAAATGTTTCTTGGTCTTTGGGGCTTGGAGACAGATTTTTGAATTCTGACCTGTCTCTCAGTAGTGTGAAAAGACATTCATCCAAATACTGTAGCTACTTTGATACATTACTGCACTCAGTAAAGCTGCTAGGAAACTACTAGAAGGCAGATGCAGTCATAAACTCCAGAGAGTGCTACGGAACACTGTGGAAGAAGGTTTGACTTATGTTAGGCAGAGGAGGAAGAAAGAGATTCAAGATAACAAATCTGACAAAGCCTCCATTACCAGCTGATCTCAGAGTGGATTTCATCCAAGGGGCAAAAAATCACCTTTAAGCAGAATTCTAGGGATCCCTAACCCCACGTGAGTAGGGTCTCTCTAGTCCTCTATGCAGTTATTGATGTTTAAATGATCATTCTAGGACCCTATGAAAACCTGAAGCAAGATTTAGAAAAATCTGAAAAAAGAAAATAACCCCCAAACCCTCATATAATACAAAATAAAACAAAGTAACATCCTCTGAGTTTATTCTATCAGAAGCAAATTGTGTCCCCCTAAAATATACATGTTGAAGTCTTAACTGCCCCTTCACCCCAGTATCTCAGAATATAAACTTATTTGGAGACAGGGTCTTCATAGAGGCAATGATGTTAAAATGAGGTCTTTAAACTCATTATTGGATGACTGGCATCCTTATATGGAAGGGAAATCTGTATGCACATGTGCAGCGAGAACATCATGAGAACAAGAAGGTGGCCATCTAGAAGCCAAGGAGAGAGGCCCCATGAAATGACACACACACTTTAGTCCAATGGCGGAGGTGGTCCTTGGTAACTCTAGTGTGTGCATTCTAGTGCTCTTTCATTCCTGGCTTGGTTTATGCTCCATTCTTTGTTTTCCATTTGTTTTGTTTTCTATTTTTTTCTTCCAGTGTTACCTTACTGTACTGGATATCTATTTATAAGCTTCCTGAAATTCTTTTTAGGTTTAGAGATGATATAAATTGATAAGTAAATACTGTCTTTCCTGAGCCCATTTAGCTTCTACATGGTTGGTATGAAACAATTCGACAGCAACAGACAGTTACCCTCTAACTACTGGGGAAAGAACTGTGAGAGATGGGAAGGTTTAGTTTCACAGAGCAAATGATTTCTCACTCTGGACAAGAGTTCTTTAGGCAATATGCCATTTTAAAGTGGTATTTGCATAGTTCAAACAGTTAGGGCTGTCTTCAACTCTTCATGATACAGAGCAGGGGAAAGGGACAACATTTCTACATGAAGGAATTTTATGAAGTATGTCCATACGTCCATCAAGCAAAAAGAATGACCATTCACTGAGCACCTGTTCCATAGTCAGCTCTGGGCTGGACACATGTTGTGCAGCTGGTCATCTAATCCCAGTAATAACTGCAAGGAGATCTAACTTCCTACTTAGGACCAAAAAACACCCAGCTCAGAGGGGTAAAGTAACTTCTTTAAGAGCAGGCAATGAGTAAAATGTTGAGCAGAGATTTTTTTTTTTAAATACTTTTCATTTTTTAAAAATATGTTATTTATTTGAGAAAGTGAACACAGAGGGAGCGTGAGAGGGAAAAGCAGAATTCCCACTGAGCAGGGAGCCCGATGTGGGGCTCTATCTCAGGACCCTGAAATCATGACCTGAACCACAGGCAAATGCTTAACTGACTGAGTCACCCAGGTGCCCCTGAGCAGAGATTTGATACAGAGAAATCTGACTCTTAACTCCATAATGCTTACATCCCTCCCAATTGCCTCCTTACAATTCACCCAATGCTCATCTCTCTTACATAGAAATAGGAGAATCAATACTTCTAGAAATGTCATTGATGAAGACACTTACCTTAAATTGAACATTTATAAATTTGGGGCCAAGACAACGAAAGTATCTGCGTTTAGTGTAAATGTGAATAAAGAACATGTAAAGAAATGACTGCATATTTTTAGAACAGCGTGGTTTCTAAACCATGTGGGGCACAGAAAAGGATTAGGAAAAAGATTTGGAGTGAAAACAAAGAAAACAGATTAACTCCAGACTATGGTTTTCATCCATTCCTTAGTGAGAAGGGATGGGAAGACAGGAAAGAACAACTCTCTATATTTACTGTAGATACTGTCTCCTAATCCATGGAGGGAAGACTGTCACGAAAATTACTAGTTGCCCCCAATATCCATTTTCTCCCGATTAAAAGGATGTGTGGCTGGGGCGCCTGTGTGGCTCAGTCAGTTATATGTCTGACTCAACTCTTGGTGTCAGTTCAGGTCATGGTCTAGGTTTGGTTGATGGAGTCCCAAGTGGAAACCTGTGTCTGAACTCCATGCTAGGCAGATTCTCTCTCTCCCTCTGCTTCTGCTCATCATTTAATTAAGTAAGTAAGTAAGTAAGTAAGTAAATAAATAAATAAATAAATAGTGGTTACCCAGGTAAAGTATATATTTCATAGTCTTCCTTGCAGAAAGATATAGACATAGACATTGGCCAAGTGGCTGTGAGCAGAGGTGCTCTTGTGCCTCTTCTCACTGGGCTCTTGAGGGAGGGGTGGGCTCCCATACTCTGTACTCCTCCCTTTGGCTGGAAAGCAGGTATGGTGGTGGGGTCTGAATCAGACACTGTAGACCTTCAGATGGAAACCAGGTTGTTGGGGATGAAAGAGTAATAAAAAGAAGAGCCTCAAGATCATGGAACTGCTTCCCTAGCCTGATTGCCTACCTGTACTTTTATATAGGAGAGATATGAAAAATCTGTTTCTAAAACCATCATTCTTTCGTCTCATTTTTATTGCAGCCAAACCATTATTCTCACTAATAAGCTATATTTTAACTAATAATTAAACAAAATGCATCCTTTCCCCAAATCTTCTGAATAAGCGTGTATATGCAAATTCTCTCTATGGAATTACCTACTTTATTTCAGTATACCTTTTGTGCCCCAATGGCCCCCAACAATGAGAGATCTTTAAATATTGAGGGCAATTCATTTCCTTAGTTCCTGTACTCTCTTCAGGAAAAGTCAACCAAGGGGATCCAAGTTCTCTGAGGAGGATGCAAAACTCTGTGGAAACTCTGGCTCATTTCTTTTCAGTGCAGCATAGAAGCAATTGTGAAAGTGAAGACAGCATGAGGATGAACTGATATTTATTTGTGATTTTGCTTAAGCCCAAACACTCCAACAAGTGACTGGAAATTTCTGTCATGACCTGACCTATCAGAGCCCTTCGAAACTTGGGCAGGGGGTTGGACCAGGGGTTTCTCAGACCTGTCTGAGGTTTCTAGAGATAGTACATTGGCAGCTTCCGGAAGAGATGGGGGAAGGGGGTGTTATAACCAGAATTCCCCTATGGTCCCCTTTTCTAAAATAGGGTATAGAGAAGAAGTGGGAGGAGTCCCCCTAAACCACTAAGAAGTCTCAGTTGTGAAACTGATGACTTATTGATGAGCACATGGGGTCAACAACTACATGTTGTATAATCCATTTCAATGAGGATAAAAAGTGAAAGGGCACTCACCCACTTCTTATAGGTATTCGAACAGGCTCCTGCTCTCAGCAAAACTGCCAGGAAGTTATTGCAGAGTTTAAAGCAAAGTTAATTAGTAGGATCAGGAATTGCATATAGGCTCTTGAGCTCTTTGTCTTCTCTTCGTGGATGGTGGATGCCCGGAGTAGAACAGATGGGCCAGCCTACCAGGAGATGCTAGAGTTAAGGTGGGAGGCCTGGGGGCAGCGGGGAGAGCACCTGCGCCTGTTAGGGAGTGCCTGAAAGATAATGGGCCTGAGGTTGGTAAAACACCTCTCACCCCCACTCCCGGAAAGAAGATATTTGAGTTATGGCTTTTTTATTTTGCATAAGGGAAGAAAAAAAATGAGAAGAGGGGGGAAAATCCTGGGGCTCATTAAATTAAAAAAGTAAAGGTTAGTAAAGAATATTGGGAGGGAATTATATTGTAAGAAGAGAGAAAGAAGTCTGTTCATCAAATTGATAAAAAGCGGGGCCCCCACAGTCGAATATTCGAGAGTGTCACCACATATCTCTAAGTCCTGGGCAGATTGTAGTTGAAGAAAAAATTAAACAAATGTGGTCCTTACCTTGGAAAATAAAATCCTAGGCGGATAACAGCGACCTAAATTGAGGTAAGTCATTAATGCCGTAAGCTATAAAGTTGGTTTTTAGAGTGCAGTTAACCCTTGAAAAACACAAGGGTTAGAGGTGTAGACCCCCTGCATATTCAAGAATCCTTGCATAATTTTGACTCCCCCAAAACTTAACTGCTAATTGCTTAGTGTTGACCAGAAACATTAACAAGACATAGTCAGTTAACACAGTTGGTTAATGCAGATCTTGTATGTTATATGTATCATATACCATAGTCTTACAATAACGTAAGCTAAAGAAAAGATAATATTATTAAGAAAACCACAGGGAAGAGAAAACACATTTGTAGCCATGAGGAAAAAGAATCCAGGGATCAGTGGACCCTTGCAGTTCAAACTTGCACTGTTGAAGGGTCAGTTGTACAATATTATTTTCAACATGCTTACCATGCTTTCATCCCAAAGAAATTTCTGCTGCCAGGGACTAGTATTGTGTTAAGCTAGAATTCAGAGATATGTAGGTTAATAAATTTTCTTTAGAAGAAAAACAAGTTTATGCAAGAAAATGTCCATTTTAATAGAAAGTGAATAAATATTCTATGTAGAGATATCCTCTACATATTTTAATTTTAATTTTTTTTTTTTTTTTTGGTAAAGTGTTACCAGGAGAAAAATGGACATTCTGGAAAAAATCCATGTGAGCAAGTTCCACATGTGGTTCCCAAGCTAAAATTCCCTTCTGTACTTATGGCACAAGAAAAGCAGGATGATTCTCTGAAACTTTTCCCTGGAATGCATGAAATCCTTGGTTTACTGGCATGAGACAATGATGAGATGAGGTGTTTAGATTGAGGCTGATACACAGCCGGGCTGGCGCTCTCCTTCACTAGGTAGACCAAGGTCTTCTCATTCTCAGATTAAATACTAAGGAAGTACCCAAGGCCAGAATTATTTGAAATAAGGGGGGAGTTGGTACCTTTGATGAGTTCATGACTTAAGTTAATGAAACTAAACTCTGAAACACAGCAATCAAAAACTGAGAAGCTAAAATAGGAAAGGTTGAATATGGAACCCCAGCCAAGCCTTGACCAACAAAGTATTTGGAAACAGATGGCATAAAAGATTAAAAATATCTGGCACAAATTGGATTAATTAAGAATGGCAGGGGCCAGCTGAGTGCGGAACATGTGGGCGGATATGGAGTTAAGCTGAGTTTATAAAGCTAAGGGAGTCCGTATTATTTCAGAGTGTATAACTAAGCCCTACCTTAGAAATATGTTCTGTAGCCTACATGCAGATCTTAGTGAGTATTAATACCTCACCAGGAACATTTGTAAAGGTAAATTTAATGGCGTATTCCTTATGTTTAGCTTCATTACAGTCTGTACTGTGAATTTCCTAAGAAGAAAATAAAAGTACATAGAACAAAATTGCCATGTATATTTGACTACGACTCAAGACTTTTCAAATACATTTGTAGGCTTCACTTCGTCATCTCATATACTTCTAAAATAAGAAGGCACTGGTTATTATCTAGATAGTTGTTAATATTCTTTAGCATCTTCTAAAAAACTTTTCAACCCACAGAACCAAGAAGAACATATTGTAGAGAAAGCCCTCAAAATCTAAGAGATTGTAAAACAATAGGGTTATATTTGCCAGAAGCCTTTTTCTCTTGACACTTCTGTCTTATATTCTGTGACTTGTAAATACTGACAAAGAGCAAGAATAGACACCAGCTACACCTGAACTTGAAGACTTTTATAAAACAGAGGAGCTACACCTGAACTTGAAGACTTTTATAAAACAGAGGAGCTACACCTGAATGTGAAGACTTTTGATAAACCAAAGAGAAGAAATAACCTATTTCTAGGTCCAAATTGTTCAAGTTAATATTCCAATATCATTTTCTTTAACGTTGTTAATTATTAAAATTCTGAATAATTCAGTTGCATAGGAAACTCTTTAGAGATGTCATGGAACCCAGCCCTGTCACAGAATCAACAGGGTAAGATCTTCCTGGTCTCCAGAGTTAGCATTTATGAACTTCTGGATACTTTTCTGTAAAATAGTTTTGGTTTTGAGGATTAAATGAGATAATATTTATGGAAGTACTCTGGAACTGTAAGTCACTATACAAATAGAAAGTATTGTTTTGTAAAGTTGTTATTCTCTGCTCACAGAATCACGGCTTGGTTATCCTGAGACCCAACTGGATTTTCTGTTTTACGAAAAACAAAGGGAAAAGCAACATCAATAAACTTTGAATCTTCTCGTTGATGAATAGAGTTCTGTTATAGGTCAAAGGACTTAAACCTAGTCTAGCAATTATCTTTCTCTTTCCCTTTTCCTGAAAGGCAAGACTGCGTGCAAAGTTAACTGCTGACGGTTTCCTGTCCTTTCTACTAACGACTACCGCAATTAGACTGAGAGCCTTGATCCCTGAAAATAATACTTTCCTGCAAAAAGACACCATAAACTTTGGCTATAAAAATCAACATCTTTTGTTTCATCTAGATAATAAAAGGGAACATTCACATTCTCATACCTTTTTGAGCAGAAAAACTTTGAAATGCTTCAAGTCAAATGTTTAAAATACAAAGGGAGAATGGCATAAAATATTTAGACTCTATCTGATAGATAGGGGATTAAGTTAATTTACACAAGGTCCCTTTAAGTTAAAAAGAAGACAATCCAAAATAAAAGTAGTGAAACGACATAATCAGTTCCTAGAAGTGAAAATGCAAATGATAATAAACATACGAAATAAAAAAAGCCCAGTGATGTATGGTTGCCTCTGACAAATAGTCCACAATTAAAAAGACTGATAACTTGCAATGCTAATAAAAATAGAAAAGAACAAACATGCCCATGTATTACTAGTTGGGAGTACAAATGACTGTACTCTTTTCAGATAGCATCTATGGATGGTAGTAATTCTAAATACTGTGTCAGTAAGGATGGTTGTCCATCTTAATTCACTTAGTTATACAACAAGTATTTATTGCATACCTATCTGTTGCCAGGAATGCAGAAGTAATAAGATAGAAATAAATCTCTGTTTCCATGAGGAAGGGATTCACAGTTTATTGAGAAAGAGACAAACAGTAGGCATAATAAAGAAGTCGACTGCATAGTATATAAGGAAATGATATGTGCAATGGAAAAAAACCAGCACAGTGAGGAAAATCCACAATATTGAGATGGGAATGTGGACTGCATTTTTATTTATTTTTTATTCTTTTTAAAAAGACTATTTATTTATTTGCCAGAGAGAAAGAATACAAGTAGAGGAAGCTGCAGGCAAGGGAGAAGTAGGCTCCCTATTGAGCAAGGAACCTGATGTGGACTAGATCATGACCTAAGCCAAAGGCAGATGCTTTACCAATTAAGCCACCCAGGTGCCCTGGACTGCAGTTGTGTATGTCAGACTGAGAAAGCAAAATTTAAGCAAAGACTAAAAGGAAGCAAGGGAGTTGCTATTCAGATGTTCCCAGGGGAAGAAAGTTCCAGGCATAGGGAGGAGAGGGTGTAAATATAAATACATATAAATAGATTTAAGGAAAAAAAAGAGAAGTGATTGACTACAAATATAAAAAGCCAAACTGGTTAAAGGGTGTTACCAGGGCGGGAGGTGGAAGTATAAGAGAGATGTTGTTCATGTGTACTAACTTGCAACTTATAGTTAAATCAGTCCTGGAGATCTAGTGCACAGGGTAGTACCAATAGATAATATTATATATAAACATTGAACTTGCTAAGACACCAGATCTTAATTATTCCCACCACAAAAAAGAAATGATAATTATATGATGCGAAAGAGCTCTTAGCTAACACTTCAGTGAAAATCATATTGTAATATATAAATGTATCAGATCAACATGTTATATACTTTAATATGACATCACATTATATGTCAAATATAATTAAATTAAAACACTGTCACTTTATTCTGTCTAATCAGAGACCTCTCGTAATCTAGTGGTAACTTTCACATCTGACAATATCCTAGATTTTTTGTATACTCCTTTTTTTAGCTCTTCTGACGATGTCTCATACTTTACAAGTTTTCTTCATAATTTTTTTTTGAGGATTAACATACTTTTAAGTGTAGAATTGGATGAGTTTTAAAATACAGACGCAGGAGTGCCTGGGTGGCTCGGTTGGTTAAGCAACTGCCTTCAGTTCAGGTCATGATCCCAGAGTCCCAGGATTGAGTCCTACATCAGGCTCCCAGCTCCACAGGGAGTCTGTTTCTTCCTCTGACCTTCTCCCCCCACACCATCTCTCTTTCAAATAAATACATAAAATCTTTAAAAAATAAAATAAAATAAAATAAAATGTGGATGCATTCATGTAACTACCACTGTTTTCCAGAGTGACTGCCCAGTTTTCATTCCCACCAACAGTGTAGGAGGGTTCCCCTCTCTCCACATCCTCACCAACATCTGTTATTTCCCTAGTTGTTAATTTTAGCCATTCTGACCTGTGTGAGGTGGTCTCTCACTGTGGTTTTGATTTGTATTTCCCTGATGAGTGATGTTGAGCATTTTTTCATGTGTCTGTTGGCCATTTGGATGTCTTCTTTGCAGAAATATCTGTTCATGTCTTCTGCCCATTTCTTGCCTGGCTTTTTTTGATTTTGGGATGTTGAGTTTGATAAGTTCTCTATAGATTTTGGAGACTAGCCCTTTAACGGATAAGATATGGGCAAATATCTCCTCCCATTCCCATTCTGTACATTGCCTTTCAGTTTTGTTGGCTGTTTCCTTTGCTGTGCAAAACATTTTATCTTGATGAAGTCCTAATAGTTGGTTTTTGCTTTTGTTTCTCTTGCCTTTGGAGATGACTTTAGCAAGAACTTGCTGCCACCGAGCTCTCAGACATTGCTGCCTGTGTTCTCCTCACCTACTTTTTAGAAAAAAAATTTTAAAGACTAAATTTTTTAAAGAACAATTTTAGTCTTAAAACAAAATTAAGATGAATTTACAGTGATTTCTCATATACCTCCAAGGCAATTTTGAGACATCTTCAGTCCTGACACAATATAGTAATATCTCAAGAGCCCCTAAGTGTTAAAAGAAAATAAGTAAAATCACATTTTACATAACTAGCCTCTTGTTAGTGTTCATCATTATAATTCCATACTTTTAAATATGCTGTGTACATCTGTTGTTATTAGATTGGGTTTCTGATTTATCAGTGTTCATCATTATAATTTCTTACTTTTAAATATGCTGTGTATGTCTGTCATTGTTAGATTGGGTTTCTGATTTATTCAGGCAAGAACTGAGTGACCATAGGAGTGAGGTGACCCTGAGAGGGTTGCTAGAGGGAGGCAGGCGGGGAAGGGGTAATTAGGTGACAGGCATTAAGGAGAGCACTTGAAGTCATGAGCACTGGGTATTGTCTGCAATTGATGAATCAGTGACTTCTACCTCTGAAACTAGTAATACAGTATATGTTAATTAAATTGAATTTAAATAAAAAAATTTTTTTAAAACGTAGGTGACAGAAGCAGTTTGCTCTGGTGGGGCTCTGGCATCCCCCCAGTCATGCAGGGGCTACAGGTGAATGAGGCATGAGGAGCTGTGCCATTGGTGGCAGGGCCCACCAGGAAACCAGACCCTGACAAGAATGTTGCCCCAACATCCAGAATACATAAGTGTCCTGGGCAGGCTGGTTGGCACCCTCGGTGTAGCCCTACTCAAATCCACCGTGGAAATGGATTTTGAAGCAGAGTGTCAGGACCTGGAAAAGCTTGACTTCCTAAAGTGACAGACAGATTGAAAATCTGCAGAAAGAAATGGCTCCATTTCTATACAAGTTTTTCTCTCTTTTTAAAATTTAAGTAACTACAAGCTGTCTGATGGAGAAGCGTTGGCGAAAGTCCAGAAACCAGCACAGAACAGAAATGAGGGCTGAACAGCCTTGCTTCCGACAAAGATCTGGTTCAGAAAGAGCCCCACGCACAGCCCAGGAGCACATTCAGCTCCCCTGGGAGGGTGTCACGTTTAACTGATGGCTCTTGTTGCTGACCCCGTGGGTGGCAGGAAGGAAGAGGAGTGACCGTGGTATTCACCGAAGGACCAGCGTGTCCTCCTGCCCGCCCAGAAGCTGAATTCTTAGACGGCTCGACCACGGACTTGTGTGGTACAGGAGGGGATTTCCACTTGCAAAAATAGTCTGATTCAGTTAAGGTTGAGATCGCATTTTTGGGAAGTTTGTTATATTTAGAAGCTTTCTTTCACCCTCATGGCTTTTCAAGTCCATCTGCAACATTGCGCAGTACTCTCAATTTTTCTGGCCTCATTTACCTGGGGGGTTCCATTTGGAACCTAAGCTTTTTCTTAAAAATGTATGAAACCACCATTGCATTGACAAAAAAAAATATATATATATTTTTTAAAGGATTTTATTTATTTGCCAGAGAGAGAGTGCAAGCCGAGAAAGCAGAGCAGAGGGAGAAGCAGGCTCCCTGCTGAGCAAGGAACCCCATGCCATACTTGATCCTAGGATCCTGGGATCATGACCTGAGCTGAAGGCAGACTCTTAACCAACTGAGCCTCCCAGATGTCCTGAGAAAAATATATTTTAATCAAAAAGCTGAAAGTGGTGAAATGATAAGGGACTTTCTTCTTTTTCTTCTTCTTTTAGGCTTCTCTGTACTTTTCAAGTCTATATTGTGGTTTTCACCAAGGAGATGTCCCAGATCTGGGCAGTGGTTTCTCAGGGGGCTCTCACTCGTGGAGCTGTGCTTTTGCTGCACTTTTCTGAGAGCCCTGAAGGTTTGGTCTTGAACCCACAAGCCACAGGAATCTCTGTGGAACCTAGAAAATCACTTACACATAAGGCAAAAGTAGAATCAAGAAAAAATAAATTCCAGAATGAGTGTTTTTGCTGAATAACTAAAAATAAACATTATTTTTAAAAAGCAAAGCAAAAAACATTCCTTTAAAATGCAATAACCCGGGGCACCTGGGTAGCTCTGTGGGTTAAAGCCTCTGCCTTGGGCTCAGGTCATGATCCCAGCGTCCTGGGATGGAGCCCCACATCGGGCTCTCTGCTCAGTGCGGAGCCTGCTTCCCCCTCTCTCTCTCTGCCTGACTCTCTGCCTGCTTGTGATCTCTGTCAAATAAATAAATAAAATCTTAAAAAAATGCAATATCCTTATAAGGAAAGGTTGGATTTCAGAGATGGGCTTTTCATGGAGGCTCAGATGACTGGTAAGACATCACTTGGCATTATGGATGGCTGTCTTTGGCTTGAGGGAGGCACATGGTCTGCTCAATCCAGTGTCCACTATTTTTCCTATCCTCCCTGTAAATGACTCTCTGTTGCAAACTATAATGTGATATGCCCCCAGTAGCCCCAACATGGAGCTGGTGGGACAAGACCAGGATGAGGAGAGGAAAGCTCTTTCTTTTTACACCCTAAAGAATTTATAGAAGCTGATGGTTCCCACTCACCTCCTGCCCCTGCCTTGGAGCAATGATGCTAATCCCTGGTTGGGGGTTAGAGTTTTCCATCAAATATTTTAAGATATCTACTTTAGCTAAACACTATCAATTTGAAATGCCCGTTTCCTTCTATTTTGGCCCCCCCTCCCTGTACCAAGTTTCTAGAAATTGTTTTATAACAAGGCTTTCTCTTCTTTTTCCCAACTTAACTAGTCATTTCTAGCACAAGCTTGAACATTCCCAGCAGGCAGCTTTCTGAGTAAATAGACTATTCTCCCTCACTCCCCAAGGATGGCCGTTGGGAACCACGGGTAGTGAGGCAGCAATGCCTGCCAATCTTTCATGACTCTGGCCATTTGGGGCTGCTCTTAGAGCCTGATGCCTCTCACCCTGAGGAAATTTTCCTTACATCTATCCTATTCCTTTGTAAGGTACATTCCAAGAGGTTTACAGCTGATCTATCAAAGAGCTTCTGGGAGTATGAGGAAGGGAATTTAGGTACATTTTAATGTAGCCTTGTAAGCACCCCCCCCAACTCCCAACCCCACTTTTTGACTCTTATGGCTTCACACGTGCCAGGGAACTGGTGGGTCAGAAGAAAGAGAGATTTTGGTTGTTGGAGGACCTCTTGGCGCAGAGCTGGTCCTGGTCTAAGTGTGGTGACCAGCATCCTGAACTGCATTCAAAAGCAAAGAAGAACGATAAAGCTCAGAGCTGATTTTCTCTTTGACGCTGGAATCCTGTCCCACCCAGTCCTACCACTTTATTCTGAGTTGGGCACAGATGTACATAAGCATATATGTATGAATTTAGAGTGCTGCCTAAGATGTCAGCAACACTCCTTGCATATAAGAGGCAATCAGTGACTATTTCTGGAGTGTAAGTAGCAAATGGGCTTGAAGGGGAGAAAATGGGAGTAGTCTTGGGAAAGAAGCGCATGACCTAGAAGCTGATGGAAAAACCTCAGTGGGCAGATGGTTGAGGGAGTACTCAGGACTAGGATGGCAGGATAAAGAGCCAGGATTCAGTGGAAAGAGTAAAGGCAGAGCCAATTCTGCTGATATCACCAACACGTAGACTGGGCAAATCATTTCGCCTTTCCAGGACTCAGTTTCCTATTTTGCAAATTGAGGAAATGACATGCATTGGATTAAATGCTGTCTCTGCAAGCAACTTTCCAGCTTTACATTTTAGCGAGATGAGTTTCAGCAAAGCTTCTCATTCACCACACCACACTAACAGAGAAAAGTTGGAGGTCCTGCCAAGGGAATAGTGACCATGTTTGATGAATGGTCAGTATAAAGAACAGATAGCACTGAGGTTTTGGTCTGGGAAGAGAAGTATAGAGGGGTGGGTGAGGGTGGGCTTGGGTTCTATTTCTGCTCTGCTGTGGACTAGCTATGTTATCCATGGCTGTGGTAGCCCCCCTCGGAGGCTTTCTCAACTTAAAACATAAACATAAAACCCAGATAATACCAAGACTTGTTTTATTGGTACTTAAGGAAATGGTGAGGATTATCTGACATAATGAAAATGCAGATCATGACTCAGTGCCTGGCACATGGCCGAGAACTGCTGGCTGCTGTTATGAGGTATATGAGGATGGGATCCCAGGAGACAGAAAGGCAGGAGTGCTTGGGAGACTTTGGGAGACGCTGTGGCTTAGGAAAATCCCCACTGGATGTAGACTCCAGACAATGAGGTAGTTAATATAAATCACTGTCTGATAGGGATCCCGAGGGCCAATGGCCTGTATTCCATAATACCAATCCTAGCTTAATTTAAAATGTTCATGTTTTGCTCATCCTGGATTTTTTGCCTTAGTTTCTATTTTCAAAACTACTATAGGGACATCTGGGTGGCTCAGTCAGTTAAGTGTCCACCTTCAGATCAGGTCATGATCTTAGGGTCCTGGGATTGAGTCCCACGTTGGACTCACTGCTCAGTGAGGAGTCTGCTTCTCCCTCTCCCTCTACTAGCACACCTTTGCATGTGCTCTCTCTCTCTCTCTCTCTCAAATAAATAAATAAATAAAAATTTTAAAAAAATTTAAAAAGATATTACAGTAAAACATCTATCTTGGTGACTGAGTTTTGGGCTGCCCCCTTTACCTTCTGCAGTCAAGGTGAGTGTTTCTCTCACCTTAGTCCCAGCACTACTCAAAGCAAGGTTGAAGCTTGTTTAGTCCTAAAAGGTCGTAATTTGGTACAGAAGGTTGAAGGGGTGCAGGATATGCCACTCCAAAATATGCCACTTTAAAATCAAAATTATTTTGAGCTGAAGACATTTGAATTCCCGAAATCCCTTATCTTCCTAAAAGCAGAGCCCCCCACAAAGAACTCAATTGTCATAAATCCTCTCCCTGGAAGCAACTCTACTCTTCCCTTCTGGGAGCCGGGAAATCGGCACCACACCCAAGACAGACGTCTTCCAAATGATCATATCTCCCATCTATTCTCCTAAGGGCCCATTTACCTTTCCAAAAAGTCATTTGTTTTTTCCATAAGTGCCCTTTCTCCCCCGCCTTTCTTCTACCAGGTTAGATACATAGGACCCACATTCTAACCACGCCTTTGAGTCACTGATCACTAAGGGCTCCCACGTATAAGTGTGATACATGTGTTAATAAGCTTCTGTTTGTTTTTCTCTTGTTAACCTGTCTTTTGTCAGTTCAGTTTATAGTGCCCCCAGAGAACCCAAGATGAGTAGAAGAAAAAAAATTCCTTTTTTCTTCCTGAGAAGACTCAAATCCATCTAAATGATCACAACATCAAGAAAAGAAGGAAATGTACCTGTTTTGTTTTATTTTGTTTTACTGACTATGGAAGGGAGTGAGAAAATTAAAAACTGACGTGTCTCTCCTATTTGTCACTCATCTTCCATAAGGACAGCGTCTAGGCCCCTTAGGGCAGAGGAAGAAAAAAATAACAAGAACACCATTTACCTAAGTCTTTCTTTGGAATGCCAGGGGTGAGAAAGCTCCAGAGGAGTTATCTAACTTGGAGAAGAAAAATGGACTGCTGTTTAGGCCTTGAGTGGGAGGGCGAAGGCAGAAGTTCAGCTAGCTTCACAGCTAGTTGGTCAAGGATGGTTCTCCAAAGAAGGAGGAATTGTTATTGTGGGTTAGCAGCTATTGGGCAATTTGGATTTTATCAGGACGGACAGAGAAGGGCTATTATGATGGACAAAAGTGGGTGTGGAGGAATAGCTACAAAGGGCAAGGACAGGGGAAGGCCCTTGTGGGTGAGCTCGGGTGTTCAGGCTCCCTTGCAGGTCTGTCCTGGGCCATCCACAGGTAGGAGGTCTAGTGGACCTATGCAGGGACTTCTAACATTTTCACTAAGTCTCTCATTATGACTTTATAGCTGGTGGGCTCAGTGGGGGAGGGAATTGGTAGCTTGAAGTATCTTGGAAATTCCAGTTTCCTTTGACTACAATAGGCTCTTTCCTATCTGTTCTTGGGAGATATAAGAGCACCATTCCCAGCTAAAATGACAGACAATATGGTCAACAACCCATTCACTATCACCTACTCTCAAGCCCCCTATTAGCGCATGAGGCTGCTCACAAGAGTGCGGCTCCAAGGAGATTAGGGGAAAATTCAGACATCTGAGTGACTAACCCAGTATGAGCAATGTTTTGTTTACTATCTCTGACATTTCAATATGGCACAGAAAGAGAGTCCTTATAAAGAGGTTTTATACATATTACCTAGTTTTTGTTTTTACTCTGATACTGTGGGTAAGGCAGCAATTTTTAACCCTTCCTTTTATGGATGAAAAGCTACCCCATAAAATGGTTAAGTGGCTTGCCCAATATTAGTCAGCTGGTTAATGAGAAGACAGGAGACTGAGTTTCCACATTCTCATTCTTCTTTTATTTCTAGGAGACCACACAGTGGAAAAACTTTCAGCAAGGGACATCTTTCTCTGATCCGATAAAAGCTCTCTTTCTTTCAAACTTCATTATGGTCTTTTTGGTGAGAAGGTTGGCTATCCTCTCCAAAGCTGGCTAGGAAAAGACCAGTAACCTGAGCTCATCAACCTTCCTCAGGTGCCAAAGCCCACCAAAGCTTTCTTTTACCCCTTCCCTCTTGTTTTTGTTCCAGGAAAGTATAAACATCTGTTATCCCACCACTGGCTACCATAAATTTCTCGTTGGCCTCTGTGGTCTAATCCTGGTTCTTTCTCTATCAGAGGAGAAATGCAATGAAAAAAAAAAAAAAAACCCAATGTGTCCCAGATAGCTTGTAAATTTATTCAAGAAAAAGATAAAATATTGTCCTGATGCCAGGGACATCATCATCATTATCATCATCATTATCATAAGGTGCTACAATTTCAAGAAAGATACTATCTGATTATAGGGAACTTCACGTAAAAGGAGGAGACAGACTTACCAATAAACAATCTATACATTGTGTGATTGCTGAAGAATGAACCAGGTTCAAAGCACTATGGGAGCAGAGAGAAAAAGATGCCTTGGTTTCCTTGGTGATGTGATAAGAAGAAATTACCCAAATAAAGACCCTCTCATCATAAGACTGAGGCCAACTGTGAGTGTGTGTGTGTGTGTGTGTGTGTGTGTGTGTAGGGGTGTTAGAGTGGGGTAGAGACATTTGCAAGGAAGTTCATTATATGTAAATAAATCCTACTTAATATTTTAGAATTATGTTTGGGGCTAAAGGATCACTCCCAGTTCTGTGGCTAGGATTGACGAGAGAATTAAGTAATTTAGTAAGAAATTCAGTGACAATTTTACTTTGTTTATGTTCCTGGGGCAATGCCCTGATCTGCTTTATATCATGACATTGCCCAAATACAATTTACTGAATGCCTACTATATGTTAAATATTCTGGGCACTAGGGCAGTTTCAGTGAACAAAACAGAAGAATGAGACTTATTTTAGTGGTGTATATTGAATATTCTTCTCAAATGATACCTGTTTTCCTTGGACAGTGGTTCCCAACCTCTGCCCCTTAGAATCACAGGGGACCTTTTAAAAAATTCCAAAGCTTGGCCCAACTTAGACCAAATTCGGGTGAGTCTCATGTGAAGGAGGGTTGAAAACCACAGCCCTAGAAATTCTCATGTACTTCCCTAGGAAGGCAGGTCATTCTTTCCCCACCTCCTACCAACCTTCTGCAGGTCATTTATGTAATTAGCAGATGAGGAAATCGAGATTCAAAGACTCAAAATGATATTGCCAAGGTAAATGCCACATCTAGAGTCACAGGGCCAGAACTTGAATTCTAGTCTTCTGATTTCGTCTCATGTGCTCACCACAAGGTTGACAGAATTGAGAAAACAGTGGCTGTTTTTATTGCTTACAGCAAGGAACCTAGGAGCTCCCCCAAGGCAGTGAGGAGATTGTCTGCAAGCTGCTGGTCACTTCTCCTCACTCACTGAATATTTTAGCACCGAAGCCGATCTTTATTTTGAGAAATGAATATCCAGAGGCCCATTCAACATAGGGTCTGGTGGACAGGCTCTCTCCTATGACTTTTTCATAACTTTCTCCTGCATTCCACTCCAGCTATCCACTCCCATTGCCGCCCCCTGCACATCACCTCTATTTCTAGTTCAAACAAGAAATTCTTCAAGAAGAAAACCTTATCCTTTCAGATGCAGGTCCTAGTTTGCCCACTTCAATAGCTCTCCAGTCTCATCAACCACGGACAGGTCACCAAGGCACTCCTCACTCTCCTCTTTCAGCACCCTCCTTCTGTCATACCCCTTCATGCCCAATTTAGAACTTGTCCTTTTCATCACTGTGAGGCAAATACTTATAACTACCATGCCTACCACTCCAAAAATTCTCTTTTGAGCACCAGCTTTCACAGTCGCTGTTGTCCCTGTCTGGTCACCTCTTCCTACATCATTTTGTCTGAGTCCTTTAGGGCTCAGTTTAACTACTGCGAGAGTTCCTCCCTGACCCCTCAGTCTAATAGAGGGACCCCCTTGTTATACCATTCCTTCCCAATCCTTGTAAGTTACATTTCTGCATGTATCTGTGTAATGCTTTTTTCCATGTCTGTTTCACCACCAGGCAAGGGCATGGGCTCTCTATTTTGATTACTGTGACATCACTTTCTGTTGATACACATTTTAGCACATAACAGGTACATGAATGAATGAATGAATGAATGAATGAATGGATTAATAGCCCCAAATTCACATAGGGTTCTTGGTGGCAGACCCACAAGTTACACATCTGTTTACGGTTTGACCTCTGAGATGATTTTTCCACTGCAGTCAAATTTCACAGTTGAACTCTCGAGGTACCCATTTGCAAGGCCCTGCTGCTCAGGACTCCATGAGAGGCAGTTTGCTCAGTGTTGAATCGTAAAGCTCCATGATTGAAGATCCTATCTAATGAGGTTGTCCATACCTCATGGGATTGTGAACCCCAGAGGTCATAGTTGATCATGGGCAGAGTGAAGAACAGCACAGAGTAAGCCACCAGTTGGCTGGTTCTAATGTCAGCTCTAAGAGTTGGCATCTCCAGTTCTTTCCTAGACCAGGCCAAAGGGATTATGCAATTCCCCTAATTCCATTTCAAATGATCTTCTTGAACATAAATTTAAAACTTTGTTCACATAAAACATTCGTTCACATCGAAGGACTTTTTAAATTCTTAACATGCTCCACTGTTCCCTACAAAGATCACTTACTGGCAGGGCTTCTCCAGGTTTTATATATGTGACCTCTTCAAAAAACTATTTTTTCCCGTGGGAGATTATTTCAGGTCCCTCAGAAATCTCAAACTTGTGTTGCTTCTTTTAATATTTATTTAGGTCCTGACTGAGAAGACTGAAATAGGAACCAGAAGAATGGAATAAGGCATCTACTGCTTTAACTGGTTAATTGACTAAGCACAGAGAGGAAGCTGACTATGATCATAGTTTTGTAGAGAGTAAGATACATGACTTGGAAAGTTTGAGGCAATGGTCATCCAAGGTGAGCTAGGGAACAAAGTCACCCTTTGTTCTCTGTTTAGTATCTTCCCCAGGACTGGCCATGACATATGCTTCTGTTACTCATCAGGTGTCCAAATGGAACACATGGCTGGAAGACATGCTCTAAGTACTGTTTTCACCTAGCCTATATAACCTTGGCTTCCAACTTCAAACTGATGTTAATGTTTGAACTTACCCTCCAGATAGAAGAGGTAGAGCAGAAGTTGGTGTCTTTTGTATTAAAAAAATTCCACAGGTGATTTGGCAAGAGTTGGCTGCTTGCCCCCCTCACTAAAACCTCTGAGGAGAAGTCTTTTGGTAATTTAGATGGCTGATGTCATGTATTTATTTAATAAGAAATATCTAGGTCTGCACTCTAAAGGGCCCAGTGTTTCACAAATACACACAAATATCTAGGTCCTGCACTCTAAAGGGCCCAGCGTTTCACAAAATACATTTATTGAGGGACATGTGGGTGCCTTTGTGGCCTGGGATCTGTCATCTGGTGCTGGCCTAGTATTCAACCCGTAACTCTAAACATTCTTAACAATGAACCTCATCCAATCCCCGTGGAAGCTTTGCAGTGGAAAGTGGGCCTGCTGGGCAGCCAGTAACCTGGGGTCTTCTCTGAGGATGGGTCCAACTGAACCCCCATCTGGCATGTGTTTCCTTTAACCTTCTCCCCTCCCCTTCCCTGAACTAACTGGAGTATCTTTTGGCCATGCTAACAAATTTTAGTGAAAAGGAATGATTCATTTGAAGTTCATTCTTAGAATCCCTGTTTTGGTTTGATAATGGATCCGGAGAAACCAAGTAGGGGAAGCACTCGCCATGTCTGGGATGTTAGTCTTTATTGAACCGTGAATTCCCCTGGACTCAGGCCTAGTGCCGAATTCCCTTACTCTTTACATAAATAAACAAATAAATAAAATCTTTTGGCTGGTACCTGATAAAAACTCATACAGACGAATCAAGTTTAGCGCATAACTTGGAAACTCCCAGCTTTCAAACTTCAATAAGATAGTCATGGAGTAGTCAACCCAATTACGGTATACACATAAAATTCCCTTTTAGTCTAACAAATAACAAACAATGGGGTCTTTTGCTTTTCTCCAGACCCTTTGATTGAGGATTAGTGGCTAAGAGTGGGATTAGTAGAGAAAAATATTACTAATCTGAAAATTTGGGGGGGAAGGGGAGGAAAACGTCATGATGTATCAAAATATCCTAAAGCAAAACAAAACAAAAAACTAGGCTGAAAATGATCTTTGGCAAAGGGATTTGCCTCTTTTGGCTCCCGTGGTTGTTTCAGAAAGCAAGAGAGAGGAAAAGGTGGGTGTCCTATCCCTGCTCTGGCCATATGGTTTTAGTTTTGTTTGGATCAGTTTGGACAGAAATATCCAAAAGCAGAAATTGATCAACTTCCCAGCTTTCAAATAATGCCAAACTAGAATCTGTCCCCACTCTATTTTGGTCCCAAAGCCAAAATCATGAACTGAAAAATCCCCAACGGATAGAATTTATTTCTAGTGGCATGCATTTTATATTTAGAGTTTGGAAATTCTCGTCTAATGTGACAGAGGTACGGATTAAGAGCCCTTTTATTTTTCTTCAAAAGCATTTAATAGAGAGGTTCTCAACTGCGGGTGATTTTATTCCCCTCATGAGGCATTTGGCAAGGTCTGGAAACATTTTTGGTTGTCATAGAATGGGGATGGGGAGGTGGGGGTGGGGGTGAGAAGCAGGTTCTCTCCAGTGGGGAGAGAACAGATGTTTACTAAAATCCTACAGTGCTAAGAACAGCACTCACCAGGGAGACAGCGAATAACAATAGCTATTATTTATTGAGTGTTGCTGTGTTCCAGATGCCATGCACATTAATTTTTTAAGTTAATAGACTTTATTTTTTAAAGTGCTTTTATGTTTACAGAAAACTTGAGCAGAAATTACGGAGGTTCCCATATGCTTCCTCACCTGTCCCTTTGTTCCTCTATTATTAGCATTTTGCATTACTGTGGTATGTTTGTAACAATTACTAAGCTAATACATTATTATAAACTGAAGTCTACAGTTTATATGAGGGTTCATTCTTTGTGTTGTACATTCTAAGGGATTGCAAATATATAATGACATGTATCCACCATTGTATCACACAGAGTAATAGCACAGCCCTCAAAATCCTCTGCGCTCCCCTAGTCATCCTTATCTTCCTCCTCCCAAACCTCTGGCAATTATTGATCTTTTTACTCTCTCCATGGTTTTGTCTTTTCTAGAATGTCATATACTTGGAATTATAAGGTATGTAGGCTTTTCAGATTGGCTTCTTACACTTAGCAATGTGCATTTAAGTTTCCTTCATGTTTTTTCATGGCTTGATAACATTCATTTTTAGTGCTAAGTAATATTCCATTGTCCAGATGTGTCACAGTTTGTTTATCCATTCCCTTATTAAAGGACATCTTGGTTGCTTCCATGTTTTAGCAATGATAAATAAAGCTGCTACAAACACCCACTGCACAGGTTTTTGTGTGGATATAACTTTTCAACTCATTTGGATAAATACCAAGGAGCATGATTACTAGGTTGTGCGGTAAGAGATTGTTTCGTTTTGCAAGAAACTGCCAAACTAACTTCCAGAGTAGCTGTATCATTTTGCATTCCTACCAGCAATGAATGAGAGTGCTTACTGCTCTATATCCTTAGCAGCATTTGGTATTATTAGTTTTGGGGGGTTTTAGCCATTCTAGTAGAAAATAGTAGTATCTTGTTGTTTAATTTGCAATTCCCTGATGACATAAAATGTTGAGCATTTTTTCTTATGCTTATATGCTATCTGTACTTCTTCTTTGGTAAGGTGTCCAGATGTTTTGGATTGGATTGTTTTCTTATTATTGAATTTTAGTTGTACTTTGTATATTTTGGATATAAATTTTTTTTAAAAGGTGAGGGCTTTTTTTTTTTTAATTTATTTGACAGGCAGAGATCACAAGTAGGCAGAGAGGCAGGCAGAGAGAGAGAGGAAGGGAAGCAGGCTCCCTGCTGAGTAGAGAGCCTGATGTGGGGCTGGATCCCAGGACCCTGAGGTCATGACCTGAGCTGAAGGCAGAGAGGCTTTAACCCACTGAGCCACCCAGGCACCCCTTGGATATCAATTTTTTAATGGATATGTGATTTGCAAGTATTTTGTCCTAGTCTATGGATTGTCTTTTTTCATTCTCTTCAGAGTCTTTCACAGAACAAAAGTTTTAAATTTTAAAGAAGTCCAACTGACCAATGTTTTCTTTCATGAATAATGTTATTGTTACAGTGTCTTAAAAGTCATCACCAAACCCAAAGTCACCTTGATTTTGTCCAGTGTTATCAAATATAGCTTTCAATTCCTCTGGGTCATCCTTAATACCCAACAGAGCGCACTCTTGAGAAATGCATTTCACAATCTTCTGACCTGATATACACACATACCATTTTATATTCCAACAGGCGGTACTAAGCGTTTACAACATGTGGGTCATTATATAATTGCACTAAGAACAGAAATGACTTTACCCTCAATGAAGTGGCCTTGTAGTTCAGGATTGGTTTGTAATAGGTTCAGTTTAAATCCACGATGGGATCATGACTTGCATATACAATAGAATGGTGAACACATTAGTGGGAAAACAAGACTGTCAGGTAGGGCACAATACAGTCCAATTCTCAAAAAACCCAATTTCTAACTGGGGAGATCCCTCATTCATACTATATAACAAGTTGAAGGGGGATGCTAGGAATATAAATGCTAAAATACTTTGAGGGGTGATTATAAAGTTAGGTGAGATTAATCCTATGTCTTTCAGCAAGAGGTATATTTTTCAATTGTACTAATAAATGAAAAGACTGCTTTTGGATATAGTTCAATTTGATTTCAAAGAGTTTGATTAAGAGAGGGTTAAAAATGATGAGGATATATTAGGCTGACAAAAAAGGAAACAATTGTGCTTGCTGGACAAATTCGTTAGGATGCCCTCAGGGACTGTCCATGAACCATCTCTAAATGGGAAATGAATTAAAATGAAAAGAATGGCCACCAAAGAAGAAGAGCTTAAGGGGCGAGACAGAGACAACTTGGCTCCAGGATTCTGTTGTTTCCCTAACATTCCCTGCCTGTTGCCGAGCCAATGGACCTGTTTTAGAGCATAAAGGTGTTTCCCCAGCACAAATGAGTAGCAAAGATGCCAAAAAAAAAAAAAAAGTACAGCTTTAGCCATCAATCCTCACTTTCATTCATTTCTTAAATCTGCTGATTTTTCTGCTTAACTTGATGGGAGGGAAGTTTTTTGATGAAGAACAGGCTGGTGAGAGACTGTGGCAGACAGAAGGTAGAGGGACTGACTTTACAGATCAGCTTCCAGTCTGGGCATATCAGCTACAACCAGCTGAAAGTTGTATGGCCAGACAGGACATCTCAGATATATTAGCTTCATTGCAACCCAATCAGCATTTTTCAGTGTCTATGCTCAGGTCCCACCCTAATCTGGGCTGAAGGGATGATTGGGTGAATAAAGCATGCTTGCACTATGGGATTGATGGTGGAATCTGTAGTGTTTATGACCGAGCAATGGGAGCGTAGGAAACATGAGAACACAGTGAAGGGCACAGCAATATTGGGATTTATACAAAATATGTATTTCATCATTTTGATTCATCCACTTTTCCTGGCTCATGGCTCCCAATCCCTTGGAATTTCCTAAAGAGCTTAAATATATCTTTTGTTATGTTAATGAGGCGAGTTTTGGACAGCATCTAAGGATGGGGTCTCCTTGCCAGTAAAACCAACTGTGATCAGAGTTTTGAAACTCTCAGTCCTGCCCTCAGACATCCAGGGAGAGAGGAGGACCTGAAAGTTGAGTTCAGTCACCAATAGCCAATGATTTAATCAATCATGCCTCTGTAATGAAGCCTCCATAAAAATCCAAAAGAACAGGGTTCAGAGAGCTTTCAGGTTGATGAACACGTGGAGATTTGGACAAAGTGGCATGCCTGAAGTGGGCAAGAAAGCTCTGTGCCTTTTCCCCATTCCCCACTCAATGCATCTTTTTCACTTGACTCTTACTGAGTTATATCCTTTTATAATAAACTGATCATCTAGTAAATAAACTGTTCCTTTGAGTTCTGTGAATTGAACTGAGAAGGGGGTTATGAGACTGTCCGATCTACAGCCAGTGGATCAGAGCTATAGGCAAACAACTTGAACTTGTGCTTGAAGTGCAAGGAGGGGGTTGTTGGAATCCCAATCTATAAACCCTCAGTCAGAGCACAGGTGACAACTTGGATTTGGGACAGACATCTAAAGCAGAGGAGAGAGCAGTCTTAGAAGACTGAACTCTTAAATGTGGAATCTGATGTTATCTCTGGGTAGATAGTGTCAGAATTGAGTTGAGTTCTTGGATACCCCACCTGAGTCCAAGAATTGCTTGGTATTGTGTGGGAAGCTCTCCCACTCCATTGGAATTGGGTCCAGGAAACGAATTTAGGCACACAACTGAGCTTCCAACCCTTCTAACCCTTGAGGGAAGACTTCTTAGTGGACGGTAGTATTGAATGTTCATAAAGGGCACTCTAATAATAAAAACAGCTAAGCTTCTATTTATTTATAGGAAAATGAAATGGAAATAGAAAATTCCCTCTTACTGAAAAGAGTAAGACTATTGAGGTAGAGGGAGATTTTGAAGAAGTTAGAGAACTTACAGTGTTAACCAATTTGAGTAAATTTGATGATCTAATTCGCTTTTTTAAATTTAAATTCAATTAGTCAACATATAGTATATCATTTGTTTTTGATGTAGTGTTCAATGATTCATTAGTTACGTATAACACCCAGTGCTCATCATATCATGTACCTTCCTTAATGCCCATTACCCAGTTACCCCATCACACCACCCACCTCCTCTAGCAACCCTCAGTTTGTTTCCCTCTGATTTCTTCCCATTCAGTTTTCCCTTCTTTCTCCTATGATCCACTGTGCTATTGCTTATATTCCACATATGAGTAAAATCATATGACAGCTGTCTTTCTCTGATTGATTTCTTTCACTCAGCATAATCCCCTCCAGCTCCATCCAAGTCGATGTAAATGGTAGGTATTCATCCTTTCTGTGGCTGAGTAATATTTCATTGTATATATAAACCACATCTTTTTCATCCATTCATCTGTTAAAGGACATCTTAGCTCTTTCCACAGTTTGGCTATCATGGACATTGCTGCTATGAACATTGGGGCACACGTGCGCCCTCTTTTCACTACATCTGTATCTTTAGGATAAATACCTAGTAGTGCAATTACTGAGTCATAGAGTATCTTTATTTTTAACTCCTTGAGGAACCTCCATATTGTTTTCCAGAGTGGCTGTATGAGCTTGCATTCCCACCAACAGTAAGAGGATTCCCCTTTCTCCATATCCTCTCCAACATTTACTGTTCCCTGTCTTATTAATTTTAGCCATTTCTGACTGATGTGAGGTGGTACCTCAGTGTGGTTGTGATTTTTATTTCCCTAATGGCAAGTGATGTAGAGCATTTTTTCATGTGTCTGCTGGCCATTTTTATGTCTTCTTTGGAGAAATGTCTGTTCATGTCTTTTCCATTTCTAATTGGCTTTATTCAATGATTCATGAGTCAGAAAGCATCCTATCTAGCAGACAGAACCTAGCTCTGAGGTGCTGTACAAAATGAAAGACTTCTATAGGCAGAAAGGGGGTGGGACAAAAGTTATTATTAAGAGAAAAGAGAACTGTTTCAGGCAATGTCACTTTCCTTTGAGGGAAGGGCAGGGGGTCTATCATGCAGATGACCTCACTGGTGCTGATCAGGAAATTCCAGATTGACTGATGAAAGGTCACATTTCTGCAGTTAATCATGGAAGCAAGTTATTCTACTGTGAACCGTGGTTTGTTGGTTGGTTTTAACAATTCTCCCCTTTTGATCAGACTGTCAGCCTGATTGTGAGATGTGGTCAAAACTTCAGTCATTTGCACTAGTCTAAGCTACCACTCTGTAGTTGTCACAGCTTTTACTGGTCCGTTGTGATATTTACAGGTCATGATATGTATTGCTGAATCTCTATGACATTCATAGGTCATGATTTCCAGTTCATAGTTTTGCAGTCCATCATTTTCTGCATTCCTTTTTTGGTGTTCCAGTCTTAGGAAGATCATTTGCTCAATAGCTAATGCGTGCAAACATTCATTTAATGCCTTTGAGAGAATATAATGCCCCAGGCAGATTACTGTGATTACAACATCACATGTTGTATGTGATGTTTGGAGTGGATTTCATAGCTGTGGTCCCCAAGGCCCAAACAAACCAAAATCAGATAAGTCACAGAAAAGACTCCATGGAAGAACTTGCCTTTTTAAACCAGATGGCTTGCCCAGTGATTTTATATAACTGACTTTCAACTTTCCCAGACATTTAAGCTAGGCTTAGCAGGTAGCACTGGCTATAGCATAGACAACTCTTTGGTCAGTTACCAGATAATCAGGAGCTATTCTATAATTATCAAGAATTTAGACCAGTGAGTCTAAGGATTTTTGCTGGACAGCTAACACTTTTGTAGCAGATTCTGCAATATTTCTGTGAGTTAAGGGAGATTTTTGGTCATAGTCTCCTTTGCATTTCCTCCTGTCCAGGGAACCAGGGACCTGCAAAAGGAAGAGGATTATGAATCATGAAAATGATGTAAATTCAGGGCAGTTGACTAATGGGGTGTCTTTGTTTGTGATATGTCAGAGGTACAGTTAGGTAGGCTAAGGGGCATTGCCCAGCTATATGCCAAGTATTGAGGAGAATAATGGCCACCACAGACAAAAAGAAAAAAAGAAAAGCCTGTTAAGACATCAACTATTCTTGTTAAGATGGTACTGTTAATAAATTAATTCACAAGGATTGTTGCATTCATTTGTCTACTCAAGCCAAGGGTCAGTTAGGTTTTCTCCTGGCCTGAAATTTAAAAAAAGCATTCTAAATTTCAAAGGTTACCCCCTCAGCAATGATGAGGAAGATACTGAAGATGACATTATTTTTCCAGGCCAATGCCAGAGTAAAGGAAATAAAAGGAAGAAGAAAGGTTTCATGATTAAAGTGTGAAGTTCCGATCTGGTGTCTTAGGGGTTGTGTACCTTGATCCCAGCTACTTTTCTCACAATAAGCCAATTTGAATTGGAGGTCTTCAGCATTCACACAGGATCTTATATCAAATGGAGCCTACTTTAGCTGTGAGATGTACATTCAACGTTCAAGTCCCTAAAGCAGTGAGAAGAACCTGGGTTTGCCCCTTTGGACAAGATTCAGGAGCAATCTTTAATTCTTAGTGATTCCAAATCAGAAGGGTGGGACTGGAAACATTTGTTTACTGATTTACTAACAGACATTTGAGGGAACTAGAAGGATTCAGGATCTACTCCAGTTTACAGGTTTATAACAGAACCTCAAAGACAATTAACAGCATTAGGATCTAATACAGAGGAAGGTGCAAACATAATTTTTATCTCCATGATTATCCCCATCCCCACTCCCAAGGATAATTACAGTAGAACCAGTTTGCTTGCATTGGACTTGGACTGATCATTTACATAAATGCAGTAAAATACTGGTTGACCATATAAGCTCTTTTTAAAATTGCTTTTCAAGACCCTTGTAAGCAAGATAACAGGCCAATTTTTCCAAGGGATTATATTGCTTCCATAAAGTCAACTTTAGCTCCTTAAAACTGCCTGGTTATATCAGAGTCTATGTGCATCTCTCTCAAATATGACATTACAGTCAAAGTCTTAGTGATATAATCAGTATTTCCAGTGGTCTCTTGCTATAAGAACAGATTCTCATTGAACTTATGTATGTAACTATATTTTCATGAAAAGAATATTCAAGAGATTCCAAATTCTGGAGGGATCAGGTAGGGAGGAAAAGTAAATGGTTTCACCTTTGTTCACAAATGTTTTACCAAATTGTGGGTAGCATAAAAGAAAAAAGTGTTTCCTAAAATCTGCAAAAACAAAATATTAAAGAAACAGCAATATTTTACACGAGAAGTTGTAAAAATTATAACCAACTTCCTCAATTCATTCAGTAACTGATATTTGTTCCACTTGAATCTTGTTTTCCTGTTCTGGAAATTCTTACCTAGTTTGGTTTTGTGATCTTGAAGTTATCAGAAACCTGTACTTGTCAAAAGTTCTCTCCTTGAATCTCCTGGAAAATTAAGGACTTTTGGAATGCCTGGGTGACTGAATCAGTTAAGTGTCTGCCTTTGGCTCAGGTCATGATCCTAGGGTCCTGGGACTGAGTCTTGCATCAGGCTCCCTGCGGAGTCTGCCTCTCCCTTTCTCTCTGCAGCTCCCCTTGCTTGTGTTCTTGCTCTATCTCTATCAAATGAATAAATAAAATATTTTTTAAAAAGTAAATTAAAAAAGTAATTTTTTAATTTACTCTTTTAAAAAGTAAATTAAAATGTAAATTAAAAAGTAAATTAAGTACCTTTGCAGGAACACCTTTGCAAAGGGTCAGAGTAAAACAATAATTTACAAAAGACTTTTAAAAAGTCCACTGTTAGAGATCTGATGAGAGTTCATCATAATGGAATTGACCAAAGAGAGAGAGAGAGAGAGATTATTTCTATAACATACATTTTAAGAAAATAACTAGAATTATGACCAATAACATTTTACTAGGACATATCACACTTCAGGAATTTCCTACAATTTCTACAACACTTATAACATACTCTTATACAAATACAAAAGAAGGCTTAATATTCTTATTTGACAATGCTTCCCACATGATTTAACATATCAAATATACCCATCAGTTTAGCAACTCCCTTTTTGTAAGATGAGAAAACAAAGTTTTTAAGATGTTTCAGGGAAACATACCAAAGTTATTTCAAGGCCAGAAAGATGTCAATTTCAATTTTGAACATTTGTCAAAAATAACAGAAGTTTTAAAAGCTTGAGTTGTAGGTCACTGTAAAATAATTCTTAGTTATCCACTTAGTTATCCACTTACCCATCATGACAACTGAAGACTTCACAGGCAAATATAGGTTACATAGCTCTGAGTAAAACATAGGTCCTTTACTGTAGAGATAACTAGGTTTGCTTAAGTTATCAAAGACCTGGTAAGGACAACATGGAACAAAGGCAATGATTTTGACAAAACACAAGATCCTTGCTTTTTCTAATTATGAAGGTAAATAAAGAAAAACCTTCTGGAATCTCTTATTAGCAAGAACAGACCAGTAGTCCAAGAAAATTTTGTCCTTTTAACTGAGAGAATACCAAATTCTAATTTTTGGCCAGCTTAACTAGTGTAATACTAATATTTATTTACTTAATTATTTCTAGTAGGTTTAATTACATATCAGAATTTTTTATCCTTAGAAACCTTTAATTTCTACTGAAAATAAAGAACTAAGCAGTTGTGAACTGTTTTAACATTCTTTTTATAATTTCTCGTATGGATAAATTTCTCAGTGTGGCACAAAACATATTTACCACTAGACCTAAATATCTGTAGTTCCCTCTATAAAAGGAAGCAAAAAAAAAAAAAAGGATAAGAAATTTATTCATTTTATCCGTACTTATTCATACTTATTTATAAGTATATACTTACATAGTATACTATACTTATTTCATCCATTCTTATCCAAGCATATGCTCAGTAATTAATGTTTTAATATTTTATCATTTTTAGAAATGATCTGAATACTTAATGACTTTAAGATTTAGGGAAACTACCTTCTCCTCTCTATGTCCCCATGTCCTCCCTGCTTGACTTATTTCACTCAGCATCATCTCTTCCAGTCCCGTCCATGTTGCTACAAAAGCTGGGTATTCAAGTTGGGGGAAATTGGAAGGGGAGAGACTATGGACTCTGAAAAACAATCTGAGGGTTTTGAAGGGGTCGGGGGTGGGAGGTCGGGGTACCAGGTGGTGGGTATTATAGAGGGCACGGATTGCATGGAGCACTGGGTGTGGTGCAAAAATAATGAATACTGTTATGCTGAAAATAAAAAATAAATTAAAAAAATAAATAATAAAAAAAAGATTTAGGGAAACTATTTAAAAGTTTGACCAAGAAACTTTTTATCCTACTTTCATCTATTTGATTTACTTGTTTTTAGCAATTACGTTTAGACAGCTCACAGGACTTCTTGACACTTCAGACAGTCAGTCATCATCCCATGCTATTTTTCTTGCTGACAAGTTTTGTAAGAGATAACATGAACTCATTTGACCTTTTGTAAGCCTAGGTAGAATAAAAGTGTTATATTTATCACTGATAACTCTAAAGACAAGCCTGTTTTAATTAAGCCAAGAAACTTAAAATAGCTTTGATAACAAATATTTTCCCAGGTCACGTGAACCTGAAATTCATTTGGGTTAGTTTCTATTATATTTCTGAGAAGTCCATTTATATAGGAACTTAATCTTCCTTAAGCCCATTAAATAGAGGTCTTTTAATTTTGGCAATACCATCTGGATATAGAAATACCACATATATAAACCACAAACATGTATATGTGTCTATATACATAGACACATATAAACATAGAGGTATAAACCGAGGCCCTAAAACTTTCACTTTAACACTACCGCTATGAATTATGTACAATAATACAAAACTCTCCAATTTTAAGAGAAATTAGATCTAAATTGTTTTCCTGGTAGATGAAATGAATTAAGGTTAGCTGCTCCCATGACTAAAGATTTTGGTATTAATATTTGTGGAGAAGACACTTCAGATTCGTATTTGTCCTTGACAAGTTAAGTTCTAAATGACTTCCCCCTTTTGTTTTTTCTTCTGATAAGAATTACCTCTCTGAAGTTAGTACATCAAGTTTGTATGATCTAGATAAGAATTGTGCAGAAGACCCTGGATAGAACATTTATATCTCAAGGGCACAGGGGGGCAATGCAAAATGTCTACACCCCTTTTGAGATAAACCTGGGAGGTTTCCAGACTGGTAAAAAGGATAGATGGACTTTGAATTGTTTTAGGATCTGCTTCTCTGATCCTGTAAAGACTAGATTTGCAAAATGAGGACAGCTGTTTTTAATTCCTCAAAGGTTTGGGTTGTTGCCCAAATGATACCAAGAACTGATACATCCAGACATCTAGGTTAGAGTGCAGTTCCCCTCTCCCCCCCACCCTGCCCCCGCCATCTTGGATATATCTAGCTCTGGGAAAAAGGTCTAAAAAATAAATTCCTACCAAGCTCTAAATATCAGCTTCCAATTAGGCCAAATTTCTGATCCTAGAGGTATTAAATCTTCTCAAATATCTTGTCAGCTTTCAGCTGGGACAAATAGTAAATATTTATGGCAATATTCAACAATCTTTTTAATTTTAATTTTAGTTGCCCCTTAGCTGTTTAAGGGAATAACATTGCATTTTATCAAACAATCCCTCAGAATCCCCTCCTTCTATGGGGCCTTCCTTTGAGGGTAGATACGGGGGCATTCCAGCTGATGTTATAGAACTTACATAGGACCTTTGAGGACAATTTCTTTTTCAGTGTCCCAGTTGACTACAACTCAGACATCTGTCCTTCCCCTGTATTTTGGTAACAGGCCCCTAGAAGGGTATTATTTTAGGTATTGGGCCTTGGAGCTGTTGTAGCTATAAAGCCAAAAGCGCAGCAAACCCTAGTTCCTGGTTTTGTTCCGAAGTCTTTTCAAAGTACTCAGATATGATCATGAATCAGTCTAGTGGCCTTCTATCTTATTTTCTGCCTTTTTTTTTTTAAATCAATCCACAGATCTCCAGAGATCATCCTTTTACAAATAGAGAAGCTAGAGCAAGTTGGGTGGCCTTATTTATTGTGCAAAACCCTGAATGCTATAGAAAAAGAGCTTCCCAATGGGCTTTAAAGTCTGCCACAGTTTTATCTCTCTTTTATTTGCATGATTGAATAACAACCCAATTGGTTCAGGCAGGGAAGACTTTGGGAATGGCTTGTAAAAGATCAGTTGCTATTTTGCAACCTTTACTGGTCCATGCGGAGAACATTTTGAAGACTGAGAATCTCAAGTAACATCCTCAGGGGGTTGCCATTTTGCTGCCTGTGTCTAATTTTGGTTTCTACCATGTACACAAGCTGAACAAGATCTGATAGCCCAGGGTCATAGTTCCCAATAGTGACTAAGTTCTTCAAAAAATTTTGGGGGCCCTTCAAAGGTTTACATAGTTCTTTAATTATGGCACTAAGTTTGACCTTTGACCAAGATGTAAAAGATGTCTGAGGAGGATCTCTGGCCGTTTTGGGGTAGTTTTATCTTGAAAGATAACTTTTAATAGTCTCTTTAAGTGGAAAGGCAGTTCAAATAGTTAGGAAAGCATGAATAGTTAGGTAAGAAGGATATAGGGGGGCAGTAGGAATCACGTCAATCTTTCATTTTAGGTACTTCAGCATCTTTAATTTTTCATTAGACTTTTGTAACAAATCTTTTAGTGAAGCTATTTTGGCAACTTGAAACCCTTTGGGAGTTTCTAGCACCAATTAAAATTGGTGTCCCATTCTATAGTAAGATTTTGCTATTTTTGTAGATTGCTATAGCGTTGGGGACTACAGTTTTTAGACATGAAATAAGTAGGTATGTTAGAAAGTGGTGCACTTAACTCCAGATTACAAAATCCTATTTCTTTCAGCTCATCTTTTTTGGGTCTCTCAAAGGCAGATTAATACCTAACGGGATATGCTGCAGGGCTGGAGATTGTGTTATATTTTGCAGTGTATTCCATTGTATGGAAATTTTCTTAAGGTTGGTGGGTGACCTAGAGTTAACCTAACCTGTTTCATCTCCAAATTATCCTAACAAATGGGTCTTTCAGTTAGGGGGGAGTCCTCATGTCTGAACATTCTTGCTCAACTATAGAACTCAACAGTTATTTCTTATTGCACTTTCTTGACGCATTGATGAAGATTTGAAAGCGACGAGAACGTTCCAAGTGCCAGGCCAGGAAAGCCCTGATAGCAACAGAATGCATAGACAACCACAAACCACACACCCTCTTCCCTGCCCAGGATTGGCTGAACATACCAACTGCCATCCATGATTGTATGCTCCCTGACTGCTTTCCTGCATGCACCCCATTGAACATCTCTCTATAAAACTCTGGGTGTGCATCTTACAGGTGGAGAAGTTGGTGTCAAGATTTGAGCCTTCTACCTCCCCCAGCACCTGGCACCTGAAATAAATTTCTCCTTTTGTCTTCTCCAAACCCTCCTCTCTTAAGTTATTGACTCCTCTTACAACAAGTTTAACTGATTTTGTTTGACAACAGTTTTGGCAGACCCAGCCAGGAGCTATGCTTTCTATTTGTCAGCCACCCTCAGGATTCTCCAGGATGGAGCAGTCAGCCACAGCAGTACACCGTGGTTTACCTGTTCATTTCCTGAGTTAGTGGTTATGATAGGTGGACTTGTAACACTCTAACACCTTTTAAGTGCTCAAACTGTGCCTGCTGATTTAGTGGCTTTTTCCTCCTCCTCCTTCTCCCTCTCCTTCTCCTCCTCCCCCTTCCCCACTCCCTCCCCTTCCCTTTCCCTCTCCCCTTTCCTCCTCCTCCTTCTTCTTCAGCTTTTGCGATTCTCATTAGCATTAGCCTTTACTTACTGCAACCATTCTAGTTTCAGTTGGACCCAGTCCAACTGTAAGTGGTAAAAACCAACTGTTTCCAACATGAAATCTGGGGACTTGGGAAAAGAATGAAACAGTAGACCTCAAAGAGTGGGGACCATGGATTGATTTCAAACAAAGGAGGAACTGCAGCTGCTACCAGCAGCTCCCAACTGGACTCTGGGATCTGGGGGAAAAAACAAGGGCTTAAGTTTCCAGCCGAATAGTGAAAAGTGGAAAACCAATTGGAGTGGAATCTCAAGGCAAAGCAGAGCTAAGAACTGAAAGGAACTTATCTTCAGAAACAGGAAGAAAGGCAGAGAACTCAAAAGAATTCACAGGGTGTCATACACGTTCCTTGTTCCCAAATACCATTAGAAGTTTTCATCAGATCCCACCACTGCCACCAAATCTATTAAAAAACAAAAATTTAACTGAATAGATTTGAAGATGTAATTAGCTTTGTTCAGTGATTCATGAATTGGGCAGTATCCCATCTAGCAAACAGAAAGGAGATTTAGGGAGCTATATAAAGTGGAAGACTTTTTAAAGCAGAAATGGATCTGGACAAGTTATTAACAAAAGAAAAAAAAAGGATTATTTTAGGCAAGGTCACCTGCTTTTGAGGGAAGGGCATGGGTTTATCATGCTGATGATTTCACTAGTGTTGATCAGGAAATTCCAGATCAACCCTGAAAGGTCACACTTCTTCAGTTATGTCTTGATTTGCTGTTTTGGGGGCAAGTAACTCTATTTTAGACCTCTTTCTTTCTTTCTTTCTTTCTTTCTTTCTTTCTTTCTTTCTTTCCTTCCTTCCTTCCTTCCTTCCTTATAACAGAAAGAAGCTTAAGCAGTAAAATCAATAAATAATGTAGCTCAACTGGTGAAATCAATAAATCAATAAATAATCCTCTGACTTATTCATAGCTGTTACAAGAGAAGCTATAGCTGTGTTATTCTTGAAGTCAGAACTTTTAAAGATGGTAGATGGCAAAGAAGAGTTAAGGAACCCAGGAAATCTATTAGCTAAATAATGCCCCCAGAGGAAAAATATGGGTATTATAAAAAACAATATTTCAAAAATACATGTGGAAATGCTGGGCTTTATTTCAATTGGTGGAAATCCCTCAGGCTTGCTTGTGTTTCCATAAAAATAATAAACTTGGGTGGGGCACCTGCGTTTACTCAATGGGTTAAGCCTCTGCCTTCAGCTCAGGTCATGATCTCAGGGTCCTGGGATTGAGCCCCACGTCGGGGCTCTCTGCTCAGCAGGGGGCCTGCTTCCCCCTCTCTCTCTGCCTGCCTCTCTGCCTACTTGTGATCACTATCTCTCTGTCAAATAAATAAATAAAATCTTTAAAAAAATAACAATATACTTGGGAAATTATGTTTGAAGACATGAAGAAGGAGAGGAGCATGGAAAGAGATCCCAGTAGAGAGAGGGATGAGGGTATAGAAGTCCCTCTGGTTTGGCTTCCCCAAAGCCGATCTCAATACTTCTCTTCTTCCTTTTCCCATTATGAAACCTGAACAGCCACAGAGTCTCCATCCCACACTCCCTTGGACTAAGAATGGCCATTTGACTGATTTCTGGTAAAGAAAACTTTAAGTAGATTTGCAGGGGGACTTTTGAGAAAAGTATTTTGCTTTCTGATTAAAAGGACAGAAACTTTCCCTTGCCCCTGATTCCTTCTTGAGATGCTGAACTGAGGACAAAATCTTACAACCATGAAGCAAACCACAAGGACAAATACAACACCTTGAGGTTGACTGGTCAGAAAGATACATGGCTTGGAAACATGACAATGGTTGAGCCACCTAATGATCCTGGGAGTGCCTCTCTTTGGACTCCTTGTAAACAATACAACTACAGAACATGGCTGTATGCCGCTACTAGCATTCTTTATTCCCATAGAATGATTAAAGATGATGCTAGTTAGTAGAGGCAAGATTTTCTCACCTTAACCCTGCCTCTAAAACATATGCCTTTTCTTTTACCACTTGAATTAAAGTAGAAAGAAGTTATGTGAAAGATATATACATGATACATACATATATGTATATGCCAATGTTGTATAAGAAGGGATAAAAAGCACATTTTTGTGTTTGTTGTTAATTTGTGAATGCACAGACATTATTCAAGAAGAGAAGAATTGAGGAAAATAAAATTTCAGGATGAACAGATCATTGAGGAAATGTAGCATCTCCATGTATGATGTTGTAAGTAATTGCAGTCTTATTGGAGGTTTGGGGGGGTTGAATGACCTACTCTTTGAGCCTCACGTGCACTACAAGAGTAGGAGCATTTGAACAAATTGGGGAGTTTATAGGCTTTGTCTCTTACATTTTACCTCAGCTTTCTGGCTGGGGTGAGTCCCAGATATTGTTGTTCCATGTGCCTTTTCTTCCTTTTCTATAAGTCTTCCTCTACTATGACTTCTTTATTTCCTATCAGTTTTTTCTAGACCAGCGTTTACTGAGACCCCTTCCTTCCTTCCTAGGGTGTCCCCTCTCTGCCACTGATCTGCTATTCCTCATGTGTGCTCACATGCTCTCTTCCCTGATCTTTTCATGCTTTCTCTCCTTTTCCTAATTTTTACCTTTCATATATATTTTTAAAGATTTTATTTATTTATTTGACAGACAGAGATCACAAGTAGGCAGAAAGGCAGGCAGAGAGAGAGGGGGAAGCAGGCTCCCTGCTGAGCAGAGAGCCCAATGTGGGGCTCGATCCCAGGACCCTGAGATCATGACCTGAGCCGAAGGCAGTGGCTTAACCCACTGAGCCACCCGGGTGCCCCAACCCTTCATATATTTTTGTGTCCTCTTTCCTTCCCTGTCCCTCCCCTCACGCATCTCTATTCCTCCTTCTTGGCTTCCTTTCTAGAAGGAAAATGAGAAGTGATTAACCATGATATTACGCTTTTTGAAAATAATCATGATTTATTAAGCATATTACTGCGTTCAAATGGACATTCCAAACACAATGATGAAAGGATAAAATTCTTATATTACTTAATTTTCCCAAGTAATATGACTTAACCTTCTTCCACTTTAAAATCTTGTTTTACTAGAAAAACAGAGAGACTTCCACTACTGTTTCGTGAGTATCTTCTCTCCCACTCAGGTTTACCTTTTTCTAACTTCATTCAGAGAAGGTGGACAGAACCCACATTAGAGCACCAGTGATTGGGGCGAGCACCTCAGAAAAATTCTATCTGAATCTAGAATGGGGTTCAGATATGGTCATTAAAACAGACAAACAAACAAACAAACAAACACCTCCTGAAGTGATTGTTATTTGTAGCCAGAGGTGAGAAACAGTATTCTAGAATTTGCATTCTCAATATAGTACTGCCTATTAAAACCATGTAAGTTTAAGTTGGGCTGGGGATATAAGGAAACCCCCCATTGAGTTGAGAAAGGTAAAATAAAGCAGAAAAAAAAAAATCTCCTCTAGAAGGCATCAGGACTTCCCAAAAGGGTAAGAGGAGGCTGAGATGACAATGTGTAGGCGCTGCCCACGTTCAGGGGTATGCCCGAAGTTAAAATTGTTTCCAAAAACCCCTGTGTGACCACAGACACCACTGAACTTGTCATACTTATATTTAGAAACAAAGCAATACATTCATGAAGGAATTCCATCAGACACAATAAAATTAAAATAAAAAGCTTCTCTCTACCTTAAAAAGAAAGTTTTACACTCTAGCCATCTTGTTGAAAAGTGTCCAGAGAAAACACATTTTTTTAAAATCCATGGGAACAAGCACACCAGTTTCTAGGTTGGGTAATTTTGCAGAAATTTTTCCCAGGTAGTTTTAGTGAAACTTTTAGGAAGTTTTTTGGTTCCATTTAATGATTCAAGTTTAGAGTTCTAGGGTGTGTGTTGCATGTGTGTGATAGAGAGAAAGAGAGAGAGTGTGTGAGAGATGGGGGGGCAGATTATAGGCTAGATCAGGCACATAGTTGGTGGAATTTCATATTAAAACAAAATCACTGAAAGGCAGTTTGGCGTACCATATTTATTTATTTATTTATTTATTTATTTATTTATTTATTTTGACAGAGATCACAGGTAGGCAGAGAGGCAGGCAGAGAGAGAAGGGGAAGCAGGCTCCCCCCTGAGCAGGGAGCCTGATGTGGGGCTCGATCCCAGGACCCTGAGATCACGACCTGAGGCGAAGGCAGAGGCTCAACCCACTGAGCCACCCAGGTGTCCCTTTATTTATTTATTTTAAATTTATTTTTAATTTTTTAAAAAGACATTATTTATTCATTTGACAGATGGAGATCACAAGTAGGTAGAGAAGCAGGCAGAGAGAGAGGAGGAAGCAGGCTCCCTGCTGAGCAGAGGAGCAGAGGGGCTCGATCCCAGAACCCTGGGATCATCACCCAAGTAGAAGGCAGAGGCCTTAACCCACTGTGCCACCCAGGCACCCCCCCCCCCGCCTTTTTTTAAACTTAGGATTTTGTACTCCAGAAGTTTTTTCCTGAGTAAATCATTATGGAATGGTAGAAAATTATAAGTATTTATGGGAACAAAAAATTGAATGCTATCTGCATGTAACAAAATAAAATTATAATATACAGACATGTATAATTAGACATATAATGGCATATATTATGCATTTATCAAAAATAATGTTGCAGAAGAATTTTCAGCAGTGTGAAAAAATGGTTGCATATATTGTTTATGAAAAATATCAGGTTACATAATTGAATGTACATTACCTCATTCGTGTTAAAAATGTGTTTATTATTCAAATAAAGGACCGAATGACTTTAACATCAAAAAGTAGTTTTTCACTAGAAAGCAAAATCCTTGGAAATAGGGAATAAAATAGCTACATTCAGATACATGATAAGTTATTTTAAAATGTTGGTGAATTTTATTAAATGTGTGATGGAATTGTGTGTGATTTTGATTTTCTTATTATGCCTTTTTATAAATTTTCTGCAACTAGTAGATATCACTTAAAGATGAGAAAACATACCAAATTTATAGTATAGAAAATTTATGTATATGGACAAAGAATAAAATAAATGTACAAAAATGAAATTAATTTTTCTTTGAGTGATAAAACAACAGAATGAGGGATGCCTTTTTAGTCTAATGTAGCTTTATACACATGGGTATGCACACACAGAGACACTCAGACACAAAACTTAAAAATCACACTTCCTATGATATAACTGTGTTCACAGAGAACATGAATCTCTAGTCTATTAAAACACAAACTCTACACACAAAAGTCAGTTTTATATAATAGCAAATAATTAGAAAAAATAACCAGCGTTTTAAAAACGGTAGTTTTCACAAAAGCAATAAAAAATAAGGTACACAGAATTACTCCTTTCAAAAGAAGAGCAAGAATGTAATCAAGAATCTAGTAACATTTTAATTATTGAACATAGGTGACCTGGCCTCAGATTACGTGCCTCTCCTGAATTCATGGAAAGGAGTAAAGCCAAATTCCTCACTATTCTCTACCATATCCCAAAATCTATTTTGGAGATATTGAAGATTTAAATCTGGAAAACAAAACTTAAAAAAAGGTTTAAATGAACATATAGGAGAACATTTTTATGACCTCTGAGAAAGATTTCATAAGATTTTTGCTTATAAGGGAAAAAAGTTAAATTTGACATGAAAAGCAAGAGTTTGTGAAAATTCATGTAAAAATTTGGAGAAAATATTTGCAACATGTATGTCTAATGAAAAAATAGTAATAAGAATATAGAAAGGCAGCCTATAATTAATTTTAAAAATGGCAAACAGAGTAATAGAAAATGAAAAATGAGCAAAAAATATGAGGAGACTTGTCACAGAAAAGCAAACCCAAATGATCAATAAACATACGAAAAGAATTTCAAGCTCATTAGTAATCAGGGAAATTTATACCAAACTCAGAAAGAGATTCTGTTTCATACCTACCAGCCTGGTGAAAATCGAAGTTCTTTGAACAACATCAAGTATTGGTGAGAATGTGAAACAATGGAACATCTAAAATACTGTAAGTAGAAATATAAAACTTATTTTTCCCAAAATATTTTTTAAAAAGTGATCGGCATCATTCTGGAGGACTGAACATTGACATACATTGTGACCTGCCAATTTTACTCATGGAAATACACCCAAGGTAAATTTTAGCATGTGTGTACCAGGAAACTTGGACAAAAATGTTCGTTTCTTTGTAACAGCAAAACCCAGAAATGACACGGATGCAGATAAACAAGAAAATGGATAAATAAATATGATATATTCATACAGCTAAATACTACGTTATGGCGCAAATGAGCTACACACTATTCTCATCAGCGTAGATCATTTTGAATGAAAAGAACAATCGCAAAAGAAAATCATCTTAAGTTCAAACCTGAGCAAAATAAAGCAATACACTGTTTAGGAATAAATGCCCATGTGGTAAAACTAGGAAGAAAAACAAAAGAATCATGAACCCAGACAAAAAACAGTTCTTTTCTCATGAAGTCTACTTTCTAATTGGAGAGATCACTTAACACCCATGCGCTAAGCCACAAGTCTCTGGAATGATGACTAGGATTGGAAAAAGCTACATGGGTCTTCAAAAATGTTGTCTAAGTTCTTAAGTTTCGTGGTGGTTATACAAGTACCCAGCCCATAATTATTCTTTGGACTTTACACATAAGTTAAAAATATGTTTTTTGGGGGGCACCTGGATGGCTCAGTGGGTTAAGCCTCTGCCTTCAGCTTGGGTCAAGGTCTCAGGGTCCTGGGATCGAGCCCCGCATTGGGCTCTTTGCTCAGCAGGGAGCCTGCTTCCCCTTTCTTTCTGCCTGCCTCTCTGCTTACTTGTGATCTCTCTCTGTCAAATAAATAAATATAATCTTCAAAAAATATGCTTTTTTGTATTACTTACTTACAGTTCTTTTGTTAAATAAACAGAAATAGGAGTTAGAATCTTTTGAAATGGACTATAGAGGTTATATTCAATAATGCTGCATTACCTATAATATTGCTCCCAAATCTGAGGAATATGTTTTATCAGAGTAACTGAAAATAAATGCTGAACCTCATCTGGACTTTGTTACACCCCATTTACATGCGACATTTACAGGTGAGTTGGATTTTGTCTTTAATATTGGGTTTGATGACTTCTTCGTTACCACAGGTCTTCAGACAACCAGCACTGAAGATTATTTAGATTAATGTTCACTTCTCTTTGAAAGAAGATAGAGGGGAAAAGTGACATGAATTTCAAAGAGGAAACTGAAGGTGACACGTCCTTACAGTGCTGGCTGAGATGTGCCTCTTTAAATGACACCAAGCCTGAAAGGCAGGCTGGGAGTCCCCTCAGGAGTTGGGTCTTAGGTGTGCACTTGCTCCATGGGCATGACATCATTTGATAAATTTACATCAAAGCCCATTGGTTTTAGCCCCGGAGAGGTGGGTTTGGGGTAGCTTTCATGGACAAAAGTCAGACTTAAAAAAATAAAAAAAGTTACATTGCTAGTTTCTGAACCAAAAGAAGACAGAATTTCCTCCAATCGCAAGGAACCAAGACAAAGATCACATTTCCCGGCTGCCCACTCGACTTACCACACCCCCTCCCCCGGTTCCCCTTTAGCAACAGAGAAAGAAATCACAGTAGTGAATTAATAATTCTGTGAGACAGACTTTCCTTCTCGGGTGTGATTCAGCCCGGCAGCCTGGAGGAGGGGTAGGTAGTGAGTTCTTTAACTCTGCTCGCTCTGGACTGGCTTTCAATATTAGACATTGGGAGTTTTTGAAAATTAACACTGGAACGAAAGTGACTATCATACTCCATGTCCCCTTCCCCCGCCCTCTATCCAAACTTAATCTTCTCTTGCTTTGGGGCCGCTTAAAAACAAAACAAACAAAACCCCCCAAACAACTGGGAAACACTATCTAGAAAGGTAGAGATCAAACCAGTACTCAGAGCGCGTTGTGACAATCTTCATCACCTATGATTGATTTGACTACGCGCTAAAGGAAAAATCTGTTTTACCATAAATGACACTCCTTCACCTCTGTAATCAGCCTCCTTCCTCTCTCTTTCCAGCATATCTATTTAATCATGCATGACTGCAGCAAGGTGATGCAGTAGTTTCAATGTAACTGCCTTATCTAGGTCTGGAATGAGCAAGCCTGTGTGACTGAGGCGTCCTCAGCTCCACCGGCGCCGCCCCTTGGCTATGAGAATAGCAACAAGAGTTTTTCCACTGTGGGCTTCCAGGGGTATCTGTGCCACCTGAACCCCCTGGGACATGCCCCCCAATAATCCACAGACCAGATGGGAACTCCAGGGCACTGTGCTGACTTTCTTGCCCGACACATTTCTAAGTTAAAGGTCTTACAATAAATTTAATATCCAGTCCACTTCTCTGCTTTCTGGGTTTTCAAAACCCGGGAGACTTGGCCTCCAGTAACATATTGGTCCAGAGGAGATCCTGTTCATCTGTAGTGGGTTTGAGAACTCGTGTTTTTTTTTTTTTTTTTTTCTTTCTTTTTAGAAGATTTTATTTTATTTGTTTGAGAGAGAGGGAGCACAAGCAGGGGGAGAGGCAGAGGGAGGGAGAGGGAGAAGGAGACTTCTGCTGAGCAGGAACCCCCCTACCCCCACCCCAGGACCCTGGGATCATGACCTGAGCTGAAGGCTCATGCTTAACCAACTGAGCCATCCAGGCACCCCTGGACGAGGACTCAGAGATGCCCTTGTTGAGTCTGACTTTTCAGTCCTCCACTGACATTCTTGGAATAATCTCTCTTGGAGATAAGCTTCTACTCCACTAAGCAGGGTAAAATCAACACTTAATGCTAAAGCCTCACAGGACTCCCTCACCCCAGGTGGGTGGATTATTGTATTCATAATACATCTGTTATCCACAATTAGGTCGGATGGTTGTCAACTCAAGCAAAGTCTGAGATAATCCTCAAAAAGCAACCCCTCTGGGACCACTATTATATATAATAATAGTGGGAGTCACTATTATTCTTCTCCAGCACATGATAGAACATTCCAGAGAGAGCCCAAGGGCTGCTCAGACTCACAAAGGAATAAGGAACCCCAAATATAACTTTTAGCTGAGAGATATCTGGACAATTGCCATTCTCTGAGGAGGAGATCCCAGCCCTTGGGGCCCAGAGCAGTAGGGTTCCTTGAATCTCATCTCCACCTCCCCTCCTTTGGGAAAACTCTGCATTGGACTTTGACCTTGAAAATCAATATGATCCTATCCATTAAATGCACTTCACACAAGCTACATGTCAAATATTTTAATATAGACTCTGTTATCCCGTTACAAGGATGCTCCCACTGTTAGAAAATCTGTCCCACCCTTTTCTTAACAATGTTAGCACTTGAAGAAGAAAACTGAGGTTCTTTCCCACAGCTTTCCCTGAACTAGAGGAAATAGACAAAATTTCTTATAGTTTAAAATTACATTTAAAAATAGATATTTTATGACAGTTTTTTTTTATAACTCTAATGTCTTTTATGAAGGATAAATCTGGTAACAGAAGGATTTTTATTTTGTTGAACAACATGTTGAGGTCTGGGTAGAATACTTTGTAAAAGAGGAGCTCTATTGGAGTGTAATTGTTAATCAAATTTATCAATATTTTCTTTTAGAACGACATATTCAGTTTTGTTTAAGAAATCATTTTCTATCTCTGTGTTTTCTCCCCAGAGATGTAAAGTTTTGAGTTTGACTTACACATCCTTGCTTTATCTAGAATTGATTTTTATGTGTGGTGTGAACTAGGACTTTGAACTTCAATTTGATCCATAATTTTAATCAGTTTTCCAACTATGTTTATTATTTCTTTATTGCTCTGCTATGTCATCCCCATGTAACAAATTTCCATATATCCATATGTCATATAAAGTGATACTTAACCTCACTAATAATCAAGGAAATGCAAATCAGGACTATGGAGGTATCATTTTATACCTGTTCAATTGGCATCCCCTTCTGTTCCATTGAAAGTTTGTTTGTCCTTGTGCCAATGTCAAGGTGTATTATTTTCTATAAATTGTCCTTCTAGGAAAAATCTTGTAGGTTTTAGTGCATGGGTCTTTTTAACCCTCTTGGTTAAATTTAACCTCCTTGATTCTTTTTGATGCAAGTGTACATGGATTGTTTTCTTAATTTCTCTTTCTGATAGTTTATTATTAGGGTCTAAAAATGTAACAGATATTTGTATTTTGGTTTGTATCCTGCAATTTTACTGATTTTGTTAGTTCTAATAGTTTTTCATTGAGCCTTTATGATTTTCTTTTTATAAAATTATATCATCCATAAATGGTAACAGTTTTATTCCTTCCTTTCCAGTTTGGAGGGCTTTTCTTTTTTCCTGCCTAATTACTCTGGCTAGAACTTCTAATCTTATATTGAATAAAAAATGACAAGAATGTGCATGTTTGCTTGTTCCTAATCTTAGAGGAAAAGCTTTCTGCTTTTTACTATTGAATACAATGCTAATTGTGGACCTATCCTATGTGGCCTTTATTATGTTGAGGTACATTCCCTGTATATTTGCTTTGTTGAGGCTTTTTATCATAAATGAATGTTGAATTTTGTCAAGTGCCTTTTCTACATCTGTTGAGATGATCTTATGCTTTTAATCTTTCATTTTGTAAATGTGATGTATATTGTTGATTGATTTGCAGGCATTTAACCATCTTTGCATCTCTGGCTAAATCACACTTAATCATGGTATATGATTTTTTTAATGTACTATAGAATTTGATTTCCCCCTATTTTGTTGAGGATTTTTGCATCTATGTTCATCAAGGATATGGGTCTGTAAATTCTTTCTTTCTTCCCTGCCCTCTTTCCCTTTTTTCTTCCTTCCTTCCTTCCTTCCTTCTTTGTGTCTTTGTCTGTTTTGGTATCAGGGTAATGCTGGTCTCATAAAATGAATTAGGAAACATTTCTTCCTCTTCAATTTTTTTGCATGAGTTTAAGAAGGGTAGGTATTAAATTTTCTTTGAATCTTTGATAGAATTTACTTACAGATCCATCTGGTAATGGTCTTTTGTTTATTGGAGGCTTTTATTACTGATTTAATCTCCTTTTAGTAATTAGGCTAGTCAGCTTTTCGATTTCTTCACAATTCAGTCTTGGAAGATTGAGTATTTCTAGGAATTTATCCATTTCTTCTAGGTTGTCCAATTTGTTGGCATATAATTGTTCATAGTAGTCTCTTATGAAACTTTGTATTTCTTAGGTATCAACTATATCTTTCCCTCTTTCATTTCTGACTTTATTTATGAGGGCTCTCTCTCTTTTCTCTTAATGAGTCTAGCTAAAGTCTTACTACTTTTGTTTATCTTTTTAAAGAACTAGTTCTTAGTTTCATTGATCTTTTCTATTGTCTTTTTAGTCTCTATTTTATCTATTTCAATTCTTACCCTTATTATTTCCTTCCTTCCACTGACTTTGGGCTTCATCTGTTCCTCTTCTTCTAGTTCTTTTAAGCGAAGAGTTAGATTGTTTACTTGAGATTTTTCTTGTGTTTGAGGGAGGCCTGTATTATATGAACTTTCTTTAGTACAGCTTTTGCTGCATCCCATAGATTTTGGTATGTCATATTTTCATTTGCATTTGTCTCAGGGTATTTTTTTAAATTTCTCCTTTGATTTCTTCATAGACCCATTGGCTTTTCAGCAGCATATTATTTAATCTCCACACATTGGTGATTTTCTAGTTTTATTTTTGTGATTGATTTTTAGTTTTATACCAGTGTGGTCTGAAAAGATGCTTAATAAGATCTCAGTCTTTTCAAATTTATTGAGACTTGTTTTGTGGCTGAAAATATGACTGATCCTGCAGAATGTTCATGTGCACTATGTATTCCGCTGCGTTTGAATAGATGCTTCTGTATATATCTGTTAAGTCCTTCTGGTTTAATGTGTTGTTGTTTAAGGCCAATATTTCCTTATGGATTTTTTGTCTGGATGATCCATCCAATGATATAAGTGTGGTATTAAAATCCCCTAATATTTATTGTATCACTGTCAATTTCTTTCTTTAGGTCTGTTAATATTTGCTTTATATATTTAGCTGCTTCTATTTTGAGTGCATAAATATTTATAACTGTTATATATTCTTGGGCTCCTGGGTAACTCAGTTGGTGAAGTGACTGCCTTCAGCTCAGGTCATGATCCTGGAGTCCCAGGATCGAGTCCCACATTGGGTCCCTGCTGGGCAGGGAGTCTGCTTCTCCTGCTGACATTTCCCCACTCATGTTCCCTCTCTCTCATTCACTCTCTCTCTCTCTTTCTCAAATAAATAAGTAAATGTTATATATTCTTGTTGGATATCATTACATATTAAAAATCTTTGTCTCATTAAAGTTTTTATTTTAAAATCTATTTTTTCTGATATAAGTATAGTAGTTATATTATATAAAGTAGCTATACTTATATCAGGAAAAAAATAGAAACAGAAAAAGATAAAAGTGTCTTTTTCTTTTTTTTCATTTTATTTTATTTCTTTTCAGTGTTCCAAAATTCATTGTTTATGCACATACCCAGTGCTGCATGCAATATGTGCCCTCCGTAATACCCACCACCATGTTCACCAACCCCACACCCCTCCCCACACGCCCTCAGTTTGTCTCTCAGAGTCCACAGTCTCTCATGGTTTGTCTCCCCCTCTGATTTCCCCCATCTCACTCCTCCTCTCCACCTCCCCATGTCCTCCGTGTTATAACTTATGCTCCACAAGTAAGTGTAACCATATGATAATTGTCTCTCTCTGCTTGACTTATTTCACTCAGCATAATCTCTTCCAGTCCCATCCATGTTGATATAAAAGTTGGGTATTCATCCTTTCTGATGGAGGCATAATACTCCATTGTATATATGGACCATATCTTCTTTATCCATTCCTCCAATGAAGGACATCTTGGTTCTTTCCACAGTTTGACAACTGTGGCCATTTCTGCTATGAACACTGGGGTACAGATGGCTTTTTTTTTTTTTTTTTTTTACTACATCTGTATCTTTGGGGTAAATTTGGGGTAAATACCCAGTAGTGCAATTGCAGGGTCATGGGGAGGCTCTACTTTTAATTTTTTGAGGAATCTCCACACTGTTTTCCAAAGTAGTTGCACCAACTTGCATTCCCACCAACAGTGTAAGAGGGTTCCCCTTTCTCCACATCCTCTCCAACACATGTGTTTACAGTCTTGTTAATTTTGGCCATTCTAACTGGTATAATAAGGTGGTATCTCAATGTGGTTTTCATTTGAATCTTCCTGATGGCTAATGATGATGAACATTTTTTCATGTGTCCGTTGGCCATTTGTATGTCTTCTTTGGAGGAGTGTCTGTTCATGTCTTCTGCCCATTTTTTGACGTGATTATCTGTTCTGTGTGTGTTGCGTTTGAGGAGTTCTTTATAGATCTTTTGACATTTTTAATTATAATGTGTCTTGGCGTGGATCTTTTTGGATTAGTCTTCTTTGGAACTTTCTGAGCTTCCTGGATCTGGATGTCTGTTTCCTTCTGCAGGGTAGGGAAGTTTTTAGCCACTATTGCTTCAAATGTGTTTCTTGTCCATTTATCTCTCTTTTCATTCTGATACTTCCATTATGTGAATGTTGCTCCACTTGATGCTGTTCCATAGTTCCCTTGAATTATCTTCACTTACCAAAAAATGGTTTTCTTTTTTGCTGCTCTGTTTGGGTGAGTTCTACTGTTCTGTGTTCCAGGTTACTGATTCTTTTGTCTGTCATCTAGTCTACTATTGAACCCCTGTATTGTATTTTTCTGTTCAGTTATTATGTTCCTTAGCACTGTGATTTCTGTTTGGTACATATGTTTTCTCTTTATTAAAGTTATTTCTCTGTTTACACTTCTTCTCTTGAGATTAGTGAGCATCTTTATGGTCATTAATTTGAACTTTTTATCAGGTAAATTACTTATCACCATTTAATTAAGGTTTTTTTCTAGGGTTTTATTTTGTGCTTTCATTTGGATATATTCCTGTTTCTTCATTTTGCTCAACTCTCTCTGTTTGTTTCTATGTATTAAGCAAAAAATCTTCCCCAGACTTAAAGAAGTAGTCATAAGACTGGGGGTGTGTTAATGTCTGTTTTCTGTGCATCAGGGCAATGGGAGCCTGCCAAGAATTGTCTGGCATGGGGAGCCTGCTGAAATAGTCTCTCCAATTGTTTTAGTCCCATGGTACTCAGAAATGCAAGTCCTCTTGGACCTGCTGGCCACCAGAGCCAGGCATTCAAGGGGTGTATCATGTGTGGACTATGTACACCTGCTAGCGTTGGTAGGACTGCTGGGAAGTGCCAGGCCAGGGGAAGTTTGCCTGCTGAGTTTAGCAGGATGAGGCTGCAGGAGAGTTCAGGGTTGAGGCAAGCAGTGCAACCAAGGTAGAGAGAGAGTGCAAAAATGGAGCCCAATAGTATTTGTCCCTGGAGAGAGTTCCAACAGATCTCTCTCCCTCTGACAGATGATTTAAGAATAGCTAATGTATCGGGGCGCCTGGGTGGCTCAGTGGGTTAAGCCGCTGCCTTCGGCTTGGGTCATGATCTCAGGATCCTGGGATTGAGTCCCGCATCGGGCTCTCTGCTCAGCAGGGAGCCTGCTTCCCTTTCTCTCTGCCTGCCTCTCTGTCTACTTGTGATGTCTCTCTGTCAAATAAATAAATAAAATCTTAAAAAAAAAAAGAATAGCTAATGTATCTCCTTCTTGTATGGTCTAGGCATTTTCCAGTTTGCTGGTTTTGTGCTGCCTCCAGGGATGAGTGAGTCTGTATGTGAACTTTCTAAGAGTGGAGTCTCAGTTTCCTAGAGCCTTTGGTTCTCCTAGTCATAAGCCCTGTTGGTTTTCAAACCCAGACATTTTGGGGACTCAATTCTCGAGTGTAGGTTCCAAGGGTTGGTGTACCTGATATGGGCCTCAAATCTCTTACTCTTCAGGGATACCCTCCATATTTTTGAGGTTCCTCCTACTTGTGGGCCATTGTGTAGGGGGCTGAGGAGGGAAATTTTTGACGTGACTGTGCCTCTTGCTTTCCTACCTGTTTTGATGTGGACTCTTTGTCCTTTGTTGTGAATGAATTGTTCAGCTTGTTTTCAGGTCTTTCCAGAGTGAACTGTTCTATATTTAGCTGTAGATTTGGTGTGCCTGTGGAAGAAGATGAATTCAGGGTCTTCCTGAACTACCATCTTGAACTGCTCCCAAGAAAACTTTAAAAAAAAAAGATTTCAAAAGGAATACATGTCCATCACCAGAAATTGTAAAAACACCCCAAATCATAAATTGATAATAAAAATAATTTTTAAGATTTTTATTTAGTATGTTAGCTTATTAAACACTGTTCATATTTAGGAAATACTGTGAATTTACTTCTAATTATACTTTGGTATATATTCTTCTGGTACTTTTTGTCAATTTGTCCAGAATATGTCCAATTTACTCTTCATATATACCTCTGCATATTCTTATTATACACATACAAATGCATATACTCACAGAATTATAATCATAACAGTATATAGTATTTTATATACTTTTTCTATTTCATTAACATTTTCCCATATTTTTCTTCAAAAACAGGAAATTTAGTAGCTGTGTTTTAAGCTAATTTCTAAAATGAATCCAAATTATTCTCCCTCTGGATCTTAAAGCAAAATTTTCATTTTTTTTTAGGTGAGTAATTGTTTAACAACTCAGTACAATAATTCATTAATGTATATTTTCACTTCCTGTTAAGCTTTAGGCACCTGCTGTGTTCATTCATAGCTCCAACCTAGTCTTGACCTAGTTGGCCTTATCAAGCCTGGAGGTATATAAAGTGCCCCAACCCTAACCATAGATACAATCCTTAATTTATATTGGAGCCATGACATTGTTCATGAGGTGGGTTCTTACATCTTTAGTTCATTGAGCTGCATCCTTTCTTTTCTTTCTGGCCTGCACAGAGCTAGCTCAGCTCATGTCACTGGGCAGCTAATCCTGATTAATACTAAAATTCCCCCTAACGTCCCTGGAGCCAGATTATAAAACTGTACTGAGCTTTTCTGGGGCCTTGACTGAATGCTTTCTTATCACCAGGTATTTATTAATTTATTTTGTTAGTCAGTCAAGTCAATGACAATATATTGATTGCCTCCCCCATGCCAAGGTACTAGGTGAGGATACTACTGCCTGGGTTTTGATCTGCTGCTAAATGAATGATAAGATACCATTTCAAAACAGATAGACTACAGTCAACCTGATAAGTGCCTGATTCTGAAAATCACCACTGCCTGGACAGTCCTGTTTTGCTCCAAATTGGATCTCTTAGATATTTATCAATATTTATTAATATCTTAGATATTGCTCCAAAGTGAATCTCTTAGATATTTATCAATATCTTAGATATTGATACCATATGGAATTTACTATACTCTTTGGGCACTATAACTTGAAAATCTGGTTGCCCATTTTAGGACTCTGTTCTGTAGCTAGGTTAGTCCCCCATAAATTCTGGCTTCTGCTCCTATCCTCGTCTTGCATTTGCAAAGGTCCTGGCAGACGTTTCATGTAAGTTTTCTTGGGGCTGAGCTTCATAACATTTAGTTTATATTATGTTTTATAAATATAGTTTATAAAAATATCTTCATATACTTTTCTCACTTTTCATATACTTTTTCTCACCCTTCATATACTTTTCTCACTTTTCATATACTTTTTCTCACCCTAGTTTTAAGTCTTCAAGTAACTATTAGAGGTAGGAGGGAAGGTTTGTTACATTCTGTTTCACTGCGAAGAAATTAACTTTAAGAAGTCAAATGACTTATTGATATTTACATAGTTAATAATTGGTCTCCTTAGGTCTTGAATGCTGACATTTTTTCTCTTATTTCCGTGGTTTTTCCATCTGGTGGGTGCCTAACCTCCCCTTTGAATCAACCTTACAGTTCATCTCAGAAAGCAGTCAACTTTTCAGAGTGAAAGATTAATGTATCAAACTTTCCAGGATAGGTTAACCTCCAAATAGTTACACAAAAGCTATCAATATCAGATACTGTATAGTGTAGGATAAAAACCAGTGGATATAAATGACATATCAGATAAAGGGCTAGTTTCCAAAACCTATACAGAACTTACCAACTCAAAACCCAAAGAACAAATAATCCAATCAAGAAATGGGCAGAAGACATGAACACATATTTCTCCAAAGAAGATACCCAAATGGCCAACAGACACATGAAAAAGTATTCAATATCACTCAGCTTCAGGGAAATACACATCAAAACCACAATGAGATACCACCTCACACCAGTCAGGATGGCTAAAATTAACATGTCAGGAAACAACAGATGTTGAAGAGAATGTGGAGAAGGGGGAACCCTCCTACACTGTTGATTGGAATGCATGTTGGTGCACCTACTCTGGAAAACAGTATGAAGGTTCCTCAAAAAGTTGAAAATAGAGCTACACTATGACCCAGGAATTGTGCTACTGAGCAAAGATACAAATGTATTGATCTGAAGGGGCACCAGCACCCTAATGTTGATAGCATTGTCAACAATAGCCAACTGTAGAAAGAGCCAGATGACCACTGACAGATGAATGGATAAAGAAGTTGTGGTGTATGTATACAATGGAATATTATGCAGCCATGAAAATGAAACATTGCCATTTGCAACAACATGGGTGGAACTAGAGTGTATTATGCTAAGTGAAATATGTCAGTCAGAGAAAGACAATTATCATATGATTTCACTGATATGTGAAATTTAAGAAACAAGGCAGAAGATCATAGGGGAAGAGAGGAAAAAAGTGAAACAAGATGAAAACTAAAGAGGAAGACAAACAGTAAGAGACTCTTAATCTTAGGAAACAAACTGAGGGTTGCTGGAGGGGAGGATGTGGGGGGATGGGGTAACTGGGTGATGGACATTGGGGAGGGAATGTGTTGTAATGAGCAGTGGGTCTTATATAAGACTGATGACTCACAGACCTGTCCCCCTGAAACAAATAATATATTACATGTTAATTAATTGAATTTAAATTTTAAAAAAGATGAGAGAAATTTTAAAAAACAGTGGATATTAAGGACTTTTGATAAACATTCCTTAAATTTCTCCTGGTCTCTTGAATACAGAGCTAGCTTCTATGTGAGAATACAGTTTTTATTGGCATACACCTATTGGGGGAAAGTTCTGTACTGGAGATCCATGCTGACTTGGCAATCTCCAGAACAGAGAAGTTATCCTCTTACATGTAGTGTATGGGTGGTGTGAGTTGCTAGCATCTTTGCCAGCCTTTCTAGACTCCCCTTTCTGGGCTGGGGCTAAAGGCCTGGAAATGACATTTCCCAGGCTATCTTGCTGGCAAGACTCTTGTATAGAGTGACCCTCTGAGAGGAACTCACTAGAAATTGAAAAACAAAAGAAACAATTATCCTGTGGGAATGAAGGTAGATAGCAAATATAGGCAGAAGGAAATGCAGTTCTTGCATTTCCCTACTTTTTGAAAATCAACATTTTTTTTTTCTGAGCTTCTCTCTACCAATAATTCTGTTTTATTAGCATCATGTTTCTTATATTAAATCCCTTCCTGCTTAGGGGCGCCCAGGTGGCTCAGACCGGGTCATGGTCTCAGGGTCCTGGGATTGAACCCTGAGGCATGTTCCCTACCTAGTAGGGAGTCTGCTTCTCCCTCTCCTTCTGATCCTCTCCTGGCTCTCTCTCTCTCTCTCTCATAAGTAAAATCATAAATAAATAAATAAGTAAATAAATCTCTTCCTGCTTAGAACTTCTAGATTGGAATCTTTTATTTCTTGAACTAATTTTGATCAATTACAGAACTTTCCCTGCGGTATTGTAATTTTGGTATTCATATTTGTTTCTTTCTCTGGATGTTTTTTCCTCTGGTCTCTCAAAGAGGTGGATGTGTCTTTTTCATCTTTGTATCCCAATGTTTGCAATATAAAAGCACTTAATAAATTTCAAAAGAGTATACAAAGAATAAATTTGAATAAGGAGAGGGTGAGGTGTTTTGGAACAAGCCAAAAAATGTACAAATTGAGTAGGGAAACCAAAATCTTCAAAGCGTCAATCTTTAAACCCAGAATTGGTTCCATTGGTCAACTATTTGATTCAATCAGAACTATCTTGATTAAGAAATTCTATGCAAATAAAGCCTCTTTATAACCAAGTTGGATCTCTTAAGAAATCACAAAAATGATGTATTTGTACATCATGCAAATTAGCATTGATGTTCTCGTTAGGGTTAAATTCAATGGTGACATGTCTCCTCACTGAAGTTCTTTAGTGGATGATGATCACTATAAGAGAAACTACATATATTTTGTCCAGGTTGGGCCCATCGTTGGAAGTGGAGAGGGTTGACCCTGAGCAAAACATGAAATTCTGACCCCTGTTAAACATATTATCTCAAATACTGTCTCAGCATTTGCTTCCAGACAAAGTCTAAACTGAGCTGTGTCAGACATTGGGTTAAGCATTTGCGGCACAGAATAAGTAAGTTTTCCTATTTTAAGAAAATCACATTGATGATTAACTGGTTCACCAATAATTATAAAATAGTGATAGAAAGTGTACAATTTAATGAGTGTATGTGGGAAAAGCAGTTAACTCAGACTGAGCTTCTTAGATGAGGGGACTCTGCAGTTGAATTCTGGGGGCTATATAGGAGTTGGGTAATGAATAGAAGTGGTGCGGAATAAAAGAGGGCATAGAAGAGGCAGGCTTTGGGCTGTGGGCTCACGGCATGCCTGGATTCTACGTGGGTGTGCATATGCAGAGAGCCCCAGGTCCACATCACAAAGAGCCTTGTTGGCCATGCTTAGGGGCTTGGATTTAGCTGAAAGTCCATGGAGGGCCATTAAATATAGATTCTGTATTTCAGTGAAATTCTGCTCAGTTCACAGATCCCAAGCTTTATTCAAGTCCTTGCCCCTAAAATCCTCCAGTTCTAGGGTGTCCCATTGGTCCATAAACCTGATTAGATGGACATTTTAGAAAGATCCCACGGGCTGCCCTACAGAAGATGATTTGCTGGTATAACTGAGAGCCAGAGGACCAGTTAACAAGCTGGTATAGTGGTCCAGGTGAGAGGTAATCTGGTTGATGATATGGAAGCCTAAAAGAGCAGATCAGTAGATTCCAAATGAACAGATTTTGACCCTTCTTCTCCTCCCCCCCAAAAAATTTTCTTGGGGCACCTGGGTGGCTTAGTGGGTTAGGACTCTGCCTTCAGCTCAGGTCATGATCTCAGGGTCTTGGGATTGAGGCCCGCATCGGGCTTTCTGCTCAGCAGGAAGCCTGCTTCCCCCTCCTCTCTCTCTGCCTGCCTCTCTGCCTACTTGTGATCTCTCTCTCTCTGTCAAACAAAGAAATAAAATCTTTGAAAAAGATTTTTCTTGTTCATTCTATTTTATTTTCATTTGTATTAAATAATATTTTCTATTTACCAGATGGTTTGGAACATATCCTTACTATGTTATTATGACATCTGTTAGAAAATACTCTGACAATAAGGTATGATCTTGAATGTGTGTTGGGGATAGAAGAGACATGAGGGGATTTACTTGGACCTATAATACCAAGTTGTCCTTTCTTCAAAAATACAAAAGCCTACATAGACAACAAAAGAAGCATAAAGTCAGTTTAAGCAATATATTACCAAACTCTGTGGTTAAAAATAATTGTGGTACATTTTCCACAGGCTCTAAAACTATTCTGCTGCCCCTAGGGTTCCTGTGTAGCTTGTGTTGGGCCAACAGGGCTGATCCTTCTGTGGATCCAGAAGTTTCTGTGGGAACAATTTCCTATCTACTCTGTAAAATTATTCTTGTTTTTTTTCCCCCTGTGAAAAAGACCATGCCTTTTTTAAACATTCATTTATTAAATACATTTTTTTTTTACCAGCTGTAATTTTGCATGTTTTGTCTTTAGTCTGTTTCAGCTATTAGAAAGCTGGAGGTCTCAGTTTCAGGTAAGAAAAAGTCAGTTGCCATTTTAGATATTCAAATGTTGAATATTTAAAATATTCTCTACTTTGAATACAGTGCTTTAAACAAAATGTAATTTTGGACATAAGTTAGAAAATATAATAGTGTGAAAACTGAGAAACAGCTAATAACATGACAAATACTTTTATTTTCAAGTGCCTGCTTTAAAACCTGCAAACCTGATGTGTTTAAATCCTGAGGAAAATATAAAACAACTACCACACTACTATCTAGTCATTTTACATTTTCTAAAATTTGAATTTAAGTCATTTTCTGTTCAAGTTTTCTAAAGATAAGCATGAAAATTATGAAGTACTAGCTAGCTACTTCCTATTTTCTGACTCATTATTCTACTGGAAAATCTAACTACAAAACAGGAATTCACAGAGAAGCATTATAGATTTGTGAAACGTGTTCAATAGTCATCCAATATGTTAGGAGATTTCACCTTCACAAATCCTATTGATAGAGGACACAGGACACTCCAGACCTGGAGGATCTGGGGAGCAAGGACTTGAATAAAGTCTAGGTCCCTAAGCTCTGAGCAGAATTGCACTGAATCACAAGACCGGAAAATAAATAGTTCAGTATCGTTTCATTTTTTAAATTTTTTAAAAGATTTATTTATTTATTTTTGAGAGAGAGAAAGAGAGGGTACAAGTCGGGAGGAGGGGCAGAGGGAGAAGCAGGCTTCCCATTGAGCAGGGAACCCGACGTGGTACTCAATCCCAGAGATCCCTGGAATCATGACATGGAACTGAGGATAGATGTTTAACTGACTGAGCCACCCAGGTGCCCATCAGTATTGTTTTAAAGGCAGGGGTAAGTAGGTGAGTGGGGGGGGGGGGTGAGGACAGCAAGAGAGGGAGCTTTTCCACTTCTCTCCTTAGTCATTGCAAGACTCCCAAGTTTCTTAATATTAACAAATAAATAGGTGTGTTTGCTAGGATTTTTCATGCTGTAAATAATGTCTTCTCTTACTTTGATTCCTGTGTAGACTGACAGCTGGATGTCATTTTAAATATGATAAAATGTTATTATAGTAATATTATATTATATATACCATGTAATACATATTATATATAATATATAATATAATAATATATATGATATATAGTAATATAGTAAGTAGCATCTTATTCTAACAATCTCTAAGGATTTCCCAAATTACTACCTGTAACTCAAGATTCTTAGGTCTTAAATGGATGGGGTATAGCTCGGAAATAAGCATTTCCTCTGTGAGTTAAATAACAAACCAGTTCAGAAGGGTACAAAGTCACTGGAAGAGACAGAGTGTGGCCGAACTGAAGGTGTTGACGTGATTAAAGGTAAGGGGCCAACCAGAAGTTGGGGTAGTGACACCAAGAACAGGGTGGAGTCTCAAAAGCAGACATGGTCCATCAAAGTACCATGGGCGGGAGATGGCATCCCGGACTCCTGCTATGTAAGGAAAGAGGACTTGACCATTGAGACCTAGAGGTGGGCATATCCCAGTGCATAGAAGAGTGCATTTGTCCTGTGAACTCAGATACTAGCTCCCCCAATCTGATTCCAGGCTTGCCAGGAGTCCTAATAAGGATTCTCATAGGGTGAGCCTCTGAGGAGGGAGCATACTGACGGGAGGGTGCAAGTGTTTGTTCCTCTTTGGTAGTAAATTGTTCTCACGTAAATTACCAATACACTAATATATCTCTGATCTTGGTTAATATGGCAGTGCCCCTGGAAGATGGAGCTTTTATGTCAAAAAAGGCACATGGTGATCATCAATGCCACCTATGGGATTGCAGATGATAGAAGGCACCACCTGAAGGAAGACACCTGCCTTCTTCATATGCCCCACGTGCATGGTGTAATTGTGTTCTCTTTCTCTCTGCTGCATTTGTGAAAATAATGCTTCTTTGGCTACTATTGATTCCAAATCCTGACTGCATATTAGATTCATCTGAACTTAAAAAAAAAATCCAATTCCCAAGAGTGCCATCTCAGGCCAATTAAAGGTGGAAATCTCTGGACACTGGTTTGGTTTAAAAGCCGTCTGAATGAGTTTAATAGGTCCTTAGCTCAGTGACTGATAGAGAAGAACATTTTCTGGTTGGATGAGCAAGGAGACATTCCCTAATATATTTTAGAAAAGATTTAAGGAGAATTTTACAGTTGAGGAAGCTGAACAGGTAACTGGGCCATGGTCTGAATCTGGAATTTCTTTTACAAAATATCAAGTTTTTTCTATGATATCTGGCAGAATGCAGAACATAAGGAAAGAACTCTGCCAGATTCTAGGGAAGAGAGAAGGGAGACAGGAAAGGGAGGCAGAAAGGGCATCCAGAAAGACAGCCCAAGAAAAGACAAAGAGGTAGAGAAGTTTGCGGGATGATCTGTGGAGCTGCCTTCAAAGTGTGTGCATAGGACTCACTGGGGCATGGCTGGAAGATGGTAGAGTTTTGTTTTGTTTTGTTTTTTATCTCTCTTTTTTCTTTTCCTTTTTTTTTTTTTTTTTTGCATGTTTTACAAGGTGCAGGAACCATTGATATGGTAATATATGTATATAATTTATAATGAAATA